>NC_044040.1:0-1260362 GCF_901765095.1 Microcaecilia unicolor | reverse complement strand
GGGACCTGCATACTGCTGCCAGGGAGGTGGGTATGACATTTGAGGGTGAAAATAAAAAGTTGTGAAACGGCATATTTTGTGGTGGGAGGGGGTTTGTGACCACTGGGGGAGTCAGGGGAGGTCATCCCCAATTCCCTCTGGTGGTCATCTGGTCATTTAGGGCACTTTTTGGGGCCTTATTCGTGAAAAAACAGGGTCCAGGAAAAGTGCCCTAAATTCTAGCTACAAACGCATACTTTTTTTCCATTATCGACGAAAGGCGCCCATCTCTCCTCGGCCGATAACCACGCCCCAGTTCCGCCTTCGCCACGCCTCCGACACGCCCCCATCAACTTTGTACGCTTCCGCGATGGAGTGCAGTTGAAAACGTCCAAAATCGGCTTTCCATTATACCGATTTATTCGTTTTTGTGAGATAAACGTCTATCTCCCGATTTGGGTCGAAATCTAGGTGTTTTTCTCTTTCAATTATAAGGTGGATAGTATGCTACATTACAATGTAAACACAATATACAATAAAAAATTTTAATAAACAGCATAGAGTGTAATCAAAGATGGAAAATATAGATAGATAAAATAGAGTAACAGGAGTATGAAAATAAAGGACTAATTTAATGAAAGTTACAAATGAGATCAGAAAGCTAGGGTAGGAGTGGATAAACATGTCCTGCTGCAGTATGTGTAGCCTGAGTCACTCCTTGTGTGTGTGAGTGAGACTAACACGTTAGTTACTTCCTCCATTAAAGGCGTGGTTGAAGAGCCAAGCTTTCACCTGCTCCCTAAAGTAGAGATAGTCTTGTGTTAAGTGGAGCCTTTCAGGCTGTGATTCCAGAGTGTGGGGGCTACTCCGGAGAAGGCTCGCTTGCGGGTATCATATCGTGTAATGTCTTTTGGAGATGGTGTGGTTAAGGATACTCCTTGGAAGGACCTTTAGGGGGTCCTCAAGCCCCTCCAGGAGAAACTTCCTTCCTGTGCCCTTCGCTGCTGCATTGCCTGCTCTGCTTCCCCTCATGTCACACGTATACTCAGTTTTAGTGAAATTGAGCATACATCTATCTTTATGGGCCATTTTCCAAAAAATAAAATAAAATGTCCAAGTGAAAAAAATGCACAAAATCAAGCCATTAGGACGTAGGAGGAGCCAGCTTTCCTAATAGACTGGCCACATAGGCATCCCAGTGGAGCACCCTAGGGGGCACTGCAGTGTTTGTTTGTGTTACATTTGTACCCCGCGCTTTCCCACTCATGGCAGGCTTAATGCGGCTTACATGGGGCAATGGAGGGTTAAGTGACTTGCCTGAAGTGGGAATCGAACTCAGTTCCTCAGTTCCCCAGGACCAAAGTCCACCACCCTAACCACTAGGCCACTCCTCCACACATTATGTGGACTTCACATAAAAGGTCTCAGGTACACATCTCACTGTTACCTCTTTATATTATATGATGAACCCTTCAAAACCCATAAAAAACTACTGTACCCAATTATACTATAACTTACTAAAGTCTCCAATGACCTATTACTGGCTAAATCCAGAGGTCAATATTCCATCCTCATTCTTCTTGATCTTTCCGCTGCTTTTGACACTGTCGATCACAGCATGCTTCTCGATACCCTGTCCTCACTTGGATTCCAGGGCTCTGTCCTTTCCTGGTTCTCTTCCTACCTCTCCCTCCGCACCTTTAGTGTTCACTCTGGTGGATCCTCTTCTACTTCTATCCCTCTGCCTGTCGGCGTACCTCAGGGTTCTGTTCTTGGTCCCCTCCTCTTTTCTATCTACACTTCTTCCCTTGGTTCATTAATCTCATCTCATGGCTTTTCCTACCATCTCTATGCTGATGACTCCCAAATCTACCTTTCTACCCCTGATATCTCACCTTGCATCCAAACCAAAGTTTCAGCGTGCTTGTCTGACATTGCTGTCTGGATGTCTCAACGCCACCTGAAATTAAATATGACCAAAACCGAGCTTCTCATTTTCCCCCCAAACCCACCTCCCCGCTCCCCCCGTTTTCTATTTCTGTTGATGGCTCTCTCATTCTCCCTGTCTCCTCAGCTCGAAACCTTGGGGTCATCTTTGACTCTTCTCTCTCCTTCTCTGCTCATATCCAGCAGATTGCCAAGACCTGTCGTTTCTTTCTTTACAACATCCGTAAAATCCGCCCCTTTCTTTCCGAGCACTCTACCAAAACCCTCATCCACACCCTTGTCACCTCTCGTTTAGACTACTGCAATCTGCTTCTTGCTGGCCTCCCACTTAGTCACCTCTCCCCTCTCCAGTCGGTTCAAAACTCTGCTGCCCGTCTCATCTTCCGCCAGGGTCGCTTTACTCATACTACCCCTCTCCTCAAGACCCTTCACTGGCTCCCTATCCGTTTTCGCATCCTGTTCAAACTTCTTCTACTAACCTATAAATGTACTCACTCTGCTGCTCCCCAGTATCTCTCCACACTCGTCCATCCCTACACCCCTTCCCTTGCACTCCGCTCCATGGATAAATCCTTCTTATCTGTTCCCTTCTCCACTACTGCCAACTCCAGACTTCGCGCCTTCTGTCTCGCTGCACCCTACGCCTGGAATAAACTTCCTGAGTCCCTACGTCTTGCCCCATCCTTGGCCACCTTTAAATCTAGACTGAAAGCCCACCTCTTTAACATTGCTTTTGACTCATAACCACTCGCCTCCACCTACCCTCCTCTCTTCCTTCCCGTTCACATTAATTGATTTGATTTGCTTACTTATTTATTTTTTGTCTATTAGATTGTAAGCTCTTTGAGCAGGGACTGTCTTTCTTTTATGTTTGTGCAGCGCTGCGTATGCTTTGTAGCGCTATAAAAATGCTAAATAGTAGTAGTAGTAGTAGTATACACCACTACAATAGACCTTATGGCTGCAGTTGTCACCTAGATGAGGGTACAGTAGAGTTGGGGGCCTGACACTTTCCATCACAAGAGTGAATTATGGGTGGGTCACCTTTTCTACAATGCACTGCGACCACCACTAGTCTATTCGAGGAACCTGCTTCTGCTCTAATAGTACATCTGAAGCCGTCATAGAGGCTGGTATGTACTGTTTCATTTACATCTTTGCAGGGTGGGAGGGGGTTAGTGACTACTGAATGAGTAAGGGGATGTCATTCCTTTATTCCTGCAGTGGTAACCTGGTCAATTAGGGCACTTTTTTGTGGCTTATTCATTTATAAAACAGGTCTGGACCAAAACGTCCAACTTATAGCACTGGATGTTTTGTTTTGTTCCATTATGGCAGAAAAACGGCCAACTGTTAGGAACGCCCAGATCCTGCTATTAACATGCCCCTGACACACTCCCTTGTGATTTTAACACACTTCTGATGGACGTCATAGAAAAACATCTAAAAATTGGTTTCGAAAATACCAATTTGGACATTTTTTCTGAGGAAAAATTTCCAAACGCAGATTTATGTCACTTTTTGAACGTTTTTCTCTTTTGAAAATTAGCCCCTTAGTACTCTTTTAAAAGATTTTTGAACTTTATTCAGTAAATTTGTAATTGTTGAAGATGAAAGCATAACATAACATAAATTCATTCTTCCACAAATACCTTGCAGTTCTACGTTGATCACAATCAAGGAAACCGATCGATCATACGCAGGAAGCACAGTCCTTATAAGACAGAATTACAACAGATCATACCCCCCCAACCCACCCATCATCCTCCAGTGACACATTCCTGAAACGAGGTTCCCTTTTACAAAGGTGTGGAAGGGATACCATGCGGGTAGTGCGAGCCAAATTGGCCCTACCATCGGGGTAGCGCAGGAGCCCGGCGGTACTTCTGAAGTTGGCGCCCGCAGTTTCCCACGGTAGAAAATAATTTTACATTTTGTACCTGCAGTAATCGACAGCAGGACCACCTTCCCTTGTGCTGCATGATTACCATGAGGTTAGCGCATCAGTCCTTACCGCCAACTGAATGACTGGTAGCGAAGGCTGAGACAGTAAATAGCCTTGCGCTAATGTTAATATTAGCGTAAGACCATTTGCTGCCCTCATTTTTAAAAAGGCCTTTTTCCTTCTGTAGTAAAATGTAGCCCAGCTCAGGCTACTTTTTACAGAGGCTTAGTAAAATGATCCCTTAAGGCCTCCTAAAATTCAAATACCCCCTGGCAGTCAACAGCAACCGAGTCATTTCATTTCCCCGCCTGATTGCTTGAAATGCCAGCAAATATTCCACATATTTCAATATTTTGCTACCTCTAATTGGGGAATAAGAAAACAAAACACAAACCTTCTGAGATGTAAAACAAGATGTGGAACAAACGGTCCACCAAATAATAAGATAACAATCAAAAAGGGACAAAAAGTTTTTTTTAAAAGATCCATGCTGAAATTGGCAGCCAATGTGTCTCAACATAAAAAATCTGAAATATGAGAAACAAATCCCACCCAAAGCGACGTTCTGGACTGTCTGAAGCCCTTCATTAACAACTTACGGCAATTCAAATAAATAATATTGCATTTATTTATTTATTGGACTTTATTAACCGCTTTTATGAAGAGATTCACCCAAGGCGGTGTACACAAGGCATAGTTTAACATAAAAGTTACAATAAAACTAACAGCATAAAAATAGTAAAATAACCAAGAATAAACATAAATGCAATAAATGAGGTAAACTTGAAAACAGTAAATTGAAACCTAATAAAAGAACTAGAATGAAACAGTATCAAAAATATACACATTTAACATCACAACAATTCAAATACCAGAGATAGAAATACAATGTTGGGTATTATTAGGAAAGGGATGGAAAACAAAAATGAGGATATTATTCTGCCGTTGTTTTGCTCCATGGTGCAACCGCACCTCAAGTATTGTGTTCAATTCTGATCGCCGCACCTCAAAAAAGATATAGTGGAATTAGAAAAGGTGGAGAGAAGGGCGACAAAGATGATACAGGGGATGGGCATGCGTGGGATAAACATAAAGGAATCCTGTGCAGAAGGAATGGATCCTCAGAAGCTTAGCCGAGATTGGGAGGCGGGGCTGGTGTTTGGGTGGTGGGGCTAGTTCTGGGCAAGAGACTTCTACGGTCTGTGTCCTGAAAATGGCAGATACAAATCAAGGTAAGGTATACACAAGAAGTAGCACATATGAGTTTATCTTGTTGGGCAGACTAGATGGACCGTGCAGGTCTTTTTCTGCCGTCATTTACTATGTTACTATGAAAGGCTGAAGAGGCTGGGGCTCTTCAGCTTGGAGAAAAGGCAGCTGAGGGGAGATTTGATAGAAGTTTATAAGATAATGAGTGGAATGGAACGGGTCGATGTGGAGCGTCTGTTCACGCTTTTCAAAAATACTAGGACAAGGGGGGCATGCGATGAAGCTGCAGTGTGGTAAATTTAAGACGAATCGGTGGAAAGTTTTCTTCACTCAATGCGTAGTTAGACTCTGGAATTCGTTGCCGGAAAAAGTGGTTAAGGCGGTTGACTTAGCGGACTTTAAAAAAGGGTTGGACGGCTTCCTGGAGGAAAAGACCATAGAATGTTATTGAATGGACGTGGGAATAATCCACTATTTCTGGGATGGGCGGGACAAATTGTCTGTTATTTTGGCTGCTGTCAGAGATAGGGTGCTGGTCTCGATGGACCCTTGGTCTGTCCCAGCATGGTGATGCTTATAATGTTGAGCATAGTTAGTTTATATGGACTAATGCTGAAATGATGCCAGATGCCTTCCATACGTTTGGGGAAACATCAGCACATTAAAATCCATTTTAGTTTATAGTTTATTAACATTTGCTATACTGTCATGACTAATTAGCAGATCTCACTGATTTATAATAGTCCAAATATTCAGAAAGGAAAGGAAGTGTGATACATTTGAGAAGAAAGAATCAAAGCAAGGAAGAAGGGGATGAAGGGAAGGGGAAGCCCATATGAAGTGAGGGACAGGTACAAGACAGCAGCGACCAATCTCAGCCGCTACAATTTAGGACAGGGCAAAGGCCTGGTTATAAATACATTTTTCAATATTAAAATTCTAGTATTGGCTCAGTCCTGTTGCTTGAAAGGGAATTAGCTTTCCTGTTTTTAAAACAAAATCCTGCAGGAATTACACCTAGGTTGAAGGCAGGTGTAAATGTTTGTATGCACAATACACATGTATAGCCAGGATCCGCCCACACTCTCTGCCTCTGAGTGTGCACTGCATGTGCTTTCAGATGTAACCTAGCTTCAAAAGAACCCATTTATGTATTCATGTATTGTGGATGGTTTAAAATATTATACTTTTGAAGTGGTTTGAAATCATGTGCTGTCCACAGGAATAGCAAGCTCTAAAAACATTTACCTAGGAGTAGCAGATAGAAATGAATTTCTAGCAAAAGGAACCAAGTCTTGGTGATTCGAAGTAAATTCGACTTCCTGATGCTTAAGAGGTTCAGAGAAATAACATGTGTTGAAAGACCTTGGAAAGAAATGACAGAAGTGGCAAAGCTGTCAGAGCTGTCTCTCGGTACATGTCTCCCTACATGTTGAATCAGAGCAGTCTAGTAGTACATGTCTCAGTACACGCGGAGTCAGAGCTCTCTCTCAGTTCTTGTCTCTTAGTTCTTTTGCTTTCAGTACATCTCTTCTTGTCTCTCAGTACCTGTCTCTCACTATATGTCTCTTCCTGTCTCTCAGTATTTGTCTCTTAGCTGGTGTCTCTAGGTACATGTCTATCAGTACATTCTGAATCAAAGCTGTCTTTCAGTACATGTCTCTTCCTGTCTCTTTGTGTGTCTCTCATTATGTCTCTTCCTTTCTCTTAGTACATGTCTCCAGTGGCGTTCCTAGGGGGCGCACACCCGGGGCGGCGCCCCGCCCCCCCCGGGTGCATGCCGCTGGGGGGGGGGGGGGGGGTGCCACAGGCGCCTGCTGTGAGTTTACTAACTTTGCTCGTTCGCTGCAACTCCCTCTGCCCCGGAACAGGAAGTAACCTGTTCCGGGGCAGAGGGAGCTGCAGCGAACGAGAGAAGTTAGCGAACTCTCGCAGCAGGCGCGCGCCATGGGACCCACCAGCGGCGTGCAAACGGGGCGGACCGCCCCCCCCCTTGGTACGCCACTGCATGTCTCTCAGTATTTGTCTCAGTACATACTGAATCAGAGCTGTCTGTCTGTATTTCTCTCTCAGTATGTGTCTCCCAATACATCTCTTCCTGCTTCTCAGTATTTGCCTCTTAGTACATGTCTCTCAGTTCGTGTCTCTTTGCTCATGTCTCTGAGTACATGTCTCTCAGTTCGTGTCTCTTTGCTCATGTCTCTGAGTACATGTCTCTCAGTTCTTGTCTCTTTGCTCATGTCTCTCAGTATTTGTCTCAGTACATGCTGAATGAGAGCTGTCTGTCAGTATTTGTCTCTCAGGATGTGTCTCTAAGTACAGTTTCATTATTCACAGTGGGCTACTTTTTTAATGCAGCTTCTTATACAGACTGTGGTGCATTTATCCAATGTCTTTCACATTATAATAAGGACTTGTTGTAAGTCCTGGTTAGGAAGGTCCTGCTTGCTTTCATTCATTTTAATTCTGCCCACTTCTCTGTGCACCGAGATCTCATCAAGCTGCCGGAGACCCTGCCTGACCCAGGTTTCTTTAAAATTCACGTCCATCATTCTCTCTGCTTTTGCAAACAACCTGGGAATAAAGTATGAAACCCGTCCAGGGCTGCACAACCTTCATTCCTTCTGGCGTTTTTCATCAGATACACACGGACAGCAGTGATTTAGAGGATTATGTTAATCTCAGGTTTAATAATTGCTAAAGTGCACTTTAATTGAAGGATTGCTCTGGGAGGGAAGGGCATGACCCCTTCCATTGCTGCTGTTAAGATCTTCCGTGCTTCAGAATCCTTTATCTTTTGTGAAATCTTATTGATTTATTAACACTTTCTGCAAGCTATCAGTGTTGCTATTGCATTAGTGCATGGTAATGTCATTAATCTGTTTTATTAGTAATCAGGTCCCATTGCGGAAAATAGCATGCACTGATGATAATTCAAGTTATAGGAATTGGAATGTATGTACATTGTCACACAAAGTTTCTGATGTCTGACTATTGCACTGATGGATAAGATTCCATATAAACACTGGTTTCTAGTACAGTAGTTAAAAAGTTAAAGCATAATTGTCATAAATTCACAGTGGGCAAAAGCTTCTTATAGGTGCCACGAGGTGCATTTTCAAAGCACTTAGAATTACGTGTGGTGACCGGTTGGCATGTGTCAACTGCCGATTACTGCCAGAAACGCCATACATGGTAGGAAATTAAAAATAGTATGTTTCTCGGTGGTACGGGTGTGCGGCAAATCAAAACTTACTGCAAGGGGTCTCGCTAGCCTGGCGGTAGTCTCATTTTGGCGCATGCTACACACGAGTAGAGCCTGTCATGCCTTTGGAAAAGAGCCCCTTAGTGAAAGCAGGGTCCCAGGTCTCAATGGTGCTGTTTTGCGGTTCAAGCAGGGTCCTGGGGTTGAGACTATCTCAGGTGTTGAAACTTCCCTCTGTGCTACACCAGAAAATGGAAAGAGAAGTCGCTCACTGTCACGTCTGTGGCCATGACCACCCTCAGCCTTACCTTGTTTCTGGGGGTCAGCCTCTGTGCTCGCTTCTGTCTGTCTCTGTTAGTTTCATCTCTGGTTCTGTGTGCTGATTACTCCACTAGACCTCACCTGTGTGGGCTATGCCTCTCTGGGGAGCCAGCATCTAAGATGGCTGCCGCCTACTCTGTGCCAGCTTCCAAGATGGCTCCTGCTTGTCTTTCCTGTGTGTTCACTTCCTTTGTGTTCCCAGCCTCCCCTTGGTTAGGGTTACCATTCGTCCGGATTTCCCCGGACATGTCCTCTTTTTGAGGGCATGTCCAGGGCGTCCGGCGGATTTTGCCTGCACCCACGTTTGTCCGGATTTCTGGACAAACGTCGGCGCGGGTGCGGGCAGGCGCGTGCGTGTGGGCGGGCGATCGGCGCCGTGGTAACCCTACTCCCGTCCCCTCCCCTTCCTTACCATGTTCCCTGGTGGTCTAGTGACGTCTTCGAGGCAGGAAAGAGCCCCCTCTTTCCTGCCTGGAGCGCTGCCTCCCCTGTCTATCATCCTCCTCGGTCTGGCTGGGGATTCAAAATGGCCACCGAGAGTTGAACTCTCGCGAGGCCACTTCAACTCTCGGTGGCCATTTTGAATCTCCAGCCAGACCGAGGAGGATGCAGCAGGCAAGGACAGGCAGCGCTCCGGGCAGGAAAGAGGGGGCTCTTTCCTGCCCCAAAGAGAAGACCCTACTAGACCACCAGGGCTAGATAGTAAGTGAGGGGGGGAACCATGTGACGGGGGGCGGGGAATAGAGGGGCGGAACGAGGACCCGAAGGGGGCGTGGCGGGGGCGGGTTATGAGGCGTGGCGGGGGCGGGGTAGGGGGCGTGACATGTGTCCTCTTTTTCAGAGGACACAAAATGGTAACCCTACCCTTGGTGTGAGTGTGTTTCCTGCTTCTGTCCTGCGCAGGTGACATCATCAGTGAGGACTTTCAGAAGGAAGTGCTGTGCTAGCATTCAGGGCCTTTGCATGGTGTTATGCCTTTAGGCCAGGTCAGGTTAGTTAGTGTTCTGCTGCCCTACTGCTTAGCTTTTCTCTGGGTTCTGGCCCAGCTTCTCTTTGTGTCTGCTAGTCCTTCTGTGTGGGCTCTGCCCTTCGGTTTGTGTCTGTGGACTGCTAGTCCTTCCGTGGGGGGCTCTGCCCTGCTACTCTGTGTCTGTGGACTGCTAGTCCTTCCGTGGGGGGCTCTGCCCTGCTACTCTGTGTCTGTGGACTGCTTGTCCGTCTACTCCCTTGCTGTGTGATTGGAGTCTGAAGCCTTCAGCCACTCTCCCTCGGTTTGTGGTGGGAGTCTATAGCTTCAGCCTGACTCTGATAGTTCCTGGTGTATTCTATCGTCTGCTGCTTGTCTCTGACTATTGCCTGAACCCCGATATTCTCTGCTTGCTGCCTGTTTCTGACTATTGCCTGAACACTGATATACTCTTCTGCCTGCTGCCAGCCCTAAGACTCCATTAGTTCCTGGTTACTCCTTCTGTTTGCCTGACGAGTTTGACTCCTGCTTGTTCCTGACTTTCCTCGCTTGCTGCCAGCCCTGACCTCTGCTGGTTCCTGTCAAACCCTGCTTCTGCCTAGCTAGGGCATTTACCCTGAGGGTTATCCTGAACCCTGCCTCTGCCTAGTTAGGGCATTTACCCTGAGTGCCTATCCTGAACCCTGCTTGTATATCCTGAGGGTATATCCTGAACCCTGCCTCTGCCTAGCTAGGGCGTTTACCCTGAGGGTATATCCTGAACCCTGCTTGTATATCCTGAGTGTATATCCTGAACCCTGCTTGTATATCCTGAGTGTTCATCCTGAATCCTGTCTCTGTCTAGCTAGCATGTATTTCCTGGGTGCTTATCCTGTAGCCTGCCTCTACCTAGCTAATGGTTTTACCCTGTGATTATTCCCGGTACACCGTTCTGCCTAGCTTGCTGTGTGCCCTAGTCCTTGCTCCTGTTACGCTTCTGTTCATCTTGTCTCCCTGGTCTGTCTTGTGTTCCTTGCTAGGGGCAGCACAGCAGCTTTCAGTCTGAGTCTAGTAGTTAGTCTAGATTCCTCGTGTTCCCTGACCCAGGGTGGGTCCTCTGGATCTCCAGTACCGGCCTCCTCCTGCAAATCCTGCCGGTTCCCCACACGCTGGAGCTCAACTCCAGGGGACCGGGGTCCAAGTGCAGCATTTTGAGTCACTTGTAAAGCTCTTAATGAGGATTGTGGTAACACACAATAAAAAGTGTTACAATAGTCAAGATGAGGCATAACTAGTCACTGCATAACACATTGAAAGTTGTCTGATGACAACAAATTTTCAATCTTAGTCTTATTTTAATGACTATTTGGAGTTTAAAGGACAATGAAGGATCTAAGATGATACCCAGACTTTTATACCTTCAAATTAAAAATTAGATGGTGGTTCAACAAAATCAAAATGTGACAACCAGAGAATTTGGACTTTATCAGAAACTGTTTGCTGTCATCCAAGTACAATTATTAAAGCAGTCAATGCATCATGGGTCTATTTACTTACCCAAGTTAGATATTTAATACATGTTTTAAACACATATTAAACATGTAAAACAGAAATTATGAAGTTAGGGGTCATTTACTAACACTTAACAGGTGTTGGCACTATTAATATGGCATTATTATATAGCCTGCTGCAACAAAAGGGAAATCTGTTTAGTTATTTTTTGAAAATATTTTAGCGGATATTAGCTGCAGTTCTATGTGGGGTACAAGCAAGATATACAATAAAAAGACATTAACCAGTACAACAAAAAAAAAATCATAAAACAATCACAAACAGCAACAATCTGCCTAGGTTTATATTTAAATAATCTCCTAGGAAGGTGCAGCCTGGAAATTTTTGGATTGCTTTGTTGTTTATGGGAATTTTCATTTTTTTCATTACAGGAACAATATTGTTAAGGGTTTGCCCCCTCTAAATATTGTGTGGACGCTATCAAAAACATGTGAGATGTTTACAATAGTGTGTTCCCTTTCCGAGAAGTGCACAATTGTGGAAGAGATCACAAATATTAATGACACAAGACCAAGAAATTTGGATTTCATCCTGAGATTTTAGGTAACCCAGTTTCCTGTGACACTGGGAATTCCCTATGTCATTTCAAATGAATGCATAAGGAGGAAAAAAGCCTCGAGAAGCACCTTCACCCTGCATAAAACTAGCGAGTGGAGGGCTGGGACTTCTTCATCATCGGCAAAAACCTCCTGTTTATTCTTAACTGCCTTTCTTGTCTATATCAATTTATGACACACTGATAATTTGTCAACCTTGCATTCTGTTTGATTGACATAAGAGGTACTTAGCTTCAGAGATCATTCTTTTTTCTCTGGCTCTTCCGTGCTTCTGACAGTGGTCAACGTCGGCCTCCGTTTCACAACTGCTGCCTCATAACCACCAGCCAAAAAGTTTTCCGTTCAGTCTGCCGACGGACGCATAAAGAGCTTACTAAGAATACTTGTTTCCTAGTTGTGTTAAGATAAGATTTCTCTTATTAGTGGAAACTTGTCTTCATACATTACTTTATTTTGAATGAATGCACATCCCTTCGATCAAAAAAAAATCTAGAGTTGACTCTAACTTTATCAGTCCAGAAAAGACGTATCTGAATTGGGTCATTCAAAGCCCTGTTTAAACTTCAGCTCTAACTACATTTCACAAGGAAAAGAGCTTGCAATAGTGAAGGATCTTGAACGCATCTCAGATAAACATAACTCAGAATGAAGGAAAGTGAAGTCAATTCTCTTATGCAGGTGGATAGGAAAATGCACTTCCAATACAGCCACAAATCACCATTACAACATCATCACTAAGGCCTCTGTAGATCAAGATCAACATCTTAAACTTGGGGCCCTGTTTACTAAGCAGTGTTATAGGTGCGTTAACATTTTTTAATGTGCGTTAACCATGCACATGCCTACAATATCCCTATAGGTGCCTATATGGTTAGGGCACACGCTAAGAGTAGGTGCATTAAAAACACTAACACACCTTAGTAAACAAGGCCTTAATCATCTAAAAAATAAGGAGCTGAGGGGGTCTTTTACTAAAGGTTAGCTCGAGTTATCTGCAGCAGGTCCCATTTTATTCTTCTGGGCCCTGCTGCAGATAACTCGAGCTGATCTTTACTACTACACTACTACTACTACTACTACTTAACATTTCTAGAGCGCTACTAGATCATTTCTACAGCACTACCAGTCATACGCAGTGCTTCACAACTGAACATGAAGAAAAGACAGTCCCTGCTCAAAAGAGCTTACAATCTAAATCAGGACAGACAGGACTCATAGGGAAAAGGGACTATTGAAGAGAGAAGACAAGATAAAGGTTACGAGCAGGTGACAGGTTAGGAATTGAAAGCAGTATCACACAGGTAGGCCTTTAGCCTGGATTTGAAGGCGGCCAGGGATGGAGCTAGACGTAACGGCCCAGGAAGCCTATTCCAGGCATAAGGTGCGGCGAGAGAAAAGAAACGGAGTCTGGAGTTAGCGATGGAGGAGAAGGGTGCAATTAGGAGAGATTTACCCAGTGAACAGAGTTCCCGGGGAGGAATGTAGGGAGAGATGAGGGTGGAGAGGTAGTGAGGGGCAGCAGAGTGAATGCACTTATAGGTCAATAAGAGGAGCTTGAACTGTATACAGAAACAGATAGGGAGCCAGTGAAGTGACTTCAGAAGAGGGCTGATATGGGAATAGCAACTTTAGTAAAAGACCCCCTGAAGTAGCTGTCTTCAAGTCTAGGCTTAAAGCCCACCTCTTTGCTACTGCTTTTGACTCCTAACCATGACTCTCTTACTCAACACCCTCACTTATCACCCCTACCACTGCAATTTCCCCACCCCTAGCTGTCTGTTCATCTGTCCAATTTAGATTGTAAGCTCTGTTGAGCAGGGACTGTCTTTTCATGTTCATTTGTACAGCGCTGCGTAAGTCTAGTAGCGCTATAGAAATGTTTAGTAGTAGTAGTAGTAGTATGAGCCAAGTATAGGACAGTCAAGCCATTGTGACATCACTGATGAGGTTGGCTCTTAGGCATTGGTGGACTGAGGAATTATGACATCACAATGTAAGCTTTTGTTAAATCACCGCAGCTCCTCAGTACCTTTCCGCTCTCATCTCTCCCTACACTCCTCCCCGTGAACTCCGTTCGCTGGGTAAATGTCTCCTGTTGTCCCCCTTCTCCCCCACTGCTAACTCCCGGCTCCATTCCTTCTATCTCACTGCTCCCTATGCCTGGAACAGACTCCCTGAGCCAGTACGTCAGGCTCAGTCTCTGGCTGTCTTCAAGGCTAGGCTTAAAGCCCACCTCTTTGCTACTGCTTTCGACTCCTAACCATGACTCTCTTCTCAACACCCTCACTTATCACCCCTACCACTGCAATTTCCCCACCCCTAGCTGTCTGTTCGTCTGTCCAATTTAGATTGTAAGCTCTGTTGAGCAGGGACTGTCTTTTCATGTTAACTTGTACAGCGCTGCGTAAGTCTAGTAGCGCTATAGAAATGTTTAATAGTAGTAGTAGTAGTAAGTAGCAACTGTAATATAAGTGACCTGTTGAATTCTCTTCTAAATCCAAAAGGCTACATTGTGCAGAACACACTTCTGAGTGAAGCTCTTCGAGGAGGGAGCACAGAGGGGTCTGCTTGGCTTTTCCTATCATATATTCATATAGAAATAAGGTTTGGTTTTTATTGAACAAAGTTGGCAGATATCTTTCTGCTGGAAGTTAAGTATTGGCATTTAAATGAATTATGCCCATAGAGACCATTTTTGAAAAATCCCTGAGCTGTACAGATGGCTGAAAATGCGGAAATGTTAGATCTGCAGTAGTTTGTCGTGCTGTAAAATGGAGCATTAAATGCAATTTGAGTGAGATTTAGCTCCATCCCATGTAGTGCATTTTTATTTATACATGTTCAAACTTTTTTGTAAAATGAAGCCTGTAACACTTGCCATGTATCGTTCCAATATTACTACTGCAACTACGATCAGAAAATTTCTGAGATGAATCAGCCATATGAATGGTACCAATGCTAAAATAAATCCAGAAAGCCATAGAAATAAGCTAATTGTTTAGTGTAAGGACTGCAGTTGATATGGAAATTTAGATAAGTGCAATCCCCTGGGATAACAGGAGGAAACAGCAACCAAAGGTCAAGGTTATTCCACCATATTTGCTAGTTTTCGAAGCAGCTTTTACAGATTATAAGAGCTCGGATGATCAGTCTGTGCAAACATCTTTTTCACATGGTGTGATATCCCCCTCTTCTCTCAGGGTGGACCTGGTTCTCAATATGCAGATCATATGCAAATTAGTGTGCTACCCCTTCTCGCTCAGGGTGACCTGGTTCCCACTAAGCAAATTAAACAGGTCTCACCAACTGCATATTTCTCAGGCAACTCTCTATTCCAGCCCCTGGGCACACTTCTTCTAGATTAATACTTTATGCTTTCATAGGTCTTCACCCTGAGCCTCCCCACATAGATACATGGGCTCAGTACTAGCTTCAAGACTTTGGGGACTTCTAACCCCAGGCCTTGCAGCCTGTTTCTCTCAGTACTGGGACACACAGTCCCCCCTTCTTTGGACACACAGTCCTCCCTTTGAACACACAGTTCTTTACCAGTACTTGGGACACACAGTCCTTCCTTTGAACACACAGTTCTTTACAAGTACTGAGGACACACAGTCCTTCCTCCTTTGAACACACAGTTCTATAAGTACTGAGGACACACAGTCCAACACTAATGCTTTAGGGCCTTCTTACCCCAGGATTTTCAGCCTGCTTGGCTCCTTTGGACACCCAGTCCACCACAAGTCCATAAGGTTAGCCAATATCTTCCAGGGGGATCTCTCTTCTTCTGCTGCCAGCTCACTGCTCTTCCTTTTACAACTCAGGTGGGGTATAAAGTGGTTAATCGCTAAACAGGACCCAGCCCATAACTGGCTACACCTGTTGCCACCCCCAGGACTCTCCCCGGTCCTAGCAACCTCCAACATTTTCCCTGGACCTTTTGTAGGGGAACAGCGCCATCTAGTGACCTGCCCAGGATAGGACAGCCTCTTTGCCTCTTACTTCTCACAATGGTGATTAAGATGACTCCAGAGCCATTTTCTCATTATTTCTTCTAGCTCTTCAGCATGCCTCTGTCAATCACAGGCCACCTTCTATCCACTTCAGACAGCAGCTACTCAGGATTAGTTATAGCTCTGCAAGGAGATGTGTCTCCAGTTCTTCAGGCACAGCAGGAAAATAACACAAGAAGACTTGCAGAAGCTAAATACAGACACCAGCTTCATCACATATATTATTTTTACAGCAGTCACCACTCTCTAGTCTTCAATCTTTGTCCCACAAATTAGCATGAGTTGTCTCCCGCCTATAAAATAATGCCAAATTCATTGCATAACCCACATAATTAAAATCAGCTGTCGCTAATAGTTATTTATTTAATACTACTCATTTGTTCATTGTCGGAACTGTGTTGTTTTCCATTTGTTGTATCTATTTGTAGAAAGAAGCATCCTAAGGATTTGAATTCCTGTATGGAAGTACAGGCACAAAAGTGCTCACAAAGACCTGGTGAGTGTTAGCAGTAAATTTGAGAGACTGAGATCATACACCACATACCCTGGCTTAGGTGTGAGGTTCATTCCTGTCCTGGTATGCGCAAGACTAACCCACTTGAAGAAATTGTTCCCAAGACAAACCCAGGTATAAACTCTCCATGAGCTATGCACCTGGGAGCAATTTCTGAAGTCCACTGCAGTTCCCCCTAGGGTGCCTGGTTGGTGTCCTGGCATGTGAGGGGGACCAGTGCACTACAAATTCTGGCTCCTCCCACGACCAAAGGGCTTGGATCTGGACTTTTTCAGATTGACGTCTTTGTTTTCCATTAACGCTGAAAACCAAGGATGACTATCTCTAAGTTCGACCTAAATGTCAAGATTTGGGCATCCCCGACCGTGTTATCGCAACAAAAGATGGACGTCCATCTTGTTTCGATAAAACGCGTTGCTCCGCCCTTAGAGTTGGGTGCCCTTAGAGATGGTCATCCCCATTTGAAAATGCCCCTCCACGTGACATTCAGAACTTGTAGTCTACTATCAGTTAGGTGCACCAACAATACAGCACCTAAATTTCAGCACACCAATGCGGCTTTTCTCTCGTCAATTATAATAGCTTAGGTACGCCCTCAAATCATTGTGGAATTGGCAGTAAGCACACCCTTTTGTGGCATCTACATCTTGGTACAAAGTTAAGGAAATGCTCCCCTTAAAATCAATAGTCTAGTGAAGAGAATCTACTGGCACCTCATTTATATGACTGGAAAAGTTTGCTGAAATGAATGTGCTTTCAATTACTTCTGGAAGGACAAAATATTAGTCATCACTGTTAAATGCACTAGTAAAGTATTCCAGAGAATTGGAATTGGTCTTGCAAAACACCCTTTCCAAAAAATGATAGCATTTAACAGTGGGGGCATCAAGAAACGTTTTTCCGTCTGATCTCAGCATTCTAGAAGGAATGGTAAATCCTCAGATGCTCCACAGGGCTTCATCTGTTAATACTTTGATTATTAATAGAATTATTATAAAATATGCCAATCGATAGGTAACCAGTGCACACAACGGGTGACTTAAACACCACCCAGTACCCAATGCAGCCACATTTTGAGGAAACTGTAAGATGTGGAGGGAAGAAATAGGAAGAGTGAAATAAATAAGGCCTGAATTACTGACTGAAAAATTTCTGATGCCAGAAATGGTTTCAGTCCAAGAGAGAACTGTAAAAAGTTTGTATTTGTGCCTTCATAGTTGAATATGAATCTAATACAATTCCCAAGATCTTCAGTTGTGTTCACCACTGATCTATTCCGAATGGTATTGGCAAGGCACAGAAGTCCTTAGAAAATGAACTTCATTTAACCAGGCAACTTTTTAATATTCAAAACCATTCCATGATGTATTAACTGTTTTGAGTATAAGGAATTATGGAGTCCTTTTAATAAAATACGCTGAAAAATGGCCTGCGCTGGTGTAAACGCATGTATTAGATTTGCGCAGATCCATTTTTCAGCACGCCTGCAAAAAAGACCTTTTTTTTTTTTTTACCAAAAATGGACGTGTGGCGAAATAAAAATTGATGCACATCCATTTTGGACCTGAGACCTTGCCGCCACCCATTGATGTAGTGGTAAAGTCTCACACATTAACCGGGTGGTAGTGGTCTACCCCTCTCCTCAAGTCGCTTCACTGGCTCCCAATCCACTACCGTATACAGTTCAAGCTTCTCCTATTCACCTTCAAGTGCACTCAATCTGCTGCCCCCCATTACCTCTCTACCCTCCTCTCCCTGTATGTTCCCACCCGTAACCTCCGCTCTCAGGACAAATCACTCCTATCTGTACCCTTCTCCACCACCGCTAACTCCAGACTCTGCCCCTTCTGCCTCGCAGCACCTTATGCCTGGAACAGACTTCCTGAGCCCATACGCCATGCGCCCTCCCTGCCCATCTTCAAGTCCTTACTCAAGGCCCATCTCTTCTCCCTTGCTTTTGGCCCCTAACCACCTTCCCATTCCTGTTACCTACACTGACTACGTAGTCTGTTACCGTTAGATTGTAAGCTCTCTTGAGCAGGGACTGTCCCTCCCCGTGTTTAAACTTGTACAGCGCTGCGTAACCCTGGCAGCGCTATAGAAATGCTAAGTAGTAGTAGTAGTACGTCCATACAATGCCAGTTAGTGCTGTGCGCCAGAACTTTTCCAGCACGCCTAGTGGACGCGCGTAAAAATTGAAATTACCACCCTGGTCTCACGGTAACCAGGTAGTTCAAAATTGACTTGCGTAGATTTCACGTACGCACCTATGCGGCTTTGTAAAAGGGCCCCTCTAACTATATGGTCAATTGCATCATTCATTGTTGAAGTTATAGGAATCAGGAATTGTACATCATCCGCTTGTATCATATATCTTGCAATCAATCCCAATCCAGCAAACCAACGACGTATGGGACAAGGTAAATGTTAAAAAGCAATGCTTATAATGTCGATCCCTGAGGAATTCCTGTTTGTAGGGAGAAGCCAGCATGCCAGATTCTATCAGCAAGATATGGACTGCAGCCAGTCTAATATGCTCCACTTAACCCCAGCTGTTTTTTTCCTATTATGGTATTACTTGTGCTCTGCTGACATTTATCACATTTCTATGATATGATTGATTGAACCCTGCTGTTTAATTTGTATATTTCTGATACTGAATCGTGTTACTCCTGTTTCTAGGATTTGTTTTATTATCTCCAAGTTACCCCATTAATTATAGTTATATTTTATCATTTCACTATTGTTTCACTGTTAACAAAAATGTAAGTTTTATGACAAGGGAGAGTAGACGGCATTGGTGGGCAGACTGGATAGGCCATATGGTCTTTATCTGCCTTCATTTTTCTCTGTTTCTGTTTACCCGATGTACACTGCCTTGATTGATTCTCCTGATAAAGGTGGTAAACTCCAATAAATAAATAAAATATAAAAGGGTAACTTTCTGAGAATATGTACCTCTATTTATAAAAGACATTCAAATTCAGATCCTGCCGATTATCTGTGCATTCTCCACCCTCTGTTTCTTTTAGCGCCTACTTTGATAATGTTATAAGCCTTTGTAAGCTCTCTTGAGCAGGGACTGTCCTTCCCCATGTTTAAACTTGTACAGCGCTGCGTAACCCTGGCAGCGCTATAGAAATGCTAAGTAGTAGTAGTAGTAGTACTTGAACATGGAAAACACTTTTCTACTTCAAGTCGCTTCTAAAATTGCCCTTAAATATTTACGCTGATTTCAGTGAATTATTATTTTTCTCCCACTTCTAGATCTGTTTAGGGAATTTAGGAATAAACTATTGTATTATAGTGAACATTTTTATTGGAATTACATGTCTTTACTTTTTCAAAGATGGAATTTAATATGTGAACTTATTTAATTGCTTCTTGTTGGTCATATCAAGAGAGTAATATGCATTCTATCACTTGACAAAGCTGTTGAATATTGTCATTAACAGCTATTAAAAAAAAAAAGTCGGGCTGAAAGCTTTGGGATCCCATCCTTCATCACATCTACATCTTTGTACCATAAGTAATTAGGGTCTAATTTCCCACGAGTGACTTAGCTGAAATTCTGCCAGTGAATTCATGGGAACTCTCATCTGCTGAGGCTTAAGCGTTTCTCATGCATTCTTTTTACCTAGGAATTAATCTGCATGAATCAGTGATATGACTTGTTTCCTGAAATCCGGAATAAATATTGCCTCTTATTTTTTAATTATTTGTTATAATCTTTGTGTCACCTAAAATGAGCATCGAAATAAATCTCAAAATAATGTCACTTTATGCTACTATAAATATATATAGATATAGATATATAGATGTAAGGTGAGAGATATTTTGTATGTGCACAGATAAAGTGAAGATAAAACCTTTATTGATATGTGGAAGAGAGTGCTGGAGTATGAGAGAGAATGAAGGGCAAGTGATGTGTTTGAGAGATGCGCCTACACTACCGTAGGCCACTTTTTACCATGGCTTTGTAAAAGGACTCCTTAATGTGGGGAACTGTTGCAATAGTTCTGATCTCCCGGTACGCGCTCACATCCCAACCAGTCCTCAGATTTGCTCCGTTGCTTGCTTGAATTCTGTTAACTTGATTTCTTACTTTTATTTGTCATTTGAGTCTGTTTCTTATGATATCTTAGTTTGTCATGTTATCTGAGTTGATTGGCAGAGATGAAATAAAAAGTGGGGTTAGAGAATGAGTAAGAATCTCGACATGTTTGAATCATGAATCAGATGAATGCTTGACATGACGGGTATTGCAAATGACAGATCATCTACTGCTGGAAGGAAATAAGATAATGAAATCTTAAATTAGAATAGCTTTCAAAGTACTCTGGCAGAATGGGTCAAAGCACACTTTTGAAAAGTCATATGAGAGACCATTGATATGAGAAAATAAGATTTAGAATAGGGGTGAAGAAGGGGCCTAGAGACTGGATTTTTGGGAGGAAGCCTCGGGACTAGATTAGTTCATTTGTATAATGTCATTCAGAATAAGTAAAAGGATGTTCATGTTTGTTTGATTTGATGTAACATGAAGTCTTGTACAAAACAAATGCAGGAATTGGAATAAGGATCTAGGGAGGGAGGGGGGGTGTTGAAAAAGGATTGGGGGAGAGGATTATCAGCAAGCACCTGCTTCCCAAGAGCACCAGGCCAGGTGCTCTAAGGAAGAAATTTAATGACATCTCTGGAGGTGGTATTAACGTTCCATGAATAATACAGCTAGAAAACATTAAACCAAGCTGTGTTATTTATTTTTCATAGCAATGAGATGCTTTGCATTCAGCATCTCGCTCATTTTTAAAGCACATTGTGGAAGACAGTGAGTTAGTTGAGAGTAACGCATGTTGTGAGGCTTTATCCGTGTGTCAGTTGCTCTTTAATGGGTGACATTGTCATCATGTGGTTTAATAAATAGGTCTCAGTTTGTACCAGAGGAAAGAAAGGGTGAAGTGACTTGGCTGAGGTCATGACGAGGGTCAATGGAATTTGAACCCCAGCTTCTCTCTGGTCCTCACCCCATTGATGTAACCACTAAGCAGCTGCTTCTTTTCTGTCTAGGTACCTTGATTTAAAATTACTCTCTTGGGGGTAAAGTTTTAAAGGAAAGCAGCTACTCATATTTTTGCCTGCTTTGACCTGTGCATAAATTCACTGTTCTGTGTTTAGTCACACTGCACATAGATAAGATAAAATATTTTTAAATAAATATTTATAAGTATGACCTGGATGTTTTAAGTCTGGTGTCAGCCTCTGGTTCTGGACATGCTGGGCATTCAGTGAAGCAAGTTCCCTGGAATTAGCTTGACACTGTATCTGCATACAGCAGCTATTAAGCCCAACCTTATAGGAGGGACTGGGAGGCTAGTTGATGAATCTCAATATACTTATGGTTTTGGAAAGAGAGTATTTTTTTTTTTCCTGAAACCTGAAAGACAAAAGCAAGCAGCTCACTCTGGAAGGGAAGGAATCCTAGATGACTTTCAGTTGGTGCTCAAGATGAGTTATGTTATCATACAATAGGTATTCCCTGTCCCCAGAGAGCTTACAATCCAGTTTATTCCTTGAGGCAGTGGAGGGTTAAGTGAATTGCTCATGATGGCAAGGAGGCAGAGTGGAATCAAGCAGGAAACTAGCCAAAGTCCCTCAGGTAGCAGAGTCTGGAATAGGGAGATAATCCTTGAGTATGAGCATAGGCGTAGTTTGACTGTTTCATTTGGGGGGGCAAAGAATGGGCGGAGCATATTAGCATATCATTTGCATATATACATATGCAAATGAATATGCTAATATGGAGGAAGGAAATGAAATTTACAGGCAAAATATCACAGATGCACATTTCAAAAAGCTGACACATTTCAATTAATAAATTATGAATAAAATACTTTTATTTACCTTTGTTGTCTGATCATTTAGTTTTTCTATTCGCTTTGATCCCAGTGTCTTCTGTTTTATGCAGTGTCTTCTTTCCAGTAGGCTTCCCTCTGCTCCCCACCCCTCCCAGTCCCATCCATCTTCTGTTCCTTCCCTCTGCTCACCATCCCTCCTTCCCATCCATCTTCTGCTCCTTCCCTCTGCTGTGCCTGACCTCTCCCAATCCCATCCATCTCCTGGTCCATCCCTCTGCTCCCCACCCCTCGCAGTCCCATCCATCTTCTGTTCCTTCCCTCTGCTCACCATCCCTCCATCCCATCCATCTTCCCTCTGCTCCCCACCTCCCCCCCCACGAGGTCCAAGATGGTGACTCCGTTTACCCCCTCTCTTCCTCCCTCCCTCCGGTGCAGGCAGCAGTCTTTTCCAGCGTTCCTGGCAGCGGTAGCGATGTACACGCTGCCTTCGGTCTGCCCTGGAAGCCTTCTCTTCAAGTTCCTGTTCCCACCTATGCGGGAACAGGAACTTGAAGAGAAGGCTTCGGGGCAGAGCCAAAGGCAGTGTGTACAACGCTACCGCTGCCAGGAACGCTGGAAAAGACTGCTGCCTGTGCCGGAGGGAGGGAGGAAGAGAGAGGGGTAGACGGACACGCTTCTCTCCGTCCGCTTGGCTTCCCTGCCCTCTCTGTCTGCGTCCCGCCCGAAAGGAAATGACGTCAGAGGAAGGCGGGACGCAGATAGAGAGGGCAGGGAAGCCAAGCGGACGGAGAGGAGCGCGTGCCTGCATGTGTTTTTTTTTTTAACTAATGGCGCGGTGGCGCCTCGCGTCGTTTGGGGGGGCATTGCCCCCCCTCGCCCCCCCAGTCTACGCCTATGAGTATGAGAAAGAAGAGAAAGGTGGCTACTAACTTCACTAAACTGACTTGGAAGCTCTGACACTCTCTCACACCCAGCTCAGCACTACCCTGGTACAGAGTGGAGCATTCACGGGGAAGGGTTCTTTTTCATACCAAGCTGCCCTAAGTGCTAGATAAAATAAGACCAAAGTGGGAACTATGATTGAAAAAAAAACATTTTTTGCATTCTAATAGGTTTTGTGAAGTGCTCACAAAAAATTTTTAAAATGAAAAATTTTAGAATGTTCTGGCAAGATTTGAATGTAAAAATGTTTTTTCAGTCATAGTTCCCATTGAGGACTCATTTTGTCATATATAGGAGACCGTTGTTTTTTTGTTTTGTTTTTTTGTATTTTTGACTAAATGCTAGACAGCCTAAGTCAGATGTGTCACTGATCACTTACAGAGTTCAAAAACAAAGGAAGAAAGAAGTCCTGTCCTTCCTTATTCATGAGTTTACGCCTCAAAGGAGACTCATAAATAAACTCAGGGGGCTTAAGTTAGGATCCATAGTTGTGAACTGGATTGGAAACTGGTTGACTGACAGACGGCAGAAGGTGGTAGTAAATGGATAGAAAAGTAAGTAGTGGAGTACGTCAGGGATCAGTTCAGGGGCTGATTCTATTCAACATATTTGTGAGAAGGGTTTGAAGGAAAAGTGGACACCCCAGAGAGAGTGGACAACATGAGACGGGGTGTAGCCAGACCTTGCAGTGGGAGGGGGCCAGAGCCCGAGGTAGGGGGGGCACATTTTGGTCTGCCGCCCCCCCCCCCCCCCGCTGCCGCAGCAAATACCTTGGCTGGTGGGGGTCCCCCAACTGAAGTGTTGTCCAGCGCTGGTTTCCAGTGCCGCCACGTTGCCTGCCCTGCTCTTTCTTCCCCTCACGTCCTGCATGCTCCTTTTAGTGAAATTGAGCATGCTCAGTTTCACTAAAAGGAGCATGATGTGGTTCAGCATGGATTGAGAAGTCCATTCAAAAGTGAAGATTTAGAATTCAGGAAACCTAACTTTGTCAAGATCAAGGATTATGTCAAGGAGTGTCAGCTGGATGGCAAAACTGAAAGGATATATTTAAGGGCAAGGATTCTCTTTGATAGGAATGTAAATAAAAGGAAAAGGATACCTCTATGGTTCTTGATAGAAGTAATAGAAAAGGTAAACTGAAAGAAATAAAAGAAAGGGGAAGACAAGATGATCTGGAAAAGCTAATAGAAGTTATGAGAGTAGCCAGGAAAGCAAATCCTTTAGTAAAATACAGTTAGGGTGTGGTGTTGCGTGTGTGTATGTGCTGGTACATCCCATGGGAGCAGCGATTTTATAAAGCAGCATGTGTGACCCCTAAATTCATCATGCACCTTTTTCCCCCACCCCAACATCATTGGTAGCCTCCCAATATTGAGTGTTTTGTACAAGTCTGGTCACATCTCAGAAAAAGGATAGAGCAGGATGATGAAAATGATAGAGAATGAGACAACTCTCATATGAGGAAAGACTAAAAAGGATAGGGCTGGTCAGTTTGATTAAAAGAAAGTTGAGAGGAGATATAATAGAGATCTATGAATCCATGACTGGAGTGGAATGTGTAGAATTCAATTTGTTTAGTCTTTTTTAAAAATACAAAGACTAAGGAACACAACATGAAGTCATTAAATTTGTTGAGTTTGCCCCAACTCAACAAAAACAGCCCCCCTGACCCTTTCCTGGGTCTTACCAGGGTCCCCCTGGTGTCTAGTGGAGGGGGAGATAATTTGCTTTAGATCTGGGGGTATCATCTTGAGCTTAGCTTGGGGTTGACTACCAGATTCAAAATGGCAGCAAAACTACTATTAGTGGTGGACTGTCACCATTTTGAACCTGATACCCCATGGGGCAGAAGCAACCAAGGGTAATATGTGTTAACGCTGTCATTGAATGTTATCTGCTGCAGGGCCATTTTACTTTTACTTTTCTTTTCTTACATTTGTACCCCGCGCTTTCCCACTCATAGCAGGTTCAATGCGGCTTACATATTATATACAGGTACTTATTTGTACCTGGGGCAATGGAGGGTTAAGCAGGAGGTCTGTGGTCAGATAACATGTGATAACCATTAGTAAATAACCCCTAAACATTTTAGTATATGCAGTCTGTGAGTGATGATCTATCACCTGGAATATCATTTTTTCCTTATTTGATATATGCCGTATCTATTGTGCAAAATGAGTTTTATTTCCACTGCTATTAGCTGCATTGTAGAATTCATCAAATTTAGAACAATCCCTAACAATATGAAGACTAGCTGCATCTCATGCATTCTAACTGGGTTGGCAAATGAATATCTCCCCTAGAAGAATAAAGCAAACAATAGAACAAGATCACCCTGAATTTCATCAGGAAATCTCATTTGCAAGATTGAGAAAGCCAAAGTAATAATTCCAAGCAGAATGACAGGATCATTTTACTCTCCTCTGTTGCATGCATGAAGAAATTGCATTCATTTACAACAAGCGTAAAAAGGAGCTACACCACATCTTTTAATAGAATAACATTACCAGCCATCTTTCAAATATCCTTTGACAGTGCTGCTGTTAAGCACAACACTGGTACATAAGAACATAAGTGTTTGCCATACTGGGACAGACCGAAGGTCCATCAAGCCCAGCATCCTTTTTCCAACAGTGGCCAATCCAGGTCACGAGTACCTGGCAGAAACCCAAATAGTAGCAACATTCCATGTAGAACCCCAAAGAGTAGCAAGATTCCATTCAGAATCCCAAGTACATAAGTGTTGCCATATTGGGAGAGACCAAAGGTCCATTAAGCCCAGCATCCTGTTTCCAACAGTGGCCAATCCAGGTCATGAGTACCTGGCAAGATCCCAAAACAGTACAATACATTTTATGCTGCTTATCCCAGAAATAATATGCTGGGAACGCCCCCGCAGTAGAAAATTATTTTCTACTGCAGGAAACTGTTATATGCCAACTTCGGAACTACTGCTGGGCACACTTCTCTACCCCAGTAGTGGGATCGATTTGGTGCATGGTACCCACGTGGCTTAGTAAAAGGGCCCCTAAGAGAGTTACCTGGGATCAAAAGGCACTGCAGTGGGACTGAACCCTGACTTCCATGGTTCTCAACATGAGGATCTAACCGTCATCTAGCCTCATTCATCGCTCATCCAGTCATTTCAGCTGACATCTCACTATTTTCTGTGATAGTTAAGAGGTTTCTCAAAGGGCTTTGCCCAAGTGAGTAATAGTTACATTAGTTAATTGAGTGTTTGAAGTTATTCACACTCAGCCTAGCTAAAAGTACATGCAGGGGTCCATAGCACTCATACTTTAAAACAGATCGAGGTGAGGCATTCACGGGGAGTGTTATTAGAATTTACCATAGGATGCCTGAGTACGTCCCATGGAAAGCCATTTGAAGATGTGAGCAGTGGGAACTTTTAAATGCTGTCCACAGCCTGCAGACCACTCACCATTTCCAGTGACTTAACTTTGGTAGTTTAATGATACAAGAGCCACACATTAAAAAAAAATATAGGCTCTATATCACAACGAGCCCCATAAGTGCATTTAAATATCAATATGGAACACTCCGTCATGCTTTACAGTTGTAATTCTTGAAGAAGAGAACATCTGATTATGTTTTTCTTGCAAAGCCGTAATTTAAGGCAATTTATAAGTTGATGTGCACTTCAGAATTGCTTAATGTGGGCAACATAATTATATGTTGGGTTTTATCCAACAGAAGTTCCCAGATTGCAAAATACACTGCGATCCCAGATGTTTAGTATGCAAATATTTTCATTTCTATATCAATAGTGAGTCCCAGTGCATGTAAATATTATACAAATAACAAAGCTGTGTAGATTCTCAAGCAGACCCCTGCATTTTTTACATTTCAATCCTAAATTTAAAAGAGTACAAGGAAAAAAAAATACAGAAATATAAGCCATGATAAACAGACACATGAAAGGGAAGGAAAAAACTGACAATTAGAATTCCTATTTCTAGTAAGACGGTCTGTGCAATCAGTTAATTCATGGTATATAGGTGGTGGTTGCTGGGGGAGGGGGGAAGGCTCAACCCTCCAGGGTATCAGCACTGATCATAGTGAATGAAAGATTACTAGTACAAACATTCTTCCACCTCCGGCAAGAAAATCCCATAGACCACAGATCTAATATCAGAAGACAAAGTCAACAAGGAAGTAATTTGATGAAATAGGTGCCAACATTTATATGCATATATTTACATGCCAGATATGAGTCTGTGATATTTAAAAGCAGGCGTCACAAGGGCGGATGCTGGCTGGGGAAGTACATTTACATGCATCACGTATAGGATGCTGTACACTGCCTTGGGTGAATCTCTTCATAAAGGCGGTTAATAAATCCCAATAAATAAAATAAATGCATTCCACTGGTGCTTAGCACTCACACATGTCAGCTCGTACCTTGAATGAATTCACGCAGATATACCTGGTTACTGGTTACGCTAGTGTTTCGTAAAGAAAAAGGTGTCTACTTTCCTTTATTGAATATGGACCTATCAGTTGACCAAAACGGTTTACAAATAAATAAATAAAACATATTACAAAGAGTAAAAAAAAAAACCACCATAATAAATTAGGAACGTCATCACTCACTCAGAACAATACAAGCAACAACCAGTGAAAAAAAAGAGAAAACACAACTCCAAAAATAGGAATAACTTAATGGTTCCATGAGCCATTAATAAAAAGTCAAATGTTACAATCCCATCCTCTGTCACAGAAGACTCCACCAGAATGGCCATCAAAGTTCAAAAGCTAATTTTAAAAAGTAAGTTTTTAAAGTTGTGCGAAAGGCAGACTAAGATCTTTCAAGACATAACTCCTTTGGTAACGAGTTCCAGAGGGCGGAAGCAAGGAAGAAAAAAGCGGAAGAATGTATTCACTGTCATAGAATTTAACTCCCAAATGCTAATGCTCAGGGTCACAATAATATAACCGTGTTTTCTTCTATTTAGTAACATTCTGGATAGACACCTAACAAGCCCTTCGCTAAGGGCTTTATAATTTAATTAACAGTGCACAGATTCATAAGTAAATAAGGATGTTTTACCTAATATTAACAGGAAAATGCAATACTTGGCCTGGACAAATATAAGAACCCGTTTACTAATGGCCTGCGCTGGTGTAGGTGCGTGTTTTGGACGCGCGCAGGTCCATTTTTCAGCACACTTGGGGAAAAAAGACTTTTTTATGGTCAAAAATGAACGTGCGGCGAAATTAAAACCATCATGCATCCATTTTCGGCCTGTGGCCTTACCACCACCCATTGACTTAGCGCTAAGGTCTCGCGCGTTAACCGGGCAGTAATCGTCAGCGCATATAAACTGCTGATTACTGCTGGGTAAGCACCACGCAGTAGAAAATACAAAAAATAATTTCTACTATGTGTTTTGCATGCATATCAAAAATGGAATTACTGCCCGGAGCACGCAGTAGCCGGGTGGTTGTTACAATTTGATGCGCATTGTACGCAAATAGGCACCTACGCACTGTAGTGAAAGGGGCCCCCTAGTAAATGATGACAGATAAAGACCTGTATGGCCTATCCAATCTACCCAATAGTTTGGTAGGAGTTACACCTGCTTCTCCATGCAGGATACACCCTTTTTGCCTTAATTTAAGTTTACACCTGTCAATCCATGCAGGTTACTTAGAAACATGATAGCAGATAAAAGCCAAATGGCCCATCTGCCCATTCACAGCATCCACTATCTCCTCCTCTCCCTAAGTGATCCCATGTGGCCCCTCCTATGCTTTCTTAAATTAAGATATAGTCCTTGTCTCCACCACCTCCACCAGGAAGCTATTCCACCCTTTCCATAAAACAAAAAGTTCTATAAACCTCTTAACTTCATCTTATGCCCTCTCATTCCACACTTTTCTTTATTTGAAAAGGTCTCATCCTGTACATTCATACCACAGAGATATTTAATTGTCTCTATCATATCCCCTTTCTCTCCCCATTTTTCCAGAGTTTGCGTATTGAGTTCAACAATTCTGTTTCTATATGGTTTGGGCTACATTCTATATATGGCTCTTGAAAAATCCATATGGAAAAAAATACGCCTAGTTGCATTCTGTAAAATGTGCCTACATTTCCATGTGGTAAATAGAATATGCCGAGCATCTCTCCATGTGGCCATTTAGGCCGCATTTTACTTGGCATAAACCCCAGAGCCTAAATTAGGTGCAGATTGGGTGTAATCTATAAAAATGGGGATTAAAGGCAAAACCTTCCCCTAATAGTTATAGCGAATCCAAAAGTCTAAAAATATACCACAGGTATAATTTTAAAACTCCTGCAGCAGTCTCACAATAAAAACCGCACCTCGAATATTGTGTCCAATTCTGGTCACCACATCTCAAAAAAAGATGTAAAGGAATTGGAGAAGGTGCAGAGAAGGGCAACGAAAATGATAAAAGGGATGGAACAACTTCCCTATGAGGAAAGGCTAAGAAGGTTAGGGCTCTTCAGCTTGGAGAAAAGGCGGCTGAGGGGTGATATGATAGAAGTCTACAAGATAATGAGCGGAGTAGAGCTGACAGATGTGAAGCATTTGTTTACACTTTCAAACAATAATAGAACCAGGGGACATAAGATGAAGCTAGAATGTGGTAGATTTAAAGCAAATAGGAGAAATTTTTTCTTTACTCAGCATGTAGTTGGACTCTGGAACTCGTTACTGGAGAATGTAGTGATAGCAGCTGGCCTTAAGGAGTTTAAGGGGGGGGGGGGGGTTGGAAAGATTCCTGAAGGAAACGCCGGGTTCTTGAAGCCTGTATTGGCCACTGTTGGAGACAGGATACTGGGCTTGATGGACCCTTGGTCTTTTCCCAGTATGGCGGTGCTTATGTGCTAGTCAAAATATCCAAGCAATACGTACCAAAGTTACTCACAGTATTGCACTTCTTTCCTCAGCGCAGCAGCATTTTCACCATGCTGACAAACTCAGGGGCCCTTTTACTAATGGGTTGCCACGCAGCAACCCGGAACTACCGGTGGCCCAACATGGCCGCCGGCAGTTGTTGTATCCCCAGAGCTTGGCATTTCCGTCGCTGCCAGAACTTTTGAAAAATGAATACCCAGCTGTAATCAGACAGCACTGTGCACTGCCCAGTTACCTCCATGTTAGCGCGTGAGCCCTTACCGTTACCTCAATGGGTGGTTGTAAGTGCTCCTCCTAAAATGGCCATGTCGCCCGCTGCTAGCAAAGGGCCCTTTTTACCATAGCTTGTTAAAAGTGCCCCTAAGTGAATCTGCCACCTTATTTATGCAGCCGGTTTTATTTCTTTTCTGGTCAAAGGTCAGCTCACTCTTCAATATGTTTAAGTGCAATTTAATTCATATATATAAAAAAAAGCCATAATCATCTTAAATCCATTCATAATCACTGATATTGAAGTATCTACATAAAGGAATATATTACAGAAGTTGAAAATTTAAAAAAATACCAAATTAAGAGGGAAAATTCAATCGTGAAAAATCTCATAAAGTTGAAAAATGATGGTGGCAATAGATGCAGCTCTCTCTACCCTCTCAGAATTGCTAATTTTTATATAAAAATGCTGGAAATTTACTCCAAAATTTTTAAAATAACGCAAAAATTGTCATTTGAACAGGAAGGTGCTTAAACGCTGCAAACCTCTATTCAATCAGATTTGCTAAAATTAATTGAATAATTGAGGTTTTCAGTGTTTAGTCATATTCCTTGGTAGTGAAACATCAATGGCCAGAGCTAGAACGATGCTGATCTGCATATAGAAGCATTAATAGTGGAAGAAAGATGGTGTTAATGCCACTGTAGAAGTCCCATTTAGAATTTTATGTTCGGTTTTGGAGGCCGCTTCTTGCCAAGGATTTAAAGAGACTTGAAGTGGTTTAAAGGGAAACAACAAAAATGGCTTGGAGTTTTCAGCAAAAGACATAGGAAAAGAGACTTGAGGACCTGAACGTGTATACCCTAGAGAGAGAATGTTCAGGGGAGATATGATACAGATGTTCAAATACTTGACAGGAATTAATATACAAACATTTTTCAGAGACAGGGAAGTGGTAGAACTAGAGGGCATGAGTTGAGGTTGCAGGGCGGTAGACTTAGGAGTAAAATCAAGAAATAATTTTCACAGAGAAGATGGTGGATGCCTGGAATACCTCCTGGGGAAGGTGTTGAGGTGAAAAACAGTGACATCATTTTTAAAAAATATGAGAAAATCACAGAGGAACCCCACATAGAAAAGAAGTGTGGATCAAAGCAAAACTTAAATGACCTTCACACATAAACGAGTAATCTAAGGAAATGCTTCTTTATAGAAAGGGTGGTAAATGCATGGAATGACCTCCCAGTGGAGGTGGTGAAGGTAAGGGCTGTATCTGAATTCAAAAAACGCATGGGGATAGATATGTGGGATTTCTTAAGGGGAAGAAGAGATATTGGATGATATGGATAGGCAGACTGGAAGGGTCATATGGCCTTTATCTGTCATCACTTTCAATATTTCTATGTTCCTATATAATAAATCAATGGATTACTGTTCCTAAGCAAACACATTTGGAGAAAGTAACCCAAGTGAGTAATCAATATAGATACACAAGGTATGACATTATGATATCATTGTATTGTTTATAATGAAATAGACTTTTTCAGAGCCTGTGGTGTGCTTTGTGGCTTGGTTTTAATTTACTTTGCAGTTCATTGTGCTAGAAATGACTCATTAGAGTAGCACAGTAGTAGAATTCTTAAATTTTTAATACATATTTGATGTTTGGCATGCACAATTGTTAAATCATTCAAATGGAAAAATTTATGCGGCATCCTGAAAAATGTTTCAACACATGACGTATGCATTCAGAAACATAAGAACAGTTTTTTGCTTATTAAACAACCCGAGAGAGAGAGAGAGAGATTGGAGCTAGGATTGAAAAGGAAGGCATTCAATAATTTTGTCAGTACAGCGATATAAACCAATAGGAGAATTTTGTTTTGTTACATTTGTACCCCGTGCTTTCCCACTCATGGCAGGCTCAATGCAGCTTATATGGGGCAATGGAGGGTTAAGTGACTTGCCCAGAGTCACAAGGAGCTGCCTGTGCCTGAAGTGGGAATCGAACTCAGTTCCCCAGGACCAAAGTCCACCACCCTAACCACTAGGCCACTCCTCCTCCACTGTTGCTACTATTTGAGATTCTACATGGAATGTTGCTATTCCACTAGCAACATTCCATGTAGAAGTCGGCCCTTGCAGATCACCAGTGTGGCCGCGCAGGCTTCTGCTTCTGTGAGTCTGACGTCCTGCACGTCACAGAAACAGAAGCCTGCGCAGCCTTCTACATGGAATGTTGCTAGTGGAATAGCAACATTCCATGTAGAATCTCCAATAGTAGCAACATTCCATGTAGAATCTCCAATAGTATCTATTTTATTTTGTTACATTTGTACCCTGCGCTTTCCCACTCATGGCAGGCTCAATGCGGCTTACATGGGGCAATGGAGGGTTAAGTGACTTGCTCAGAGTCACAAGGAGCTGCCTGTGCCTGAAGTGGGAATCCAACTCAGTTCCTCACTTCCCCAGGACCAAAGTCCACCACCCTAACCACTAGGCCACTCCTGGTGTGAGTTTGGCAGGATGGGTGTTGTAGTAGCAATGTAAGAAATAGACGAGCTTTGCTTTGCAAAAGATGAATGATAATATTGATGAAAGAGGGAATGTGACAAGAGCTGTGAAAAATTACTACTTGAGTAAGATCAATACAAACAATAGACATAAACTAAACTGGCAGTCTAAGAAAGAGGAGGGCCATTGTTTAAATAAGCAAAGATTGGAAAATGGAAGATGACATTATAAGTTGTAGAACCTTGCGTACATTTAGGGTTTTCTGGCTGGAACTTGCGTACAACACAGTAGCCTATAGATGTCATCTCTTGACTGTTTGTGAACCCAAAGTGCCCACCAGGATAATAATCTACCTAACTTGGTTATGGGCCTATTTACTAAAGTGTGCTAAGCAATTAAGGTGCAATTCTATAACAAGGGTGCCTAGAATAAGGCGTCCAGAGGGCATGTGGAGGCATAGCCTAGTGGTTAGTGCAGTTCCTGTGACTCTGACAAAGTCACTTAACCTTCCACTGCCCAAGGTACAAAATGGGTACCTGTATACTGTATAGAGAGGAAAGGCCCCACTTAACTTTCTTTCTGAGAAGTTCTGAGAGAAGAGGACATTTCTCTGGTAAACGAACATTATTTTGCTCTGTGCTTTCGGAACCTAAAGATTGGGGTTTAAAGGAGGAATTTTAGGTTAATGATAGTTTCCTAGTTTTAAAACTTGAACTTTGTACCACAGCATTAACAGATAGCCTCTAGCAGGCATAGCAGAGCCTAGTTCAGTCTTCATTCTTACCCCCTCCCTATCCTCCACCCACCCCTAGCACAGCTCTTCATTTACAATCAATTATTCTAATTAGGATAAGAAGATGAAGAGTTTTTATTATTTAATTACATTTAACTAGTTCCTGAGAAACAAACACTAAATAAATTACACATTATACTATATAATCTTAAGGGCCTTTTTATTCATCTAATATCCCTAGCGCCTTAGATGTACAGCAATCCAACACTACTACTACTACTACTTATCATTTCTATAGTGCTATAAGGCATACACAGCGCTGTACGCCATACACAAAAAGGCAGTCCCTACTCAAAGAGCTTACAATCTAGATAAGACAAGTAGACAGACAGAACAATTAAGGGTAAGGGAATTAAGAGGTGAGGATAAAAGGACAGGGCACGTGACCATGTATGATTATATCCCAGTTGCTGAGAGGTTATATGTGTGTGCTCGATGCAAAGAGCTCCTAGATCTCAGAGAATGAGTCTGTTCTCTTGAGGCTATAGTAGCAGACGGAGGAGACAGAGGTATATAGAGGAGGCCTACAGGAACATTCTAGAGAAGTCCCACCTCCTGCCTAACAGCCCCTGTGCTGCCCTAGAGGAGGTAGGTCTCCTAAAAGGATAGTTTCACCCTGGTGAAGTTGGATGTAATCCTGTAGCCAGGATCATCCCACCAGGGAATGCAGTATCCTCTTGCACTAGGATGTGTCTCCAGGAGCTTCTACCCACGAGGAAAAGATTAGGATGGCTGTTGTAGTTGGTGATTCAATTATTAGGCTTGTAGATAGCTGGGTGGCTGGTGGACATGAACAATGCCTGGTCAGTTGCCTGCCTGGTGTGAAGGTGGCAGACCTCACACGTCAGTCCCCACAACTGTACACCACTACCATAGCCCTTATGGGTGAAGGGGGGCACCTACAAGTGGGTACAGTGGGTTTTGGGTGTGTTTTGGAAGGCTCACATTTACTATCACAAGTATAACAGGTGGGGGGGGGGGGATGGGCCTGGCTCCGCCTGCCTGAAGTGCACTGCAGTACCCACTAAAGCTGCTCCAGGGACCTGCATACTGCTGTCATGGAGCTGGGTATGACATTTGAGGCTGGCAAAAAATGTTTTTAAAATTTTTGTTTAGGGTGGGAGGGGGTTGGTGACCACAGGGGGAGTACGGGGAGGTCATCCCCGATTCCCTCCGGTGGTCATCTGGCCAATTTGGGCACCTTTTTGAGGCTTGGTCCTGAAAATAAATGGACCAAGTGAAGCCGGCTAAATGCTCGTCAGAGCCAGCCTTCTTTTTTTCATTATCGGCCCAGACCGACAATCTCTTACCCACGCCCCCATCCCGCCTTCGGTACTACCGACATGCCCCCTTGAACTTTGGCCGGCCCTGCGACAGAAAGCAGTTGAAGCCTGCCAAAATCGGCTTTCGATTATACCGATTTGGCCGGCCTTAAGAGAAGGCCGGCCATCTCCTGATTTGTGTCGGAAGATGGCCGCCCTTCTCGTTCGAAAATAAGCAGGAAAATGATGCATAGAGGTCTTCCTACTTATTTATCAGCCTTGACTGTTACTTATGTTCCGTCAAGGGCACTATGTTCTCAAGGAGATAATTTACTGCCTATTCAACCACTAGCCCCTCCACATCTGGACTCTACTCAGACCTTAGCATTTTGTTATTTAACTTCCTTTTTATGGAATGTGTTACTGATAATGATTCAGAAAAACACTCGTATAGGAAGTTGAAGCCGGCCTTGAGGACTTACTTTCTAAGCTGTGCTATTCAGGACTTTCGATTTGGACAGCCACAGGATGGTGGTGGTGGTGGGGGGGGGGGGGGTCACTACGGAAGCAGTTTCTATTCTTACATCTTATTTTTGATTTTTTTTTTTCACTCTTCCGTCTCTTTCCTTTCTGTGATTATTTTAATTGTACACCACTTTGCTGTTATAGCCAGAGCAGTATAGTAAATATAATCAATATAAATATTTAAAAAATGTTGTGCCATATCTGCTCTTTCACAGGCCCAGACTTTGTGGGCTGTTAAGGACATGAGGCCCCTCCTAGATCTTAAGGACCTCAGGGCATTAATCAATGCATTGGCCCTCTTGTGACTGGATGAATTTCAACTCTCTCTACAGGAGCCTCACAAACTACAACGGTTCCACAATGCAAACTTATGCTTCTCCCTGTTTTGTTATACCGAGCAGAGGAGTGTGGTAGCCGTGTTAGTCCACTCTTAAGGTTATCAATAGAAATCAAACAAAATAAAACATGGAAAAGAAAATAAGATGATACCTTTTTTATTGGACATAACTTAATACATTTCTTGATTAGCTTTCGAAGGTTGCCCTTCTTCGTCAGATCGGAAAATATACTGAGCAAAAGCTTCCAGTTTCCTATAGGATTGAATTGAAAGTTCTGGTTTTGGTCAGCATTATTTCTCTGTACACTCCTATGTAAATCCTTCCTTCTTAAATGGGCAACGTAGTCCACATTCACTCGTTTGGACAATTCAGTATAAAACTGCTCATAGGATTGTATTCTTTTACCAGGTGCCAGCCCTTCTTTGCCCTTTTAGTTGAGAAGGGAGAGTTTTTTCATGAAATTGAAATGGGGTCTAAAGACATTTTTATTTTTTTTTTCTTTGAGCTGGTCTTCAGGCTGTTTGGCTGAGGATCACATGGAATGGTTTTACGTACTCCCTTGATGCTTTCCTCGCTGTTGAATTTAAATTACATTTATATGTTGTAAACTGCTTTGATATTGATTTGAAAGACAGGTATCATTTTAACTTTGAGCTGTTTTAGAAGTAAGTTTCCTGAGAGTGCAGATTCTGTGTATTTCTTTGAAACAGGAGAACATGTGCCCAGATCGAACGTTCAAAGCCTGAATCCTACCGTGAAACCCTGCAAAGACCCTGAACTATTTCTTTCATTCCATTTTTAAAACCTGACAGATGGATATGTTAGTGGTCGAGTGTGTCTTTTTCATAGTTGCTATTATTTGAGGTTATTGGGAATTTGTTCTCTATTACTTTGGTGTTGATGTGTCTGGGAAGCTGAATTTAGTTCTCAGTTAACTGTGGATGAATAAATATTATAGACCAGAATAGATTCTGCATATATTTCACTCCAAAATATTTGAAATAACATCTTTGCATATTGGACAGGGTACCTAGGAATGAGGCCAGCTGAGCCTTATTTTTGATAATTGTATTATGAACGCTACTGTTTCTAATTTGCCGAGTCCCACTCCCCTCCTCTTCACCATGGGCACAGACTAATAGAAACTCTAGAATGACTCCCTCTGTGCTTTGGCAATCAGTCTAGTGTGTGCAGGGCAGATGGCTCCTGCTGTAATAAGGTTTAGACATTAATTATTTGCAGATTCTGAATGAGTACGTGTACAAGAATTTATGACATCCCTGCTTTCTATACAGGCTGAATAAGTCTGTCTTCTTGGGTTGATTTTTGATTTATCTGTGGTGTTTCATGTTGATTGTACTGAAGATTAGGTTGACTTTTAGCACTTGTGTTGACGAAGACGTCTAACAGCATTACCTTAACAGATGCAGAGAGAGGGAGAGAACTAGAAAAGGGAGATTAAAGAGGAATTCTCCATACAGAGCTGCTTCATTTTTACAATCCAAGGACTGGGGCAGTAATTGCTCCATGCTTCCTTAACGTTCAGAACAAATAAGCTGTTTTATACTCTTCCATAAATGAAGTGTTTGTTTATTTAACACATTTATACTCTGCCTTACTGGCTAAAAAGTCATCCAAAGTGGTTCGAGTTGTACATTATTTATAAAGAGCTCCGTTTCCTAAAGTGCATTATGTCTTCCAGTTGGTTATATTGTTGTAGTAGTTAATTGCTCAAATAATATTTCAAAATAAGTGCATTAAACAGCTAATGCAAATTCACGCATGACAGCATCTGCTAATCCGCTTGTTAATTACATACTTTGTTTGGGGGTAGGAACTGGGCAGGTATGGGCAGAGAATTGGCCTAGACTGCAAACTGCAGTAAGCTGACAGATCTTACCATGCGGTTAGCCCAGGTACACTTACCATCTCCTCAAGAGGAAGTGTTAGGAACATATGAGGGCAGATAAAACCTGAATGGTCCATCCAGGCTGCCCATGGCTTCAGGACGTAGAGACTATGGTAATGTATAAAAGGGTAAACTTTCTTGTAGACTCGACACAGTACTGTGTTTCGGCCACAGGCCTGCCTCAAGAGACTTGAATGAAGTAAAAAGAATTTGTACTGTGTCGAGTCTACAATAAAGTATACCCTTTTATATACCATCATAGTCTCGACGTCCTGAAGTCATTGGTCCACGTCCCACTTCTTTTTGTGTATCTATAACATCGTGGGATTTAGTGTTCATCCACTCAGTGGAAAGCCTGCCCCTTCCAGGCTGGCCAACAGTCACACTCATTATCAATTCAGTCCACCTGGCACCGTTCCTATGTTCCAACTACTGGAGTTGGCGTCGAAGCGCTGTCCAATTCATCCCATCTGCATGAATTGGGTGTAAAGAACATGGGGGAAGCCACTGCTTGGCCTGGGATCAGTAGCATGGGATTTTGTTACTCTTTGGGATTCTGTCAGGTACTTGTGACCTGGATTGGCCACTGTTGGAAGCAGGATACTGGGATGGATGGACTATTGGTCTGACCCAGTATGGTTATTCTTAGATTCTTATGTAGAGGACATGCTGAGGATGCCCTCCCAACAATTACCAAGCAGTCTTTGCACTTAGGGCTTTATTCTATAAAGGTTATGCTCCTAAAATTTATACTCCTAAATTTATGAGCATAATTTATGCTCCTAAATGTACGTAGGAACATAGATTATAGTCGTACGTAATAAGGCCCTAAGGAGCCCTTTTACAAAGCGTCAGTAAGCCCAACGCGGCCTTACTGCACACTAACTCAGAACTGCCACCGGTGGTAGTTCTGGTTCGAGTGTGTGCCATTTCTGGAATACTGAAATCTTTTTTTTATATGGCACAGCGCTAACACGGCGGTAATTGTTATCATGAGAGCCCTTACCGCCACCTCAGTGGGTGGCAGTAACTGCTCCTCGCCACATGGCCACGTGGTACGAGTTATATTGCTGCATGGCTGTATTTTTAGGGGCTTTTTACCCGCTGCAGGAAAAACGGCCCCACCACTACCCCAGGGCCCTTTTTCCCACAGCTTAGTAAAAGGACCCCTTAGTGTGTTAATGTTTGCTGTTAAAGTGTGGTAAATGCAAAAACCTGCCACAGTTTGGTAACATGGCCGCAAACTGAAGTACTTAACATCCCAAATTGAAAAATACTGTTTGCATAGGTGCTTGGCTTGAAGCTAAACTGACTCGTAATCAGCTGTTGGTACGTTATCCTTTGGTGAACCAAATTAAAATGAGAAAACAATCCGACTCTTCACTATCAATCTGTATTAATATGGAATTCTCTACTTCTAGAGATCTGTGTATTCACTAATCCTCTGATTTTTCATAAGTCTTTGAAAACTTTTTTCATTTTCTAAATATCTAACCTTTAATAATTAATTTACTGCATTCTTTCTACTTTTTCAACTGCTAGTTGGAATTTAATGGGCAATGCTTAGTTAAGTTCGGTTTAGAGTTTCAGTTTTAATTTCCTGGATTGTTGTTACCAGTTTTCTTCTGCTATATCCATAGTGAACCAAATATTTGTATTTGTGGAATATAAGATCTGTATAACATAGCATAACATAACACGTATATTGACCATTTTGTATTATTTATTTTTCAAGTGTAAATTGCAGATTTATGAAGGTTTGCACAGTAATTATTATAGCATGAGACAATGAGTGTTTCAGTTGTATTTGGATGTATTGAATGGGCAGCACTGCAGGAATCCAGCAGATCAGGGGTATTCAATGTCAGTCCTTGAGCTGCACAACCCAGTCGGGTTTTCAGAATTTCCTCGATGAATATGTTTGAGATTTATTTGCACACAACGAAGGCAGTGCATGCAAATAGGTAATCTGAGTGGGTTGCACATCTGGAGGATTGACATTGAATACACCTGCAATAGAATAAATGGGTATTCCAATTTAAATGCCAAAAGTACACAGGTGGAGAACCTTTTGCAGTAACAGCACTTCTGCATGTCTCCCATAGAAGTCATCTCAATAGAAGCATAGATGCAACAGCCTACATGTAATGTAGTTCATTCTATAAGTTATGCATATACTCCTCCTCCTCCTCCTCTGTGAATGCCGCCTTGCATGAGGCACTGTAGAATCCCGCTGAGCATGCAGTTAGCTATAACAGTTAAGCCCCCTCCCTACCTACCCCTCCCTACCCATCTTCAAATCTCTGCTTAAAACTCACCTCTTCAATGCTGTTTTCGGCACCTAACCTTTCGAGAAATATAGTATGCCCTATCAGATTGACTCTACACTTGTCTTTTAGATTGTACACTTGTCTCTAGATTGTACACCTGTCTTTTAGATTGTAAGCTCCTTGAGCAGGGACTGTCCTTCCATGTTAAATTGTACAGCGCTGCGTACCCCTAGTAGCGCTTTAGAAATGTTAAGTAGTAGTAGTAGTTAAGCGCAGAAACGCTAATATTCTGTACCTTGTATGTGCAATAGGCCTCTAGCTTTAGATGACGACTTATGTGCATATTGCAGTGACCAATGCCAATTTGAGAAAGTCATTCAAATAAGACATAGCAGATCATTTTAGAACCTTGTGTAGCCTTTGCATATGTAAATGCCATGAGATGCAGCGATTCAAAAGATATGCAGGCTGGATATTCCTCCGGCGGCCGTTAGCATTTTGCTGACCACCACTGACATTAAACCTAGAAACTCAATGTGGGGCCATGTCCGGTCATTGGCATTGAATTTCTGGGTTTACGGAGCCAGCTAATGCGTAACTGGATAAGTGCAATATTTAGCACCTAACCATCTCTGGGTTACTGCATAAAGATGGGCCACAGGAAAGTTTCAGTTAGCCCCATACTTTAATTGACCAGCAGCTGTTGGATATATTAACCCCTACATATTTTTCTAAATTTCCTTGGAAATACACATGTGTTACGTTCCCCATCTGGTTCCAGGCCTGCACAGCCGATTCGCTGACGAGGTGCAGTCCAGCAGAGATAGCTGGCTATTTTTGGATGTGGTTTCTCCAGGATGGGTCTGTTTCTGTTTCTGTTTCCTATTTCTGGCAGCCGTCATCTTGGTTGGATCAAGGACAGCAGCCATCTTGGCTAGCTCAGGAGGGGGCAGCCATCTTGTATACTAGAACAGGAAGGAAGCCCATATTTGGGCGTTGTGCTACTTTGCTGATGGGGGCAGCCATCTTGGATCAGCTGCACATGTTTGAGACTGATTCCTACCCTATTTAAAGCCCTGCCTCCAGTCCTTCATTGCTTCAGCTTCAATTGTGTTTGAGGTCCACGCCGGTGCTCCTTATCTTCAGTTCCAGTGTTCCAGACCTTGGCTTGTTTCCCGGACCTCGCTTGTTTTGCTGCCTGCCTAGACCATGGACTGTTTTTGATTACTCTTTGCCCTACGGATTTTCCTGGCTTTTGGACTGTGTCTGTTTGCCTGCCTGTCTGGTCAGTGGTCGTGCAACCCCACTGGTTCCAGAAGTCCTGGTGGCCACCTGCAGCTGGGAGCTCAACTCCTGGTGAATGGTGGTCGCTTCCCAGGTGAAGCTAGGGGTTGTCTGGCTGCCTGACCGAGTGCGGTGTCACTCCATCTCTGCCATGCTCAGACGGGGCACAGGGGCTCACTACTACCAGGTCATAACAACATGTTTTCAATCATTCCCCTGTTGGCTTTTGCACCTGTTTTGAATGAAACATAAGTGACAGGTAACTGCTTCAGAAAAGGAAGCAGACTGGGTAGGCTGTATGGTCTTTATCTGCCTTGGTTTTTCTGTGCTCCTGTGCATTTATGTTTGTCTCTCACATTATAAACATAAGCGTTACCATACTAGGAGAGACCAAAGGTCCATCAAGCCCAGTATCCTGTTTCCAACAGTGGTCAATCAAGGTCACAAGTACCTGGCAAGATCCCAGAACAGTACATAATCTTAAAATATAAACATTTGATTTTTGGATTTTGACTCTGTCATTGGCTGCTTTAACACATGCAGTTTCCTGGAATAGATGTCAGTATTACACATGTAGATTACAAAATCAACACTTAGATGTATTGGCTGTTGCATTAAAAATCATTCAGTCATGCATTTACTTAAATATCAAGTGAACCTTGACAAGAAAACAGTATGTTTATAATACTGTATTGTAAAAATTGGATTCTCACAACAAATTACTTTCTTATGCATTATTCTTCATTATGTATCCTATACTGTTTATTATAAGCCCCATTGAACTCAAACTTGTTTGGAATAATGTGTGATATGTCAGAAATAAATACATTAATAGGAAAAGACCCATGATATGCTAGAAATAAATTAAGTAAGTCATACAAAGAAAATTGACAATAATGATAACATCAAGAAAGTTATACGACATTCAAGAGAGGCAATCCAAGACTCTCAAAACCTAGGAGCAGATCAATCAAGAAAGGGGACCACATGCTAATGAGATGCATGGATCCCTCCTTCGGCCATCGGTTGCTGTTTGCGATTCAAAGCTGTTAAATGCATTTGACAGCTTGTCAAAAATCCCTGGTAGACCAGTGGACCCTAACCCCCATGCACCCACTCCTGGACCCCCAAGCATAAAAGCCCTTACCCCCCTGCACCCCTTCCCAGCCCTCCTCCAAGTAAAATCACCATAGTGGTCCAGTGGATATGATCCGCTCAAACCCTCTTTTGGACCAACCGGCAAAGATCTACCTGGTGGTCTAGTGACCCCCAAGTTGGAGACACTCCTTATATGATGTTTAGACCCACCCAGTGCATCCCAGAATGCACTGGGCAGGAGCTGGGTGCCACCATTTTTTTTTTTGCAGGCTCAGAGGGAGGAACTGTTGCTCCTGCCCTCCTGTCTCCAATTTTTTAAGGTACAGAGAGGGAAGGGGGATCACTAGACCACCAGGTTAATCTTTGCTGGGGAGTGTAAGGGGGGTTGTCCACTGGACCCCTAAAGTGACTTAGCTTGGGGGGGCTGGGAGGGGGTGCAGGGTCTACAGGACCACCACGGAAAGGTTGCTTGGGGGTACTGGACCACCAGGGAATCTTTAAAAGATTTGGGGGGTGCCCGGGGTAGGTAAGGAGGGAAGAAGTAGGAAGCACAAGCTTTTTGCAGCTACCTCTTTGTGTTTCCCTCCTCTCTGACAGCTCCAGAGCAGCTGTAAAATTAGCACATTAAAGCTAGATGTTCTGGAGCTGTGCATCACCCAGAATATTCATTAGAATACTAATGAGTCATTGCAATACATTTGCATGGGTTTCTTGGTGGCTGCAAATGGCACTTTAGAACCATGGAAAATTCTTTTGTGCATTAATCGCTAATAACGTTTGCTTTAGACTAGCTACAAAAGCAAATGTCCTCAGCATGGTAAGCTTTGTGTATCGGGTCCTGGGACTTTTACTAAAGAGAGAATCGGGGAACACTCACAGAGGCTGATGCTGAAAGCAACCGCAGGGTTTACTGCATGCTGAGCGATGCAGACAGGAATTGTGCATAGGTGTTAGCTTGTGTGAGAAGACACAGCCATAGGTTGCATTAAAATGTATACTAATCAGCTAATTAAGGTATACCATGCAATGCAGAGAGTACATTGCCCACTTCTGATGCGTGCACACCATGAGGATTTCTCCACCAGGTGTGGGACTGTGTGAAAGGATTTCTTGTCAGTCTTTCACATTTAAGTGCTGATTTTGACTTGTTTTGCAAACAGAAGAAGCACCTGTAAGTTTTAAGGGTAGATGGTAAGTAACAGATGTGTGTATCTGAACAAAACCAAATGTGAAATCGCATATTGGCATCTGTTCTTCTGTGTCTAAAGATGAGCCTCTCAGAAATTTCAAGTGCAAACCATTTTTGCAAGGCTCATGTTATGTTATGTTAGATTAGGTTTTAATAAGCTGCTTTATCCTCAAAAAGGGTTCAGAGAAGGATAGTGATTTAAAAAAAAAGATTCAATAGCGAATACAATTAAAAACATAAAAAATAAAACCAGTTTCTTAACAAATATTAAGAACAAATATTTTCTGAATAGTTACCTGATGCTAGGGTGCACGGGGGGGTCATCACCAAGAAAAAGATCTAAGTGTCATTGTAGATAATACGCTGAAATCTTCTGCTCAATGTGCGGCTGCAGCCAAAAAAAGCAAACAGGATGCGAGGAATTATTAGGAAAGGGATGGTGTGAGCGCACCCTGAGTATTGCGTTCAGTTTTGGTTGCCATATCTGAAAACAAATATAACGGAATTAGAAAAGGTTCAAAGACGAGCAACCAAAATGATGTAGGGGATAGAACTCCTCTCGTATGAGGAAAGGCTAAAGAGGTTAGGGCTCGTCAGCTTTGAAAAGAGATGGATGAGGGGAAATATTATTGAGGTCTACAAAATCCTGAGTGGTGTAGAATGGGTAGAAGTGAATCAATTTTTATACTCGTTTCAAAAGTACAAACACTAATTGACACTCAATGAAATTACATAGAAATACTTTTAAAACAAATAGGAGGAAATATTTTATCACTCAACAAATTGTTAAGTTTTGGAACTCTTTGCCGGATGATGTGGTAACAGTGATTAGCGTATCTGGGTTTAAAAAGGTTTGGACAAGTTGCTATAGGAGAAGTTTATATTCTGCTCTTGAGACAGACATGGGGAAGCATCTGCTTGTCCTGGGATTTGTAGCATGGAATGTTGCCACGATTCGAGTTTCTGCCAGGTACTTGTGACCTGGCTTGGCCACTGTTGGAAACTGTCTGTCCCAGTATGGCAACTCGTATGTTCGTATGTAAATCAGCAAACTCGCACAGTAATGCACATCAAAGATGAAGGGTACAAATATTAAATGGATTTTGTCCCATTCTTGTGGAAGAAAGGGCTAAAGGGAAATGGGACTTGATATACCGCCTTTCTGAGGTTTTTGCAACTACATTCAAAGTGCTTTACATATATTCAGGTACTTATTTTGTACCAGGGGCAATGGAGGATTAAGTGACTTGCCCAGAGTCACAAGGAGCTGCAGTGGGAATCAAACTCAGTTCCCCAGGATCAAAGTCAGTTGCACTAACCACTAGGCTACGCCTCCACTCATTCCACCAATAAGAGCCAACCTCATCAGTGATGTCACACTGGCTTGATTGCCCGATACTTGGCTCACTTCTGATATTGTGATGTCATAAGGGAAAGGGGGAAAGGGAAATGGGACTTGATATTTCGCCTTTCTGAGGTTTTTGCAACTACATTCAAAGCGGTTTACATATATTCAGGTACTTATTTTGTACCAGGGCAATGGAGGGTTAAGTGACTTGCCCAGAGTCACAAGGAGCTGCAGTGGGAATCAAACTCAGTTCCCCAGGATCAAAGTCCACTGCACTTAACCACTAGTCTACTCCTCCACTCCAAAATGGGTTATGATTATATTCCATATTTTGTTCCATATTTTGCATGTTTTTCGGTGATATTTTTTGTACTGGCTTTGGGTTTGTGAGATGCTCTGGGTCATTTTTGTTTTTTATGTAAGAGTATAATAGATATATAGTGAAATGTAAATATTCTGACAGAAAGGCAAGGATTAAAACTCTTTCTGGAATCTGAGGTTCTCTCCTGAGCCAGTTAATGGATGGTGGTTTAATTGAGTGCCTAAGGCTACTTTCCAAGGCCTCTCATGGCCACCACCAAAGCTTCCCTGATGTCCACCAAACTGAAAAATAGGAACTGCCTCCAGGAATCAAAATGTACATCCTGCATGGCAGCTGTAGATCTTCTGCTGGTCTGTCGGCCTAACCATTGATTATATGTTGAACTTTTTTTTTTTAATGAAGAACCAGTGTAATATTAGGTTCTGCTGAGCATATTTCTCACATGGAATCAACTAATATTTGGCATGCTGAACTTAAAAGTAGATTCCTTCTAGCCCATTAATTAAATCTGTTGTTGTGGCATCATGGTAGGTTAAGGGATCTCATTCTAAAAACAAACAAATTGAGACTGTTGTGGCATCATGGTAGGTTAAGGGATCTCATTCTAAAAACAAACAAATTGAGACTTTCCATTTTCATTGAATGGATGAGGCGATGCTGAGGGGAGGCAGGAAGCTGACTTGGTGCTTTGCAATTATAATGCTTAATGCAATTCATTTTGCAATGATTATTTCCACAATTTCTCATGCATTAATTTCATAAAAGACCATCATTTCCATTTTATTATATTCACTGATCATTCAGTTTGGCAGACGATAATATCTCAGATCGGAGCTGAGTGACACTGTATGAGAGACTCATTGTGACAGTGCGCGTTTTTTTTTTTCTTTGCTGATTTTTTAGCTTAAAGGTTCATGCCTTTATCAGAACTCAGGGTTTACAGTATTTAAACCTTTGAAAATGCATAGCGTTGGTATTTGTCAAATCTATTAAACTTTCACAGCATAAAATACGAAAGAATGAAGATGACAACCCCACAGCTGAGTTGATTTATTTGTTCATTTGTCTTGTTGTCAAAATGCAGCTGTTATACATTTTGTTATATTACTTGATTTATCTTAAACTAGTAAAAAAGGCCCGTTTCTGACACAAATGAAACGAGCGCTAGCAAGGTTTTCCTTGGAGTGTGTATGTTTGAGAGAGTGTATGTGAGAGTGACTGTGTGTGAGAAAGACAGTGAATGTGCGAGTGTGTGTGTGTGAGAGAGAGAGAGTGAGTCTGGGTGCGAGTGTGTGTGTGAGAATGAGTGTGTGAGCAAGTGCGTATGTGAGACACAGTGTGAGAGAGAGAGAGTGTTTCACACAGATACAGTGTGTGCGAGAGAGTGTGTGTGAGACACAGACTCTCTGTGAGACTGAGTGTATGAGACCAAGAGAGTGTGTGAGTGACTGTGTGACACATAGAGAGTGAATGTGATACAGTGCGAGACATAGAGTGTGTGAGAGACAGTGTGTGAGAGTGAGAGAGGGAAAGACATTGACTGTGAGAGAGAGAGAGAGTGTTTGGGAGAGAGAGTGTGTGTGTGATAGAGATACCTCCCCCCCTCTCTAGTGTCTGGCCCCTCCCTCCCTATCTCTGGTGTCTGGCCCTCCCTCTCTCTCTCTGGTGTCTGAGCGTTACTGTGCAGGACGCTGAGCTCTGGCTGTGCTTCAAGGAACTGACCAATCCTATTTAATAGAATGCACCTCCAACATTCTGAAGCCAAGAAACCTTGTGTGGTTGGTCACTTCTGCTTGTGACGAACCCAGAAGTACGTGATGTCAATTCAGGAGATGGATACAGAGAGCAGGAATGCCTTAGCCATGCAGTCAGCTTCAGAATGTTGGAGGTGCCTTTTATTATATAGGATTCTAGTTTCCCAATAATCAAAACCATCATCCAACATTCGTATTTTACATTAACATTGTAGACTTCTTCAAAAGTCAGTTTCTCCAAAGTTACTGTAACTTAAGGTTTGACTCTAATACGTTTCCCTTTGCAAAGCAGTGCTACAGTATGCTATTTATTTTAGAAGTGCCATTTGCATTTTGGATCTGCATAAACTGGCACTTTATTAATATATTACTTTCTGTATAACAAAAATTGAGGTGGTGTACAGTCATTTAAAGGAAATCAGAGAAGGAACTCCGTTTACAGTAAGAAAGACCAAAGAAATGAGAAAACAAGACAGTAAGAAAAAGTGAAAAAAGAGGAAGGTAAACTTGAGAACGCCATGTCCCCTTTCAGTCAGAATCACCAAAAGCCTGGGAGAATAGTTGAGTTTTCAAGACTGCTTCAATTTGCTTATTTATTTACATAGTTTATGTCTCGCCAAATCACGATGGGTCGAGGTAGGTTAAAATCAAACATCTACAGCTATAACATAGAAACACATACAGTCAAACATCACACATAAAATCTATAACAGTAAAAAGACGACGACCCAGTCTGGAAAAGGCACGCCAATCAAAAAAGAATGCAAAGCATCATATGGCAAGGAAAGGATTTTATTCAAACAAAAAACAAGACCCAACACAGCCATGTTAAAGCAGTAAGCAGGTCCCTGGAGTAGCCTAGTGGTCAGTGCAATGCACTGAGGAGAAGTGGACCCAGGATCATATTCCACTATATCTGTTACACTTTTGGTGGAAAGTGTGAGCCCTCCAAAACCCACCAAAAACCTACTGTATTCACATGTAGGTGACATCTGCAGACATAAGGGCTATTGTAGTGATGTACAGTTGAGTACAGTAGGGTTTTGGAGGTCTCACCATACAATATAAAGGGATAATGGTGAGATATGCACCTGAGACCTTTTATGTGAAGTCCACTGCAGGGCCCTGCTAGAATGTCTGTGGTGCCAGTCTATAAGGAATGCTGGACCTCAGACATCCCAATTACTTGTTTTTGTGCATTTTTCCCTTGGACTTTTTTTTCCGAAATGGTCACAAAAGAAAAACACAATGAGCACAAAGGGCTAGATTCTATATATGGCAACTAAAATCTACGCATGTCCGATTTACGCACCTAGCAGTATTCGATAAGCCACATATACATTCAGGTGCGGTTTATAGAATAGTTGCTTAGGCTGGGTGGATGCGCCTAGATTTAGGCACAACCAGTAAAAAGCTAGTGTAAATGCTTTCCCTAGGTGCTCTCCCTCGAATTCTGTAACCACGCGCGTACATTTGATTAATGGCCCTGACACGCCTACACTCCTCTCATTTCCATACCCCCTTTTTGGCTATGCACACTGCAATTTACACACGCCTCTTTTTAGCATATGCCTAAAATATGTGTGTTTAAATTCCAATTATTGGTCATTATCAGCCACTAAACACTAATATGCTCATTAACTAATTGAATAGTTCACATAAATTGGCCATGTCCACAATTTAATGTGCACTACTCGTTGTGCCATATATAGAATCCAGGGGAAACATCTAAAAACCCCTAGAAAATGGCAATTTTCAAAAGAAAAAGAGAGATGCTTTTTAGGTTCAAAAATGGCCATGTTCGCCACTTGATTTTTGGATGTTTTCAACAAAATATCCAAAGTTGAATTTAGATGTCATAAGTATTGCCATACTGGGAAAGACCAAAGGTCCATCGAGCCCAGCATCCTGTTTCCAACAGTGGCCAATCCAGGTCACAAATACCCAGCAAGATCCCAAAAATGTGCAAAACATTTTATACTGCTTATCCCAGAAATAGTGGATTTTCCCCAAGTCCATTTAATAACGGTCTATGGACTTTTCCTTTAGGAAGCCGTCCAAACCTTTTTTAAGCTCCGCTAAGCTAACCACCTTTACCACATTCTCTGGCAACGAATTCCAGAGTTTAATTACACGTTGAGTGAAGAACAATTTTCTCTGATTTGTTTTAAATTTACTACATTGTAGCTTCATCGCATGCCCCCCTAGTCCTAGTATTTTGGAAAGCGTGAACAGACGCTTCACATCTACCCGTTCAACTCCACTCATATTGAAAATGTTCCTCTATATAATCTAAAAATATTCAAGCTGACCTGCTAACCAAATAATTCCCAGTGAGCCCAATATTAGTAGCATTATCCACATAAAGCCAGTACAACTTCCACGGCTGTATCCAGTTACCCCCTCATTCTATAACAGGTTGCATAAATTTAAGCACCATTTGCATGCATCAATGTATAGAACACTGCCCTTCACACAGGTCAATATATGCTTATGTCCCTTCGTTGCATTAGCATACCTAACTGCTATTCTGTAGCTACGCACTAAAATGGCTTAGTGAATAATTGTAAGAGGGGAGGAGCATGAGTGCGTCATAGGCATGGCCATCATTTAGGCTGGGAGCTCACAGAATGCGTAAATGGCGCATTTAGGTATAATGACCAATAATCCACTCAAGCTTAGAAATTAAATGAAACTCCAAACACAGCTTCACACACACTGCGTATAGAAACGCTGAATACTCCCGCTGTCACCCACACAACGCATTCGACGGTGGAGAAAAAAAGCCAGCGCCACCCAGCCAGCCCAAAACTTCGGACTATAAGGCATGGACCCGGCGTACCATCATCTGGCTCAAAAAAAAAATTCCACTTAGTGTACCTTGGTGTGTCTAAATAAATGTTGGCTACCTCTCTCACATCAACTAATGGGGTAACAGATGTGTATATATGCTTGTAGAACACAGAATGTAGTTCAAATCGATTGCTTTCAGTTCTATTAGTGCAATTTATATCAATTCAATAACAATCGTCAGCCCTGGTGATCCAGCCATAAACAACTTAGCTTATAATCCAATCGCTGCAATGTTCTGCAGTCCTTGATATCACCAGCTGATCAACCCAACAGGAAGTCCTCGTTTCGCTTCCGCTGTGTCAGGGGGTTCAACGCTACATCTGAGAGTACAATCCTGTGTCCAGTCTGCTGTATCGTAAAACAAAGCAGGTAACTGGCAGAGGGACGCCAGCGCCATTCTTTAAATGGATTACGTTCCTCCCACTCTGATTCCAGCCAGGCAATCCACAGTATTCACTAACTCTGTCGTCACTCTATCCATGGCACGAATCACGATCGAGGAAGATCTGTCACATCTAGAAACAAAAACTTATTTCTCCAAAGCCTTCTTTCTTTTGTCTTTTTTTTTAAAAATTAGCAAAAAATTATGCACAAGAATTCTTTAGAAGAACACCAACCACCCGGACATTCAATCTGTCTGGTTCAGTCGAGTTGAAAAAAAATATCCACTTCTGTGCTAATATATTTTAAAAGCATTAGTATGTAGCTTCGTGGTGTGTCTCCTAGTCTTTATAATCTTAAAGAGTAAACAATTGATTCATATTTACCCATTCCATTTTACTCAGGATTTTGTAGGCCTCTCTCATTCCTCTCTCAACTTTCTCCTCTCCAATCTGAAGAGCCTTAACCTCATATGAGAAGAGTTCTATCATCATCATCATCATTTGGGTTGCCCTTCTCTGTACCTTTTCTAAATCTTGCCTATCTCTTTTGAGATGCAGCGACTATAAGTGCGGACGGTATTCAAGTTGCAGTATAGAGACATTATGATATTCTTTGTGTTATTCTCTGTTCCTTTCCTAATAATTCCTAACATTCTGTTCCCCCCCCCCCCCCCCCCACCATTTTAGAATAGATTTAGAGAAAATGATTTAACACTGGTAATGAAGGGAAACGATCACTATTCCCATTTATTTTAATAGTGTTATTTATATATAACATTACGGTAACGGAATTCAAACACGCGTGGGATAAACATAAAGGAATCCTGTTCAGAAGGAATGGATCCTCAGGAGCTTAGCCGAGATTGGGTGGCAGAGCCGATGGTGGGAGGTGGAGCTGGTGGCTGGGAGGCGGGGACAGTGCTGGGCAGACTTGTACGGTCTGTGCCAGAGCCGGTGGTGGGAGGCGGGGCTGGTGGTTGGGAGGCGGGGATAGAGCTGGGCAGACTTATACGGTCTATGTCAGAGCCGGTGGTGGGAGGCGGGGCTAGTGGTTGGGAGGCGGGGATAGTGCTGGGCAGACTTATATGGTCTTTGCCAGAGCCAGTGGTGGGAGGCGGGGCTGGTGGTTGGAGGCGGGGATAGTGCTGGACAGACTTATACGGTCTGTGCCAGAGCCGGTGGTGGGAGGCGGGGCTGGTGGTTGGAAGGCGGGCATAGTGCTGGGCAGACTTATATGGTCTGTGCCCTGAAGAGGACAGGTACAAATCAAGGTAGGGTATACACAAAAAGTAGCACATATGAATTTATCTTGTTGGGCAGACTGGATGGGCCATGCAGGTCTTTTTCTGCCATCATCTACTATGTTACTATATATGACTTGTTTTAATAAAGTTTAGTTGATGCTGATAAGACCCAGTAATAATTTCTGCTTTGTATGTATACGTTGCTGCCCTAAAGTAGAAATTGGTAGCTTTTGAACACCTTTACTAGGTTTCCTGTAGGCTTGCAGTACGAGGGAAGCATGAAACCTATCTTTTGAACTGACTTTGGAAAATCACTACTCCCCTAGAACCACATTGGATGAAGACTGTACAGCTGAGCAGGAAGGCTTACCTTAGTACTTACGGCAGACTTTCTCATCAGCAGCTGCTTCACCTTCTCATCTGTGGTGTTCTCTTGGGTACCTCCTGTTCTTGAATTTCCATTGTCTGAGACACAATTAAATAAATTAGACTAGGCCTCTGCCCATCATCCCAGATCTCATTAATCTTTCATTTACAAGGAGATTAAATTAGATTCCATTAGCTAAATCCACTGAACTGGTCTCGTCCTTTTAACATTAACAAACATGTTCAAGATCTGAGTCATCTGTTTAATTACCTGTAGCCTCTTCTCATTGATATTTTACAGTCTTGTTACTGATCAATGTTGTAGCCTGCATGCAAGGTGCATGTATAGACCTTTGCTATCGAATATTTTTACACAAAATATTAGCGTCAGGATTAGTGAAAAAATTAAAACTGTCATGTGCCATCTTGAATGGCCATTCTTCATACTTATGGTGATTGATTAACTCATTAAATTACCTATATCAAATTGAAAAGTGCATTGCACTTGAAGTCATTCTTCACTATTAATTCTATTAAAATTTGTTTGATTTATTCCTCTTGTTAGTTATTAAAATTTATTTTAAACAGATTAGTAAGTTAATATAGAGATTGAGTTGATGTAACCAGACACCATCCCCTGGATGAGTGACTAACATAGTAGATGTCGGCAGATAAAGACCTGTACGGTCCATCCAGTCTGCCCAACAAGATAAACTCATTACATATGGTATGTATGCCTGTTCTTGATTTATCCTGGCCATTTTTAGGGCATAGAGCATAGAGGTCTGCCCAGCAGTACACATCTTACAGTTGTTTTCTGAAGCAGATGGAGCAGGGTAGGCCCAAGAGGAAGAGAGCGGAGCAGCTATGCTGGAAGATGTGGAGAGGTAACGTAATTTGAGTAGAGTAGAGAAGATCTTTGCAAGTTGGAATGTCTGAAAACACAACATCTTTAACTTTTGGAGGCTCAGGTCAGTCATTTTTAGATATGACACAAACCCAATTTGAACTGTCCTAATTAGATTGTAAACTCTGTCGAGCAGGGACTGTCTCTTCATGCTCAAGTGTACAGCGCTGCGTACGTCTAGTAGCGCTATAGAAATGATAAGTAGTAGTAGTAGTAGTAGTCTTTGGGTTCTGGAATCTTGCTACTCTTTCGGATCCCGGAAACTTGCTACCCTTTGTCCTTATCCCTTATTTGTCCTGTTTGTCTGTCCTAATTAGATTGTAAGCTCTGTCGAGCAGGGACTGTCTCTTCATGCTCAAGTGTACAGCGCTGCATACGTCTAGTAGCGCTATAGAAATGATAAGTAGTAGTAGTAACTTCAGCACCCTAGGCAATTTACTTCAGAAACCATAGGGGTGGTGATTCAAGAGCTGGGTCAGGCATTCAACCCTCAAGTAAATGCTCTAACTTTAGAAGGTCAACATCAAGGAATTGAAATTAATAAATGTGTTAAAGTTACAACTTTAACAGTCTATGTAGGAATGTAAAACCAATTATATTAGTGCTTCCAAATGTAAATACAGCGCTTATGAAAGATTATGCAATTTTGAGAACAAAGGTAGAAGGTCTACAAAATAAAGCCAGAGCTACAAACCTTGTGCTAATAAATCTTCCTAAGCTGCCACTGAGATCCCCATGAAAAACCTTATTCAAGGGCCATTTTACAAAGGTACGTAAGAGCCTACGCACGTCCAGTGCAATGCCATATCAGCATTACCACCTGGCTACTGTATGCCCCAGGTGGTAATTCTGAATTTGGAGCATGCTGAAAACACACAGTAGAAAATATTTTCTACCATGTGGAGCTTACCCAGTGGTAAACGGTAGTGGGCACACACTGTATGTCTACCGCCCGGGTAGCGCGTGAGACCTTACTTCTAAGTCAATGGGTGGAGGTAAGGTCTAAGGCCGAAAATGTACTTCTGCTGGTTTTATTTTACTGCACATTCATTTTCCGGTCCCTTAAAAAAAGGCCCTTTTTCCAGGATGTGGTAAAACCTGGCCCTGTGCATGACCAAAAGACATGCTCGCACTGCTGCAGATCACTTTTCCTTTCCACGGCCAAGGAATACGGACTGTAGAACTGCAAAAGAGAAGTCCCATAGAGTTTGAACACTCCATAGAACTGTAAATTAAGCGAGACTTAAGCTGGATTGAGAATGTTTACATAGCCAAGTGCACATTCTGATTGATTGGAGGTTTTTATGCCAATGATGTGAGTACTCCTTAGATATATGACAGTGAAGCATATTTTCAAAGCACTTAGCCTTCCAAAGTTCCATAGAAAATGCCTCAATGTATAATGCGAAACAAGGAGTTACATCACGCCACGTGAGGCTTTTCCTCCAATTTCAATTAACACTCCAACACGTTATTGAAAGTAGGAAAGACTTGATTGTGGGATTTGATCTATTATGAACCAAGTCAAATCTTTTTTTCTATACAATGGGGGGTTAATGGAGCCGTCAATGTAGAGGTCCTTAATCTGCTTTTATGATCAATCATATGCGCATCTGCCTAATGCCCTCCCAATGTACGTTTTGCCATATAGGCACTGTATGGCATTGATGAGTGGTTCCCAAACCTGGCCCTGGAGGCACCCCAGCCAGTCAGGTTTTTAGGATATCCACAATAATTATTCATGAGAGCAATTTGCATGCAATGAAGGTAGTGCATGGACATTTTTCTCATGAATATTCATTGTGGATATCCTGAAAACCCTCCAGGACCAGGTTTGGGAACCACTGGCATAGATGAGTGTGGGAACCCCTATGAAAGAGACAGAATCGTATTCACGTTCAAGGGTCTTCTGTTTAAGTGATTAATGCTTCTGAGGGCTCTCACAATATATAAGCATTAAGCTTAATTGAGATGAAAGCATTGGTATTTATACTGGTCACATATAGACACAGGTATATTAGAGTCCAGTATTGGAGGACTTTTTTTTATTAGTTAGGTTGGATATCTGGCCATCTTTAGAAGCAGGAAGCAAGTGGAAAATATGGTTTTAAAACAAACTGCTTTCAGATTTCAACCAAACAGAAAGGCTATCAATGTTCTTCTGTCAGATGGTCTTTGATAAATGAGGTCAGAGCAAAAAAATAAAAAAAATACAATTTAATTTATTATTCCATTAGATTCCAATTTCTCTATAGATTTTCTCATTTATTCTCATGGTCTAACCAGAAGATGGCAAAATATTTTTTTAGGTTTTTATTGCTGTCGTATCTATCTTCATTACTTAGCCCCCTTGATGACTGAAGAAAGACAATTGCTTTTTTTTTCTTTTTTTTAGTGAATTTATTAGGCAAAACCAAAGAACATGGTAACCAGAGGTACAAATGTACTAACGAATATCGTGAAACGGTGTGGACATTGCAAGAGATGTAGATCTTTATGGAGCTGCAGGAGAAACATTTCAAGCAATGTCAATGTGAATTACCCAGTGCTTTGCCTACATTGATCAACTGTTGCTAAACTGATAAAAGTTGGTGTTGTTCCTGATTGCACATGTTTAACTTCATTGAGAGGACATATTCCTGATGGAAATGGGGGAGGGGTTAGGACCAGTGGTGTGCTGGTAAATTATTAACAACAGGCTCTCCGGGTATAGCCATCTCTGCAAATTGAGGGGGGAGGGCAGGGGTGGACGCAGGGAGCAATGCATTCCGCCCTCCCACCCCGTGGGTGTGCAAGATATACCTTTGCTGGCAGGTAATGTCCGTTACGGTCTTTAGTTATATTGTGTTGCAAGTGACCAGGTATTTTTATGTTGGGTCGGTGGGGTATGCTCTTCTGAACAGCATACCCCACCATTATCACACCATTCTTGCAAAAACTTCATTAACTACTAGTACAATACAGGGCTTCAGGTATTATGGCCAAGCACGTGTAAGGAGTAGCCTAGTGGTCAGCACAGTGGACTTTGAACAATGGGACGCAGGTGTAACTCTCACTTTAACTCTTATACAAATACATGAGCCTTTCTGGAAAATAGAAATACCTACATATTTTGGATGTTTCATTTTAGACATTTTGAGTGCCAGAATGTCCTCCTCGCATATTTGTGAACAGGAAATCCTGACATTTTACCTGAACGAAAATGGCTGTGAGGTGGACGGGGTTTTTTTTGGACGTTAGGAGCAGGATGTCATTCAAATATGCCTCTCTAGATCTTATTGCATAAAATGGGAACTTTTTCAAAATAGCATAAGTTGGTGGTAAAATAACCCATCTTAATGGCAGCCCGCTTCTCCCCATTCCCCTAATTAGTTATTCTTTCCATATTGGGTGTAGGGGGGGAGGGAATTCTATAAATGTCACTTCATGGCCACGATCCCTTTTGATTTATAAGTACATAAGTATTGCCATACTGGGAAAGACCAAAGGTCCATCGAGCCCAGCATCCTGTTTCCAACAGTGGCCAATCCAGGTCACAAATACCCTGCAAGATCCCAGAAATGTACAAAACATTTTATATTGCTTATCCCAGAAATTGTGGATTTTCCACAAGTCCATTTAATAACGGTCAATGGACTTTTCCTTTAGGAAGCTGTCCAAACCTTTTTTAAACTCCGCTAAGCTAACCGCTATTAGAGTTAGGTGCCATGCCTTATAGAATAATGCACAGCCGGATGTGCATTCAAACTTTAATGGGTGCAAGTTAGTCAATAATTAGTTGTTAGTATCCAATTATTGACAATTGGCTCATAGCATGCGCATCTCAGGCTCATAGCATGTGCATCTCAGAAGCGTGCTCAAATTTTAGTGCACAAATCTAGGCAGCATATATAGAATCCATGGAATAATGCACACTAATGACGACTGCCCCCAAAACAAAACCAAAACGGTGCTGCACATGACACGGGAATGAAATGAAATGAAAAATGTAGGGCTGCCCATCCCTACCCTTGATTCTGACAGTTGTACTTTTGTACTTCCCCCATCACTGACATATTTTTTAAAATGTCCCCTATTTTACTGTGTTGCCTATTTTTTCTCTCATTTCACCAGCTTCTTTTCGCTTTTCCGGGTTTTGCTGTCTGTCTTCTTTCTGTGATCTCTTGTAGTTTAAGGTTAACTTCTTTTTGGAGTGGAGGAGTAGCCTAGTGTTTAGTGCAGTGGACTTTGATCCTGGGGAACTGAGTTCGATTCCCACTGCCGCTCCTTGTGACTCTGGGCAAGTCACTTAACCCTCCATTGCCCCTGGTACAAAATAAGTACCTGAATATATGTAAACCGCTTTGAATGTAGTTGCAAAAACCTCAGAAAGGCGGTAGATCAAGTCCCATTTCCCTTATGACATCACAATATCAGAAGTGAGCCAAGTATCGGGCAATTAAGCCATTGTGACATCACTGATGAGGTTGGCTCTTATTGGTGGAATGAGTGGAGGAGTAGCCTAGTGGTTAGTGCAGTGGAATTTGATCCTGGGGAACTGAGTTCAATTCCCACTGCAGCTTCTTGTGACTCTGGGCAAGTCACTTAACCCTCCATTGCCCCTGGTACATAATAAATACCTGAATATATGTAAACCGCTTTGAATGTAGTTGCAAAAAAACCTTAGAAAGGCAGCATATCAAGTCCCATTTCCCTTAACTTTTCGGTTGCTTCTTTTGATAACCAAAGTAATTTCCTCTTCCTTTACCTTAACAAAATGTTTCTTACCTTTGAAATATCTGGTTTCAGATTTGCTCAGTAAGGGGGTCTTTTACAAAGCATTGGTAAGTCCAATGCGGGCTTACCGAATGCTAAGTTGGGACTACTGCTGGCCCAATGGAAAAAGAAAACCCCTCAAAATGGCTTGCACAATGGTAATCTGGCATTGCCACATACTGCCTGGTTTACCGCAGGAAACCTTATCACCAACTCAGTAGGTAGCGATAAGAGCTGCCTTCCACATGACCACGAGTAAGAGTTCTTTTATCGCACGGCCATGTTTGTCTGGGGGCTTATTACTTGCTGCGGTAAAAGGACCCTGGCACGTGGAGAAAATGGCCCCCACCGCTAGTGCAGGACCTTTTTTCCCCCGCAGCTTGGTAAAAGTTCCTCTAATTTTCAATTTCCCTCAGATGTTCCTCATCCAGTGTCCAATAAATGCATATATTAAACAATTCTGTTCTTATAGATGTTTATTTTGTTAATGAGTTGCCTAGTTGAGGAGGCTGACTTGGTTCCTGTTTTGAGCTATTTTATAAAGACGCAGAGAGAGAGAGAGAGAGAGAGAGAGAAATCACAACTAAAATGAGCTGACATATATTTTCACCTGTTTGTTTTATATCGAAGACACATAATGCATGATTCTACCTGTGCTCATCCTAGACGACCCCCCCTCCCCGCCAAACACTCCCACACTAGGGTCACATAAAAGCCGGGGGCCTTCTTATCATTGCAGTTACTTTTATGCAGGGATATTTTTTATAAGGGACCTTTTATTGCCCCCACCCCCCATGTAGGTAGCAGTGCTGAATACATTAATCAGGGGTCCTTTCACTTCCGGGTGGATCATGACAACCTGGAACTACCGCTGACCCGACACAGGTGCCAGCTGTAGTTCCACCCCCAGCTTGTGCCATTTCTGGCGCTAGCGGAAATATGAAAAAATATTTCTGCAGGGTGTTACCCAACAGTAATCAAGCAGCACCGAATGCTGCCATTACCACTGGACTATCGCAGGAGCCCTTACTGCCACCATAATGGGTGGTGGTAAGCCTCCCCCCCCCCCCCCCGAAATGGCCACACAGCAAGTGTGAACTTGCCACACCATTTTTTTTTTAATTTTTACCCGCTGCAGTAAAAGTGGCCCTGGCACGTGGCAAAAAACAGACGTTACCCCCTTAGGAAAAGGCCCCTTTAGTAAACTAACCATGTCTGTTCTATCTGTTATGCTGATAGGACTTCAATGCCTTGAATATTAACTTCTAGTCATGCATGGAGATTTTTTTTTTTTTTAAGTAGCAATTCAAAGACTCCAGATATCAAAATGGTCTCTAGTGGTGCTGACCAGCCCTCTGCAGCTGGCCTTGGTTTTAGAAGAGTGCGTCCATTTTTACTGTGCATCTGATAAGCTTGGTTTGGCATGAGCAGAAAGGAAAACCAGAATCCCATCATTATGCAACGGACCACTGCTAATTTTACTACAGCACATATCTCTTCCTGTCTGTCTTTCGTTCATGACATGGGATTCAAAAACCTTGACAAGCTCTGAATTCAATTTTCCTCTACAAATGCAATCAATAAAGCAGTGAGCTGGAAGAATGTGTATCTGATGATTTATTCAATTTGCAGGCCTTGGCCCACATAGAAGGCAATATGTTTCTGTACTGCAGAGCTTGAGAGCTGCTTTGTGGCTCAGGCGACCCTCAGGGGGAGGAATGCTGGCTTCGGCCTAACCCCTGGTAAGACTTTCCTCAGCTGAGAGGTGCCCAGCTCTACCACCAGCTGCCTTTCAGGTGCTGTGGAGGACTTGCAGCTCATCTGAATATCCTTACAGCCTTCTCCGGGGTGACTCCCAGGTCCACTCTGACCCACTCAGGGCCTCCGCTCTAGGTGCCCAGCGCTCCCACCAGGTGCTGTGGAGGACTTGCATCCCTTCTGCATATCCTCACAGCTGTATCCGGGGTGACTCCCAGGTCCACCCCGATCTTCCCAGGGCCCTTGGTCCAGGTGCCCAGGGTTTCCAGGTGCTTTTTGGCTAGGATCAGGCGACCCTCAGGGGAAGGAATGCTGGCTTCTGCCTAACCCCTGGTAAGCCTTTCCTCGGCTAAGGTGCCCAGCTCTACCACCAGCTGCCTTTCAGGTGCTGTGGAGGACTTGCAGCTCCTCTGAATATCCTTACAGCCTTCTCCGGGGTGACTCCCAGGTCCACTCCGATCCACTCAGGGCCTCCGCTCTAGGTGCCGCGCGCCTGGGGCATTTTTCTCTTTACATTTATTTTTCTCCCAGTTACTACTTATGGCTCCAGTACACTTTCTCTTCTTGGTACCGTCCCTTCCTAATCTGTTTCTCCATCTGAAACCACTGTACACTGCAGGAACACATTGTCCACCCTCTGTATTCATCATCTCACCATCTCTTTTTTTCTCTTCCTTCTTCTCAGCTCTCAACCTTCAACATTTCCTTCCGTCCATTCATCCCTCTCCTTTCTGAGTACATCTCGCCTTCGTCGCTGTCGTCCATACTCTCTTGCTCCTTCTCCTGCTTTCCGCTGGGGACATGAATTCCAATCCTGGTCTTCTACATCAGCTCTCATCCTATCTGTGCAGGTCACACCATGATATCTCCAATCTAATTTCTGTTCCTCTCCTCCCCCTCTCCTTCCGTGCCTTTCTCTTGCGCTCTGTGGAATGCCCGCTCTGTCTGTAACAAACTTTCCTACATCCATGACCTCTTTATCTCTTGTACTCTCCATCTGCTTTGCCCTAACTGAAACTTGGCTTTACCCTGAAGACTCTGCTTCAGTTGCGGCCCTATGCCATGGAGGTTATCTTTTTCCCCATACTCCTCGCCTGGTTGGCCACAGAGGTGGTGTCGGGCTACTACTTTCATCGTCTTGTAGATTTCAACCTCTTCTTCCACCTCAGTCTCACTGTTTTTCTTCCTTCGAAGTCCACTCCATCCATCTATTTGCTCCTCTGCCTCTCCGAGTAGCAGTCATTTATCAACCCCCTGATAAGTCCCTTTCTTCCTTTGTCACTGACTTTGATGCCTGGCCTTCCTTCTTTCTTGAACCTTCATCTCCTTCCCTCATTCTTGGGGATTTTAACATTCATGCTAATGATCCCTCTGACTCTTACGCTTCTCAGTTTCTTGCTTTAACATCCTCATTCAATCTTAACTGTGCTTCACTGCCCCTACTCACCAAAATGGCCACTGTCTTGATCTTATCCTCTTCTCAAACTGGTCACTCTCCAGTTTCTGTGCCTCAACTCTTCCCCTCTCTGACCATCATCTGATAACTTTCATACTTAAACACCCTCCTCCCCACTCCCGTCCAATCTTAACCAACACATTTAGGAATCTTCAGGCTATTGACCCTTCTACTCTGTCCTCCAGTGTTTCAAATCTCTTCTCTACCACTATGTTATCCAAGTCTGTCAATGAGGCTGTCTTTTCCTATAATACTATTCTCTCTTCTGCTCTGGATACTCTCGCTCCTTCCATTCTCCATTCTGTAAAACGTACCAAACCCCAGCCTTGGCTGACCTCTAGAATCCGCCACCTATGTTCCTGTGCCCGCTCTGCCGAACGCCTTTGGCTGAACTCCTGTGGCCATGCTGACTTCATACATTTCAAATTCTTGCTGACCTCCTTCCAGTCTACTCTTTTACTTGCCAAACAGGACAATTACATCCAGTTGACAAATTCTCTTGGCTCAAACCCTCGACGTCTCTTTGCCACACTGAACTATCTCCTCAAAGGTTGTGTTTAGTGTGTGTAATTGCCTTTTTAGCAGTATTTGAAGCTTGACTTTTTCTTTTAATAAAGACTTTGAGCTGAAGAATAATATCAGTGCAAATATCCTTCACAATGCTTCCCCTTTATTTACTGATTTATTTTATAATCCCGCCTTAACCATGGCACCTGGGCACCTACTAAGATACATATCCATGTGCCTTTGCATCTTTATAAAGTACTAGTGTGAACTCCAGAAATTGCTCCTATCTCGTAGCTGATCTAGTATAATCTATACGTTTACTTGTATTTTGCTGGTACGATGCACTTTGAGAATTCACATGTTATCATGTCAAGGCATGTACATTTATGCTGGTTGGTAAAAGAGTCTATTGATGCATGTAAGCCAGTGGTTTACCCACCAAAAAACAGCTTTCAAAGTCCTCTTCACATGGCTAAATGAAAATGTTCCACCTTTTCCCTCCCAGGGCTTGATAAATAAATAAAACAATATGAAAATCATTCCAAAACCCAGCTGGGTCAGTCAGTTTTGAGCTCACCAAATATTACTAAATCTGAATGATTTATTGGAGATCTGTTTTAATTGTTGTACTTATTGTCTGTCCCCCGGCAGCACTCGTAAAAGGAATCGGTGATCTTTCCACTTATTCAAATCCGAAATGTATAGGATTGTATTTTTTATTGTGGATATCCATGAACGAGACCCGTCTTCTCAAGTTAGCTTTGTGAATATGAATTTCCATGGAACTGACTAGAAAATGTTGATCAGTCGTGCTGCAGAATTCAAATTGCTGGTGTCTCAGCTCCGCTGCTGCTCTGACCTGCCTCATGAATATTAATACACACACAGCTGATCTTTCGGAAAGTGATCGCATCCATAAACATGAAAATCTTGTTAACTTGCACTAATGAGCAGTGTGTGGAAAAGCTGGTCCCAGGGCAGCTTTAAAATTCTAATGTATTTGATTATTTATCTTTTTCTCCTGCAGTCAGACTCCTTCTGTTAGGAATGCTTTGTGTACTTTAATGAAGGCCCTGGAAATTTTATTCACCACACCTGAAAATCTGTTGAGTGTTTAATGACGGTGACGCAGATGTTACATATGTGAACAAATTCAATATGGACTACCCAAGAAACTGCCACTGGAATCAGATGTTTACTCAGTGGTGAGAAGAAAATATGATTTGTTTTGGTTTGTTTCCTCAAAGATTCTTTCTCTTTTTGACAGCCACTATAGTGTTAAATGAGCTGAACTGGACAGGAGCACTGGATGATGTGTTTAAAAAGAACAGAGAGGAAGATTCAACTTTGTTGTGGCAGGTGTTCGGGAGCGCTACAGGTCTAGCCAGGTATTATCCAGGTAAGCATTTCCCTGTAATATCTGAAGCAATGGCTGTAACACTCTTTACAATGTAGCATCTTTCATTGTTATTAAGAACTACCCGTAATACAATGTATCAGAGAAACATCTGAAGAACCTTTACAACGATTCCTTAAGAAATAGAGCAGCACCTTAACTCTCATTTCCATGAATAACCAAGAAATACTGCAACCAGAACCAAACGGAACTTGGATGTGGGTTTTTTTTTTTAACATAATCTGGGTCTCCCCAGATGATTTATCTATGATCGTATTGAGTTCTAGTGATCTAAAGTTAGATCTTGCTCAGTGGACTGAATTAAAAGGAACGTCTGTGTCATGGGGGAGGGGGGGGGAGGGTGACTAATCCTAGTGACCCATTAGTTGTTTTTAGGGAGGGGGAAGAGGAGGCATATTTTTAGATCTGCTTTCCCAAAGCATGACTTTTAGCCAGTACTCTGTACACTTCCCGGCAGAAGTGTATAAACTTTATGAATTGTTAGAAAACAGAGGAAACAGCTGTAAATGGAGAATTTATTTATAGCCAGCGGTGATGGAAAACACTGACAGTGTCTAACCTATTCAAAATGCAGTTTGTTTTCACAAGTAATAAGACACATGACCCCCATGTCCGTGGTGATTTTGTAAGTCCAGGGATATTATACTGAGGCTGGAGTATTGGAATAAGTCTTGCAGAGTCTGTGAATGCCTTGTGATATATTTGAAGTTGCATTGTGCCTGTGAATCGTGTCCTGCTGGACATCCAGGGGAATATAATAGTCCTGCTCAGCCGCATTGACTCTTTCAAATGTCACATGTTACTTTCTAAGCCTGAGGATGCTTGAATCAATAGCCTGGCAGAAGGAACTGTGCTGTGCACTGACTTCTTTTTGAGCAGTATCCGCTGAGAATAAAATGCTGAAAAAAGTTACTTTTATCTATTCTCGATGCCCATGAATCATACTTTCATTTATTTTCAAGGATGAATGTTATAATAATCTGTATTATTTATAAAGCAGGCTCACAAAATAGGGGTTTATTTTTAATTGCCTACCAGTCCATAGATAGTTTTGTGGCTTACTTAGAATATAGCTAGATTTTCTACTTAGTACAGTAATCATTAAATGTTTTTAATAATAAAAAAAAAAGGTCCCCAGTTTCAGCCATTGTTGTTAAGTATTTTAAAGAAACAATATGTACCTATAATAGCCAGGGCTGGCTCAGGTAGTTCACAGTGTACTGCAGGGGTCTCTGGCTGTGAAATTCAAGCAGTAGAAATAAAAGCCCAGCATTTTGTACTGGGGGAGGGGCACAGGACACAGGCTCCTCAGTGTATACCTTGTCTCCTGAGGACTGGATAAGTGGCTTCATTTTTTAACATCTTGCTGCTTACATTCTGTTTGTTTCTCAAGTTCTGTCTGTTTCTTTGCATCATTGTTAAAAAGCATCATTTTCTGTCTCTGGTTAATTGTGATCTTTGGAAAACGGCTTAAGTTTGTTCAATAAAACAGAACTGCTCGACTGATCTTTACCAGTAGGTGTTTCTCAAAGTTGCTTAACTGTCTATAGAGATTTTTGTTTCTTTCTAGAATGCATCTAGATTTCCTGCCAGTGTTTAATCAGTAGTTGTAAAAAGAAAATCCCTTGGAGTTACTGCAGAAGGCTTGTGCTAGAAAGCCAGGCACATGACTTCCAATGCAAATGTACCTCAGAATTTTCACTCCCTGCTGCAGTAAGTTAATCATAGGCACATTTGATGTGCAGAGAACTTGTCTGCTGACGTTTGTTTTTGGATTTCATGGACTGCCATTCTGAGCAACATGTGAAGCAGTGTACAATTTAAATTATTATTATTATTATTATTTGTAGCATTTGTATCCCACATTTTCCCACCTATTTGCAGGCTCAATGTGGCTTACATTTGCCTAGTGGTGATTGCCATTTCCGGACTACAGAGTTGCACATGGTTTTGCATCAAGTGCGTACATACATATTAGAAGAATACATTCCTGCTTATAATCGAACGAGAATAACGCCCAAGTTCCGACCTAAATCGGGAGATGGGCGTTCCTCTCACAAAAACAAATAAAGCGGCATAATCGAAAGCCGAACTTTGGACGCTTTCAACTGCACTCCGTCGCGGATGCGGACAAAGTTGACGGGGGAGTGTCGGAGGCGTGGTGAAGGCGGAACTGGGGCGTGGTTATCACCCGAACAGAGATGGGCGCCCTTCGCCGATAATGGATGCGTTTGTAGCTAGAATTTAGGGCACTTTTCCTGGACCCTGTTTTTTGACGAATAAGGCCCCAAAAAGTGCCCTAAATGACCAGATGACCCCCAGAGGGAGTCGGGGATGACCTCCCCTGACTCCCCCAGTGGTCACTAACCCCTCCCACCACAACAAATGATGTTTCACAACTTTTTACTTTCACCCTCAAATGTCATACCCTCCTCCCAAGCAGCAGTATGCAGGTCCCTGGAACAGTTGTTAGGGGGTGCAGTGGACGTCAGGCAGGTGGACCCAGGCCCATCCCCCCCCTACCTGTTACAATTGTGCTGCTTAATGCTACTAGTCGTCCAACCCCCCCCAAACCCCCTGTACCCACATGTAGGTGCCCCCCTTCACCGCTTAGGGCTATAGTACTGGTGTAGACTTGTGGGCAGTGGGTTTTGAGGGGGATTTGGGGGGCTCAACACCCAAGGGAAGGGTGCTATGCACCTGGGAGCTCTTTTACCTTTTTTTTTGTTTTTGTAAAAGTGCCCCTAGGGTGCCCGGTTGGTGTCCTGGCATGTGAGGGGGACCAGTGCACTATGAATCCTGGCCCCTCCCACGAACAAATGCCTTGCATTTATTCGTTTTTGAGCTGGGCGATTTCATTTTCCATTATCGGTGAAAAGCAAAAACGCCCAGCTCACACCTTGGCGAATAAAGCATGGGCGTCTATTTTTTTTAAAAAATACGGTTCACTCCGCCCCTTCACGGACCCGTTCTCGGAGATTAACGCCCATGGAGATAGGCGTTTCTGGTCGATTATGCCCCTCATTGTGATCTTGCGTAGGTGTCAGCATTATGTTGTTGCTCATGTATCGACATTAGGGTGAGAGTGATAGTGTTTGGCAGTGAGGTTAGTCAGCATTATGTGGTTATATAGTAATTGATTTCAGATTAGAAGTGGTATTGTTTGATCATTAAGAGCATTGATCGTGCGGTTAAGGTCGATCCAGTCTTATTCTTCATTCTTATTGTTTAGTAATTAGGAAGGTTGTTTATTGTATGCCTTCTTGAATAAGTCAGTTTTCAATAGTCTTCGGAAGATAGTTAGGTCTTGCGTTGTTTTTATGGTCTTCGGAAGTGTGTTCCATAGTTGCATGCAAATGTAGGAAAAACTGGTTGCGTATATGGACTTGTATTTTAATCCTTTGCAATTGGGGTAGTGGAGGTTGAGGAATGTGCGTGCTGATCTTTTTGCGTTCCTAGCAGGTAGGTCTATAAGGTCTGTCATATAGGCCGGAGCTTCCCCTTGTATAATTTTGTGGACCATGGTGCAGACTTTGAACGCAATGCGTTCTTTTAATGGAAGCCAGTGTAGTTTTTCTCTTACAGGTTTGGCGCTTTCGTATTTTGCTTTCCTGAATATGAGTCTGGCTGCTGTATTTTGGGCTGTTTGAAGCTTCTTAATGACTTGTTCGTTGCACCCTGCGTAAATTGCATTACAGTAGTCTAGGAAGAAAAGATCTATAGTAATCAACAGTAAAGCAACAACAGCAACATGAAAAATACAAAACAAAAAACAAGGGGGGTCACTGCAAAATCAGGGAGAGTGCAAAATTCTGTGCTAAGAGAAGCGGGTCACGCAAAGGTATAGTTAAAAAAAAAAAAAAAAAAAGGACCACCACACATCGAGACTTACGCTGGAAAGTTATTCTGAACATAAATATCAACATCAGAAAAATGTCTGCGTATAACCTTCTTGTGATGAATGTCATCTGCAGACCTCCAACTCAAATGGTCATCAAGCTGGGAACGAACGGGGAGGTTCTGCTGTTAGGGGTTTTCAGTGGAATGTACCATCTGCAAATCACAAAGAAGAGAGATCCGGGAGGCCTTTCAAGGTTCTTTGCTTTGGCAAATGGTGATGGGACCTATGAGGGGAAGGGGTGACACTGGATCTAGAGGAAGTGTGAGTCATCTCTAGTGATCATCACACATTGTGTTTTAATATAATAGCTGAAAAGGAGGCAGACGCACAAAACCCAAAGGAGTGAATTTCAAACATGCTGACACTAATAAAATAGGGAAATACCTGATGAAAGAACTGGCAGGATGGGTGAAGATAAGACAAGTGGAAAGACAGTGGACTAAGCTGAAAGAAGCACAAGCTCCCCATCTCGTATCACTAATCTTTTATCAGAGCTAAATGTTATATGTCTGATTCATAACGCTCTTTAAGAGGATGATCCAGTGCAGTGGCGTACCTGGCTTGTTCACAACCTGGGGTGGATTGCCATCACCCCCTGAAGTACATCACCCCACCACCTTTCCTGCTAGCAAGGGTGTGCGCAGAGCAGGTGTATGAGTGTCAGCTCTGCTGGTCCCCTGCCCCAGAACAAGAAATAACGTCAGAGGGGGCAGGGGACCAACAGAGCTGACACTCATACACCTTCTCCGTGCACCCCCATGCTAGCCAGAGATCAGTACTGGGACTGATTGTGTTCAGTATCTTTGAAAGTGATATTGCCAAGGGGTTAGGAAAAGATTTGTAACAGAGTGCACACCCAGAGTGAGTAGACAACCTATGAAGTGATCTACAGATGGCTGAAGCATGGTTTAATCCTGGACAGTTAAGCTTTAATGTGAAGAAGTGCCAAGTGGTGCATTTAGGGTGGAGTAATCAAGTGGAGCTATATTTGCTAGGGGGCAAGAAGCTAATGTACACAGACCAAGAGACAAACATTGGGGCAATAGCATCTTAGGATTTCAAGGTGGCAAAATAATGTAATCAGGCAGTGGCCAAAGAGGCACAACCAGCAGAAGGCGGTGGTCCTACTGCACCTGGGAGTTCTGTGTTCAGTTCTGGAGGCCATATCTCTCCAAGGATATAAAGAGCTTGGATGCAGGCCAGAGGAAGGCAACCAAAATGGTACAGGGTTCATGCCAGAAGACAAATGAGAAGAGACTTAAACCCTAGAGAAGAGCAGAGACAAGGGAGATGTGATACAGGTGCCTGAAAATTAATATTTTGTGAAGAACAAGAAACTGTAGAACTAGAGTATGTGAAAAGAAGCCGCAAAGAGGTGAACTTAAAAGCAAGAACAGGAAATACGTTTAGCAGAAAGGTTGGTGGATGTCTGCAGTGACCCTCCTGATGAAGGTGGAGGAGGGAGAGAAAAATAGTGAAGGGATAAACACAGAGGATTCCTAAATGGCAAAAGAATGGAATTCAAATGTAGGACATTTCTATACAAAGCAAAAATTTACAATTACTTTGGGTGCTTCCTACAAGGTAATGGGGTGGGGGGGGGGGGGGGGGGAAAGTAACCTGGATGGAACGGCAGTTACAATACTAAACAAGGGCATGGGAGGTGGGTGGCATGGAGTGGCAAGTACTGGTAAGACTAGACAGGCCCTGCTGGTCTGTATCTGCCATCATTTGTTATACTACTCTGTTTCCTTCTAGTAATTTCCTTCTAGTAGATTAAGACCTGGTTATGGTACAGAAACAGTCCTTGTATCCCTACTAGATGATCTTCACAGAAACCAAGACAAGGGATTCGCCTCAATGTTAGTATTGCTTGATTTCTCTGTAGCTTTTGACATCATGGATCATGATATCTTGCTAGCACGACTGACAGAAACAGGTATCAATGGAACAGTACTTGCCTGGTTCAGATCCTATCAGACAGGCAACAATCCATAATGTTTGGCAACTCATCACCACCATGGACACTGACCTGTGGGGTACCACAAGGATCGATATTGTCATCTATTCTGTTCAATATCTACCTCAAACCACTAGCTGAGCTGATTCGGTCAATGGACACTCAGTTCTACATCTATGCGGATGATGTGCAGCTACTCATACCCATTGAACCTGACTTACCTACAACCTTGAATAAACTGATTACATAACATCAATTCAAGAATGGGCTAAACACAACAAACTCTGCCTGAACCCAAGTAAAACCGAGCTTCTCTGGGTCCCTAACACAAGTGGATAAATTGGGAAGTATGAAACTCCCCCTCAAATCACAAGTCAGGAACCTCGGAATACAGTTAGATTCAACACTTACTCTGATTCCCCAAATCCAAGCAACCTTCAGGAGCTGCTTCTACTATTTGCGACAGCTACGCTGCCTTTCTCCTTCAGGTCTTCCCTTTTTCCCAGAATCCAGATCTCATGAGTTCCTGCCAATACTCTGCATTTCTCAGACTCTTCTTCGTACTTTCTGCTGTTCTGTTTCTTATGCAAGGCAGGCGTCTCACATTAACAGGAGCTCAATGACATTATCCAGAAATTAACTTTCTTGCACATGCTGCAAAGAATGCTACATAAGAGGAATGAGGCTTCTTGTGACTGCGCACAGCTAAATTCCTCTTTTAAACTTTGGCAAGCATTTTCCATTCAACAAATCATTTCATTTGTGTCACACTTTAAATGAATAGATGTGAAATGGCTTGAGTTTTATGAGAAACCTGCCTTGTTAACAACCTTAACTGCTTAAGCTGTTAAAAACAACGCTCCAAATGAATCGCAATTAGTTGTTCAAGATGATTAGAGGGAAAGTGAGGTGAGAAGCCGTTCCAGCACTGCTCTACAGATCTCTAGAAATCATTCTTTATAACACCTGTGGTAGTGCCTTATGCCTCTTAATAAATATTTAATTATAAACAGATTGTAAGCAGCTTATTTTTTTATTCTCAATATCAATTAAGCACCTATTAAATGAACTTGATTTCATATATCACACACTGTGCACAATGCCCCTCTACCTTTTTCCCTACCAGAATTGCCCATCTTTGAGAGGTGAGCACAAATGTTGAGAAGTACTTTATTGGCCTCTGTCAAGGAATTGTGACCTCGGACTGCCTCTTCCTCTCAGTTCTTAGGACAGAAACTTCTAGAAGTTAGCACTAGCCACCGTAAGATTGGCCAGTAGATGTCACTCCTAGCAGAAAAATGTTGAATTGACAAACTTAAGCATTCAAGAAAATAGCAGTTCAATTAAAGTAAAACAATATCGCTATATTTGACTATAAGGCTGGACTGGGGGTAATACAAGGTTTGCAACCCAATTAGATGAGACATAAGAAACTTTGCTGTAATTAATATATTTGCAAAATCTCAGCAGAAGATGTGATTGAAGCCTATTCATCAGCGCTGGCAAAGACACAGTGAAAGGGTTAAAGTGCAATATACCCTTTAAAAGAAAAGAACAACATGGGGCATTATCTGTGGAAGGGTAAGAGGGAACTTGTTAGAGATGTTAAACCCATGAGAGAGAACTTCCTGAACTCTGACTGGCTGTAAACCACTGGAGCAGGGCCCCTTTAATGAATTAATGAGCAGTGACTGCAAAGCCCGAGGGATAATACAAGGATTTTGCCCTGTGTCTCTCCTGTATTTACTACACAGGGTAGAGGGTTACTGCACAGCAGGTGTCAGATCACGTGAGAGTACCCGCACTATCAGACACTGCATATAACGCATACAAGACCAGACCAGAAATAAATATACAGTAGGAACCAGTGCCCCCCCACCCCTTCACACTCCTCCCCCTCTTGATCCACCCTATGAGATTCAATTCCCACCTGCATCCCCCCAATCACACAAAAGACCCCTCAAACACATGCCCCAATTATTAATAGCATTTGTATAGCACTACCAGACGCAGGCAGCGCTGAACACCGGACAAACAGAGACAGTCCCTGCTCAATAGAGCTTACCATCTAAAAACACAGACAGACAAGATAATTAAGGGCGAGGGAAGTACTGGGTGAGAAGGAACAAGGGGAGGGCAAATTGAGTAGTGGCTAGGAGCCAAAAGCAGTGGTGAAAAGGTGGGTTTTCAGCATAGATTTGAAAACAGGTAGACATGGAGCTAGACGTACAGGCTCAGGAAGTCTCCCTTTGGACCCTCTGATCACATTCCACAACCACTCCTGACAAAACCCCCCACCCCCAGATAGAAACTCTGCCCCCTCCAAGTCCTACTCTCAACCCACCCACCCAGGACTTACCAGGGTGTCATCATTAGTGGGACAGTGATCCCAGGAGGCAATTATCGTCCTCTGCTGCTCTCATCCAAAATGCCACCTGTCCCCAAGTAGAAATCTTGCAAGTACCATTTTACATGAGTGCCAACCCCAGGTAACAGCAGAGGAAGACCACATCCTCCTGAGATCAGTGCCCCCACCAGTGATGACCCCCCTCCCCCCCCCCCCCCCCCCCCCAGGGGAGTCGAGGGGTAGGAGGATGATAAAACTCAAGAGGTTTCTGTTGGGAGATGTGAATGATCAGAGGTTGGGGAATGAGATTGAGAGGCTTTGGATATGACAGAAGTCAGGGGTTGGGGAACAGGCACCACAAACCGCCATCATTTCATTTGTGGCCACACTATCAGACTAGCAATAGTGCAGCTGCTCTCAATCGCTCTTCTTGAGGCAGGGGCGTAACCAGACAACAGATTTTGGGTGGGCCTAGGTAAGAAGTGGGTGGGCACCAAATGTTCCCCCCCACCACCACCAAAAAAATATCTCAGCTGGCAGGAAAATGCTTCTTTCCACCTTGGCAGTCTGCAGCAGGCATGCTCTGAAAACTGAGCATGCGCAGGTGCCAGTATTGTGGAGAGTAGAATTTTGTTACTATCAGGGGAAAGTCTTCAGCTGACAGAGATTGGGATCTCCACCAGCTACCGCTAAACATGTGCTACTGTTGGGTGGGCCTGAGCCCTAAGTGGGTGGGCCCTGGCCCACCCAGGCCCACCTGTGGCTACGCCACTGTCTTGAGGTGGTGGTAATTTTACCTGTGCTATCTGCAGACATGACAGCTGGCACACGGTACTTACATGCACTAGTTCACCGAGCTGGCAACTTCTCCTTCCACCCATGTCATGCCTCTCTCTTGACCACTCCAGTGTTAAGCAACTGACTTCCCACTGCCCCTTTCTAGCTCATTCCCTCCCATGCCTCAGATCTGCTGATAAGAACCTACTTATTCTACCCCTCCCCCCTGCCCTCCATCTCAACAGCACCCATGACACCACTTTCAGTTATCTGGGCCTCAGACTCTGGAATGACCTCCAATGCCGTGTCCGTAATCAACATACCATCCCCACCTTGAAGCAGGCTTTGAAGACCTACCTCTTTGTCACTTACTGCTCGTTCATATCCTAGTTTTTTTCCATATTTCTGTAACCACGTAGGCCTGTTTACCCCTCTCTCTCTTCTGCTACCCCTCTCCGCTCTACTAGCCTGGGCCTTCTGGCCTCATCTCTCTTGATAACTCTTAATTATTTGTAAACCACTTTAAAGCCTATGCTCAAGCCCTCTGCGGTATATCAAGCGTATGGAAATAAATAAATAAATATTGTCTATCACATAGTTAATCCAACATTAGCTGCTTAATGCAACTTAGTAAAAGGGACCTTTAGTTTCAATAGTAGTGTTGTTTTTATTATGTTCCATAAATTATAGAATCCTGAATTCCTGAGCTGAAGACCCTCCTCCTACCCCCCAAAAAAATGTTATTTCACAAGAAAACACCCTAAAATGAGGCAAAATTTGTGAAACTGTACTAACAGCAACACTTTTTATCCAGGCCAAAAAGAAGCCCACATTATTATAACATAGAGAAAAAAAACCCCTCAGATTTTAATTAGCCAAACAGGCTACAGTCATAAAAACTCCTCCTCAGAATGCACAATTGTAAATAATATTTGCAGTACATCCAATCAATGAAGCGATATATGAATATAACATGACTCGGGAATTAAACTGTACAACCGAACCATTTCTTGTGAAGTGAAGCTATTTAAAAGAAGAAAGGGGCCCTTTTCCGAAAGCTTAGCATGCGTTAATGGAATTAGCATATGTCAGTGGCATTCCTGGCCTGGATGGCACCCGGGTGAAGCGCCGATGCGTTCCCCCCCCCCCAAGTGCAGCGTGCCCCCCCCCCCCCGCTAGATGACACCTCCCCCCTCCGGCGAAATGACCCCCCCCAGGTGCACACCGCTGGGGGGGGGGGGGTGCCGCAGCGCGCGCCTGCTCCTCCGAGTTCGCTAAACTTCATTCGCTGCAGCTCCCTCTTCCTCGGAACAGGTTACTTCCTGTTCCGGGCAGAGGGAGCTGCAGCGAACGAACAAAGTTTAGCAAACTTGGAGGAGCAGGCGCGCGCCGCGGCACCCCCCCCCCCCCAGCGGCGTGCACCCGGGGCGGACCGCCCCCACCGCCCCCCGCCCTTGGTACGCCACTGACATATATGTTAAATAAAAAGATGTCTAATTTATACCTATGAGCTTGTTAGCATGTAGCTCACTCTAATTCCGTTAGTTCATGCTAAGCTTTAGGGAAAGGGCTGCAAAGTGAAGTAAGGGTAAAGCTCATTAAACCGGAAGGCCAAGGAATTCCTCCTGAAGCAGCATTTGTGAAACGGGGACCTCAGGGATTTGAAACCAATTACATTGGTGGACTGTGCTATATCGAAGAGAGGTGCTTTATTAACTACTCATTTACAAATAAATCACATTGTATTGATATATTGCTCCATTAATTGGATGTAGTGTGCGATATTATTTACATCGCCTATGTGGCCATTAATTTACCAGCACTAATTAACATCTGAGGCCTTTTCTCCTCTGCATCCAGGAATGTAAGACCTTTGAAGTCCAAAATGATGAACTATTTCGACACCCCACCAGACAGGACTTAACAAAGATGTGGGTTTTCTATCCCATTCTAAACCATAAAATTATTCTCCTTTGTCACCATCTTATCACCCACCCTGCTCTCCCTGTCTCTCTCCCACCCAGCTCTCCCTCACCCAGCTCTCCCTGTCTCTCGCCCACCCAGCTCTCTCTGTCTCTTGCCCACCCAGCTCTCCTGTCTCTCACCCACCCAGCTCTCCCTGTCTCTCACCCACCCAGCACTCCCTGTCTCTCGCCCACCCTGCTCTCCCTGTCTCTCACCCACCCAGCTCTCCCTGTCTCTCACCCACCCAGCACTCCCTGTTTCTCAACTAACCCACCCCACCCTCTTCCTGTGAGACTGTCATTGGAATGCCTCTGTTTTTCACTTTATATTCTGATATTTGTCAACATTTGCTCATTTCTGATCTGAAGAAGAAGGGTTACGTTCGAAAGTTAATCAAAAAATGTATTAAGTTAGTCTAATAAAAAAGGTATCATCTTATTTTATTTTCTCCTCTACATTATAATAATGTGGGCTTGCTTTTTGCCTGACGGTAGGAACGAAGGGAAAAGCCAACTCAAGGGGACCCTTTTACTAAACTGTGTTAAACAGCAAGTGGCTAGAAGAGCCTGTTACTCAACATTAATTGGTCCCTTCGGTTGAATAAGAAACTCTTTTCCAGACTATTGACAGCTTCACCGAAAAGGTTGCATTTTACTGATCAGCCTAGTGCCATAAGCTCTAGCAACGTACTTTCTTGATAAAGTAGTTGTTATGTAGCTTGTTTTTTTCAAGAGCAACAAAAGCTAGTTGAACCTTCAAAACGTTTATCAGAAAATGTCTCGGACATTCCCTAGAGAAACTTTGGACATCCTTTAATACTGTCCCGCGATAAGCCCTTTAAAGCTGCGATAAATGTGTTCTAGCATTTACTGCAGCTTGTTAAAGGAGCCCATAGTATTTCAGCTTCCAAATTTTCTTAACCATAAATAGATAAAGAATTCCTACAGGTTACTGGCTAGTTTTGAAATAATTTGTATTTATAATGCATACAATTAACTTAAAACAACTAATTAAAATGAGCCTCAGCGGTCAGGACCTCCTCCCCGTCACAGCCGTCAATCGAAAGGTTCACCGTGAGGACTCCAGAAATATCCACCGGGAGCCACCCTGCTGTCTCTTTGCTGGGAGAGCTATGAGACTTGGGACTCGATGTTACTCTTTCGCCCCGGGAGCCCAACATACCACCTGTGCCCGAAGGTCCTCCCTCTCCTATTGGGACGCCCGAAACGGAAGTCGTCGAAGGGGTCTCCCAAGCAAGAGGTCAGGAAGGGAGTACAACCGACGGAGGCTTGAAGCTGGCGGGCTATCAAGCTCACAGAGTTTCTCTGGTTAAACCTCAGATGGTAACTTTAGAGAGCATATGGGATGCTCTCCAACAACTCGATACTAAACTTACTGACTCAACGGAAGGTATGACAGCACTTGTGAGTACTGTGGACAATCTTTCTAAATCTATAGAAATAATTAAAACTGACTCTAAAACCCAAATGGTTCAGCTTAAAACTGAAGTGGAAAAGATTCAAGGAACTTCTACTATGCTAATAAAGCATAATGCTGTTATGCATAGGAAGCTTGAACAACTGGAAAATTATAATCATAGATTAAATTTGCGATTTTTAAACTTTCCACAAGCCACTGGGATCTCTCCTTTAGAAGCTTTTAAAAAATATCTGATAGAGGTCTTGAAGTATTCCCCAGAACATATTCCTCCAATTAATCGAATTTACTACATTCCACAGAAGAAGAAAAGTGAACCAGGAATGGACATAGAGTCACAAGGGAAAAAGAATGGACAAAATTTGAATTCAACGGAACTTTTAGAGTCCTCATTAATTGAGGATTGTGATAGAAATACTTTAATAGTGTCCTTTATATTTGAGCAAGATTTAGAAGCACTTAAACGATTATTCTTTAGACATACACAGTCCCTTTTTTGTGGGGCAAAAATATGGATGTACTCCGATGTTGCCAAACAAACACAGGAAAGAAGAAGGGCATTTTTAGCTATTAGAAAGGAGGCCCTAGAAATAGGAGCCTCCTTTTAATTGAACTATCCCTGTAAATGCGTGATAAAATACTTAGGGCTCAAATATATCTTCTTCAATCCTGAACACTTGAAAGCATTTATAGATTTAAAAAAAACTGTCTGTAACTTAGTATCTGGTTGGGCTGATTTAAGTTGATTTCTGGATAGGCGTGTTAAGCTATATACATGTTTAAATTGTTTTAAGTGGTTTTCTTTCTCCCGGTACATTGTTTAATGGCCCCCCTTTCATATTCTGGTCTAAAGAAGATTATATACAAAAGTTTTGACTGTATTTATCCGCAAATATTTATGCCTATCTGTATTTCTTTACAAGTGTTATCACTTGAGATGTAAGTCTTAAAAAGTAAATTAAAAAAAAAACTAATTAATGATTTATTCTTGGAAGGTTCTTGCTGTATCTGAATGTAACTTGAGCTACAGCTGGAAAAGGCATGAGTTAAATCCCAAATCCCTTCCATTGCCTTCAGTCAGTCTGAAGCTTTTAGAGGGATGTGCAGCAGTTCAGTTGTTTAAAATAAAAGGCATTGATCTCCGATTACTGCTCTATTTCACAAACAAAACAATTTAACAAATTGCATTTAAAGTGAATGAAGTAATTAATACGCTGTGATGGATGCTCCAGGCCACCAGTTCCTCCAGCGGAGAATAGAAGAAGCAGATAAATTGTTCAGAATATAAGAAGATCTTTAACCTTTTTACTGTTGCCTTGCTCTTTTGGTTTTTGTTTTTGTTTTCTTCCACTATTTTTACTTCCTGTTTCTTTGATCGTAATAAGGGATAGGAAATGCGTTTCAGCTCACCAAGATCCCAAAGCTCTTGAGTACTTAAGAATGAGCGATGTCCTCTCCTTCGGAACAGATTTACAGAGCAGAACATTATTCCATTCTATTGGCAGCTACCTGAAAAATAATGAATTAAGTCAGCAAACAAATTAGAGATATAAGTTTGTAATATACTTGGAAACTGTTGAAAGAAGTAAGTAAAAAATCTGAAAATAAAAGGTTTTTATGTACCCCACAGAACCATTTCACAATCCTCGCTTATCCTAAGCCACAGTCCGGACAGAAGTGTAATCTGATTTCCTTAAATGATCATCCATGCGAGACAGCTTAGACATTGAAAGCAAACGCATCTGATATGGTCTACTGGAGCCTGATACCCTGTTTGCACAGCTCCCCCTGGACCCTCTAGCCTTGCTGCTTACTTTTCCATGAAGCAGAGCATAAGATATAATTAAAAACTCCAAAGGACAAGCCAGATTTCAGCTAATTAGCCAATCCCACGACAGCACTGAATTTTATGTCCAATATATTGGGTTTAAAATTAATTAACAATTATTTTTTTGGTTAAGTTTTTTGGTTTTGCACCATTTTTCTTTATAAATGGAGTTAGTTTAGACATAAGGGTAAGGAGTAAGGCTCATGCATTTGATATGCTATGGACTAGCTATCATTATTCATTCAATGTAATGAACCCGGCAGCAAGCTTTATTATAACATCATAAATGATGGCAGAAAAAGACCTACTAAGCCAGGAAGTCTGCCCAGTGATCTTTCTTACCACTGCCAAGGACATATCACAGAATAAAACCACAAGTAAACTATCATATCCCTTATCAAAGAGAGTTTCTGTCTTCTTCTCCTTTGGTCTCAAGCCTCTTGCAGGATCTACTACTCAGTTCACTACCAGTATCTCACTCCTCCCATCTCTAATCCACAAAGCCTTGGAATAGTCCAGCAGCCACCAAAGTGCTGGCATGGTCTCTGCCAAACATCTACTTAGCTTCCTAGATTTTCATCAAACTACAAAACAGTCAGCCTAAATGTTGACTTTTGAGCACCCATGGGTGTACCCTGTCTGTACTTCACCCAGACTCCGCCCACATGTCTGCCATCTTTATACTCCTCCCAGGCCGTGCCCATGGGTGCGCCCTCTCCACATTCCTTCCAGACTCCGTCCATGTGTCTGCCATCTGTACACTCCTCCCAGGTTCCACCCATGGATGTGCCCCTTCTACACTTCACCCAGACCCCCCCCCCCCCATATGTGCGACGTGTCCACGCTCCACTCAGACTTTGTCCATGTACACGCTACAGTGCATATTTGTAGAACAGAGCTTAGCATGTTTGCTAGCTATTCACACACATGCCAACTTATGCATGTAAACTTATGTTAAATTGTACAGCGCTGCGTAACCCTAGTAGCGCTCTAGAAATGTTAAGTAGTAGTAGACAGTCCTCATCTCCACCATCTCTTCCGGAAGGCCGATCCCTTTCCATAGATTACTCCTAAGTCTGTCCCCTTTCACCTTCATCCCAATTTCCCTCATTCCAGAGCATCCTTTCAATTCTAAGCTCTGCCTCCTGTGCATTTCTATCCTGGAGGAATATAAATGTCTTCATCTTTTCTCCCCATTCTGCCTTTTCATATCAATCCCCCACCCTTTTAAAGCCAGCAAATGTCTCTTTTCAGAAATCGATCTCTACTTGTATGTCAAGACTAAAGTCTAATAATATAAAGTGTCCTCAGGTGAGTGTACTTTCTGCTTTACTTTCAGCCTCGCCGTGGGTAAATAAAAGCAGGACCCCCAACACGATTGATCTGTATGATGTGCGAAGACGGCCGTGGTAAGTTTGGCAGCTTTCTCTACAGCATGTGTTGGTCTCTGAAAGATTTGCTACAGCATGGATATTTGTTTAACAATACAATTTCAATCCCTATCAAGGTATATCAATAAAGAAAACAGAAAAACAAGATACACTCATATGTGCTACTTTTTGTGTATACCCTACTGTGCTCTTCAGGGCACAGACCGTATAAGTCTGCCCAGCACTATCCCCGCCTCCCAACCACCAGCCCCGCCTCCCAACCACCGGCTCTGGCACGGACTGTATAAGTCTGCTCCACCTCCCAACCACCGGCTCTGGCACAGACCGTATAAGTCTGACCAGCACTATCCCCGCCTCCCAACCACCAGCCCCGCCTCCCGCCACTGGCTCTGGCACAGACCGTATAAGTCTGCCCAGCACTATCCCCGCCTCCCAACCACCAGCCTCGCCTCCCAACCACCGGTTCTGGCACAGACCGTATAAGTCTGCCCAGCACTATCCCCGCCTCCCAACCACCAGCCCCGCCTCCCAACCACTGGCTCTGGCACAGACCGTATAAGTCTGCCCAACACTATCCCCGCCTCCCAACCACCAGCCCCGCCTCCAAACCACTGGCACAAACCGTATAAGGTATCTAGGCCTGATTGTGTTGAATCTGTTATACCAGCAGTGTAGCTAAGTATGATTGTGTTTCCCCTATTTAGCTTTGATTTTAGGAGTTTTTGAATTTGTCTGCTATGTTTTGCCCTTGAATTGTTTCTAATTTGTTCAAGTGAAATTCCCAGTTTCAAGAATTCCCATCATTATCTCTGTCTGTCTCTAGGGTAATTCTGCATAACTTTTCTGCTGTTTTGTGCATGGAAAATCCCTCTTATGACATTATTTCATGCATAAGATTACACACAGAACAAGCGGGCATGAATTTGTTTAGTAAGAATGCTCGGGTGAGGAGTTCAGATGGAGCATGGTGGAGTCACAATTTACACATGGTGGAATCACAATTTTCCCCCTAAACCCACCTCCCCGCTCCCCCCGTTTTCTGTTTCTGTTGATGGCTCTCTCATTCTCCCTGTCTCCTCAGCTCGAAACCTTGGGGTCATCTTTGACTCTTCTCTCTCCTTCTCTGCTCATATCCAGCAGATTGCCAAGACCTGTCGTTTCTTTCTTTACAACATCCGTAAAATCCGCCCCTTTCTTTCCGAGCACTCTACCAAAACCCTCATCCACACCCTTGTCACCTCTCGTTTAGACTACTGCAATCTGCTTCTTGCTGGCCTCCCTCTTAGTCACCTCTCCCCTCTCCAGTCGGTTCAAAACCCCTACGTCTTGCCCCATCCTTGGCCACATTTAAATCTAGACTGAAAGCCCACCTCTTTAACATTGCTTTTGACTCGTAACCACTTGTAACCACTCGCCTCCACCTACTCTCCTCTCTTCCTTCCCATTCACATTAATTGATTTGATTTGCTTACTTTATTTATTTTTTGTCTATTAGATTCTAAGCTCTTTGAGCAGGGACTGTCTTTCTTCTATGTTTGTGCAGCACTGCGTACGCCTTGTAGCACTATAGAAATGCTAAATAGTAGTAGTAGTAGTAGTAGAACACATACATTTTTTTTAAATGCACACTTACACACTAACATATACTCCTGGTCTCAAGCAGGTATAATGTCTGCAACTTCAGTCTAGGCATGGCTTCTGCAAATGCACTGACCGACAAAAAATGAGGTGAGATCTGCTAAGATGGTGACATCATTGAGGGGCTCAGATGGCACAGAATCTGCAGCATGTTTAGGACAGCTGCAGGGAGGCGGCGGGGCCTACATGGCTGAATAGTTACTCAGGCACCGATGCACTTCTGGGTCCGCCCTGACTCCGCCCTCCGCCTGCCTCAGCAGTGCGCAGGGAGTGCCACGGCGGTCTCTGCTGGTACATGGTGATGATCTGGTTAAATGCTGTTGAATATTAATGAGTGGGAGAGGCAGAGCCATTTGACCTGTTAAACCACTCAAAATATCAGCTGGTCAATTTCTGTCTGAAGTACTACACTAAAATCCTCTCTGTGCAAAGGCCTATAAAAAAGATTTCTTATTCTGAGCCTATGGCAAACGGAAGACAGTATGTGCCACAGATAATAAAATCAAAAGTGCTTCTGCACTGTGCTTTCTGCTATGTTGTTAAATTGCATCTAATTTCATTTTTGGTAGAGGTCAGTTCCTACTGTGCTCTGTATGCTTGATCCATTGTATAGCTCATAGTTTATTGACACTCATTGTCTCTTTTTTACAGGTACATCCAAGGAGCAGCATCTCCTAAAGACATGCTTATCCTTGTCGATGTGTAAGTGTTTACAATTTTAAATGTATAACTGTGCGATTTTATGAAAAACTGTCTTAAGTATGTACCAAATCATCTGCATCTCAATATGGCAAATGTGCATTGATGAAGGAGTGTATCTGTATATGCCTTGCTATGAGAGCAAATTCTCAATCAGGTGATCGCTAACCAGTGAACGCTACAGATGTGCATTTGGTAGAGTACATTTGCTTACAAATGACTAAGGAGGCTAGGGCTATTCAGCTTGGAGAAGAGACGGCTGATGGGGGAGACATGATAGAGGTATATAAAATAATGAGTGGAGTGGAACAGGTGGATGTGAAGCGTCTGTTCACGCTTTCCAAAAATACTAGGACTAGGGGGCATGCGATTAAACTACAGTGTAGTAAATTTAAAACAAATCGGAGAAAATTTTTCTTCACCCAACGTGTAATTAAACTCTGGAATTCATTGCCGGAAAATGTGGTGAAGGCGGTTAGCTTAGCAGAGTTTAAAAAGGGGTTGGACGGTTTCCTAAAGGACAAGTCCATAAACCGCTACTAAACGGACTTGGAAAAATCCAAAATCCCAGGAATAACATGTATAGAATGTTTGTACATTTGGGAAGCTTGCCAGGTGCCCTTGGCCTGGATTGGCTGCTGTCATGGACAGGATGCTGGGCTCGATGGACCCTTGGTCTTTTCCCAGTATGGCATTACTTATGTACTGTGTACTTATTTATGGGCATTAACTTATGAACTGCCTTCCAATGTTCCACCTCCACATGTTTCCTATTGGTTGTATCCTACCAGTCTCGGTGACTAGGACTGCCTTCCAGTGCTCCACTCCCACAGCTTTCCCGTTGCTGGATCGTTCCACAGTCTCTGCACTGCACTGGAAGGCTATAGAAGCTACACTCTGAAAAATATGCAGATACTACAGCCATTCTTTTGGCTTTGGGACAGTGAGTTGTTTGGCTTGGAGGGGCATAATCGAACGCGAACGCCTATCTCCATGGGAGTCTATGTCCAAAAACGGGTACGTGAAGAGGCGGGACAGACCGTATTTTTGAAAAAAATGGACGTTTTTCAGCTGGGCGTTTGTTTTTTTAGCGATAATGGAAACTAAAAACGCCCAGCTCAAAAACGTCCTAATCCGAGCCATTTGGTCTTGGGAGGGGCCAGGATTCGTAGTACACTCGCCCCCCTGACATGCCAGGACACCAACTGGGCACCCTAGAGGTCAGTGCGGTGGACTTCAGACAACGCTCCCACATGCATAGCTCCCTTACCACGGGTGCTGAGCACCCAACCCCCTCCCCCAAAACCCACTACCCACAAATGTACAACACTACCATAGCTCTTAGGGGTGAAAGGGGCACCTACATGTGGGTACAGTGGGTTTTGGAGGCCTCCCATTTACCAGCACAAGTGTTACAGGTAGGGGGGGATGGGCCTGGGTCCACCTGGCTGAAGTACACTGTGGTACCCACTAAAAGTGCTCCAGGGACCTGCATACATGCAGGCCTCTAGGACTTGTTGCTGCTATATAGCATTGGCACACCAGTTGACACCTGAAGACTAATCTCCCCAAAAACGTCCTTTATTGGAATAAGCACGCTTACTCACAGTTAACTGCAGGTCAGAGGTTGTGCCCCACTGGCCACGAGTCTCCCTGGTACTGAGATGAGCAGTAGGTGCGAGCTGGCAGAATGGTGTACAATGCCCTCTTTCAGCCACATTCAAGGTAAGAACTAAGTTCTGTAACGTGGCTAACACGTGAAAGGGATCTAAAACTGGCTTTAAAAAATGGCCACTACCTCATGGACTACCGGAAACAAAACAGGGCACACTCTGACCCAGTAAGCAGGGGGAAAAGCACCATGGGAGTAGAGCCTACCAACTACCAACATCGTGAGCATTTGCCACAAGCTAGTGGAATCACGGAGCCCAATACCCTACACCCACCACAATGCATTGCTGATGTGACTCTGCAGTGCGCATAACAGAAAAGGTGTCACACTCACCCGAGAGCCACATCAGAACCAGGGAAAGGCTGTCACAGGATAGAACACATTCTGCTGTCATGGAGGTGGGTACGGCATTTGAGGCTGGCATAGAGGCTGGAAAAAAAGTTTTTAAAGTGGGGGTTTTTTTGGTGGGAGGGGGTTAGTGACCACTGGGGGAGTCCGGGGAGGTCATCCCTGATTCCCTCCAGTGGTCATCTGATAAGTTGGGTAAAATAAGTACTGTAGTTGTGGAAATGGTCATTTCCTAAAACTGGCCAGTCAATATACAGGTAAATGACCACAGAGCCTATAGTTTTTCCCCAACGTAGGTAATGAAAGAGTTTGCATTGACACACAAAATTTCCTAACATTAACCAAGAAATTTGTGCGTCTTAAAGATCTAGAGGTCAATAATGAAAAAGCTTTAACGGGGCAGGAGAGGCTCCTGCCTGCATCAACCCAGTTAGGTCAAGAGCAGGTCCTGGGGAGCAGCTTGGGCAGTTTATTTATTTATTTACATTATTTATATCCCGCTTGATCTGAGCATTCTCAGCAGGTAATAATTTAGAATATTTATTTATTGCATTTGTATCCCACATTTTCCCACCTCTTTGCAGGCTCAATGTGGCTTACAATATATGAATAGTGGAAGTAGATTAGAAAATAGACATGTGGGAGGGGCATAATCGAAGGAAAACGTCTATCTCCATGGGCGTTTATCTCCGAGAACGGGTCCGTGAAGGGGCGGACCGAACCGTATTTTCGCAAAAAATAGACGTCCATGTTTTATTCGACAATTTGTGAGCTGGGCGTTTTTGTTTTCCAGTGATAATGGAAAATGAAAGCGCCCAGCTCAAAAACGAATAAATCTAAGGCATTTGTTCGTGGGAGGGGCCAGGATTCCTAGTGCACTGGTCCCCCTCACATGCCAGGACACCAACCGGGCACTCTAGGGGGCACTTTTACAAAAACAAAAAAAAAAGGTAAAAGAGCTCCCAGGTGCATAGCACCCTTCCCTTTTGTGTTGAGCCCCCCAAATCCCCCTCAAAACCCACTGCCCACAAGTCTACATCATTACTATAGCCCTAAGGGGTGAAGGGGGGCACCTACATGTGGGTACAGTGGGTTGGGGGGGGGGTTGGGCGACTAAGCATTAAGCAGCACAATTGTAACAGGTAGGGGGGGATGGGTCTGGGTCCACCTGCCTGAAGTCCACTGCACCCCCTAACAACTGCTCCAGGGACCTGCATACTGCTGCCAGGGAGGTGGATATGACATTTGAGGGTGAAAATAAAAAGTTGTGAAACATCATTTTTTTGTGGTGGCAGGGGGTTAGTGACCACTGGGGGAGTCAGGGGAGGTCATCCCCGATTCCCTCCGATGGTCATCTAGTCATTTAGAGCACTTTTTTGGGACCTGTTCGTGTGAAAAAAGGGTCCAACAAAAGTGTCCTAAATTTCCGCTAAAAGCGCCTTTATTTTTTCGATTATCGCCCTAACACGTACATCTCTCCTCGGCAGATAACCAGGCCCCAGTTCCACCTTCGCCACACCTCTGACACGCCCCAATCAACTTTGTCCGCATCCGCGACGGAGTGCAGTTGAAAACGTCCAAAATCGGCTTTCGATTATACCGATTTATTCGTTTTTGTGAGATAAACGTCTATCTCCCGATTTGGGTCGAAATCTAGGCGTTTTTCTCTTTCGATTATAAGGTGGATAGTGGAAATATGAACAAGCAAATAATATAAAACAGTTCTGAATATCTGTGGAGGGGATACATATGTAATCCATGTCTACAAATAAAAACATGCAATAAAACAAATCATCCCTTCCATCGTCTCACATTACTACCTCTGTGGATTAGCCTTCCATGTAAAATGGCATTATGCACAGTCAAGACAGTGTACAGTACCAATCTGCATCTGTCATGCCCGTGCACCACCCCCCTCCCCACTTTAAATCCTGCACTAACTGCTTAACATATCTTAATGCCACGGTAGAGTTACCATGGCATCGTGCACCAATCCGGCACTACTACCAGCCTACGATAGGACCTGATAGTAGGTGCCGCCCCCAGTGCACATCATTTCCAGCGTGACAGAAAATAATTTCTATTTGTACCGCAGGGTTAGTGCGGGAGCCCTTTCTTCCTCTTAAATAGGAGGCGGTAACGGTTCCCGTGGAAATGGCTACGTGGCAAGTCAGCACCTACCTTTCCCCCTTTGTTTTGCCTTTTACCCGCTGTGGTAAAAGGGGCCTCGGCACGCAGCAGATCCATGCACTGAAGCTACTGCAGGGCTTGATAAAAGAGGCCCTTAGTGAACATACCCCTAGAATTCAGCCAAAAATGCTCTTATGCTTTCACTTTGAAAATTCAGTGACGTTGACCCATTGAAAATTATGCATGTATTGTTTCTGCATACAGTCAGGAATAAGCTGACTCCTTAAATCTTAGCTTTTCTGCATCAAGATTGTGAAAAATTAACCCTTAAATGTGAAGAAGTAAATTTTGGCATATTTTCATTTTTCCATATAGGTTAGTGACAACGTTCTAGAAACAGAAATCATCCCCTTATTTGTGTATATTAAATTTCTAGAACTATTCTCTGACATTTTTAGCAGATGTGTGCGTGATCCTGTTGATGTGTGCGTGATCCTGTTGATGTGTGCGTGATCCTGTTTTATGTGAAAAATGTGAAGTGTAATACACACACACACCGCACACATCATTAGTAAGTAGGTCCTGCAATAAAAACTGCTGTGAATACATGCGAGCGCAACGTGTGTTAGAAAACCCAGCCCACAATTCATTCGTTGACATGGAGAAAATAACAGCTACTAGGGAAAGGAACAATGCCAGGATTAATTTCCAGATGGACTTAGATGTTAACCTGTATCCAGTAAGGACTAAGATTCTACATCTCATGCCAAAAAATTTGGCGCCAAAATCAAATTCGCCTAAGCGCGTTCTATAAAGTATGCCTTAGATTTAGGTGTACTTTATTGAATATGCTTAAATTTCCACACTGTTTCTAGAATATGCCGAACGCCCGTCTGCGCAACTAAGTTTAGTCATGGGCAGTTACACCAAGTAGTAAATGCTGATCCCTAAATTAGGTGTGGAATGGCTGTATTTTATAACAGCGTGCGTAGATTTTAGAAATGATCATGACCTGCCCATTCCACACCCATGGCCACGCCCCCTTTTCAACTATGCAGCTTAGAATTTACATGCAGCACATTAGAGACTATGCCTAGACAGTGCTGCGCATACATTCTAATTAATGTCAATAATTGCTTGTTAATTGGCAATTATCAATGCTAATTGGCTTGTTCTCCAATTAGGTTATGTGCATTGTTATGGAATATGCTTTGATTTCTGTGCAAAAATCTCGGAGCGATATATAGAATCTGGCAGAAGAGGTGCATCTGCTGAAAATCCATCTTATTTGCTTCACCATTATCCATATAGTGGAGCAAAAGTGAAGAGGCAAAATTGTTTCATCTAGTAGCGGTATTTAGCCACTTCACAGATAAGTTCTGGGCAGTGATTATCCCTGCAGTACAGATATACAACTCTACTGACTGTACAAATTAGTATAGTGGTCATCACTGCTGAATGTTACCCACTTTGAACATATCTCCGTTACCCTCCGCTCCTATCCCTTCTTAGTAGATTACTAAGAAATAGTATTCCAATGATTGTGTACCCCTAACATTTGCGTGCAACCTTTGTTCTGCACTGAAATCAATTTTTAGTGTCATGTTCCATGAATTCCAAAGACCAAAGGTAGGGAAAGGGATCTTGATGACATTAAAGATTGTAGGCAGACCACAGTGAGCTTGGGGTGACTTCAGACTGTCTTTTATTGAAAAAAAATCCTATTCAGTAGCTTGCTTGTGCATGAAAACATTTCGTGTGTTTCTAATGCTGACATCTGATCCTTCAGAATTGGTGTGTCTTCTCAACACGATGGAGACGATCTGCCATCGTGATCTCTGAGAAGCTACAGACAGAAAATGAAAGCTGGTGGACGCAGGAGGAGAAGCAGACAGAGGTGGAGTTTTCACTGCTTTCTTGTTTCCCCTTCAGGAGTGGAAGCGTCAGTGGACTGACCCTGAAGCTGATCAGAACGTCTGTTACTGAGATGCTGGAGACACTATCGGATGATGACTTCGTGAATGTAGCTTCAGTGAGTCACTCACTCATGTACCGGTTCTGTTTAATCTTACATTTTCTCCACTAGAAGCAAATGAGTTCAGCGTTCGATAATCGATTGGTTGGAAAACAATAGTGATATCAGATAGCGGATGGATATTGACCTATATATAATTTATATTAATCTTACTCAGATAGATAGATAGAGGTAAAACTAAAGCAGATGTAATTTTGAAAGCAGAAATAGTTTGAACTTTTGGGGGAATATTCCCCTCTGTTTCATTACAATGGTGCAGTAGTAATGTATTTTGAAAAATTCTGAAATAGGAGGGATTTTTAGAGAGCATAAGGAAGTTGGAACACATGCAGGGTGCAGGTGTTGATAGTTCTGGTAGGTATGATTAGATCCATATTTTCCCCTTTCTCTTTTTTTGGCATTTTGTTAAATGGCATTTAGTTCTCCTGTCTGTATTCAAGCTGTGCTTGAGAGAGATGCTACATGATCTGCAGGGTGATGGCAGGTATTAATTCGAAGAAGGTAATAGCCTTCCTTGATCTCATCTTCTCAGAGGCCCTGGAACAGCATGAAAATCAGCCACTGAAAGTTTTGACACGTCTTTTGAGTATGGATTGAAACTTTCTCTATCTAAATGCAAATTTTTCCAGACAACTGTCAGGCACCTAGGACATGTCATTTCGGATCAAGAGAGATACTGCTTGATCCAGAGGAGGTTTCAGCAATAACAGTTGGTTTAAACCAAAAGATCCAAGGAACGAAGAGCTTTCTTTAGACTCTCCGGTTATTATTATTGTTTACTGGAAGAGGCAAGTCATTGGCAGAGGGAAGAAGAAATATTTCTATGTAGAAGAGAGAAATGCTGGATAGCCATTGGATAATGACATGCCGCAACTGTTTGGCACTAGCAAAGAGAAAATTACTACAGTGTATATTTTTGTGAAGTTTTAGTATGTAAAGAGATTTGAAGTGTCCTACTAAAGACTGTATAGTAAATACCAAAGAAATAATAACCAACGAACAATACTAGGATTTGCTGACTGGAAATCGCCATTTAAGGTGTTCACACTTATTAGTACATCCGAATTAGGAGGTGCACCATATCAGATGCAAGAAAGGAAACTGAGAGTTATAAAGGCAGATAGGCGTGGCTGTATTTACACATTACTTGAGCGCATTTACACACTGCTTGAGCGCATTTACACACTGCTTGAGCACATTTACATACTAATTGAGCGCATTTACACGCCACTTGAGCGCATTTACACGCGGAGCGCATTTACATGCTACTTGAGCACATTTACACACTGCTTGAGCACATTTACTTGCTACTTGAATGCATAAGTGTACAGAATATTGTCACTTTTGTGGGTAAGTGGCAGTGAAACACCTAAGCACTACTCTGTAAGGGTGCACTTAAGTGGCATGGAGGAAATTCTAGAAATGGTGCTCAAAATTCAGTGACAAGAAAAAAATCAACGCTGAACGATATTCCATAATGGGCTTTGAGGAATAGTGTGTGGCATGAGGAGTTACACCAACTGAAACCAGGGGTAAATCCCGGCACACAAGCTGGGTGCGGATCCCCTGAATTCTACAACACTCTGCACGTTTTAAGGAAACGCCCCTAGCCCACCCATGCCCATCCCATGGCCATACCCCTGTGCAAGTCTGCGTGGAACAGTTATGCGCTGTTCTATAAATGGGCGTGTGTGATTTTGTGCAGAACTGCCATTTCTGCCCCGTTTTGGTACTTTACATCCATTAGAAAGCTATTTTGTGCCAAAAATTCAGTGCAGAAGTAGCACCCGATGATCAACGCCATATATAGAATTTCCCCCTATAGCATGTAAGTGTGAGGGGCATCAACATGAGAGGGGCTGCCACTCACACATGCCACTTGCAGTTAATTGTGCCTTTGCTGCATTTGGAAAGCCACAGTCATACCAGGTCTATGGCTGTGGGTGCCTAAATGTAAGATAGGCTGATACTGGGTTATGCTAGTATTCTTTAATGGAATCTGGGTGTCCAGATGCTGTTTATTGTTTCTTTTATTTAAAAAAAATGTTTATCCTACACTATCCTACTATTCTAGGCGGGTTACAATAAAACATACACAAGATAAAACCAATAAAAATAATATACAATAAATGTACTAAAAAACAACACATAAAAATACATATTTGCAAGCAGATCATAAAACAAAAAAAGATAAAAACAGATACAAGTTAAATCCAATAAAAATAACATACAATAAATGTACTCAAAAACAGCACATAAAAATACATATTTACAAGCAGATCATAAAACAAAAAATATAAAAACAGATACACAAGTTAAATCCAATAAAAATAACATACAATAAATGTACTCAAAAACAGCACATAAAAATACATATTTACAAGCAGATCATAAAACAAAAAAGATAAAAACAGATACAAGTTAAATCCAATAAAAATAACATACAATAAATGTACTCAAAAACAGCACATAAAAATACATATTTGCAAGCAGATCATAAAACAAAAAAGATAAAAACAGATACAAAAGTTAAATCCAATAAAAATAACATACAATTAAATGTACTCAGAACACATAAAAAGGCACATTTACAAGCAGATCATCAAACAAAAAAAGATAAAGCAATCTCAAATAAGATGTCAGCTGCTTTCTAAATTGAATGACAGAGCTGATCGTGTAAATCTCTATTCCACACTATGGCACCTTCTATATAAAATATTGAGGCGCAACACTTCAGTTCTTACTTGATGAAAGGAAGGCACAGGAACAGCAGTTTGTCTGTTGAACGAAGGTGATGCGTTGGCTGATATATCGTAAGGGAGGTGGCAGTAGAGGATCCGCATCATTATTTAGGGCCTCTTTTAGTAAATAGCGCTAGCGATTCCCACCATAACCCATTCATTTTCCGCATGGGAATTGCTAGCGTGATTTACTAGAGAGAACGTTATATGCCTCTGTACTGAGAGTCAATGCAGTTGTTCAAGTGTTGGAGTAATATCTTAAAATCTCAACAAGCCTAAAAACAGGTGAGCGGCAGAGTTTTGTACCACCCAAATATAAAGAGATGAGATACTTTATACAATTGTTCTGAAATTTTCAGCCGCTAGCAAATAATGAAGCTTCTTAACCACTGTAATGTAAAGAAAACCTTCTGAAGCATACTTTTAATCTGAGACTTTAAAGATTAAGAAGCATCTACCAAACTTCCAAATATTTAGAGGGAGGGGCACCTGGATAAAAAGAGAACCTGCATTTTACAGATGTTCAACTGTAGTAAATTCATTGGTATTTGAGAATAATAATGCTGACTCTGGCAGTGTAATATCTGATAGAAAGTTATCCTTGTTTAAATTACCTTCTTTGGATGAATTGGTTTCACATCTGAGAAAACTTTCGTCTTCCTTTTGTGTACTAGACAGCCATCCTAATAACTTTCTAAAAAAATAAAAAAAAATCCTCCTTCAGTCTTTTCCATATACTTCTGATTATGTAGAACAGATATTTTTCAAACGTTCAGGAAGAGACTGAGAAAATCTTACACCGGTTCCGAAAAATTCAAATGTACTTTTTTATCTGACATTTCTAACTATCGCCTGATTACTTCTCTCCCTTTGTTAACCAAACTATTACAGATTATAGCGGCAAAACATTTAACAGAATACCTTGAGAGTCATTGTATTTTTCCTAGTTCACAGTCGGGTTTCGGGAGCTTTTTCAGCACAGAAGCTGTAGTGACATCAATACAAAGTATTTGCTAGGCAACAGATTAGTAGGGCCAATAGATTTCCAATCATGCAATCTGGGCTGCGTTCGACTTATTCCACCATGAAGGTACTATTGTTATTGGATTTCTATAGTATTTGCAATGTGGCTCTTCAATGGATAAGAGGTTTTCTGAAACAGCGGCCAAAACAAGTTTAAAAAAATCTGACAACTATTTTTTTTCCTGGATTCTAGATTGCGGAATTCCATAGGGTCTCCCTGACTCCCATCTTATTTAGGGTTCCTTTTACCAAAAGGGGGGGGGGCTGCACTGGCGTCAGCACATGCTTTTTAACACGCTCTGAGGACCCCTTTTACTGCAGCAGGTAAAAGACTTATCTTTTTTTTTTGTTTTTAAGAAATGGCTGCGCATCAAGCGAACCACTTGCAGCGTGATCTTTTCGGAGGGGAGCACCCATTGAGCTGGCGGTAAGGGCTCCTGCGGTAACCTGGCTTCACGTAACACTGCCCAACTACGGCTGAGTAAACACCGGCGCTACAAAAATAAAAATACTTTTGTAGCGCTCAAAGTGGCACACGCTGGGGGTAGGAACTACTGCAGCAGCCCAGCAGTAGTTCTGGGTTACCGAGCGGTAAGCCCAAGTTGGGCTTACTGCTGCTTTGTAAAAGACCCCCTGAATCTTTTAATGCCACAACTAGCTATTACCCATTCCAAGGCTGACTTTCAGATTCATATATTTATGCAGATGACGTTACAGTGTCCATTCCTTTTTCTGATTCACTAAAGGAAATCATTAAACAATAGAACACGTGCTTAGCCTTTTGGACAGTTGGACATCAGCATTCAGAATAATGCTAAGCAATGATAAAACTAAATTTATTGTACAATCTTAGTAGCAAATGGTATGACTTTTCCACTAGAAAAACGACTGAAGCTATCGGGAGTTATCTTTGATGAAAATTTGTCATTTGATCCACGTGTAACAGGCTGCATAGAGAGGGGTATAGCCAGCAGAAGAAAGGAGGTGTTGATGCCCCTCTACAAGTTGTTGGTGAGGCCCCAATTGGAGTATTGTGTTCACTTTTGGAGGCCGTATCTTGCTAAAGATGTAAAAACTGGAAGCGGTGCAAAGAAACGCTACAAAACTGGTATGGGATTTGCATTGCAAACCATACGAGGACTTGCCGACCTGAACATATATACCTTGGAGGAAAGGAGAAACAGTTTTCCGGAGACGGGAAGGCGGTAGAACTAGAGGACATGAATTGAGGTCGAAGGGGGGCAGACTCAGGATTAATGTCAGGAAGCATTTTTTCACGGAGAGGGTGGTGGACACGTGGAATGCCCTTCCGTGGGAGGTGGTGGAGATGAAAATGGTAACGGAATTCAAACATGCATGGGATAAACACAAAGGAATCCTGTTTAGAAGGAATGGATCCACAGAATCTTAGCAGAGATTAGGTGGTGACGCCGGAAATTGGGAAGCATAATCGGTGCTGGGAGGACTTCTACGGTCTACGCCCTAATTGTAACTGAATAAATATGGATGGGCTGGAGTGTAAATTTTAAGGCGTTTTGACATTAGCTTCAGAACTTAGTACAAGAACAGTGCTGGGCAGACTTCTACGGTCTACAACCTGATCATGGCTGAATAGATTTGGATGGGCTAGAGTGTAAATTTTAAGGGGCTTCAACGTTAACTTCAGAAAGTTTAGTACAAGAAGAATGCTGGGCAGACTTCTATGGTCTGTGCCCTGAGAAAGGCAAGGACAAATCAAACTCGGGTATAAAGTATCATATACCATGTAAATGAGTTTATCTCGTTGGGCAGTCTGGATGGACTGTTCAGGTCTTTATCTGCCATCATTTGCTATGTTACTATATGTTACTCTTTGGGGTTCTACATGGAATGTTGCTACTAATTGGGATTCCGGAATCTTGTAACTGTTTAGGATTCCAGAATCTTCAGACCTTTTAGTACAGGAAGAGTGCTGGGCAGACTTCTATGGTCTGTGCCCTGAGAATGGCAAGGACAAATCAAACTCGGGTATAAAGTATCACATACCATGTAAAATGAGTTTATCTTGTTGGGCAGACTGGATGGACTGTTCAGGTCTTTATCTGCCATCATTTACTATGTATGTTACTATGTTAAGTTAAGTACATATAAGTATTGCCATACTGGGAAAGACCAAAGGTCCATCGAGCCCAGTTATCAAAAAAGGGTTCTTTTTACAATGAGGAAACTAAGAAGAATAAGATCAAGTCGGAACTTTAATACTTTTTGATCTGTAGCCCAAACTTTGCTATTATCTCAAATAGACTACTGTAATGCTATTTTGTGGGCTTGTCTGAAAGAAGGAGTGGACTGAGAATACTCTGGACCCCCCACCACCACCGCTGCTGCCCCACATGCTACTGCTGCCCCCGCAGTCCTTACCTTGAAGGGGTGGTCTAGTGACTTGTTCAGGACAGAGACGCCAAGGGTGGCCCATCCCAATGCTGGAGATTTACCACTGCAATGCTGGAGACTGAAGGCCAAATGAATTAGATTTTTCTCGCGTGTTCCTGCCAAGTCTTAAACCAGCTCTAGCATTTGTACATTCTTAAAACTGACATATTTTAATTAATAAATAGAAAATAATTTTTTTATTCAAAAATTTACTACACAGTACTTAAAAAGAGATTGAGAAACAAACATCAATGAGAAGAAGAGAAAAACAAACATTAATCTAAGGAACACAACAACAGAACCTCTCTCCAGTAGCAGTCATATTATGGATTTATTAAAAGTCACTCAGGATCTGTATAACACTAATCATTCCATAACAGCACCAAAGACCGTCCTAGGAAAAGGCAGCATTAGAAATATCACGGTGAGCCCAGAGCATCAATACACTTATCGGGAAAATTGAACAAGCTGGATTACTACTATTACAATCAACACTAACAGAATATCTGGCCATGGTCACTCCTGCAAACACAAATACAGAATAAATGACCACAAACTAAGGGGCCCTTTCACTAAAGCTTAGCGAGTGCTAATGGAATTAGCAGCATTAAATGCTGCACGTTTTATTTTATACTTATGGCGCACACTAATTCCCATTAGCGCATACTAAGCTTTAGTAAAAGGGCCCCTAAGAGTAGAAATATGTAAACAATTAGCTTGAAAGCTCAAGACGCCAGACTGTACATGCAGCACAACACCAGAGAAACAGAAAATGTAGCATTTCCTTAGGTACAGCGCAAAATCTAAAGACAGCAGATGTCAGTTCCCAAAACTGAGAGCACCAGGCATAAAACTGTAGAGGAACAAAAATAAAAAGAACCTCTCGCAGATGGTGTCCAAAATTTCTATATTAAAATAGTCTTCAAACAGGGTAAGGGAGACTCGACACGACTGGCCTGTATCAGGGGTCTAGGAACTTGTCATGTCATACGTATTCCCAGAAAGGTCATCAAAAAATGTCTCCACTTGCTAGTTTGTATGTTTACAGAGATGGCGATTAGCCAGTGATTTTATGTCCAAGCGCTTTCTTTTTCTTAGAAGCTACCGAGTGGAGACATTTTTTTGTAAAGAAATATTTTGTATTGTTTTGTTGTTTATATTTTGTGTGTGATTTGTTCCCTGCTTAGACTTTTAAAGATATAGCAGGTTATAAACAAAGTTTTATTATTATTATGACCTTTCTGGGAATATATATGACAGGGTGGCTGTAGTGTGCGGCTGCGGTGGCCACTAGATCACCAGGGTGGCTGTAGTGTGCAGCGGTGGTGGCCTCTGGTTGCCCGAATGGCCAGTCCGCCCCTCTCTGAAAGCCTTTTGAAAAGGCTTCAGACGTTTCAAAACACTGTAGCTAGGCTTATCTGTAGGTCGTCTAATTTTGAATCTGTGTCTTTTCTCTCGATATGTCTCCATTGGCTCACGGTCAAGGCTCGAGTTGCTTTTAAGCTGTGTGCCATGACATTTGTTTTCTTTCCTATCTGCCACTAAATATTAGACAGACACTCCGGTTTACTTTAAGAAAGCTCTTAAAACTTATCTTTTTCAGCTACGTGATATAATTTGTTTTTTTCTGCTTTTTCCTTACACTTTTAGCTTTATAGCTCCCTGGGGATGCCTAAGTTATCTATCTGTAAGCCGAGTGGAGCTTTGCAGGCTACAGGTGTCTAAATGTATGCAAGTATTGGCAGTGCTCCATCAACAGTATCATGAATAGGAAAGAAAACCTGTCAATCATCCATATATTCTTTAATCCACTCCCAGACATGATAACATATGACAGATGGCAGCCATGTAGAATATGGATATTTGGAATTTGCTATACTGCATTCTTTTGACAAGCAGGCTGAAGAGGTTTACAAAAAACAATTAAGGGTGAAGGCACAGGCAGCTCCTTGTGACTCTGGGCAAGTCACTTAACCCTCCATTGCCCCATGTAAGAAGCTGCATTGAGCCTGCCATGAGTGGGAAAGCCCAGGGTACAAATGTAACAAAAATAAAATAGATACTATTGGAGATTCTACATGGAATGTTGCTACTATTGGAGATTCTAGATGGAATGTTGCTACTGTTGGAGATTCTACATGGAATGTTGCTATTCCACTAGCAACATTCCATGTAGAAGGCTGCGCAGGCTTCTGTTTCTGTGAGTCTGACGTCCTGCACGTATGTGCAGGACGTCAGACTCACAGAAGCAGAAGCCTGCGCAGCCACATTGGTGACCTGCAAGGGCCGACTTCTACATGGAATGTTGCTAGTGGAATAGCAACATTCCATGTAGAATCTCAAATAGTAGCAACAGTGGAGGAGTGGCCTAGTGGTTAGGGTGGTGGACTTTGGTCCTGGGGAACTGAGGAACTGAGTTTGATTCCCACTTCAGGCACAGGCAGCTCCTTGTGACTCTGGGCAAGTCACTTAACCCTCCATTGCCCCATGTAAGCCGCATTGAGCCTGCCATGAAAGGGAAAGCGCAGGGTACAAATGTAACAAAAAAAAAATATAATGTATAGGAAAGGAATATAGAAGAGCATTTTAGAAAGCAGGTACAAAAGGAAAATCATATGCCCAAGCTGGGACTTGAAGGCTGTTCGAAATACATGGTAAAATGGACGTCTCTTGCCACTACATGCAGAATGAATGGTCATTTCAGAAATAAAGCCATCCCAAATGTGAATGGGGAAGCCAGCAGGCACAGAGATGTCCATTTCACCAGGCAGGAAGATTTATGCAGTGCAAGAGCAATATGGGCATTCATATTACTGATCATCATAATGTCTGATCCCCCTCCCAACCCCTTCCAGAACATCCGATCCCCTGCCGACCTCCTCCATAACAACCAACACCCTACTGATCCCTCCACAACATCTGATCTATCGACCCCCCCCCCCCTCAAACCTCCCAAAACCCCAGCTGTGATTATCAAACCTTCTTTGGGCCACCCCCATCATTCACTGGCCATCCTCCTACATCAAACCCTGCCCTGGCCACCACAGCGGTGGTTTCCATAGTCCTATCCCCTCCCATCTCGGATCCATCTTGGAATGGGGAGGTAGTTTGGGATGGAAGAGGGTAGACGTGCTAGGCATAAATTTGGGTGTAAAAGTTTATAGAATCTGGGGATAACGCTGATATTTATCTGCTGCCCACATAGGGATAGATTCTGTCAGCAGTGCTCAATACTGTTCTATAAAGGACACTCCAGGATGAGCCATCATCATAGGATAGCATTGGGCGCCAAATTCAGCACTCAACTTTGGGAGGACATACGCAAATTGGATCCCTGCTGTTGTGTAACACCGTGTACATCTTTTATGAATGCCCCGACCCATCCTTGCCTCTCCCATATGGCCACACCCATTTTGCGTTATGCGCGATCCAATTTAGGTGCACATTGTTTCAGAATAGCACATAGCTAAATCGACGCCCACCTACCCTCCTCTCCTCTTTCCTCTACACATTAATTGATTTGTTTGCTTTATTTTTTGTCTATTAGATTGTAAGCTCTTTGAGCAGGGACTGTCTTTCTTCTATGTTTGTGGAGCGCTGCATATGCTTTGTAGCGCTATAGAAATGCTAAATAGTAGTAGTAGTAGCTTAGCTCCAATAATTAAATCATTGGAGCCCATTAACTAATTATTTCGGCCGTCCCTTATAGAATCCAGGGGATTCTGCTGATATTTATCTGCCATCCGAAGTTAGAGCACAATTGTTGTATTCCAGCTATGGAGCTGAATTTCATTACTATCCATAGAGCCAACTTAGAACATTCAGGGGGTGTCACTACTTGTCTACGGAAGCTGCTCTCTGGGTCTGTGGGATGGATGGGCTATTTCTCATACCAGGGCAGTCTGTTTAAGAATAGTAAGCCAGAAGTTGAGACATCTGCTGCAGCTGGGAATTAGCAAATTTCTTGACTGCAGCAATGGAAATTAAAAAAAAAAAACTTCACAGAATTTACAAACCCAAGATACCGAGGTAGCAGAATCCCAGGGTAAAATAGCGCACACAGAATAATTTTACTGTGGATATTTTGTTTTTATTTGTAAGTATACTCTGTACCCATTAAAGGCAGGTACAAATGTCCCTGGATACTTTGCACCTGTGACATGCTTGAATGATATTTTATTTATTTATTTGTTACATTTGTATCCCACATTTTCCCACCTACTTGCAGGCTCAATGTGGCTTACATGGTACCGTAAAGGCGATTGCCAATTCCGGTATGAACAAATACAAAGTGATGTAGTGGTAGGATAAAGTTCATGTGTAACAGATACATTAGGGAATCGTAGAGGGGGAGAGATAGTTTGTGTCCGGTACTAGCTTTGGTTTCATTGTGTTGCAGTTGTTCAAGCATTTAAGTTGGGTCGGTGGGGTTATTGCCTTTTTGATCAGGCTGGTTTTTAGTAATCTCCAGAAGTTTAGGTGGTCATACGTTGTTCTCTTTGAATATACAATATCCATGGACTTTGCACCTGGGCAGTCAAATTAAAATTTCTTAAAGCTGAGCACCTGTTGTAATTCCAGTTCCCATTTCTGTGAAATGGAGCTCTCTGTCCTGAGCAATTGCCTGCTGCAAAGTGAGACTTCCATGAAAGTAAACCACCAGGCTGTGATCCAGGATAGCAGAAAGCCAGTGGTTATGGAAGCCGCAGCTTCAGGATAACATTATTTTTTCCACCAACATTTTTGACAAAATCAGTACAGATGAGAAAATAATTCATCTGTTCTATGGCTTCTTGTGTGATGGTGCAGTGACTCTTGGCAATCATTTAATTGCCTTTGTGTTGAGATTTTAATACAATGCTTTAAAAACCCATATGCAGAAATTCAGAGCCTGAATAGCAGAGGCTGTAGCTTGGTGCAGTGAATAAGAACGGCAGCCTTGGAAAATCCTTCAGTTATTGGTACAGAGTGAGAATTCAAGGACCAGTGAATGAATCCTTGAAAATGTTTTTGTGATCTTCACGAATAGGCTTTGAAGAGGTTTTCTTAAGTAATAAAAGACATTCTAGGAAACAATTAATAAAATATAGAAAGGAAACAGACTCGTGCGGATGAAGGCCAATTGGTGCCTTCCTAACGCAGACCTTCATTCTGTGGAGAATGTCTCCCGTTCTTTTATTTTCCGTTTAGATGCTGCTCCAGAACAGTTCTGATAAGTTAAGACCTTTCTAATGTTTAGTTTGTCCACAGAAACCTCAGTATTTCTTCACGGTACAGAATCTATACTTTGAATACATCAACAGTGAAAGAATGGAACAAGAAAGTGTTTAAAGCTGTAATTTAGGGGGAAGGGAGATATAGAATCGGGAAGGATAATGCTCATTGCACATTGGAGGGACATGTGTATTATTAGCCAGGAGAGCAATCCATTGAAAGAGCGAATTAAGAGGTCTCGCCTGCAAATACTGACGGGACAATACATAGAGTAAAACACGAGTTATAAATATTGGAATTTAATATAAAAGTTTATTGTTAATAGTTACGCAACTGTATTGTAATTATACATGTACACATTCTAAATATATCAAAAGACAAGAGGGAAGGGATAGGGGAGAAAAGATTGGAAAACATTGATGATAAAAGTTTCAGGTTCGTTAACTTGCGATAGAATTATTTGTTATAAGATTTATATTGACGGATATGGACTTGTGAATCCATCAATAAAAATTGTTGAAACAAACAATAGAGGCATAACTTGTATTCCAAAAATAAGACTGAAAAGTTTTGGAAATAAAACCTATGATAACACCAGGAAAGGCAGAAGCAAAGCTGTTAAATAATTCGAAACAAAATCTCTGGACCTGGCTCTCGAAGGCTTTTGTCTGATTCTGTGTCTCTGGGAAATAAGTTTGTGCATCTTTCTGAGCCTGGATTTTTGTTCTTACTGTAGAATACTGATTCCACAGAACACCAACCGCAGACCTGCTCTGTGGGAGCTTTCGCTGCTATCAGGGAAACTCCAAGATAACCCAGTTCAATCTTAGTGAAATATTAATCAGCACAATGCAAAAAAAACCACCTCCCTGCCCCCAGCCCTGCTTCTTCTGCCAGATGTAATTAGCACCTGGCTGCTCTGAACAGTTCATTTTGTGCTTTTCTCCAGAAGCAAACTAATGGGATTACTATAAATTTCCTGAATGGAAATGTTACTGCAGTAGAACAGAAAGAGACTGTTTATCCCCCCTCCCCCTAAATAATAAGAGGTCACTTTTTTTTTTTTTTTTAAATAAACAGAAGCAGATTGGTTGAGTCCAAGCTGCCAGGGATTTAACCAGCCCAGAACCTCAGAGTCCTCCTTTGTGCCTGGGATGAAGGAGAGAGTGAGGGAGACATATGGAAACCCATGTTGGCAGCTCAGGGAGGCATATATAGAAGGCTGACACCTTGCTGTATTACCCAAAGGCCATTGTTAGGTGTCATGGAGGCCATTTAGAGAGTTGGAGGCAGATGGGCAGAAGCAGAAGGGGGTCTGTACCAGGGGCGTAGCCAGACAACAGATTTTGGGTGGGCCTAGGTAAGAAGTGGGTGGGCACCAAATGTTCCCCCCCCCCCCCCACCACCACCACCCAAAAAATATCTCAGCTGGCAGGAAAATGCTTCTTTCCACCTTGGCAGTCTGCAGCAGGCATGCATTGAAAACTGAGCATGCGCAGGTGCCAGTATTGTGGAGAGTAGAATTTTGTTACTATCAGGGGAAAGTCTTCAGCTGACAGAGATTGGGATCTCCACCAGCTACCGCTAAACATGTGCTACTGTTGGGTGGGCCTGAGCCCTAAGTGGGCGGGCCCTGGCCCACCCAGGCCCACCTGTGGCTACGCCACTGGTCTGTTCCCATCCCAATCCACTGTATGGTTTATTCAGGCTTGATGTAGCAGTCATAATGTATTTATTTATTTATTTATTTGTAGCATTTGTATCCCACATTTTCCCACCAATTTGCAGGCTCAATGTGGCTTACATTTGCCGTAATGGCGGTTGCTATTTCCGGGTAACAGAATTACAAATGGTATTGCATTAAGGTGCATACATACATGGTAACATACATGGAACATAATATATATGGAACAGATCATGGTGTGTATATATATATATATATATATATATATATATATATATATATATATAGCATGTGCATACATACGTGGTAAAGAAGAATTCATTATGGTATTGCAAGAAGGTTCTTGATCATTAATAGCAAAGAGTTAAGCAGTCATGTGATAAAAGTTCGGTTTTGTATAGATCGTGTATAATGTTATTATTTAGTATTTAAGATGGATGTTTGTGGTATGCCTTCTTGAAAAGATGTGTTTTCAGTAGCCTTTGGAAGATGGTTAGGTCCTGCATTGTTTTATGGCCTTCGGTAGTGCGTTCCATAGCTGCGTGCAGATGTATGAGAAACTGGTTGCGTATCTGGATTTGTATTTTAGCCCTTTACAGTTAGAGCAATCAGAGCAGTTTACAAATACAGAGTTAAAGGAGAAATGAAAGAAGGCCAGCTTTGTTTAGTATAGATAGGAATCTATAAAACACTCATATCAATACAGCAGAGTTGGGTCCAGAGATGATGGAAGGTTGGGGGGAGGGTTTGAAATAGAAACTGGACAGAGCTCTGGATAGGAGGAAGAGTCTATTGACCTTGCTGTTCATGGGGCTTAAGGGGTTCGGAGTGGTATTCCATGGGGGGTGAGGTTGGGGACCTGGATCAGAGAACTGATAGGGTAAAGATGGTGGGTGGGGTAATGTGTGTCGGGGAGGCACTGCCGTGGTCTCTATGATACTGTGGCCTCTTTGCCACTGCATGTAACACGGTTCCTTGCCTTGAGCCAGTATTTGCAAAGCTGATTATGGGGGTCCTTTAACCAAATGGCAGTAAAAGGGGCCCTTCAGTGGTATTGGCATGCAGGTTTTCCCCACGCCACCGGTAAAAGGGGATATTTTTTCCAGAAGGAAATGGCAATGCATTAAGCCAAGGCATTGGTGTGCAGCCGTTTGCCCTTCTGCCTCCTATTTAGGAGGTGGTAGGGGTCCAACAGTAGCCCGGTGGTAACTGAGCAGTGCATGGCGCTTACCACCGGGCACTTCCCTACATATTTTCTAGCACTGTAATCATCACATGCTGGAAGCTGGAACCACTGCCGGGTTCCTGAGAGAGCCTGGTGGTAGAACCAATTAGCGTGCTTCGCGCCTTCTGTCTCACTGCACCCTGCGCCTGGAATAAACTTACTGAGCCCCTACGTCTTGCCCCATCCTTGGCCACCTTTAAATCTAGACTGAAAGCCCACCTCTTTAACATTGCTTTTGACTCATAACCACTCGCCTCCACCGACCCTCCTCTCTTCCTTCCCGTTCACATTAATTGATTTGATTTGCTTACTTTATTTATTTTTTGTCTATTAGATTGTAAGCTCTTTGAGTAGGGACTGTCTTTCTTCTATGTTTGTACAGCGCTGCATACGCCTTGTAGCACTATAGAAATGCTAAATAGTAGTAGTAGTATGCGTGCAATGACGTGGTGTTACAGGTACCGCCGCTTCGTAAAAGGGCCCCTAAATGAAGTAAGTCTAAAATTCAAATCTAAATTTAGGCCACTTGACAGCATACGGCACTGCAACTAAGCTATGGGTATTTAAGGGGCTCTTATCCTTCTACTCAGCAAGACTTTATTTTCATTAACTAATTTCACAAGGGGCTCTGGAGAACAGCGTTGGAGGAAATCCCCTGGGCATAGGCCAGTATTTAGCAATCTTCTTAAAGAGGGAAACGGCACCAACGAATATAGCCAGAGAATTTATCCAGCAAACTTGACAGCTATTTGTGCAATCAACTGAACTGTTTATCTTTAACCAAAGAGCCTGAAATATCACCATTAACTGGCTCACGTCAACTGTGCTGTGGCCTGTCTCCGGCTTCTCTCGTTTTAAACTGTTTAATGTTTGGCCAGATGTCAGGTTGTGCAGAGAAAATGTAGCTGGTCCAAGTCTGAATTTTCGAACTCCCAAAGTTCTGTGCACAGATCTTCTGCAATTAGACTGAACTCACATTTTCAGACAAAATGTTTAAATCCCAAAGCTATTTTTAAGAAAGATAACTGAACCTAAAATAGATGCATAAAATAGAAGAAAAGAAAAGCAGACAAACTAAATAGGATAGCTCCTCACATTCTGAATATGCTAAATTAAAAGCAGGAATACGGATTGGCAGATTTGAATTGGGTTTGCCCCCCCCCCCCCCCCCCCCAGTTGTTGTATTGTGTTTATCTTTGGGTTGTTCTTTATATTAGTCATTTTTTTATGTTATGTTATATTTGTTATTTTTATTTTACTTTGTTACCCCATATTTCATATTGTTTTTATACCACTTTACTGTTTCTGTTCAAGAGTGATTAATTCTAAACCTCAAATCTAAAGGCAGCCATTTAAAAAGAGCTAAATTTGCATTTGAGATGTGCATAAACCAGTACTTAAAAGTTTATCTTGTATAAATGTCTCTTTTCCCGTTTTACAAAGCCAAGATACGCATCTCAAAAACCCAAGTGTGTGCATATGGCAAGAGGGCTTGGTCTGGACATGTTTTAGTTGGGACTAGAATGTGCCTAGAAGATACCCATTTCTTCCTCATTTCGGAAGGGGAATAAACACTGATGTCAGGACTTACACCTGACAAACAGTTTTGGAAAACTGCTCCGAATGAGCAGCAGTGAACTGGAGGGATTAGGGGGACCTTTTACAAAGCTCTACTAGTGTTTTTAGCTGGCGGGAAATGCTGAGACGCCCATTATATTTCTGTGAGCATCTCACCGTTTACCACCAGCTGATTTTTACAGTGAGTTAAAAACAGTAGTACAGCTTTGTAAAAGGCCCCCTTAATCCGCCTGTGGTTTCTGCCCCCCCCCCAAAAAAAAAATGCAAACCGGCAAGGGATACTGGTCTCTGCAGCTGCACCAGGAAAACACACATTTATATTTCTTCACTGCCTAAGGTAAATGTGTATTTGCTGGTTTTCAACCTGTTGACATTTGTTGTTGTTTTTGTTTTGTTAAATGAATGTTTATCCTGTTCACACCCAGGAATGAGTTTTATATATGATGGCCAAAAAATTGGCACAGAAAAAAAGCGTTAATCTATAAACGGCACTTAAAGTTAGACGCAGTTCATAGAACAGCGCTTACACCCGGGAATTGTGCTTAAATTTAGGTGTGACCATTTACACCAACTGAAATGTGGTGCAAATCTTGGATTGTCAATATTCTACAACTACCCACATCAATTTTAGGAATGCCCCCATTCTGTCAATGACTAGCCCATTTCCGCATCCCCTTTTTGAACTTGTGCATAAAATGTAGGTGCATATATTTTAATAAAATTTATCACCAATAAGTGCTTATTAACAAGCCAATTATCAGTGCTAATTAGCTCATTCAATTAAATTTATTTATTTATTTATTACATTTGTATCCCACATTTTCCCACCTATTTGCAGGCTCAATGTGGCTTACATAGTACCATAAAGGCGTTTGCCAATTCCGGTGTAAACAGTTACCCGGTGATGTTATGGTAGAATCAGTTTCAAGTAGAACAACATATTGGGGAATCACATAGAGAAAGAGTTACGTTATGTCCATTACGTTCTTTGGTTTCATAGTGTTGCCCAAGTTTGCGTATACAAATTTTAATGACTTTAATCAAATTTATGGACCAGTGCATAAATGTCCATGTCTCCTGCGTTTTAGAACAACCTCTAAGTTGAGATTGTTTTCAAAAATGCTAATAAAACTTGAGATGGCCTGACCTGGACATCTCAATTCCACCGTCTATGCTCTGTTCGGACAGCACCAGCGATCGTCTCATTTCGTGAGAACCTTTGGAGGAATATCCGTATATGTCAATCTGAAGACCCCTGAAAAAGGCCTTTTCGGCCGAAACACGGACCGTGTAGGGTCCAAATAAAACGTTTTTGGTGCTCTTACCATCTGTGGTTCCAGTCTGGCCCTTCTGGATTTCTTCCTCTAGTGTCTCACTAGCCTTCACATTCTCCATTTCCGTGTTTCTGTTCAAGTCACCTGAACACAAGAGTGATGGTATTGGAAATTCTGAAATGCTTGGAGCCTACTAAATGCTCTTCCTTTAAACAATTTGCTGATTAATCTCTTTTGAAAGTGTACTATGCATTCAGTGGGTCTTCTCTAAAAGTCCTTGCATAAGTTTATTGTGCACTGTGCCAAGATTTACAGGGAAAGAGTAGAAAGTTTAAGTTAATTAATAAATACTGTTCAAGAAGTGGTAGCGAGCATAATAAACTGTAAATAAACCGAAGCGCCTGTTTGCTAAAGTAAGGTACAGTTTTACACTTACCATGCGTTAAATGCAAAAATTAATGCATGGTAAGTGCAAAACCTGTGAGTTAACTGTTGGAGGCATTCCAAGTGAGTTCCCATTCAGTTACTGTATTGACAATTACTGCTGGTGCACTTGGGGGAGTGGGGGGGGGGGGGTCCCTTTTTCAATGTGACGGTACGGGCTTACTGCTTACTAAAAGGAAAGTACAGCCCCGCAGTAGTTCCCTCCCCCAGCGCATATCTTTTCTGGCGCTGCAAAAATATACGGTAATCAGGCAGTTCTGCGTGCTGCCCAGTTACCGCTGGGTTAGCACGGGAGCCCTTACCGCCACCTCAATGGGTGGTGGTAAGTTTTCCCCCCTAAAATGGGTACATGGCAAGTGGTTCAGTTGCCGTACAGCCATTTCTTGAAGAAAAGATACACCTACCTTTTACCCACTGTGGTAAAAGGGGGACCTCGGCATGCATGAAAAACATGCACTGACACCAGCGCAGGCCCCCTTTTACATAGTAACATAGTAGATGACGGCAGAAAAAGACCTGCACGGTCCATCCAGTCTGCCCAACAAGATAACTCATATTTGCTGCTTTTTGTGTATACCATACTTTGATTTGTACCTGTGCTCTTCAGGGCACAGACCGTATAAGTCTGCCCAGCACTATCCCCGCCTCCCAACCACCTGCCCCTCCTCCCAACCACTGGCTCTGGCACAAACCGTATAAGTCTGCCCAGCACTATCCCTGCCTCCCAACCACCGGCTCTGGCACAGACCGTATAAGTCTGCCCAGCACTATCCTCACCTCCCAACCATCAGCCCTGCCTCCCAACCACCGGCTCTGGCACAGACCGTACAAGTCTGTCCAGCACTATCCCTGCCTCCCAACCACCAGCCCTGCCTCCCAACCACCGGCTCTGGCACAGACCGTATAAGTCTGCCCAGCACTATCCCTGCCTCCCAACCACCGGCTCTGGCACAGACCGTATAAGTCTGCCCAGCACTATCCCTGCCTCCCAACCTCCAGTCCCGCCTCCCAACACCGGCTCTGGCACAGACAGTATAAGTCTGCCCAGCACTATCCCCGCCTCCCAACCACCAACCCCGCCTCCCAACCACCAGCTCTGGCACAGACCGTATAAGTCTGCCCAGCACACTATCCCCGCCTCCCAACCACCAGCCCTGCCTCCCGATCTTGACTAAGCTCCTGAGGATCCATTCCTTCGGCACAGGATTCCTTTATGCTTATCCCACGCATGTTTGCTGCAGCTTCATAAAAGGACCCCTTATGGAGGCAGTAACTCCACAAATGAAATTAGCATGCAGTCAAGTACCATGCACCACCTGCAGTGCACAGCCCGTTCCTGTTTCCTGTCCCATAACACAATGCACAAGTGACATGTCACAACTCACGCCTGTTTCTTGTCCGTTCCCGGTTCTATAACACAGTGTACAAGTATTATGTCATAGCTCATGCCTGTTTCAATTCAATTCAATTTCTTATATTGCACACAATATCCCACAGGGTTCTAGGCAGATTACACTGGAAGAAGCCTTGACAAAAAGGGAACAACACATGATGATAGAATGTAATAACTAAACAGAGTACAGATAAATCTTCAAAGCTTTACGGAATAAAAAATAAGAAGCAACTTGCCTCTTGGTATGAGAAAGTAAAATTAATGTGAGACTTATTTATATATTTATTTATTTATATATTTATTTATTTATTTATTTATTTACCACCTTTAACCCAAGCTACAAAACTCCTGCATTCAGAAAGAAGTTAAATACAGATTATATAATCTATACAATACATAACTACAGCATCTATAATATCACCTTAAAAACTAAAGATTCTGCTCTGAAAAGAGAGATTTTTTTAACTAGTAAATAGCCCAAAAGTGTATTATCTAAAAATCGAGAATTATATCTATGCTTTGGAATACAAAGCAGATTAGTCAGTTCTGGGCCTGGACCATTAAGAGATTTAAAAATTAAACAGCCTGTCTTTAAATTGCATCCACTTACTAACTGGAAGCCAATGAAGGTTATCCAGCAAAGGAGAAACTCTATTAAATTTACCTTTCTTGAAAATCAATCAGGCTGCGGAACAGCAACCTTTTAAGTTAGATGCCCTTTTACAAAGGCGTGTTAGAGTCCACATGCATGCAGCATGCGCCCAAATGATGCTACCACACCCCCTGGCAGTAATTTCAGATTTGGGACATGCACTGACTGGTCACCTCACGTGTAGCGCATGAACCCTTATCGCTAGATCAATGGGTGATGTTAAGGGCTCAGGCTGGTTTCAGGTTTACCACCTGCCTTTTCCCCATCCCATTGGAAAAAAAAAGCCCTTTTTTGCAGATGTGGTAAAAACTGGCCTGGCATGAACCAAAAACACTTGCCTACACTGCTGCAGGCCACTTTTTACCACGGCTTAGTAAAAACATAGTAACATAGTAGATGACGGCAGAAAAAGACCTGCACGGTCCATCCAGTCTGCCCAACAAGATAAATTCATGTGTGCTACTTTTTATTTGTACCTGTCCTCTTCAGGGCACAGACCGTATAAGTCTGCCCAGCACTAACCCCGCCTCCCAACTACCAGTCCCGCCTCCCACCACCAGCTCTGGCACAGACCGTATAAGTCTGCCCAGCACTATCCCCGCCTCCCAACCCCTTAGCTGACAAACCTAGGTAAAGCAAATTGCAATAATCTAGCTGAGGTAGTAACATAGACTGAGTTATATCCTAACACTCTAATCAGTTAATGAGGAACGAACAGACCCAAGTTGCCTCAATTTAAAGAACATGTTCCTCAATAAGTCATTGAATTTCTTGCTCAGAAGTCAGTAACTTGTTAATTGCAGTGTATTAACTTGTGCGGCTGATACCAGTTCTGCGCTCACGTGCTAACAGTTATCACGCCTTAATTCACATGTAACTGCTTTCTGCTCTTTACTAAACAGGCTTCTAGATGATTCTAGTTATTTGAGTGGTTGTAGAAAAGACTATGGTGTTAGTAGACAGACGTTTTAAAGGTCCAAAGGAAGGTCTTTAAAACAGTATATCTATATCTATAAAATTACTTTTGGGGCAATACTGAGCCTATGGTATTCAGTGATTAAAAAGTGGAAAATTATGCAATATTTAAAAATGCAGGTTACATAACATATTTGGAAAACAAAACGTTTGAATTGAAAATGTAAGCAATAGTATCAGATACCTTTCAGCATTTTAAAGAATAACAGTTTATAAAACTTCAATGTGGAATATGACAGAATTCTTTTAAAAATTGTCTATTAAGATGAATTATGGTGATTACCCAGATTATTCCTGCCTTAATATGTTAAACAGAAGTAGCATGTATTATATTACTGCAGTGCACATAGGATGCAAAAGGATAAGCAAAGCATGAAAAACACCTCATTGCTATATAAATTAATAATCCATCTCAAAGCTGACAGTTCTTTTCCTGCCTGGGAGCAATGGGCCACTAACCTGCGGCCCAGTGCTACCGGGCTATATCTTAAAGAGGTTGGACATTTAAAGAATCTTATTCCCCTGCCCCACATACATAACTCCCCTCCCTGTTTTGTACATTTTGGGGATCTTGCCGGGTATTTGTGACCTGGATTGGCCACTGTTGGAAACAGGATGCTGGGCTTGATGGACCTTTGGTCTTTCCCAGTATGGCAATACTTATGTACTTATGTACACCCCTGTCCTGAAGAATCCATACCACAACCCTCCCATAGGCTCCCTCAGGCCTAACTCATCAAACTTCTGCTGGTTGATATTCAAAGCTATTTAACTGGTTAAATAGCAGTTTAGCGCCAAATATCTGCGGTTAGCAGCTAACTGCTAACTGGCTATATCGAGTTTCAAGTTTATTACAATTTACTATGCCGCCAGCCTGAAATGCCATCTTAAGCGGCTTACAAAGTGTACAAATATATAAGAGAAGGAAATAGTGTATGCACTTAAACAGACAAACGGACAGTGAGGTTAAAGGGGAAGAAATCCGTATATTGAGTAAAAGAGAGGGAAGGAATAAACAGAAGGGATATCACCCAACATAAGCGTGGATATTCAGCTCCAAACAGGTTATATTTAGAGGATAAAATAGGCCTGCATAAATAACTGATGGGGGGGGGGGGGGGGTAGGGAGAGGGAGAGCTGTTTAGCCAGTTAAGAAAGTTGCCCCAAACAAAAACATTCCAGAACACAGAATGAATACAACTTTTCAAGTACATTGAAGCTTATTTCAGCATTTAGTGACAAAATAAGAGTCATCGTTTGTCTTATTAAGAAAGCAAATAACATTGATGAGGCGCCTTATATTGTCCCAACCATATCTACCTTGGATGAAATCAAATTTGTCAGTATGTATAGTTTGCATAATCCAATTTACAATCTGTGCAATCGGCGTTTTATAATCTACATTCAAAAACAGAGAAAAATGAAGGCAGTTAAAGACCGTGGGGTCTTTTTGCGAAGGCCCACAGTAAATGCCATATAGTATGTGCCCAGATTTTGTCTCCACCACCTCGTAGAGTTAACGCAGGAAGCCTCAACTTTACCCCCTTTTTGGAATAAGTGAAATAGTTGCTGTGGGAAAAGATTTTGACATATAATTTCGGAAGCTTTAACCTCATTAAAAACTTGAACTGTTTTCCATTGCAGTTTAATAACAATGCTCTGGACGTGAGCTGCTTTACCCACCTTGTCCAGGCTAATGTAAGAAACAAGAAAGTGCTGAAAGACGCTGTCCATAAGATGGGAGCCAAAGGCATGACGGACTACAAGAAAGGCTTCAGTTTTGCTTTTGACCAGCTTCTGAATGTAAGTGTTTTAAGTTTCGCCTATGATGACAGAACTAATAGATTCCACAAGAATAAAGAGTGACTTGGAAGGGAGCATTCATTAAGAGAGCTGTATATGTAAAGCCCCATTTTGCACAGAACATAGAGATCCAGACGGGACCTGCTCAGTTCTGAAGGTGTTTTAGGCAAGGTTCTGCTGCCCCCCCGAGTGCACACGTTTTTATCGGCACATGCCGTGGGAGCATCCATTTTATATTCAGGTACTGGAGGCATTTCCCTGTTTCTGGAGGGCTTTTAAAGACCAAGGGGACAATTGTACAACAGCATCTGGATGCCCCAGTTTCATGACAGAACCCGCATTCACATGTCTAAATGTAGGCGTGACCATTGATGCTAGGTCTACGACTTGCATAAACGGAGCTGCCTAAGGTTGCCATGCAACGCCCAAACGGATAGTATTCTACCTAGAAGTTGGAGTCGTGTTGGTGCTCCTTCCACATTACACCCCCTGCAGTTAACACGTTATGTTGTAGAGTGGTTCACACATTTAGATTTATGATTTATAACCCGCCCTTACCCAGGACAGGGTATAATGTACATACGCAAAACATAGTAAACAAAACATTCCAAAAAAATCACTTTTTGACCTTCTTCATAATTCATGAACAATCAAAATGCCCAGAGTTTTGACCTTAAACATGCCAACAACTGGCAATTGATTCCATTCGAAAGGGCCAGCGATTATTAAGGGCCAGCTTTATTAAATTCAATTGTACAAGTGCAATAGAAAAAATAGTTCACATCACCAGAGAGACAAATAGATTGTTAAGGAAAATTACACAGGAAATCATGATTTCAAATAACTCAAATATCTATGCCTAACCTGTATATCTATGTAGGCTTGTTAGATCCACCTTTCTTTATTCCACAAAAGCAGCTGCACATGTCCAGTTAAGGAATTGCCGTCATGTTTGTACCTGAAGCAGTGGAGCATTAAGTGAGTTGCCCAAGCTCTCAAAGAACTGCACTGGGGTTTGAGACTATCCATTAGGCTACTCTTCACGCTTTCATGCTTCCTATGACGCAGCAGGTTCCTCATAGAATTACCCCCTACCTGCCTCAGAGTAGGTGTAACTGTGAAGGAGTTTGGGGGAAGCAGTTTTATGAAGTCACATAGGAACGTGTGTTTCCTTTACAAAATATCACTATAATCGCACCTCTTATATGCTTGGTGCTGTTACGTTTTATATTGCCACTTTTATTTTTATAGTATTTTTTACTTTGTGAGTTATTTTTTTGTATTGTTTTGTATTGTGTATTTTTGGGATTTTGGGAATCTTTTCTAGGCAGGTGCAGAGAAATGTTAATAAAGGTTTAGTCTAAAAAAAAAAATCTATGGATTGCCAGAGAAGAAATAGATAGAAAACAATATCAAATAACAATGATAATAAATGAGAATTGGATTACTATCATTATTTGGTACCATTTCTATGATGTCTTAAAATGGCTTAGGATCGAAGTACATTTCTTACATGAGTCTTGTTTTACTTGACTATGAAATTTATGTCGAACTGCGTTACCTGCATCTGAATTGTGTTCTTCATTCATCGTGTAGTAGTACATTTTCTTTTCTTCCCAGTTCAATGTCACCAGAGCCAACTGTAATAAGATTATTATGCTGTTTACTGATGGTGGTGAAGAAAAAGCTCAAGAAATATTTAAGAAATACAACAATGACAAAAAAGTAAGTATCTCTCCAAATATTCAGGAGATCATTTCTGCATCTTCTAGCTGGGATACTAGATTACTTGACACACACAATCCATTTTTTGTGTGTTTATGGCACAACACTTCACTCGGTGAACCATCTGGAATAATATTGCTCACAAGGGTAGTACAAACATCTAAATAAATAAAAAGACATTTTTCCTGGATATTAAAAAGTGTCTAGGTGTCTGTTGAACGAGAACTTTGCAATATGAACCAAGTGTCAAACAACACTTTTGTTAATAGGCCCTGAATTAGTAAACCCTAAAAACCTTTAACCCTTTCTTTGCTTATGAATTTGCAATTCCCACAGGACTTTTGTGGGTTTTAAATATTTTCCAACAAATGCTTAAATCACAATAGCACAGTGATTGTGTCTGTACCATTGCAAACCATATCTCTATTTCAACATGCATCTTTCTCTTCATTTAAATCTTGAACCTGTTAACTCATTCTCTCAAGACATTACTGTGGACTGTCAATAAAAATAAAGAAACCTTCTGAAAATTCTTTCCACAATAGTTCTGCAGCCTCACGATTGGGGTAATCCTGGAGCCAATTATGCAGTACAGTCTAATAGGGGATATAATAGGGGATGGAGCCTTGACTCAGCAGACCTCCGGCAGCAGGCCAAACTGCTCTGTTGACCTGATTTCTAAACCCTCCCCCACCCCAGCACAATAAATGGTCAAGTGGAGACCCCCACACCCACTACGTCTATGCCAAAATCTGTAGACTGGACATTCACACCGCCCGGGCTTTCAGGCTACTTGACATTCCCCCATGCCCTTCTGCATCGGACAGTGGGAAAACTGTTGACCTGCCAGCTCATTGATTAAGGATTGAAATAAAAGAACTCCCAGGAATGAAGCCTGGAATACTGGAGGCTCTGGCATAAAAGGACCCCCCCCCCCCCCCTCCCCCAGGTACTGAGTCATCTCCTTTAGCCACAAATCACCATCTCTCCAGTCCTTTTCTAAATTGCACATCATAGTTCAACCATGCTCAACCCCCATAAGTTCAATAGACATATAAAATGAAATCTGAATAACGAATCAATCCAGAGTATAAATCAAGTTTTGCCTCTCCCAAGATACTAGTATAAATATGAAAGGGCAAATGTAATTAAAAATATTCCCAGAAACCTTCACCCTCTTCCCTCCCCTCCCCCCCCCCCCCCCCCCCCCCCCCCCCCCCCCCCCCCCCCCCATCTGACTTCTTGTGACCAGGACCATTGATGTTCCCTTTGCAATAAAGAAAATATGTCCGTTTTTTACTTCCCGTCCCTGGTGTTTTCTGGTTTTGCAATGGTTTTGGATGAGCTTTGGTGTGCTTTGCACTTCCCTCTTTAATGTCCGTGTGCTCGTTTGATGTCTTAAGGTCTTATATTTTATTTGTGTATAGTTCACTGAATAACTCGATTTTGTAAATCACTGTGATGTCTCACAAATGCCAGTATATCAAATAAATAAATAAATATACTTTCCTCTTAAGATGCTCCTCCAGAGCTTCTGAGAAACCTGACTATCTAAGGAAGTTATCTCACAAAAGTTGTGCCCATATCTAGAAACATGAGACACAATATCTGACCAATTCCCAACATCAGACTGGTCGGCAGATCTGCACTCATCAAGCTCCAGGTCACACAAAGAGCTCAATTCATCTGTAGAATCCCAAACATGCAATTGATCCCCACTGCCAACCCTATGTTTTGCTTTTTCCGCATCCAATTGCTTCTCCACATGACTTAGATGCTTTTAGAATTTTTTTATAATGCAAGTACTGCCCCCAGTGACGTCCTTTTCCATTTACTACTGACATCCACACCTCACCACTACCTACTCTCTCTCAAACCCCTCCCTAGCAATAAATCACTTGTGAAATCAAACTCATTTTTTGTAATTTTTTCTGCATGTACTTCTAAACTCCATGACTGGATTGTCACATTTTTTAAAAATTTATTAGTTCATATAATTTGCAAATTCATTATTTGTGTGCACTGTATTTTATCTTTTCCACCTTTTTTACATATAAATGTATGTTTTTATAGACTCCTGATGCAGGCCTGACGGCCGAAACACGACGTTGTGTCGAGTCTTCAAATCATTAATAAAGTTGTTTATTAACGAACATCTTCCAGTTTCTGGTATCCTTGGTCGCTCTCCCACTTTTTTTACCCACTTGTTTTTCTCGTGGGACGTTTGAGTTCTCCGTGTTTCAGCGGATTTCTTCTCAAATCAGACTCACCACCATGTAAGAGTCACTAGGGCCGACTGGCAATCTGTCCACTCTTGAAGCTGCTACTCTCCTAGACTCAGTCTGCCTGGTAGTCTTGGTGTTTGCCTTCTTTCAAATTCTGACTGACTCTGCCACTTGTACCCAGTTCCCATCCCCCCCCCCCCCCCATTTCCATGTCATAAGTGTCTCCTGAGCCCTGCTGACCCCCTACCCCAACCCCAACAGATGCATCCAGTACCCCAGCTTCTCTCACCCTTTTGTCAATTCCTGCCCCAAAACCTCTTTACCTGTTGCCCCACTACAGCGTGGAACTGGGAGCAAAAGAGATCAATCCTGTCCTAACGCTTTATCACCAGTGATAACCCCAGTATGTTCTTCTGGGGATCAAATACCTCTTTGGTGTCTGTGTTTAGGAGGGGGGCTGATACATTGGTAAATACTTGTGTCATGGATGATGCCCTTAGGGAGTGCAGCTGTCCTGGGGGATTTAGGTTGTAATTGTGGAGGGTGGGGGGGGGGAGGAAGTGGAGAGGTTTCCCACAAGCAGCTTTGTCTTCTCTGTTTGGGCAGCAGTCACAGCCACCTTTTTAATTAACTATATCGCTCTGAAACAGCAAACTGATAAAATACAAATGAAACAAACTGAAAATGTATAAAAAGAAAATGAAAACCCTGCAAATGACACAGGAAACTAAACAAAACTCAGTTTTCTTTCCTGCACATCCACTCCTAGCTTAAGTTGTGGGATTGGGCATGAATTTGGAGTATTTCACAGGACAGTACATGCAGTCACTTTTCAATACATCTGGGCGCAATGGATTGTAGACAGTGGGGAGCTTCTGCTCTACCTTCCTATCCTGTACTGTCATATTTGTAAGCTTGTCCCATGCAACGCTGAATGATGATTGTTTAATATTTCTACATAATCAGGGCAATAGATTTTGTTTCTTATTACCAAATAAGATTATGAGATCCTAAGAATGCATTTCAATATTGCTTCGTTACCTGTCTGATCATTGCCATTTAGTATGACAAGTGTAGTGGCCCTGACAGACCAGTTTGATTTCTTGCTATACCCAAGGTGCAACTTAAGGATGGTAACAGCCAGTTTCTTATAAACTTCTTAATTAAAATTATTTGATGTGTCCTAATGGTGCTGCAAATGACAGATCTGATTATATTTGAAGAACAGTCCAAATAAGTTCTTGTTGTTCCTTCACTCCAAGGTGTCATTGAAACAGAAAACATTCCACATTTCTTTCCTTTCTGGTAATACATTTTTTTTCCTACAGTGATCCCTGGGCGGCCCTGTTAGCAGATAGCTGCTTATCTTTGACTAAGTTAAATGGTTCTTTCTGGTACATTTTGTACATATTTAAGAACAAATTGGGATAAGGGTCTTTGGACTTCTGTTGATTTCTACAACTTTCTCCCAGAATGAGAATCTCACTGTGTCTCTGCCAGTCTGTTCTCACTAAAACATAAAATCATTATTCAGAAGAGCTGTTTGCCTTCTAAGGAAACTGTCCATTATAATAAAACAGCATATGCAGGTTTATCTCATGCATATTCATATTCTGGCTGAGTGTGTTCCAAGGACTGAGTTGAGAACTGTTACAGAAAGAAAAGGAATGCAGGAGGTGAGAGGTTTTCTGCATTAAGAATAAGTCAAACATGACATATCCCATAGGAAAGGCCAGTATGACATGTTTTTTTGTAACTTAATTTTAAAAAATGTTAATATTACAAGAGTCAGCAATTAAAATAATATTTCCTCTTATGACCACATTTATTTGATTTCAACACAAGCTGCTAGAAGCTTTTTCCAGGTTATATTCAGTGACCACAAGGTGGCAGTCACACTGCATGATCGCAGGAATCAGCACATCCAGCTCTGAATTGCATCTCCTGTCTTTCTGTTGGACAGCCAAGCTCATCCTGCAGTTAACACAGTGTCCTTCTGAGACCTTTCTAGTAAACGCTCTGCCTGTCTCTGTTATCCTGCATGTACTGTAACTAGCGAACTTGAGTGATAACCTTCCCTTGTCTCCTTAGCTGAACAATGGAAACATTCGTTTTCTTCCTTTCAGCAGAAGACCCTGCACGTGACTGGGTGCAATGACCTGCTTTATCTCTTTTTCCTTTCCCACTAAGTTCAGATATGTTCAAGTATTTGTTTTCTTGTGAAAGGGCCCTATGATGCCCTGTACAAAAAAAAAAAAAAAAAAAAACTGCAATGTTCTTTGCTCTAAGCACTTTGGAAATTGCTTTACTGTCTCATAGATGAAACTTTGAAACAATAATTTTTGGAAGTTTTTCATCATTGCAGGGATTATTTTTTTTTTAAAGTCAAATCCGGGTTAAGTATGTTCTTGTTTCCTTTTTAACTCTTTTGTAAACCACTGTGGTGCTTTCAGGTCAAGCAGTTATGGTGAGCAAGTGACCTCATCTCAGTACTGATGTTTTTACTCTGTGGTTGTTTGCTTGCAAAACCATCTGTATGTCGTACACATGTTTCCAGTTTTACGCACAGCATGTGTACAGAAGGTCACACAAATAGTATCACATGTAGCTGTGTCCTTATTCCCAACCCAATCTGTCTTTTCTTTATATTTCAGTTATTTGATACCCAGTTGAAAAGAATGAAATTAGCAGCTCCTTTTAGGCATGCCCAACGCAGTGCAGGAATCTATTCCGGCATCAGGGTGATCTGATACTATTGGTGCCCTGGTGCACCAAAAAGGAAACCCACCTGTTTATGCCAAGTCAATGGAAGGCATAGGATGGCGAGCCTTGCACACATCTGATAGTGATCTGTGAGACATGCGCATTGATGGGTGACACTCCCTCATGTAACCCTCTTTTTAATTGCACCCTAAGCCACTTACGCCCAAGCATACAGAATAGCGCTTAAAGCAAGTACATGCAGAAGTAACACATATTTTGCATTTGCGCATGTCAGATGGTCCTAAACACGGGAACGTCTTATGTGAGGGAAAGGGAAATGGGACTTGATATATTGCCTTTCTGTGGTTTTTGTAACTACATTCAGAGTGGTTTACATAGTATATACAGGTACTTATTTTGTACCAGGGGCAATGGAGGGTTAAGTGACTTTCCCAGGGTCACAAGGAGCTGCAGTGGGAATCAAACCCAGTTCCCCAGGATCAAAGTCCACTGCACTAACCACTAGGCTACTCCTCCACTAGCAACATTCCATGTAGAAACCTGCCCTTGCAGATCACCAATGTGTAGAAGAGGCTGATTAACAAGTGGGTTGCTTAGTCCTTAGACTGCAGAAAACAGCTTTCTTCTCTGATCCAGAGCCAATCTCTTATTCCTAGGGTACTGTATGTGGACTGGGGTCAGCCTGGCACAGTCTTCTCAGTGCCCTTGATATGCTCCTGGTTACTATCTGGTCTGAGGCCTGGAGGATTTTCCCTGCACTCCAGGGCTTTCCTCACTTCAAGTCCCTGTTGGGATCTGCCCTGACACTGGACATATTTATATCAACTAAGCTCTCCATATAAATGTTATATTTTTGCTCTAGTAAATAATCATTCTAAACTTATAAAATACAAAATTAAATGCAATCCATTAATTATACCCAACCTGAACACCTGAATCCTGCTACACAGCGAAACTCATACCAGAAGTGGAAAAAACTTAACTCTTTCTCCTGACTTAATTTATTCTGTCACTTATGTCAGGAAGTATTTTTTCACGGAGAGAGTAGTGGATGCTTGGAATGCCCTCCCGCGGGAGGTGGTGGAAATGAAAACGGTAACGGAATTCAAACATGCGTGGGATAAGCATAAAGGAATCCTGTGCCGAAGGAATGGATCCTCAGGAGCTTAGTCAGGATCGGGAGGCGGGGCTGGTGGTTGGGAGGCGGGGATAGTGCTGGACAGACTTGTACGGTCTGTGCCCTGAAGAGCACAGGTACAAATCAAAGTAGGGTATACACAAAAAGCAGCAAATATGAGTTATCTTGTTGGGCAGACTGGATGGACCGTGCAGGTCTTTTTCTGCCGTCATCTACTATGTTACTTATGAACCTTAACTCAAAACCACTCTGTATTTCTCATACCGGAATTGGCGATCGCCATCACGGTACTATGTAAGCCACATTGAGCCTGCAAATAGGTGGGGAAATCTGGGATACAAATTCAACAAATAAGTAAAAATATTTTAATTAATAACTTGATATTGGCAAGGGTTATTTTTTATGTGATGCTTTTGATGTCTTAGAGATATTCATTTGTTAGCATGCATTTCTTTCCTTACTGGCAATTAAAACATCTTAGGGTCTATTTACCAGTGTGTTAAATTTTTGCACTGCTGCACCTTATGTGTAAAACAAAAATGCATCTGCTGTCTGGTGAAGCAGTTACTGAAGCCTTCAGTGGAGAAAAAAAATCCTCAATCCCTACCAATCAGCCTCTTGAACTCCTCCCACACTCATCATCAGCTTCTCCCCCCCCCCCCCCCCCCCCCCCCCCACTCTCCCAATCCCCCAGTACTTACTGCGGGGTGTCCCTAGTGACATAGTAAGGGGGAAAGAGCGATCCCCGGATGTTCCTACCCGGCAACCAGTCTGAGTTCAAAATGGTGGCACTGACCCCAAGCAGTAATCTCACTGTGGGGTCAGGTTGCCAAACAAGTGCAGATATTGAGGAGACACTCAGTGGGGGTCCATGCACATGGCATGTGGTAACTTACCATGAGCTAACTGCCAGCACCATCCATGCCTATAATCTACCCATCCTTTCTGAAAGACACGTTTACCAGTTCCGCTCCACTCATTATTTGATAGACATCTGCAAGCTCGTTTTTGTAGGAGAGTCCATTACACTACTACTACTATAAATCACTTTTATAGCGCTACCAGTCATACGCAGCGCTTTACAATTGAACATGAAGAAGAAAGACAGTCCCAGCTCAAAAGAGCTTACAGTCTAAATCAGGACAAACAGACAGGACCAAAAAGGATAAGGGAAGGATACATAAGGATAAGATAAAAGTTACAAGTCAGGAGTTGAAAGCAGCATCAAACAGGTAGGCCTTTAGCCTGGATTTGAAAGCTGTTCTTCTCCATTTTGGTTGCCCATCTCTGTTCCTCTTGCTTAAAAGTATGGTGATGTAGATTCACCCTGGGGAGTCCTGGAAGTTCTGCTCACTTAGATGCCTTTTCTCTAGATCTTACCGTTCTTCGTTTACTCTGAAAATGCCGCTCTCATAGGAGTGTCTTGCAGTAATAGTACAGCGCTAATACAGTAATATTCTCTCTGCCTTCACAGCTAATTTCCAAAACACTTTATTCCCTTTGTTTGATTTTAATACATCAAAGTATTCATCATGATGCTCAGACTTATAGCAATTAGCAGCAGTTCGCCTGCTGGTCTGTTACTATGGTCACTCTTATTAGAAATGATACATCTCGGGTTCTCAAGTGGTCCCCTCTGTCTGCCTCCTTGGCTAATCCTGGATAGGGGAAGATGAAAGAGATGCCAAGAACCCTTTTTCGCATTCAGATACTGGTGTAGGATCAGTTTGACATTCTTTAATTGATTCATTTGTTGTTTGCTGCAGTTGGGCTCCCCAAGACGTGCCTCGAAAAATACTGATCAAAACTAATTCACTTGTCATCTTTGTTCTTGTAATATTCCAGATTAAAATTCCAGGCAGTGGCCTTGATCACCCCCCCCCCCCCCCCCCCCCCCCCCGGCTGCTTTTATCTGTAATGCAGCAGTGTGAGGCCTTCACTCATGGTGTCACACATTCAATGTCCTGCTGCTGGCGATTTACAGACAGTTTCATCTTGGGATTGGCTGCTTCAGTTTCGGGGTTATATCTTTGCTTTCAAATTAAAATTGATATTTATGCTTATTCTCAGGAGTGGACCAAACATTTGAGCCATTAATTGTTCAGATAACTAGGGACTCAGTTCAAGGCATTTTCATTTAAACAGAGAATGAGAAACGTGTTAATGAACGAATTTGAAACTGTTTTGCAGGTACAGGAGACAGTACTGAAAATGATTGCTTTTTTATACATTGTCATTTGACTTTATTGTAATTATGTATGTTTTTTAAATGACTTTATTGTTGGGGGGGGGGGGGGGGGTTCCCATCCTCGATAAGGGTGGAATATAAATAATCAATCCAATCCAATTTATATGTTTACTGACAGCCAGTAGATGACGGCAGATAAAGACCTATACAGTCCATCCAGGCTGCCCAACAAGATAAACTGATTACATATAGTATGATGTGATACTGGTCTTGATTTGTCCTTGCCATTTTCAAACCATAGACCCTAGAAGTCTGCCCAGTACTGTCCTTGTTCTCCAGCTTCTGAAGCTGAATCTGTCCAGCCACGATCAGAGAACAGACTGTAAACGTTTGCCCAGTACTTGCTTTGCTTCTCAATTATCTATGTTGCTTCCTAATCTCTGCTAAGCTTCTTTGGATCCATAAATCTGTTCTCCCTGGCTTTGGGGGTAATTCTCTAACTGGGAGCCTCCATTTAGGTGCCCTGAGACTGTGCTGTGGGTGTCTTTTCTATAATGGAAACTAGGCAGCTACATTCCAGTATAGATGGGAAGTGTAACCTGGTATCAGTGCAATGAGCATTTAAAGCGCTTGCGGTTACACCAGACACGTATAAGCAGGGGCATAGCCAGACCTCATGGTGGGAGGGGGCTAGAGCCTGAAGTTGGGGGCACATTTTGAGTGCCGCCCCGCTGCCCCCCCCCACACCTCACCTTGCCCCCTCACAATCAAATACCTTTGCTGGCGAGGGTCCCCAACCCCTGCCAACAGAAGCCTTCTCCAGCACGGTCTCTGGCGCAGCCGAATTCGCTGCCTGCCCCCTGCTCTTCTTTATTCTTGCTCCTCCTCTGCCGGAGACCGCTGAGTGTCAGCATGCACAAGAGGAGCAAGAAGAAAGAAGAGCAGGGGGCAGGCAGCGAACGTGGCTGCACCAGAGACCGCACTGAAGAAGGCTTTGGCTGGCGGGGGTTGGGGACTCCCACCAGCCAAACCAGGCACCCAGATGAAATTTGCAGGGCACAGGCCCCAGTGGCCCCCCATTGCTATGCCCCTGCGTATAAGAGGGGGCACCAAAATGTAATGTGGACTCCTGGAACTGGCAGCATTCTGTAAGTTACATGGTTAAGTGGGAGCCTTCCCATGTCTATGACTCTCTTGCAAATATCCACTCTGTCCGCTAAGCTGGTATTCGCAGAACAGTGCTTAAGTGCCCCGCTGGCATTTCTATGGGCATATGAAGCTACACGCAATAGCACCTAGTAATTTAAACATAAAATGTGGGCACCTGGGTTACAGAATTACTCTTCAAATGCCAGACTGTAAATCCCTCCAACTGCTCTGCCATTACCGAGGCAGCTCTACGACTGTTGGCCTCCATTGAGGCACTTGAAGGTCATGCCGTTAGACTCTATTGGATATTGGAAACTGGATGCCTGGCTTGCATTACAGACTACGAATGTACCCCAGTATCGGTGTCCTTAATATTTACGTGCCCAGCATGTGGGCACCTGAACGGCAGAGATGCACACACCTTCCACTATTCTGTAAGTTAGATGTGTATGTGGGAGCCTCCCCAGGTGTATGTCCCTCCCCCTTGCAAATACGTGCAATGCATGTTCTACAAGTGTTTGAGCAATATTTATTTATTGCACTTGTATCCCACATTTTCCCACCTATTTGCAGGCTCAATGTGGCTTACAAAGACCTGTTATGGCATCGCCATCCCAAGGTAGAGAATACAATTGGTGTTACAAAGAAATCAAGGAAACAGGAGAATTTGGTTAGATAGTTATAGAAAGATACATTCTGAGTAAGTGAGTAGATGTTGACATAATAGTTGGTTATGGGTTTTCGTGGTAGGCTCTGTTAAAGAGATGAGTTTTCAGAGATTTGCGGAAATGACTTAATTCGGTGATCGTTCTCAGGTGGGTTGGAAGTGTATTCCACAGCTGCGTACTTATGTAAGAAAAAAAAATAAAGATTAGACACCCTCCTGCATTTCTGTGGGGAAGTCCTGGTACTCGAGACATTTGCCTGCACAAGGGGGCACGTGAAATCAGCCTCAAGATTAAGAATTATCTCTTCTCTCTGTATAATAGAAGTGTGGACATTGGTGGTGGTGGTGGGTGGGGGGGAGTCAGTAGTGATACTCAGCCGCTAAGGGATACTTGTATAAGGCATTGCCTAGTTTTAAGCACCAGAAAGGCGTCTAAATGGCTGCATAGGGATATATTTGACCTCCTATAAATTCCCATGTGCTAGAAAAGTACACACCATGATTTGATAGCGTATATTTTGCCAGCGGGTGTGCGTGTGGCTGAAGTAAATTCTGTAATGTACTCGTACTAATGTCTAGCTGCAAAGCTAGTGGAAGTGATCATGTCTTTAATTATGGGCATCTCTTTTTCTTCATAGAAGAAATGAAAAAAGCCCCACGTGATTTACCCTCCATGTGGCCTTGGGTCCGGGTTGATACTCGTTCTTTCCCTCTTCCTTTACCCCTTCTTTCGACCCTTTTACTCTGAGTTTGGCAAACGCTGTGTGTTCGCCACTAATTATATCAAACTTTCAAATCGCTCTGATGTACTTATTATGAAACGTGGTTAAGCAAATATGTAAATTATCTAAACTAAACAGCTAACAGCAACCTAAAAACTGAAACTTGGCAGTAAACAGGAAACATGTAAGAGGAGACTTGATTTTTTGCATTTAATAAAATACATATGTTCGTGAGTAAACTCTCTGCGCTGTGCAATAAAATCGCAAAATAATTTAAAAAAAACCCTTCAATTTAAAAATACAACTTCCCAACCCAGAGCTTCCAAAACCAACAAAACATATGTATTAATTCACAGATCTATCCATCAAGGAAAAGCAAAGCCGTGACTTATTTCCTGAACTGACAATAACCTGAGAGACCTCTAACCACACTCAGCATGAGTTCTACAAAGAAAAAGTCTCTCTGCCTCGTTGACTCTAGACAGGCATTTCTAACTCCAGGAATTTTCAATGCAATGCAGAGCGCAAGGATCAGGCCAGACAACAGCGGACCAGCTGATTAGTCCAATACACTGCTGCTAACTTATTCACTTATTTACATTGATTTGATATATTGCCTAATGCACATTACTAGAAAAGAAATTAGGGGCAGGAGGAGAAAAATAAGTAAAAAGAGATGCAAAGACAAGAAAGAAAAAGAATTAAAACTATACCAACAGCAGGGATGCCTTGTATCGGTATAGGGCAGCCATTCTACACCCAGTGCTTGAAGCACACCTAGTCCCGTCGGGTTTTTAGGATATCTGCAATGAATATGCATGAGCCTGATTTGTATGCATTGCCTCAATTGTATGCAGATCTAGCTCATGAATATTCATTGTGGATATCCTGAAAACCCAATGAGAGTAGATGTGCCCCAAGAACTGGCTTGGGAATGGCTGGTGTAGGACATGACTTGTAACCACTTGTAACCTCTCGCTTCTACCTACCCTCCTCCCCTCTTTCCTCTACACATTAATTGATTTGCTTGCTATATTATTTTTTGTCTATTAGATTGTAAGCTCTTTGAGCAGGGACTGTCCTTCTTCTATGTTTGTGCAGCGCTGCGTACGCTTTGTAGCGCTATATAAATGCTAAATAGTAGTAGTAGTAAGGGGTGTTCAGCTGTGGTCACCAAAAGTGTGCTAAAACAATCAGGACTTGATCTGTTTCTATACCATGAAGCACCTCTGAACAGAAAATGCTACTGGTAATCAAGAGGAAAGAACAAGATACTAGGATTTTACCCTCCCCCCTCCCATCCAAGCCGTGGTATTCTGGACCAGCAAGCAGACTCGGGACTTGAACATAACATGTTCAGGTAGCAGTCTGGAGCAGAAAGCCATGGCAGTGAAGACTCAGTACACAGGAGGTTCAGTAGAAAGTTGACTGGCTAACCTTCAAGTTTCAGTAGAAGCTTTCTTCTAACTGAGCTCTGACCAAATCCAAAAAGCCCTCACTGGCTCACCTCTGGCTATTTGGCACTCTTTTTCATTATTGCTTTGGCTTGCTCTAGCCAACTAGCTATTCAAGTGATGAAGACTCCTGAGGTATCCCTGATGCATATGAAGCAGAAGCTAAGCCCAGGAATCAAAACTGAGGGCATTTTTTTAAAAACTGATACTTTTGTGGAAAATGTTAACCCTTCCTTGTGTTTTTAAATATGAAAGAATGTTGAAGAATCATATTTACACACACACAAAAAAAAATCTTTCTGAGTGTGGTCACTGTGATCATTCATTTCTTGTATTTTGAGGATCCTTCCCAGGTTGTGGAGTAAATAGATTTTTGTGTGTTGACCAGTCAGAAAGGGGGGATTCTGTTCCATTGCCTCTTTCTAGGCTGTTCGAATGAGGTTTAACATTTTGTAAGAATGCAGAACTGACAAGGTACCTATTCAATTAGAAAGTCATGGGATAGGAGGTAGTGTCCTATTGTGGATTAAAAACTGGTTAAAAGATAGGAAACAGAGAGTAGGGTTAAATGGTCAGTGTTCTCAAAGGAGAAGGGTAGGTAGTGGGGTTCCCCAGGAGTCTGTGCTGGGACCACGTCTTTTTAACATATTTATACATGATCTAGATATGGGAATAACTAGGGAGGTAATTAAATTTGCTGACAACACAAAGTTATTCAAAGTTGTTAATTCACAAGAAGATTGTGAAAAGAATTGCAAGAGAACCTTACAAGACTGGGAGACTGGGTATCCAAATGGCAGATGACGTTTAATGTGAGCAAGTGCAAAGTGATCATTGTGGGAGAGAGGAACCCAAACTATAGCTATGCGATGCAAGGTTCCATTAGGAGTCAAAGACCAGGAAAACGATCTAGTAAAGATAATGTTGAAACCCTCTGTTCAGTGTGAAGAGGCTGCAAAGAAAGCAAATAGAATGTTAGATATTATTAGGGAAGGAATGGAAATAAAAATGAGGACGTTATAATGCCTTTGTATCGCTCCATGGTGTAACCACACCTTGAATAATGTGTGCAATTCTGGTCACTGCATCTCAGAAAAGACACAGTGGAATTAGAAAAGGTGCAGAGAAGGGCGACGAAAATGATAAAGGGGATGGGACGACTTCCCTATGAGGAAAGGCTAAAGCAGCTAGGACTCTTCAGCTTGGAGAAAAGGCGGCTGAGGGGAGATATGATAGAGGTCTGTAAAATAAGGTGTAGAGTGAAATGGGTAGACATGAATCACTTGTTTACTGCTTCCAAAAATACTCGGACTTGGGGGCGCACAAAGAAACTACAAAGTAGTAATTTTAAAATGAATCAGAGAAAATATTTCTTCACTCAATGTGTAATTAAACTCTGGACTTCGTTGCCAGAGAGTGTAGTAAAGGCAATTAGCTTAGCGGGGTTTAAAAAAAGGTTTGATGGCTTCCTGAAGGAAAAGTCCATAGACCATTATTAAAATGTACTTGGGGGAAAATCCACTGTATATTTCTAGGATAAGCAGCATAAACTGTATTGTACTGTTTTGGAATCTTGCCAGGTACTTGTGACCTGGATTGTCCACTGTTGGAAACAGGATGCTGGGCTTGATGGCCCTTCGATCTGTCCCAGTATGGTAACACTTATGTTCTTATGAGCTACCAGACCAGCTCAAAAGAGTTTACTTGTTATTTGTGCCTGTCAAATGCTCTTTCTGATAGTGCAAATAATTTGTGGAAGGTAAGATTCATAGTAGATTGTATCATCATTATCTCTGCATTTGTAGCCATGTAATTTATGCCTCTACAGTAAATGCTTACTTTTGGGGAAGGGAACAGCTGATCAGGTAAAACCTCAGAATTACACTTTTAATTCACAGTTACTATGAAACTGTAAGAGAAAATTTTAGTTGTACATTTTCTGAAAGCAGAACAATTAACGATACAGAAGGAAGACCACTAATCCCCATTTGGCTCAGTTTCATGCTCTTCTTCATCTCTGCTTTGAATAACATAATTAGAGGTGGACACATGGCCGTTAATAGAAACAAAGAAAATGATAACAGAGAAAGGCCACATGACCTATCCAGTTTGCCCATCCAAACTAACAATCTAACATCAAGAAAAATAGAAAATGACAGCAGAAAATAGAACAGGATGGTGCCAAGGAAGTGTCCTTCCCCTACACATTACCCCTTTAGCTGATAAAGTACAGATTCATCAGTTCAATGACCAAGTAGTGTGGAACTCTAACACTAAAGTAAGAGAAGTTGGGTTTCATGACTGTAGAGTATTTATCAATGCACTTCTAGCCTGTTTGTGCAAAAACGTAGCTCGTGAGCCCACTAGGGGCAGAGAGGGCATCTGTATGTAATATGTAGACTGCTTTGGTTGCATCACAGAAAGCCTTAACCTTACCATTGTGATGTTAGAAATTGACCATTCAAGGTTAGGCCTATGCAATAAGTTTAGCTTTATGTTAAGGCCCATGTATGTAAGCTAAAGTAATGTGTTGTGAAGGGAAGCCTTGCCTCACAATTGAAAAGATCTGGTTGGGTAGACTTAATGGACATGTGGTCTTCATCCGCCATCATTTTTCTGTGTTTCTATGTAAAGACTTTAGCATGAACATGAAGAAATCTCTGATGGAAATGAGAGTTTAGGATATGCTTGATGAATAAGGTCATACATATTTATTATGCTAACTGAACTCTGTTAATACCTGTCTCAGAGTGATGTAAATTTACTAGAATGTTTACCATCATACCTGCAAACAGCAAGCAATAAGAATAGATTCTACAGACAGGTGAGAGCTCTCTTCAAGAGACTCTTGAGAATAAAAACATTTGATCAAGCATTGTTAAAACACAGCTAGCATGTATTTCTTTCATAAGAACATAAGAGTAGCCATACAGGACCAGTCCATCTAGCCCAGTATCCTGTTTCCAATAGTGGCCAATCCAGGTCAGAAGTACCTGGCAGAAACCCAAAGAGTAACAACAATCCATGCAACTAATCCGAGGGCAAGCAGAGGCTTCCCCATGTCTGTCTCAATAGCAGACTATGGACATTTTCTCCAGGAACTTGTCCACATCTTTTTTTAAGCCCAGATACGCTAACCACTGTTACCACATCCTCTGGTAATGCATTCTAGAGCTTAACTACTGGTTGAGTGAAAAAATATTTCCCTATTTGTTTCAAAAATATTTCCATGTAACTTCATTGAGGAGGTTTTCTACTAAGGTGCGCTAGTGTTTTTAGCGTTGCGCCAATATTTAAAGCACGCTAAATGTTAGAGATGTCAATAGGAATATATGGGTGTCTCTAATGTTTAGCGCACCCTACATATTACTGTGAGCTTAAAACGCTATCATGCCTTAGTAAAAGAAGCCCTGAGTGTCTCCTAGTCTTTGCATTCGGATACTTAAATTAAACTACAGTTTGAGCCTGAAAAGCTTTTTTTTTAGATGACCAATTGTTTTAGTTGAGTATAGAATTCTTTTCTGTAAGCTTTGAATAGTTGTAGACTGTGTGGTGCAACCATTGTGATGTCCATATGTAATGAATCTTTTCTGCCCTCTTTTAAGAAATTTCTTTCTCAGGACGCTTTTGGTGCAGATTTTTAATTGGTTTCCACATTAGATTCTAGAGCTGGCTCATTTTGAATGGATGGGTTTCTTCATCGGGAGTTAGAGGAACAGCAGTAAACAACATCTTTTCTTTGACTTTCCTTTATAATGTTGGTGTTCCTTTCAGACAATATCATGCTTATTTTCGAAAGAGAAGGGCGCCCATCTTTCGACACAAATCAGGAGATCGGTGTCCTTCTCCCAGAGTCGCCCAAATCGGCATAATTGAAAGCCAATTTTGGGCGTCCTTAACTGCTTTCCGTCGTGGGGACGACCAAAGTTCCTGGGGGCCTGTCGGAAGCATAGCGAAGGCAGGACTGGGGCATGCTTAACACATGGGCGTCCTTGGCCAAAAATAGAAAAAAGAAGGACATCCCTGACGAGCACTTGGCCGACTTTACTTGGTCCATTTTTTCTTGCGACCAAGCCTCAAAAAGGTGCCCAAACTGACCAGATGACCACCAGAGGGAATTGGGGATGACCTCCCCTTACTCCCCCAGTGGTCAACAACCCCCTCCCACCCTAAAAAAACTTGTTAAATATTTTTTACCAGCCTCTATGCCAGCCTCAAATGTCATACCCAGCTCCATGACAGCAGTATGCAGGTCTCTGGAGCAGTTTTAGTGGGTGCAGTGCACTTCAGGCAGGCGAACCTAGGCCCATTCCCCCCTACACTTGTGGTAGTAAATGTGAGCCCTTCAAAACCCACCAGAAACCCACTGTACCCACATGTAGGTGCCCCCTTCACCCCTTAGGGTGTAGTGGTGTACAGTTGTGGAGAGTGGGGTTTGGGGGGCTCAGCACCCAAGGTAAGGGAGCAATTTCTGAAGTCCACTGCAGTGCCCCCTAGGGTGCGCAGTTGGTGTCCTGGCATGTCAGGGGGACCAGTGCACTACGAATGCTGGCTCCTCCCATGACCAAATAGCTTGCATTTGATCGTTTCTGAGATGGGAGTCCACGGTTTCGATTATCACCGAAAATTGGGGACGACCATCTCTAAGGTCAACCTAAATTTTGCGATTTGGCCGTCCCCGACCGTATTATCAAAATGAAAGATGGACAACCATCTTGTTTCGATAATACAGGTTCCCCCGCTCCTTTGCCAGGACGTCCTGCGAGGACGTCCTCAGGAAAACTTGGGTGCCCCTTTTGATTATGCCCCTCCACATGTCTTGAGTTTTACATTGTTTATTCTACTACGTTTGATGGATTTCCACAAGTGGTTAATCAAGTGAAATAAACCTGAAACTGGTGGTGGTGGTTTGTGTGTGTGTGGTGGGCAGATACTGATGACCTCATGAATCAGGATAGTCAGATTCCTCTCTGGATATGCCCTGGCAAACCCTTATGTTCCCCAAGTACGTCCTCTCATACCATACTTTGAAGATCTTTACCAACATAGAACACAAATGCTTCTAAACATGCTCTCATTTCATAGGGGCAGTATTCAGACCACAGGAGTTAGGCTAAATCCTGTGGTCTCTACTAAGCTTGAATTTTCAGTGCCGGGCTGGTTCCGGTGACTGGCATTGAATATTTGGGTTATTTTGGGCCTGTTTGACGATAACCATGTAAGTCGATATTCAGACTTAGCCGGTTATCCTCAAACCGGCCAAAGATATTCCAGGGTTTGACGCAGCCAAATAAGGCTGCTAAACCCGCTTTAAAAATTGGCGGATAGCCAGTTATATCGTGCAATATAACCAGCCTAGCTGCTAACTGGTGATATTCGGTGAGCAAAGAAAACCACCCCAAAGGGGTGGAGGTACACTGGTTCCTACGTAAAAGGTTGCAGAAGCAAGAAGTAGGAAAGGTAGACTCTCCTAAAAACCGGAAGAGATGTCTATAAAGAAACAATTCTTTATTGCGAGTGAAGTGACAATGACTCAATACAGCTGTGTTTCGGCGCTAGCTTGCGCCTTCCTCAGGAGTCTTATGATGTATAGTTGATTGTGTAAAGTCAATAGTTTGTTACAAAAAAACTTTCATTTAAGGTATAAACTTCCACTGTCAGAACAGAGAAGAGCATCGTAGTGTAGCAATAGCTTCAATGAAGGAAAAAAGTGAGGTCAGGAGCCATTCTGAACAGTTAAATAGTTCTGAATATCGGGCAGCATGTGTTATCTCTAATGGAACTTTCCACTCTCCTGTGATCTTCTCACCTGGAATTTTCTAGGTCTCCAATTTTCAAAGCACTTAGGGGTCCTTTTACGAAGCTGTGGCAAAAGGGGTACCTGCGCTGGTGTTAGCCCCTGTTTTTGATGCATGCCAAGGCCGCCTTTTACTGTAGTGGGTAAAAGGTAGGTTGTTGTTTTTTTTTTAACGGATATACGGCAAGTGAAGCACTTGCCGCATGCCCATTTCAGGTGGGAGTACTTACTGCCACCCATTGAGGTAGTGGTTAGGGCTACCATGATACCCCTGCGGTAATCAGGCAGCGCATGGCACTGCCCGATTACAGCCAGGTACACAGCAGCACCTCCAGCTAGAAATGGCATGCGCTGGAGGTGGGAACTACCGCTGGGCTGCTGCGATAACCCAGTGGTACTTTCCTTTTAGCGAGCGGTAAAAGGGTCCCATAGACTTAAAAATGTTCATAGTAACCAAAACAAGCACTTAAGAATCTGTGTGTGCATTTGAGATGATATAAAGACTGATGGAAAGTAATTTCCACTTAAGCATGTGTTTTCCCTTTGTGAAATGGTAAATACTCATATAACTTTATGTCCTACACAAGGCAGATCCAAACCTTTGTTCTTACCACGTCTCTTGAAATCTCTGCCTGGTTCTCAGTGTGCAAAATATTTGTAGGCTGTGCGGGCAAATACTGCTATTTCCATACAGAGATGTTTCTGACTATACATTCTCATGCTTAGACTAATAGTATTTCTCTGTGGAATTCATAACCTTTCCATGTTATCTTTTTAAGAAAGAGATCACTGGATTAGATCGTTCTGTCATTTCAGTTACAAACAGCATTGGGCAGAAAACTTGTTTCTGCTGTTTGCATGCAGATAGTGTGAATACCGGTGCTGTACGTAATTCATAACAATTTCTGGAAGCTGGAAACCTATTTGTTAATTTACCTGCACTTGTATACTTTTTTTTTTTTTTTAATGTTTTATTTATAAATTTTCAAGTAAATAGCACCTGAGGGTGGTGGATGCTTGGAATGCCCTCCCGCGGGAGGTGGTGGCGATGAAAACAGTAACGGAATTCAAACATGCGTGGGATATGCATAAAGGAATCCTGTGCAGAAGGAATGGATCCTCAGAAGCTTAGCTACAATTGGGTGGCAGAGCAGGTGGGGGGAAGAGGGGTTGGTGGTTGGGAGGCGAGGATAGGGGAGGGCAGACTTTTATACGGTCTGTGCCAGAGCCGGTGATGGAAGGCGGGACAGGTGGTTGGGAGGCAGGAAAAACTGCTGGGCAGACTTATACGGTCTGTGCCCTGAGAAAGACAGGTACAAATCAAGGTAAGGTATACACATGAGTTTATCTTGGGCAGACTGGATGGACCGTGCAGGTCTTTTTCTGCCGTCATCTACTATGTTACTATGTAATAAAACAGATTTTAAGCAAAAGAAAAAAAAAATTCAGGTTAAAGACAAAATAAAAAAATAAAAACTAGTACTCAGTACAAGTTCACCATATTGAGTACCAATATGATAAAGAGGCCATAAGGAAAACAAAAAAAGATAACTCATTCTATACTAGAACTGTTCTCTCCTGCTACTTTTAGGAAGGCTGTGTTTCTTCTATCTCTCTAATCAGGTTGCTTTTGTTTACATTGGCAGCTTGCGTCTATCCTTCACAGCTATTTCTTCTTATGAAAACTAAAATCTTTTTTGGATTTCTTACAGTGAGTGACATTGCCCAGTCTGAAAGCTTTCCTGTGCTGAGTCATTTCACTCTTTTTTGGTCCTGTTTCACTAGAGGCCTTGTTAAACTATCACAGCTTCAGTCTTTCCTGAAGACCACAAGCATCTGGATTCCATTTATTGCCCTCTCACTATTGCCAGTGTTATAGAAGCCTGAAGATGTTTTTCTTGTCAGCCTGACTGAAGTATTCAGCCTCGCACCATGTCCCTCTGGAAATGCAGTCTAGTGTTCAGACCCATGACCTCTGAGTCAGGAGAGGCCATAGTTCTCTGGAGCAGAATCCTGCTCTTCCACCCATTCCCATGCTAACATTGCAAAATGTTCCTTTCTCCTATTGGGGCTGATTTATTAGCCCTGGGATTTCCCATGAGTCAGTGGCCTCCTCCGTGTGCAAGTTTGTTACCCATGCACATGAGCTGGGCAAAAATGTATTGTTTCTTGGACTAATAGAACTCAACGAGGGGAGTTAATCCTTTTTTTGCAAAACCTAGCACGCAATCTTTGTTTTTGCACTATCCAAATTAATGAAATTCAAAACTATTGAGTCTTGTAGGGTCTCTTTTCCTGAAGTACATTTAGGGGACCCTTTTACTGAAGCTTAGTGTGTGTTAACAGACTGCACCCTAAATGCTGGGCAGGCTATTTTATACCAGTTGACCATGTGGCACTTAACACAGGCTAAGGTTTAGTAAAAGGGCCCCTAAATTAAAGACATAAGAATAACCGTATCGGGTCAGACCAATGGTCCATCTAGTCCGGTATCCTATGCTACCAGCCCTGTATCCTGTGCTTCCAGCCATGGCCAATCCACTGTACAAGTACTTGACAGAATCCCCAAAGAGTGACAAAACAGAAGCAAAACACTCTTCAGACCCAATACAAGCAGCCACACAATGCAGAGGTAGTCCAGAGAAGGAGCAAACTCAAGGTTCGCCACAAACAAATTTATTAAACATTGACACAACTTGACCAAGTTTTGCAGAGGTCAATGATTGCTCCAACATTCTAACAACACAAGTGGCACATATAATTAGGCATCCAGTACAGCCAACAGTCAGACTTATGGATTTTTCCTCCTGGAACTTGTCCTAACCTTTTTTTTAAACCCAGAAACGCTGTTTTTACCACATGCTCCAGCTATGAGTTCCAGAGCTTAACTACTCACTGAGGAGCGAGGGAGAGGGGTCAAACCCACTAGTGGTTTTTTTTTTTTTGGTGGGGGCAAGACTAGATGGAAGCATTTTGGGTATACTGCACCAAGTTTTGGTTTCAGTTGAAAAGGCACTGGCAACCCAATCAAGGCCAAGTTCAGATTTCAGGTTGGTTTCAGTGTCAAAACCAAAATTTGCTCAGCCTCTAGTCGAGGTAGCTAATTGGAAGCGTCCAGTTATAGAACTGCATTGTATGTGGAGATTGCTGGGAAAATCATAAGGAACTTCAGCAGATCTGATATCTTTAACTCTGCTTTTGACTCATAACCACTGCTCTCACTTGCCCTGTACCCTTTTATCCACACCTCTTTAATTCCTTTACCTCTTAATTGTTCAGTCTGTTTTGTCTGTCCTATTTAGATTGTAAGCTCTTTGAGCAGGGACTGTCTTTTCATCTATGGTGTACAGCGCTGCGTATGTCTTGTAGCGCTATAGAACTGATAAGTAGTAGTAGTAGTATTGTTTCTTATATAAGAGTTTTTTTTTTTTAATAAGAGTGAAAAAAAACAGACCGATGATGATTATTGAGCTTCTCCTTTAAGCCTTGTGCTTACCTTATGGATACTGTGCTCCCTTTTCTGATAGATCCAACAATAAAAGCATTTTTTGTTTGTTTATTTGGTGGTTCGCTGGTTAATTTTTATGATACATACTTGTACCCCTTTGTATGAATAACAGGGCAAATTTTAAAGTAATATATTCTGTATGTGTGTGCAACAGATTTAAATATCCAAGCACTGCTCTTGAAAAACACGCATGTCTTTGTACTTTGTACTTTACACGTGGGTGGAGTTTAAGCAGACTGAGGGCAGGTCTCGCACGTATGTGCGTAACTTATAGACAACTAGCTGTGAACACTTACAGCAGCTGTAGGGCACATAATCAGATCAGTGCGCATATCCCTGGTTGCGCTGGTTTCTATAAAGAGATATATGGACACCTGCTTTATAAGGTACCAGCACAACATATGTCATAGGTAGAACCACTTACAGCAGCCATAGAGTTGGAGTAAATGATAGCACTGAGAAATGTCAGGGAATTACGTAACGTGGAGTATTGTGTTCAGTTTTGGAGGCCGTATCTTACTAAAGATGTAAAAAGACTGGAAGCGGTGCAAACAAAAGCTACAAAAATGGTATGGGATTTGCGTTACAAGACATATGAGGAGAGACTTACTGACCTCAACATGTATATCCTGAAGGAAAGGAAAAACAGGGGTGATATGATACAGATGTTCAAATATTTGAAAGGTATTAATCCACAAACAAACCTTTTCCAGAGACGGAAAGGTGGTAGAACTAGAGGACATGAATTGAGGTTTGAGGGGGGCAGACTCGGGAGTAATGTCAGGAAGAATTTTTTCATGGAAAGGGTGGTAGATACGTGGAATGCCCTCCCACGGGATGTGGTGGAGATGAAAACAGTAATGGAATTCAAACACGCGTGGGATAAACACAAAGGAATCCCATTCAATAGGAATGGATCCACGGAATCTTAGCAGAGATTTGGGTGGCAACACCGGTAATTGGGAAGCAAAACCAGTGCTGGGCAGATTTCTACGGTCTACACCCTGATCGTGACTGAATAGATATGGATGGGCTGGAGTGTACATTTTAAGGGGCTTCAACATTAACTTCAGAAATTTTAGTACAAGAAGAGTGCTGGGCGGACTTCTATAGTCTGTGCCCTGAGAATGGCAAGGAGAAATCAAACTCGGGTATAAAGTATCACATACCATGTAAAATTAGTTTATCTTGTTGGGCAGACTGGATGGACCATACAGGTTTTTATCTTGCATCATTTACTATTTTTCGGACTATAAGACGCACTTTTTTCCCCCCCAAATTTGGGAGGAAAATGGGGGGTGCGTCTTATAGTCCGAAGGTAGATTTGGCTGGCTGGCTGGCTGGCTGGCAGGCCGCCCTCCGAGTTTGGGATCGCCGTCAGGGTTACCTCCTCCTCCCCCCCCCCCCCCCCCCAGCCCTGTCACCACTTCTCCCTACTCACGCGATCTTCCCTGGTGGTCTAGTGACGTCGGGGCAGGAAAGAGTCCCCTCTTTCCTGCCCAGCACGCTGCTCTCCATCCTCCTGTATGCATTGCTGCCTGACGGTCTTGGCGAGATTCAAAATGGCCGCCAAGAATTGAAGTCTCGGCGGCCATTTTGAATCTCGCCGAGACCGTCAGGTTGCATACAGGAGGATGGAGAGCAGCGCGCTGGGCAGGAAAGAGGGGGCTCTTTCCTGCCCCGATGTCACTAGACCACCAGGGAAGATCGCGTGAGTAGGGAGAAGTGGTGACAGGGTCGGAGGGGGGGAGGAGGTAACCCTGACGGCGATCCCGAACTCGGAGGGAGGGAGGGATTCGGACAAGATGCACCGGAGCACCTAGGTTTTAGAGTTGGGAAAAAGGAAAAAAAAATTTTCCTATTTCCCTCCTCTAAAACCTAGGTGCGTCTTATGGTCCGGTGCGTCTTATAGTCCGAAAAATACGGTAATCTGTTACTGTAACGTGGACATGTAACGGTGTGCCCTGCCCACAGTCTGCCTCTGTGTGCCCACCTTCAAACTATGTGCATCGCATTTCAGTAACACAAAAGGAGTGGGAAATAGACCAGGCAAACCAGAAACAAACGAGGCAACTTCAATCAATTAGTAGACAGTTTATTGGTGTTGACTCGACACAGTGTTTCAGCTGTTAGCCTGTGTTGCTGTTGTTTCATCGTGGGATCTCGGCATTCCTCCGCCTCATTGCATTTCAGTGCCGCTTGATAGAATAGTGTGTAGCCACAGAGCATGTTCACACGTGTGATCACACATTCTGCTATTCTTATCATTTATATATGATCTCGGTGCCTCGTTATACCCTCCACATAGAAGCCTTCTTGGACATCCAGCTCTGGGGTTTTTGTTGTGGTTTTGGTTTAGGGGTTGGTTTGTTTGTTTGTTTTTAAGACTTGGGGGCCCTTGAACCAAACTGTGGTTAAAAGTGACCTTAGTGAGTCTTTATGCAGGTCATTCTCACGCGCTAAGGCCATTTTCACAGCATGGGGAAAATGGCCACTTTCTCTGTTGTTGTTTTTTTTTTTTTAATTAATTGCTACACATTAATTTTCTCTTTACCACATGGCCATTAATGCATAAACCCCCTACTGCCCCCTAATTTATAGGCAGTAAGGGCTGACATGCTAATCATGAGATAATCACTTAGCGTGTAGTGATGCAGCTACGCTAACCAATTAGTACAGAGCAACGCCTACTCTCAACCCCTGACTTGCCCCCCAGCACTGAAACATAAAATATATATTTTAGCACGTGGAAAGTGAGTGCCGATCACAAAACTACCGCAGAACGCCTGAGCATGACCTGCAGTAAGGACTTTTTTTTGCTGCGGTAAGCATGTGTTAGCGCTTACCTCATCTTAGTAAAAGGATCTCCTTAATTTGACCTTTTTATTCTTTGGGTTTGACTTAAATCTTTTACTCAAAATATTCAATATAATATAGAATGAAAGAGACTCAAATATGAGAAATTCCTACACTCTTTACATAAGTACATAAGTACATAAGTAGTGCCATACTGGGAAAGACCAAAGGTCCATCTAGCCCAGCATCCTGTCACCGACAGTGGCCAATCCAGGTCAAGGGCACCTGGCACGCTCCCCAAACGTAAAAACATTCCAGACAAGTTATACCTAAAAATGAGGAATTTTTCCAGTCCATTTAATAGCGGTCTATGGACTTGTCCTTTAGGAATCTATCTAACCCCTTTTTAAACTCCGTCAAGCTAACCGCCCGTACCACGTTCTCCGGCAATGAATTCCAGAGTCTAATTACACGTTGGGTGAAGAAAAATTTTCTCCGATTCGTTTTAAATTTACCACACTGTAGCTTCAACTCATGCCCTCTAGTCCTAGTATTTTTGGATAGCGTGAACAGTCGCTTCACATCCACCCGATCCATTCCACTCATTATTTTATACACTTCTATCATATCTCCCCTCAGCCGTCTCTTCTCCAAGCTGAAAAGCCCTAGCCTTCTCAGCCTCTCTTCATAGGAAAGTCGTCCCATCCCCACTATCATTTTCGTCGCCCTTCGCTGTACCTTTTCCAATTCTACTATATCTTTTTTGAGATACGGAGACCAGTACTGAACACAATACTCCAGGTGCGGTCGCACCATGGAGCGATACAACGGCATTATAACATCCGCACACCTGGACTCCATACCCTTCCTAATAACACCCAACATTCTATTCGCTTTCCTAGCCGCAGCAGCACACTGAGCAGAAGGTTTCAGCGTATCATCGACGACGACACCCAGATCCCTTTCTTGATCCGTAACTCCTAACGCGGAACCTTGCAAGACGTAGCTATAATTCGGGTTCCTCTTACCCACATGCATCACTTTGCACTTGTCAACATTGAACTTCATCTGCCACTTGCACGCCCATTCTCCCAGTCTCGCAAGGTCCTCCTGTAATCGTTCACATTCCTCCTGCGACTTGACGACCCTGAATAATTTTGTGTCATCGGCGAATTTAATTACCTCACTAGTTATTCCCATCTCTAGGTCATTTATAAATACATTAAAAAGCAACGGACCCAGCACAGACCCCTGCGGGACCCCACTAACTACCCTCCTCCACTGAGAATACTGGCCACGCAATCCTACTCTCTGCTTCCTATCTTTCAACCAGTTCTTAATCCATAATAATACCCTACCTCCGATTCCATGACTCTGCAATTTCTTCAGGAGTCTTTCGTGCGGCACTTTGTCAAACGCCTTCTGAAAATCCAGATATACAATATCAACCGGCTCCCCATTGTCCACATGTTTGCTTACCCCCTCAAAAAAATGCATTAGATTGGTGAGGCAAGACTTCCCTTCACTAAATCCGTGCTGACTTTGTCTCATCAGTCCATGTTTTTGTATATGCTCTGCAATTTTATTCTTAATAATAGCCTCCACCATCTTGCCCGGCACCGACGTCAGACTCACCGGTCTATAATTTCCCGGATCTCCTCTGGAACCTTTCTTAAAAATCGGAGTAACATTGGCTACCCTCCAGTCTTCCGGTATTACACTCGATTTTAGGGACAGATTGCATATTTCTAACAGTAGCTCCGCAAGTTCATTTTTTAGTTCTATTAATACTCTGGGATGAATACCATCAGGTCCCGGTGATTTACTACTCTTCAGCTTGCTGAACTGACCCATTACATCCTCCAAGGTTACAGAGAATTTGTTTAGTTTCTCCGACTCCCCCGCTTCAAATATTCTTTCCGGCACCGGTGTCCCCCCCAAATCCTCCTCGGTGAAGACCGAAGCAAAGAATTCATTTAATTTCTCCGCTACGGCTTTGTCCTCCTTGATCGCCCCTTTAACACCATTTTCGTCCAGCGGCCCAACCGACTCTTTGGCCGGTTTCCTGCTTTTAATGTATCTAAAAAAGTTTTTACTATGTATTTTTGCTTCCAACGCTAATTTCTTCTCAAAGTCCTTTTTTGCCCTCCTTATCTCCGCTTTGCATTTGGCTTGGCATTCCTTATGATCTATCCTGTTACTTTCAGTTGGTTCTCTTCTCCACTTTCTGAAGGATTGTTTTTTGGCTCTAATGATTTCCTTTATCTTACTGTTTAGCCACGCCGGCTGACGTTTAGTCTTTTTTCCCTTTTTTCTAATACGTGGAATATATTTGTCCTGAACCTCCAGGATGGTGTTTTTAAACAGCATCCACGCCTGATGCAAGTTTTTTACTCTGCGAGCTGCTCCTTTCAGTCTTTTTTTCACCATTTTTCTCATTTTGTCGTAATCACCTTTTCTATAGTTAAACGCTAGCGTACTTGATTTCCTAGTTTCACTTCCTTCAATGCCAATATCAAAACCGATCATATTATGATCACTGTTATCAAGCGGCCCTCGTATCGTTACCCCCTGCACTAGATCATGAGCACCACTAAGGACTAAGTCTAGTATTTTTCCTTCTCTTGTCGGCTCCTGAACTAGCTGTTCCATGAAGCTGTCCTTGATTTCATCAAGAAATCTTATGTCCCTTGCGTGTACAGATGTTACATTAACCCAGTCTATATGCGGGTAATTGAAATCCCCCATTATTATTGTGTTGCCCAGTTTGTTTGCGTCCCTGATTTCCTTTAACATTTCCGCATCCGTCTGTTCGTCCTGGCCAGGCGGACGGTAGTACACTCCTATCACTATCCTTTTCCCCTTTGCCCTTGCAGTACTTATAAACCTATGAAACTTCCACTGGAGTAAAACAAATTCAAAGGGAAAAAGCCTCAGATCCCTCTCTCCACTTCCGTTAAATAGAAAATGTCTTGTGTGGCAGAATTAGTGAAGGTTAATTCACTTCATAGGCATAACCCCCCACCCCCACATTTAACCTAATTGATTCTGCCATACAAGAGGGATCTGTGGCTTTTTCCCTTTAATTTTTTCTATTCCAGTTGAAGCTTGATAGGTTTATAAGTAGTGCAAGCTATATATATTTTGAAAGAGTGTAGGAATTTGTGAATTTTTGACAATCTCTTTTTAGGTCTATCAGTTATAGATGGAAGTGGACAAAATGTGAGCAAAAATGATTATTTTTTAAAAAGAGTTTCCAGTATAATTGAAGTATCTTTTTTATTTCTACAGACTTATGAAACTAAGGGTTCAAGTTATCAAAGGTCTTTTAATTGGCTTCAGTAAAACACCATAGAAGGCTGAGGTAGCAGGTGTTCACTGTGTCGGGTCAGGGGAACTTAATTAGACCACAGATTCCCTCTCCTTTGCAAAAACTGAACCTTTGTGGACACCCAGTTTTAATTCTTAATTGAACTCTGTTACCAAATATGCATTTTATCTTGTGTTTGCTCATGGAGAGAGGAAATTCCTTGGAATTGTCCAGTAGAAAGTGTAATAAAGAAAAGAATAAGATAGACTGTGAACTAGCTGTGAAACTCTGGTTCTAAATTAGCTTGTGGTAGCTGGTGTTTAAAAAACAAAACGCTGGTATGTTGACCAGTGAATGTTTCCTATTTTATTTTATTACTAGGAAAACAGGCCCGTTTCAGGAGCAAATGAAACGGGCGCTAGCAAGGTTTTCCTCCCCAACCTCCCCCCTTCTCCCTCCCTCCCGACCCCTTCGTCGCCCCCTTCTCCCTCCCTCCCTACGGACCCCTTCGTCATTCTGACGGCATTGTTCCGCATTCCGCACCTGCCTCTTGGACGCACCGAACGCCATTGCTCCGCCCTTGATGTCATGACGTTTGACGCGAGGGCGGGGCCCCTAGCCTGGGCGATTTCGGTGGCTTCACCACCATGGTCTTATGGAACCGTTCTGGAAGGAAGTGACAGTGACGTCACTGTCCTCAGAATGTTGAGGTTGAGTTTTATTATATAGGATGTGTTTAATTTTGATTTTGTGTTCACTGTCCCTTTCTAGATACTCTACCTCACCTAATTGGCCATCTTATTAATTGGCATGTAATTAAACTTCGTAAATAAATAAGCAAGTATGAGAGTAACTGAATTTGCTTGATGTGGAAGAAATTTACATCGTGTGTAATGATCAATGTAAAAGATTTCTTGTGTTTTGTGCAGAGCAGCAGCTACTGTTGCCATGAGGTATAGGCACAATTTCGAGACCGAACTTATTATTGTAAATCTGAGGATGACACCTAAGCTAGCTTTAATCCTGTTGTATGCTGTTTCCTCCTATTTGAGAATATAATAGAATTCAGATGGTACTTCCTACCTACAACTGCCTGAAAATAGTACATTGAGACTAAAGTAAATGTATTTGTTTTCATCAAAATCTTTAATAGGGGCAACTTGAATTATGTGATTGTTCTGGAACTGAACTGTAAAACAACAGATATTCTAGCAAAGTGAAATAGTTTAGAGAAAATGGACCATATACAGGTAGGTTTCACTCAACGATGAAAACAACAAATCATTTCCAACTCAACTCATATTTCTGCCAGTTACTAACAGCCAAAGAAGATCTCAGAAAAAAGCATAAGGACTGTTGAATGGCACTCCAAAGCCCCACCAGCATTGCTGTTGGCAAGTTCTCTGTACATGGAGCCAAATCTGAAAACCGAGGCTACTGAAATTGAAATAGAGCATCAGTAATTTTATTACACACTACTGGAATGTTTTGCTGACCAAGTGACATAAAGAAGTGACATTAAGAAATAAACAACGCAGAACGAGAACTCTGAAGACCTCAGTCATCAGTGGGCACATAGCTGCTTGTTTATAAAATTATAGGGTCTACCACTGACATGTCAGACCACAAATTCACCATAAGTTATCCCCAAATCCCCCCCCCCAAATTATTAATGCCAGGAAAAATCTGTAGAAATCAACAGAATAAGATGGTCACTCTTCTGCACACTATGTTACTATGTTACTATCCAGCTTATAATTGAAAGTAATCACCGGCTATTTCCCGACACAAATTGGGATATGGCCGGCTATTTCGCAAAAGCGGCGAAAAGCGTATAATCGAAAGCTACATTTGTGATAGCTTTGCCGCTTTCCCTTCGCCTCGCCGGTGAAAGTTCAAAGGGGTGTGTTGGCGGCGAAGCGAAGGTGGGACATGGGCAGGCTGGGGCGTGGCTACCAGATGGGCGGCTTTCGCGGATAATGGAAAAATAAAACCCGGCAATAAGCAGTATTTCGCTGGGTTTACTTGGTCCTTTTATTTTCACGACCAAGCCTCAAAAAGGTGCCCCAACTGACCAGATGACCACCGGAGGGAATGGGGGATGTCCTCCCCTTACTCCCCCAGTGGTCGCCAACCCCCTCCCACACTAAAATTATTAAAATACAAACCTTTTTTGCCAGCCTGGAAGCCAGCCTCAAATGTCATACCCAGCACCCTGACAGCAGTATGCAGGTCCCTGGAACAGTTGTTGTTGGTTGCAGTGGACTGCAGAAAGGCAGAGCCAGGCCCATCCCCCCCCTACCTGTTCCACTTGTGGTGGGTAATGTTGAGCCCTCCCAAACCCCCCAAAACCCACTGTACACACATGTAGGTGCCCCCCTTCAGCCCTTAGGGCTAGGGTAATAGTGCACACTTGTGGGCAGTGGGTTTTGGGGGGGATTTGGGGGACTCAGCACACAAGGGAAGGGTGCTATGCACCTGGAAGCTAATTTGGTTGTTTATAAAAGATGTTTGAAGTGCCCCCTAGGGTGCCCGGTTGGTGTCCTGGCATGTGAGGGGGACCATTGCACTACAAATGCTGGCTCCTCCCACGGCCAAATGCCTTGGATTTCGCCGGGTTTGAGATCGCCGGCAGTTTTTTCCATTATTGCGGAAAAGCAAAACTGGCGATCTCAAACCCGGCGAAATCCAAGGCATTTCGCCGGCCCACACCATATTATTGAAAAAAAGATGGCCGGCCATCTTTTTTGAAAATACGGTTCCTGCCAGCTGTTGCGCCGCCGCCAAAATAGATCGCCGGCGACCTATTTTGCCGGCGACGTTCGATTATTCCCCTCCATGTTACTCTGGGGGATTCTATATATGGCGTCTAAAATAAAATTGGCGTGGAAATCAATGCCGACAGCATATTCTATAAGCGGCACTTAGATTTAGGTGTAGTATATAGAATACACTTAGTTGCTATCTCAACACCTAAAACTGCGTGCTTCCATTTACATCAACGAAAACATGGTTTAAATCCCATCGTGTAGATTTAGGCTCACTGTGCCATATTCTATAACAATGTGCATAAATTTCAAAACGCCCATGAAAAATCCATAACCATGCCCCTTTTTGCTTGCGCTTGTTAGAAGTTAGGCGCTGAGTGAGTTGTGCATGTAAGTTCTAATTATTGCCAATTAGCGCTCATTATTGCTTTTTAAGAGCTGATTAGCTTGTTAAGCCAATTTAGTTACGTTGTTATAGAATACGCTTGGATTTCAGCACAGATCTCTAGGCACGCTGTATACAATCCGGGGGCTGTACTCATAATAGTTGAGCTAAGCTCAACCACCAAAAGTGAATCTCTCAAAATCAAATCCAAATGTCACAAGAGTCCAGGATATAATGCTGGCTTCACTTCACTCAGATTACTAGTATAAATATGAAAAGCCAAAATCCAATTAAAAATTGACTTTGGGGCCTTAATCATCTTCCTACTATGCTTCTTGCCCGTCTCACTCTTCTTTCAATCTCCACTCTTTGAAATCTTAGCTAGCAAAGAAAACAAATCAATGCATTTGCCTTTCAAAATCTTCCATCTCAACTTCTGAGGTACCCAACTATCTAATGGGTCAAAAACAGAGAAAGTATGCCCATACCCTGAAACTTGCATATTGACTGCACTGTTAGCACCAGCTCTGACACTGAACCCAGAAACCATTGAACTACCAGAAGGATCAGCCTTTCAGTCCAACTCCAATAAGGAAATAGACTCAAAAGAATCCAAAACATCCAATTCTGGCACTTGAAGAGGGCCAATCCTTTTGAAGCTCTGCAAGCACGTTTCCCCTTCCAACCAACACTATACAAATTCTCTTATCAACAATTTCCAGACTAATTGCATGCCCTCATTGGCTATCCCTCTTTCAGCCTCCACTGAATCTTCCTGCCCTCTAAAATCTGACCACCAAAAATCTCTCCCCTTCAGACTTGCCCACCAGCAGATTACATTCCTCAACATCTGATGATCCTTTATCTGTTGTCTGTTGAACCAGCTCCAGCTGACCAATTACTTCAAGCAACCACCTCTTTTTTAACTCCTCCTCTACCAGTCTGAGAATACATACCCACAGAAATGGTGTTCTTGGACTTTGATCCACCCTCACCAGCCCCCTTTCTACCTTGAGGCAATGTCCCAGAACTAGCCAGACCCAAACTAACTTCTTCCTGCTCCACAAAACACACAGGCTTCCTAGAAACCCATTTTCCACCACTCTATCCTGCACAAACTCCATCTCCCCACCCTTCCTTGCTACCTTGGAGGCCAACCCCCACCTGCTCTTTACCTCAGTGACATCCCTGACAATCTCAAAACTTACCACTACAACCCAACACCTAAATTCCCCACTACCTTCCTCCTTCTTCCTAAACAACAAACTTACACCAGCAACAGACCCAAATAACTCATAAACACCCCTAGAAAACTCACACACATGCACTTCCACACCAAAAATGTGGCAGGCACTAGGATTGCTGGGACAATCCCGGCTGTGAACTTCCACTCAGCCAGCTACAATGGTCCAACTCTTTTCTCCCCAAACCACTGGAGAGTCAAATACATCACCCACCACTAGCACGTCTCTCTCTCTCTCCACATGAAGCCTCAAGCATCCCCTGGACCCACATTCCACTTACCTTGTGGGACCTGCTACTCACCCCCCCCCCCCCCTATCTGGATCCTGGACAGCAACCTGGAAGACAAGATAAAATTCACCTGGAAGAAAATACCCTCTCACATATCTCCTATTTAACTGCTGCCTCCAAACCCAGTCCCATCTCAGCACCTCAGGTAAGCCTGAGCTTTCAAAACCTTTCCTTAGCCTGGACTCCCCAACCAAATGCCCACCAGAGTATCAACCTCTCTCCTTGCATCAAACCTTTGATGGATTGGTGCACAGCATACCTTGTGCATCAATCAACATCTTCCATTTCCCCTATGTCACTTTCTGTGTCCCTTGGCAGTTTCTAGCCTGACCACAAGGGGAGGGAGGGGTAGGGAACCTCAGATGGGGTGGCAGAGCCATCTTAAAGCATATCCATGTAAAGCTGAGTATATATGCGTATCTCTAATCTATACTGATGAAAGCATCTGGAAATGAAATATAGAAAATATATGGTATTTCATGGTGTTTTGATAAAATATGTTTTTAATGAATGGTTTTGCTGGAGTAGAAGTGGTTTAATATGAAATAAGCCTTCTTCTAATGCTAAGCCAGCAATTTCTCCATGAGAACTTAAATTTCCAGACTTAATTTCTTCTCATCATGCAATAAGATTTCATATTCACTGACATAGTTTATATATAAAAACCTAAATGTTAATATGTGCCTTAACTGAATGTTACAGATTCAGCTTTGAAAATTAAATCTGATATCTTTGAAAATAAGCCAAAGAAAGTATTTTTAAATTCTTCCTCTGCCTTTTAAGTGAGTGTGTGTGGGTTGTTTTTTTTTTGTTTTTGTAATGCTCCTACTGAGAAATTTTTTAACATATTTAGCAAAAGTGAACAGTGCAACGAATCAAAATGGACTTTTATTATGTCTTTTTCTGTCTTGCTGGTTGGGAATTAATTTTACACATTGGTCATTTTCTTGTGCCAAACATTTTTCAATGTATTAAAGTCATAATGTTATTGAGAATATATTAGTCAAAATATAAGCTGGTGTTAGTGAAAACAATATGTGTCAAAGTTGGTGTGAGTGTGCGGTCTAAAATCAAAGGTAGCAGACTGGAATGTCTTGGATATCTTATTTTGTACTGGATGAATCATTTTATGAGAATTTGGCATTCCCATTTTTATAAAAAATGCCACCTTGGGGATTAATGTTGCATATTTTGTATGAGAACAGTCAAAACTTGGCAGATTTTGGTTGAAACAATGAAATGCTTTCGCAGTATCTTATAAAAATAGGTAGACCAAATTTTGATATAATGAAAAACACAATGCCAATTGGTCATTAATATTTTAATTCTAGGATGAACAATTAAGATGAAAAAGGGATTTACTTTGTAATGATTTGCAGGTTAGAGTTTTGTATATAAAGTTGTGTGACTATTGTTCCTTTCGCTTAACTATTCATATTAAAAACTACTGCAAAACTAATTCGTTTCATTCTTTCTCTGCTTAGGTTCGTATATTTACATTTTCTGTTGGCCAACACAATTACGATAAAGGACCTATAAAGTGGATGGCCTGCAATAACAAAGGTACTGTTCAAAGATTTACTTTCTTAAAGATGAAAGAATAGCTGTCTTGTTATTTAGGAGCTTTTTAATACCATCCAGTCAGAAATCTAAATAATTACATAATAATAGACATCAAAGAAAAGAGATCCCAGGGAATCATCAAAAGCATTACTTGAAGACAGATCATTAAAAATTCTAGTCCCTTTTACTAAGCCGTGTAGGTGCCTACCATGTGCAACGCAAATTTGGAATTCCCGCTCGGCTACTGCGTGGCCCGAGCGGTCATTTCATTTTGTACGTGCGTCCACTACTCATGCCAGAAAATAATTTTCTGGCGCGCGGCGCTAACCGGGCAGCAAAAGGCATTCTACGCATTACAGCCCGGTTGACGCGTGAGACCTTACCGCTAAGTCCATGGGTGGTGGCAAGGTCTCAGATCCAAAATGAACACAAGCCAATTTTCATTTTGCCACACATCCATTTTCGGCCAAATTTTTTTAAAAGGCATTTTTTTACAGGTGTGCTGAAAAAAATGGATCTGCACGCATCCAAAACAAGCACTTACACTAGCGCAGGCCATTTTTCAGCACACCTTAGTAAAAGGACCCCTAAATCTTCTAAACGGCTCTCCCAGAAACCCTAAATTTCTCTTCGATATGCCTATTTCCCAAGAAACCCTAAATTTGTCTTCGATATGCCTATTTTCCAAAAGTTAACAGTCAGGGCTTACTTTTCTAGAGGAATGAACAGTTCTGCCACTTCTTCCCAGGCAATTATTGCAGACTACTCCCTTCCAGGTAATTTGTAGGGAAGAGGAGGGGTGAGCCTGGAGCAGAAGAGGGAACAATCATCCAGCCCCTCTTGTAATGGTATTCTTCCCCTAGCCTTCCCATCCTTTCTGACTAAAAAGACAGGGAACAACCATGAAGTGATGAAAAAACCTGGAGTTGGCCATGATTGTCAAAAAGACGTCACAGGAATCAGTTGTCAGATCATATAGCAACTTTATTGTATAACCTGACATGGACCATGTTTCAGCCTTTGCCTGTGTCAGGGGTCTAAAAACAAATACATATTAAATAACATATAAAAACAAGAGATCATGTGGACAAAAACAGTAAAATGGAACAAAATAAGCGGGTGTCCCTCCACATTCAACCTTATGGGTTAACATCAAAATCTTATACGTGGACCTACACTCCAGTGGGAGCCAATAATAGTGAACATATAATGGTGTAACGTGTTTGCGCCATCCAAAATCTCCAAAGAGTATAATCTTAGCATTTTATAGTGTATGCAATCTCTTTAGCAAATAGCAGGCAATCTCCAAATAGACTGTGTTTCCATAGTCCAATTTAGCAATGACCAAGGAATGAAGAAATAAATGCAGTCTAGTTATCAAAATATGGCCGCACCAAACGCAACCTCCATAATACATAAAATCCTGAGCTCAAATTTTAACTGTGTATCCAGGACCTCTCCCAAATAAAAAAAAATTAATCACATAAGGCCACCCGACCTTCTAAAAAATTAGGCAACTTCAATGGCCTAACTAAATGCCCTGTTAGCCAACAAGCTCTAGATTTATCAATATTCAAACACAAACTAGACAGTCATTCAAGATTTCCAATTTTGGAGCATGAGGATCACAATAGCTAATTAGTAGTATATCATCTGCATATACATAAACATCAGTCAAATATGTCTGAATCAGCCTAACGAAAGGTGCTAAGAACAAATTAAATAAAATAGGGGATAAAAGTGACTTTTAAGGTACCCCACAAACAACTTTATGGACTGCAGATGGAATACCACCTTCCTGCAAAAAATTCATCCAGTTAAGAAAGACGAAAGCCAATCCATAACGTGATCCCTAAGACCCAAACCAGATAGCCTCTTTAATAACAACTGGCGATCTAGTAGATCAAAAGCTGATGTCAAGTCTAACAATTTTGCCAAAGCAACCTTCCTCCATCCACCTATCTTCTAACATTGGAAAGAAGCAAAGTCAATAAAGTTTCCATCCCATGACCTGTTCTAAAACCTGACTGGTAGGGACTAAAGGCTTCCATCCTGTCAACATAATCGACCAATTGAGTCAACATGATCTTATCCACCAACTTTGCAGGAGAACAGGGATTATAGATCGGTCTGTAGTTGGATATATCTCCACAGTCCTGGCCGGTTAAATAGCGCTGAATACTGGCCAGCAAGAAGCCAGGGCACAGCCAGCACACCTCAGCTGCAACTGAAATAAAAGGTTTTCTACCTCTTCCTGATGCAATCCAGCCCTCTCATGATTGACTAAGCCTTCTCCTGATCCCTGAATCCCTCAATGCCGTGTCATTCTCCGAAGACGGTGGTGGGAGAGGTAGAAGGTCAGCTTCATGTGATACAGTCCTAGATCAATGTGGGGCTATCATTTTGCACTCACTTTATCAGATCCACACATATTCTTTCTGGGCCATATATGCACGTAATTATACCTACTTCTAAATAAGCACAAATGTGTACACTTATATTCCCAGGGAATTTTATAAAGGGATATGTGTCTATATGATCTGATAACTAAACCATCCTGCTATAGTTACCAATCAGAGGCATAACTTATTTATTTACTACATTTATATCCCACCCTCTAACTTGTTTAAGGTTATTTATGTACATTCAGGTCAATATTCAGCCAGGATAGTCGATGTTTCTGCAGATGAGTTAAACCAGGCTATTTAGCATTGATGATTAGATATTGACGGGTGGTGAATTTTCGGATAGGGTGGTCAGCGCAGGCACTATCTGGGTAGGGTCGATGTTGACTGCACTGTATTAAGTAGCTAATTGGACACCCTTTTTGCTGTCCTCACATTAATCGGATGGTTTTCCAGTTAGCAGATGGAAAATCGCTGCCAGCTGAATAACTGCAGGGACCACCCCTTGCTCTGTCCACAGACCACCACAGCGCTTTCTAGGTAACACTGTAATAATTTTTAGCAGGATAATCCAGATAAAACTGGGGGAATTGAGAATAACTGAAGGAGGAAAATGAAGATTTTCTTATAGCTCTATGATCTGATTGATTTTGAGAACCATGGTGACGAATAAGTTTACTAAACGAGTCAGGATGGTTAATGTTTATTTGGAGATGTTGAAATGATTTGTATATGTTTGTTTTGTGATTGTTTTTTATTATGTGTTTTTATTTGTAAGCTGTCTAGAACATTGTGGATTGTGTGGGTTAACCCATGTAATCACTTAGGGTAATAAACTATAATATAGTTATTACTTAAAACATCAGTTTGTTAAGTATGTGGCAAACACTTAATCCATTTAAGGTTCCTGAAAATGTAATTATTTACATAATTGAAACCTCGAATCTCCCAATAAGGGAAAACAGAAAACTATTAATAACCCACTATCCTCAAAGGTGTCCAGTTACTATCATCGGTTTCTGAGAAATGGAAAAAAAAAAAGAATCTGTACCAAAACCTCCCCAAGGGAGACAAACAAGTGATTTAAAAAAGCCTCTGCACCCTATGGAAACTCCCAACAGTGGAGCAATCCAGGCACTCAATGGAAAAGTTCTTTAAAAAAAAGTCAGAACACACAAAGTGAGCCTAAATTCTCAAGCATGCTTAGAAGATCTTCACACTCCATACTCAGCTGTAACTCAAACAGTCCCTCTGGTTGCTCATTAGTATCCTAAGGGTTACAATGTCGACATTGCTGTAAGGAGTCTAAACTGGCAGTGTATTTATTATTTATTTATTTTTTTTATTTATTTATTGCATTTGTATCCCACATTTTCCCACCTCTTTGGAGGCTCAGTGTGGCTTACAATGTGTCGCTATTAGTAGATAGTAGATTAAAGAGAGAGCAGTTATTGTTACATAGAAAGTAGCATGATTGTGTACTGCTCACTATCCATGAAACCTCAAAAAGTTTGCCTTGTTGAATTTGCAGCTTCAGTAGGAATACTACTTTACAGAACTTTCACTTTTATCACCATGACACAAGATGGCCATGGATTACAAAAACACCCACCTCAGCGATCACCAATCAGCTGGCAAATCAAATTTAAAGGGGAAGTCCGCGAGGAACCTAGTAAAATGCAGTACACTCTATATTTCTATTTAAACCTCTAGGTTCCACACTATCCAATTCCAAAATCCATCGTTGCTCCCTTCAATGATTGTGTTAGTTATACATTTTTAAAATAAATAAATATGTAGATATTCTACTTAATAATTAAGAGCGGCTAGATGTCCTGGTGATTCACAGAGATTCCTGCCTACCTATATCTGATTTGTATATTTAGTTTCTATGTTACATACACCTTATGTGTCAAGTAACTATTGTAGGTTACAGATCTATGCACAGTAAATGTCTCTTAAAAAGATGGTTTCATGGAGTTTTCCACCTATATTACAATGTTTTCCTAGAGGTGGTGGAACCACAATTGAGTAGATTAGAATGTTTCTGTTCTAAATACGGACACCGCAAACTTGATCTTTTTTCCCTCTTTTCTGATGTTCTAAAGGTTACTATTATGAAATCCCTTCTATTGGGGCAATTAGAATCAACACACAGGTAAGGCATGTTGCATTCAAATGAATTTGCAGGGGAAGGTTTCTGTCCTGGACTTAAGACACTTTCTAGACTTCATAGTCCATCGAGTGAGCTGTATTACTGATACGTATTTCTCAAGAGGAGCTGATAGCACAAACCATTTGACAAAACAAATGGAAGTCTTGCGTGTAGTAAATCAGATGCAGCTTAATTTGCACCACAGTGACCAAAGAGCAGTAGCTCATTACTACAGGGATAGTCACTCCTGTAGTAAATGAATAACGCTGATTGTCAACATCCTCGCAAGCATTGTTATTCACACTGCCCAGGAGCACCAATATTCCCACCAATAACAGTAATCCTCCCAATGGTTCTCCAATCAGATTGCCCTTCCTGATTCCCAGTCGATTTACCCCTCTCAAAGAACCTCCCCTCCATTCCTCAAGTGCTTGCCCAACCATCCTGTAGGCTCTCCTGGGCCTGCTGTGCAAAATCCCTGGAATCTAGAGGGGTCAGGCAAGTGTGATCCCTAGTCACTACTCACCCTCACTGGCACTAGGTTCAACATGGTGCCAGCGAACGGAAAGGGCAAAAGTCCGGGAGTCTTTAAGGCAGGAGACATTTGATTAGGGGGTCTTCAGGAGGGAGAAATTAGGAAATTGATTGGGGACTTTAGGAAGGGGGGTTATTATTTGTGGAGGGGCATGAGCAGTTTAGCTGTCCCATGTAAGAAGTGGCTGGGAACATGGCAGCCTGATACTTCTTCAGTCAGTCTTGTTAGGCTGGTGATTGTATGTTGAACTGAGCACTTTTCTCACTTTCAATATTTGAATTATCATTGTATGAGTGTTGAGGTTATTTTAGTTTATTTACATTTGGTTTATTTGATTATTGTGTACTTTAGATTTGAGAGACAGGAAAAATAATGCCAACTTTTTGCTGGTGTTATTTTTCCAGGAATAACACAGCTTGTGGTGTCCACTGTAGGCTGTGATATTCAATTTATACAGTAAAGATGTGGTTTGCATGTTTTTCATCTCATTACTGTTACCTGTGGTATCTTAAAGTATGCAATTGCCCTTTTAAGGATGTTAAGAAGCAAATAATTCATGTTATGGTCATAAAACACCTTCGTAACTCTCGCCTTTAGTTTCTGTTATTTTCCTGTGATCTTTTCTTACTTCTCTTAAAATCTACAATACTGTTTTGACTAGATGGCTTAAAGGAATCATCTCAATATTATATAAACTCATAGGAGCCAACTTTTCAAAATTATTGGGGGTGCTAAGCCGAGTGGAAATAATTCCTTGTATGTGTGCAAGGAAGGGTTTTCTCAATATTGGGAGCGCTCAGGCATCCACAGAGTCAGTTCCTACGAATGAACTTGATGGAGACTCCAAAAATGGTGGTCTGGTTGGAATGAATGGAAACCACAATTTCAATTTGGCCTTAATTGACATCAAGATTAAGAGTTTCAGCAGAGAGGACAGATGTGCAGATGGAATTACTTTTTTATCTTTAAAGATGATCCCTTCAGTGCATGGTTGAGGCACATTGATAAGTCAGTAAGGGGAAACCATGCCCTAAATCAGTTCTGTGGTGAACACCAGTCTCCAGTGATGTTAGTCTAATGCTTTTCATGAGTATAAAAATGTCACTAAAATTATACAAAAAAGAAAAAAGGAGTGGCCCTGAAACACAGCTTTCAGTATCTGATCCCTTCAAACATTAAAGGGACTTAGTCTAATGCCATAAGCTCCTGACAGAATCGTCATAAAACCAATTAATTTTTATGAGGTAGGAACTGAATATTCAGAACTTGTCACTTTGTAGTTAAAAACACACCTGAATGAACTGTAATAAGAAAGTCTAAGCCAGAACGTGCTGCTGAATTTATTACAGTTAAATGAGTTAGAAAGTGCTGACTGCTGGGGGCTGAATTTCACCCAGATATTCAATTCCAGGCCTAATCCAGCTCCGGCATTGAGTGTCCGGGTCTGGTTCCCTGCCTGAAGTTACCTGGGGAGCAGCTGATGTTCAAACAGGTGCTATCCTATATTAATGCAGGTTGAACATCATTGCTAACCAGGTAAGTCCCAGCGGTGCCCTCAATCTGCCCCCCAGACCAGTGTTAAATGTGCCTGAATCTGTGCCCTGAGGCCAGGCAGTGGGATGTAACTAGCAGGGGCTTTGTTACCCAGCTAAATCCTTTAGAATAAATACCCCAGTAATTTTACCTTTTAATGAGATTGTGTGTGTGTGTGTGTGTGTGTGCATACATGCATGTGTTTGCTTGTATGTCTCTGTGCATGTATGTGTACATGTGTGTGCATCCTTGCATGTGTGCGTCTGCTTGTGTATGTGTATGCATATGTGTATACTATCCCTGGGAGGCCATTGAAAGTGTGACATGCTTGTGTGTGTGAGAGTATGCATGTGTGTGTATATACACTATCCCTGGAAGGTCATTCTACGGGTGATATGTGCTTGCATGTCTCTCTACATTCACACTATCCCTGGGAGGTCATTGTGTGATATGTGCTTGTGTGTATATATACACTATCCCTGGAAGGTCATTGTACGGGTGATATGTGCTTGTATGTGTACGGGCATGTGTGTGTGTACATGAATGTGTGCTTGTGTATGTGTGTGTACATGTGTGTGTATATTTATACATGCTATCCCTGGGAAGTCATTGAAAGTGTGACGTGTTTGTGTTATGTGTGTATGTGTACATATGCGTGTACACATACACACGTATGCGTGTACATGCATGTGTGTGTATACACACTATCCCTGGGATGTCATTGTAAGTGTGCTATGTGCTTGTGTGTATACTTGTGTGTCTGTGTGTATATGTCTGTATATATACACTATCCCTGGGATGTCACTGTAAGTGTGCTATGTGCTTGTGTGTATACTTGTGTGTCTGTGTGTATGTGTCTGTATATATACACTATCCCTGGGAGGCCATTGAAAGTGTGACATGCTTGTGTGTATGAGAGTATGCATGTGTGTGTATATACACTATCCCTGGAAGGTCATTCTACGGGTGATATGTGCTTGCATGTCTCTCTACATTCACACTATCCCTGGAAGGTCATTCTACGGGTGATATGTGCTTGTATGTGTACGTCAAGTGTGCTTGTACATGAATGTGTGCTTGTGTATGTGTGTGTACATGTCTGTGTGTGTATTTATACATGGTATCCCTGGGAAGTCATTGAAAGTGTGACGTGTTTGTGTTACGTGTGTATGTGTACATATGCGTGTACATGCATGTGTGTGTATACACACTATCCCTGGGATGTCATTGTAAGTGTGCTATGTGCTTGTGTGTGTACTTGTGTGTCTGTGTGTATGTGTCTGTATATATACACTATCCCTGGGAGGCCATTGAAAGTGTGACATGCTTGTGTGTGTGAGAGTAAGCATGTGTGTGTATATACACTATCCCTGGAAGGTCATTCTACGGGTGATATGTGCTTGCATGTCTCTCTACATTCACACTATCCCTGGAAGGTCATTGTATGGGTGATATGTGCTTGTATGTGTACGTGCATGTGTGTGTGTACATGAATATGTGCTTGTGTATGTGTGTGTACATGTGTGTGTATATTTATACATGCTATCCCTGGGAAGTCATTGAAAGTGTGACATGTTTGTGTTACATATGTATGTGTACATATGCGTGTATATGCATGTGTGTGTATACACACTATCCCTGGGATGTCATTGTAAGTGTGCTATGTGCTTGTGTGTATACTTGTGTGTCTGTGTGTATATGTCTGTATATATATACACTATCCCTGGGATGTCATTGTAAGTGTGCTATGTGCTTGTGTGTATACTTGTGTGTCTGTGTGTATATGTCTGTATATATATACACTATCCCTGGGATGTCATTGTAAGTGTGACATGCTTGTGTGCGTGAGAGTATGCATGTGTGTGTATATACACTATCCCTGGAAGGTCATTCTACGGGTGATATGTGCTTGCATGTCTCTCTACATTCACACTATCCCTGGGAGGTCATTGTGTGATATGTGCTTGTATGTATATATACACTATCCCTGGAAGGTCATTGTATGGGTGATATGTGCTTGTATGTGTACGTGCATGTGTGTGTGTACATGAATGTGTGCTTGTGTATGTGTGTGTACATGTGTGTGTATATTTATACATGCTATCCCTGGGAAGTCATTGAAAGTGTGACGTGTTTGTGTTACGTGTGTATGTGTACATATGCGTGTACATGCATGTGTGTGTATACATACTATCCCTGGGATGTCATTGTAAGTGTGCTATGTGCTTGTGTGTATACTTGTGTGTCTGTGTGTATATGTCTGTATATATATACACTATCCCTGGGATGTCATTGTAAGTGTGCTATGTGCTTGTGTGTATACTTGTGTGTCTGTATGTATATGTCTGTATATATATATACACTATCCCTGGGATGTCATTGTAAGTGTGCTATGTGCTTGTGTGTATACTTGTGTGTCTGTATGTATATGTCTGTATATATATATACACTATCCCTGGGATGTCATTGTAAGTGTGCTATGTGCTTGTGTGTATACTTGTGTGTCTGTGTGTATATGTCTGTATATATACCGTATACACTATCCCTGGGATGTCATTGTAAGTGTGATTTGTGCTTATATGTGTGTGTACATACATGTATGTGTCTGTATTATGTGCTGTAAAACCCGTACAATATTTTTGCTCTCTTTCTACAGGAATATTTAGATGTTTTGGGAAGACCGATGGTTTTAGCTGGAGAAAAAGCCAAACAAGTCCAATGGACCAATGTCTATTTAGATGCTCTGGTACGACCTGCATGACCTTTATTATACTGTGAAGAATTTCATTTTTAACTATTTACTGCCATTGAGTTGAATTATAGCATTTTTTATTATGTGATGCTTCCATGTAACCATTTTATCAAACATATAAACGGCGAGTGACTGACTCACTCGTAAATGCGCAGTAGAGACTTTCCTCTCTGTCCCGCCCCCGCGTCAATACGTGATGACGGGGGTGGGGGGGGTGGGACAGAGAGGGAAACTGCGCTGCCGAGGTTGCTACCGCTCCCCCCCCACCTCGGAGTCACCGCTGCCGCCCCCCCTTCACCCGGCCCAGGCCCTCTCTTCCCTTCTGAACTTACACATCCATTTGCCGAACACAGCAACGCACATGAGCTCAGCTGCCCCTTCCTTCTCTGCCTGTGTCCCGCCCTCGCTGACATTACATCACAGGAGGGCGGGGCCACAGGCAGAGAAGGAAGGGCCCACGGCAGCTGAGCTGATGTGCGTTGCTGCATTCGGCAAATGGATGTGTAAGTTCAGAAGCGAAGAGAGGGCCCGGGCCGGGTGGAGGGGGGGCGGCAGCGGTGACTCTGAGGTGGGGGGGGAGCGGCGGCGACCTCGCGGAGAGGGGAGGGGAAGGAAAACCCCAATACCAGCCCGTTTTTACGGGCTCAACGGCTAGTCTAGACATAAAATGAGTGATGCCTTCAAGGGTACAAGTAGAAAGCCGTGTACACATTGAAATACTAAACGGATGCACGTGATTTTTATTTATTCATGTATCAGAGCTTTCATACATTTGCTGCCCTTTTCAGTAATTTTAATAGTAGTAACTCTGACCAAACCATATGTGGAATTCAGTCTCAGTATTCTGGCTCTCACAGAACTTTTGCAAATTAAAATTGTATTAAATTCATTTAATTAAATGCTCGGACTCTTGTATTGAGCCTACCTTTAACATCTGTCTAAACCTACATATTATATCTTAAACTGTCTGCATCTCTCCACTTTTCGTCTTTTCTGGATTGCTTGTGAGTGGTAATTCTATCTGTGTGTTATGTCTGCAGTGTGTTTTAAGCAAAAGCTGTTTTTCAGTAGAATTCTAATTGCGTTATCATAAAACTTGGCTTGTTAGAGGATTCTAAAATCGAACAATTCAGCTTCACTCCATCTTCTATATTCCGTTTGAGACCCCAATGCTTCATGAGGACTTTACTATAATTCAATTAGATGAAGCCTTGGTTTAATAAAATTATAGTAAGAGGTAGGCTGGTGATAGCTGACTAATTTACTAGTCATGCAAAATGACTTCATTGTAGAACAGCAATTGGCCATGTCATAGCTCTCAATGAGTGAACTTCTTTCATCTTAAAAAAATATCTTTGGTTTTTTTTTTCAATTAAATATCTTTTTTAATTTACTTATAAATCTTGTGTGCTGAGTTTGAATAAGGCTAAGACATGCCAAGCTGCTTTTTTAGGGGACTGGGGTACACTGTGGAGGGATGTGCTTTCGTTATCTTGCATTCAGTTCATTTTGGAATCTTAAAAATCCATTACCCACAAAATCAATTGCTTATTAACCTACACGTTTTGGGCTCCTTTTACAAAGCCACGCTAGCAATTCTGGCACAGCAAATGCGATGAAGCCCAAAGGAATTGGATGGCTTTGTTGCCTTTGCCATGCCAAAATTGTAAAAAGATTGCTTTGTGTATTCGAACACATTTTTTAAAAAGTTATTAAAAGTGTAAAATAAACTTTTAAAACACCTCTCAATTAGAGGAAAAAAAACACATACAATGAAAATAAACTAAAAGTTCTTTATCTGCACAAAACCCTAATCCTACGAAACAATGGGACTGTTTGTGAATGTTATCTAACATCATAAGATGACCAACTCCAGAATATAGTTAGTTATTTAATTTACACATTTATATACCACATAAATCAAAGTGGTGTACAATAAAAACCATTCAAAATAAAATATATAATTGTGAACAGGTCCTGAAGTTACACAGTGGCATATTTAAAACATGTAGGAGAAAATATTTTTCACTCAAAGTATAGTTAAGCTCTGGAACTGATTACCAGAGAAAGTGGTAAAAGCAGTTAATACACCATTATTAATGCAGACCTGGGAAAGACACTGCTTGTCCTTGGGATTAAGTATCATGCGATCTTGCCAGTTTGTGGGACTCTGTCCAGAAACAGGATACTGGTTTGACCCAGTAGGGCAATTCGTATGTTCATATGATTTGTACATGTCATACATTATAATGACTCTCAGTCCTGTTCTAAACCAGTGATCCATGCATCCAGGCCAATGTAATATGGAGGCATATTTTCAAAGCACTTAGACTTACAAAGTTACGTGGAGGGGCATTTTCGATATGATGTCTAAGTCTGGCTTTGGATGTTTTGCTCAAACTGTCCAAAATCTGAATATAAAAGAAGGTCATTTTCAAAAAGGAAAAAATCTTTTTTTTTTTTTAAATACTGTTTTGAACAAGGTTTTGTGATTTGGACGTTTTTGGTTTTTTTTTTTTTGGTCCATTAAAAAAAAAAAAAAAAGTCCAAGTGCAAAACGCACAAAATCAAGCCATATGGATGTAGGAGGAGCCTGCATTTTTAGTAGACTGGTCCCGCAGACATCCCAAGAGATAAATGGGGCACCCTAGGGGGCACTACAGTGGACTTCAAAAACATGCTCCCAGATACACATCTCACCCTTGCTCCCTTATTTTGTCTGCTGAGCCCCCCAAATCCCAGTACCCCCAACTGTACACCACTACAGTAGCCGTTAAGGGTGAAGGGGTTACCTATATGTGGGTACAGTGGGTTTCTGGTAAGTTTTGGAGGGCTCACAGTTTCCACCTCAAATGTGAAAGGTAGAGAGATAGGGACCTGAGTCCCCGAAGCCATGGTGCACTGCACTGACCACTACACTACTCCAGGGACCTGCCTTCTGCTGTAATAGACCTGTCTTTAACATCTGAGGCTGTCATAGAGACTGGGAAGTCATATTTTTATTCACATTTTGGGGGGGTTGGGAGGTGTATTGGGGGGTGAGAGCCCTCCAGTGGTGATCTGGTCATTTAGGGCACCCTTTTGTGCCTTATTCATTATAAAAATAGGTCTAGCTCAAATCATCTTTGTTTTAGTCCTGGACCATTTTATTTTGTTCCATTATGGCTGTAAAATGTCCAAGTCCTAGGAACGCCTAAATCCCGCCCTTAACACACCCCCCCAACACACACCCTTGTTTTTTTGAACGTACTTCTGACGGACTTTAAAGAAAAACGTCTAAAAATTTGTTCAAAAAATATTGATTTGGACATGTTTGTGAGAAAAACGTCAAAAATGCTGTTTTATGCCACTTTCTAGATGTTTTTCTGTTTTGAAAATGAGATCCATAGTAACCTATGGAAATTTGTAAGTCTGTGCTTTGAAAATGAGCCTCCAATCTATTGTAATCCTCTGCTTGCCCTTTGGGGTAATTTCATAATAATTCTTTTGCATTTGAAAATTACTTTACGAACTTACACCCTAAACATGGGCGAGGATGTGAAAAAACATGTAGTATATAGGTATTACTGGATGGTTTGTGTGCTGGATTACTTCCTACGTAGCAAGATTTTTAGCACACTAAAAGTCAGTGATCATTGGGAAGTAACACACTGCACTAATACGAGCACAGTTAGAATAGAAGCTCCTCACTCTATAACCTACTAATAGGATCCAACCCTAGGTTCTATATATATATATATATATATATATATATATATATATATATATATATGGTGCTTAAGATGCGGACGCAATTTAATCTAATAACGAGTCCTTAACTTTCAAAAATTGGGTGCTAACAACCGATTATTAAACTTAATCAGTGCTCATCTGACTGTGCGTTATTCTATAAAGCATGGCACCTAACTCTACTAGTGTGTAACTCAAAAGGGGGCATGGACATGGGACGTTCCAAAAGGTTGCACGTGTCATAGAATAGAGCCTCAGTGCCCCTAATTTGGGTGCCAACATGGAAGTAGTCTCATGTTGGTGTGCACTGTATACACATAGAGCCTACCACATCTTTGTAGAGGGGCCATTAATCTTTCTTTCACTTTCACAAGTGAAATAATGTTTTACCTTCCCATTGACTTGAGAAGTTAAATAAATCAACCACCAAAGTCTGAAGATTCCCTAGATGGAGACCCTTGGAGATGTGATTCTCAGTTTGGAGACCCATAGATGCTAGGATCCTTCAACCAAGGCTGCCATGTCCCAGGAAAACCCGGCACAGGTCCACAAGCCAAGAAGATACTTCCCAGGAGATGCTGGCTTGGGACACCTGAGCAAAAGCATCCTGCAATTACAAAGGCCCCTATCTCCTACATAATGCCACGTTCCTATTCTTTGCCTTTCTTATCCATCACCCATCATGCAGGGCCCTCTCTTGCTCTTCCAGGGCTTACTTTTAGCCAGTGTTGTCCTCCCTTCCTCATATGGTTCTGTCATCCGCCATCTTGAAAATGGCTGAGGTTCAGCTGATGTCAGTGAATAGTCCTGTTACTTTGGCCTGATAATCTAGTAAACCCAATGTTCATCTTTCCTGCAAACAATTCCCTAGCTCTTGAGTATTCTATTCTGTGATTTCTATTCTGCTTTTAAGTTGCGATTCAAAGCGGATCACAGAGCAAAGAGAGATCCCAACTGGATAGAATTACATTAAAATCAATAATCTAATCTTAATTTAAAATATATCCATCAAAGTAATTTTTATAAAACAACATTAACAACAAACAAATTTTTAAGACCTTCGAAAAGAATTATAAGGAGTAGTTAAGCAAACTGTTGTAGGTAGATTATTCCATATTTCTGTACCTTGGAATGTTCCCAGATTTCAATCACATGTTTTTTTACAGAAGGGACATTGAGAGACAGATTTAGCATGGGGTACTATACATCTATATATCAGTAAGTGCACAGATTTCCAATTTTTATCCTACTTCCATTTTAAATTTCTTAAATTTGCTGTATTAATAAACATTAGTAAAGTCAGTCCTAAGATTTATTATTTTTTAATTGTTTTTGTGATTCATTTGCAGAAATTTAGGCTCACTTATTTGTCAGTAACATGTAATTATTTGATTGAATTATCTGAAGAATTATGGAAACAGTATCTTCAATATACAGTTGACATTTCATTATGTATCTATTTCTGGACCAGTTCAGAATTTATCTTCCAGCTTATCTTCTGGTTCTTGTAAATCAGACATGTACAAGGAAATAAGCAAAGCTTAGTACAATTAAGAGCTGTCCTGCTACAGATATACGAGTTGAATGCACTCACCTCAGTTGCCAACGCATAACCTTCCAATGCAATATATTTACTTAAATTTCACATGGTCACTGAGTCTGGTCTGGATTACTGTAAAATGCTGTTTTTTAAACATCTATCTTGCATCAGACTAGGACATTAGGTTATCTGGCAGAACCATTTGGTACATCTCATAATATTTTCTGGGGCCAGAATTTCATTGACCAGGCTTTTTCTTGCTGGTGTTGATGTATTTTCTGGAAGTAGAGGGTATCATGAAATAAACTGATGCTGTTTGATACTGGGCAGCTTTTAATATGCTAGTAAAACCCCAAATTCAGGTACCGTTTTGATCACTCAATTGGACCCTATGTAGTGTATGTATGATCCTGTCTGCTGACATATTTATCTGTTTCTGTGTAAAATAAAAGATCAGGACCAAATTTTCAAAGGTAGTTTATCTGGGCCCCATCTGAATTTTACTACTACTACTACTTAACATTTCTAGAGCGCTACTAGGGTTACGCAGCGCTGTACAAAATAAACAAAGAAGGACGGTCCCTGCTCAAAGGAGCTTACAATCTAAGTAACGAAATGTCAAGTTGGGCAGTCTAGGTTTCCTGGGCAGAGGTGTAGAGGTTAGGTGCCGAAGGCGACATTGAAGAGGTGGGCTTTAAGCAGAGATTTGAAGATGGGCAGGGAGGGGGCTTGGCGTATGGGCTCGGGGAGTTTGTTCCAAGCGTGGGGTGAGGCGAGGGAAAAAGGGCGGAGTCTGGAGTTGGCGGTGGTGGAGAAGGGTACTGAAAGGAGGGATTTGTTTTGAGAGCAGAGGGTACGGGTAGGAACGTAAGGGGAGATGAGGGTTGAGAGGTAAGGAGGGGCTGTAGATCGAGTACATTTGTAGGTTAGTAGCAGAAGCTTGAATTGAATACGGTACCTGATCGGAAGCCAATGAAGTGACTTGAGGAGAGGAGTGGTATGAGTGTATCAGTTCAGGCGGAAGATAAGACGTGCGGCAGAGTTCTGAACGGACTGAAGGGGGGATAGGTGGCTAAGTGGGAGACCAGTGAGGAGCAGGTTGCAGTAGTCAAGGCAAGAGGTAACGAGGGAGTGGATGAGAGTTCGGGTGGTGTGCTCAGAGAGGAAAGGGTGGATTTTGCTAATGTTATAGAAGAAGAAGCAACAGGTCTTGGCTATCTGCTGGATGTGCGCAGAGAAGGAGAGGGAGGAGTCGAAGATGACACCGAGGTTGCGGGCAGAAGAGACAGGGACAATGAGGGTGTTGTCAACCGAAATAGAGAGTGGAGGTAGAGGAGAAGTGGGTTTGGGTGGGAAGACAAGAAGTGATGCGTAGGAACTAATTCTGTAACAGACACACCCAGTGAGAACCTATGTGGTGTTTGCCCTATAAAGGAAAGCATTTGTAAAATAGCAACGTAACTGCTGAAATATGCACCTAGAATCTGGAAATCAGTCCAAGGTGGGCAGAAGAAGGTGTGAAAGGGATCATAAGGACGGTTGAGTAGTGAGACATGGGGGAGGAACAGCTGAAGGGCAGGAAAACAATATACCGGTCCCAGATGGCTACCTAGGGGCCCCTTTACTAAGCCAGGTAAGGGTCTATGCGCACCCAATGTGTGCCAAAATGGAGTTACTGCCCAGCTACCGCGTGAGACTTTACCGCTAGGTCAATGGCTGGCGGTAAGGTCTCAGACCCAAAATGGACGCACGGCAATTTTCATTTTGCTGCACGTCCATTTTTGGCAAAAATTTTAAAACAGGCGCCTACACTACCACAGGCCATGTTTCATCGCACCTTAGTAAAAGGACCCCCTAGTGAGCAGAGTAGGCAGTTTGAAATAGCCACATTTTAAGAGATTTTCAAAATTTGGAACAGGATGTTTCCACATGAATATGAATAGGAAAAGAATTCTAAAGATGTGGACCAAGATGTGGAAAGACGGATTCTCTAGTAATATTGTGATATATATTGTATGGGCAATTATAGGAGGTGATGACAAACTAGCATTAAAAAAAACATGTTTTCACTATGGAGGAAATGTGTAGGTGGAAGTATAAGTGAAAATCAAAGGTTATTACCAGACATTTTTGCTTGGGAAGAATGGAGGGCATGTAAGGAGCTAGAAGTGGATTACAAGTCATGACAAATTTTAGATGGGAAGTGAGAGGGAATATGTGGTCATGACACTGAACTGAACGGATGCATATCACAGATGAGATTTGAGGCTCAAAATGAATAGAAGTATCGAGGAGAAACCCAAACACCCTCCGTGTATTTTTGAATGGTAGGGTAACATTCCAGAAAAACCACAGATGTGGAAAGAACACCAGAATCCCACCGGGAAGCATACAGCAGAAAACAGAAGTGGGACTCGACATGGTACCATGTTTCGGCATAAATGTGCCTGCCTCGGGAGTCTCTAGTAAGTATTGTTTTGTAAATATGTTCTGTCTTCTGTGATGAAAACGACAGCCACACATGAGCTTGTCTTCAAAGACAGAACTGCTAAAAGAGGTCTTGAAAAAGACAACCGTTGGTTGAAAAAGTGAATGTCCCTTCAACAGGTAGAAAGTTAAGAATTACTAATAAAAGTTTTTATTCATGTTTCGGGTGCCCCTTCATCTGTTTTTGAAGTACCTGATCCATCTCCCACTCCTGTTTTCTGCTGGGGGGTAACATTCCATACAACTGGATATGAAGGAGATAAGGAGCCATGGTTGGAAAAGGATTGATTTTGAATAGGTGGCGGTTAAAGAGCCGATTATCAATTGATTGCTGACAGGATTGAAAAGAAGAAATATAAGAGTTTGATTTCATGGTAAACAGGTTTAAATGTCATCTGCATATAGAGTATGGAGTGTTGCCACGATTTGGATTTTTGCAAGGTACTTGTGACCTGACTTGGCCACTTTTTGGAAAACAGAATACTGGGCTAGATGGACCATTGGTCTGACCCAGTATGGCTACCCTTATGCCTGGAACAGACTTCCTGAGCCCATACGCCATGCGCCCTCCCTGCCCATCTTCAAGTCCTTACTCAAGGCCCATCTCTTCTCCCTTGCTTTTGGCGCCTAACCACCTTCCCCATTCCTGTTACCTACACTGACTGCGCAGTCTATTACCGTTAGATTGTAAGCTCTCTTGAGCAGGGACTGTCCCTCCCCGTGTTTAAACTTGTACAGCGCTGCGTAACCCTGGCAGCGCTATAGAAATGCTAAGTAGTAGTAGTAGTAGTAGTACCCTTATGTTCTTGTAGGGATTACAGCCTAATGATTGAATAAGAGCCAAAAGTGCCAGCAGAATTTGTCCTGGTATTTTTTAGAGATATAGGGGTTCATTTTCAAAGCACTTAGACACACAAAGTACCTTGGGAAATGAGCCCAATGGAAACTACTTGTCTTTCCCATGTAGACACCACATTATATAATTACCTTCTTACATAACTCAATGCATGTTAGAAAATGAAGTCCTTAATTTGTATCCAAGGCAAATAAGGGTTAATTGATTTGCCCAAGGTCACAAAGAGCACCACTACCCTACAAAGCCAAATTTAAAATGGTATGATTTTCAAATTCCTTAATCTAGCTAAAGAATAAGTTATCCCTCTACACACACATTTTCAAGGTCCTCTCAAAGATCATCGCTAACTTGTACCTTCACAGTGTGACACCCACTGTGGACCATCTCAGGTGTAGCCTCCACACTCTTTCATTAAAACTTGGGGTCCATGGGTCAATTTTAGTATACGATGGAAAAGGTGTTGGTACTCAGTACCCCCTCAAAAAAAGCCCTGGTTATGCTATTAAAATGTAAATTATGTCACTAGTTGCAGGTCGTGGCAAACAAATCTGACTATCTTCTTTGACTGGGTGACCAAACAGTTGGATGTGGGAGGGACGCTTGATGTGATATACTTGGATTTCAGCAAAGCCTTTGACACGGTTCCACACAGGTGACTGATAAATAAATTGAGTGCCCTCGGTATGGGACCTAGAGTAACTGATTGGGTAAAAAATTGGTTGAATGGTAGGAGACAGAGAGGGTAGTGGTAAATGGAGCTTGCTCTGAAGAAAAAGATATCGTCAGTGGAGTACTTTCTTCTATGTTTGTGCAACGCTGCGTACGCCTTGTAGCACTATAGAAATGCTAAGTAGTAGTAGTAGTACTGCAGGGATCGGTCCTAGGGCCGGCTCTTTTTAACATCTTTGTGAGTGAAATTGCAGAAGGGCTGTCTGGTAAGGTTTATCTCTTTGCGGATGATACTAAACTCTGCAACAGGGTGGACACCCTGGAGGGTGTGAATGACATGAGGAAGGACCTAGCAAAGCTGGAGGAATGGACCGATATTTGGCAACTAAGGTTTAATCCCAAAAAATGCAGGGTCATGCACTTGGGTCGCAAGAATCCAAGGGAATGGTACAGTATAGGGGGTGAAGTGCTTCAGTGTACGAAGTAAGAGCGGGACTTGAGGGTGATTGTGTCTGATGACTTTAAAGCTTCCAAACAGGTCGAAAAAGCGACGGTCAAAGCCAGAAGGATGCTTGGGTGCATAAAGAGAGGCATGACCAGCAGGAAAAAGGAGGTGATAGTGCCATTCTATAAGTCTCTGGTGAGGCCACATTTGGAGTACTGTGTGCAGTTCTGGAGACTGCACCCTACAGAAAGATATAAACAGGATGGAGTCGGTCCAGAGGGCAGCTACAAAATTAGTAAGCGGTCTTGAATGCAAAAATTACAGGGACAGACTTATGAACCTCAACATGTATACACTGGAAGAGAGGAGGGAGAGAGGAGACCTGATAGAAAAGTTTAAATATCTCAAGGGCATTTATGTACAGGAAGAGAGCCTTTTTCAAATGAATGAGAGCTCTGAAATGAGGGGGCATATGACAAAGTTTAGAGGGAATAGGCTTAGGAGTAATCTAAGGAAGTACTATTTTACAGAAAGGGTGGTGGAGGTGTGGAATGGCCTCCCGGTGGAGGTTGTGGAATCGAGGACTGTTCCAGAATTTAAAAAGACATGAGATAAGCATGTGGGATCGCTTAGGAACAGGAAGAATTAGGGGTTACAGAGGATGGGCAGATTGGATGGGTCATATAGCCTTTATCTGCCGTCATGTTTCTATGTTTCTATGTCACACCTGTTGTTCACTATCTTGTTCCATCTTTGAAATAACAGTTACTACTACTACTTGACATTTCTAAAGCGCTACTAGGGTTACGCAGCGCTGTACAATTTAACATAGAAGGACAGTCCCTGCTCAAAGGAGCTTACAATCTAAAGGACAAATGTACAGTCAGTCAAATAGGGGCAGTCTAGATTTCCTGAAAGGTATAAAGGTTAGGTGCCGAAAGCAACATTGAAGAGGTGGGCTTTGAGCAAAGATTTGAAGATGGGTAGGGAGGGGGCTTGGCGTAAGGGCTCAGGAAGTTTATAAAGTTAATAAACCCCAACTAAATAATTGGGAAAGTGGGATTTGAAGTCATGCTTCTTTGAGTTGTAGCCCACTGTTTTAACCACTAGGCTACTTCTCTACTAACTTGGAGGTATTTGTGAGAAAGTGACTGTTTCTGTCCTGCATACATCTAAGTCTTCATTTCATTATATTTCCTCCTTCAGCCTGTGTCCTGCTCATCCTCACCTCTTTCTGTCCTCATCTCACAGATGTCTACTTATTTGTTTCTTCAGAACATCTACTAAACCTGGAGCAGCATTTTAAAAAGGACGTCCAACTCAGAATATGAATGTCCATTTCTCATGTATTTTAGAACAGGATCTGCCAACATACAGCCTCTTCTGAACTACCTGAGAAACAGAAGTCCAAATGATGGCTACATCCAGCATAAACTTCCATTTTACAAACTAAAATGTCCAAACTTTGAACGGAGCAAAACAAAAGACATGGACCTTCTGTGTGGCAGCTGAGGAACCTCAATGAGTACCCTAAATGATTACAGCAGCCAGCAGAAGACCAGATATTGCTAGTTCAAGCCATATCTTTGTAAAATACCTCATGTGACCTCTCTTGCTCCCTCTAGTGGAGAACTGCTCAATCAGAGAACTGTTCTGTAGCCAGGATGTGCCAAGTACCAGGTCTAAATATGGACCTGCATCTTTTGGGATGTGGACATCTCTTCCCCTTCTGAAATCAGAGTTGGATGTCAATATTTTGGCTCCTAGTGCTACCCAAATCATGCCCAGACCATTCCCTCATGCCATATGAATGTATTGCACTTTTAGAAGTCCATATCCTGACTTTACAAAATTGGAATTTGGACATCCATGCAACACGGATGTATAAATGCTGGTTTTCAGATATCTAAAACAAGAATAGAGCTTCTGAAATAACCATATTTATTGTGTGTGACTATTGTGTCAGACTTGTGAGTTCTTGTACCAAGTAGAGTGCTGCTGAGCCTGGTACTCGGACCAGGTTCTGCTTGGCGGCTGGACAACCCCGGGTTTCACCTGCGCTGAGCCCCTAGATGCGGGCAGCCTGCAGGACTTATGGGACGGAGCTGGAAGCGGGGTGGTGAACGTATTGGCCAGGCAGGCAGCAGGTCAAGAGAGTAATCCAGGTACAGGCGGAAGTCAGTAGGCAGGCGGCAGGCAAGAGAGTAATCCAGGCACAGGTAAGGTCAGTAGGCAGGCAGCAGGCAGAAGAGTAATCCAGGTACAGGCGAAAGTCATTAGGCAGGCAAGAGAGTAATCCAGGCACAGGCAAAGTCAGTAGGTAGGCGGCAGGCAGAAGAGTAATCCAGGTACAGGCGAACGTCAGTAGGCAAGTGGCAGGCAAGAGAGTAATCCAGGCACAGGCAAAGTCAGAAGGCAGGCGGCAGGCAGAAGAGTAATCCAGGCACAGGCAAAGTCAGTAACGAGGGACAAGAAGCAGACTACAGAGTTAGTAACACAAAGTAGAAGCCAAAGCATGGAGTCTGGGAAGAGCTCAGCTGATAAAGTGCTGGCGTCTGATATCAGCAGGAACCAGCAGGGAGAAGGAGCACAGCCATAGGACAAAAGCAGGGGGAGGAGGAACCGGAAGACCAATAGGAGAGAAGCAAGGGAAAACAAAGAACGTTCTCACCAGAACTCAGCTAGCACACACAGCTGACAGGGAAAGGGAAGCCAGGCAGAGGGAGAGCAGACACAAGTGCATTGAAGCAAAGCAATCAAGGAGCCTGCAACCACCGTCTCTCTGAACAAACCCAGAGAAGAACTACACACACATGGCTCAGGGCTGTGCCAGTCAAGTGTGCGTGTCGACGGGACCCCACGCAGCCCGAGGATGCCGCTTGCATTGAGGTATGGGACATGACATATTGTTTCTCTTTTGAGGAATAATAGCAGTGGCCCAGTAAACACTTTTCATTCTACGATGCAAATAAAATACACCGTCTAGTCCATCATATCTTCTCTGTCCATTCCCTTGTATGAACCAAAAATCACCCCTTGCTATGAAAATGTGTTCTCCCGTTATTTACATCAGCTACAACCCTTAGGCTGGGTTTATCGTGATTGGTAGTTATCTTTTTAAACAGTAAGGAATTTTGCCCCTTTGGGGGGGGGGGGGGTCTTGGCTCCTGTCTCTCCATGGTGCTTATTCATTCACGCATATCTGCACTGTTACTACTCATCAGTAAATTTGCTGAAAACAGAGGTTCATCACCATTTGTTTCCACCTTCTGCATGTTCTCTCACTTAACTTTGAACACACATTTATTCACATTTCTTTTTCCAAATATTTATTGTATTCATAGCTTGAGCACTGACAAACACATTAATTCCCTGTTTACTAAACTGCATGGCAATCCTGACACAGCCCATTCAAAGTGAACGGGCTGCGTCGGCTTAGTAAACAGGGGGGTAAATTTGTAACACAAACGCATACACTCTTTTCAGTCATGAAGGCTGTACATCTTATTTATTTATGTATTTATTTTATTCATTCATTTAACTCTGCCTTTGGTGGTTCATGTAATATGTATATCATTTGTGACTCTTGTATTCATTAAGTTATTTTACATAGGCTCTTGACGCAGGCACTGTGTGCTGAAACACAGCCCGTATCGGGTCCATCAATTAAAAACGTGTCCCTATTTTGAAGGCTCTTGGTGTTGTTTTATGTTGCTTCTCCCGTTATTTGACATTTAGTTCCCTTCCTAATGTCACATTTTCTGAAGGGATCATTTCCTAAGCGATACTGTCTACCCCGTTGATGTTAATGATTAATCACAACAAATCAGGTGCAGGTAAAAAGGGGAAAGTCAATCAAAGACCTACAGAGCTCTAGGGTGGAACTAGATCCTTCTTTTCTAAAGTATAAAACAAATAAAGATCAATGAATTTGGTAAATGAGCCATGAAAGACTGAGGCAGTTTTTGATTCTGCATGATTAGAATTGTGTGTTGATGTCATACAAAATTAGACTTTTATTGTATCAATTCAATTTAAGTTGATTCTTTGACCTCTGTGACTGTTTTAGGAACTCGGACTTGTCATAACAGGAACTTTGCCTGTCTTCAATCTAACAAAAGACCACAATGGGCATAAGGTAAACTGTCACCCAATTAATTCAGCTACATTAATAATGTTTGATTTTTAAAAAAAATCACTAGAATATGAATATTCTCCTTTAGAAAATAAATGTGCATTCTCATTCTTACAAGCAAACTTATGTTTGGGTTACAGCTGGTTAATTGGAAGCCTCCTGGGAAAATGTAAAAGAAGGTTTGTTGTTGCTATTCTGACCTTCATCTATTACTGCATTTGATAGAGAGAATGCTAGCATTTAATCCGGGGTAGAGGACAAGGGAAATGGTGATGTTAATTTGCAGAGCTTTATAAAAGGAAACATATTTAGAAAAGCAGTCATGGATGTTATGAAACTTCAAGAGGTGATGTGGTAAATTATATGGTCAAGTCAGGTTAATGCAAATAGCACTTTCAGAGGTTCTCTTAGATTTCAAACTATAACGCAAGGCTGTGATGAGTTTAATACTAAGTGATACACCCTTCCTACCTCAATCTTTTTACATAGTAGATGATGGCAGGTAAAGACCTGTATGGTCCATCCAGTCTGCCCAACAAGATAAACTCATAGCATAAGGTATGATGTGATACTACTTGATCTTGATTTGTCCTTGCCATTTTCAGGGCACAGACCATAGAAGTCTGCCCGGCACTGGCCTTGTTCTCCAGTTACTGAAGCTGAATCTGTCCCTTTTGGTTTGAGTGCAGACTGATATACAGCATTTGGCAGAGATAAGTGCAGCGACCCATCGCATATGATATCACTGTTAACGATTTATTTACTGAGAGTTACCGGATTCCCAAGGTATTTTACATGAAGGATTAATAGACCCCTGACGCAGGCCTTTTCGGCCGAAACACATCACGTGTCGGGTTGTTTTATTGATTTGAATAAAGACCTTGTTTAGAAGGACGCCAACTGTGAGAGGACTTTTATTGGATGCACTGTTGTTCGTTTGTCGCTGAATCTGTCCCGCCATGATCAGGTCACAAACCATGAAGTCTGCCCAGCACTGGTTTGGTGCAGTGGCGTAGGAAGGGGAGGCGGGGGGGGGGGGGGCGGTCCGCCTCGGGTGCACGCCGCTGGGGGTGTCGGCTCCGCGCTGGTGCACTGCCCTCTCTGCCCCGGAACAGGTTACTTCCTGTTCTGGGACAGAGAGAGCAGTGAACCAGCGCGGAGCCGACACACCCCAGCAACGTGCAGTCAGGGCAGATCGGCCCTCCCGCCCGTCCCTCGCCGCAGGTATGCGCTCCGGGGGGGTGTGCTCCAGCGGGAGGAGGGTGCGCAGCGGCGACCCGCCCCGGGTGTCAGCTCCCCTCGCTACGGCTCTGGTTTGGTGTTTCCATCTAATTACTGCTAAGCTTGTTTGGTTTCACACCTTCCATACAGAAGTCCTTTGTGTTTTTAGACTGATTGTATTTATTTCGGGACCCTTTTACTAAAGGACCTGAAGCCCCAACGCAAGTTTAGCATGTGAAAAAAGGTTTACTGCAAAACATGTTAAAGCATTTTCTGGTAGCTTTCAGGTTCACGTGCATTAATCTTGTGTTGTTGTTTTTTATTAAATACTTATGGGAGTTGGGCAGGGAAGGGGTGTAGAAGTATAATCCAGATAGTACATTTGCATTACTATCCACTAACTGGATAACACAGAGTTAATGCAGGAGCACGAATCCCAAGATTCTCTATAGGACACTCAAATTTGGGATCCCAGGGCAGGTGCAAGCCGAAAGCATAAATAAGTGAAGTTGAATGGCATCAATTTGCATTTGTGCGCATCTGCCCTAGTTGCTATTTTATAACATCTGTGCCTAAATTTCATAGCACACAACTGAAAAGGAGTGTAGCAATGTGGAGAGTATGGGTGGATCGGGGGCATTCCCAGAACTTAGGCGCAGTGTTATAGGATAATGTCATTTCCACACCTAAGTTGGGTGCTAGTTTTACACCAGGTTACACCCCGTTTCATCGGGTATAAATCCAGCATCCACCGTCAATCGTGAGATCAGCGCTAAGGTAGTATTCTGCTATTCTATAAGGACTTGTTTAATGCAATAGCGTGTAAATGTTAATCCCCAGACTTTCAATGCCTTATAACCAGGTAACGCTGCTTAAAATCCCGGGAGATCACTGCTGCAGCATCCGTAGCATGATTATCTAGCTCAAAGATTTGTCCAGGAAACTTGGTTGAATCTTTTGAATATTAACACTTTTTTTTTTCCAGCACTTGATTAACGTTCCTCCTTTGAGTTCATTCATAGACCTTGTATTGGGGGAAGTTAATCTGCTGGGTTTTTGCCCTGCATCGATTGAAAGCCTCTGACGCAGCCCTTGTGGGCGAAACACAGTCTGTGTCGGGCGATTATCTTATAATAAAGTTTTGAACCATACCACTGATTGATCTGCTCTGTTTGTATCCACATTGGATTTTCCGGATTGTCTGTCTTCTTGTTTATTATCACTTGAATGCATAAACCCTAGTTATAGTGGAATAGGTGTTTGCAGTGGCGTAGCCACAGGTGGGCCTGGATGGGCCAGGGCCCACCCAATTAGGGCTCAGGCCCACCCAACAGTGGCACAGATTTAGCGGTAGCTGGTGGGGATCCCAAGCTCCACCAGCTGAAGACTTCCACCTGATGGAAATGAAAATGCTACTCTCCACGACCAGCACTTTCATATTACTTTTCAGCGCATGTGTGCTGCAGACTGCCAAGGTGGAAAGAAGCATTTTCCTGCCAGCTGAGATTTTATACTTGGTGCCCACCCACTTGTTGCCTAGGCCCATCCAAAATCTGTTTTCTGGCTACGCCCCTGGGTGTTTGGTGCACAAATGTACATTAAAGATTAGAGTCTATTATTGTTTACTCCTGTTTCAAAACTGTGGGTCTGGACTGGAAATGAGGCCACATCATCGGTGGATGGGATCTCAGGATCAGGACCCCTCCCCCTCTCTCTGGACTTCAGTGTAATCTTTGCTCAGCAGTGCCAGTCAGCATGGGTTTTATGAGCTAGTGAAGATTGAAAGGGCCTGCCCCCCCCTCCTGGGAAGGTATTCACAGGATGTAACTGACAGGGCCTGTGCTGACTGCTGTCATCTATCTTTCTGCTTTGGACTAGTGGCAGAGAGGAGGGTAAGGGAGAGGAAGGGAGAGCAGTTGGGATCTGGGGTCATGGCAATTTTTTGTTGTTAAAATACGGTCATATTGGATAAAAGTTTGAGATGCACTGATTTGAGTTGTTCTGCAGATGATTCTTTATAAAGTGCGCGTCCTGTCTCATGTGAGTCTTAATCTGAACGATTAATAACTATTAAGCATTGTAAATGGAACCAGAGTTGGTAAGAAACTGGTTTGTGTTTGGAATGTTCTAACAGAACCTGCTGATTCTTGGTGTGATGGGAGTAGATGTGTCACTGGAAGATATCAAGAGACTGACACCACACTTCACAGTAAGCAGCATTATCTAATCTTCTTTTCTCATGCAAGCTAAGAAATGCTGTTACCACTATGCTTAGATGACCTAATTGCTAGAGGAAAAGTTGTTTAAGGGTCTATATTCAATGGGAGGTAACCAGGCAGGAGCTGGAGACAGCACAGCTGTTTCTAGTGACCGGCATTGAATATCCAGTTTATTTTTGGCCTGTTTTAACTTAACTGGCCAAGCTGATGTTCAGCGATGAATATCCTCCCTTAACCGGCATTGATTATCTGGTTTATTTTTGGCCAGTTTGAAAGATAACCGGTCAAAGATATACCAGGTTTTCAAGCGTCCAAATATAGCCACTAAACCTGATTTAAAAATCGGTGGATAGCTGGTTATATCATGTGATATAACCGCCTATCTGCTAACCAGGGATATTCAGGGGAACATAGCCGGTTATCCCCTGCTGAATATCTGTGGATAGCCGGTTAAGCACTAGTTAACCAGTCAGCAGCAGTTCTGCCTGGTTAAATAGTGCTAAATATTGAGTTTCCAGATTCTGGCCCAATAGCTCTCAAATGCTGACACAGCATCTGTGAAAAGGTATCAGTTTGTCTGCGTATGTGAGTATTGTATAAAATACTGGTTTATATTGCAACTCTGCCCCTGCTTTACACACACTGCAGCCCTGGGAATATCGACCTATGGACGGCACATACGTTATAGTCACATATGTGGTTCTGCATTTAAATCAGATTGTGCCATTGAAAATGCCCCAAACTGGATACTTTGTGGGTATTCTGGGGCCAGAGTCAGCACTAAGGGGCCCTTTTACAAAGGCACAAGAGGGCTATAGCGTAGGTAGCCCAATCGACACTACCGTTGGGGAAACACATGTGCCCGGTGGTAATTGTAAGTTTGGCAGGTGCCGAAACCCATGGTAAAAAAATAATGTTATGTTTTCTACTGGGGGAGTTCCCGGCAGTAACCAGCAACGTGCCCACGTTGGAACGCACTGCATGGTTACCACATGGGCCCTTACTCCTAGGCCAGTGGGTAGCGGTAAGGGCACAGGCCATAAATAGGAGGGCACTAGTTTTAATATTAGCTAAATGTGTATATTTCTGGTACTCTTTCATGATGCTCCTATTACCAGCTTTCAGTGTGTCATCTCCCAATTCACCTCATTGATAGAATTTATACCTTATGTTTGGTCATTTTTCTATTGTTTATGTTTATTATCGAATTTCATTTACCCCCTTTTCTAGTAAAGGTCGAAACGGTTTCTCATACTATTAACAAAATTGTATGTTTTATGTCAATCTGTACCTGCTGTACACCCGCTTGGGTGAATCTCTTCATAAAAGTGGTTAATGAATCCCAGTAAATGAATGAATGAATAAATAAATAACCCTGTACGTTCTTATAAGAACATATGAATGTATAAAACACTTCTGCTCGCTCAAGGTGATGAAGAATGCATTAAGGAATGTGCGCCATTATGTAGGATGTGGACTTTTAGACACATTGAGGGGCAGAAGTTTTCAAACTGCTGATTAACACAGGTAAAATGCTTTGCAAATGATCCTCATTCTGGATCAGTGCTGTAATTGCTCAGTTGCATGTGAATTGCCTTCTTGCAAAATTACAACACAATGGAAAAGCCTAAAGGTCAGTGTGGTTGAGTCATTTCCTGTGATCTCGCTCTGTTGTACAAATAAATAAATAAATACATATTTCAATCAAATAGCAATACAAGCAGTAGGTGGTGGAAGTGAAATATGCATTGCATGGACATCTCTATGGGTCAATGTGGCCTCAAGCATGCCATGAAGCCTGATTCCACATGATCACGCAAGCAGAAAGTGTCATGAAAAGCTCGTACAGTCAATGGATGTTGAAAAAGAATGTGTTCTTCCTTTCAGCTATGTCCAAATGGCTATTATTTTGCAATTGACCCAAATGGCTATGTACTGCTACATCCAAATCTTCGACCCGAGGTAAGAGTGTTTTATTATAAGATATTTCAAGAGCAGGAAACAATACAGAAACACGAAAAGAGCCAAAGGGTTTGGTATCCAAAATGATTTCACCAGTCAGGGAGAGGCTTTTGTCCAGTTAAATTGCAGGTAGTTGGCTGCCAATACTTCGCAGCACATAACTGATCAGTGTTGACTCTGTCCCAGCAGAACCAGGAAACACCAAGGTAGTCTAGGGCCAGCATTGGGGTACACCCAGTAGTTGTAGTAACATAGTAAATGACAGCAGATAAAGAACTGAATGGTCCATCCAGTCTGTCCAACAGTCACACTCATCAAGCCATGATTAAACCACCAATGAATGTGATATAAAATACATGATCATTGTCTCTCTTTGGCATTTCTGGGACAGGCCGTAGAAGTCCACCTGGCCCTGTCCTTAGGTTTCAACTTCTGAAGTTGCCATCAAAGCCCACTCCAGCCTATCCATATTCCATGCCAATGTTCGCATAGCTAGCCAGGCCAAAGACAGGACCTGTGTGGTTACTGCACTAGATTCAGGCTGCACCCAATCATCTTCAGTGCTTGGGAAGATGTTTCTGTTTTTCGTACTATCTTCTTGTATTGATAGTTTCTAGGTCTAATTTTTTTCTTCAGTTTTTAAGTTATTTCTAAATGCTATCAACTGCTTGCCCCGGGATTGGTAGCATGTAATGTTGCTGCTAATTGGGTTTCTTCCATATACTTGTGACCTGGCTTGCTCACTATTTTTGGAAAACAGGATACTAGACTAGAAGGATGGGCTGACCTAGTATGGCTACTCTTATGTTCTAAATATTCAAATAACAATAGAAAGTATGGCATAGTATACTACTTACTTAGAGTTTTAACTTTAGTTTGCATCACAGCTTAGTTTCCATAGTATAAAACCCTTTCCCCCATAGTTTTAAAACTTTAGCCACATTGAGCCTGCAAGGAGGTGGGAAAATGTGGGATACAAATGCAATAAATAAATAAATAAAACATTTGCCACAACCTAAAGCATTAACAGATATCTTCTAGAAGACACAGCAGGGCCTAGTTTAGTCTTCATTTCCACTCACCCTCTCCAACTCCCACCCACCCCAAGCATATCTCTTCATTGCCAACTACCCTCCCCAACTTCTGCCCACCCCTAACACATCTCTTCATTTATAGTCAGTTATTCTAACTAGGAAAATAAAAGAGGAGTCCTCTCACAGAGTTTTAACTACATTTCATTACTTTTTGAGAAGCAAATACTAAATAAATCACACTGTTTTATATTAGTCTTATATCCCTAGTACCTTAACAAGTTTTAAATTATTAAACAACTCAACATTACTAAGATGCAGAGAGCAGTCCAGCAGCAAGAGGGGTGCTATTTAGCCTTTTGCATTGAGTGTTACATGTATGATTATCTCCCAATTGGCAAGAAGTTATATGTGTGTGCCTGATGCAAAGAGCTCCTAGCTCTCAGAGAATGAGTCTATTCTCTTGAGGCTTGAGTAGCAGACTTGGAGGTGCTGAGGGAGACAGAAGTACATAGAGAAGACCTACAGGAACATTGTAAAGAAGTCCTTGAAACAAAACATGCACGAGAACGAGTAAACCATAGGTACAAATTAATGTTTTTCTGTTACTTTAGAATATTGGTGTAGGTATCCCTACAATTAATTTGAGAAAAAGGAGGCCCGGCATTCAGGTAACTGTGGCTGGGAGTGAATATCAGAGTTTCTGAGAACAGAGTGTCTGGCCAGCTTACTAAAAAAATTCTAACTAGATGCGGGTGACCTTACGTTGGCTTCCAAGCATGGTGCATGCAAGTTCCTCAGATGTGGTGTAAGCCAAGGCAATATTAATGGTAGCTGATAGAGCTCAATGCAAAATAAAGCTTTCCAAATGTCATCTGAGAAGACCGACGGTTACTGTCTCTACTTTTATTTGGATTTGAATGTAGCTCACACATTTCTCAGTTGTTCAAGGCAAGCTACAGTCAGAACAGCAGGAATTTTTCTGTCCCCAAAAGGTTTACAATGTAAATTCATGCTTTGAAATTAAACTGCACAAAGTTCTTATACCTGTGAAAAGTAATGGAAGAATCAGCTTCCAAAATGACACTTTTTTTAGATACTAGTTTTCAAAGCTATTTTCACACATAAAACGGTGGTTTATGTCCAGAAACGGCCTATAGTAGAGCAAATCTATGACTGGGCTCATGCATTTATGTTGCCACTTGTACTCATGAATATGCAGAATACCAGCACTTCTGCCACTAGTTGGGCACTTATGCACCTAAGGGACAGCATATTGACTCATGTAGCAGCCTCAGCAGGTGTTTTATCTGGCTATACGTGATATCATGAACCTGCGCCATTAACAAGTGTCATGGCAAGGGCCCACCGGGAGAATTTGGAGCAAGGCCTGGGGACAGAGCAGATAGAAGCACTGTTCCTCAAGGTGAAGCCAGATACCTAGTTAACTGCCTTGATAAAGTTAGAACAAACTTTTTTGCTGCCTTGACTTTACCTAGTTGGCGAACTGAAAATTGTCATTAACTGGGTAAGTCCCAGTTCTGCCCAGTCTCTGCCCCTTGACTGCCCCAGACTAATTGAATAGTACCACAGCAGTCTGTGCTCATATTTAGTGGCAATATCTGGTTAATTGTTAATATAGGAGATGAACAGGCCAACAGGATTTAACTTTCCCATCCAGTTGAATACCTACCCCAAAATGTCTTTATTTTGAAAGAAAGATTTAAGAGCTCAGTCTTTGTTATGTTCCAGTGCAAATGATACTAACAAAATAAGTCTTGCAACCAGCTTAGTAAATGTCTCTAACACTGTCGTCAACTGCAAACTTTCCATGACCAGGTCTCCTTCCTGTAGACCATCCCAAGAGAGCACCATAATACGCAAAGAATAAGCAGCTTCAATAAGATATTTCAAAACTACAAAAAATGTTTCTTCAACATGCCAAAATATAATTAGATTTAGGAAAATTCGCAACATGTTAACTTTGCCTCCTAGCCTAATTGTCCTGATACTGAGGAAGTTTCTCAGGAAAATGTTGTCTTTCATAAGGCTGTATTCATGCCTAATATGGACACAAGCCTACTGATGCTTAACGTACTTGTGAATAGTTGTTCTTGCACACTCAGTCTGTCTAAAGTTCCTTGTGAAAACTCACATAATTGATGTAAATAGATTTCACCAAAACACCATATAGGTATATAGAATGGAGAGAACATCAAATATTAGTAATATTTGAGCAGGGACTGTCTTTCTTCTATGTTTGTGCAGCGCTGCGTATGCCTTGTAGCGCTATAGAAATGCTAAATAGTAGTAGTAAATCACTGAAAACTCACCAGGAAACAATCTCATTCAGGCTAAAAATGGAGAAATAGGACTTCAGTGCAACAAAAAGTGGACCCTACACCAACTTGGGATCCCACTAAATAGCTACCACCATCATAGGTCCTAAAAAATCCTCCATCTAAACTATAGTGCAATATCCATTCCAAATTTTACAGGTTGGTACACACAGAGCAGTGTTCCTTTCCACCTCCTTCCCTTAGCCTAGAATTCACAGATAGAGGAGTTACAGGTCCACCATCTTCATCATGTAATAGATATAAAGGAAGGAGGCTGAAGTAGCTCGATGCTCTTTATCACTTAAAGTACCACTTATCATGTGATTATTCTGTTATACTGAAGTTTAACAACACTGAACAACGTACTGTTCATCACCTCTCCGATACTAGACACTTTCACACCCTCGTGCTCTCACTTTTCACTTCACGTCTTGATTATTGTAATGTTGTATATGCCGACCTGCCTCGTTCTTCAATGAAAAAACTACAGTCTCTCCAGAATACTGCAAAGAAATTACTTTGTCATGCTCACTGCTCTGACCACGTAACCCCTTTTTTAAAACAGTATCACTGACTGCCAGTGCAAAAACGTGTGGAGGTGCATTTTTGATATGACGTCTAAGTCCGACTTTGGATATTTTGCACAAAATGTCCAAAATCTGAATAGGAAGGAAGGTCATTTTCAAAAAAAAAAGTCTCTTTTTTTGAAAATACTGTTTCATACAAGGTTTTGTGCTTTGGATGTTTTGTATTTTGGTCCAATTTAAAAAAAAAATGAATAAGTGCAAAACATAGAAAATCAAACCATTGGGATGTAGGAGGAGTCAGCATTTTTAGCAGACTGGTCCACCAGACATCCCAGGAGAGTAATGAGGAACCCTAGAGGGCACTTCTGTGCACTTCATAAAAATGCTCCCAGGTACACATCTCACCTTTGCTCCCTTATCTTATTCACTGAGCCCTCCAAAACCCATCCAAAACTTACTGCCCCCCACTGTACACTACTACAATAGCCCTTAGGGGTGAAGGGGCACCTATATGTGGGTACAGTAGAGGTCTAAGTGCTTTAAAGGTTAGGAGGACTACCTTGTAGACTATTGGGCTCATTTTTGAAAGAGAAAAACGTCTAAAAAGTGGCAAAAAGCAGACTTAGGACATTTTTCTCACACGAACATCCAAATCAGTATTTTTGAAACCTATTTTTCTATGCTGTGCAACCAGATCTGAGCATTCCTAAGACTTAGATGTTTTTCAGCCATAATGAAACAAAACAAAAACTAGAACCATTCCCCAATACGGCTTCTCCGTTCTGTCAATGATTCCCATCTTGTCCTTTCCGGCACTAAACACGCCCACTACAAATCCACCAGGAACACTGTATTTTTCTTTCTCTCTCCCGGTATTAGAAATTGGCTTCCAATTTGTCTTTAGAGCAATTCTTCTTTTAAAATCCTTTAAAGTTAACTTGAAAACCTTTCTCTTCCAACAAGCTTTTGAAGACAACGGGTGATGGACCAGCCAGTATGAGATTTCTGTCTATTATACCATCCAGACCCTGCCCTCCTGTTCTTAAGTATGAATGAGTAACTTTTCTATCATTATTTTGGCGTTTTCCCCCCTCTGTTTTTATTATAAATATTAGTTGTAAATGTAAACCGCTCTGCTGTGCCTTGGCAGTTAGAGCAATATAACATGACTCAATAAACATAAACACTTGCAGACCCAGTTTCAAATACTTGAGTTGCAGCATCTTAAAACATTCCAAGCCCCAACCAGCGCCTTCCTAGTTGCAAGCAATTGCTCTCTGCTCCACTCCTCTACCCTCTATCCCGTTCATTCATTCAAGTGCAATGGCTTCACGGCGTAATGCTTGTCTCCAAAGCCATTTCTTATTTCTTGTTCTTGCTGCTTTACTAAATCATTTGTGTTTCCTGCATGAGTTCATTGTGACTTGGGCAGTTTGTGGTGTATGAGTGAACTGCACATTTTGGAAGTTTTAGCTCTGTCTAAAGGCTTACATAATTTGAAAAAACACAACTTTTGCAAGGAAAGGTATCTCTAACTCAATAAAAATGGAACAGGCAAACAAAGTCTCATTGGTAAAATGCACCAATTTATTTTCAATGTCTATTTAAAAAACAAACACTGTTATATCTAGCATTGTACAGAAGATTCCGAATAAAGTAGCATAATGAAATGATTTAGAATCAGCCTGTATGTCAGAGACCTTATCACAAGACATGAGCCCCAGTCTTCAACAAAAATACATCCTTATCTGCCACCCAGCTCCATCTTCCATAAGTCTGAGCAGCTGGACTTAATACTGTGAATGATCTCTTGTTTTTTCTAAGCATGCTCAGTGCTGCTGTGTTTTATTGCTGTTTAACTCATATTAATGGGCAAATGTGTTTTATTACTGTAACACACCTTAGTGTCTCTTACCATGTGTTCAATATAAGGCTAATGTTATAAACATGAAACTGGCTCTTACAGGTTCTGCATGGATATACACATGTAAAAAGTGGACAGTGCTTGCTTTTATATGATATGTGCAAAGGCATCCCCAACAGCCAGGGGCGCCTACAGAGATGGTCTTCCCCATTAAACAGCCCTGATCACAGGTTTCAATCATCCTCTGAAACAAACTGCAGTCCGTTAGGAGTTGTTTTCCATTGCAGTTTGTTTCCGAGGATGATTGAAACCTGTGATAAGGGCTGTTTAAAGGGGAAGGCCATCTCTGTAGGCGCCCCTGGCTGTTGAGGTTTCCTTTCTGTAAGATTTATATTGCAGATAATCTTATGGCTTAAAGTCCTGATTTAGAGCAAACTATTTAGTGATTGGTTTCATGTTATTTTTGCTCTCCAGTATATTTTTTGATTTTTGTATAACATAAAGTATGCAATTTATGACTTCAGCCATGCTTCATCTAATTTCTAACCCATAACATGCCAACAATTCCCTTTCCCTGTTCAAAACTAAAGTTATTTTCTAATTTAGTGGGTCTTTTACAAAGGCGTGCTAGTGTTTCTAGCATGTTTTAGCACATGCTAACTGCAAGAGACACCCATCTATTCCTTATTTTTAGCATGTGCTAAAACGCTAGCGTACCTTTGTAAAAGGACCCCTTAGTAAATACGATAAAGGGTTAAGTAAAAAAAAATCAGATGATTGTGAAGCATGATACCGCAGCTATGACGTCAGAATCTCTACTTCCTCTTCCTTCTTCACAATGTGAAATGGTTTAATTTCTTCTTCTGTAGAACCCCCAATTCCAGGAACCTGTAACACTGGACTTCCTGGATGCTGAGCTGGAGAATGAAATTAAAGTCGAGGTGAGACTTTGCTCTTGTGAACCTTTTCGTGTAGTGTAAGTGATACTAATGTTGTTCTGGTTTCTAGATGCATCACTGGCAGTCTAGAAAACATAATGAAGTACAGATTGTGGTGGAGGGCTCGGGGGGCTATGCTGAGGCAGAGAAGGAATGAGTTAAGAAATGAAAGAGAGAGGAGGGAACTATGAGACTAAAGAAACAAAATGATACCCATAAGACACAACTGACAGACAACGTCCATGTATGTGTCAGAATTTAAGAAAGCATGGGATCCCTTGGGAAAAGGAGGAGTTAGTGGTTATTGAGGAAGGGCAGACTGGATGGGCCTTTTGGTCCTTATCTGCTGTCATGTTTCAATGTGACACACCGAACACTAAAATTCACACTGAACAAAATGTGCCTAAATATTTAATTGTTTTATTGTAAGTTTAGTATGAATTTGCCTATCCCATATAAAAAAAAAAAAAACTGTGCAACACATCAGTCCCAGATTTCTCACTTGTCATATAACAAGATAAATATATATTCAAATTCTGCTGTCACCTCAGTAACAGCAACACAAAATCCCTCCACCGCCAGATATTGTGATGCAACACAGAAACCTACAAAGGTGCTACCCAGATACCACCTAGCAAACAGAAGCTGTGGACAGCAGACCTGCAACTGTTTCAGCTGGGGCTGGTGGCACAGTTATTATTGGGGGTAGTGGGGAAGCATAAAATAGGGACCAATCATAGGAGCCAACGTTTCAAAATTATTGGGGGTGCTAAGCCCAGTGGAAATAACCCCTCCCTGGACACATTCAATGAATATTCTCTATATTGGGGGTGCTCAAGCACCCACAGCACCCACAGAGTCGGCTCCTATGGGACCAATTATGGGGATTTCGAAAACCTGGCTCTCAAAATTGCTGCTCTTCTCTACTTAAAGCACTGATGGTTGCAAAGGAAGCACAGGCTTGCTCCCTACACCAAATGTTTTGTGACACATCTCCTACCTCTTGGGGACAGACCAGTGGAGAACCACTGCTATAGCATAATGATATCTAGCTACAGAATTAGAGTGACTTGCAGGATATAATACTTGAAACATTCTGCTAATGATTTGTTATGGTTGTGGGCACATTACTTTCAGAGAGTGGGCTTACCGCACGCTATTCCAAGAGTACCACTGGCCTAATGCGGCCAGCAGCAGTAGTTCCGGGTCGAGCATTCGCCATTTCCGGAGAATAAATAAAAACCCTAGAAATGGGTAGCCACACACTGCCCAGTTACCACTGGGTTACCGCAGGAGCCCTTTTAGCCACCTCAGTGGTCCCCACCACATGGCCACGCGGTACAAGTTATCATACCTTGTGGCCATTTGGGGGGGGGGGGGCTTTTTACTTGCTGCGATAGAAAGGGCCTCAGTGCATAGGAAAAATAGCCCCCACCACTACCACTGGGCCTTTTTTCACGCAGCTTGGTAAAAGGACCCCTTAGAGTGTAGAGGTCAGATTCAAATCTAGCCTTGTTTTCTTTTCTTTCTTAAACCAGGATACAGAGTCAATCTGAGATATGTAGAATTTTAACTTTGTGGTGTCAATTCTACTACTACTACTACTACTTAGCATTTCTAACAAGTAATTTTCTTCTATTTAAAATGAGTTGATTTACAAACCCTTATATGTAATCATGATGGTTTATAGTTTATTAAAACTTTTTTATATACTGCCTTTCCTGCACAGCAAGGCAGTTTACAATCAAGCATTAAAAACAGTATAAAATAGGAAAAAAAGGGAGGATATTGGTGAACATTATGCTTAATGTGTCTATTTGTTCTTTAGATTCGAAATCAAATGATAGATGGAAAAAGTGGAGAGCGGACATTTGGAACACTGATTAAGTCACAAGATGAGGTAAGAGACAATATTATGGCACCACAGAATGAAAACTATTGTGAGATAGTATGTTGGTGATCATTTATGGCTTGTGAGTCTCACACCTGGATGGATGCATAACATCCTCTGGGTAAGGATAGAAAACTTCTCATTTATCAAGATAATCACAACGAGATAGATCTTTCCCTGCACCTCCATGGCATGTCCAGAGAGAGGTGACTGGATGTTCTCCTCTTTTGTAATATGCAACGCTATCATGTATAGGGTAGTTCTCTACCAGACAATGTCAGCTGGAAGTGTTAACATACTGTATACCATAATGCGTGTGCCTTAGTGTGGGTAGGGCGTCACTCATCGGTACGAACTCTGTTGTAAAAGCAGTATTCTACAGTATCTTTCCATCTATTATAGGTCTTCTTATCTTTTGTTAAAACTGAGAAATCACGAAACATTCATGATGTAAAATCAGGTTTCTCAGTTTTAACTGATAAACACCACCATGCCCTGCATCCCAGCTAACCCTACCCCATAACTAGAAATGGGGGTCAGTCCAAGACTTGTTCACAGTATCAGCAAACGTTCTCTGAAGCAACACAGGCTCAGTCCTTTTTCCTTAGTTTTATCATTTTAATGTTCATGTTCAAGAGGCATCTTGAAACAGAAGATACTAGTGTATAAAAAAAGAATGATCTAATCCAAGATTTGTACACCATACTAATCCCATCTTGAGGCTCAAGGTTGTTCACAAAATAAGAGACTCAAAATAACATGAAGAATTACATAAATTCAACAATAAAACATCCTAAAATTTGTCAAACACGAATAATGCAGGAGCCCTTAATCCCTACAAAATTAATGGTGGTGTCATGTGGTAATTAAAAAAAAAGGCCATGTACTAATGACAACATTAGCACATGGCCGTAATGCAAAAAAAAAAAAAGATAATGAAAGCGTTTATATTGCAGCAGTAAAAATGACCTTAGTGCATAGGAAAGACCTAGGTAGGGGCGTGTTATTATTATTAATTACATTTGTACCCCGCGCTTTCTCACACATAACAGGTTCAATGCGGCTTACATAGTAAATAGAATTACAAAGTCTTGAAGGAGAATGTTTCAAGTTGTAGTAAACGTAGTAGTGGGGTTTTGACAATATGTAAATTGAGCACGGAGAGGTAAACAAAGATAGGATGAGCAAAAGGAGAAGAGATTGGGAAGGGTAAGGAGTAGGAAGGATGGAGAGGAAGAGATTGAAGAATGAGACATGGTCAAAGGTATAATAATCGTCGGGGCAGTGTTATGGCCTCTTTTTGCCACAGCGCAGTAAAATGACCCCTTTGTTAATCTTCCATTCCATTCCGTCCTAATAAGTCATTCCTGTCAAAAACTCACCAAACTTTATGAAGCTTAAGATAACAAGCATCCATTTAACTAAACAAATAACTTTCTTTATGACTAAATGAACAGATGATAAATGAATAGTGATGAACGTCTTCCACTCTGGGTGATTAGACATTTCTCATATTAGCTGGATGTGCAATGATGGGATCTTCCGACACTGTCTTAGGTTGTGCTCAGCTCTGTCCCAGGGAGCTGCAGGTTTGTTCATCCTTCTGATTGCTTATCATCCCTGATTTAATAGGTGACACATTTTGTTAGTCACTGAGCAATACTGGAACTCCAAAAGCACATTTGTGTCAATGTGTAAAAGCACTGAAGCAAAAGATTATGTTCTTTGTATCTTAAAATGTGTCAGAGATGTAAAAAGCACATTTTCATCTGTCTACTGGTAGAGATGCATCACCTATTAAATCAGGGATGCTAAGCAATCAGCTCGATTTCCCGGCCATTACTGGTGCACACGTTGCCTGGACTTAGAGTCAAAGTGGATATGCGTTTCAGAAACTTTCCTTCAGCAAATAACACCGTGTTTACATTTTATAGCAAAATAATTATAATTATTTACCATGGTTTTCCAGAGATACATCGACAAAGGAAACAGAACGTACACCTGGACTCCTGTGAATGGAACTGATTATAGGTAAATACATTATCATACTTTGTCTTGTTCCCATCAGATTATTTCTGCATTTTAGAGCATATTTCTTTAATATGCTGTGTGAACTGTGTCACTCATTAAACATAACTTAGTGAATTGCCCTTTTGTAGAATATGCCTACAAGTTCACACAATAAATCAAGTCAGCGAGGTCAGCGTTTTTTGAAATACTGGCCTCTGCTGGATCTCGAAACCTACTTCAGCAGACGAACTTACTCAAATTCCAGCACTGAATATCCTGATATAAATAGTTACCAGCCCAATATCCAGGAAAGCACCCGGAAAAAAAGTTTGGAGAGCCTTTTCTCGCCTAACTTTATCTGTGCACTTATCTAGAAATCATTAGCAGTAATAGAAACCAGCAAAGACAATTGAATCTCTTCTCATTCTTCACATGTGGTACATAGGCAGGAGTACAGAAAATTCTTCTTTAATGAGCAGGGCTGATGTTTTAGGTGGTCTAAGCAAGCTTTCAGTCTTGCACCCCACCCACAAATTAACCGTTAACTCCCTTGACCTTCCAACAATTGTGATCACCCCAATACCACCCTTCACAGGATAATCTGGGTAAACAAGCTGTTTGAAAATTGATCACCCTTTGAGTGTGTCTGGTTCTTGGGACCTATTGATTTCCTTTTACTGCAGCTGCCCTTGATGATTGGCTAGTCCTGCTTAATGGTTGGGTGGCCCTGCTTAATCCTAATTTAGGAGCATAAATTTAGGATCTCAGGTTTTTTTCTGAATATCAAGCTGTGAGGGAGTCTATAGGGAGTTACTGTTCCCCCTCACCAACACTCCCTCACAGTTACAGAGCCACCTTAAATGTTTCTCTTCAGTCCAAGGGAGAAGTGATTCAGCAAGAGTGGAGCTAGGAGAGCATGGCCCAGAAAGGTTAAGAGCCCAGGGTACATTCAAGCCAAGAAGGACCCGGTTAAAGATGACTCCAAGCAGGGCTGCAGTATCTGAATGGAAGCCCTAGGGGAAAAAAAGCAGCCCTCAAGCATAAGCCTTTATTGAAAGCTAATATAAAGTAGAAGACCAAGTTTATCTTGGAACCCTACTACCATTATAACCTTTGGAACTTAAAGCAAGACCAGGCCTGGTATCACGGACTCAGGGGGTTAAACCCTTGGGCCATGGATGGACCCCGACCACAGCAGACAAGTCTTTCAAACTGGCACAAGACAGGCAGGAACTTGAAGCAAGGCTGGAGCCAGGGCAAGGAACTTGAGGCAAGGCTGGAGCCAGGGCAAGGAACTTGAGGCAAGGTTTGAACCAGGGCAAGGAAGACAGATAAGGCAAGAACTGTACCTGGACAAGGCAAGGCAAGACCGGCAAGAGAGGAACCAAATCTGGATGAGGCAAGGACAAGCAAGGCAATGGGGCTAGAACTGGACCCAGACAGGACAATGCAAGACAAGGAAACAAGGCTAGAACTGGGTCCAGACAAGGCAAAACAAGGCAGGGCAAGAACAAGACAAAAGACAAGACAGACAAGGCTGGGACTAGAGGCACAACAGGAGCTAGGCAGGAACTCGGAGACAAAGCAGAACTTGAGCTTGGCAGAGAGTTGTAGACCAGGCAAGGCTGGGTCCAAGGCAACACTAGGTCTAAGGCAAGGTCTGCAGACAAGGCAGGAACTTGGAGTCAAGGCAAAGCTCAGCTGGAAAATGGAGAGAAAGCAGGAACTGGAACAAGGCAGGAACTCAGGACACAAGGACACCTCATTGTGAAGGCCCTGATGGAAAGCAGGCAGTGTCCTAAATACTCCCAAGGCTGGAAAAGAGCTCTCCAGAGGACCCTGGAACTCCACCACGCTGCTCTGATAAGGACAGGACTATGGTGCATGCACTTGTCCTAGAGGGACCGACATTGTTGCACAGGAGTTGGCTGCCACTTGAAGGAATACCGCAGGACCAGGCTGAAGAGTGGTGCAACAGAGGTCGGGGTGGTGAATGCATTTGGGGGAGGCTGGGACAGGAATCATGGCAGGGCCGTGACACCTGATTGTGTGAACTATTGAAGGACAGAACTTTAACTCAGAGACTCCAGCTGTGTTGTGGTGACCTTTTGAGGGAACAGATTGGTGATACCATGGCCTTTCAGGAGCAGGCCATGGGAAGAACTCTTGAGAGAACAGACTGATTTTTCTACACGTTTATTTCTCCTCACCTGTGAAAGTATCAGGTCACCCCTTTTCTTGCACATCAATAAACTGCTTTTGTTTTAATTTTAACCCAGTGCCTGGCTGTGATTAATCAGGGCTCCAGGTCCACCTTGGCTCGAGCTGTTACACAAGTCCAGAAATTTTAACCAAATATCTGCTTCAGCTTTTCCCAGTGTGACAGCAGATATATTAGATATTGCATATTTGTTCAGGTAATATTTTGGCATTCATATCCTCTAGACTGTGAATTAACTTGTCTAGTATTGATCAGTTTGGTGTGTGCACATGATGAGAAGTGCTGGAAGATATTTCCATTTGTAAGGTTGCTTAATAGTAGTAGCGAGGGTTTGTGATGATGTATGAATTTGCCATAACCCATTAAAGTCCCTAAAACTCAAATTCACATTGAATACTGTTATATAAATTAGGCATGTGCACAGGGGAAAAATGTTTTGGTTTATTTTTGAAGTTTGGCCTGCAATCCACAGTACAATGTACATATTTGTAAACCGCAACATCAAAATAATAAAATTTGAGTTCTGTGCGGTTTGCAAAAGAATTCTACCAGCCATTTCTGGGAATTAATAACAAAAGTTTACAACCGCTATTGGTTAAAAAAGAAAATACAAGGACCACATTTCTTTAAACAGAAACGTTTTTAACATGCTGCGAAAAAATACAAATTCACTCTCAAATCTATGAAATTCTAGTAAAGAATTGCACAAATTTATGTCTGGGTGAGGAAAGGCAGAGGTTAAAAAACACCTATATTTTACATTTTTTACTGCTAGATAATTCAAATAAATTTGTTGAACTGACGTAGGAGGTCTTTTACTAAGGTGCCCTGGAGGGGCATAATCGAATGGGGGCGCCCATCTCTAAGGACTGCGCCACAAAGGGGAAGGGAAACCCGTATTATCGAAACAAGATGGGCGTCCATCTTTCGTTTCGATAATATGGTCGGGGACGGCCAAATCTCAACATTTAGGTCGACCTTAAAGATGGTTGACCTTAGAAATGGGCGGCCTCGGTTTTCAACGATAATGGAAACCAAAGACGTCTATCTCAAAAACGTCCAAATCCAAGCCCTTTCGTCGTGGGAGGAGCCAGCAATTGTAGTGCACTGGTCCCCCTCACATGCCAGGACACCAATCGGGCACCCTAGGGGGCACTGCAGTGGACTTCAGAAATTACTCCCAGTTGCATAGCTCCCTTACCTTGGGTGCTAAGCGCCCCAACCCCCCCCCCCCCCCCCAGGTCCGCCTGCCTGAAGTACACTGCACCCACTACAACTGCTCCAGGGACCTGTATACTGCTGCGATGGACCTGAGTATGGCATTTGAGGCTGGCAAAAAAGTATTTTTAAACTTGTTTTTTATGGTGGGAGGGGGTTAGTAACCACTGGGGGAGTAAGGGGAGGTCATCCCCAATTCCCTCCAGTGGTCATCTGTTCAGGTCGGGCACCTTTATGAGGCTTGGTCGCAAGAAAAAATGGACCACGTAAAGTCAGCCAAATGCTCGTCAGGGACACCCTTCTTTTTTCCATTATCAGCCAAGGAAACCCATCTCTTAGCCACGCCCCAGTCTCGCCTTCGCTATGCTTCCGACACGCCCCTGGAAACTTTGGTTGTCCCTGCAACAGAAACCAGTTGAGGACGCCCAAAATCGGCTTTTGATTATGCCGATTTGGGCGCCCCTGGGAGAAGGACACCCATCTCTCGATTTGTGACGAAAGATGGGCGTCCTTCTCTTTCGAAAATAAAGCGTGCTAGTGTTTTTAGCATACGCCAGAAATCAGCTGGCATAAATGCTGAGATGGCCGTTATATTCTCATGAGCATCTCAACGTTTAGCGTCAGCTAAAAACGCTTTTGCACCTTAGTAAAAGAGCTCCTAAGTAGCTTTGTTATTAGCAGGATGATTTATGAGTTGATGCAGATATAGTGGTGCCATTCCATGTAATATTCTATGTATAAATAAAGAGCATTTAAACTTAATACGTGACTTTACTGGTAAACAATGTAAATTTCAAATAACAGAGATGTAATCCTATTTTTAATGGAATAAATTAATCTGACAGTGGTATTTTGTGAAGTCTGTAAACTTCTAAGGGCAAGAGTTCTGCCATCATGATATATTATTTTACAGTAGTCCAATTTCAGAAGAATCATTGCTTGTGCAATATTCTAAAATAATCCCTATGAAAGAATTTTTCTTACTCTTCTTACAGCACAGAGGGGTCCTTTTACTAAGCCGAGGTAGAAATAGGCATGCGGTAGTGTAGGCGTGTGTTTTTGGCGTGCATCGGGCCAGTTTTTACTGCATCTGCAAAAAAGGGGGGGGGGCTTTAATGGGACGGGAAAAAGGCATGTGGTAAAACTGAATCCAACACGTCCCTAAAACCGGCCTGAGCCCTAATGCCACTCATTGATCTAGCGGTAAATGCTCATGCGCTACACGTGCGGTGACTGGTCAGGGTGCACCAACTGCCGATTACCGCTGGAAACACTGTGGGTGGGAGGAAATAAATAAATCATTCATTTGCAGATGATCAAAAGCCCCGCGCTGTTCCAAACCCCTCCCAGTCCCCCTACCTTAGTTGGAGGAGAGACGCAGCCTGCCTCCCTCCTCTTCCTTGGGTTGACGCCGCAAAATACTCTGGGGTGAAATATATTTTCTTTGAGTCACAGCATGTGTCTTCATTTGTGAGTGCCAAATATCTTGAGAGACAAACCTCTGTTGTTTATTTATTTATTAGTTACATTTGTACCCCACATTTTCCCACCTCTTTGCAGGCTCAATGTGGCTTACATAGTACCGTGAGGTGTTAGCCACCACCGATGATGAAACAAATACAGAGTGATGTTGTAACAGAACATTAGAGAATAAAGAGAAGAAGAGTGATACATTGTTCATTGCCGGTTATGGCTTCGTTGTGTTGCTGAGTTCAGTTACTTAAGTTGGATCAGTAGGGTATGCCTTTTCGAACAGATCAGTCTTTAGTGATTTCCGGAAATTGAGGTGATTCTGCGTTGTCTTTATGGCTTTTGGTAATGCGTTCCATAGTTGCGTGCTTATATAGGAGAAGCTGGATCGGTAAATTGATTTGTACTTGAGTCCCTTGCAGCTAGGGTAGTGAAGATTTAGGTATGCTATTTTATCATCAGTCTCAATTGAGAGACCTGTTGAAGTGGCTGAACCTCCTAGGACTTAGATTGCAGAGTTTCATTACCTATGCCATTAGAATTAATTCTGCTGTTTTTAGCCATTTCCCTTAAAATTTAAGTCTCTTTTGTCGTGGGCTGCTTAGAGTCACGTGAAATTAGATTATTTCCTATGATTTTTAGTTGTGCTTGTTTGTTTCTTTTCTTCATGTTGATTCTGTAATAACTATAACAAACTGTGATCTTGTATAAAAATTATTCAAACTTTATAAAATTTAAAATTATGCATTTTCCATAGTTTCATGACCTACTGGTGTGACTTCTGATGTTGCTTTGTAATATTTTGTAGCTAGGAAAGCAATGGAAAACAAAAATGAGGACGTTATAATGCCTTTCTATTGCTCCATGGTGTGACTGCACCTCGAATATTGTGTTCAATTCTGGTCGCCGCATCTCTAAAAAGATATAGTGGAATTAGAAAAGGTACAGAGAAGGGCGATGAAAATGATAAAGGGGATGGAACAACTTCCTTATGAGGAAAGGCTGAAACGGCTAGGGCTGTTCAGCGTGGAGAAACAACGGCCGAAGGGAGATATGATAGAGGTCTATAAAATAATGAGTGGAGTGAAACGAGTAGACATGAAGCGTCTGTTTACGCTTTCCAAAAATACTAGGACTAGGGGGCATACGATAAAGCTACAAAGTAGTACATTTAAAACGAATCAGAGAAAATGTTTCTTCACTCAATGTGTAATTCAACTCTGGAATTTGTTTATTTATTTATTTATTGCATTTGTATCCCACATTTTCCCACCTATTTGCAGGCTCAATGTGGCTTACAATGTTCTGTTATGGCATAGAAACATGGATGTCATAATTGAATTAAGCAGATAGAAAATGTGGTAAAGGCAGTTAGCTTAGCAGAGTTTAAAAAAGGTTTGGACGGCTTCCTAAAGGAAAAGTCCATAGACCATTATTAAATTGGACTTGGGGAAATTCCACTATGTCTGGGATAAGCAGCATAAAATGTGTTGTACTTTTTTGGGGATCTTGCCAGGTATTTGTGACCTGGATTGGCCACTGTTGGAAACAGGATGCTGGACTTGATGGACCTTTGGTCTGGCCCAGTATGGTAATACTTATGTACTAACTGAGTTAAGGGTTAACTGTGTTGAGTGAGTCTAACCCCTGCATTTGGTGTCCCTGATAGAACTGTGCCATGGTCATTGTCATGGCAACAAACTCAAAACTGTAGACTCAAGAGAGTTTTTGCTTATGAGAGCTGAATAGCTTAATTCTGTTCTCTAACTTTGAAATGAAATCATTAGCAAGGGATGATACTTTTCAGAGAAAGACAGGATGCTTCAAGAACTACAGTTTACCACCTTCCTTACAGTAGACACAAGGTAGTTTTGTTTTCTTTGCTATGACTTTTTCTGTGGCTTCTATTGTTAAATGTAATATTACTAACTAAACACTGTGGGCTGTATTATCACCTATATACTCTTCTCGCTGATGTAGTGTATCACTCTGGTTATAAACTGAACTGACCCTATTCACCTTGCAAGAAGCTATGACTATTTCAGTGGACATGAGAATAATATCCATGTGCTCTGAATCCCCTGGTTAAAACTGAAGAATTACCACATTGATGAAATTTGTCTGCCCTGAACAACAGGCAGGGGTTGGTGGTTGAGAGGCTAGGATAGGGGAGGGCAGACTTATACGGGGTCTGTGCCAGAGCCGGTGATGGGAGGCGGGACTGGTGGTTGGGAGGCGGGAAATACTGCTGGGCAGACTTATACAGTCTGTGCCCTGAAAAAGATAGGTACAAATCAAGGTAAGGTATACACATATGAGTTTATCGTGGGCAGACTAGATGGACCGTGCAGGTCTTTTTCTGCCGTCATCTACTAATTTTGATCCACATTATAAGGACACTCTATGGAGTGCATTGTACATTACATTCACCATTTCTGGCTTCATGACTTTATGGACAATGAAGAGATCATTTGTCAACAGAACTAGGTTTTCCATTCATGGAGCCATATGACTTCATTCCTGAGACTAACACACTTTTGAAGAAAGGACACTATAATGAACACTCACTCCATTGACTTTACATTGAAGTTGCATCATTCATACATATGAACTTGAGGTTCTGATCTCTCTGCTTATTCATGTATCTGACCTATAACTGTTATATTTCCCTTCTATCATACTCTGTTTGCATGTATTAGTATTACACTTGTCCATATATTTGCTTATATTTGTTTATTGCGATACTAGCTTTGTATTCACTAGCCATTGTATCATTTAGTTTTAACATACAGTGATAAACCATTAGTTTTTTTAAAGTTGTGAGTCACTCTGTGGTAACTCTTCCCACCTTAAAACCAGAGAATCTGTAAAGAGTATAGCCCCCGTCACAATTTAATACGTGTTTTCACAGATCTTAATCTGACCAAGCCTGTATCAAAGGCCTGAAGCCGTTACAAGGATCCTGTATGTTAAAGATGTTCACTACATTTCATCAGCCAAGAATAAAAACTGTGACCCTAATTCAGGAACAATATGTAGAGTGACTCATCTAGTAATAGGGGCATTGCCATCCCTCTGATTTGAGGGAAGCCCAGAGGTGGACTGTGGGAGCAACACATTCCCTTCTTCCCCAGTGCACCAAAATTAATACTTGTTCTGGCAAAGTTCCAGTTCGGCGACTGGAGACATGCCGTTGACTTCTTCTGTACTATAGCAGCGTGAGGAGGAAGGGAGCAGCTCAGCGACAAATTTTGTTGGCTGGCAGGGCTACGGCATTCCAGTCAGCCATTTAATGGGAGCTGCATATTTGGAGTGGGCCTGAGCACAAAGTGGGGGGAGGTGCAGGCCATCAAACCCTCCCTTCGCTATGCCACTGGCTAACATGCAACCTAATGATTTAAGAGAACCTTAAGGAAGGGGAATTCAACCCTAATCTAGAGTATCAGAGGCTGGCGTGGCAGAATCCTATCTGTTTGGCTTGCTACTGTCAACAGTTATACCCACCAGTCATGGCCCACTGATAGCAAAGACCGTGTAGGGACTCAGCCAGTCTGCTCCACCTCCTGCCACTGGAGCTGATCTACCTTGCCTCCAGCAACCGTCATGGAGAAGACGACTCTACTGCCATCTGCAGTTTATATAGTTTAAGTTCTGTGATCACATTTGTATCTGGATTTAGTTGAAGTGTGTGTTAAATCAAGGGCACCATGTTTTTTTTTTTCATTAGCCATAAGTAGTAGTATTAGGAATCATAAGGATTTAACGGAGTCTTTACTGCTCTAAAAATATGCCACTATTATATTTATACTTCTAAATATGTGGCTAAAGAGAGTTCTTGAGCTTCAGAACCAGGGATCAGGTGTTTTTAGACTTAGTGCTATCATCTACACTCCTGTTTATACACACTGGGCCCAATAGTCGAAGTGGTTGAACTGGGCAGGAGAGGCTCCTGCCCAGGCCACCAATATTCAGCAGAATTATGTCGCTGAATATTGGCTGCAATTTACCATAGGTTGAGGGCGGTCAGGGGGCAGAGTTTGGGTGGAGATGTAACTTAGCTGGTTTAGCAGACTACATATCACCAGTAACCGACTAAGTATGCGCAGGTAAAGTTGGAACAGACAATTAAGTGCTTGTTGACATCAATTATTGATAGTGCTTAATTGGCTAATTAATTTACGTGTAGATCTGGGGTGACCTGTACAGAATCCGGGGATTAGGGAGGAAGTTATCAACATGGGCTACCATTAAGATGTGATGCTATGTTATTATTAACTAGGTCTCATTGCATGAAATGAGCGTGAGCCCATGTTGATAACTCCCCCCCCCCCCCCTTATGATGAAAAAAATGTAACACTTGCTAGAACGTTTTAATGTACAAAAATAGATTAGATGCCTGTTGATTCATAGAATAATGCACATTAAACTATTTTGCATGCACTTCATTGTTAAGACTTGCTGTGAATATTCCTTCCTTATGGAAACGGGATGCTCAATCATGGTACCTGGATACCTTGTCTAATACTTATCACTATTTCCATTACAGCTTGGCTTTGGTGTTACCTCCCTACAGCTTTTACTATATAAAAGCCAAGTTAGATGAGACAATACTTCAAGCCAAATGTAAGTAGTGACAGAACTTTCTGTCCTGATTAGAGTCTCTCAGAATGGATCTTAAATTAAGTGTCTTCTTCAGGCACCCAGATATGAGCTCATAGAGTTTCTTTGATGATTTCTTCATGAAAGCTGCAGCAATGATTTCAATCCATATGAAATATGCAATATCTAAATTATATTCTATGCGAATAGAGTACGTGCATCTTCCATACCCCGGTTTTGTGAATTACCCTTTCTAAAATTATTGTTTTGATGTATCATCTGTTGCTGTAATTTATTCATGATGAAGCTGACAATCTTTTGATGTGCATTTCTGTTAATGTAACCCTGGCCTCCCACCACAAATGTTCCAGGCACCAGCTTGCTCGTCAGGTCAGCAAAAGAAACCAGGGTCACAGTGGGTCACTGAGCAGGGCGCAGGCTGGGGGCCAGATTTACTCTGGTAGGCCGTAGGGTTTTAAGCCACGCTTTGTCTAGATTTTACTTTTCTTTGTTAGTCCAGGAGCAAATAAACTTCACTCTCATTCAAAGAAATACTTTAATCCAGGTTTTATAAACCAAACACGAACTTTACTTAAGTCAGCAATAGCAGTTCATCAAGACTTCATGAATATTCTGGAGGCAAACAACTCTTTAGGTATCCAACAAGGTAACTTATTAAAAGAAAAAAAAGAAGAAGGTTAAGTGCCAGTTCAAGACTTTGCTGTAAATTCAATAGTCCATTTGTAAATCCTATGGTATGTACGTATTTACAACTCCTCCAGTCCATTATCCATCCTTTTGGGCAAAATAATACAAGGCTGGACCTGCAGCGCTTTTGCAGCAAGCTGTCGCCTCTTAGAACCAGACCTCCCTGTCTGTCCTCTCTCTCCCAGAGGTGTACCTCTCAGGCTCCTTCCTTGTTCTTGCTTCTGGGCTGGGTCACCCCTTCTTCCCACCTGGAGCACTCCTCCCACTTCACAGTTAATGCTGTTATTGGCAAAAACCTCCTCTTAGTTTATTGGTCCTCTACAGGATACCCCCTCTCTACACCAGTCCTGGCAAGGGTGAAGGCAACCAAAGACCATGTGCTCTGCACAACAACAACTTTTATTAACTCCAAACTCCACCTCTACTGTCGTTTCCCTCAGCACGTTCTCATGAACACTGCCCTTGGGGGCTAGGCTTCTAACTCTTCCTTTTCAACCAATTTGCTCCCCAATGACTCTAGGGAAGGGTTTCTCATCAGTTTAGTAATCCCCATTATAATGGGGAATTACACTAAGCTGCTTTATGTTCAGCTTGATCAATTTTTTGAGTCACAATACTTACCCAGTGCCATCAAATGGTCAACATGTATGAAAGGTTTATAGTGGTAATGCTAATAGGGTGTCAGTGAAAACACGGGAAGTAAACTGACAACTAAACTCTTATTCCAAGGAATGGTCAGTATTGATGGATACTATTAATTTTAAAAAATAGACTCAATGAGGGCCTCTTACTAAGGCAAGCTAGTGTTTTTAGCGCGTGCTAATATTTAGGGCATCCATGGACGTCGCTAATGTTTAGCATACCGTAAATGTTAGCACACCTTAGTAAAAGACCCCCTAAATTAGTAGTTTGGATTTAAATCTGAACTCATAGTTTCACGGAACTAGAGGTTAAATAGAACGTTTCATGAACACAATTATGTAAACAGAAGTAATTCATGACTTAGATAAATCCAGAGTATTACCATGTAGACTCCATTTGTGTCTAGCTTGAATCTTTTTTACCCAAATCTGATGAAATTCTTACAAGTTTGGGCTTATATTCAAACCAGCTAATATTCAGATTGTGGGAGGTAGGCGATTGGCGCTGTGTCCAGATATTGAATGGTGGACTGTTTCCAGTGACCGGCATTGAATATCTTGGGGGAGGGGTTGGCCGGTTTAAACTAAACCAGCAAAGTCAATATTCAGCACTGGCTGGTTAAGTTTATAGCGGCCAAAGATAGACTTGCTATTTGGCCACCAAACTTAGCCAGCGATACGCTGAATATTTGCGGTTAGACGGTTATATCGTGCAAAATAGCCAGTTAGCCGCTATGTGCTAAGTGGTAATATTCAGCAGAGATAACTGGCTATCTTGCTCTGAATATTAGACAGTTAAGTGCTCTTTGACCGTCCAGCAGCGTTCTTGGCCGGTTAAATAGCACTGAGTGTCAACCAGATAGTAAACATTTAAGGATTTTTAAATAATTCTAGGAAACATGAGTCTTAGTGATCAACTTTTGGTCCAATGTATATGTTATGTATTTTCATGGGGGTAACAGTGGTTGAATGTTAATGTGCCCTATAGGGGGCAGCAGATACTACAAAGGAATGGAATTTATTGTACAGCAGACTGAAAGGATGGATGCATACTTGTTTTCAAAGTGAGGCACCGGCTGTCGTCCTCATCTATTGAAGCTATCGATATAATCCATATAGAAAGTATTGACAACATGTTAGAATTCTACCTTGTATGCAATGTAAATGGGCCTTTGATCTATGCACAATATTTTATTCAAGAGGTTCATTGAATAAAATAGCTTGTGATCCCTGTCACTTTACCCTGTTTTTCTGTTTCCCTGCTTTCTGTTTCTGATGGATTGTCACAGACAAAGGGCTCAAAGTGAAGGGCAAGTATCTTCTTGTTGTTCAGTTTCCTTCTGTTTACTACTATTGGTAAATTTCATTTTCATGGTTTCATTCCTATTGTGTGGTCTTCTTTGCCTTCCTCCTCCTCATCATCATTCATCCTATGGTCAGCAATCATCTTTGCAGACTAAGGTCTCATTTATGCTTAGTGTCCCCCACTGCCTACTCATTAATCATTGTTTATTTTATCTCACCACCTGACTTCTAATTATGCTAAAGTCATTTATTTTCATTAGTTGAACAATTTGCATTCATTGTTCTGTCGTGTTCTGCTGATATATTTTATGAAAACAGAAAGATAAGTTGTTTGCTGTGTGGTTGTAATTAGCTTGAAGTTCTCCATAATAAACTATTCAACTTCAAACTGGAATCTTTTCATTCGTTTCGACCTCTTTAGTTATAAGCCACCCCCAAGTACTATACAAGAATAAAAATATAATCACTACAGAACTTTTGTACTGGAATCTACTGGACTATAGCACAAATAATTGACTTTTTACCAAATAATTATTGGCACTAAGATTTAATTGGCATTTACGAACAGTCTGAAAAAAGGGGGGGGGGGGTCATGGACTTAATGGTGGCACTCCTGAAATTAACACACATTTTTATACAATAACGGGGATATTTGCACCATATTTCAGCTGGGAGTAAACGCTGTTCTGTAAAATGTGCCTAACTTTAAGCGCAGCTTATAAAAGAGCGTTTTTGTTGACATCATAAATAGAATCTAACCCTTAATGCTTTAAGATAGAAATTTCTGAGTGCAGATAAAGAGACCGGTGGCTCCAGCTATCACCTCTGCCATCACACATCTCTCTGTGCTTTCCAGGGAGTTTTCTATCTATTGCTTCCACTTGCCAAGAAGAGCCAGGCTTTTTCATTTTTTGAAAAGGCAGATAATTAAATTGTTCTTATATCTTTGGGTAACGTAATCCAAAACAGGGGCGTAGCCAGACCACAGATTTTGGGTGGGCCTAGGCAAGAAGTGGGTGGGCACCAGGTATTCTCCCCCCTCCCCCACCACCAAAAAAATCTCAGCTGGCGAGAAAATGCTTCTTTCCACCTTCGCAATCTGCAGCAGGCATGTGCTGAAAACTGAGCATGTGCAGGTGCTGGTATCGTGGAGAGTAGCATTTGCATTAGCATCGGGGGAAGTCTTCAGCTGGCAGAGCTTGGGATCCCCAGTAGCTACTGCTAAGCATGTGCTACTGTGGGGTGGGCCTGAGCCATAAATTGGTGGGCCCCGGTCCACCCAGGCCCACCTGTGGGTACGCCACTGATCCAAAACACTATAGCCGGCCCTGAAAAAGCACCAGTTCACAGGCACCTATCATTTAAAAAAACATACTCTACTGATCCAACTTAAATGCCTTAACTCCGTAATGCATCAAAACCTCACATCGTAATGGACATTGTATATTCCTTAGTTTCTTGACCCTTGTTCTACTTGTATACCCTAACCTTTCCTGACCCTTATTTTAAACTGTATTTGTTTAATATCTACTGGACTTGGCGATCGCCTTGACGGTATTATGTAAGCCACATTGAATTGAGCCTGCTAATGGGTGGGAAAATGTGGGATACAAATGTTAGAAACAAACAAATAAATAAATAAATTTAGCGAGTGCTAATCGTTATTGCACATTAAATCCATTAGTGCACCATAGTAAAAGGACCCCTTTGTCTGCCTTGATCTAAACAGCCATGTAGAAAAATGCTAATTAAATCTTTCCTCGAGACAGGAATATTTCATGTCAGAGAGGAGGATGTTAAAATCAAGACTGAATTTAATCCATGCCAGAACAGTAACCAGTGTAATGTGTTTAGCACTGAAATGGGGCTCTTTCAGTGTGAATTCTTTTCGCTATCGCTCTGGTTGTCATATTCTGTATCAGCTTCTATCTGTACAACAAATTTGCTTAAAGGTATCACAACATTCCAGCAGGCAGAGAGCCAGTGAGAGAACCACTTTCTTAAGTGCTGGTTCTTCCGAGAAAGAGGCCAGCCCTGTGCCACCCAGTCTGCTATATTTGAATGTACAACTCTAATTTTACATGAAAGGAGTCTGCTAGTGCTGCCCTTCAAACTTCTTGTTTTCCCCACAAACACAACAGAACATAACTAAATCTGAAAGTTTGTCATTTCTTTTGCTAAATAAAGATACATAAGAACATAGGAGTAGCCATACTGGGTCAGACCAATGGTCCATCTAGCACAGTATCCTGTTTCCAGCAATTGCCAATTCAGGTCACAAGTACCTTGTAGAACCCCAAATCGTGGCAACACTCCATACTACAAATCCCAGGGCAAGCAGTCGCTTCCCATGTCTGTCTCAATAGCAGACTATGGACTTTTCCTCCAGGAATTTGTCCAACCCTTTTTTAAACCAGATGTACTAACCATAGTTACCACATCCTCCGGCGAAAAGTTCCAGACCTTAACTATTCGTTGAGTAAAAATGTTTTTCCTCCTATTTGTTTTAAAATTATATCCATGTAACTTTCTCGAGTGTCCCCTAGTCTTTGTACTTTTGGAGTGAGTAAAAAATCGATTTACTTCTACTCGTTCTACACCACTCAGGATTTTGTAGACCTCAATCATATCTCCCCTCATCCGTCTCTTTTCCAAGCTGAAGTGCCATAACCTCTTTAGCCTTTCCTCATACGAGAGGTCTTTTAGAGATTTTAAAAAGAACTGCAAAATGGGACTGTTACAAAACAGTTTTTTGCTATTCCTATGGAGTCACTAAGCATAAAAGGAAGAAGGGGTGAATGGGATTTAGATGGGAAAAGAAAAAGGTAAATGACATTGAACTGGTACATTTTTAGTGACACTTATAATGTATCTTTACAAAGTTACGTGGATATTCTGTGGCTATGAGGGGACCACGTTTACGCTTACATTTATTTAATATACTGCCTTTACAATGACAAGGTCAAAGAGGCTAGCAAAATTTTTTAAAGTTAAAAAATAGAGAATATAAGAAAAGGAAACACTACATTATGACAGGAAAGAAAACAGTCAGTCAAAACCAGGCATAGTACATACGCGCATGAAAAAATGATTTAAAAAGCTGTCATTCAGCTCTGTACAACTACGCAGTTAGTGGGGCAAGTTGTCAGTGGATAAGAGTTTTAAATTTAGGAAAGGAGAGTTCTTGGTGGCTAAAAAAATAAAAACCAGACGTTGTTCGCATAAGTATATAAGTATTGCCATACTGGGAAAGACCAAAGGTCCATCGAGCCCAGCATCCTGTTTCCAACAGTGGCCAATCCAGGTCACAGATTCTTGGTAAACCAATCAGGGAGAGGGGAGCACCAAACAATGTGCATCTAAGAAACGAAGAGATCAGGAAGGAGTGTAGGGGATTACAACAGAGAGGGAACCAGAATGCAGTACTTTGAGTGAGAATCAGGATTCTGAACTGTGCATGGTATGGAAAAGGTAACCAAATAAGCTACAGAAAAAGAATGGTGATATAGTCAAAACTTCTTGGCTTTCAGTAGTAGACAGGCTACCAAATTCTGAAGGGTTTGGAGGTGATGCTGCTGAATGGAACTAATTTTGCATAAACAGAGTTACAATAATCTAATCGTGATATAATGAATTTGTGAATGAGAGTATGCATAGACGTGAAATCTAAATATTTGCTGATCGATTGGAGATGGGGAGGCCAGAAAAATTCTAGCTGAACGACTTTGGAGATTGTGCTCAGAATGTAACTGGAAATCAATGATGACCCCAAGGTAATGAAATGACATGACTGCAGTTAAAGGAGTATTAAAAAAGATAAAAGGTAGCGAAGGAACAGGGTGAGATCCAGACACCCAACAAGCTGTGGGTTTGGCTAAGAAATTCCTCTTATTCTCTAGTCTTTCACTAACTCTATCCTCTCCCCCTTTCCATCCAGCAGCTCCCCTTTTTCTCTCCCCATCCTTCCAGTGTCTCCCCCCTCTTTCTCTCTGCATTCTTCCATCCAGCATCTCCTCTTTCTCTCCCTATCCTTCCATCCAGCGTTTTCCCGCTTTCTCTCCTACCCTTCCATCCAGTGTCTTCCCTTTTTCTCTTCCCATCCTTCCACATTCTACCCTCTCTATCAAGCCCTTCCATCCATTGTCTCCCTCTCTCTCCCCCCCTTCCTTCTAGCCAGTCTCTCTCTCTCTTCCTCCCTGCTTTTCCATTCAGCTTCCCCCCCCTCTCTCTCTCCTTCCTTTCACTGTCTGCACTTTTCTCTCTTCATCCTTATCCAGTGTCTCCCCTCTCTCTCTCTCCCTACCCTTCCATCCAGCATCTTCCCTCTTTCTCTCCCCATCCTTCCATCCAGTCTCTCTCTCTCCCATTTTCCATTCAGCATGCCCCCTCTCTCTCTTCCCATCCTTCCAGTGCTCTCTTGTCTTTCTCTCCTTACACTTCCATCCAGCATATTCCCTCTTTCTGCCCCACCCTTCCAGCATCTTCCTTCTTTCTCTTTCTCCTTTCACCCAGCATCTCCCCTATTTCTCTTTCCATCCATCCAGCCAGGGTCTCTCCATCCTTTTCGTACGTGGTACCTATTCTGTACAGGAAAGTGGGCGCTTACTCCCTTAGTGGAATACTGGTGTAGCAGGTAGACAACATGACTATCATTTAGGAACACACTGGTGCAAATGCTTGAAAGATGCATAAATTACAGTCTTCTATAATTTATGCAAATAACTGTGCGCCCCACCCATAGAGACCTGTGTGTCCTTAGAAGATACTGCCACAAACGTTGCAGAAATTGTGCCTACTTTGAAAATGTGGTTGTTATGCTTTGCTCAAGAGCAAGTGTGAATGTTAAATGTGTCCAGTGCATATTTTACTAGCTCTGGGGGCCTTTTACAAAGGCATGGAAAGCCCACCATGGGCTTGCCATATGCCAATTCAACAGTACCACCGGGCTACCACAGAAGCTCAGTAGTAATGCTTGACCCCCACTGTGCCCCATTTCTGACATACTGTACCGGGGGGGCTTACTCAGTGGCAATCGGGCAGCACTGCACCCTGCCCAGTTACCGCCTAAGCCCTTACTGCCTCCTAAATAGGTGCCATTAAGGACTCCCCTGGGAAATGGCCACGTGGCAAGTGGTTAACTTACCACCCAGCCATTTCCTTTAAAAAGAAAAAAGGCCTTTACCCTCTGCGATAAAAGGAGGCCTCAGCTCGTGGCAAAACCCTCAAGCCGACATCGCTACAGGGGTCTTTATACTTGAGGTCGGTAAAAGGACCCCTCTGTGCATAAATTGTGACTATTATTGCTCCATCCAAACTCCACCCCTGAACATGTCTACTGTGCTTGTGTGTGACAGCCACGTACTCAGGGATGACCTCATTTTATAAGAGCCGATTTCTGCAGTTTTACACATGAAAATGGCATATAACATTATATGAAAATCAATAATAATACAAAAGAAAGCCTAAATTAGTTTTATAGATTTCTTTTTGTTATTTTGTTAAATCATAATAGACTTGGTTATATATTTAAATATAAATGTAAATTCTTTAACTGATGCACTGTTTCTTAATTCCTGCAGATACTGAAACTCTGAAGTTTGATCGTTTTGATGAAACTGGATACACTTTCATAGCTCCAAGGTTGGTCAAGTCTCTGCTCTGACTGGTCTTTATAGAGACAGTTGTTTATTTAATGTTATAAAAAGGCCTTTGAGACATATAATCAGCTGCACAACTCAGACATTTGCTCACTGTACTTCATAAACATTTAGTATCTATAAAATAATCTTATGAGGCCTCGTTTTCAATGTTTGGATAGGTGAAATCCTATTGTAAATACAGCCCCAAAAGTTTCAGATGAGGTCAAATCAGTTGGAGCCGGTCTCTTTAACAGCCCAATAATGTTCAAGCACTTATGATATACGCTAATGTTTATCAAACAGTGGAAACGTATAAAAATCTAACTAAAGTGTTGTCACAATACTGTAGTTCGAGATTAATTTATACAGATGGTTGTATTATAACAAATTTGCCTTTATGAAACCATCTCATAGAGCCTGTTGTTCAGCCAGCAATGGCCAGGTAAAATTAACTTGGTAACTGTGTCTGGATGTGTGATCTAAGTGCTTTTGTGCTCACCACCAGGTCTTTGGTTAATTGGAAAAAGTTGCCTGATTGACCTTAAACCAAGTCATTGGCTGACTTGGGTTAGCTCTATAACTTTTGAGTGACTGTTCAGTCGGCTGAGAACCAGGGAAGCCTAGTTCAGATCCCACTGTAGCTTCTTGGGACCTTGAGCAAGTTTCTTATCCCACCATTGCCTCAGATGCAAACTTAGAGGCCATTTTACTAAGATGCAGTAAAAGTGGCCTGTGCTAGTTTTGGCACCTGAAATTGGTCATTTTTTACCACAGCAGGAAAAAGGTCTTTTTTTTAAATGGGGAGGTAAATAGCTATTTAGTGCCTGAGGCCTTACTGCCACCTATTTAGAAGGCAGCAAGGGCTCACGCTCTACTCGTGCAGTAATCGGGCAGCGCCTGGCAATGTGGCTGCGCTGCTCATTACCACCGCGAATGCCCCCCGGGGTAGAAAATAGAAAATTATTTTGTACCGCAGCAAACTGCGCACACCAACTTCAGAACTACCACCAAACGCCAGCGCTAGCCCAACAGTAGGGTCGATTTAGTGCGCACTACCCACGCAGTAGCCCTACCGTGGCTTAATAAAAGAGCCCCTTAGATTGTGTCATCTTGACACAGGAAAATAAATATAACTTGCCTTGAAATAAATCCAAAATCTCTTCTTTGCCAGTTAGCACTGACCAGTGAAAGATATAACATTCCTTGATAATGCTCTCAACTTAACTGGATGAAATGTATCCGGGGAGGGGGGGGGGGGGGGGTATCTGAAAATTCCAGATCCATGTGCTAATTCCTATTGAAAGCTTCACCTCACCTTTGGCTCCTGACTGCAGTTAATTTATGCCACTTTTTGTACATGAAGTTGAAACTATTAGAGACTCCCTGGGGAAGGAAAACAAGTGTTCCTGTAGGAATCTAGGATATGAATTTTTTAAACAACTATTTTGATTTTAAACACCTGGGATAGACATTCAGCTGACTCCTCCCCCTCCATCCAGATCACCTAAAAAATAGCTGGCTGTGATGATATTCAGAAACACTAACCGGTTACATTACGCCGAGTATCAGTAGATAGCCCCAAGTGATTTAACCAGCCAGGAGCCGGTTAAATTGTTTTGAATTATCAACCCCTTGGAATTTTCAGTAGATACCATGATTCATGAGGGCTAGTCAAATTTCAGTGACATTATTATAGTAGAGGCACAATAAGTTTAATTGGTATTTGATATGTTGCCTTTTCATTGAGGAGTCAAAGCGGTTTACAGTTACAACAATAACATAACAAAAGAAAAGGAAGTGCAATATGTGATAGGAAAGACACACTCAACAAGATTCTCAATCACCCAACTTAAACATAATAAAATTAAAATTGCAGTCAAAATCACTGTGCTTGTACTGCATTACAGGGTAAGCAGGCAGAGGTCAACAGGCGGAGGGATGTTGAAAGCTAACTGACAAAAAAAAATAGGTCTTCAGTAAAGTTTGAACTGGGGAAGTGAGAGCTCAGATCTAATTTCAGGGGGCAGATTGTTCCATAAACTTGGGGCCAGGAAGTAAAAAGCCACTTTTCTGGTAGATTCATGGTGGGAAAACCTAGGAGAAGGTAGAACCAGATGATTAGAATCCAAGGTACGAAGAGCACAGGCTGAGGTATAAGGAGTAATCATGGAAGGCAAATAAGAGGGTCTGTATGTTATGTAAAACTTTATAGGTAAGGAGAAGAATTTTAAATTGTGTTCAATATTTTACAGGAAGCCAATGAAGTTGCTTTGGAAGGGAGGTGATATGGTCACATTTCTTAGGTTTACAGAGTAATCGTGCAGCGGTATTTTCCATGGTTCATAGGTGATGCAATTGAAAATGGGGGAGATATGGTAGATCACATTACAGTAATCTAACCGTGAGATAATGTAGGCATGGACCAAAGTGTGAAGGGATTGGGAATCTATATAATGAGAAACAGAGCGAGCATGGAATTTATTTATTTATTTATTGCATTTGTAACCCACATTTTCCCACCGCTTTGCAGGCTCAATGAGGCTTACATTCTTTATTATGGGCTAGGTTTAATAACAGGCTTATTTTCAAAAGAGAAGGGCGCCCATCTTTCGACACAAATCGGGAGATGGGCATCCTTCTCCCAGGGTCGCCCAAATCAGCATAATTGAAAGCCAATTGTGGACGTCCTCAACTGCTTTCCGTCGCCGGGATGACCAAAATTCATGGGGGCATGTCAGAAACGTAGCAAAGGAGGGACTGGGGCGCACCTAACACATGGGTGTCCTTGACCAATAATGGAAAAAAGAAGGGTGTCCCTAACGAGCATTTGGGCCACTTGGTCTATTTTTTTTACGACCAAGCCTCAAAAAGGTGCCCGAACTGACCAGGTGACCACCGGAATCGGGGATTCCCTTACTCCCCCTCCCACCCTCAAAAAAAACCTTTTAAAATATTTTTTGCCAGCCTCAAATGTCATACCCAGCTCCATCACAACAGTATGCAGGTCCCTGGAGCAGTTTTAGTGGGTGCAATAGCGTTTAACGCGCGGCAACCATTAATGCCCATTAAAAATGCTAGCGCCTATAGCATTCCTTATTAAACATACCCCTTAGTTTTTATTTTTAATTTTATGATTTATTTTGTGTTGTATGTGTCCTGTGTTTTTAATGCAATGCAGGATTGTTGTATACCAGTGATTCCCAAACCTGGTCCTGGAGGCTCTCCAGCCAGTCAGGTTTACAGGATATCCACAATGAATATTCACTGCCTCCACTGCATGCAAATCTCTCTCATGAATATTAATTGTGGATATCCTGAAAACCTGACTGGCTGGGGTCCCTCCAGGGCCAGGTTTGGGAACCACTGTCATATATCATTTTGAACCTTGTAGAGTGGGTGGTCTAGAAATATTTTTCATAAAAGATACGTTATTTACAAGAGCTTAAGTCAGAGACTCATAGATGGTTAATTAATAATGGTCTGTGCTAATGCCATTATCACATAATATCTAGCACAGGACCCATTAAATCAAATGGCTACTTCAATTTTGTTTTTGGCACAAGCAGCCAGAGATGTTCAAACATTAATTTAAGGTTGTAAATTGTTTTGTCAGAGATCATCAAGATTCATGAAATTCAATATCTTAATCTAACCTTGTAGCGCTATAGAAATGCTAAATAGTAGTAATTTATAGACCACTCATGCCCCTAAGGGTTCAAAGCGGTTTACAAAGGATTAACCAGAAAAGAACTAGGAATTACAATCAATAAACAATTTTGAAATCCAGTCATAAAATAACAGTTTTCTAAGTAAAATATTTAAAAAAACAGAACAGCTTTCAAATGTGTCTGAAATTTAAAATAATAATAATAAGAGGGCTGTTGTTTTACAAAGGGGCCCTTTTTCTAATCTGCACCTAATGAGGCTTAAAATGGCATAGCTTGGGATGCACTCGGGCATCCTATGGTAACTGCCAAATGTGCACATGCTAACCGTGTGCAAAAAAATATATATTTTTGGAGGGGTCCTAAAGAATAGTGGTTGGAATGAGATCTGCAAAGGTGCTAAACCAAAGAGCTTTGCACTCAGCTTAAGAAGATGAAGAAACACCCAAACTTTGATTCTGTCATTACAGTTAGAGATCAACAAGCAAATCTGATTTAAATGATTAAATGGAATAAGAATAAAAATATCAGCAGCATAGGAAAACAAATTCTCCCCTCATCTACAAAAACTGGATTGAAAGAGATCATAAACATAGTTAAAAACTTGGGGAAAGAGGAGAGCTCCGGGTGGCTACCAGGTGAATGAACATTCCTCATTTTTCTTGGTAGTCAGAAAATTAGGAAACCAATCCAACACTAGACCTAACAGTCTAAGGGGCACTTTTACAGAGTCGCTCTTCTGGGACTTCATTTAGGGGTCCATTTGCCAAGCTGCAGGAAACAGGGCCCTGTGCTAACAGCGGGAGCTGTTTTTTCTTGTGTGCCAGGACCGTTTTTCTCGCAGCCGGTAAAAGCCAAAAAGGCCACATGGTGAGATAACGTTTACCACATGGCCATATGATTGGAAGCCCATGACGGTGGCAATAAGGGCTCCCGTGCTAACCTGTCAGTAACAGGGCAGCACACAGCAATACCCGATTATCGCTGGGTTAGTACCACGCAAGCCATTTTGGGGGGGGGGTCTTTTTCCCCCAGAAATGGCGCACGCATGGGGCAGGACTTCCGCTGGCGGTAGTCCCAAAAGAGCGAGCAGTAAGCCCGTGTTGGGCTTATCGCCACTCTGTAAAAGGACGCCTTAACTCTGAAATGATCCTGACCAACTGAATCAAATGCAACAGAAATAAGCACTGGGTGAGCAAATGGTATTTTTTTTTTTACCTCTGAGATCAAAGCAATCAATAGTGATTCAGTGTTGTGCATTGTTTTAAATCCAATAAGCGCATGATGGAAATTCTCCAACTGATCTAGAGATGAAGATAATTGTTTACATGCTACTGACTCAGTTAGTTTCATAAAAAGAGGAACACTTGCTGTCTGTCTAAAATTAGCCACTTTAGATTTAGGAATAGGCGTAAGAGAAATCTTGCCCAGAGAATGAGGGAATTTCTCAAGGCTTATTACATAATTTATGAACCAAGGAAGCCAAATCACAATTTTAGAGAGAGGATTATGCAACGAAAAAGTGGGACGATTATCAAGTACACAAGAAGAGAGAGAGAGAGCTTATATAATATTGATTTGTCACCAGGAGGATACCATTAATAATTTCCTTATTTACTGAAGAGGTAAAGTAAACCGATCGACAAGCAAAGAATGACGTATTAAGGAAACCTTTTCAGAACAGTAAGTAGCAAGCTGAGAATGAAGCATTAATAATGAGTAGAGAGATAAGATCCTTGAAGATATGAAAGGTTATTTTTTGGTCTGGACTTGAAAAACATAACACAACATACCACTTCTTATAGCCTGCTAATACCAAGAAAGTTCTAAGCAGAAGTTAGGATAGTCAGCTAGGAAATTCCAATTAACATGTCATATAATAATACCTGAATTCACAGTTTCTCTTACAGTTTCAGTTATAAAGTACATATTTGCAAAACAAAAAAGTCTTTATAGTCTTTCGAAAAGCCCTGTAGTTAGACGGAGATGGTCGTAAAGTGATTGATAGCATACTCCATGCTTTAGCAGCTTGGTAAGCAAAAGGTGAAGTAACAAGTTTGTTAGATTTCTTCCCCTTCAGGTTTGGAAAGTATAGTATTAAGTTAATGTGTAGGGACCAATATGGTCTGATAGAGATGAGAAGTGAATAAAATTATACATCTAAGAAGGTGCAACATCATAAAGAATGTTAACAATAATGCAATGAATTGTAACTAAAACTCTCACTTCTATTGGTAGCCAGGGCAAATGAATATATAAGGGACTCACTTTTTCAAATTTTACATAAAATATCAAACAGATAGAAGTGTTTTGTTTAGTTTTCAGGGATTTTAGGACATTTTAGGACAATCTAAGTGGATGACAGTACAGTAGTCAACTTGTGATAGTAAAAGGGCTTGAACAACCAGTCTGAATTGTTCCAATTAAAATAGTTATGAATTTGTCATAACCTCCAAAGAATGTACTTGTTGTTCGAGCGATACATTTTTGTTGAATATTCCTAATACCTTCAATACATGAGAATTTATAAACAGCATCCTTTATGTTCACTGAACAAGGACAACATGAATCAGGCTTAGGGGCCCTTTTACTAAGCCATGGTAAAAAGTGGCCTGCACTAGTTTTGATGCCTGAAAATGGCGTGTGCTGGGCCATTTTTTAGCGCAGCGGGAAAAAGGCCTCTTTTTAAAATGGGACGTTAAATGGCTGTGTATTAGTGTGTGGCTATTTACTGCCTGAACCCTTATCACCCCTGTGGTAGAAAGTAGAAAATTATTTTCTAAAACGGGAAACTTCATTCGCCAACCTTGAAACTACCACCGAGCACCCATGCTACAGCAGTCATAGGGTCAATTTGGCACATGCTACCCATGCGGTAGCCTTACCCATGGCTTAGTAAAAGGGTCCTTAGTTTTTTTTTCGGTATTTAATTTCAGCAAATGTCTAGTTATCCATTTTTCTATTAAGGTTATACAGTTTTGTATCACAGTTTTATCAACTGTAAAGAGTTATGTATAGGAATTATTACTGTAATGTCATCTGCATAGATGAAAATATTCTATCCTTCCTTTTCAAGTTTCAGTCCTAAAGTATCCATGAAGATATTAAACAATAATATGGGCGATAGCAAAGAGCCCTGTGGCAATCCCACAAGAATCTTGCCAGAAATCTGACAAGCCACCACTTTACAACCCTGTAGGATCTACTTGTAAGAAAACCAGTCAGACCAGGAAAATGTTCTGCTTTCATGTCACCGTGAAGGGGTAACCTAATGGTTAGTACGATGGGCTGAGAACCTAGAGAACTGGGTTCAGTTCCCACTGCTTCTACTTGTGACCCTGGGCAAGTCACTTAACCCTTCGTTGCCCCAGGTACAAAAGAAACGTAAGTTATGAGCCCAGTAGGGACAGAGAAAGTACTTGCATAGAGTATGTAAACCACCTTGGTTGTACCACAGAAACACAGTATATCAAATCCATGACCCTTTACGCTTTACTTACCTGTTGTTAATATATCCTTAATTGAATTTTAACTACAGGATCCTTCTTTCTAATTTACAACATTATTATTTGAAAAAAAGGCAATGAAAAGCATACCATTGGGAAGACATTCATCTGTTGGAATTCTTAGATACCAGTGGTGCAATGAAATCCAAAGCATTAGAAACTATAGAGTTCCAGCCCAATTGGGCCTTGGTTGGATCACTTCAATCAGCAAAACTCTAATCACCAGCGGCTGAATATCAGGTCCTTAGAGAATAACTGAGGATTAGTGTCGTTCCTTACAACCAACTTTACATCAAGAAAGGCCTTCATTTGTGCAAGTTAAAAAATAGAAAATTATTTCCCTGAATTTCAAACAAACATTTGCAAGTAAATCGAAGGAACATCTGTGCCCTTAGGGAGAGAATTTCCTATCACATCATCAAAAACTTCTTTCTTGAATACTCTTGCCAGAACTAGAAAAATAGAGAGAGAGAAAACTAACAACTTATAGCAGCAGCTTCAGAGAGCATTTTCCATCTCACAGATAGGCTGCAGAGAATACCTTCTCCTGCTTTAGACTTAGTCCCGCCCACCCTACCCCTCTACCCATCCACCCCTAGAGTGACATGTCTTATATAACCTCCCTATCAACCCACTCATTACTTTTACCTCACCCATTTCTATTCTTCTATCACCTTCTCCCACTACTCCAACCAGAGTTACACCTAATCACACTGACCACCCTTCAACATCTTCAGTCCTTCTGTGACTGTTCTCTTGTGCTTGACTGCTTAAATATTTTAAATTTAAATGCTTTACTTTTTGTCTATTAGATTGTAAGCTCTTTGAGCAGGGACTGTCTTTCTTCTGTGTTTGTACAGCGCTGCGTACACTTTGTAGCGCTCTAGAAATGTTAAATAGTAGTAGAGTAGTAGTATCTTAAGCCCATCAAATAACTCTGTGTGATGTCTGAAAACAGGCAGAGAAACAGGCTCAAATCAGTTTTAAACAACAGGGTAACCCTAACAAACTCCTCCTTAGTGGACCTTTACATCCATTTGAACTGAGCTAGGGTGGGGGGGGGATAGGGTAGTCCAAACCTTATGCCCAGCTATATGTAAAAACTTGAGGTAAAGTCCTCCCAGAACATTGAATTAGAATGCAATCTTTACAAAAGAGAGACGTCAGCTCTTTTCCTTCTAAACTAAGGGGTCCTTTTACTAAGGTGCGCTGAAATATAGCTTGCGGTAGTGTAGTCGTGGGTTTTAGGTGCGCGCGCCAATCCTTTTTTCAGCACGCCTGTAAAAAAAAGGCCTTTTTAAAATTTTTGCCGAAAATGGATGTGCGGCAAAATGAAAATTGACACGTGTCCATTTTGGGTCTGCGACCTTACCGCCAGCCATTGACCTAGTGGTAAAGTCTCACGCGGTAACCGGGCAGTAATGACCTACCTGCGCCAAATGCCAGTTGGTGCGTGGCTGATACGTGCGGCCGAAAATAAAAATTTTTGGCCATGTGTATCGGATGCACGCCAAAAATGAAATTACCGCAAGAGCCAAGTGGTAGCCATACGGTAACTCCATTTTAGGCGTACATTGGGCACGCATAGACGCTTACGCAGCTTAGTAGCAGGGCCCCTTAATGAGTCATTTCACTGCTTAGTCTTTTGAAAGGAACTCTGCCTAATACTCTTATGAAAACAGCAGTGCTTCCTTCGCTGAGAAAGGCTTCGCTTATTTATTTAAAACATGTGTAATGTGCTGTTTCTAGAATTCTAAGTGGCATACAGTTAGACATTTGATTCAGTGACTTGGAAAAGTAGAGGGTAATTTATAACTGGGCACCTAGGCAGGGTGCCTATTTTGGTCTTAATTTATAAAGACACATAAAAGTTGATTTTACATAGAACATAGAGATCAACATTGAGAAATCCAGGTCAGGAGATGCTGAATTTCAGTGGTATTTTAGAGAAGAGATTGCATATGTGCCGCCAAGTACAGAGGGAGGAGGCATTTTAGAAATATACACATGGATAAAATTACTTCTTTCTGTGTGGGCATAAATTTACTCACTTTTTGATGACGTGCTCACAAGAACGGGATCCGACAGGGTTTTGCAACACAACAAAACTAAAGTACGTAATGGACGTAACTCAACTCTTCCATTGCACGATTCCCTAATGTGGCTGTGCTACATGAAATTTATCTTACCACAACATCATTTTGTATTTGTTCACACCGGAGTCTGCAAACGCCTCTCCGGTACTATGTAAGCCACATTGAGCCTGCAAATAGGTGGGAAAATGTGGGATAGAAATGTAATAAATAAATAAAATATGTACCTTTGAATATTGTGCACACATAATTTAGCCCCCAAAATGTGTGCATCAGTAGCATATGTAAATGTGATTGCAGCCCATAAAGGTTCATTTGATATCATTTTTCTTGTTATTTCCAGGAATTTTCATTTGGGCTTTTTCTTTTAACGTTATGGGCGTAATATTGTTAAGAGCGTGTACTCTTCTGGAAAGAGCACACAGAGTGCACAGTACCAATGAGGAGGCTGTATTCTTTCCTGCTAGTACACGTCTACTCACACATGCAGTATCAGGAAAGAGTTGGCACTGTTTCCTAAACAATGTACCCTCTTTGCAAATAGTTTGCAGTCCTTCGACTAATACACAGTCTCTGTGAAAAGTACATACTCTTTTGGTGCAGTATGTACTGTTTTGGCAGTGTCCACTATTAAAGACACACAAAAAAAAAAAACAACCCTGAAATTCAGGTTGCTTTCCTGTCATTTTAGGGAAAAACTGACACAAACTGGGAGATGTATGCATGCACTCTTGCTTTGAAAATGTAGCTGTTTGCACAGAAGGAATGTGCTGACTTCATGTCTGTGCACATAAACTCTTAGGATATGACCTTGGACTGTTCAGAAACTGAGTCAGCTTATGTTTCTTCTTTAACAGGGAATATTGTAAAGACTTAAAACTCTCTGATAACAACACTGAATTCCTCTTAAATTTTAATGAATATATTGATAAAAAGACTCCAAACAGCAACTCGTGTAAGTACTGAAACTTGATTTCTTTACTTTTTTGCTAAAAATTATAAATATTGTGAGTTAATTTAAAACTATACCAATGTTGTAGCATTTTATTGCATTTCATTTTGTTTTCAGAGGCTGTAGTGGGATCTGCAAAGTTATGGGATTATGCTCAAGATCATAAGTGAAATTGGTATTATAGGTCTGGTGTTTAATTGGTTTAAGGGCTTTCTGACTCAGAGAACATATGGGGTAAAAGTTCAGGGTTCTCTATCTGACCCATGGAGTGCAGATTGTGGCGTCCTGCAAGGTTCACCACTTTCCCTGATTCTGTTCAATCGTATGATGCAGTTCTTGGGTGCTGAATTTGACAAGATCGATGCCTTCTGCTATATATATGCTGGTGATATTAATGATTTGTCAGGGATTAAACAATGTCTATCTACTATTGAGAAATGTATATTTACTCATAAACTGAAACTAAATAAAGATAAACAACATTTCTCTGGATAGGTCCACCAGTAGAAGTAATAACATTCCATATTTTATGTTTGCCAATCTGGATTATAAATTTAAGACTTCAGTCCAAGTATTAGGAGCTCAGGTAGACAGTTGGCTAACTATGGCTAATCAGATTAACTTATTAATAAAGAAAATATTTTTTTAATATTGTGGAAATTAAGAAATATTAGAAAAAACTTTGACCTTTCTATCTTTTTTTCTTTTAGTACAAGCCCTTATTTTATCTAGGATGGACTATTGTAACAGCATATCTGGGATGTTCTGTTTCCCTTATAAGAAAAATATGGACTGTACAGAACACCGCTGATCGGTCAATTTATGCAGATTCAAGACTTGATAGTGTGTTTTCATTTTATTGTAAACTTTACTAGTTACCAGTTATGGCTCGAATTCAATTCAAATTACTTACAATAATCCATAAGGTTCAATATGGCCACGTTCCATCTTATTTGTTGTCTCACATTCGATTATCACATGGTTTGAGGGTTCATCCCCTATGGCAGTTAATTTTGCTTCAGTTCTCAAGTAGCAAAAATGTGAAGCTTTTTAATCAAGTAGCATCATCCTTAGACTATCAAGATCCTTTAATTTGGAATACTTTGCCTCAACATTAGGATGATCAGTGATTATATGATGTTTGGGAAAGAATTGAAAACATATCTATTTAAAAGGCTTCTATTAGAGAATTTTTGATTGATACTATTGGAATTCTATTAGGAATGGCCTAGTGCATATCTGTGATCTGCAGTGCTCTATGTAGATACATAAATGTTGCCATACTGGGACAGACCAAAGGTCCATCAAGCCCAGTATCCTGTTTCCAACAGTGGCCAATCCAGGATGAAAGTACCCGGCAAGATCCCAAAATGTATGCTGCTTATCCTAGAAATACTGCCAACAAATGCAGCTATACTCTACTAGTACTAATGTCAACACTGGCAAAATTAGTAGAGAACTACTGGAGTACCAGTATATCAGAGGTTTAAGGGCAAAGTCTCATTTCAACGTTGCAGCTACTTTTTACGTTATTGTTGCGGTTTTATAATCATAGACTTAAACCCACCATCCTTCCGCTGGTCTTCACTAGTAGCTAACCACTTTTTATAAATTTTTTCTTTTTTCTTTTTCTTTTATGCTAGCTACTAATGCATTAATTATTTAAACAGTCACTTATCTTGCAGCTGAATGCCGTCAGACAAGCACACCCCAACAGGAGCCTGTTTCGCTCTCCTGGCTTTCTCAAGGGGAACTGCAACGTGCTGTCTCTACAGAAATAAGCAGTGGATTTTCCCCCAAGTCCATCTTAATAATGGCTTATGGACTTTTCTTTTGGGAAGTTATCCAAACCTTTTTTAAACCCTGCTAAGCTAACTGATTTTTACCACATTCTGTGGCAATGAATTAAAGAGATTAATTACATGTTGAGTGAATAAATATTTTCTCAGATTTGTTTTAAATTTACTACTTAATAGCTTCATTGCATGCCCCATAGTCCTAGTATTTTTGGAAAGAGTAAATAAGAGATTCAAATCTACCCGTTCCACTACACTCATTATTTTGTAGCCCTCTATCATATCTCCCCTCAGCCACTTTAGAATCTCCTCATAGGGACGTCATCCCATCCCGTTAATCATTTTCATAGCCCTTCTCTGTACCTTTTCTAATTCCGCTATATCTTTTTTGAGTTACAGTAACCACAATTGCAGATATGTATTCAAGGTTTCATTTTTGCTTTCCATTCCTTTCCTAATAATACCTAACATTTCTATTTGCTGTACACTGAGCAGAGGGTTACAAAGTATCATCATGATGCCACCTAGATCCTTTTCCTGGTCGGTGACTCCAAATGTGAAACCTTGCATCACATAGCTATAGTTTGTGCTCCTCTTTCCCTCATTGATGACTTTGCATTTGCTCACATTAAACATCATCTGCCGTTTGGATGCCCGGTCTTCCAGTCTCGTACGGTTGTCTTGCAATTTTTCACAATCCTCTTGCGATTTACCAACTTTGAATAACTGTGTCATCTGCAAATTTAATTACCTCACTTGTTGCTCCCATCTCGATCATTTATAAATATGTTAAAAAAGCAGCGGTCCCAGCACAGACCCCTGGGGAACCCCACTTTCTACCCTTCTCCTTTGAGAATGCTGACCGTTTAGCCCTACTCTCTGTTTTCTACCTTGTAACCAGTTTATAATGCACAATAGGGCATTACTTCCTATCCCATAACTCTCTAATTTTCTCAGGAGTCTTTCATGAGGTACTTTGTCAAATGAGCAGTTCCAAGCCATGCTTAGGGAGGAGCTGCCACAGATGCTGCACATTGCTCTGGCATTGAGGGTACTTGTGTCAGCTGCAGATCAGCCTCAGATTCTTCCTGAGGCTCAGCCAATGCCTGTGTAGAGATCCTCAACACTGGTACCTCGAAGGATTCATCAAAGTGCAATCAGTGCTTATCATCAGCATGTAGGAGGTAAGCCCATCTCTGTACAGCCTCTAGTTGTTTCCTTAATGAGAGTTTTGTTACTGACAAAGCCTCCTGTCAGACTTCGAACTGTGTCATGGAATCTCAACGTTGTCCTCACCCAGTTGATGAAAACTACTTTTGAGCCGCTTGATTCCTGTCATTTGAAGTATTTTGTGTTTTTGGTGGTGGTCACTTCAACTCGCAGAGTCAGTGAGCTTTAGGCCCTAGTAGCTGATTTATTTATTTATATATTTATTTATTTGTTTATTACATTTGTACCCCACATTTTCCCACCTATTTGCAGGCTCAATGTGGCTTACATGGTACCGTATAGGCTGTTGCCAGTTCGGTTGGTAACAGATACAAAGTTATGTTGTGAACAGATGAGGTGGGTTTGGATCAAGTATCATGTGGTCAAAAGAGGTGAAGATTAAGCTGTCCAGTACGATCATTAGTTATGTTGTATCACTGGGTGCTGGGATTTTATGTTGGATCGTTGGGATAGGCTTTTTTGAATAGGTGAATCTTGAGTGATTTCTTACACTAAGTTTCACCACAATAGAATACTTCTCTGCATGTATCCTAAGTTCTTTCCTTAGGTAGAGTCAGAGTTCATCCTAATCAGTCAATTGTCCTGCCAACATTTTTCCCCAAACCACATACCCATCCTGGCGAGAGTGTACTGCATACCTTAGACTGCAAGTGAGCCTTAGTCTTATATCTGGAGTGGACTAAAGCCCATAGACAGTTCACGCGGCTTTTTGCTTCTTTTGACCCAAAGAGGATGGGGGTAGCCATTGGCAAACTTACAATATCCAATTGACTAGCAGATTGCATCTCCTGTACTCTGGAGGGTCATGTCAAGACTCATAATGTCAGAGCCGTGGTTACAAAGGTAGCCCACTTGATGTCAGCCTCCATAGAGTAGATTTGCAAAGCTGTAATTTGGTCATCTGTACACACACTCAAATGTTATTACTGCCTTGAGCAGGTTACCTGACGTGATAGCTAGTTCGGGCAGGCAGTCTTGAATCTGGAAACTATCCTTAGTAGATAACAACAAAAACATCTGAAAGAATATTAACCCTTGCAACTTTTTTCTTTATATTTTTACTTGTCTTTTACTAAAGATTATGTATGCAAAGTAAATAAGTAAACAAACAAACCTAACAAACAAACCTCCTAATACTTTGATGCTTAGAATTTCACCATATGGCTCCATGTGGTGCAGTTCTGAAGAACACAGAAGATAAATGAGTCTCCAAAATGTTAATGGGACATTGAATCAGACATTGGACAATTAAATTAATGTCACACACATTAAATAGTTGTTAGAATCTTAGAGCTGTACCCAACCTTTCAGAGATCGTTTTAAAACTTGAGGGATGCCTGTCTGCTTGTGAATGACTAACTTACTGCTCATGAGAAAGTACTGAATAAGATTTATTTCATGAATACATCTTTATTTTCCATCATGAGTGAGAAGAGGGCTGAATCTGACTTAATTACAAAGCAGGGGATGCTAAGACATCCCAGTACTGCACTTATTTTTCAAACATCTTTTTAGATATTACAGCCCAAGTTAACTTGCAGATTTGATAAGGAGATATAACAAGTTTCCTTCTCTTTGACAAATGTCTTGTTTTCCATTTTCTCACTAACTTGATAGCTGTGTTTCGTATTATGAGGAATTGTTCTATTATCTTTATTCAACAATGGTATCAATATCACAAGTTTTCTTAGAAGAACAAAGAAATTAAACAATGTCAACCTTCTTATTTTGCAATAACATAAGAACATAAGGACTACTCTACTGGATCTAATCTAATCTAGTTTTTATATGGCGACCGTTGTTCTGATTGGGATTCATAGCAATTTACAATTGAAGTTTAACCTTTGAGGAGGAGGTTACGGAGGATCAAGATTAAGAGGTCAGTTGGTGGGGAGGATTGTAGGTTACAGTAAACCTGAATATTTGTCTGAGTATGGATCAGATTAAAGTTTCAATGAAGCCCAATATCTTGTTTCCAACAGTGGCCAATCCAGGTCACAAGTATGAACATGAATACTGCCATAATGGGTCAAACCATAGTTCATTGAGCCCAGCATCCTCTTTCCAACAAGGGTCCATAGAGGTCTCAAGTACCAAGGATGAAGAATAGGTCTTCCAAATCTACTTGGCTAATAATATTTTATGGGTTTTCCTTCAGGAATGTGTCCAAACCACTTTGAAATCCCACTATGTTAGTCACTTTCATCACATTTCCCACTGCATAAAATTGTTGTCAATCTGCTGGTTGATGTTGAATGTTGAAACCTGTTGGGCATAGTTCAGCCAGTGGTAAACCCCACTTTCATCTAGCCAGGTTTCACTTAATCCTAGGATGTCAAGATGCTGTTCATTTATGGCATCATGGATCATCGAAGATTTCTTTGCAGCTGATCTGGCATTCACCAGTTCTATAGTTCCCAAGGGTGGTCTGGGGATAGTTTTGGTGTGGCAATGAGGTGATCTTTTAAGTACTGTTATGTAGGTGTTTGACCTCTTGCACGTTTGCCTTCTCTTTGGTTTATGGGGGTTATGGTTTCCTCTCCCACACACCACTGGGATACTTGATTGATGTTTGAGCCCAATGCACATTTTTTTGTGTCAGAAATTAGATAGGCAATATTTCACTAGATGGCACTGCTGTCCTCTCTGTTGAGTTCACAATCTTACTAGTTGGCAAATGCAGGGTTAAGGCTTTAAATATTATGAAAGAAGCAGATCTTTTTAAAGTTGTAAATTCAGATCAGGCCCTTGAGATCAAAGTCTTCTAGCAGCAAGGGAAAGCAAATGGCTGCACACTTAGCACTTCTATGTGAATTGCTTTGTAAAGGGGATTGATGATATTTGCCTTTAGTTTTAAGGAATCTAATAGATTCAGAGTTTTAGAAATACAGTTAAAATAAAATTTTGACTCACGGATTGCAGGATGGTCCAATTGATGCAGATTGCTGTCGGTTTCTCATAAAAGGCTCATAAATAGTAACATAGTAGATGACGGCAGAAAAAGACCTGCATGGTCCATCCAGTCTGCCCAAGACAAACTCATATGTGTATACCTTACCTTGTATTTGTACCTGTCCTTTTCAGGGCACAGACCGTATAAGTCTGCCCTCCCCTATCCTAGCCTCCCAACCACCAACCCCTCTTCCCCCCACCTGCTCCGCCACCCAATTTCAGCTAAGCTTCTGAGGATCCATTCCTTCTGCACAGGATTCCTTTATGCATATCCCACGCATGTTTGAACTCCGTTACCATTTTCATCTCCACCACCTCCTAAGCAGCTTGAGGATGGGACCCAAGGTGGTAACCTGGATCAGAAATTGGCTGGCTGACAGGTGACAGAGGGTAGTGGTAAATGGGATGCATTCAAAAGAAAGAAAAGTAGGTATTGGAGTACCTCAGGGATCTGTCCTGGAGCTGATTCTATTCAATATCTTTGCAGAATGAATAAAATGTGCCTTTTTGTACATGACACACAGATTAACAACAGAGTTGACACCCAGAGGAAGTAGAAAGCATGAAAAGTGATCTAAAAAAATTTGAATCTTGTCTAGCAGTTACGTTTTCATGTGAAGAAATATAGGGTGATGCATTTGGAGTGCAGAAATTCAAAGGAGTTGCATGTGGTAGGGGGTGAGAGGCTGATCTGCGTAGAACAGGAAATAGACCACGGGTGATAGTATCTGAGGATCTCAAGGTGGCAAAGCAATGTGACAAGCCAATGCCCAAGATCTGAAGGATGGTTGAGAAGGGTATAATCAGCAGAAAGAAGCAAGTGATAATGCCCCTGTACAAATTGTTGGTGAGAAATCATTTATTGAGTCTTTTACTAAGGCACGCTAGCGTTTTTATTGCACGCTAAAATAGGCGCACGCTAAACGCTAGAGATGCCCAAAGGAATAGCGTTTAGTGTGCGCTAAAAATGCTAGACCCCCTTAGAATGCTGTGTTCAGTTTTGGATGCCATATTTTGCCAAAGACACTTAAAAGACTAATCCTTTAAGAAGAAAGTGACCAAAAATATTAATAGAAGTCTGTCCTGGAAGATGTATGAGGAGATATTTGAAGACTTGAATATGTATGTTCTGGAGGAGAGGAGGGACAGAGGAGATCCAATATGATGCAGACATTTAAATATATTTATTCTTTAGGGTTTCTTTTATCAAACCACGCTAGTGGTCCCCGGTGAAGTCATACAAGAGAATGGTATAAAAATATGGAGTATTTTTTTCTCAAAACAAAACTTAACTTATTTTCACAGTTAAACAAAACAAAAGGCATAGAAGAAGCAGTAATTTCAACCCTTAAAATAAAAGGGAAGAGCTGCATCAATTGCCAAACTAATTGGGCAGGGCTGGACCTGCTGTCTTTTATTGTGGAAGAGAAACTCCCCGAGTCCCTACGTCAAGCCCCCCTCCTTGGCCATCTTCAAATCCTTGCTCAAAACACACCTCTTCAATGTCGCATTTGGCACCTAACCATTATACCTCTATTCAGGAAATCTGGACTGCCCCAACTTGACATTTTGTCCTTTAGATTGTAAGCTCCTTTGAGCAGGGACTGTCCTTCTTTGTTAAACTGTACAGAACTGCGTAACCCTAGTAGCGCTTCAGAAATGTTAAGTAGTAAGTAGTAAGTCTATTGGTTAGTGCCGCAACCTGGGAACCTCAGGAACTGGGTTCAAGTCCCATTGCAGCTCCTTGTGACACTGGGCAAGTCACTAAACCCTCCGTTGTCCCAGGTACAAAATAAGCACTTTAACATCACGTAAACTGCTTTGATTGTGACCACAGAAAGGCAGCAGATCAAGTCCCATCCTGTTACCCTTCAGAGCCAACCCACATTCTGAAGAGCAACTTCACCCGTCTTTAGGCTCTCTGGCCTTTCTGCTAGTATTTTCTTTTATTTACGTTTAACTTTTCATAACAATTGCACGTAGCATCTTTGAGTCTCATCTCTTTTTCCAAAGAATGAATTGTTAATTTTCATGTTTTCTTTTGTTAGGTAACACTGATATGGTTCACAGGGTGTTACTGGACGCTGGATTTACCAATGAACTTGTCCAGTACTGGAGCAAACAATCTCTGTAAGCCTTGCACTATGCCTTTCTCTCTCATTTTTATCTTACGCACTCTGCCCTTTGCTTCTGAGTTTTTAGAGAATAAAATTCAGCTGAAAAATTAATGCTATGTCTGTAAAAGAAGACATTATGTATAATTTTTATAATTGTATAGGGACATTTCATTAAATGTTAAATACATGCATTAGGATTTTTTATTATTATTATTATTACATTTGTATCCCACATTTTCCCACCTTTTGCAGGCTCAATGTGGCTTACATATAACCGTTAAGGGCAGGGGTGTGCTGGTAAATTGTTAACAGGGGGCTCTCTCTCACCAGCAAAGTAAAAGAGAATTCAGGAGGGGCCCAAGCCCACATTTTGGGATCCATTTGTTAAAGTAGCCATGGAGAACCGGCTCCCAAAATTCTTAAAAAACTTAACAAACGGCTCTCGAGAGCCTGTGAGAGCCTGCTCCAGCACACCACTGGTTAAGGGCGTTAGCTGGTTACGGTTTGAACAAATACATAGTATGTGATATTGTGGTATAATGAGGTATATGTATGGTAGGAAACAGTTGGGGGGGGGGAACTTAGAGAGGGAAGAAGAGTCAGGTAATGTCCGTTACGGTCTTTGGTTATATTGTGTTGCAAGTGACCGGTATTTTTATGTTGGGTCAGTGGGGTATGTGGTAGGGGGTGAGAGGCTTAATACATGAAATTGCTGAATTGCTTTCACAAATGTTATTTTCAATTCGTCCTCCTTTTCTTCCAAATTTTAGCAGTGGCGTTCTCTCTAGATTTGTGGTTACAGATGGTGGCATTACTAGAGTGTACCCAGAAAGGTAAGTGTGTTTGAACCTCTTTAAAATTTCAGACTTGAAAAATATATTAATCATCATATAAAGATGACTGGGGTCCAGATAGCCTGTTAATGTCGAAAGATAAGTTATTTATTTGTATGTACAGAGATGAAATAAATTCCCCCAAATTTTTATAAACCAATATAGCAACTTGAAAAAGTTTGTTCATTCGCCACATTATTAAGGTGGAAGGTACTGTATAGTCACAACATATATAGAAAAACACTTTGGCCCCGATATTCAAGCTATGGGCGATGGCCAGGCTGTTTCCCATGGTTCACGCTGAACCCAGATATTCAATGCCAGACCATTTCAGGTGACTAGCATTGAATATCCCATTTAATTTTGACCGGTTTCATCTTAACCAACCAGGCTGGTTTTCAGTGGAGCCGGGAAAATTATTCCACCTATTGTGGCAACCAAATATGGCCACCAAACAGGTAGCCAGTTATATTGTGTGATGTAACCGGCTATCTTTAAGCCGCTAACTGGCAGTATTCAGTGCCGGATACTCAGCTATCTGGCACTGAATATCACCGGAAACAACAAAGAGAGCGGAAGGAAACCAAAATAGACCAGATAAAAACCACAGAGAGTAAGAGCACCAAAAAAGTTTATTAGGACCCTACATGGTCCGTGTTTCAGCCAACCGGCCTTCTTCAGGGCTCTTCAAATTGACGTATACAGATGTGCCTCCAGAACTTTCATGGAGTGAAATGGATAAACGCTGGTGCTGTCCGAAACCGAAAGTGGCGTAAATGCTAATAAATGAATATCGCCGGTTAGGTACTATTTTGATGGTCATTTCCCTTTAAATATCAGGCAGTTTGAAACCTATTTACTAAAGTGTGGTAAGATTTTGCAGTTACTATCGATTAAAGGCCAAATATAACACATCTGAACTACAAAACCTCTCTGTTAACTATTGCTGTCAACACCAACATTTTATCTTTCAGTTGACATACAGAAATTTCTTTTGTGCAAATTAACTGAATGGTAGATGACCTGATGCAGTTAATTCCATCTCCACAGGTTTAACTAACTGCTCCATGTTTGTCAATTCAGTTCTATAGCATTTTCAAAAGTTCTGCCTGCTCATGGTAAGGGAAAAGAGAGACCATTGCATAACCAACTTTAACTTGTGTAAGCTAGAAGATTTTAGTTATATAGATGGTTGGGATGGGTAACATGTAGCTGTACAGCAATGATGGACTACTGGGCTCATTTTCAAAACAGAAAAAAATCATCTAAAGAGTGGCATAAAGCAGCATTTGGACGTTTTTCTCATAAAAACGTCCAAATTGGTATTTTCAAAACCTATTTTTTTGACGTTTTTCTTTGAAGTCCATCAGAAGTGCTTCCAAATCTCAAGGGGGCGTATCAGGGATGTGTTCAGGGCGGGACTTGGGCGTTCCTGAGACTTAGATGTTTTTCAGCCATAATGGAAGAAAACAAAACGGTCCAGGGTTAAAACTTAAAATGTTTTGAGCTAGACCTGCTTTTATAACCAATAAGGCACAAAAAGGTGCCCTAAATATCCAGATGACCACTGGAAGGAATCAGAGATGACCTCCCTTTAGTCCCCCAGTGGTCACTAACCTCCTCCCACCCCTCCCCCCCCCCCCCCCCCCCCCCCCCCCCCACAAATGTGATGAAAACATTACTTGCCAGCCTCAGATGTTATACTCAGGTCCATTAGAACAGCATGCAGGTCCCTGGAGTAGCCTAGTAGTGGGTGCAGTGTGGACCCAGGCTTCAACCTCCCTCTAACTGTTACACTTGTGGAGGAATCTGTGAGCCCTCCAAAACTCACCAGAAGCCCACTGTAAAAACATATAGGTGCCCCCTTCACCCATAAGGGCTATCTAGTGCTGAACAGTTGGGGGTAGTGGGTTTTGAGTGGGTTTAAGGGGGCTCAGCAGACAAGGTAAGGGAGCAATGGTCAGATGTGTACCTGGGAGCATTTTATGAAGTTCACTGCAGTGCCCCCTAGGGTGCCCTATTGCTTTCCTGGGATGTCAGGGGGATCAGTGTACTAAAAATGCTGGCTTCTCCTACATCCCAATGACTTGATTTTGTGCATTTTGCATTTGGATGGGTTTTTTTTTTTTTTTTTCAAAATGGACCAAAACTTAAAATGGCCAAATCACAAAACCTTCTATTTTTGAAAACAAAAGATAGACGTTTTTCTTTTTTGAAAATGACCTTCTTTGCTATTCAGATTTTGGACGTTTTTTTGCAAAACGTCCAAAGTCAGACTTAGACGTCATATCGAAAATGCTCCTCTATATCTTCCTGTGGCAGGAAAAATGATCCTAAGTGAAAAATTCAATCAGTATGTGGACAGATGTTTAAAGTAGAGGAGTGGCAGGCACTGCTAGAGGTCAGGCTGCCATATAAAGCTATTTTGCCGTAGATGGCAGCCTGTCCCCTTGTGGTATTCTAGTGGTATTACCACTAGGGTTTTGCAGGCACCATTTGTAAACGTGTAGCCAGCGGTGACAGGAGTGACTATCTTTAAGTTTACTGTTTGTTTATTTGCAATTTAACAGAGCAGTTTACAATTAAAAATAGGGATCACTCCTGTCCCTCAAAACCCTGGACCGTTAATGCATATAGAAGGTAGGCTCAGGGGAGGTCTACATGGGGGGTGAGGAATCATGGGAACTCAGGAAAGCACCTGGGGCCAGTATTAGTGGCCCAGTGCTCACGGGCTGGAAAATTAATGCTAGCTTTCAGCTGTCGTCATTTTTCTATGAACAGCTCAGCTTGCTAAATTCAGTGCAAGCTGAATTATTTCATTTACATAATAATGAAATGTTTTGCATACATTTGCATGTTATGCAGCCTATGTTACCTTAAACTAGCTTGTCTTATGGTAAAAGAAACACAATTTTGCTGTTAATCGTGCTTTACATGGCATTAAATCTTGTATTATTCTCTTAATACATGTTAGTAATTACATGTCCCCACCCCCCCAAGTTAATCAAATGAAAACCTGGTTGTTGAGACTTATTTCCACATATCCAAATAGATTAAGACCGCATCAAAATTTTCTTCTAATACAGTAAATGCTTTGTTATTATTTACTGAAAAAAAACAGGTGATAAGTTAAGGAAACAAAAGGTTTGAGAGACAGGAAAGACTATATTTAAATGTGTCAAACTCAGTCCAACAGTTTATATGGAAAGACATGAAAGCATAAAGAGGGAAAAAGATACTATTATTTTCCTAGGGAGAAAACCTGTGGTTGGTGCACCGTTTCCTAAGTGTTACATTGTATCCTCAAAGGGTAAATTTACTATTCTACACTTTATAGTGCTGGGAAAAACTGGACGGAAAATCCTGAAACCTATGAAGACAGTTTCTATAAACGGAGTTTGGATAATGATGTCTATGTTTTCACTGCCCCCTACTTTAACAGTAAGTCACCGCCCTGCTCTGTAGAAAAACTGCTGCAATGCAAGACTTGCTGCTACCTTCATGGGTCAGTCATTCATAAAACAGAATGTTATTTATAGTGAAAATGTCAGCATTTGTATTTCCTTAATTATGCACGTATAAAATGACCTTCGAGGTATAATTGAAATGGAAAAGAATGTCGTAGAATGCGGGTAAAAGGGATAATCCCAGGAGTAATCCCAGGGCAGAATGGAGGAGTGTGCTGAAGGAAGGAAGGAATAGGGTTAGAGTATCTGGAGGGAGGAAAAAAGTGGGAATACAGGAGGATAGAGTTTTTGAAGGAGGTGGTGAACAGGTATAGTTGGAGGGGGGAGGGAAAGGAAAGAGGGAATAGTGTTTGAAGTGAGTGGGTGTGAAAGACATTCTGAAGAGATGGAAGGAGAGAATGGGAAGACAGGACATAGGGGATGGAGGTGTTATGAAAGAACTGGGGGAGAGCAGGAAGAAGGTTAAAATATAGTATAAAGGGGAGGGCTGGGGAGGAGTTGAACAGGAAGTGAGATGCCCAGAAGTGTTGAGTGACGGGAAAGGAGCTAAGACGGGTAAGACCACGAGAATGAGGGGAAGGCAGATAAGGGTTTGAACTTCATGGACTTGATTTTGGCCACTATGCTTGTATTTGTTTTACACCCTAGACGATGAAACCAGTGAGAATGAATCTGGAATAATGGTCAGCAGGGCTGTGGAAATAACTGTTGATGGGAAGCTGCTTAAACCTGCAGGTGAGTAGAATTGGGGGTTACTGGTTAATTCTTTACACTGATGATTAAGGAGAATAATTTGATTCTGGCAATTTTTGATTCACCTTTAGCTAGGACAAAAGTAACAAAAGGGATGTTTAGTTTTACATAACATACGCTTTCATTTTTAATTTATTCAATGGATTTTCTCATCTTTTTTTTTTTTTTTTGCTTTTAGTTGTTGGAATAAAAATTGATGTGGACAGCTGGATGGACAACTTCACTAGAGCCACAACCAAGATCCCGGTAGGAAGTCACTCCTTGGCTTTGACTTCTACAGATTTTCTTAATATTAACAAATAGTAAAACATTCCAGATCTGATATTCAGTTGGGTACCCACAGGAGATCCATAGGTACTTCTGACTAAGTGCTTTTTATTAAAAATTACTGGCACTTCTATGGGTAGCATTTAACAATAAAAGTCATTACAAGACCAAAGATATCAATTTTAAATGTGGACAGATTGGTGAAATTCAGCTATTCTAACTTACATGTTCAAATCTGCTAAAATGCAGAAATAGCAAGAATTACTTAATTGAATGAAGTTATCCAGTTAAAGATTATGCTGGGGTGGTCAATATTTAGGTGGGGAAGTTGATATGGGCTACCGTTAAAACATTTTATTTTACTGTTAACTCCAATTATTATTAACTAGGGAGCATAGCTATCAGCATAGGCTACCATTAAGATGCTGTTTTAGCAATGTCCTATTTTACGCAATGAGACCTAGTGGGATGTTATCAACAAAGGCTACTGTTAATGCATGTTATTTGGGAGGAAAGTTATCAATGTGCACTACCATTAAGAAAGATTATTTTACTGGTGATCTTAGTTCTTAGTAACTAGGGTTATGTTTACTAAGGTGCACTATAGGCACGTAAGTGTTTTAATGTGCATTAATGGTTGATGTGCGTTAAATGTTAATGCACCCATAGGAATGTATTGGCGCATTAGCGTTTAGCATGCCTTCACTTTAAAGGCACGTTAAAAACGCTAACGTGCCCTAGTAAACATACCCTATGGTCTCATTTCATAAAATGGGACCTGAGCCAAAATAGCATGAGTTGGTGGTAAAATAACCCTTATTAAGAGTGGCCACGTTGATAATTTCCCCCCTTATTGTGAAGAGTTCTAATCTCTGGTAACAAGAGTTGATATTGTGATGTCATAATTCCTTATTCCACCAATGACTAAGAGCCAACTTCATCAGTGTCCTACACTTGGCTCACTTTTATTACATATAGCAGTGATTTAGTCAGAGCTGATATTGTGATGTCCTCCTGTGGGAGGAGTGGCCTAGTGGTTAGAGTGGTGGACTTTGGTCCTGGGGAACTGGGTTTGATTCCCACTGCAGGCACAGGCAGCTCCTTGTGACTCTGGGCAAGTCACTTAACCCTCCATTGCCCCAGGTACAAATAAGTACCTAAGCTGCATTGAGCCTGCCATGAGTGGGAAAGCGCAGGGTACAAATAAAAAAAATGCCTCATTCCACCAATGACTAAGAGCCAACCTCATCAGTGATGTCACAATGGCTTGACTGTCCTATACTTGGTTCTCTTTTATTACAATTTTGATTTCAGTTTCTTGAGATATTTCTCTTTTCTTTAATTAAGGAAGGGGGGGGGGTTATCAACCTGGGCTTCTGTTAAGATTGGTTGTTAACCCGTTATTAGTAACTAGGACTTGTTGCAGAGCATGATAGCTCCACTTTTTGCAATAGCATGCCAATTGTTTGGAAGCTGGAGCTAGGCTTTGCCTCATTCCATAAAAAATTGAAAACGTGCCTTTTCCCAATGTAAATTGTGGAAGGGTCTGAATGGTCTTGAAGGAAGGTGTAGCAGAAAAGCTCAGCTGAGGATTTTAAAGTGTGATATATCTGGAGAAAGAGCTTAATTTAACCTTTTTTTTGGTTCCAATAATCTTTATTTGGTTATGCTGCATACAAACAACATAAAACAAAGAACCAACTGAGTGTGGAGGGTGGGTATAAGCAGATTGATCATGTGAACCGTAAGTGTACGAGAGTCCAGCATTCCTAGATGCTTTATCAATAGAAATCAAACAAAATAAAACATGGAAAAGAAAATAAGATGATACCTTTTTTATTGGACATAATACATTTCTTGATTAGCTTTCGAAGGTTGCCCTTCTTCGTCAGATCGGAAATAAGCAAATGTGCTAGCTGACAGTGTATATAAGTGAAAAACATTCAAGCATTGCTATGACAGTCTGACAGGGTGGGAGGATGGGGGTGGGTAGGAAGTATGCATGGGGACATCAAAGTATACCATTGGTATTCTAACAGGGTGGGTGTGGACAGGTGAGGGGAGGGTGATCAACAGAGACATAGAGCTTTATGGTTTATAATGGGCTAGGAACCCCAGGTCCTTGTTAAGTCCTTTCTGTTGGGTGTTAAAATATTCAATCATTCTGACTTCAAAGGTCTTACGTTCTTGTATGGTTTTAAAGTTACCTTTGAGGATTCTCACTGTGAAGTCACTGGTGCAGTGTCCTGGTCTTGTAAAATGTTGCCCAACAGGCGTGGGAACCCTGCTGGCACCAGCATTGTTTATATGATGTCTATGTAAATTGAATCTTGTCTTACTTTGATGTCCCCATGCATACTTCCTACCCACCCCCATCCTCCCACCCTGTCAGACTGTCATAGCAATGCTTGAATGTTTTTCACTTATATACACTGTCAGCTAGCACATTTGCTTATTTCCGATCTGACGAAGAAGGGCAACCTTCGAAAGCTAATCAAGAAATGTATTAAGTTATGTCCAATAAAAAAGGTATCATCTTATTTTCTTTTCCATGTTTTATTTTGTTTGATTTCTATTGATAACCTTAACAGTGGACTAACACGGCTACCACACTCCTCTACTCTAGTTGCTTTACAATTAGTGTTTCCCTTTTATAGTAAGGCTACCTTAACCTACAGTACAAAAGTTCAATATAGGTTCTCATATCTGTGAGAGTCGATTCAGTGTTCCTTTCTTCTCTGTTATTCTTTGTTCATAGCCTACAGACAGAATTCCAGCAAAAGCTGGAGGAAACCAGGGAATTCTATTTCCAATCTCAAATAACACTTATTAAAGCAATTGCGATCATGATATCCAGTCTAATACAGGCATTTCTAGTCCATTTTACTCAAAAGTGCTCAAATAAATAAATAAATGCTTTGTATCCTTGGAGACAAAATCTTGGACACAGATTGAATGAAATACCAGAAACGTATATGACCTTTATGGTTTATATTGTATAATATGGGAATTATATTTTTATTTATCTTCTTTGTCATATTTTAATCTATTTATGTTTTACATTTCTGAACCACTTTTGATGACTATTAACAAAGAAACAGTATATAAAGTTTTTAAGTAGTATAATAAAATAGCCATCCCCAAGGCTAATCCTTGAGGCTCTCTCTCCTCAGAATGAACTCCATTGCCAGCTATGTTTCTATGGAACCGAGGCAGAATTTAAGAAAGTGTGGGACAGAAACATGGAATCTCTTAGGAAAAGGAGGAGTAAGTGGTTACTGAGGATGGGCCATTCAGCCGTTATCTGCCGTCATGTTTCTCTGTTTACCACCCATTGTTGTCTATCACTGAAACACAGAAACAGAGAAAACTGAAAGCAGATAAGGACTAGAAGGCCTATCTAACCTGCCCATCCATGTACTCTACTCTCCCTATCACTTCCTTAGAGATCCTATGTCCTGCTCCTCTTTCGTGCACAAAATTTCTTCACCCCCTAAACTGTACCATTGCCTTGGGTTTTTGCAGCCCAAATGCATGACCCTGCACGTTTTAGCGTTACATCATAGCTGCCAAATTCTGGCAGACTTTGGTATCATCCACAAAGAGACAATCCTTACCAGACAGCCCTTCAGGAATATCGTTTAGAAAAAATGTTAAAAAGAGCTGGTCCAAGAACCGAACCTTGCAGCACATCCTTTTCCTCAGAAGGAGCTCCATTTACCACTACCCTCTATCGCCTTCCACTCAACCAGTTCCAAACCCAGTCAGTCACTAAATGTGTTGGCAAGTATATGAACCACCCAGGATGCTGTGGTTGGCTAGTGCCTGTGCACTTGTTGTCCCAAACGTGAGACAATTGTGAATGAATGCTAGCAGAACTGGTATCTTCTCTGTGGCAGGACCCACAGAGTGGAACAAACTGCCTATGGTCCTAAAATCACCTCTTTTAAGGCAATGTTAAAACAGTATTTGCTGGGCCATGGTTATGATATGACTGTCTTGTATGAGGCTTGATGAGCATTCTTATATCACTGCACTTATGTTATTTTTTAGTTTCTTGTTTTAAAAATGTAGGTTAGGTTGTAATCCATCTTGGGTAAAGGTGGGTTATAAGTTTACTTTATTTGCATTTATGCATTTTAAGAATAATGCACAAGATAACTCTTGTATCAGGAAACAATTTACTCTTTGTTGGACCACTATATAGGTGGGTTATAAATTAACAAAACATAAAAAAAAATCTAAATAGACCACATCTAATGCTCTCCCTCAATCCAACTCTCTAGTCACCCAGTCAAAGAAATTAATCAGATTTGTCTGCCAAGACCTGCCTCTAGTGACACCATGTTGCCTCGGGTCTGTAATCCATTGGATTCTAAAAACTTTACTATTCTCTGTTTTAAAAATTTCCGGGCCAGACTTTCACCTTGGGATTCACTCAGTTTATAAATGAGCCTTCTATGTGGTGCAGAATCAGTCTGTGCTGAAGTTCAATGAAACCCCATCCAGAACAGATCCCTGATCGTTTCCATGCTGTGGGCAGAATACTACTTGTTTCATAATCATTCATCTCACCAGTGCAGATGATTGGGAAATTATTTTTTGATTAGGATCCCTTTATTTCTTTCTGGCCAAACAGAATCCTTGTCATATAATGTTTCTTAATTTAGTGTGGTGTTAATGGATAAAGAAAAAAAAATTTTGAACTAGTTTAAGTGCTGGAACTGGGACTAGACTGAATTGTGATCTGGCTAAAGCCTAAATGTCCTGGAACGGCTCTGTCCAGAACCCACAATTGTACAAATAACCCAAAACAAATTGCCCTTAGTTTAAAGGCTTCATGGCAAATATATCCAGACCTCTCTTGAGGTCTGTGGTGTGAGAATGAAATCAGCACCTCTACTGCTCTTCCTGTCTAGCTGAGCTTTTATACCCTTCTGGGTGGGGCAAACAAAAGTTTTGCTATTGTTCCCACAAGGCTCTGCTGCTCAGATTTTCTACAGATGATCTGCAGGATTGGTAAAGCTGAGATTAACTCTTGCCTTTCCAAGGTTGTTTTATTTGATATAACTGCTTATATCACAGAAGAAGCTAAGTGGTTGAAAAGTTACAATAAATGGAAGAGGGGAGGAGACCGACTAACAACAGATTAAAATACCAGATTCAAGTTTATTCAGAGACTTACAATCCTGACCACCAAATAGCTATCTAGGTGGTTTACAATCTATTATTATTTTGGCACAGGTCTCATTTGATGCAAAGAGACCTAGTTATGGGGTTAACAGTAAGAATATAAGCATTGCCACACTGAGACACACTATAGGGTCGATCAAGCCCTGTATCCTGTTTCCAACAGCTACCAATTCAGGTCACAAGCACCTGGCAAGATCCCAAAAGTGTAAAAATGATTTTATGCTGCTCATCCCAGGTGTAAGCAGTGGAGTTTCCCAAGTCCGTCTTAATAATGGCTTGTGGACTTTTCTTTCATGAACATAAGTACATAAGTATTGCCATACTGGGAAAGACCAAAGGTCCATCAAGCCCAGCATCCTGTTTCCAACAGTGACCAATCCAGGTCACAAATACCTGGCAAGATCCCAAAATAGTACAAAACATTCTATACTGCTTATCCCAGAAATAGTGGATTTTCCCCAAGTCCATTTAATAATGGTCTATGGACTTTTCCTTTAGGATGCCGTCCAAGCCTTTTTTAAACTCTGCTAAGCCAACTGCCTTTACCACATTCTCTGGCAACGAATTCCAGAGTTTAACTACACGTTAAGTGAAGAAAAACTTTCTCTGATTCATTTTAAATTTACTACATTGTAGCTTCATCGCATGCCCCCTAGTCCTAGTATTTTTGGAAAGCGTAAACAGACACTTCACATTTACCCATTCAACTTCACTCATTATTTTATAGACCTCTATCATATCTCCCCTCAGCCGCCTTTTCTCCAAGCTGAAAGAGCCCTAGTCGCTTTAGCCTTTCCTCAAAGGGAAGTCGTCCCATCCCCTTTATCATTTTCGTCGCCCTTCTCTGCACCTTTTCTAATTCTACTATATCTTTTTGAGATGTGGAGACCAGACTTGTACACAATATTTGAGGTATGGGTGCACCATGGAGCAATACAAAGACATTATAATAATCTCATTTTTGTTTCCATTCCTTTCCTAATACCTAACATTCTATTTGCTTCTTTAGCCGCCGCCGCACAGTGAGCAGAATGTTTCACTGTATCGTCAACGATGACACATAGATCCCTTTCTTGGTCAGTGACTCCTAATGTGGAACCCTGCATTACTTAACTATAATTCGAGGTCCTGTTTCCCACATGCATCACTTTGCACTTGCTCACATTAAACGACATCTTCCATTTGGATGCCCAGTCTCCCAGTCTCGTATGGTTCTCTTGCAATTTTTCACAATCTTTTTGCGATTTACCAACTTTGCTTAACTTTGTGTCATCTGCAAATTTAATTACCTCACTAGTTGCTCCCATCTCTAGGTCATTTATAAATATGTTAAAAAGCAGCTGTCCCAGGACAGACCGCCGAGGAACCCCGCTATCTACCCTTCTCCATTGAGAATACTGACCATTTAACCCTACTTTCTAAGAGTATTCTATAAGCGGTGCCTGGATGACTCAGCAATTACCTCCTACCAACCTTCTTATCCTCCATGCTTTTCCCCTACCTCTTCTTTATCGCTCCACTTCCTTACCTATCCCTATCCTTTCTCTCATACCTCTTTTATCCCATTTACCCCTTGTTCATTTGTCCGACCACATACCTCCTTTGTTGATTCAGATACTACAGATTGTATTCTCTTGTTACTATGTAAGCCACATTGAGCCTGCGATGAGCGGGAAAGCGTGGGGTACAAATGTAATAAATAATTAATACTTTCTGTTTTCTATCTTTTAACTAGTTCTTAATCCGTATTATGGCACTACCTCCTATCCCAAGATGTTCTTTTTTTTTCAAATAGCTTTTCAAATATACAATTGAAGGAAATTTTGTAGAGTAAAATTTAGTAATACATAGGAAAAACTAATATAGTGGGAACATGTGGGATAGAAATGCAACAAATAAATAAATATAAGATCAGTAGGAGAAAAATAAATGAAAACAAGGCTAATGTCCACAAAATGGAGCTTCTGATAACAAGTCTAGGAGGACAGTAAAGGATCCAGTCACACTGGCCATTGAAGGCATTTTTGAAATGGAAAGTTATCTGGCTCATTTCCATTTGAAAATGAATTACAACTTCTTCAGTTACCAAGGTACCCACAGATCTTGCAGGAATAAGGGTTGTATAATGAGCCAAGCTACTGGCCTAGATACAAAATTCCCATATTGCATTAACAGGAAGTACGTATATTATTACCTAGCAGTATAGGGTTATAATTTGTGGCTTGATATCTCCATGTTCAGCTGTTGTGCATTTCTCTTTTCTCTCTAGGCCAAGTGTGGAAACTGAGGTTTTTTTACAGGACAGTGATTTGGTTAATGCAGAGGTTATGTAAAACTCAGCCTGATGTTTACTGAGGGACACCACTGAGATCACATCACAGCACACTTGTTCAGTTTTAAATATTCAAAGCATGGAAGAACTTAATTCTCTCGTTTTTGAAGGCCAAATTGGCCAAATATCTCTCACCTAAAGAAGTAATTACATATTAAAGGAAAAATGCTTGTTGGTATGTGGTTCCATTTTTCTAGAATCCACTTCCAAGAAATATTTGTATGTTAAACTGTTAATGTTTCAAAAGAACACTAAGGACAAATATTTAGCCAGTGGCGTTCACTAGTTTTTCACCCATGCAGCTTTAAACCCAGATAATCACTGCTTGGCCATGTCCCATTTGATAAGATCAAGGCAGGCGTGAACACCTTTCTCTTCCAGGATGCTTTTAGCTAAGTTGAACCTGCCATCATGTCCAGCAGTAGCCACCACTGGAATAGGGTACCGAGTCCAGCAGTAGCCACCACAGGAATAGGGTACCGAGTCCAGCAGTAGCCACCACTGGAATAGAGTACCGAGTCCAGCAGTAGCCACCACAGGAATAGGGTACCGAGTCCAGCAGTAGCCACCACAGGAATAGGGTACCGAGTCCAGCAGTAGCCACCACTGCAATAGAGTACCGAGTCCAGCAGTAGCCACCACAGGAATAGGATACCGAGTCCAGCAGTAGCCACCAGTGGAATAGGGTACCGAGTCCAGCAGTAGCCACCACAGGAATAGGGTACTGAGTCCTGTAGCCACCACAGGAATAGAGTACCGAGTCCAGCAGTAGCCACCACAGGAATAGGATACCGAGTCCAGCAGTAGCCACCCCAGGAATAGGATACCGAGTCCAGCAGTAGCCACCACAGGAATAGGGTACCGAGTCCAGCAGTAGCCACCACAGGAATAGGGTACTGAGTCCTGTAGCCACCACAGGAATAGGGTCCTGAGTCCAGCAGTAGCCACCACAGGAATAGGGTACTGAGTCCTGTAGCCACCACAGGAATAGGGTACCGAGTCCAGCAGTAGCCACCACAGGAATAGGGTACTGAGTCCTGTAGCCACCACAGGAATAGGGTCCTGAGTCCAGCAGTAGCCACCCCAGGAATAGGATACCGAGTCCAGCAGTAGCCACCCCAGGAATAGGATACCGAGTCCAGCAGTAGCCACCACAGGAATAGGGTACCGAGTCCAGCAGTAGCCACCACAGGAATAGGGTACTGAGTCCTGTAGCCACCACAGGAATAGGGTACCGAGTCCAGCAGTAGCCACCACAGGAATAGGGTACTGAGTCCTGTAGCCACCACAGGAATAGGGTACCGAGTCCAGCAGTAGCCACCACAGGAATAGGGTACTGAGTCCTGTAGCCACCACAGGAATAGGGTCCTGAGTCCAGCAGTAGCCACCACTGGAATAGGGTACCGAGTCCAGCAGTAGCCACCACAGGAATAGGGTACTGAGTCCTGTAGCCACCACAGGAATAGGGTACCGAGTCCAGCAGTAGCCACCACTGGACTAGGGTACCGAGTCCAGCAGTAGCCACCACAGGAATAAGGTACCAAGTCCTGTAGCCACCACAGGAATAGGGTACCGAGTCCAGCAGTAGCCACCACAGGAATAAGGTACCAAGTCCTGTAGCCACCACAGGAATAGGGTACCGAGCAACAGTAGCCACCACAGGAATAGGGTACCGAGTCCAGCAGTAGCCACCACAGGAATAAGGTACCGAGTCCTGTAGCCACCACTGGAATAGGGTACCGAGTCCAGCAGTAGCCACCACAGGAATAGGGTACCGAGTCTGTAGCCACCACAGGATTAGGGTACCGAGTCCAGCAGTAGCCACCACAGGAATAGGGTACCGAGTCGGTAGCCACCACAGGATTAGGGTACCGAGTCCAGCAGTAGCCACCACAAGAATAGGATACCGAGTCCACCTCTATATTGGTTTTATAATGTTTTAAGCTTTTCTGTCCTACTGAATATGGATTGCTATTTATATGGTCCTAGTTGTCTGTCTAACTTAACCATTAAAGAGCTGAATATCGTCACTTAATTGGTCAAGTGCCAACTCTGCCCCCAATTCCACCTTCAGACTGCCAACTGAATAGCCATTTTCAGATTAGGCAGTTAGTGCTCATTTCCAGTTTAATGCCACTGAATATCAGCAGATATTTAACCAGCAGAAGCCTCTCCTTGATGAAATCGCTTTGAATATTGACCCCTAAGATACTAAGAGGCAAATGATCAGAAGTCCTGTGCTGTTCCAAAGAGAACTCTAAAATTAGCACTGGAACAGAGTGGGGCATTAATGCCCCTATGATCAGAGCTAATAGCATGCAAATTTAAGTACTCCATGAGCTCTAATCATAGGGGTAGTTCTGCGGGAGGATTGTGCCTGGGCATGCGCGCAAGGCACAGTCTTCCCGCAGAAATTGTTTGACAGGTCCGGGCTGTCAAAAGAAAAAAAGCCTGGACCAGTCAAACAGGGCTGGAGACCCCCCCATCCCACCCTGACACAAGGTCTGGCACCCACAGCCTTCCTGACAGAGCACCCAACTTCCCCTCAAAAAAGCACCTGACACCCCCTCCCTGAAAGAGGTAAATCGGGCCCCCCCTCGATGGTCTAGCGCCCCTTCTGAGCCCCCTCCCCCATGTACCTGTAATAACGAGGAATGTGAATGCCATAGCAGCAGCTCTATGAGATAGGGGGGGCCCTTTAACTAAGCCGCATAAGCGCCTACATGTGCCGAACACGCACCAATTCCGAGTTACCACCCGGCTACCACGTGGCCCGAGTGGTAATTTCATTTTTGATGCAAAGGGGGAATCCCATGAGTAAACATTGCAAAGCTGGCACTGAAAACGGCAAAGGGGGCAGTCCTTGACACAGCCTAGTTGGCGAAACATGCATGTCGGACATTTCAGAACCCCCGGTCCGATTATCTGTTAAGATAAGTACTCTAAGGAGGAAATTATAATATATTTAAAATATTTCATTTAAAAAACTTGATGAAATCATTGCGATATTAATCGCCTATGAAGAACTTGGTGCAATTATGCATTTCCAACATTGAATGAGGGTTGGATATGAGCACCGCTGAGGTGAAAACGGAAAGGATTATAATGAGTATGATGGTGGTTTATGGATAAAGCTGAGGGAGTTTAATTCCATCTAGGACCCTTATATGGTTAAATGCTTAGGTTTTGACGGTGCCTGAGAAGATTGGAAAAATTTTCTGCCAAATATATCTGTTAGTTACACATCTGAAGGTAGACACATAAATTTGGAGGAGTGGCCTAGTGGTTAGGGTGGTAGACTTTGGTCCTGGGGAACTGAGGAGCTGAGTTCGATTCCCTGCACAGGCAGCTCCTTGTGACTCTGGGCAAGTCACTTAACCCTCCATGCCTGCCGCATTGAGCCTGCCATGAGTGGGAAAGCGCGGGGTACAAATGTAACAAAAATAAAATTCTATAACCGCAGTTCCACGCCAATGTCTGATGCTTAACTTTAGCCAACCTTTCTTCAGTTTGCCTCTATAACATATGCTTATTTCCGATCTGACGAAGAAGGGCAACCTTCGAAAGCTAATCAAGAAATGTATTAAGTTATGTCCAATAAAAAAGGTATCATCTTATTTTCTTTTCCATGTTTTATTTTATTTGATTTCTATTGATAACCTCTGTAACATAGTAATACAGTAGATGTATGATCCATCCAGTCTGCCCAACAAGATAAATAGATATGATGTGATACTACATATGCATACTTGATCTGTATGGTTCTTTTCCATACGTGCATAAAATTATGACTTTTATCTGAAATCTAAATATCATTGATATGGTTTATTCCATTTACTAAACGATGTCTGATAATTGTTAATAATTTCCATTCTCCAGTGCAAGAGTGAGATATGCGACTGCGAAAAGGACAGTATGGTAAGATTGACATTATTTTTTCTGCCTTACTTTCTGATACTTGATTATGTATGTTCTTTTGTAAACCAGCTAGTGAATTAAGTGGTATATACGTTTTTAAAATAAATCAATACTGCATTTGTTGTCTAACACTTTGAACTGCCTACCACATGGAAAATTGGTTTAAAATTAGTTTGATAAAGTGCACATGAAGTACCTGAATAAGAAATATCCTTTCACATCACCCTGTAGGTGCTAACTAAAAATTAAGAGAACCATTGAAAACCAAAACACATAAAGTTGATTTTTGTTTTGTGTTATGGTTGGAAAACCTTAATAAAAATATGAAACAAAAAAAAAACACATAAAGGTGCTTTCAATTTAGACAGTGAAATGGAATACTTTTATTTAAAAACATAAAAGGTACCAGACAGGGTCAGACCAATTGGTCCATATAAGCTAATCCAGATCACTTAGAAATACCTCATAGATCCTAAAAGGAAAGTCCATTCCATTTACTCACTTCCAGGAGAGCTGATCATCACTAAAAAGCACCTGTTAGATCGTAAAGGAAAAACCAATCAATGTTTCCTTATGCAGTCAGCAGCCATATTGGAACCACTAACCAGGTAACTAACTGGATCAAGTAAGGACAGCAATATAACCCCCCCACCCCCACCCCCACCCCGGTCAATGGCTGCTAACTGGGTGATATGTCTGGGTCAGTGCTGATCCTGTTACCAACATTAAATATCCAGTTTTATTTTAACCACTGACTGCTGAGTTGAATATTGGGCTTTTTCATTTTAGAATTCTTAATCCAACGATTGCTGAATTTGGCCAATATAGTCTCTGGTGAGGGTTCAAAAGAAGAGACCTAGAGTTAATGCTTTTATTAATATACTAGTAACGAAGGCCCATTTCAAATCGCAATGAAACGGGCGCTAGCAAGGCTCCCCTCCATCCCTTTGTGTCTCCGTGTGTCGCCGGCCCCCCCTGCAGCCTCCGCCGAAGGCCCCCCCACCCCACTGACCTGCCGAAGTAACGTGTGCTCCGCCCTCCGCCCTGTGATTTTGTATGGCTTCAGAGCTTCGAACTTACGAACCTGGCTTCAGTGACGTCAGTGCAAATAGAACGTTGAGGGTGAGTTTTATATATATAGATATTCAGGGTATCCTGGATAGTGGACTAACATTGAAACTTCAAGTGGCTAAATTGATTGGTTTGGCTTTCTCCAAAATTAAAAAATTGTGAGACTTATTGAATCCATTTAATTTCAGAATGGCAGTGCAATCTTTGATATGTCCTTGCTTTGACTATTGTAATAGTCTGTCAGAGGCGTTCCAAAATCTTCTTTAAAAGCATTGCAGTCAGCAGAAAATGCCACAGCCAGAATTCTGGCAGGTGGATCTAGGTACACCCATAGGTGCTCCTGTTCTCAAGGGTTCCCATTGGTTACCGATAGAGCAATGAAAACAATTTAAAATACTTTGTTTAGTTTTTAAAGCACTGCATCAAATACTCTAGGACTCTATCAACCGGCCAGGTCTCTTCGTTCTGGTTCCCAGGATTTACTAGAAGTTCCTTCTTTTCATTTTATTAGACTTGAAGCTAACAGGAAGTTCATGTTCAGAGTTACAGGTCCTAAACTCTGGAATAAACTCCCTGTATCTTCTGCAGTATCACTTTGTTCAGTTCAAGAAGGAACTATGGGGATTACATTCATTTACTGTTATAACTGCTACGATTAGCTTGTTTTTATGAATTCTGTTTTTGTATTGACAATGTTGTATGTGATATATTTGTAAAGTATTGTGTGTTTTTTTCTGTAAACTGCCCAGGACTGTGGAAGGAGTGTTAAATAAATAAATACATTGTGATTTCTTTTCAGGTCTGGTTTCTGTTCATTTGTTGTAATGTTCTTTGCATTTGCACAAACAAGTATAGTTGTACCCACATCCTAAAGATTTATTAGGCAGAAGTAGATAATCAAATGTATGTTTTTCTTTTACAGCAAGTGGACTGTGTGATCTTGGATGATGGTGGATTCCTTCTGATGTCCAATCAGGATGATTATATAAAACAAGTAAGTGCATGACACAAGTCATTCTGTACGAGTGGGACGACATTTTAAGAAAGAACATTCAAATGGGAGATCGGAGATCTGAAGTCCTCCTTTTATTTTACATAGTAACATAGTAAATGACGGCAGATAAAGACCTGTACGGTCCATCCAGTCTGCCCAACAAGATAAACTCATTTTACATGGAATGTGATACTTTATACCCGAGTTTGATTTGTCCCTGCCTTTCTCAGGGCACAGAACGTAAAAGTCTACCCAGCACTGTTCCTGTACTAAAAGTTCTGAAGCTAACGTCGAAGCCCCTTAAACACTCCAGCCTATTCATATCTATTGAGTTATGATCAGGGCATAGACCGTAGAAGTCTGTCCAGCACTGTTCTTGTACTAAGTTCTGAAGCTAATGTCGAAACCTCTTAAAATTTACACTCCAGCCTATCCCTCTCTATTCAGTCACGATCAGAGCATAGACTGTCGAAATCTGCCCAGCACTGTTCCTGTACTAAAAGTTCTGAAGCTAACGTCGAAGCCCCTTAAACACTCCAGCCTATTCATATCTATTGAGTTATGATCAGGGCATAGACCGTAGAAGTCTGTCCAGCACTGTTCTTGTACTAAGTTCTGAAGCTAATGTCGAAACCTCTTAAAATTTACACTCCAGCCTATCCCTCTCTATTCAGTCACGATCAGAGCATAGACTGTCGAAATCTGCCCAGCACTGTTCCTGTACTAAAAGTTCTGAAGCTAACGTCGAAGCCCCTTAAACACTCCAGCCTATTCATATCTATTGAGTTATGATCAGGGCATAGACCGTAGAAGTCTGTCCAGCACTGTTCTTGTACTAAGTTCTGAAGCTAATGTCAAAACCCCTTAAAATTTAGACTCCAGCCCATCCATATCTATTCAGTCACGATCAGGGCATAGACCGTAGAAGTCTGCCCAGCACTGTTCTTGTACTAAGTTCTGAAGCTAATGTCGAAGCCCCTTGAAATTTACACTCCAGCCCATCCATACTCGTCCCCATCCCCTTTATCATTTTCATTGCCCTTCTTAGAACCTTTTCTAATTCTGCTCTCTCTTCCCCTTATGTCATGTCCGGCATGCTCAGTTTCACTAAAATGCATGTGCTGGATGTGAGGGGAAGAGCGAGCAGGGTAGGAAATACAGCAGAGCTGGAAAAAATGCTTCAGCTGGCAGGGGATCCCTGCCAGCCAACCCATGGACATAGATTCAGTTTTGGGGGGCCCAGGCCCCTGTGGCCCCCCCTTAGCTACGCCACTGATATGAAGTGCAGTTAATGTAGAAGCATTACTTTGGAGATTAGTATTAACAATGGCAGTCTGCGCCAAAAGCACCTTACTCATATCAGTAAGTGTTCCAAATTGCTTCTAGCGTGAATTCTGAAGGTTTCTGTAGCGACATTCCTGGAACTTCACCAACAATGGCGTGCTTCCATATATAACATAATAGATGATGGCAGATAAAGACCTGTATAGTCCATCCAGTCTGTCCAACAAGATAATCTCATAGCATAAGGTATGATGTGATCAGATCCAACAGTGGCCGCATCCATACCCAGAAGTGTTGCTGATCCTGCTGATGCAGCGCCTGTAACTCGATGACCCGGAAAAGGAAAACTTCCTCCACAGACATGGACTTCATCCCTCTCCAGCCTGAGAACTCCAGTGTCTTGCATTGAGCTCTTGCTTCTAGATCCAGTGATTCTTCCAGGAACAGATGTGGCGGGGGTGGGGAGGGGGTCTGTAAGTCGGAAGTTAAAGAGATATCAGATCTAAGATCTGTAGTGTCAGAACAGCTGGAAACTCACAGACAACTGATAGACCCTCAGCCTGCATTTCTTCTTAACCACCTCGAAGTATGGAGCACCACACTAAGCTGCTGACTTTCTCCTGATTCATCCCTATGTTAATAGGTTTGAAATGTTTTTGTGATTAAGATAATTGTTTACAGATCAACTGTACCAGGGCATTGAGATTATTTTGACCTATAGTCAGTGCCTGCTCATTATCATTATGACTGTCACTAATGAAGGGAAAAAAGAAAGCAATAAAAACCATGTTAGGTATTAATTTTACTTCTGTTTCCTTGTGTGGTCACAGACACAGGAGAGCAGAAAACTTTCTGAGAAACCAGGGTTTTCATAAATTAATAATTAGTCCAATTAGCAGGAATAAAGGCTTTAGTAGAATCTTTGTTTCCAGCAAAATATTTGTGATGCTGTATTATATTAGGGGAAATAATAATGTAAAAAGGAAAAAGAATCATATCATCAAGAAACCCATTTCACCATAACACTTTTAGCAACATAATTATCTTAAAATTAACGACATGAACATGGATTTGGGCACATTAAGAGCCTGGAAACTTTAGTAGGTTTAGCAGATCATTTGCTAACCAATGGCAGCATCTCTAGACTGAAGTATTTGGGGATGCAATAAAGGGGGCAAGCAAAAGTGACATTTCCATGCATCACACCCGCATCACAGCTCTCCCCTCCCCACATTTAAACTAGCTATAAATGATAACCACAAGAATGGCTCCAATTCTATATATTGTGCCTAGTGCTTCACGTCAAGACCCAAGTGTATTCTATAACAACGCGCATAACTTAATGGCTTAACAACCCAATCAGCATTTTTAACAACACTTATCAAGTAATAATGAGCACTGTCAATAATTACAATCTATGCGCATAACTCACTAAGCATATTCTGTAATGCACAACACTTAAGTGCTAGTGTGCAGAACCAAAAAGGGGTGTGGTTATGAGTTGGGAAATGGACGCTTCGTGGGCGTTCTAAAATTCACCTGCCCCTCTGCATCTACAACTGTGCAGCGATATTTATGCCACATTCTCTTGGTGTAAATGGATGCACGCAGTTCTAAGCATATTCTATATGCTGTGCCTAAATCTAGGTGCCACTTAAAAAAATGCATTTACATGGAAATTTTATTCCATGCAAATTTTTCAGGCACCATATATAGAATCTATCCCTTTATGTCTAAAGAAACCTCAGTTTCAGCTGCACAGTTGAATGGGTAGATGTGAAGCGTCTCTTCACGCTTCCCAAAAATACTAGGACTAGGGGGCATGCGATGAAGCTACAATGTAGTAAATTTAAAATGAATCGGAGAAACGTTTTCTTCATTCAACGTGTAATTAAACTCTGGAATTCATTGCCAGAGAATGTGGTAAAGGCGGTTAGCTTAGCAGAGTTTTAAAAAGTTTTTTGACGGCTTCATAAAGGAAAAGTCCATAGACCGTTATTAAATGGACTTGGGGAAAATCCACAATTTCTGGGATAAGCAGTATAAAATGTTTTGTACTTTTTTGGGATCTTGCCAGGTATTTGTGGCCTGGATTGGCCACTGTTGGAAACAGGATGCTGGGCTCGATGGACCTTTGGTCTTTCCCAGTATGGCAATACTTATGTACTTATGTAGTTAAATTATCATTCAATGATGTCTTCTGGAGTCAATACAGAATTTCTATATAAGCCTCACAACTCTCGGGTCTGTAATTTACTCTCCGCATTCCCCCCAACCATGAAGCTAGGACCATAACCTTTCAAAATATATAAATACTGAACAGCATACGAACAATACTAATTGCTAGAACTCAAAGTGCAAGAACCTAACTCTGAAAAGGCAGCACTGCAAATATTGCACTGGGTCCTAGAACACCCACTTTCCTCCTATTGGGGAAACATAAGAAATGAGATTCCTCACAGACCCCTACACAGGAATTAGACAGTAACAAAATCCTTTACCTCAGTCACAGAACACGGGAAGACCCTCACCTAATATAGAATGAAGAGCCACAAATTATAAACAAATATGCAAATAAAAAACTTGTATAGTCACAACATGGGAAATAGTATAATCTAGGCACTCACAAACGTAAAACAGCTTTAAAAACCAACAGGCTGATCCTGACCAAAACCTGGGTTGGTGTTCCACCTTATCTAGCCTAATGGCTGCATCAACCCTCTTCCATTACCAAACCACTGAATGCCAGTCTTTTCTTCCACTATTCTGTTTGCTTTCTTCTCTTCCTGTCCCTATTCTTTACAATCAATGGCATCCTTTTCTACTTTCTACTAAAATAGAATTTGAATTGTCTTGTGTGCAAGAAGTGTGGTATAATAAATTCAATAAATAATAAACACGCAGATGACACCTGTGTACATGTTTGGAATAATGACATATGCACATGTATGTGTGCACACGTGTGCCCAAGAGCTATCCTGCAAATACCCACATAACTGGGGGATGGGGTATATGTATACATCTAAATTATGGAATACTGTTCGTTGACATGTGTCCCTGCTGCTTTTAGGTGCTACAAGTGCAGGTATTGAGATCCTGGGTTACACTGGCAATCTTAAGGGACGCCAGGTTCTTAGATTCTGCTGTGGAGTAGGCTCCTCCTCCACCACGGTCTAAGGGCACCTAAATGGAGGTGTGCAGTCAAAGAATTACCCCCTCTGAGGGACAATATTTATTTATTGGGATTTTTTTGACCGCCTTTTTGAGGGAATTCACTCAAGGCGATGTACAGTAAGAATAAGTCAAACAATTACAGCAGTAAAAATATTTAAACAACAATACAAAGTATGGCATAGTATACTACATTACAATGCCAACACAATATACAATAAAACATTTTAACAGGGTGTAAGCAAAGATGGAACATATAGGTAGATAAGATAGATATGTGCACCCATTACATGCGTGAAGGTTTAGAATGAAGGTGGTTGTGTACACGTGTGCACAGACTCAAGTACATGCCAGAATTCTGTCTAGTACTATTCTGAAAATACCACTTTACATAGCTACTGAATATTTGTAAGGGGGCGGACAGAGTTCCCAGTCACACTCATAAATTATAGAACACTGGAATTTACATGCAAATCTTCAGCATTAGATGATGACACTCACGCCAACTCTATGGTCTAAATATTAATAAGGAGATTCTATTTATTGATGCCAGCTAAAGAGCCTCAATGCTGTGCGCTTAACCTCAGTTCTATAATGGCATCTGTGCATCAAGTTCCCATTGTAAAATTCTAGTGTACGATGGCATTTGACGCCCATCTTTAGGCTCGCACTCTTGCGCCATGTCAGTGGCAGGCATAAGCTCCTGTGCTTAAGTGCAACAAGGGACATGAATAATTTATAGAATTCAATGCATGTAACAAGGAGGCATGCCAATGGCCTTCCCATGCCCCGCCTACATGTACTCCCCTTGCAGTTAGGCGCTACCTAATCAGCAGTGCCTTTGACGCACCTCAGTGTCACCTACCTTTAGGTGCCATAAGCTCTTATATACCCAGTTATTCCCATATATTATAAAGAAATGTAGACGCCTACATTCCTGTATTGATTAGGCTCCTAGCAGGCACCTCTGGGAACTGAATTAAGTTGGCCCTGTTATAGAATCACCCTCCGTGAGCAGTGCAATGCTGGCAAAAAGAAACAGAAAGGTGTTTCCTCAAAATACAGAAAGAGAAGACATGAACCTTTCCGAGAGCTGACACGTTCTAGTCTTTAAAAATTGAAAATACGCTTTTCCTTTTGCTTCCTTTTTGGTCTGGGCACTTTTCTAATTTAGGTTGGTCCAAGTTTGTTCTACTTTTTTGTGCCAGTTTCTTCCTAAATTATTCTTTCTCCTCTTCTTCCCTTCCTTCTCTACATCTGTCTGACACTGATTTGTCTTTTGTTTTATTTTTTTCTCTTCTTTTTATTTTTATTTAGTTATTTATTTTAGTTTTTAATATTGTTACATTTTCTAGCTTTTGCTAAACATTAAACTAAAGAAGGAGTTTCTCTGTTTTTTTTTTCTTTTGGGGGGTCATTTTGAAATGAAATGAAAGAAGCCCATTGTATTTTGTTTTTCATTTTGGGGCCTTTACTAAGGTGTGTTAAGCAGCTACCGCATGTTTTAGGCAGATCTCTGCTAATGTCTACTGTGCTTAAAAACAACCAGCACTGGAGAAAATGTATGCTAGCTGCTTAACAAAGGTAGGGATATGATGTGGGTAGGTTGGAGGAGCGACCAGCAGTGACAGCTAGTGCACAGAGCAGTACCGATTGTGCAGCTTCACTTAAAGCCAGTGTCCATATAAGGGTAATTTCTGACCCTTAGTGGTAGTACTACAAGACTACCACTAGAGGTCAGCAGGCGCGTTTTATTGCCAGACCCAATGACATTGGAGCTGGGGGAGACCATTCCCACTTCATCTCACTAGTCCATCAGGAGATAGCCCTAGGTAAGTTGTGGGGTTCTCGGCCGACCAGTTTGATCTTAGGAAAGGATTTTTTATAAAGGGTTGGGGCTGCATTTAACCTTTGAGTTTAGGTGACTTCAGGAGGAACAGATTGGGACAGAGGGGACTTTTTGGGAGGATCTGATCTTTGGGGGGGGGGGTGATCTTGGAGGGTGCAGAGCAGGGGAGATCGGATTGGTGGTCAGGTATTTTGGGAGAATGGATCTGACTGAGGGGGTGTTGGAGGGTTCTCACATAGAGGGGCATAATTGATCGGGGCGCCCAAGTTTTTCTGAGGGCGTCCTCGCAGGACGTCCCCACAAAGGGGCGGGGAAACCCGTACTATCGAAACAAGATGGGCGGCCATCTTTCGTTTCGATAATACACTCGGGGATACCCAAATCTCAACATTTAGGTCAACCTTAGAGATGGTCATCCTTAGAGGTGGTCATCCTTAGAGATGGTCGTCCCTGGTTTTCAGCGATAATGGAAACTAAGGACGCCCATCTCAGAAACGACCAAATCCAAGCCATTTGGTCGTGGGAGGAGCCAGCATTTGTAGTGCACTGGTCCCCCTGACATGCCAGGACAACAAGCGGGCACCCTAGGGGGCACTGCAGTGGACTAACTGATGCACTAACTGAACGGAAAAGGCCTTCTCTTACCGATCCCATAGCGATTCGGAAAGGAACGGGCATGCATGAAGGAAATCACATGCAAATGAGCTGCTTACTGTTAGCTCATTTGCACACGATTTCCGTTCTAAGGAGGGGAAGCCAGTGCAGAGCAGCCAAGCATTATGCGTGGCTGCTCTGCACATGCCAAAGACGGCTTCATACATGCAGACAAGCTGCGTGTATAATAGCCATCTACAACCTTAAATAAATTGCCACCTACAACCTTAGGAAAATACAAGTCCAGGTGAAAACGTGCTCGTCAGGGATGTCTTTCTTTTTTTTTTTTTTTTTTTTTTTAGAGTATGGGTGAAGGCTCTCTCTCCAAAATGTGGATGTTCCTGTGAGAAAGACATCCATGCCTTTGCTATGCCTCCAATACCCCTTTTATTTATTTGGATTTTGGATCACAAGTAGCAGCAGTGGACCATGCCTTTTGGGAAACAGATGTCGGGGTGTTCCACCATAGCTATTTGGTGTTTTTAATTCATGTATATTTTTTAATGAATCTGCAGCACGTTCCATGATTCTGCACTGCCACTGCATGTAATGTGTTGTCCTGTGGTAAATGTTGACTTCCCTGTGTGGTAAATGTAGGGCAGATGCTAGGCATGCTTCGTGCACTCACCTCTTAGTCTTTGCACTTACCATGTGGTGCTTTTTCATCCTAATGCATGTGTTTCAAAATAAGAGCACATCACTACTTTTTCATACATCCTGTAATCCTTAAGCCTTTTTCCCCATTTCTTCCATCTCATTCTCTCTCACTGGTCCTTCTATTTTGTTTCTCCTACCTTCATGATCTGTTAACTATTGCTTATTAGAATGTAAATTGGGGTTTTTTTAAATGTGATTAGCGGTATATTGAGTGACTACATAAATCATCGAGTTTGCTTATTGGAAGTATTTGATATTAGTCTGTGTGGTTGTGTAAAACACTGTTTTCAAGTACTTCAGCCCACAGTATTGACTTATTCTCTTTTAGATTGGAAAATTCTTTGGAGAGATTGATCCCAGCCTTATGCGAAAACTCATTGATGTTTCCCTGTATGCTTTTAACAAATCCTATGACTACCAGTCCTTGTGTGACCCTGGCAAGGAACCAACACAAGATGCTGGTCCACGCTCCGTCTATGTGGTACGAGTCTTTGCACGAGATTGGAATTGAATATGATGATGTGATGTAGATTTGGATACCTGCTTATTTTTAATTCTTTTATTTCATATCTTCTAGCCTACAATAGCAGACATTTTAAACATAGGCTGGTGGGCTTCTGCCGCTGCGTGGTAAGTTCCAATCGACATTAAATTCCTTTCTCAGAAAAACTAGGTTTTGGTAGAATATCACTGCTTTTATCTCCAATTCCTTATCTAAATTGTTAGTCCCTTCTATATTCATATATCAAGAGCACTGAGTAGAAATCTTTCGAAAAGGTTTAACAGCAAATCTGTGCTCTCTCCAAAGATCTGGACAATGTCAAATAAGATACACAAGTTCAGTGTTTTTATTTTTCCAATATTTTTGTTGAATGTTGGAGTGGAGGAGTGGCCTAGTGGTTAGGGTGGTGGACTTTGGTCCTGGGGAACTGAGGAAGTGAGTTCAATTCCCAGGCACAGGCAGCTCCTTGTGACTCTGGGCAAATCACTTAACCCTCCATTGCCCCATGTAAGCCGCATTGAGCCTGCCATGAGTGGGAAAGCGCAGGGTACAAATGTAGCAAAAATAAAATAGATACTATTGGAGATTCTACATGGAATGTTGCTACTATTGGAGATTCTGAGGAACTGAGTTTGATTCCCACTTCAGGCACAGGCAGCTCCTTGTGACTCTGGGCAAGTCACTTAACTCTCTCCATTGCCCCATGTAAGCCGCATTGAGCCTGCAATGAGTGGGAAAGTGCGGGGTACAAATGTAACAAAAATAACTAAAATAAAAAAATTAATGTTCCAAAATCCACTTCAGGTTTCTGAAAAATTCAATGTGAATACACTGGATGGTTTTGAACCTGTTTCAGATTTTCCTCATGCCTGATAGAAAAGTCAAAAAGGCTTCAGGCAAACAAACGCAGACGTGGTGCTCCAAGATGCACTTTTAAGCTCTGCTTGACTGGACCTTTGCTTTCTTATCTGAAGATTGTTTATTTTTTATTTATTTGAGCAGTTTTACTCCAATTGACCCCTGACGCAGCTGCTTGTGCACCGAAACACTGCCCATGTCTGGTCTGTTTATTAAAGATCTCTTGATTGTTCCAGTCTTGAAGGCCTTTTTGTGCTTTTTTTGTGTTGTCTTTGCTGGTTGACATTTTGACCCTGTCTTCTGCTCCCTGATAGGAACGTGAAACACATTTTCATTGTTGAATTTTTCCCCATTAACCCGGAGTTGATCAAAGAAGAAGTATCACTGAAAACTGTTTTAATTTATTACAAAGCATCTACGGCATTTACATTTGGAGATTCTTTATAAAAAAATATCTAAGCTTAAAAAAATCAACGCTTCAAGAACAAGACAACGCTTGTCTGTTGACATGGCAGACATTGCTCAATGATGTAAATCCTGAATGCAAAACTCTTTCGCTCAATATAAAGTCCCCAAATAGGACAAAAAAAAACGGTATCTCTACAAGAATTGTCCCCTATAATGTTTCTATGACCTTGGCTAGGCCTCCTATAATTTGATGAAATGATAATCAATTATAAATCTCTTGGTTAAAATATGGGCTTTCACAATCTTATTTTGGACTATAATGGGCAGTTTTCAAGCTTCCTGGATGTCTTCTGTGCTTGGTCTTTGCACCAGTTTTTGAAATGGACGTGTGTGTAGTTACATTTTGAAACTTGCAGTGATTGTAAATGATATACATCAATAATATTTGCAAAAACCATCTCTCAACTCTAGTAAAGACATAAACCATGGAATACTCTGCCAGAGGTGTCACAATCGATTTCTTAGGAGTTTTAGTAAAGATTTTACAGAGACCTCAGTGGTGCAACTGAAAGACTTCTCAAATTTATGCCTTTAAGAATTATGCACTAAAGTCGTCATCGGTCTTCTTGCTTATGTATCTTTTAACTTTTACTGCTGTAAACATTTATTTATTTTAAAAATGTCTATACCACCTATAACTAGGTGGTTTACAAGAAATGTGCACAGTATTCGTATCACAAAGACTGAAAACAACATTCTTCATAAAGCAAATAACTTGTAATAAAGAAATGACTTGAAAGACTTAGGGCCCTGTTTGCTAAGGTGCGCTAGCATTTCTAGCGCGTGCTAATGCTAGAGACACTCAAGAATATATGGGTGTCTCTAGTGTTAGCGGGCACTAATTTTTAGCACATGCTTAAAACACTAGCGTGTCTACAGGATGGCTGAGTAAAAAGGACCCTTATCTTTTTGTCGGCTCAGGGGCAAAACAGTCCGACATGACTCACGTTTCCCACAAATGCTGTTTCATGGACAAACCCCCTAGAAAAAAAAAGAACATATTAAGTCTCTCTTTTCAAATATTAGTTTGTATTACTTGTAGCCATATTTTGCTCCGGGACCCCCTTTAATCTTTTTTTTAAAAATGGACCCCTTACCATTTAATTTATCCACCTTCAGTTGCCGACCAGCGTTATGCCATCTAAAATGGCGCTGGCATGTTAACCGCTGCTTTTTAAATCATTAGCTGATTTCTTCCACCAACAACAGAACACTGGCTCAGTGTTGTCATAACAGCAAAACCCATTCTATCTCTGCATTTAAACCATTACGATGAGCCGTTTGCAACAAAAATATCCAATGTGGAGGAGTGGCCTAGTGGTTAGGGTGGAGGACTTTGGTCCTGGGGAACTGAGGAACTGAGTTCGATTCCCACTTCAGGCACAGGCAGCTCCTTGTGACTCTGGGCAAGTCACTTAACCCTCCATTGCCCCATGTAAGCCGCATTGAGCCTGCCATGAGTGGGAAAGCGCAGGGTACAAATGTAACAAAAATAAAATAGATACTATTGGAGATTCTACATGGAATGTTGCTACTATTGGAGATTCTACATGGAATGTTGCTAGTGGAATAGCAACATTCCATGTAGAATCTCAAATAGTAGCAACAGTGGAGGAGTGGCCTAGTGGTTAGGGTGGTGGACTTTGGTCCTGGGGAACTGAGGAACTGAGTTCGATTCCCACTTCAGGCACAGGCAGCTCCTTGTGACTCTGGGCAAGTCACTTAACCCTCCATTGCCCCAGGTACAAATAAGTACCTGTATATAATATGTAAGCCGCATTGAGCCTGCCATGAGTGGGAAAGCGCAGGGTACAAATGTAACAAAAAAAATGTTGTTCCTTATAATTGAGTATCCTTTCTTAATTACCACCCTCCCACCCTTCTATAACTCACTCTAATATCCTCCATTTTTTTATCTCTCACAGTGTGATTTTTCAGCATCCAGTGTGATACCAACGACGATTCCACATTCTTAGTAACTATTCTAGATTTGTGTTCATTCATTCTTAAACATACTGGTCTGCTTCTTCGTCCTATGTAGATCAATTTCATGGGCATTCTATCAGATAAACCACGTTGAAACTGTTGCAGACTGTAATTGAATATGTCTATATGGTACGACCCGACTGTTGATGTTTCCGTATTGAACCTGTGAAGGCCAACTCACGCCCCATTGACAATGTCTAGAAACAGAATGATTCTCCAACCTACCATTTGAAGGTTTTACTTCATATCTCTAATAAGACAGTATTTCCCCAAACGTAAGGTTCCTTTTATAGGCTATAGCTGAGAACTCCATTGAACATGAATAGAACTGCAGCTCATGCCATTGTGAACTAAGAATTTGCACAAATGTTTGTGCCTTGTCCAAAAATGGTAAGGCACATGTTAACAGGTCCTGTTCTGAAGTAGAAGATTTGTCTAACAAAAGCAATTCTCTATTTGCGAAGCGAGCTTTCAAATAAGCTTCCGAAATGGCTCTATCGTTGAAACACCATGACAAAAATGCTGCTTGATGTTTATAATCCTTTACTGAAGTACATAATGCAGCGGAGGCATAAGAATTGACTTACTGGTAAACGTTTTTTCAACTTCATAGGGTGAAAACTAGAAAAATGTGAAAAACTATTTTTCTCAACTGGCTTCCGATATAAGGTAGTACATAATTTGTCTCGTTTATATCTGAACATCCAAAAATTGTCTGCAATATACTATACTTCAATGTGAATTGGAACTGCGAATCCAATGAATTAATCCAGATTCCAAATTTGTCCAAATCCTCTTCTGTGCCTTGCCACAAAAAAAAAAAATGTCATTTAAATATCTTTTCCCTAAGATCACAGGACCAAACTCAAGTGCTTGATACAATCTTGTTTTTTCAAAGCAGGCTACATATAATGTTGCCAAGGAGGGTGCTAAGGTAGCCCCCATAGCAACACCATGTATTTGTTGATAAAATCCATCAAACTAAAAATAATTTCTTCTAATAACCAACTCAGCAAATGACATTAAAAAGTCAGTGGGTATAGGTGCTTCTTGATGAGCTTGCGGCGTTTCCATAATAACTTCCATAGCTCCCTCTTGTGGAATTTTTGTGTATAGTGTATTGTGTATTGCTAACACAATATTTTTCAGAAGAGTCCCCAACTCTTTCAACAATCTCAAAAAATGCCCTGTGTCTTTCAGATATGAAGGTATTTAACTACTTCTTCCCTTGAAAATTTGTCCGCAAATTATGATAAAGGCTCCAAAATTGAGTCCCTAGTGGACACAATTGGACGCCCTGGTGGTGATTCCAAATTTTTATGGATCTTAGGGATGAAATATATTTTAGGTGTTTTTGGATATTGTTCTATCAGAAACTGTGTCTCCTTAGTTGTTAACATTCCACTGTTCTGTACCGGGATAACTAAAGCTTTAATTTGATCTCTCAACTCTGGTGCAGGATCACAGTCCAACAGATGGTAAGTAATATTATCTAACAATTGTGTACTTGCTTCCAATTCATATTGTTTCCTAACTTGTATTATCATGGCTCCGCCCTTATCCTATTAAATTAGACGAAATCTTCAGATTTGTCAATGCCTCATACTGTGACTTAGTTAAATTTGCGTGCTCTTGTGAGAACTCCTCTCTTCTAATGTCTTAAGATCTCTCAATTCCAAATCATGAAATGTCGATATGGATCTATCAGATCTAGTGGATACCATTTTGATAAAGGTTTCATCACTGATATATCTGGAGCAGATGGTTTATCATCAAAGTATATTTGCAATTGTAATTTTCTTACAAAACGCTAGAACTCTATTCTTAATTGAAATGGATAATAAACTTTCTTTGGGACCAAATCGAATCCCAACTGCAGCACTTCTAGCTCAACAACCAAAAGAGTTTCAGAAGATATATTCACTATTGTTGACATCGCTCAGCCATCCTGGAATGCAGATCTGGTCTTACATTGTGTTGATTCCTTCCTTTCACGTCTCCTTTGGCTCGACTGATATCTGTTTCCACTGAATCTATGTCCCCAGCAGTAGACCTTCCCGCTTTGTCTGTTGATTCATCACTTCCACTGTCTGATTTATCCGAGGAACACTCAAATGCTACTATTGACGAACAGTAGGTTGTTTCTCTCGCATCCACATATACACCCGGTCATTCTGATCATCTTTTTCATCTCGGCCCATTAAATTCCTATGGGCTTCGTCACATTTGCTGCACCAGACTCACTAGCTTGGCTTTGTAAAAGGAGTCCTTAGTTTTTCTAACTTACAAGTTTGAAGCTTATCTCACTAAAAGGTCCTTTTACAAAGATGTACACCCTTACACGAGTCTATCCCATGTGCTATTAGCATGCGGCCATTAACAAAATTAGCATTTGAGCCCCTACCATCACCTACGTTGCAGACTTAAGGGCTCATGTGCTAATCCTGTGCAAATCAATTAGGGGCCCTTTTACAAGGTGCGTAAGAGCCTACGCACATCCAGCATGTGCCAAATCGGCATTACCGCCCTGCTACCGTGTGCCTCAGATGGTAATTCTGAATTTCTCGCGCGCCGAAAACATGCAATAGAAAATAATTTTCTATTTTCTACCATAGGGGCGTTCCTGGCGGTAATCGACAGGTGGTGTGTGCTGGATGGTTACTGCTAAGTCACTGGGTGGGGTTAAGGGCTCAGGCCATAAATAGATGTGCGCTGGTTTTTGATTTGCCACACGTCCATTTCCCGGCCCAATCCCCCTCTTTTTTTTTTCCAGACGCTGTGGAGAAATGGTCCAGCGCTCATCAAATACACATGCCCACACTACTGCAGGCCACTTTTTGGTACACCTTTGTATAAGGACCCTTAGAGGGGCATAATCGAACGGGGCACCCAAGTTTTCCTGAGGAAGTCCTCGCAGGATGTCCCCATGAAGGGGCGGGGAAACCCGTATTATCGAAACAAGATGGGTGTCCATCTTTTGTTTTGATAATACGGTCGGGGACGCCCAAATCTCAACATTTAGGTCAACCTTAGAGATGGTCGTCCTCGGTTTTTGGCGATAATGGAAACCGAGGACGCCCATCTCAGAAACGACCAAATCCAAGCCATTTGGTTGTGGGAGGAGCCAGCATTCATAGTGCACTGGTCCCCCTCACATCTCAGGACACCAACCGGACACCCTAGGGGACACTGCAGTGGACTTCAGAAAAAGCTCCCAGGTGCATAGCTCCATTATCTTGTGTGCTGTGCCCCCCAACCCCCTCTCCCAAAACCCACTCCCCACCACTGTACACTACTACCGTAGCCCTTATGGGTGAAGGGGGCACCTAGATGTGGATACAGTGGGTTTGTGTTGTGTTTTGAAGGACTCACATTTACCACCACAAGTGTAATAGGTAGGGGGAGGGATGGGCCTGGGTCTGCCTGCCTGAAGTGCACTGCGGTACCCCCTAAAACTGCTCCTGGGACCTGCATACTGCTGTCATAGAGCTGAGTATGATATTTGAGGCTGCCATAGAGGCTGGAAAAAATATTTTAAAATTTTTTTAGGGTGGTAGGGGGGTTAGTGACCACTGGGGGAGTAATGGGAGGTCATCCCCAATTCCCTCTGGTGGTCATATGGTCAGTTCGGGCACCTTGTTGAGGCTTGGTTGCAAGAAAAAATGGACCATGTAAAGTCGGCCAAGTGCTCGTCAGGGACACCCTTCTTTTTTCCATTATCGGCCAAGGACGCCCATGTGTTAAGCATGCCCCAGTCCCGCCTTCGCTATGCTTCCGATACGCCCCGGGAACGTTGGGCGTCCCCACGGCGGAAAGCAGTTGAGGATGTCCAAAATCTGCTTTCGATTATGCCGATTTGGGCGACTCTGGGAGAAGGACGCCTATCTCCCGATTTGTGTGGAAAGATGGGCGTCCTTCTCTTTCAAAAATAAGCCTGTTAATGTTTTTTTTCAACACGTCAAATTTGGTGAATTTTTGTCCCCTTTTTAGAAACTTATTGTGTCCATGGACAGACAGACAGACATAAATCACTTGTATTTGATTCTTCTGAACAATTTATAGGGGTTATTTTGGAAGCCACATTCATGAAAATTCCAGCACTTACATGTGGAAACAACATTCACTTGTAAATGGTAATTTTAGATGGGTTTAATTTACACATGGATGTCCATAATACATAGAAATTGTAATGAGGCATGTTGAGGCAGGGTTTGGTTATTGCCTGGGTGGGTCAAAAAACTACACATGTCCCCCATTTCATAAAGAGAATGATGCATATTATTTCATAGATCCATGTGAGATCTACAGTTGCTCCCAGGCATGTACAGCTTTTTAAAGAGTGTTCAACTCAACCAGCCCTTTACAGGAAGCAGTAAGGGTGTTATCCTCTTAATCCCGCATGAATAAACATTGCGACCTCTGTATATAATTAGCAGCATTCATAACATAAGAGTAGCCATACTAGGTCAGATCAGTGGTCCATCTAGTTTCCTGCTTCCAACAGTGGCAAAGCCAGGTCCCAAAGATTAGGAAGATTCCAGATTCCCGTAGAATGAATCCAGGAACAGCAATGTAGGCTGCTGCATTTTCTCCCCTGATTTTTGCCACATTGTATCTTTTACTAATATACTGGTGGAATTGAGGATGTCCTGACCTGGACTTCTTGATTCTGATGTCTATATTCTATGTAAAATGGGTCTATATGTTATAAACTGTACAAGTGACCTAATCAAATTCCGTGTGGAATGAGTAAAAATCAAGGAATGCAACTTAGTCACTTTGAAGTTGCACTGCTGTACTATATTTGTGATGGCAAAATGCCAATCATAATCCTTTAAAAACAATAAAACACCCAGCCAACAATAAATGCAATCATTTAAATAAATCCCAACTTCACAAGCTTCTGCCAGCTGGCCTGTGTCAAGGGCACAGTTTCAAACTTATTTCTATATTTTGAATTACAGAAGGACTATTGTTTTCAAGGCAACAGGCTATATGGCTGAAACAACTCATAAACTGATGGGCTGGCAGTATATCATTTTCCTGCTGCCCCAGGGCACAAAGAAATGCGCAATTAATTCATTATTGCTTACATTCAGAGAAACTGCAACTTGGTTAGTCCGGAAGAGCAAATGGAAATGCTTATTATCACCTGTGTCCATAATAACTGTACATAGAAAACCAGATTTTAGTAAGAAGAACCAATGGGCTTCTCTTTATTGCAGCCATAGATCCAAGCAGCCCCCTTGTGGATTTGACATAACCTCTTCCATGTTGAAAAAACAGTGAAATCTTTTCATTATGACAGTTTTCAAAAGACTGGAAAGCTGAAGGAGCTGTGACGATTTCATTTGAACTCATCTCTTCTACTCAGCAATGGAGGGGTTCCCAACTCTTGAACGTTACATGAACATTGTCCTATCTCTGTTACTCTTGCATTTATGGATTTATGAATTAATTGACCAGCAATCCCTAATTGGAAATAATCTTACTGATTGCATAATTCCCAGACAAAACTGAGTAAAATAAAACCTGCTGATGGTTTCCCTTGTTATAGCATAGATTTTTTAAACAAATTTCAGTATATTGTAACGTAATCTGCATTCCTTGTTCTTTGCATGAGTGGAATTTAAATATCCCTTCACTTATACAACACATACTTATAAGCAGAACAAAGTACATTATGGCAGATAAGGATCTTCCTTTCCCTTACAGATCATCTGTTTTTTCCTTTGCTTTCTTGAGTTATGTGGAGGGGCTTTTCGATGTGATACCCAAGTCCAATTGTAGACTTTTTGCTGAAAACATCTGCAGAGCTAATCCTGAACATAGCAATTTTCAAACCGGGAAAAAAAAACATCTATTTTATTGTTTTGAAAATTGCTAGTTTCCAGGCATTTTGTGCTCAGTATGGATTTCTTTAAGTACCATTTTAAAAAAAATGTCCTAGAGAAAAATGCACAAAAGAAAGCCACATGGATGGCTGTATGGCACCATTCCTAGTAAACTGACCACCCAGACATTCTAGCAGTGCAGAGGGGCAGCCTAGTGGTCAGTGCAGTGCACGTCACATAAAGGGACCCAGGTATAAATCCCACCTTAACACCCTTATTTTGTACTGTGAGCCCTCCAGGAACATCTTAAACCTACGGCACCTAACTGTACACCACTACGAAAGCCCTCAGTCCAATTAGTACAGTTGGTATTTTGTGGGTGTTGGAAGGCTCACAATCTCCACCACATGTACTAGTTAGAATGGGATATGAACCTGGATCCCTTTCTCTGCAGTCCACTGCACTGACAAGGCTACTCCTGGGACCAGCTTGCTACTGTAATAGAAATGACCATAAAATCGGAAGCTTTCACATCTGACACTGTCACATCTTTGGGGGAGCTGGAAGGGGGTGTTATGCCTTAATCCCTCTAGTGGTCGTTTAGGGTACCTTTTTGTGACTTAGTTGTGTTTGCATTAGGTCCTGATAAAACGTCTCAATCTACTACTACTACTACTTATCATTTCTATAGCGCTACTAGACGTACGCAGCACTGTACACTTGAACAATGAAGAGACAGTCCCTGCCCGACAGAGCTTACAATCTAATTAGGACAGACAAACAGGACAAACAAGAGATAAGGGAATATTAAAGTGAGGCTCAATCTGAGCCCTAGATGATTTGCTTTTGTTCCATCATCACTGAAAAAGTCCATATTCTGGCCCTGCTCAAACCCCACCCAAACCCCACCCTCAATATACCCCGAACATACCCTCTAGTGATTTAGAGAAAATTAAAGAGTCATGGGATAGGAGCATGGTTCTGGTGTGGATTAGGAATTGGTTATTGGACAGAAAATAGAGGGTAGGGTTAAATGGTCATTTCTCTCAATGGAGGAGAGTGAATAGTGGAGTGCCACAGGGATCAGTACTGGGACCAGTGCTATTTAACATATTTATAAATTATATGGAAATCGGAATGGTGAGTGAGGTGATTAAATTTGCAGATGACAAAAGTTTTGTGTCATCTGCAAATTTAATCATCTCACTCACCATTCCGATTTCCATATAATTTAAACTTTTCAAGGTTGTTAAAACACCTGCGGACTGTGAAATATTGCAGGAAGACCTTAGGAAATTGGAAGACTGGGCATCCAAATGGCAGATGAAGTTTAATGTGGACAAATGCAAGGTATTGCACATTGAAAAGAATAATCCGAATCATAGTTACCTGATGCTAGGGTGCACCTTGGGGGGGGGGGGGGGGGGTCAGCACTCAATAAAAAGATCACAGTGTCATTCTAGATAATAACGCTGAAATTTCTTCTCTCACCCAATTCAGCTGTGGTCATCCAGTCAAAGAAAATGCTCAGATTGATTGGATAAGTCCAACCTCTAGTAAAACCATAATGCCCAGGATCCTACTGTGCTCTCCTCTGTTCTAGCAACAGTTGGACTGAACTCGTATATGAAAGCAACCTTTATATCAATGGTGTTATTTCATTAACATAGAGGATCTTTTACAAAGGCTCAGTAGTGTTTTTAGTGCAGGCTAATGATTAGTTCATGCCTTAGTAAAAGAACTGTTCTGTTTTGTCAATGCAATTGAAACGGTATAGTAAATAGATAAACGATTAATGTAGAAGCACAAATCCAACACAGTGAAAAGAAACTGAATCGCGATATATTGTTTAGACAGGGATTTGGGATGAACATTATTAAAACACAGTAGAATAATTTCTTTTGTATTAGCTCATTTTTTTAGGAGAAAATAATTTCATTTTTGAAATTTAGGGCCCGATATTTAAAATGATTGAAAAGACCATTTAAGCCACCTGCCCAGGGCTAACAGGGCATATTCAACAGCAGCGAACTGGATAGAGCTGCTGAAAATGTCTGTTTAGCACCTAACGTGAGACTGGCTATTTTGGGGGCGTTCCGGGGGGCAGAGCCAGCACTTAATTGGCCAAGATAAATGCAGAAATAGGACCACGCAAAAGTCAGTCCTATCTTTATAAGGTTCATCATAGTTGGTTAAGTGGTGAATAATGCACTGAACCGGTATGTTTTTACTTCCCTGTATACCCGGAAGTTCAAAACCAGAACCCGCACGTGGCCCGACATTGAATTTCCAGGGGTTTATGTCAGTGGCAGTCAGCAAAATGCTGATCACCGCTGGCTAAGGAGATGGGGAAAGGTGTGGGGGAGGGTGATGGAAATCTTCCAGTGAATTTCTGTAGTTGTCACCTAGATTGCTAGAAATATTGTTAACAAGTTTGCGGCCCTCTAAATAATTGTTTGTTTTTCAATTTTCTTTGAACGGATGTCAAACATTTTTAAGTTGCCAAAATTTGTACAATTGGAGAATAATGTACAGGAGGAGGCAAAAGTTCAGTAACGCAAATGTTTTCTATCGTGTAGGTCTCTACTACAGCAGCTGTTATGGAGCATAACCTTTCCACATTTGCTAGAGGCAGGTAAGTTAAACATCAGGTTTGACAAATCTATTTCTAATGAAATGTGCATCTTCTTGATTTTCTCAGTGTAACAGTCATTGGAGATGAGCGTAATGGTTCAGTGGTAGCACTTTAGTCTCCTGTGCATTATCCCAGGGGTCTTTGAGAGGGGAAAGAGTGTCTCTAAGATCAACAGGAAACTGCAACAAATACCTGATGATCAGAATCTGTAAACTCAGCACAAGGATAGCATCAGGACGAGAAGAATCAACAGGCCTGATATTCAGCCGGTGGTGCATAGCGCTTTGCTGACCACTGTCAGGGTTATGCCCAGAATGCCAGGCTATTTCCAGGCTTCAGCATTGAGTTTGTGGAGCTGGCTAAAGCGTTGGCGTAAAGACAGGATCAACCTTTATGTTGTCCATGTATACAGTTACCTTGGCTGATTAAGTGCTGACTCTGGAACACCCACAAAGTAGCCAGTTTTGAGATAGGCACTTGACATTTTCAGTAACACTAACCGGTTGAAAATGACCAGTTAACCTTGTACATGCGATTTAACTGGCCAGGAGCCATTTCTGATTGGTTAAGTTGTTTTGAATATCGACCCAAACAATTTCATTTCATCTTGAACTGCATTAAAAAAAACCCAGGAGCAGACACACCTTGATGGAAGACCAATCTCCTGAAAGCTGTGGGCAGATTTAACCCCAGATATTCAATGCCAGGCCATGTCTCGGCATCAGCTATGAATATCCGGACATAGCTGTCTACCCGGAAGCTTATTTGGGTGCTGACTGATATTCAGTGCTGTCACCCACATAGCTAAGTGGTGAAAACTTAGGAAAGGCTAAAGCAGCTAGGGCTGTTCAGCTTTGAGGAAAGACAGCTGAGGGGAGATATGATAGAGGTCTATAAAATACTGAGTGAAGTGGAATGGGTAGACATGAACTGCTTGTTTACTGTTTCCAAAAATAGTAAGACTAGGGGGACACACAATGAAGCAACAAAGTTGTAAATTTAAAACAAATCAAAGAAAATATTTCTTCATTTAATGAGTAATTAAACTCTGGAAGTCGTTGCCAGAGAATGTATTAAAGCAGTTAGCTTAGCGGGGTTTAAAAAAAAGGTTTGGATATCTTCCTAAAAGAAAAGTTCATCAGCCATTATTTAGATAGACTTGGGGAAAATCCACTGCTTATTTCTAGGATAAGCAGCATAAAATGTATTGTACTGTTTTGGGATCTTGCCAGGTACTTGTGACCTGGATTGGCCACTGTTGGAAACAGGATGCTGGGCTTGATGGACCTTTGGTCTGTCCCAGTATGGCAACACTTATGTTCTTATGTCTTTTGCGCCTGCCTGCTTAGCGATGTGTACATCAGCACTGAATAAAGCCAGTGCCCATGTCTCCTCCCCGCCTTTACCCACAGGTGCCCTGGCACTAACTGAGCTGTTACACAGTCGTCGGAGTCAATATTCAGTGGCACTGACTGGTTAAATGCCTCTGCATATTGGAAGAGGGAGCTATCAAGATGCGGTAAAAGGTGAGCTTTTACTGCACCTTGATGTACCACAGGAATTGCCAGCCTGTGGTATAACAGTCTACTACTACTACTACTATTTAGCATTTCTATAGCGCTACAAGGCATACGCAGCGTTGCACAAACATAGAAGAAAGACAGTCCCTGCTCAAAGAGCTTACAATCTAATAGACAAAAAATAAATAAAGTAAGCAAATCAAATCAATTAATGTGAACGGAAAGGAAGAGAGGAGGGTGGGTGGAGGCGAGTGGTTACAAGTGGTTACGAGTCAAAAGCAATGTTAAAGAGGTGGGCTTTCAGTCTAGATTTAAAGGTGGCCAAGGATGGGGCAAGACGTAGGGGCTCAGGAAGTTTATTCCAGGCGTAGGGTGCAGCGAGACAGAAGGCGCGAAGTCTGGAGTTGGCAGTAGTGGAGAAGGGAACAGATAAGAAGGATTTATCCATGGAGCGGAGTGCACGGGAAGGGGTGTAGGGAAGGACGAGTGTGGAGAGATATTGGGGAGCAGCAGAGTGAATACATTTATAGGTTAGTAGAAGAAGTTTGAACAGTCCCACAGGTTGCTGACTACAGTGGTAAATGAATAAAACTGCTGTGAAGCCACTTCATAAGCAGCATTATTCTAGCGGCTCAGAACATCGGGCCACCAAGCTGCTGCCTGATACTCCCAACCATAATCATCTGGGTTCCTCCTGGTCAAGAGACTCTTATGGCCAGACTCCCCAAGGAGAGCCCCCAAATACAGACCCCCTTACATAGAGCCCCGTAAAAGACCCCCTGATCTGGCCCCCTCAATCAAGGATGTCTCCGAAGTAGACCCTCATTCAATCCACCCACTTCCATGCCCATATCTTAATTCCCTAGTGGTCTAGGGATTCCCTGCACAGGAGCAGTCGCTGATTGGTCCTGCCTTTCCAGTGCCATCTGTCAAAATGGCGACCCTAGCAGTAGTTGTTCAAGACTATCATTAGGGTGCCTTTTTGATAGATAGTTCTGGAAGGGCAGGAGCTATTGGGGATTGTGCCTGCCTTGAGAACCCCTACACCACCAGGGGATTAAGGTGCAGGCATGGGAGTGGGGGGTTCCTTTGGAACTGAGTGGCTTGATCAGATGATGTCTACTTCGGGGAAGCTGGATTAGGTGGGGTCTTGTCAGGGGGACTCTATGTTGGTGGCGCTCTACTTGAGAGGGGTCTGGATGAGGGGGCTCTTGATTAGCAGTCTTGGCTAGAAGCTCTTTACTGTGGCTTAGCAACCCAATGCTCCCAGGCAGTAAAATGAACCCAGCTTTCTACTGGGGTTATTTTACTCTCATTTTAGTACCAGAATGCAACTTGCAGTGTGCACCTACTGTTCACCACTAGTCACGGTGTGGAATTTACATAGCAATGAGCTGCATTACATGTATTTGTATATTTTGCATCTCATTACTATGTAACCTTCAATGACTTAAATACTGCAAGGATAAGCTGTGTTAGTGCCTTTTAAGTCACATTAAGGGGCAAATAATGCAACTTAAAGCCCTAACGCTGCTTGATGACCTCCCCCCCCCCCCCCCCCCATAAAAATGGTTTAACATGCAGGAGCCTTTCCAGCTCACTGAAACTACTCCGAAGATCAAACCCTCTGGCTTTTCTTTACTCTTTTTGATGGAATACATTACAGATTGTAAATGAATTCAGTGTACCTATCTTCCTACTTGGGAATGAATATTTTTTTGCTAAATTGTCATTCTGTGGTAAAATAGATCTTGCCAAATATTTTCAAAAGTTTGATTTAAACTCAACACAAGTGACTCCCTTGTAATAATGGATGTTTAGCATATTTTGGCAGTGTTTCTGTCTTTTTTTTTCTTGAATATCTGTTATGTATATTGGAGAATAGATGAGGCCTGAAACTGAAAGAAATGTCATGAACATGAGTTGGGCTGTATGTCGGGAAGAATTTGTAGGATATAGAGACATGAATATACTGATTAGTGGCAAATAAACTTCTTTTACTTGCTAGATCTTAATTAAGATCAAAGAGAAAATAATAACGTCATCTTACCGTACAAATTTGTTAGCAAACCGCTTGGTTTTTCTTCCTTTTTTGATTGGGGTTTTTTTTTGTTTTGTTTATTTTACAGTTGACTATGAAGATCAGGAAATCTCTGTTGCCCTTTCCAAACAAAGCTGCATAACTGAGCAAACACAATATTTCTTTGACAACAGCAATAAAACTTTTTATGGTGTTCTGGACTGTGAGAACTGCTCAAGGTGAATATTTCTTTTGGGACCTTTATGGTAATACAAGCAAAACCAAAAATATTATTACTGTGAATTCTTTATAAATGTAACTGAAGGAGATTTAAAAGGTCATTTTATATACGCTAGGCAGGGATTACACATGTAGCTGGCAAATTACACATAATCAGTGAAGGGTTCGTCTTGTAAATATGAAGAGCTTTACAGATTTGGAAAGAAATTGTGTCCAAGTATATGTTTCAGCTGTATTTTATAATGGCAAAACATGGCTACCTCAGCACGTTTACTCCATGGCATCATTTTATTTATTTAAAAATTTAGCCCGCACTATTCTATGATTCTAGGCAGCTTAAACCTGCTCAGACTCGCATATAACCGTGACTATTTGAGACCTAGGATATTGACTGAGTAAATGTAACATGGCTGCACGCTAGGGAGGTAAAATTCCTTGATGAAATCAAGGACAGCTTTATGGAGCAGCTGGTACAGGAGCCGACGAGAGAAGGAAACATTCTAGACCTAGTCCTTAGTGGAGCGCATGATATGGTGCGGGAGGTAATGGTGCTGGGGCCGCTTAATAACTGTGATCATAATATGATCGGATTTGATATTAGCTTTGAAGTAAGTATACATAGGAAATCAAATACATTAGCGTTTAACTTTAAAAAAGGAGACTATGATAAAATGAGAAGAACGGTGAGAAAAAAACTTAGAGGAGCATCTGCGAGGGTCAAAAATTTACATCAGGCGTGGATGCTGTTCAAAAACACCATCCTGGAAGCCCAGGCCAAATATTTTCCGCATATTAAAGAAAGAGGGCGGAAGACCAAACGACAGCCAGCGTGGTTAAAAAGTGAGGTGAAGGAAGCTATTAGAGATAAAAGAAAATCCTTCAGAAAATGGAAGAAGGAACCGACTGAAAATAATAAGAAACAGCATAAGGAATGTCAAATCAAATCCAAAGCGCTGATAAGGAAGGCTAAGAAGGACCTCGAAGAAAAGATTGGATTGGAGGCAAAAACACATAGTAAAAAGTTTTTTTAGGTATATTAAAAGCAGAAAGCCGGAAAAAGAATCGGTTGGACCGCTAGATGACCGAGGAGTAAAAGGGGTGATCAGGGAAGACAAAGCCGTAGCAGAGAGATTAAATCAATTCTTTGCTTTGGTCTTCACCGAGGAAGATTTGGGTGGGATACCGGTGCCAGAAACGGTATTCGAATCTGACAAGTCGGAGAAACTTAATAAATTCTCTGTAAACAGGTAGGAATCTAAGGAAATACTTTTTCACAGAAAGTGTGGTGGACGCATGGAATGGCCTCCCAGTGAAGGTGGTGGAAATGAGGACTGTGACTGGATTTAAGAAAATGTGGGCCAGATTCGTAGGATCTCTTAGGGAAAGGAGGAGATAGTGGTTGCTGTGGACTCTCCCGGCCAAGTTGGGATATGGATATCTAAAACTGAAGAAAGTCCAAATAGTCTGGGCGTGTTTTAGGTGTGAATAGGGTGAGTCAAAAAATAGACATTTATTTCCCATTTTGGAAGGGGAATAAAAGTCCGTATCCAAAAAGATAGATGCAGGGATTTAGATCTGCTACCTGGGACATCCATGTTTCAGAAGGGCCCTCCACTGGAGGGATTAGGGAAGGTCCTGCCCCCCAAAAGTGAAATGAGCAAGGGATAGTGGGCTCTGTGACAGCTGTGACACACAGCCCAATATCCCTTTGGGAGAAATAGATGTCTAAGAGATGTCTATGCTTTTAAAATAGCTTTATATAACTATTTATGTTCTAGCACAGCTGCCTCAGAGGCATTTATGTTCCTGTGTTTCCTTGTTGATATTTATTTCCAGTTTTAATTGTACACCGCTTTGAATGTCCCCTGTAGGGCAGTATATCAAGCACAATTAAACTAAATGTCTATTTTTATAAAATGGGTGTCCACGCAGCACATCACTGGCACATGAACGTATGTTTCAGAAGAAATTGTAAATGAGCAGGTCCTGTTCTAAGATCCTAGCGCAGCTTCAGGTGTTCCAACTTGAGACATGGAAATTCCAATTTGAACATCCTTTCTAAAATGTATGTATTTATTTATATATTATGCTTTATTTACCGCCTTTTTGAAGGAATTCACTCAAGGTGGAATACATCAAACATATGCAATAGACAAATGCTCATCTGTGATTCTTCTCGTTCAGGCAGTATAAGTATAATCCAAAGCTGAGGAGGTTTGGGAATGTTAGAGACTGCAATGGTTATTTTCACAGCTCTAGTCACAATTTGCATGTTTACAAGTGAATATCAAACCTTTATTTTAAAAAGCTGGTATTTACATGTGCAGATTGCAAATACATGCACATGGCAAGGGGATGTAACTTGGGTATAGCTAGAGAAGAACTAGGGCAGGGCCAAAATACATGTTTATTCCCCATTTCAGAAGGGAAATGCAGAGCCTTGTTCCTTTGGGATTTATAGCGGCTCCTGGAGGATGTCTATGTTTTGGGCAGTACTCTACAGGAGGGATTAGGAGAAGCTGCTGCCCCCCCTTGATGTAGGGTCTGGTCTTAATTAAGCACATATTGATATGTAGGTTTCTAAAGTAACACACAAACACTTCTATGTTCTGAAGTACCAATATACTCTTAGACATGGATGTTGACATGAAGGACCTGTTGATATTTTCGATATTGATACTTGTGAAATGGATGCTCCTGTTAATCCATATATATCATTCTGTATGAATTTTAGAAGAGGCTCTACGTTGGCAGATCCTTTTCTACAGTATTAGCAGAACTTGACAAGTTCCAGCCTGAATATCTCAATTCCTGTTTATATACTACACCTAAAAATGGATCTTCGTATGTTTAAATGTGAAGAAAGGAACGAATTATTTCTGTTGCATTTCTAGATGTGCCCATTGCTATATAGACACACAGAATAGAGACACTTATAGTCTAGCTAATGTACATAAGCAAGATAATGAAGAGGTTTAAGGAAATGAATTTATTACATTAAACACAGTTCAAATTGACAAGGTTGTGTTTGGTGACTACAATTTTAAAATATCCTCAAAAAGATGTTTTCTGAGATGGGCTTGATTATCGCAGACAGAGAAAAGGCAGGACAAACAAATTCTGGAAGGTTGCTCTAAGCATGTGGTTCAGCAAGGTTTAAAATAGTTATCAGTTAATGACAGAGAAGAGCTTGACTGATGAATGGAGGTCACAAGGAGCAGTGCAGGAGAGATGGCAGTTAATGAGCAGATGCTGAGTGAAGACCCCTGTAGATGAGTAGAAGCAGATGGGGAGGCAGTGACATCAGGTGCAGTAATAGTTGTTTTTCATTTTGTTATTTTCACGCTGTTTCCAGTGTTTCAAAATATAATATGTTTAAATATCTTCAATGACTGCAAGCAAGACAGTTGGCCTTCATGACTCCGATTGGGATTGTTGTGTTTTTCTTTTCCAGAATATATCATGCAGAAAAGCTTTTGGAGACCAATCTTGTATTTATAATTGTAGACAGCAAAAAGACCTGCCTCCCTTGTGACTCTCGCCCACTGATCCAAGCAGAACAACCTTGTATCCTTTCATCTCAGGCTTTGGTAGGAACGTATACAGGTTTAACGTGATTTCAGATTTTGTAAGATACTGGTAAGTATATGGCCAAATCAATGAAAAAAGAGAAATAATATAACAAGTTATTACATAATGATATCAACAAGCACAAAGTCGAGCAGATCAAAGAAATACAAGCATGAGGGATGTTCTATGTTCTAAACCAACTTTCAAGTCAACATTGAAGTCAACACAATGGACAAACATTTGGAGAAATCACATTCTAGGGATATATTTATTTTATTTTATTTATTGCATTTGTATCCCACATTTTCCCACCTATTTGTAGGCTCAATCTGGCTTACAGAGTCTTGTAATGGTATTGTCATTCCAGGATATCAGATACAGTTGGTGATGTAACAAGATTAAGTAGGGAAAAGAAAAGAGTTAGGTGGGAGAGTATAGAAGTATATATATTATGGCCCCATTGATGGCCTCAACCAAAGGACTTTGGTTTTACGGAGTATTGTGCACTTCATGGAGAAGGTCCTCTAAGCAGAGACTGAATACACTTTGGGGTAGATGCAAGAAAGAGTGGCAAAAGTTAGATTCCAAACAATTGAGTGCTAATCAAATACTTTATAACAACAAAGCTAGGCGCTGAAGCCAATATAGATATTCTAGCATAAGTCAGTATTTGAGGGCCTAACTTTAGGCTGGTGTAAATGCTTGCACCTAAATTCTATCAGTTGCGTGCATAACTGACAGTATTCTATAAAGTTAGTGCATAAGTGCCTGACACGCTCCTGACCCACACATGCCCTTCCCATGTTAACGCCCTCTTGGCAGTTATGGAACTATAGAACTCAAGCGCTAAGCTTATGGAATAGCACCTGGGTACAGGTGTGCATAACTGCAATTTGGTGCCAATTAACACCACTTAAAGGTCATTATTAGCAGTTATAGTGCCCACTTAAACAATTAAGTTAGGTGCTATTCTGTAACTTGTTTGTGCGATGTTGTGTTCTAGTCACAAAATTGAGTGCCAAAGTTAATAGAATTAGGGGCCTTATGACTTCCTGCCTCCCTTAAACTAATATTTGGCCATATAGAGGCCGCTTTACACAGCTGCAGTGAGCAGCTGATGTGGGTTTTTCCATGCAGTAGACATTAGTACGGACCTGTGCTAACAAGGAATCTGCATTAAAACCAGCTAGCACAGTAAGAAAAAAAAAGATGTCACTTTGTTGTCACAGGTATGGGTGGGTTGCAGGCATAACAGAGGCGTGGCTGGCTGTGACAGCATGCGTGTCGGTTGATGCTGCATGCTAGATATTATAAATGCTGTTAGCACAGCTGCATTTAATGCCAGCGGTTTGGCTCTAGGTGACAAAATGGCAATGATGAATTCAGTCCTTCAGTGCTACCACTAGGGGGCATCTTTCCATGTAAAAGCAGTAGGAGCATGAAATTCTGCTAGGGGTCATTGGTCCATTTTTGCACCTAGATCCAGATGGGGCAGGAAAGGAGGTGACCTACTCCAGTCCCATCCCACTATACAAGAGAATTCCTGGTGTGCCCTGGGAGGGTTGAAAAGGAGGGGTGTAAAGGTCAGGGTCTGCTGAGGGGAGGGGGAAGGGTCTGTTGGGGGAATCAGAGGGGAATTACTTGTGTTTGGATTGACTGTAAAGGACATGTGTTTATGGAGGATGTGGCTTGATGATTTTTCACATTTCTGGCAGTGTTGGAGCAACCACATTACATAACCTAACAGGTACCCTCTTTGCCTATGTGCTAAAGGTCTGCCCTTTATAGAAATGCAGGGCTTTACTGCACAGCTTTACACTTATTGCACCTCAAAGTCTGGGTAGACCTGGGGAAAGCCACTGTTTATTATTGGGATTAAGTATCACAGAATCGTACTGCTTTTGGGGACTTGTGACCTGGAATGGCCACTCTTGGGAGCAGGTTACTGGGCTAGATAGACCATTGGTCTGATCTAGTAGGAAAACTCTTATGTTCTCTTAAGTGTAAAGCAAAACAGGAAGAAAAAGCTTCACAAGTCCATCCATTGGAGACCAGAACTGACATACACAATTCAGTGTGCAAGTATATTAAAGGGGTTCTTTATTTCATTATCCAAGGACCCGACATGGGCTGTGTTTCGGCCTAAAGGTCTGCATCAGGGGTCCAAAATATCGGAGATGAGAAGTGTAATATCTAGTGGTTTTGAAAAAAACTCTCTACACCAGCTACTAATTTCATGTAGTGGCGAATGAATCTAAGAGACTCATGGAACAGCATCAAAAGAACCCACACCGACGAATCTGAAAATGTGGTAGTAGCATTCAGCCGCATTGGTTCCAAATTAGTTCTACATTGGCTCCACTGTCTGACTTTTCCTCTTAAGTAAAATGATCTCTTGGGGGGGAATTCAGTAACGGTCCCCCAAAGTTAGGTGCTGGGATGATGAACATTAAACACAAATTCTATAAAGACAGTTCCGGGCAGAGTTGGCTTTGTAAAATACCAGCATACTGCATAATTTCATGCCTAACTTTGGATATCCGCGTTTACACCAGCCAAAGGCACCCAAGTACTGTCTGACACCGAAATGTGCCTAAATCCTGGGAACAGCACTGACCTGCCTCTGCCCCTCCCCTGGCCATGCCCCCTTTGAAGTTGTGCGTAGATTATAGAATATGGCATCTGTCTTTGGGCGACATATAGAATCCAGGGATTAGTGACTTAAACAATTATTATATTTTCAAAATATCCAGATAGGGAAGCGATGCTTTTGCTGGCAGGTAGTGAAAGCTTAACTCCTGCAAAATATTGACCAGATGGCTTTTAACAGTCCCTCAAACCTGACAAATTGAACATTGTCTAACAAAAAACTATGCTTAGTAAAATTGTTGATAAAGCTATGCATTGACCTCTGTCTAAGTGCCAAATTGTAGGAGTCCATCCACAATTCAAGTGAAAGAAAATTTCAGATTCAGCTGCAAATCATGAAGATGCCTTATTCTGTATCATTCAGTGTCTGGCTAATGACACAGATGGAAATGGTATCAACCTTTCTGGGGGGAGTAGCCTGATGGTTAGTACAGTGGGCTGAGAAACGGGTTCTATTCCTACTACAGCTGCTTGTGACTCAATTTTCCTTTGTCCCAGATGCAGAGAAACATAGATTGTGAGCCTGTAGGGTCAGAGAAAGTACCTGAATGTAATATGCAAACCACTTTGATTGTACCACCAAAAGTTGCTATATCCAGTCCCTTCCCTTTCCCTTCCCCTTCCTGTGAGCTTGACTTGGTTCATAGCAGATCAAGAAATCAGTGGTTAGTATTAAGTCCTTAGACCACAGTCATCCATTAATAGATAACTAGTACAATTCAGTCAAAACTGAAGTAATGCAGTCACTTTGATTTGGCCTCTTCTAAAGTTTTGTAAAATCTGCAGCTCTTTTAGCTTAGTTCCTGGTGACCTTGATACACCATTTTTGACTTCCAGATGTATTTTATTTATCTGTAAAAGCTTATACACCATAAAAGTGAATAAAATCCTTCTAGGCAAGTCACAATAGGAATAGGGGGAATGGGAAAGGAGATGGGACTTGATATACCACCTTTCTGTGGTTACAGTCAAAGTACTTATTTTGTATCTGGAGCAATGGGAGGGTCAAGTGACTTGTCCTGAGTCATAAGGAGCTACAGTGGGAATCGAACCCAGTTCGCCAGGTTCTCAGGCTGCTGCACTAACCAATAGATCTCCTCAGTGATGTTGCCCAGTCTTGGGACTGACTTAGCTTGTTGAGATCTTGGAGAGGTTGTTGTAAACAAAGTGTTGTTAGAAACAAGGATCGTACAGAGGCATTTATTACCATTATTAAAAAATAAGTTTTCTGGAATTGAAAATGGGCTAAAGTTACGCTCTTTAACGTGAACCTCCAGCTAATGGACCCAATCCTTGCATACTAGTTCAGAATCCGCGCCACAGAAAGGGGCCGGACCTCTGCTTTGATGATAACACGCTGGTAAGCCTGATAGTTTGGATAGATACAACTTAAACTGTACCTATGTGGTGAATCTAGACACCTTTCTGCCGTGTCAGTCCTTCTTTTATCGGAAACAGCAGCTTTAGACTATTCTAGAAATAGATATTGTGCCTTGGACCTTGTAGAGTCTCTTTATTTCAACTGTGTTCCATAATTAACATAAAACTAACAGCTGCTTATCTGTCTCCTTTCCAGACTGTACCTTCACACACTAATTCATAGGCTAGCCTCTAAAATGACACCCTAAAAGCAAGATATAGTGACTGTGCTGCATCTGATAATATCGAGACACATTTCTTCCCAGATATAACAAGTCTTAAATTGGTAAATTGTTTCATACTGCAATTTAGAATTGGCTCCTTAAAGCATCTGCACAATTCACAATTCTCTCAAGTAATGAAGTGGTGTTTCTTAGCCAGCAGTGATCTTAGGAAGAGGTCTTTATGTGGAATTAGTACACAGATGTCTCTATGCACTCTTGACAGTATATTCTTTACTGCTCCCAGAAAAACCACAGTCCTGTTAGCACTGTACCAAACAAATTCTATAAAATCATCAGTTTTGCAATTCCAACCCTGCCCCCCCCCCCCCCCATCAGCCTCTCCATGGGTATGTGGTTGCAGAAAGTGCACAATTTGCAATTTGTGACTGCCATTTACATATAGAGGGGCATAATCGAACGAAAACGTCTATCTCCATGGGCGTTTATCTCCGAGAACGGTTCCTTGAAGGAGCGGACCGAACCGAACCGTATTTTTTAAAAAAATATAGACGTCCATGTTTTATTCGACAATTTGTGAGCTGGGTGTTTTTGCTTTTCAGCGATAATGGAAAATGAAAGCACCCGGCTCAAAAACGAATAAATCCAAGGCATTTGTTCGTGGGAGGGGCCAGGATTCGTAGTGCACTGGTCCCCCTCACATGCCAGGACACCAACCGGGCACCCTAGGGGGCACTTTTACAAAAACAAAAAAAAAGGTAAAAGAGCTCCCAGGTGCATAGCACCCTTCCCTTGTGTGTTGAGCCCCCAAAATCCCCCTCAAAACCCACTGCCCACAACACTACACCATTACTATAGCCCTAAGGGTGAAGGGGGGCACCTACATGTGGGTACAGTGGGTTTGGGGGGGTTGGACGACTAAGCATTAAGCAGCACAATTGTAACAGGTAGGGGGGGGATGGGCCTGGGTCCACCTGCCTGAAGTCCACTGCACCCCCTAACAACTGCTCCAGGGAACTGCATACTGCTGCCAGGGAGGTGGGTATGACATTTGAGGGTGAAAATAAAAAGTTGTGAAACATCATTTTTTGTGGTGGGAGGGGGTTAGTGACCACTGTGGGGGAGTCAGGGGAGGTCATCCCCAATTCCCTCTGGTGGTAATCTGGTCATTTAGGGCACTTTTTGGGGCCTTATTCGTGAAAAAACAGGGTCCAGGAAAAGTGCCCTAAATTCTAGCTACAAACGCATACTTTTTTTCCATTATCGACGAAAGGCGCCCATCTCTGTTCGGGTGATAACCATGCCCCAGTCCCGCCTTCACCACGCCTCCGACATGCCCCCGTCAACTTTGTACGCTTCCGCGATGGAGTGCAGTTGAAAACGTCCAAGTTTGGCTTTCGATTATACCGTGTTATTCATTTTTGTGAGATAAACGTCCATCTCCCGATTTAGGTCGGAACTTGGGCGTTTTTCTCGTTCGATTATAAGCAGGATACTGACCAATGGAAACTATTGCTTTGAAGATTATGGTCACCTTTAAACATCAGGGCTTGTCCTTCCTTGTATAAGTTTCAGGTGAAACACAGCTAAACAAAAGCATTTCCCATAGTACTTTAATGCTTGTTCTAAAAGTGATATCCATGCCTCCTTTGTGGACTACCCATCCTTATACAAATATTGTGGACAGCCTGCAATATTTTTGATTTGACTTATAGAGATTAACCTTTATAGGTCAAAATAATTACTAAGATAATGTGAGGTGAAGTCAAGAAAGAGAGAGAAAACAGAAACATACAAACCCAAGGGTACATAAGACCAGATGTCCTATCCAGTCTGCTCATCCATGCCATCCACTATCCCTTCCTCTCTGTTAGAGATCTTGTGTGCTTATCCCAAGCTTTTTTTTTAATTCAGTTACAGTATTTGTCACTACCACTTCCACCAGGAAGCTGTTCCATGAATTAGTTACCATTTCCATAAAAGAAGGCTTGAATAAACATGTGGATAAAGGTGAGCTGGTTGAGGTAGTGTATCTACATTTTCAGAAAGCTTTCGACAAACTTCCTCATGAGAGACTTCTGAGAAAATCAAAAAGTCATGGGATAGGAGGCAATGTTCTATATTGGATTAGGAATTGGTTATTGGACAGAAAACAAGGGGGTAGGGTTAAATGGCCATTTTTCTCAATGGAAGAGGGTGAATAGTGGAGTGCTGCAGAGATCTGTACTGGGACTAGTGCTATTTAACATATTTATAAATGATCTGGAAATCGGAATGACAAATGAGGTGATTAAATTTGCAGATGACACAAAACTATTCAAAGTTGTCAAAATATATGTGGATTGTGAAAAATTCCAGGAAGAACTTAGGAAATTGGAAGACTGGGCATCCAAATATGCTCTTATGTTCTTACGTTACTTCTGAGTCTGTCCCCTTTCACCTTCATCTTATCCCCCTCATTCCAGAACTTCCTTTCAATTGAAAGAGACTTGCATCCTGTGCATTTATGCCATAGAGGTGTTTAAATATCTCTATCATATCTCCCCACTCTCACCTTTCTTCCAAAGTGTACATATTGAGATCTTTATGTCTGTCCCCATTCTTTTCATGATAAAGATCATTGATCATTTTAGTGGGCACTGCCTTTTTGAAGGTGTGGTCTCCAGAATTGTACACAGTATTCTAAATGAGGCCTTATCATAGTCTTATACAGATGAATTATCACCTCCTTTTTCCTGTTGGCCATTCCTCTCTCTATGCACCCAAACTTCTTTCTGGATATTCTACCAATTGGCCAACTTAAGATCATCACATACAGTCACCTGCAAGTTCTGCTCCTCTTCTGTGCACAGAAGTACTTCACCCTCTAACCTGTACCACTCTGTTGGGTTTTTGTAGCCCAGATGTATGACCCTGCATGTTTTTTAGCAAATTCTGGACCATTCTTCAAGCTTCAGTTCGTTCTTTCTTATGTTATTCACACCTGGGGGTGTCTACTGTGTGGAAGATTTTGTATCATTTTCAAGAACCAAACATTACCAGTCTTTCTGCAATGTTGTCTGCAAAGGAAGAAGCCACCATAAAGAACAAGAAGGTAGAGGGACCATGAATTTTTAACAATGACTAAATTATATCTAAAGAAGAGTCTGAATGAAAGATATAAAGACATGATATTGCAATGAGATAAGGAGATAAGAGCAAGAGTCCATGCTTGGGCTGCTGTTCATTTAAATGAACCATATCTGTTGAATTTATCAATGCAGTACATTTCTAAAATGATCATGGAACTCTTTCCCATTTGATGCAAAAACAAAAGGACAACACAATGCAAGATAACAGATGATTCTTAAATTCTCATATGACAAAGCTGACTCAAGTATCATTTTCAATGATTGAATAAAAATGCCACAAGTCAAAAATGTTCAAAGTTTTGGTCATTTCTGTGACCCATGAATTTTACAGGATAGAACTATCAGTTTTCTTTATAGCAAGGAGGACTTGCCAGATAGGCGCCTTACTATGAAGATGGACAGCCAAAAAATGTTGTCTTTTTTCTGGGTTTTTTTTTGTTTGTTTGTTTCAGAACAAATATCTTTAAGAAAAGTGAATGGTGCCGATAAATACGTACTGAGAAATATTAGTGCTCAGCCATGTTCTATAAAGGGTTCTCTGGGATGCGCATCCTTTATACAAGCACCAGCTGAAACCTGTTGTAAATCCTGGAAGGCAAGTTGAACACAGATTCCCGGAATTCTTTTGTGAATGTCCCTGAGCCACTCATGCCCCTCCCTTGACCAGACCCCCTTTTGGATTGCATATGAGAGGATTTGAATGCGTATCTTTATGGAATCACATGCAGCCAGATCCAAACGCAAATCCAAATTAGTGCCAATTAATTGCTTGTTAACAGCCAATTGCTGAGTGTTAATGCCTCGTTATCTAATTTATTTTTTTGTAGATCATAGGATCGCATGCAAATTTGAGCACTGTTTATAGAATCCAGGGGGTAGGGTGCAATATTATCAGTGAACAATATACATATATATATTTTTCACTTGTCCCTAACAATCCCTATGAACAGAAGACAAAGCAAGTTAAATCATAAAACAGTGATATTAGAAATTCTGAGATGGAATACATCTAAGCATACTCAGAAAAGGGTGACCAGGGGAGATCATTTAGAAATTATAATACAGAAATAGAAGTCACACTCTTTTGATAGGAACAATCTGGTTGTATATTGAATAGCAGGTATTACTGTGTGAAGGTACAACTCTCGCTCACTAGCTTGATGTGCTAATCTATGTTGTTGTTTGTGTGTTTCTGTAACAGTGGAATATTTTCATTTAATGTGTTTTCGATGCGATACCGTGAATCTTTTGTTCGGAGTGGACGCTCCCATGTAACTCTGCTAATTGCCAGCTGATTGCATGAAATCTCATCTCGTGTGTCTCTCTCTTCTGTGTTCTTTCCTTTCTTCCCCTGGCTACTCTGCCTGTTTATTAACAGGATCAGCCTATACGTACAGCAAGTCGTGTCTCTGCCATGATGTCCACTCCTATCTTCATTTTGCTGCAAGTATTCATATAATGTTGAGGGTCAGTTCATTTCTCTAATTATTTGCTTTCCTTTTGCTTTATTATTCTCTTTCATTTTTATTCTTAGCAGATAAATGAATGTGAAACTGTGGTGACAAGAGCGAATGAACATATCTCTGCAAATGTTCAGTTTGTAAAAATTAATGTTTCTACTACCACCATCTCCTAGAATGCAAATGGGCATGCTAAACTGAGACAAAGAATGCTATGTTTCAATATACAGCCAAGATCATGATAGAGAGCTTAAGTACCGTGACTGATGATGTCAGTTTGACGACTGATAGAACCTACTTATAAAGAATGTTTTAAACTAGAATTTTTTAAGGGCAATTTTATAACAGGGCATCTGACTTAAGAGGGCAAGTAGGCACCAACTTAGGTGCAATTTTATAAAGATATATAGGCATCTAAGTGTCTTTATAAAATGGTAGCATAAGCATCAAAAATTGTAACTGTCTGCCCCTGCACAGTACGCATATTTGCTGTCCAACAAGTGTAAATGACTACCTAGATTATTTACCTATGCAATTAGACTGGATTCGTAACTTCTCGGGAAGCTGGTTCTTTTGCTCAGAGCTTTGTGCTGAGGAAATACAGCACTTTATTCTAGCATGAGTGATTTCTTTATATGAGGGGATGATCAGACATTGTTGGGTCTGTGAACGGCGGGAGCGAGTAGGAATATAGGTAGACAGCAGATTTGCTAGGAAGGTTGGTTCTCCTGTAGTTCAGATTTTGAAGACCAGAACTAAGATTCTGTAGGTGATGCGGTGATGGAACGGCAGCCAGTGGGATGATATCAGAAGGGGAATTACGTGATCAATCTTCCGGGCACTATGTATAACTTTGACAGCTGTATTCTGGATAAGTTGCAGACGATAGGTATCCTTATCCATAAGGGATTTGTAGAGCGAGTTGCGAGTGAACAGGGACATTGAGTGCAGATAGCTGGAGGAGGTTACGGATAGAGCGGATCAGCTTTCATTTGTAGAAAGAACGGCAGATAATTTTAGAGAGTTGTTGGTGAAAAGTCAGCTTATCAAGAATAACCCCTAGAATCTTTATACAGGAGACCAATGGGATAGGTGAAAGAAGAGAAATGTCTTTATTGCCATTGAAGAGGAGGAGGTTAGATTCTTGAGGATTTAGCGCTAACTTATTGTCATTAAGTCAGTCGATAAGTTGTGTGAGTTTGGTATTAAGAATAGAGATGTTTTGAGAATTTAGGGGATCAAGGACATAAGCTGAATATCATCTGTGTAAACAAATGCAGTAAAGCGAAGGGAATGTGCTAGTAGAAAAAATTTTAATAACAAAGGTGATAAAATGGATCCTTGCGGCATACCGGATTGTAAGGAAAAGGGAGTCTAATCTGAGGGAGACGATTGTACCATGTAGGAGCGATGGGCGAGGAAGGAGGTGAATCAGGCATAGGCCATCCTGTGATGTCCTATCTAGTACAGATGAGAGAGCAGAATAGAATGGTCGACCAAGTCAAATGCTGCAGTGAGGTCCAGTGAGATAAGGACTGATTGAAACCGGTCAAGGTGGAAGAGAATTGTTGTCTTCAGATCTAAGAGGTTGGTTTCAGTATTATGATTGTTGATTAAATCATGAATTGATAATGAGTGCAACTGTTGGGCAGACTGGATGGACCGTTCAGATCTTTCTCTACAGATGGTCATCTTAACAGGTTTATAATCACATTTTATGAGCATTATTTCCATGAATTTCCTAAATCTTTTCTGGCCTCACTTGGATAGTTATGTGCTCCATTTTCTTTGCAGGTTTTGTCTCTTCGTACTTTTCCAGTCTCTGCCTGAAATGGTTTTACCAAAGCAAAATACGAGTTTCAGGACCTTTTCAGGCCTGTTACCAGCATTAGTCTTGCCTTATACTGTTTGACTGTATGATGCCATTTGGTTTGTTTTCTTTTTTCTGACTCATAGGTTAAAGTTTGAGAGAAACAAAATTTTAGAAACATATTTCCCCTATTAGTCATTTTGTAACATCCTGCACAAGATTCTGACCACCATTCCCTCGGTTATCTTTAGTGAAAACACTGATTGTGTCCACTATCACAGCAATATACGGCTTTGAATCGTTGACAAGTTCCATTAAATAGAACAACATGCAGTTTAGACATCAGTTCTGAAGAATGTAATGAGCAATTATTGTCCTCTTTTTGCTACAAGGAGAATGTGGTTAGTCAGTCACAGTTCTTTTAGATGATTTCCAAAGGCAAAACCATTTTAACATAAGTTATTTTTTATTTTTGACCTTACCATGAAAGCTCTCTATACAACAGTATGCAATAATCAAAAGTTAAAAAAAATAACACAGTAACATCAGTAATAAAATATTATAATCACTATGATCAAAAACCACTGTATAGTACAAAATATAAACATCCTTTAAAGTTCTCATCGATAAGCATTTAAGAATAGCCATACTGGGTCAGACCAATGGTCCATCTAGACCGGTATCCTGCTTCCAGCACTGGCCAATCCAGATCACAAGTACCTGGCAGAAACCCAAATAGAAGCAACATTCCAGTGGCCTAGTGGTTAGGGTGGTGGACTCTGGTCCTGGGGAACTGAACTGAGTTCGATTCCCACTTCAGGCACAGGCAGCTCCTTGTGACTCTGGGCAAGTCATTTAACCCTCCATTGCCCCATGTACAAATAAGTACCTAAGCCGCATTGAGCCTGCCATGAGTGGGAAAGCGCGGGGTACAAATAAAAAAAATAGAATAGAATGCTACCAATCCTGGAGCAAGCAGTGGCTTTCCCCATGTTCATCTCAATAACAGACTATGGACTGTTCTTCCAGGAGCTTTTCCAAACCTTTTTTAAACCCAGATACACTAACCACTGTTACCACGTCCACTGACAGCAAGTTCCAGAGCGTAATTATTCTTTGAGTGAAAAAAAATATATTTCCTCCTATTTGTTTTAGAAGTATTTCCATGTAATTTCATTGAGTGTCCCTTGGTCTTTCTACTTTCTGAAAGAGTGAAAAATCAATTCACTTTTACCCGTTCTACTCCACTCAGGATTTTGTAAACCTCAACCATACCCCCTTTTAGCCATCTCTTTTCCAAGCTGAAGATGCCTAACCTCTTTAGCCTTTCCTCATATAGGAGGAGTTCCATCCCCTTTATCTTTTTGACTGCTCCTCTTTGAACCTTTTCTAATTCTGCTATATCTTTTTTTGATATAGCAACTGTGGGGCCCTGTGCAAACCAGTTCACTGGGGCCCCCCCAGTCCCCCAGCCCCGCCCCTTGTTGACAAGATATGTTTTAAACATTTTCTTTTATTTCAAATAAAGACAAATCAAGCAAAACTTGTATACAAAAACTAATTCAAATATGAAAAATGCTATACTAGGAAACCTTTGGGTTTAAAAAGCAAAACCATGTGCACGTAAGGACTAGATAAACGAATCCCCTTAATATGTAATACTTGGTAGCAATAATGAAACAGTGATTGAATATTCAGATAGCAAGCAGCCTGAGCCAACAGATTTATTTTCCACTGAACATAATTAACTTTGTATGAACTTGGCTGCTAATAGTGTGCTGAACTGGACAATGTTGACACATTTAGCCACACCCTTTTACCAACCATGGCACATGTAAACAGTAATCACTGAAAATATTACACCAGTACAGGAGAAAAATAACTTGTTTTTTTCATTATAAATAATTTCTGTAAGCTGTTACAGCTCCAGTGTATCCAAAATGATGCAAACCAAATTAGCATACAGATTCTGCATGCAGCACAATACCAGAAAAACAGAACATTGCTATGCATTGCAAAATAAGACAGCAGATGTAAATTCTCAAATTGGATATATTCCAAACACTAACATTAAAATAAAATGATTTTTCTACCTTTGTTGTCTTGTGACTTTGTTTTTCTGATCATGTTGGTCCCAGTCTCTGATTCTGCTGCTTTCTATCTGCTCCCTTAACTTCACTTCCAGGGCTTCCTTTCCATTTATTTCTTTACTTTCCTCCTTTCTTCTTCATTCCTTGCCCTACATCCATAGGTAAAAGCTGGGTCTTCCGTGGACTTGACTGGAGGAGGTAGAGTGGATCCAGCTTTTGCCTATTTTCTCCAGCCGTGTGCATTTTTTCTCCTCTTTTCCCTTTCCCTCATCTCCGTCAGTATGCATCTCCTTCCTCTCTCTTCCCTCTCCTCCATCCATGTCCAGAATTTCTCCTCCCTCTCTTCCCCTCCATCCATGTTCATCTCACTTCATCTCACATCCTCTCTCTTCCCTCCCCTCCATCCATATCCAGCATTTCAACTCTCCCGTCTCCTCCATCCTTATCCAGAATTTCTCCTCTCCCCTCCATCCATGTGCATCTCTTTCCTGTCTTCCCTCACCTCCATCCATGTCCAGCATTTCTCCTGCCCTCCCCTCCACCCATCCATGTCCAGCAACTCTCCTCTGTCCACTGCCCTCCCCACTCATCCATGCCCAGCAATTCTCCTTTGCCCCCTGTCCTCCCCTCTCATCCACATCCAGTGATTCTCCTCTGTCCCCTGCCCTCCCATCCCATCCCATCCATGTCCAGCGATTCTCCTCTGCTCTCCCCTCCATGTCCAGTGACTTACCCGCCCCAGCCCCCAACTTAACTTACCCCCCTTTTCAGCCCCTGAGTTTCAGGTCCCAACCCGTTTTACCCCAGCCCCAGCCACATCTGTGCCCTAAGTTTTCCTCAGCTGCTTTCCTTCCAGCCGCTCTGCGTTTAAAAAGTCGCAGCAGTGGCAGTGAAAAAGCAGACTCGCGTCTAGCCTTTAAGCCTTCCCCTTCTTTCTCAGCATGCACACTTTGCCGCCTTTGCGGAAACCGGAAATTGCATCAGTGCACTCTGAGAGAGAAGGGGAAGACTTAAAGGCTAGAGGCGAGCCTGCTTTATCGCTGCTGCTGCCACCGCTGCAACTTTTTAAACGCAGGGCGGCTGGAAGGAAAGCAGCCGAGCGACGATATGGCAGGAAGCGCCGTGGGGCCCCTGGAGGCACAAGGCCCTGTGCGAATGCTCCTGTTGCCCCTGTGTAAGACCGGCCCTGGTGAGCAGAATTGAACACAGTACTCAAGATGAGGTCATACCATGAAGCGATACAGAGGCATTATAATATTCTTGGTCTTATTTTGCATCCCTTTCCTAATAATCCCTAGCATCATGTTTGCTTTTTTGGCCAACATGGCATACTGGGCAGAAGATTTCAGATCATTTATAAATATGTTAAATAGCACCAGTCCCAGTACAGATCCCTGAGGCACTCCACTATTCACCCTTCTCCATTGAGAAAAATGGTCATTTAACCCTACACCCTGTTTTCTCTCCAATAACCAATTCTTAATCCACAAAAAGACAGAGCCTCATATCCCATTACTCTTTAATATTCTCAGGAGTCTCTCATGAGGTACTTGTCAAAAGCTTTCTAAATATCTACATACCTTCGCGCCTTCTGTCTCGCTGCACCCTGCGCCTGGAATAAACTTCCTGAGCCCCTACGTCTTGCCCCATCCTTGGCCACCTTTAAATCTAGACTGAAAGCCCACCTCTTTAACATTGTTTTTGACTCGTAACCACTTGTAACCACTCGTCTCCACCTACCCTCCTCTCCTCCTTCCTGTACACATTAATGGATTTGATTTGCTTACTTTATTTTTTGTCTATTAGATTGTAAGCTCTTTGAGCAGGGACTGTCTTTCTTCTATGTTTGTGCAGCGCTGCGTACGCCTTGTAGCGCTATAGAAATGCTAAATAGTAGTAGTAGTAGTAGTAATACACTACATCAACCAGCTCACCTTTATCGACATATTTATTCATTACTTCAAAGAAATAAAGCAAATTGGTGAGGCAAGACCTCCCTTGGCTGAATCCATGCTGACTCTGTGCCATTAAACCATGCCTACATGTTCTGTAATTGTATTCTTTATAATAGTTTCCACTATTTTGCCCAGTACTGAAGTCAAGCTTACTAATCTGTAATTTCCCTTATCATCCCTGGAACCCTTCTAAAAAACTGGCATCACATTGGCCACCTTCCAGTCTTCAGGTACTGTGGATGATTTTGACAACAGGTTATAGATCTCTAGCAGCAGATCATCAATTTCATGTTGAGTTCTTTCAATACCTTGGGGTGTATACCATCCAGTCCAGGTGATTTTTCATTCTTTAACTTGACAGTTTTGATGCAAGTGATGGATATGAAACATCAGTGGTGGTCTGTGCTTTCTTTGTATTTGATTGAATTTATTGTTAGTGCTGTATGTATTTTGTTTTCTAAGTTTTTTCTACACCGCTTTGATTTAACTGGTCTATAAATGTGTAAAATAAATAAATAACCAACAATATTGCAATAATCTAATCTCTGTAAGATCAGAGATTGAACAAAAAGCCTAAAAGCTAGTAGCTTAAACTATATCCTCATTTCTCAAAGTTTCCTAAGAATAAAAGGACTTCTTCACTACAACCTGAGTGTAACTATTCATAAACAACTGGTTATCAAGTTCTACTCCAAGTACTTTTGACAGTAGTTCAACTGAAAATTGGTCAGAGCATAGTTTAAGAGTGTGGTGGAATCTAGGATTATTGGAAGGTCCATAAGAACTTTGGTTTTTGTGTGTTTAGCTTTAAGAGATAAGCCATGACCCAGTCCTCTATTAACCTCATAGACGTTTTAATGAGAGACAACCCCCCCCCCTCGCTTCTAGAAAAGTTACCAAAACTTTCCATGCAAACATGGGCACGTGCCCAATTTGCATGTGCAATTTAATTGAATAACAAGCTAATTAGCACAATAAATGGCTTTTTAGCAAGCAATTACTGGCACAATTAGTGGAGGAGTGATTAGCACAGTGGGCTTTGATCCTGGCTTCCCACTGCAGCTCCTTGTGACCTTGGGCAATCCACTTAACCCTCCATTGCCCTAGGTACACAAACTTAGATTGTGAGCCCTCTAGGGACAGAGAAAGTACCTGCATATAATTTTTTTTGTTACATTTGTTTCCCCCGCGCTTTCCCACTCATGGCAGGCTCAATGCAGCTTACATGGGGCAATGGAGGGTTAAGTGACTTGCCCAGAGTCACAAGGAGTTGCCTGTGCCTGAAGTGGGAATTGAACTCAGTTCCTCAGTTCCCCAGGACCAAAGTCCACCACCCTAACCACTAGGCCACTCCTCCTCTCAATGTGTACAGCGCTGTGTACGTCTCGTAGTGCTATAGAAATGATTATTGATAGTAGTAGTAATTTAATTAAAATTTACACATGTAAATGTAGGTGCTGGATCTGTGCCTAAATTTTATGCACAAGTAAAATAAAGCACAGCAATGGGGGGGGGGGGGGGGTTATGGGCAGAATTTGGAGCAGTTCTAGCATATATGTGCATTGTTATGCACACCCAATTTAGGTGTGTACATTTGCACCACATTTCAGTTGGTACAAACAGCCATACCAAAAGTTAGGCATGATCCCCAGGGGTAAGCGCTACTCTAAAAACCATGCCTAACTTTAAGCATGGCTTATAGAATCACACTTTTTTTCTGAACCATATATAAAATTCACCCCATAGTGCCTGACCAGGACGCAAGGGTAGTCAAAAGAAAAATGATATCATTGGCGTATATGAAAAGATTTACCACACTTACTGACTGCATAAAGATATTAAAAAGTATGGGAGGAGTACAAATGGTGTCCAGTGTTGGAAGGATAATAGTATGATCTTAACCTCTGGGATTTCTACAGATAGAGGATGGTCTAATTTCCAAGTTTATTAAAAATGTGTTATACCACCTATAAGAATGACCTTCTGAGCGGTTTACAATACAATAATTTATTTTTAAAAGTAAGGAAAGAACGCCAAAAGTCAAAATAGGAAAGAACATAAAGATCGTAGATATAAAAACATAGACAGCCACACCGCATAAAACCAACAGTATCATATCATCATATTATATCATATCCAGTACTAATCAACAGGGCCCCAACCTCTGAGCCAGCAAGCATTTAAAGAGGAAAACAACATATGTATTCTGTCAAAATTATGCCCCAAAAGCATCCTGAAATAGGATTTAAGTAATCTCTAGAATGCATTTCAAGAGCCCTCCAATCACAGATTATATACACCACCTAGGACAATTGGATTGTGTGGTTTAGAAATGTTTTAAATACATAAATATAAAGGCATAGCATTCCAAAGAAGCAGGCCAGCAATGCTAGATATCTTGGCACGTAAGGTTTCGAGTCTGAAGGTTCGTAAAGGTGGAACTACTAGTTGATTTTGAGAGCTAGATTGTAATGACCATGTAGGTGTATAAAACCTCAGCTGCCTGGTTGATAAAATGGATTACCTGTGTGCTATATCTTATCAAACAAAGAGTTTTATCTCAGACCCTATGAGAAATAGGAAGCCAATGTTCATTTCTCAGAAGCAGGGTAACGTGGTCATATTTCCCATAATCGGTCAGCAGCCTAATTACCACTAGTTCAGAACCATTTAATCTCTATTTGATGGATACCAGCATAAAGTAGTCAAGCTGCATAATAACCATTGAATGTATCAGGGATGTTAGACACTGGCCAGTAACTATCAAGTTTGTCCTGGTCAAGGTTGTTCTTCTTTAACAAAGGATGCACCACTGCCCTTTTTAATGCGGTTGGTAGTTGCCCATTAGAAAGAGAGGAGTTCACAATTTTTGTGGTGCCTTCAATGAGGCCCCTACTTGCCTGCTGCAATATCTTTGATGGGCAGGGGTCGACAGAGCAGGTAGCTGGTTGAAGGCCTCATAGGGTTTTGTCATGGTCCTCCTTCGGTTATTGGGTTAAAAGAGTCCCATATGTCTGTGTCAGGAGGGGACAAGTTTGTACCCTCCTGGTTAGCTGACTGGAGACTGGGTGAAACTGCCTGTAAATCCTGGTGGAGATTTTTAACTTTGCTGGCAAAGTATGCAGCAAACTCATTGCAGTTCAGCTTTGACTGGGTAGGCTGTTTCTGTTGTGGGGATTGCAATAGGCTGTTTATTTTACTGAACAGGGGCCTGGTTGAATTGGCAGCCTGTTCAATGCATTGAGAGAAATATTGTTTTTTGGCTGCTCTTAAAGCTTGATTGTACTTTGGCATGTAGGCGTAAATCTTGTCCTCATCTAGGCAAGATTTATGCCGTCTCCTTTCCAATTTTCATCCTTCACTCTCAAGGTTCTGAAGTTCTGGAGAAAACCGAGGTGAGGGTTTGTGAGTGGGCATAAGACCTTTTTTAGTGGTACCATTTTCTCTAAGGTCTTAGCTAAGTGTGTATGCCAAATATAAACCTGTTCTGACACTGTTGTCTTTACATCCACATGTGGATAGTCCAAGGCCTCTAGGAAATTCTCAGCAGTCAGCTTCTTCTTGTCTCTGATCTCCTTCCAAACTCTGGAAGGTGCCATTTGTTTCAGGTGGTCACTTACGGAAAACTTAATTAGAAAGTGGTCTGTCCATGATAGGTGTGTTATTTCAGTGCTGGTATTCTGGGATGTCAACCCCTTTGTAGAACACCAAGTCTAATATGTGACGCTTTTCATGGGTTGGAAAATTGATCACCTATGTGAATCCTAGTGCCGTCATCATGTCCAGGAAGACAGCTATGGTGGTACCTGGGGTTTCAATGTGTAGATTGAAATCTCCCATGATCGCCATCCTAGGGTAATTCAGGGTCACTTTTGTAATCAGATCAAGGAGTTCTTGTATAGATGATGTGTTGTTACAAGGTGCTCAGTATACAATAAGAAGCTAGATTGGTTTCTCCTCTTTTAGCGGGATTAAAAGAGATTCTGATTAATTTAGTTGGGTAATGGCAATTCTGCACAGTTTAATTATTTGAACTTGCTGAGTATGGACTTTGTTGTTAGTCAATTTTTCTTTGTGTAGTATGTTTTTATGAGTTCTACAGGTGTATTTTGTACCTCACCTTGGATATGGGTGGGTTATAAATAATAAAATCTAAATCTATATCCTGAATCAGGACTTCTACCCCTCCAACGCATCTTCCTGGTCTTGGTTGATGTTGGATGTTGAAACCTGTTGGGCATAGTTCAGCCAATGGTAAGCCCCCACAGTTCAGCCAGTGGTAAGCCCCCACTTTCATCTAGCCAGGTTTCACTTATTCCTAAAATGTTAAGATGCTGTTCGTGGATGACATCATGAATCGCTGAGGATTTCATAGCAGCTGATCTGGCATTCAACCATCCTATAGTTCCAAAGGATGGTTTGGGGGGGGGGGGGGTGCTGGGGGTAGCTTTGGTATGGCAGTGAGGTGATCTTTTAAGACTGTTATGTAGGTGTTTGACCTCTTGCGCGTTTGTCTTCTCTTTGGTTGGTGGGGATTATTGTTTCCTCTCCCACACACCACTGGGATCCTCGAGGTCTCTCAATTTGCTGGGCCAAGGCACATTGTTTATGTCAGAAGCTCCTTATGCAAATTTCACTGGGTAGCACTGCAGTCCTAAAAGAATCTGTGGATCAGCAATATTACCAGTTGGCACTGTAGGATTAAAGGCTTTAGGTCAACTGGTTTGAGAAATTAGACCCTTTAAAGTTGTAAACTCAGACCAGGCATGGGAGATCAAAGCTTCCAGTAATAGAGCAACAAATGATTGTACTTTGCACTTCTGTATGAATTTCTTTGAAGACGATGCAGAGGAAGTTGATGATAGTTGATGGTGTTTGACAGAATCAGAATCTTGGAGCTTTAAAATAAGATCGTACTGGTAAGTAGTTTGAAATGGAATAGATGAAATCTTAAATATTGGGTTACCTGTATCTTATAGACATCATCATTATGTCTACCAAATTCATTTTTTTTGTTACATTTGTACCCTGCGCTTTCCCACTCATGGCAGGCTCAATCCGGCTTACATATTGTATACAGGTACTTATATGTAGTGGTGGAATACCATGTGTTTGATTTACAAATATAAATCAAATATGGTTAAAAATGAATTGTATACATAGACATGAAAAGCTATGGGCACCATTTATGGGCAATGAATTTTGTAGTTACATTTCTGCCTACTTGTTCTATGTAATCGGAACGGCTTGTCAGTTCTACATTTATGACTTTGTCAGCCACATTGAACTCGAATTCTATTTGAGATAATGTGGAATATAAATGTCATAAGTAAATAAATTAATAAGAAATTAGAGTTATCCTGCCCAAATATGACTTTCTCTTAATATTTTTGCTTCCATGTCCATGTGAGTTTTACTTAAATTGGCCAAAAATAAACTGGATATTCAATGCCACTCACTGGAAATGGCCTGGAATTAAATATCTAGGCTCAACTCCCGTGGTCTGAATATCAGCCCCTAGTTGCTTAGCGTAGGATGGGGTGCTGACTGGGCAGAGTATGGACTGAGATTGGTCATGGACTACGCATTGCACTTAGCACCACCTAAGGGTGCTTGACATTAATGTACATATAACCCTCCTCAGGGAAACCCTTTTGGGCTCCAGAAGGAGTGAGTGGACTTTCCTAGGGGTTGCTTGGACAGGAACATTGTCATGCAGCCTGAAGGGGCTGCGGTAATAAAATACCACTGAAGAATGGCATTTGGTTTACAGGAGAAGGAGTTGTATTAGATTGTTTTATTTATTTATTTATTTGTTGCATTTGTATCCCACATTTTCCCACCTCTTTGCAGGTTCAATGTGGCTTACAATACATCATGAGTAGTGGAAATGCATGAGAAAGTATACATTTAGTAATAACAGAAGGATTTTGGGTAACATGATAATGATAGAACATGATAGTATTTTTCAGCAAACATAATAAGAGATGTATAAGAATTATGTAAGAAAATATACATTTAGTAATAGCAAAATTATAGCAAGAGAGTGTTATGAGAAGAGATGATTGGCACAAATTATTAAATCAGGAATGGCGTCTGAGTAATAAAATGTTAGCTTAGACCTACGTAGGGTCTTTGGTAGCCTGAACCCCTACCAAGACCTGTCATGACAAAAGAAACAGGTGCTATGGGAGCACAGTGTAGCATTTCTGCCCACTAGCAGGGGCAGGGGGGACAAAACTCCCCAGGCCCAGGCCTCCAAGGGGGGCACGGCGCCGGGGTCAGGCCACCGGCGCTGCAGTCCCCAGTCTCACCTGCCTGCCTTCGGCTCCATCCACCACGGGGCCCCCTGCCTTAAAATTGGCAGTGCCTCAGCTCCGTTTGGAAAGGCAGATCGCCTCCCTTTGGGCCCTCCTTGTGTCCTGCCCTTGCGGAAACCGGAAGTTACATCAGACGAGGGCGGGACACAGTGAGAGAAGGCCTGAAGGGAGGCGATCTGCCTTTCCAAACGGAGCTGAGACGCTGCCAATTTTAATGTAGGGGGCTCGGTGGCGGACGGAGCTGAGGGCAGGCAGGTGAGACCAGGGGCGGCAGTGGAGGGGGTGGCCTTGCCCTAGGCCCGGCTTAGTCTCGGTGGCCCTAAGCAGGGGTGACCAGAAGTGGAGAATTGGTCCTCTGAGGAGAGGGGATCGAGAGCATGGAGAGCTGGGCAGAAAAGTGTCCTCCCGGGGGAAAAAGGTAGCTGAAGGGAACCACTCCTCAAAGATCAGATGGACAAAGAAGGTCTGGTCCATGTGTAAGCCTGGCCGCTGGGAGAGAACCCAGGGGGATATGAGTATTCCAGGCAAACAACATGGTTCCCATAAATGAACTGAACATTGTCTTTGAGCAACCCAGACCAGCATGGCTATTCCAGAACAGCATCTGTTAGATGTACGGACATGATGGGGGAAACGATCTGAATTGCATTATTGTCTCAGCACTTTAGGTGGCTGTAGCCTGGCATGGAGATGTGTGAATTTTAGGGATTGAAATAGAACGCTGTCATAGGAGCCAACTTTTCAAAGTTATTGGGGGTGCTAAGCCCAATGGAAATGACCTCTCCTTGAACACATACACGGAATTTTTCTCAATATTGGGGGTGCTCAAGCACCCACAGAGTTGGCTCCAATGAACGCTGTTGTGTTATGAACATTCACAGAAGTCTCCAGGACTCTCGTGATGCTTGGATAGAGATGTACTGGAGATCTGGGATTTGGGAATAGGGGCGGTTGTGGTGTTTCTGTGTAATGCTAGCAGATGCTGTGGAGCACAATGCACAGACATAGTAAGCTGCTGGGATCAGATAATGGCCTTTCCACAATATTTGCAGGATAGTAGGGTTGATGGTTTGAGAGGCCTGAAATGGAATGTGATTAGGTACAGGCACTATGGCTCTGTCAGGATCAGTGATGTAGCCACAGGGGGTGTGGGCTCCCCCCCCCCCCCCACACACTCTTTGGACTCAGGCCCCTTCAAACTTCTGATACCAGATTTATGGTTGGCAAGGATACTCAAGCCCTGGTGCTGCCTGAGCAACAGGAAGTTGGTGAGGTGCACCAGCTAGGATACCAGCACCTTTGCACCTGCTCCGTTCCTGAATTCAGCTGAGCATGAGTGGAAGTGTCGGTGTCAAAGGCTAGATCACCCTCCGGCTTCTTTGCTGCTCAGGCAGCAGAGGAAGGGGCTCCAGCAGCAAATTTCTTCAGCTAAGTTAAATCTTTTTGAATATCAGACATATTTATTGTCTGCATAGCTGCAGAAAGGACCCATAAAATGGGCTAACTTGTTTGATTGCTCAATAAGTAGAATAATATTTTAAACGCCTCTAATCATTGGAAATTTGTAATTAATACACATTTTTTTTCTTTTTCCTTTAGGAAAACTACACAGACTGTGGTGGTGTCTCTGGACTGAACCCATCACTATGGTTCATGGTAGGAATCCAGTTGTTTCTTGCGTGGCTCTTATCCAGCAGCAGACATTGTCCATTGTGACCTTGTACAGCCAAAACCTGTATAATCCTGCCAAAACATTACCCTGGATTTACCTAACAAGAGGGGTCAAGTACAGCTGTGTCTATCACTCAATACAACTCGATGTGAAAGACTCATAAGAGCATTTACAATGGCTGCATGTCACCGTCCCGAATTCTCAAAGGTGATTTGTGTGAGTGCTTCACCCTCTCGCCATCGGAAACGAAATCCATGTGTGCTGTATTGAAGAATTAAGACCCTTTGGTTGGTTGTTGCATTGTTGATGACTTCATGTCAAGGGCTCCCCTTAATTTGGCTTCTGTATAATCTGAGTTATCTTATTTATTTGGACTTAATTTTGATTTTATTGTGCTCCTTTCTGTATCTCATGTCTATGTGTGCAAAGACAATTTGTTTAACCCCATTTTATTGTATTCGGTATAATGACTGCTTTATCTGTGTTGTGAAAAAGAAAACAGAAAACTGCAGACAGTGAGTCTGTAAAAAAAAAAAAAAAAGTTTAATCAAGCAAGAATATTGGCGAGTCTTCTACAAAAGTTCACATGATTGAATGCCTTAAAGTGAGTGACTTATTCTGCCAAACCGTGTCAAAAACGGGTGACCAGCGATGTTTTGGTGGATTCATAAAGAATCGATTATGAAAAGAATGGGAATATGGTAAATTTACACCAAAACCTTTAAAGGTGCTGAAGAATTTGTGGTTGTAGTGAGATGAAGAGCGTCCCCTCGTGATGCAATGTCATCCCGTTGTATGGAATCGTGCACCGCTTCTTGTATGCACTTGCAGTGTGTAAAGACCAGAGGCGTCGGCCAAAATCTTCAAAAAGAATGAGAAAAAAAACTTGTGAATACAAACAAACCTTAGTGTTTCTGGCTGTCTGACTTTGGTTACCAAGGTTAGTTTGCATGATGCTGCTGCTCTTTTCACTTTATTATAATTCTTTGAAGAGGGAGTGATTTATCTCCAATGTGGGACATTAAATGTTGCAGTGTGATGCAGTTTGGTCGGATCTCTGAATATACTGTGCAATGAAGTGACTGCTTAGACCCCTCAGCTGTCAGATCAATAGGTTTCACAGTGTCTGTAATTTATACAGATGTATGCTGCCATCTGAATATCTGTGTGTATATAAGTACATAAAAATCATTTTCACATGTTTATTTTTGAAAGCAGATTCAGGCCCAGTTCCCCTTTCCACTAGAGGCCGTGTGAAGTGCTACAGCCTGCGGTCAGTGCCTTCTCCTCGCTCAGACGAGAGTAGCCTTACTCAGTAGCATCTTGTGCACTTCTGCTTTACTGATTCTTGTTAACATTTTGAAAAAATTCCGATTGATAAAACATGACGTAAATCAGACCTAAATGTGGCAGTGCCTGACTCTTACGTTCTCAGTGGGCCAAAGTTAAAGGCACACACAGCTGCAAGAGAGACACCATGTAACTTCAAAGCAGGGGTGTAGCCAGACCTCGACGGGATGGGAGCCAGACCCCAAGGTGGGGGGCCACATTTTGGCCCGCCTCCCTGCTGCTGCCCTCCTGCCGCCGCTTCTGCCCGCCACCGCCTCTCCTCCCAACAGCCACTGCGAAGGTACCTTGGCTGGCAGGGGTCCCCAACCCCTGCCAGCTAAAGCATTTGTCCTGCGCTAGTCTCACAATGTCTGACGACACCCTGTCCTATTTTTTAGTCACTGTGCCAATTTGGGGGGGCTCCGGCCCCCGTGGCCCCTTGTAGCTACACCACTGCTTCTAAGTGAACATAAGAATAGCTATTCTGGGTCAGACCAATGGTCCATCTAGTCCAGTATCCTGTTTCCAACTGTGGCCAATCCAGATCACAAGTACCTGTCAGAAACCCAAATAGTAGTAACATTCTATACTACCAATCCCGGGGAAAGCAGTGCTTTGAGAATACGCCTCCAAGGGAACAGAACGCATGGAAAACCAAAACTGATAAGCTAACAAATCATGCATTTTGGGAAGAGGGGTGGATACTGAAAGTCTTGAAACAATTCCATAGTTAAGGTACCTTTCAAATTAGAATATTCTGGACTGATAATAACTTCTTGAATCAATATAAATGTCCATTAATACTGGAGTTTGAATAGTATCATTTTTATACTAACTTGTTATGATCAGAAAACAATTGACACATTAAATTTGATGTAGTTAAAAGCTTTTCTCTTCCTAAACCTTTAGAACTGAATCCATATCAAGTGCAACTCTACTGAGAACGTCTCATAGGGAGCAATTGTATAACTGAATGCCTCCATTCAGTTGCCCCAAAGGTGGGTAGGAGCGTATTCTAGGTTGCTTTATACAATATTAGCATAAGCTGGTATTGGTTCATAACATTTAGATGTCCTCAGTTGCACCAAGCATAGACCTGGCAAAGTGCAGCAGGGGCATTGGTAACTTGCAGTATTCTGCACGTTACTGGTGTAAGTGGGAAGCGCACCTGTGTCCCGCCCATGCTTCACCCCTGGGTAATCCCCTTGCAAGGTGTCCTGCTAGCATTTCCAGTATGTGGCTATGTGCACACAGGCCTGCATAAGTGCTGGCATCCTAAACATTTATGCATATAATGCACATATAAATGGGGGTTATCGAACTGTCTTTCATATCATGAATGCAATTACAAAATCTCTGTTCATATAGGAAAATGCCTTGCATTGGGTCTTTGTAAAAGTCTGCATGGCATAGGATGTACACTTCGACCAATTCATACGTGTCATGCCAGTGGCTTTCAAAAGTCATTTTTGCATTGATGTTACCATGAAACTATGTGGCGTTAAATCTAAAACAGTGCTTATGTATTTGCTATGTCACTGTACAAATTCTACCCAAAGCAGACAAAAGTTTTAGGAAACTTGTATCATTAGTCCTTGCATCCAACAAAGGTTTTTAGCTCTCCCACCATCAGTGGGTTTTCTGACCATAAATGGTTTTATAAAGCCCGGAAAGTCTTTTTCACAAAAGCTCTTAGAGAGTATGCCACATTAGTTCTGGATTGGGAGCGTTGGGGGCAAAACTGACCTTAGAGAGGTGTGGAGCCCAGGGAAATCCAAACCATTGGAACTCCCCCCCCCCCCCCCCAAGTTACTGCACAGGCCTGCTGCTTCTGGCCTATCAGTACTCCCGAGGAATGGGAAATGATGATAGATGTTGGAACCAGGTTTTGCTAAGCTCTAATTGAACCTCGCAAGGGATGTCTATACTCGGGGGTGGTTAGACCAGATTAAACTATGTTAATAACAGAGGTCAATATTGAAAAGGACTTATGCGGTAGGTACCCACAGCCAGCTACATAAGACCTAAAAAATACTCTGCCCTACTGAATGGCTAACCTTTGTCTATGTAACTCACTTTCGGTCTCTTTTATGTGCTAAATGCTAAGAAGCCTATAGGTATAGAATGAGCTTCTTCCTATTCCATTAGCACTCTAAGCTTTACTAAAAGGGCCCTATATAACCAACGTTAGCTGTCTGAGGGGTTTTAGGCAGGCTGAGGACAGAGGAAAATCATATGCAGATAAATACAATGTTCAGGCATAATTTAAGTGTTGGGAACCAAGGAGGAGTAGAGGATGACACAATGACGAGCCAACGGGAATGCTGTGGAGGCCTCTGGTTTTCCAGGAGCTTTTAGCTGAGACCCAATGTCCTGTACACTGTACACAGAGTAACAAGGAAGAGATTCATGCTCAATTATAGAACAGAATAATGGCAACCTGTTGTTAAATACAAGAGTAATAAAAATTTTAAAAATATGATAATGACAACCTTAAAGAAAACTTTAAAATGTTTATTAAAAAAAAACTTCCATCAAATAAACCAGACACAAAGATCACTTACAATAAAATGAATAGACATATATAAATTTTAGTTACAGACTAAATATCAAAAGTACCCAGATTGATGAACCAGTGACAGAACCAAAAACTCTATGCCCAAGTTTTGGTACCTACTGGACAAGAATGCAAATAGATTAGTATAATTGAAAACCCCAGTGCTGATATAGAGGGATAGTAAGTCCCAAATAAACAAAACTATTATTTGATTAACCAAGGATGTTGATAGGCAGTTATTGAAATCTATCCCGGATAGGGTGGTACCCCATCATGAACCTGTACACCTCCTGAATTACATCAAGATGGTAAGATGGCAATTTATCTGGTCACAAGCTCTGAGAACCACAAACGTTCTTCAGATTTAACATTATCATGTGTCCTTCTTCAGAGAGAAAGAAAAGATGCTGGTGGTTACATGGGTGTATGAGTTCATGAGGAGTCCCAACCTTTCTGTGCGGACAGAATTCAGTGCGGGTCTCTTTCAGTCTCCCTGGCTGAGAGTCAAACAGTAGCATCGTCTATACAATATCCCTCTATATTGAAACTCAAGGATTTTACATTATAATAGTGTATTTATATTCTTTCTAGTTAATAATACACTAAAGGAGCCTAGTTGCCTAAACATGGGTGTGTAGGATTTTGTGATTTAAATTGTTTTAAAACATTATACAATACACTATATGATGTTTATTTGAACCTGGTCTACCCTCAATGTGCATATGAAGAAAGCTGTTTCATGAAAATGTTAACTGCTGCATTCAAGGCCTGCTATCATAATAACATTTGTTCCTTTTTTATTAGTCTCATTTTTAAAGTTTGCCATTATTCTGTTTCAAAGACTTAATCTCTGCTCTTCGTTCCTTTCCTCTGTTTTCTCATTCACTGTACACAGAGACCAACCTTCTTATAAACTTGAGAATACAATGGCATGAAGGACTGGGTCTTTGTCTGCTGAGAAAGTGGTGTGTCATTAGGCAGAGTCAATGACCCTGGGGCAGTATCTTTTCTAAACTCAGATATCATCCACTCCTCCAATAAAAGTAATAGAGACCAGAGGTTTACCCGATTGCCATTTTTTTGGGCATTTTTAGTTGGTCCTGAGATTTAAACCTGCTCTTTAGAACTCTGTTTCTTTGGTGTATTTATTTCTACATTCTAAAGCTTACACTGGATGTTCTAGGTATCTATTGGAAGCCCTATGATAAAATATTGACAGCATTTGATATCTGCATTACATATACTTTATCATTAGTTTCAGAGCTGAGATCCTGAACTGTTTAGATGACTAGAATATTTAATTTTGTAAACTTTAAATGCATCAGTTTTAAACGGTTGTGTTAGTTTAGAAAATATCTCTGAAATCAACCACGGGATACCAAAATATGCATATGAGCATTTTTAATAAGGTTTTATTGTGCATCTACTGTACAGAACATTGATTGTGGACAGAACTCTGTAATGTATTCTAATGATATGCTGATATGATATATCAATAACAATATTGTTTTGCTTTTAATTTAAAGAACCAGCATTACTGCCAAAAATTGGGATGTGGTCCAGATTTGTAAGAGGTTTTATAACATGACATCATTAGCAACCTTGATCCAAGTGATTACCATGCCCTGTATCTTTATGATATTATATGATCTTTTTGTTCAGATTTTGGGCCTAGCTTAATTAAACCAGTGTTCCTGCCATTTGTAATTGTTCCTATAATCTTTGTTACTCAGACTGGCCTTAATAGGTTCAGATAGGCAGTATCCCTTTTCAGTGGCCTTTTCTCCCTCTTGGACTACTTAACCCTCCTTATTTTCACTGCACTGATACTCGAAAAGTTTACACACGAGCTCAATGTAAAGTGCTGCTCAAGGGGATAATCAACCCTTCTTAATAAAGAAAAACCTACTTCACTGTTTTATGCCCATACTTGAGCATTCTCTCTAAATAAAATCAACCTAATTCCGTATATTCTCAAACTGTACAACGATCAATAACTTGGTGCTTCATTTTTGAAAACTGCATTGTAAAAGTGGCTGTCATACTGTACCATGCTACAGTTTCTTATTTAAATAGCTAAAGAAATCTATGTTTCTTCAAATACAAGTGACATTTTTCAACCGTAAGAAAGTACATGTTTAAGAAAATGTATAATTATGTTAAAGACACCGTGCTAGAAGTAGTGCATCTGGGAAATACTGAGAAACTATGGACAGCAATACATGAGAGTACTGATATAATGAATCATTGTAATAATCATGTTAGCCAGGGAAGACAGAGAATGAAGATACCAGTGTGGTTCATTAAAGAAGTTGGAGAAACCGCAAGAGCAAAACAATGGTTTTCAGAAAATATAAATGAGACACAGAAGGAGGAGGAGGAGGATTAGAAAAATGCCCAGGAGAAGTGAAGGGAACAGAATAACTACTGAAGGGTAGACTGATGCAATACTGGGCTGTGCCAGACGCTTAGAGGCAGTGCTCTGTGCTGCAGAGTGGAGGCACCTGGATTTGATCTCAGGCTTAGACCTTCCACTGCCCTGGTCATCTTGGGAGATGCATCACCTGAGTGAAAGGAGCTGGACATCCACATTGTGAAACCTAATGGCTGGCTAGATTTAGGGTTGGTGATTGTTGGGTTAGCGAAGGAGCTGACCAGATTAACATAAATTAGGAGGAGACCTAAGGAAAGAAAAATCCCTGGTTTGTTATAAGGGAAGCTTCATGTTGCCAGCCCTTGTCGTTTCCTCTGAATAAACTGATGAGTGAAAAAAAAATAATTCACTATCTGGAAGCCAGTAGGCTAGCAGATCATAAATAATATGGTTATGCAAGGAGAAACTCTTAGATCAATGAAGTCTACTTTAATCATTATGGAGTGGCCAGTGGGATGCCACAAAGATCAATGCTAGGTCCAGTCCACTTTAGTGTTTTTATAAATGACTTAGAGCTCCGTTTACAAAGAAATGCTACCAATTAGCAGTGCACTGAATGCAAAGAAGCCCATTCAATTCTCAAGGGTTTTTTCGCATTCGGCACATGCTAATCGGTAATGCCGCTTTGTAAAAGGAGCCCTTAGATGGGGAAAGTGTGCCTAATTGCAGAAGATATGATAGATATGCCAGAGGAAATAACTAAGGTGAAAGAAGATTTTAAAACTTGGAAAAATACTTAAAGCTAAGGCAACTATTTGCCTGATATTCAGACCACGGGAGATAGCCGGGTTGTCTCCCGCAGGCCACGCTAAACCCGGATATTCCATTCTGGGCTGTTTCCAGTAAATTGCATTGAATATCCAGTTTAACTTTGGCCAGTTTGACTTTAACCAGCCAAGCTGATATTCAGCACTGGCTGGTTAAAAGTCAGGCTGGCCAAAGTTATTATACGGCCACCAAACTTGGCGGTCTGCCTTTGAAAATCGGTGGATAGCTATAACTTGCTATCTTTAAGCCACTAACTGGCTATATTCAGTGCCGAATAGCCGCCTAAGTACCATTTTAGCAGGCTATTTTTTTTTTTATATCGGGCAATACAATTTAAAGAAATGCAATATTTGCATTTAGGACACACAACTCCAAGGATGAATTATTTTTGGAGGTGATCATCTAGCAGTCACCAAGTTGGAAAGAGATCAAGGGTCATCATTTCTATTGATTTAAAAGCAATCAATAACCTGATAGTGTGTACTAAACAGAGGTATTAGTGTAAATAGAGAGACATGCGTAGGTGAGATCCCACCATGTGAACTACAAAAGGGCATCAGCAAGATACAGAGAATTTAAATGATTTACACAACCAACCAAACACATTCCAAATGAGCTAAAGATGTATTCTCTAGATCAAAGAAAGGAATGTAGCGATTGGATACAAACATCCAGATATAGCAGAGCTTCAATAACGTACCAGAAGGAAGCATTTTGCATGCAATAAAAACTGAAGGATAATGGGTCATCCTATGAAAGTGAAGGAAAAGAGAGAGGGAAGCAGCAAAATAATGTATTTATTTATGCATTTTAGCTCACTCTCTTTATCAAGGCATCTTACATTCAGGTATGTGTTTTCCCAGACCCTAGTGGGTTCAGGATCTAAGTTTGTACCTGAGGCAATGAAGAGTTAGATGACTGGCCCAGCGTCACAGAGGAGGAACAGTGGGATTTGAAATGAGCTTCCCCAGTGCAGAAAAAATATGTTTTCCCTGAACGATAGTTTCCTGGAAGAATTCAAGTGGAATCCATAAAAGTAAATAAGATAATAGAATTCAAGCAAGAAGAAGAAGTTAGTCCAGGAGCTAGGAAGGCCATAAATCAAGTGAGCCCATTGACAGTATAGGAGGAAGGTGAAGATGGACTCTGGCTGTGTTTCTGTCATGATCTATGTTTCTGTATTTTCCATCATGCTAGGAATTCTCACATTATACATATTAGGTTCCTTAGTTGTAACATATAACATTCTGTCAACTAAGAATAACAATAATCTAGTGTACTGATGCCAAGGATTATACCAGATCTTCTTAAAAAGTCAGAAGGTGCAAAACAGTGAAAAGAATAGAGCAAGAGGTACACCCGAAGTGTGATACATCTTCCGAGAATTTATACTTTTAGAATATATATGGGTTTACCTATAAAGATGGCTCTCCAAGTGCTCAATACCCTATGCATGTATCGCAAATGTACCTTACGAGCACAGTTTAAATGAAGGCGAGATGGGTATCTAGTCAAGAAAATTAACACAGGGCAACTTCAAATTTCAAATCCCCTATGAATCAGGTTGGCTCTGCTTTGCTGCACAAAAGGACATCCTATGGAGTGCTAAACATTCCATAGTCAGAGCTTGTGAGATTATTTTATAAGTCGTATGCCCTGCCACTTTGTACCAAGAAAAAACGGCCTTTTGCCAGGTAAATTGGCTTAGCTTGAAATTGCCTCGCTCTTCCTGGCTTACAACATGTGCGGCATTAAAAAGAAATTGCTGGTGTGAACGTGTTTAAGTTGAAAGAGGAAAAACGGTGTGGACCCTCAAATTTCAAATGTCGGTGTGCTGTACCGTTTCCTTCCCCAACCACCTCCAGGAACAGCAGGTACAATGTATACACACTCTTTTAGTGTACTGCTATATACACTTTTCAGTGTTTTACCAAATGAAGTGTGATTAGCAAAGCCTTTGCAATGAATAAAATTGTATGCATTATTTTGTGTGTCTGAAATGTTATTAAATTTAATAGGTAATGTGCTGCTTTCAATGCAAATTCATGCTCGTTGTTAGTGTGTGTTTAAACTACATGCACAACATTTTAACAAATAAATTAATTAAATAAGCAATAATATGCTCCAGTGGGAAGTAGGGATTTTAATTTGAAATTTTACATTCTTCTGCTTTGCTCATTTGAATGGCTGAAAACAGTAGTCTAAACGGTGTATGTAAAATGACGCAGGTGGTTAGCATATGACCCTCTGTACAGTCTTGGTATAAAGGAGGTGCAGTTGAAAAGTCACTGCTGAGTTAGTTCTAGTTGATCAATTGTTAAAATGAAGTTAGAACCCCCTACCCCCACCCCCCATTCTTCCTTTCGAACAGTTTCATTGATGGAATGTGTTTTCAGTCTGTCATGAAATGACATCGGTATCTCAGATGTCCTACAAGTTAGGAAGCTGGTGTTTTGGTAAGTTGGATGTTTGGAGATGTACAAAAAATTTTAAATTTTTCTGAATGTAATTCAGTTGTCAGTGACTTCCTTATAGCAGTGTTTCCCATGTCTAGTCCTGGAATACCTCTTAACATTCAGGTTTTCAGGATATTCACAATGAATATACAGTACATACACTGCCTCCATTATATGCAAATCTCTTTCCTGCATATTCGTTGTGTATATCCTGAAAACCTGACAGGCAAGGACCGGACTTGGTAAACACTGCCTAATAGGGAAAGGTCACTCAATCTCTTTGCGAATTCAACCCATTACAAAGCACTGATAGGTTTGTCTCAGATTTGATGGCAAAATTTGAAACAAGTTAAATTGTGAAATGTTTCAAAGCTGACCCATTCGTGAAACAAGCACTTTACAGTATTATTTCTGATATCAGAGCATCCTTCTCCTATCACTTCCCATGGGGTATATATTGGGAAATTGGGTTAATTTATCATCCTAGAAGAAATTTTCATAAAGGTTGAAGGGATACTGTCCTGTTATCTGCAATGTGAACTAATGAATGTCTTCTCTCTCGTGCTTTATGATTTGCCAGGGTTATCTTTCATGAAGCAGTTTTTCTGAAATGCTTCATGCAGAATTATTTAAGAGACCCCTAGCATCCTAGGCAACAGGCCTTTTCCCCTTCAATTGTACTAGCTAGACACTTTTGTGGAACTTGACGAGCCTAAAAAGAACAGATTTTGTAAACATTTGTATGATACTGTTATAAAAAAAAATTTATAATCCTAGAAAATGTTGTGTTAAATCTTGTGCAATAACAGTATATTCAGAATAAAAGTTTATCATTTCAAAAACCAATGAAGATTAAGCCTGGATTTTTGTTTCTGCTATAACATAAATTTGTTTAAATAATTCTAATTCCTCTTTCATCTCGGAGTAGCAAACTGAAATGAGTTTCCTGTTTTTAGGTTAAACATACTTATAAGGCAAAAGCTACACTTTCTAGTGCTCAATACAACAGTTTCAGAAAATGATTAAATATTGAAAATGTACAGAAAATGAGTTCTAACCATGTTTAATTGGTCTGATTTTTAGGATAGCCATGGTGAATATGCTACTTTTAAAGATAGGAATACTACATCCCCTTTATGTTCTTCTGTTTTATTGCCCACCATCTTTTATTGCTGAAGGGTGGGAAACCTGTTGACAAACAATTTGGGAGGCCACCATCCATTTCTCTAATCTACTAATCTTGGGAGATTTCAACGTTCATGTAGATAATCCTAAAGACAACAAATCAAAATGCTTCTGTGATTTTGTGTCGGATTTATCATTGCAACACTAGATCTCTTTCCCTACACACAAGCAGGTCGAATTCTTGATCTAGTCTTGACACTTGAGGACTCATTAGTCCAACCTTTTTCTTTTTCTACCAACAATCTTTCCTTGGTCATTCATTGATTCAGTTTACACTTTCAGTTTCCATGGGGCTTCAGATGCTCGCTCGTACCCATGGTAGATAGACTACCGCTCTCTCTAAGATTGATCCTAGTACTCTTTCCTCTCCTCTTCTATTTTTCCAGTCCCATCTGATTTCTCTTCCAAATCTTTGGATGAGCAAACTAACTTGTGGCATCAGATCTTAAGACAGGGTCTTGACATGGTTGCCCCTAAATTCTTCTGTTCTCACCACACATTAAAACATCATATTTGGTATACCCCTAAACTTCGGCTTCTCAAGCAACAATACCATAGGGCAGAGCAACTCTGGAAAAAATCAGGTTCCATAACTGATCAGCAAAAATGCCACCATCTACCTCGTGATTTCAATAGTGGCCTAGTGGTTAGAGCACCGGTCTAGCAATCCAGAGGTGGCCGGTTCAAATCCCACTGCTGCTCCTTGTGATCTTGGGCAAGTCACTTAACCCTCCATTGGCTCAGGTACAAACTTAGATTGTGAGCCCTCCTGGGACAAAGAAATATCCAGTGTACCTGAATGTAACTCACCTTGAGCTACTACTGAAAAAGGTGTGAGCAAAATCCAAATAATTAAAAAAAAAATAAAATAAAAGTAGAAAAAAGGCATACATCTGAAAAGCGCTTTCTAAGTCATATACGTGGGCATAATCAAACGGGGCACCCAAGTTTTCCTGAGGGTGTCCTCGCAGGACGTCCCCGCGAAGGGGTGGGGAAACCCATATTATCGAACCAAGATGGATGGCCATCTTTCATTTCGATAATACGGTCGGGGACGCCCAAATCTCAACATTTAGGTTGACCTTAGAGATGGTCGTCCCTGGTTTTCGGCGATAATGGAAACAGAGGACGCCCATCTCAGAAACGATCAAATCCAAGCCATTTGGTCATGGGAGGAGCCAGCATTTGTAGTGCACTGGTCCCCCTCACATGCCAGGACACCAACTGGGCACCCTAGGGGGCACTGCAGTGGACTTCAGAAAAAGCTCCCAGTTGCATAGCTCACTTACCTTGTGTGCTGAGCCCCCACCCAAACCCCCCATAACTGTACACTACTGCTATAGCCCTTAGGGATGAAGGGAGGCACCAAAACGGTTATAACTGCCCTCCTAAGCAAGCTGCATTCACACTTCGAATGACATAAAATTGTTCTTGCAATTTCCCTAGCTCTATCAGCAGCTTTTGACCTTGTTGACCACCATCTTCTACTTTCCCATTTAGCTTCATTGTGTCTTTTTCATTCTGTGTTATCCTAGTTTTCTTCATTTTGATCCTTTCAGATTCATGTCTCTGATACCCTATCAGAAAAACAAGACTTATACTGTGGCATTTCAGAAGGATCAATTCTTTCCCCCCTACTGTTTAATCTCTTTCTCAGTCCTCTGGTTACCTTAATCCAACCATTTGATATCTCAATGCATGTTTATGCAGATGACATTCTTCTGCTGTTCCCCACGTCCCCTCTATCACCTTCACTCTCACCCATACTATTGTGTCTTGATGCAGTGGCATCATGGCTAAAATACAACCACTTAGTACTCAATACCAAAGGAAAATCCTGCCAAACGAATCTTATTGACTTCTCTGACTGGGTGACCAAAGAACTGGACGAAGGACATAAGCTAGTTGTAAACTACTTGGATTGCAGCAAAGCCTTTGATATGGTCCCCCCACAGAAGACTCATGAATAAGCTGAAAGGGTTGAACTTAGGACCAAAAGTGGTGAACTGGATAGGAAACTGGTTGACCGACAGGTGGCAGAGGGTGGTAGTAAATCGGCTACACTCTGAGGAAAGGAAGGTGAGCAGTGGAGTTCCTCAAGGGTCGGTGCTGGGGCCTATTCTGTTTAATATATTTGTGGGAGATATTAATGAAAGGTTGGAAGGAAAGGTTTGCCTTTTTGCGGATGACACGAAAATAGCCAAAAGAGTGGATACCCTGGAGGGAGTAGAAGCAATGAGAAGGGATCTCCAAACATTAGAAGAATGGTCGAGGGTCTGGCAGTTAAAATTTTATCAAAATTAAGGGTCCAGACTTTCATCTGGTATCTCACACTTATCAACTTCTCTTATTGATACCAGTTCATATTATTACCAATGTAAAAATTAAATTTTTATTTAAAATATTATAGGTACTCAGTTTGTGAAGTTCTATTTCACAGTGTGTCTGGTGCCAGTTTATAAAACTTCCAGTTCATACCATCATAGCACCAGATCCCTGCCTCTCTACCCTATCTGTGATCTCTTGTTATAGATGGTAATGTTCAATTTATATGCTGTGTAGTACTAAGAACCAACATGCAATTCACATGAGGTACCTGAATGTAACTCACCTTGAGCTATTACTGAAAAAGGTGTGAGCAAAATCCAAATCCAAATAAATAATAAGTTGGCATCAGTGCATCCACTTACATCATATCAATGGGTGTGCCTAAGGGTAGCAAGCTAGGCACATAACTTATAGATTCCATATGTTGCATGTGTAAGTTGGAGACCTCCCTATGCCCTTCCCAAGCTCTACCCAGGTGTGCACACTCTTGGAGTTACATGATACATAAGTTGTTCACCAAGGTTATATAAGAGAGCCGAACACATGGCTACCATTTATGTGTATACGTGTACGCTAATTTGGAAAGATGACCTCTAGTGGTAGTACTGTAAGACTTCCATGTCATCAGTGCCATTTTGAATCCTGATGCCAATGAGAACAGGAGTGAATGGGATCAGTCTTGCATGGACCTTCGCTAAAGCCCATGGATACTGCAAGGTAGGCTTGGGGGGGGGGGCTACAGGTGGGTAGGTGGGATATTTGTAAGGGGGTATTCTGGGGGGGGGGGAGCTTCCAGCTGGGGAATTTTCTCTAGAGGGGATGTTAGTGGGAGGGGGCTTGAATGCTGGTGAACTTGACTAGGGGGGGCTTTACAGAGGCGGGAGTTTTTGCTTGGAATTCACTCAGGGAGTGGCTAATGGGAAATGTGGCAGCATCAGACTGCAGCTTGGTGTCCTGATGCTCCTGGAACTGTGACACAACACTTTTGGTGAGGTGGCTCAGCATTATGCATTACCCACAGGGGTCAGCAACCTGCAGTAGTGAGATACTGCAGGTTCGTGAGTTCCATGTTTGGTCACCCCTTAATAACTTCCCTCTTACGTGTATAGTGTCACTGAAAATCTGGACATACTGCCATGGAATTATCTGGTTAGTGCAGGGGCAGTGCATGGGGGGTGGGCAGAGCCAGGAGGGATCCAGACACTGCTGGTATTAAGATGGAAAAAAGTTTCTCCTAAGTTAACCAGGGTAGCTATCCAGATGATACCTCTGAATATCCGCAGTACCCTGCTGCTGCCCCAGACACAGGAATTCAGTGCTGGTGCCTAGAGGTGACACTGAATATTCACTGCTAATTCCTTCACTGGCCAGTGTTTAAAGAAACCCTGACCATCACCGACTGGCTATTGACTCGTTTCTTCTTAGAATGTTGTACACACCAACATCAGGCTCACTGGTGTATGTTTTTCTGGACAGTATCTTTTCTGTCTGATATTGGAGCTCCTTTTGGACAATGTGAGTCCCTTGTTTTTATTTGTTTGTTATACTCCAAGAAATACAGAAAATTAATCAAAATAGCATAAACTGCAAATGAACAAAGATATAGTAATCATTAAAGTTTAAAACAAACTTTCTAAATAAGTAGGTTTGTTGGGCAGACTGGATGGACCATGCAGGTCTTTTTCTACTGTCATGTACTATGTTACTATGTAAGTAAGTTTTAATTTGCTGACGAAACTGACTATAACTTATCCTAGAAGAAATAAAACATGAACTTCCTTTTCCAAGTGAGCTGCTTGATATGAAAAAAAGAGAATCAAATAACCTGATTCTCCTTAAATTCGTTAATGAAGGAAACAAAAAAAAGTGATCTAGTAACTCTAGATTTTTGCATAAAGAAAATGATCCAGAAGATAAGAAGCAGCTAATCCATGCATATTTTATAAATAAAGCAGAAACATTTAGAGAATATCCTAGCGGCCAATGAAGTTTTCTATAATACAAAGAGATACCATCAAACCTTTTAATGAATAGATCAAACATAATGGAACTTTTTGGATATTATGGAGTTCCTTTAGTATTTGTTTTAAAGCACCAAAGTAAATTATGTGGATTTTTCCCAAGTCCATTTAGTAGCGGTTTATGGACTTGTCCTTTAGGTTAGACGGTTTCCTAAAGGACAAGTCCATAAACCACGACTAAATGGACTTGGGGAAAAACATCCACAATTCCAGGAATAATATGTATAGAATGTTTGTTTGTATGTTTGGGAAGCTTGCCAGGTGCCCTTGGCCTGAATTGGCCGCTGTTGTGGACAGGATACTGGGCTTGATGGACCCTTGGTCTTTTCCCAGTGTGGCATTACTTATGCTACAATAATCTAATAAATTTAAAATCAAAGCTTGAACTATAAGCTGGAAATGATCATGGTTAAAATATTTCCAAACACGTGAACGAGCTATTGAAAAATAGTGTAAATAAAGAAATGTTGTAATGATCCTTTTGCTCTAAGACTTCTTGCACCTGATAGTCGACAGTGATCAGCATTGTGCTCACTCCCACCAGCATTATACCCAGAAATTCAATGCCGGACTATGTCCAGTTAAGTGTTACGTTCAGCACTTAAAGATAGGGCTGCCTTTTATGTGATAAACTCTTAACTCCGCCCCTGGAATGCCCCCAAAGTAGCTGCTTTCAGCTTGAGCGTTAACTGGCCATTTTCAGTGGAACTATCTGTTAAGAGCCATTGGAAATGCCTGGTGAGCCCCAGACAGGGCATTTAAATCATTTTGAACATCGAGCCCCTTATTTTTTTTTTAAGTTGCCTGAAATCTAGAAACAGCTTTGTGTTTTGCAGTGTGCGCAAATACCCATATCTCTGCTAATACTGATAAATGTGGCTATTTCACATCTCCTGAAAATGTGTCACTTCAGCAAGTGGAAGCACATTTCCCTGGTAAGAGAGAGCAATCCCAGCTCAGTAAACGAGATGGATTACAGACTACTGAACTGCAAGGAAAAAGGGCAGCATACAAGACTATAATTTTAAATATTACATTTATATCCATCGCAAAGGAGAAAATACACTGGCTATTAGACACCACATTACATAAATAGAAAACATCATTTCGATATTACATTATTTATTTATGTATTAACTTGGATTTTGTAAGACTGCTTTGGAACAGGTACTTTTTCTACATTAACATCTTGGGACTATTTTTTTTTTTTAAACAATCATGGCAAAACTTGCTCCTAGGTACAATTCACTTCACTTAAAACCCTATTTGACCTGTAGAATTTTCATTGAGGACAGTAATTTTCTCATACCTGTACAGCCTACTGATACAGCGTTGTCTTCATTGTCCATTTTATTCATGCTTCTTCTTTCAAATTATGTATAAACAGAGAAAAATGTTAAAGACCATATGGCAGACTCAGGAAAGATGTCAGGAAGTATTTTTTCACGGAGAGGGTGGTGGACGCTTGGAATGCCCTCCCGCGGGAGGTGGTGGAGATGAAAACGGTAACGGAGTTCAAACATGCATGGGATATGCATAGAGGAATTCTGTGCAGAAGGAATGGATCCTCAGAAGCTTAGCTGAAATTGGGTGGCGGAGCAGTTGGGGGGAAGAGGGGGTGGTGGTTGGGAGGCGAGGATAGGGGAGGGCAGACTTATACGGTCTGTACCAGAGCCGGTGATGGGAGGCGGGACTGGTGGTTGGGAGGCGGGAAATACTGCTGGGCAGACTTATATGGTCTGTGCCCTGAAAAGGACAGGTACAAATTCAAGGTAAGGTATACACATATGAGTTTGTCATGGGCAGACTGGATGGACCATGCAGGTCTTTATCTGCCGTCATCTACTATGTTACTATGTTACTATCTAGTCTTCCCATCCATGTCATCTACTCTCCCTTAGAGATCCTACGGACTTGTCCCAGGCTCTCTTGAATTCAGATACTGGAGTGGAGGAGTGATCTAATGGTTAGTGCAGCGGGTTATGGATCTGGGGAGCTGGCTTCAGTTCCCGCTGCTGCCTGATGGTCAGCAGTGGGTTGAGATCCTGGGGAGCCAGGTTCAATTCCCTCTGCATCTCTGTGTGACTCTGGGCAAGTCACTTAACCCTCCATTGCCCCAGGTACTACAAAGTACTACTGTCTTCTGTGGTCCGGTTCCCGACCCTTCAGCTGAGAACACAAAACAGAAATATTTGTTAAGCAATTCTGTCTTATCTTTATCAACTTCTACATAAATTCCTCCCCTTCACCTTTGAGTCTCACAATGTCATTTTTGTACTTCCTCCTATCACTAACATATGTAAAAAAAAATGTCTTCTCCCCCCCCCCCCCCCCCCCCCCATTTTACCATATTGGCTATTTTTTTTCTTGTATTTGCAACTTTCCTTTCCTGACAACTTTATCGGTTTCTCATAGCTTTTCCAGATATTGTCACCCGTCTTCCTTTTTCTGCGATCTCCTGTAGTTGATAAAACATAACCTCTTTTTCCTTACCTTTTATGCAACTGCTTTTGAGAACCAAATCGGCCGCCTTTTACTTTTATTTACTTCTCTAGCAAAAAGGTTTGTTGGCCTTACAATAGCTCCTTTCAGTTTTGCACACTGCTTTCCTGCTTTTTCTAGATGTTCCCATCCAGACCGCAATTCCTTTAGGGAATCCCCTATCTGAATAAAGTTAGTTTGTTTGAAATCTAGAACCCTCACTTTTGAATGAACCCTCTCCACATCTGCCTTAATATTAAACCACACCATCTAGTAATCACTGGATGCCATTGGATCACCAACTATGCAACACTTTCCCCACTAAATCCAGTATGGCCCTATCTCATATGGGCTCCATTACCAACTGCTGAAAAAGTTCTCCCTGTAGAGAAACCAGGATCTCCCTGCTTCTAAAAGACCCTGTAATATGGATACCCCATTCGACACCTAGGATATTTAAATCATCTATTATTAGTACTTCCCTTTTCACAGCTATATTTTACATTTTTTCATTTAAATCTCTGTCCACGTTTTCTGTGATAGAGGTCTGTATATCACACCGATGTAAATACATTTGCCATTCCCTCTTCCTTCTCATGGCCAACTATGATCACTCTTCTAGTAGTTTATTTCTTCAGTTCTTTGTAAGAATTTTATTTATTTATTTATTGCATTTGTATCCATTTTCCCACCTTTTTGCGGGTTCAGTGTGGCTTACAATACGAGTTAAATGTTGGAAATACAATTTGTTACAGATTGGTTATGGATTACATTGTGCAGAGTTATGCGAAACAATTGAGGTGTCGTTAAGGAATGTAACAATGGAACTAAACATTGAAACTTTGGAAGGAAACAATGGGAGCTTAGAGGGCGATAAAAAGGCATGAAGACATATGGTATATATCTTTCTGTGAGTAAAGGTATGAGTGATGTGATATTACGGGAATGAGAGCACATTTGCATGTATTTTATAAAATATGTGCATAAATTCCTATCCTATTCTCCTAAGTCTATTCGCCACATAAGAACAGCCATACTGAGTCAGACCAATGGTCCATCTAGCCCAGTATCATGCTTCCAACAGTGGCCAATCCAGGTCACAAGTACCTGACGGAAACCCAAAGAGTAGTAACATTACACGCAGTGGCTTCCCTATCTCAATAGCAGAATATGGACTTTTCCTCCAGAAACTTTTCCAAACATTTTTTTTAAAACCCAGATATGTTAACCAATGTTACCACATCCTCTGGCAATGAGTTCCAGAGCTTAACTATTCATTGTGTGAAAAAATATTTCCTCTAGTCTTTGTACTTTTTGAATGAGTAAAAAAAAAAAAATCGATTCACTTCTACTCATTCTACACCACTCAGGATTTCGTAGTCCTCAATCATGTTACCCCTCAGCCATCTCTTTTAGAAGCTGATGAGGTCTAACCTTATTTAGCATTTCTTCATATGGGAGGAGTTCCATCCCCTTCATCATTTTGGTTGCTCTTCTTTGAACCTTTTCTAATTCCGCAATATCTTTTTCAAGATACAGCTACCAGAAATGAATACAATACTCAAAGTGAGATTGCACCATGGAGCGATACAGAGACATTATAATATTCTTGTTCTGATTTTGCATCACTTTTCTAATAATTCCTAGCATCCTGTTTGCTTTTTTTTTTTTTTGGCTGCTGCTACACACTGGCAGATTTCAGTGTATTATCTACAATGACACCTAAATCTTTTTCTTGCGTGCTGATTCCTAGTGTGGGCCCTAGCCAGTGGCGTTCCTAGGGGGGGGGGCGGTGGGTGCGGTGCGCCCCGGGTGCACGCCGCTGGGGGGGGGGGGGTGCCGTGCGTGCCTGTCCTCCGTTGTTCCATGCTTCTTCTCTGCCCCGGAACAGGAAGTAACCTGTTCCGGGGCAGAGAAGAAGCATGGAACAACGGAGGACAGGCGCGCATGGCACCCCCCCCCCCCCGGCGGCTTGCACCCGGCGGGGGTGGGGTCCTTCACGGGGGTGTCCTTTCACCGGGGGGGGGGGTCCGCGCTGCACCTGGGGGGTGGGGCGCATTGGCGATCCGCCCCGGGTGCCAGCCCCCCCAGGAACGCCACTGACCCTAGCATCAGGTATATCACGTAAAAGTGGACTATAGAGGTTCCCCTATTTGAAGCCTATTCTACAATGGAAAGTCAAAGCCTACTTTCTTTTATAGAATTACCTCCATTATGGGGTAGTTTTGGGGTGGTTTATTTTATTTTTGCTGTATGCCTTTTGCATGCACCAACCGCAAGACAGTTTTTAAGAGCCTAATTAAGCACATAAGACATGGTTCTGTGTGCTTACATTCTTGTAAATTACTGACTTAGTTTACCCACCCCCAAGATTACTTTGTAATTGGTATCAACTCTGCTCTCATGTTTGAATGGAGTTGAGTCATCCTGCTGATGACAGTCCCTGCATTTTCCAGAGTTTTCTGATGTGTGCAATTTTTCAGTCTATCTGAGCTTTATTACTTTGTTTTCCTTTGTTCAGATGAAATACTGTGTGCAATGATCTTTAGAAAAATAGGGCAGGGGGAGAGGGTGGAATGGTAATAGCTCAATCTTACAGATCCATTCTGTAAACCACAGCCAAGAAACGACTGAAAAGGTTTAGACACAAAAATAACAAAGGACCTTTGTAAGTCCAGAAAGGATATGTGAGATCTGTCCACCTGGAGCTAGATGTTGTCTTTAAAGTGTTTATAGTTGATCAAAATAGTTCTTGGACTGAAGAGATACCTTCAGACTACCAATATGGCAGTCCAGGGACAAAAAACACAGTGCCTGCATGGCACTCCTGAACCACTCTGCCCACTGTCTTGTTCCATGCCTCCTACTGTTTCACTCTCTCTCTCTCTCTCCTCATCCTGTGCACTCATCAAGCCATTAAAATGAACCCCAAACTGAAAAAAAGATTCAAGCCGCAGCAGAGATACCATCCTGTACACCGTGTTGCCCATGAAAGGTAGATGTTTGTAAGGATAGTTTTCATACAGGAAATCTGAACTGTGACTCAGTGAGCTGAATCAGGGGCTCTGGGGCCACTTGAGCTGATCTCAGGCCTTTTAGTTCGACCTCTGCCACTGGATTGTGCTATTGTGACGACAGCTTTGATTCTCATCAAGAATCTGTGTTACATTTTTCATGTTAAGAGCAGGTGCTAAAGAAGGAGTAACATTATGATACTGTACATGTATTTATGCTCACTTATTTGCATAATTATTAGCATATTAGCAGGTGAAGTGTTAGGAAGATATACTAATGCTTTAGAACATTGGACGTTAAGGGAGATATGCAGTAAAGTGAGGTACAGGTGAGCTAATGATGTCTTGAGTTTATGTTTTAGGATTATCCCATTCCTGCTGGAGTGAATTTTCAGTAAAAGAAAATGTTTACAAAGGTGAATATTATTTTCCCCTCATAAAGGCCAGCTGGCAGAGGACAGCAGTTCACACATGGGATCAGAAACCTTCTGCTTGACTGATGCACACCCTGGGTAATGTACAGGGAAACAGCAATTAGTATCTTGTGTTCATTACAAATAGGTTATATCTTGTTTTGCATAATCTTTTTCCACCTGGAAAAAAAACCCCAGAGCAGTTTTTGTGTGAGATCCTCCTGAGAGTTTATGAATGCATAAATTTAGTAAATATGCCCTGTTTGTGTGCTCTTTAAATTTGAAGGCTATTTATAAGCATTATTTACTGTAAGCAAACTGAGAAAATGAAAACCACATGTTATACCCAAGGGAAAGAAAAGATATGTTGATAGAAGTCTGAAATCCATGGTAGAAATATGATTATCTGCAGTGTCTACCAAGGTTTCAATTTACAGTAACACATCAGATGTTATTCTGCAAACAGTGGGTGGCCTGAAAGGTAAAAAACAAATGTTCTTAAAGATAGTAAAGCAGATAACCTAGAAGATGTTGGAAAACCATTTCTTTTTCTGTCTGACCATTAATTCCTCCCTCCTGCCAGAGAAACTGCTTGGGGTCAATATTCATCCAGGAGCAGCAAGTGTGTGTTGAGCCACTGCCGTCTTTATGCTCCAATACTCAATGCCAGGGGTCCTGAAGGTGGGTGAGGTTGAGTTAGAGTTAGAATGCGTGTATTGGGGTAATTCTTGAAGTTCATTTGTCACTGCAGGATCAGATCCTGAACGTGGTTGGTTCCTTGTTTTTCCTGCTGCATCTTTTTAGCCAAATTAAAACCGATATTGTCGGCATATGATTTTAGATCAGTGGTCCAGAGCTTAGTTCTTTCCTGGATCGACTTTTGTAATATCTCAGACTTACTAAATCAAGAATGCAAGCATTACAAAAACCATTCAGAATGCTGCAGGCAGACTGGTAGTTGGTGCTTCAAGGTTCAAACACATGACACCTTTGTTAAAACAGTTACACTGGCTGCCAATTATTTATCGAGTTATTTATTTATTTATTTATTGAGAACTTAATTCAGCAGATTCTGTATTCTCCACATTAGGCAACTGATATCTGTTTATGGCCTGCAAGGGCTTTTCCATCAGAAGCATCACTGCAGGTATCAAGTGAACTGAATTATGTCTGCTAAGTATGCAGAGACTCATGCAACTGCTTTCTCATTTGCAGGACCTGTGTCGTGGAATGGGCTGCCTGGATATCTGAGACTCGCATGGAGCAATTTAGGAAATGTCCAGTATAGCAAATAGAAACAAAGGAACTGCACCTCTGGGGACCTCTCTTTCTCTTGGGATCCAGTTTCAATTTGTCTTCCATCTTTCATGACAGGTAACTTATTGTTCTGAAATATTTTATCAATATTTCATGTTATAAAATATGTTTGCTTTTCTTTCTTGTGTGCTGTTGACTTTTGGCTGTTTTTAATTCCATGAATTCTGCACTCGGGTTTGGTTATGGATATGAAATATAATAATCACCAGTGGCTATACTTGGAATGAATTTTGTTTACTTTTGTGAGGGAATGAATGGTATCCTGGCAGGTGTCCCTGAGAACTCTCCCTCAATGATGTTGCATTTAAAACACTTTACAGTAGGTGGCGCTAGGCTGGGCCAGAGGGGCGGGGCTCAGGCCAGCAGGTGGTTAATGTCCTGGTGCAGAGTGGATCAGGGAGGCCCTGAGGAAAGAGGTATCCAGGAGTGAGACCTCGAGTACAGAGGTCTCCTGGAGGAGGACCGGGAGTAAAAGAATCATCCCATGGTGTGGCGGGGCTCCAGTACCTGTGGGGGAAACCCAGAGAAACAAGAAGTGACCCCATTTCCAAGGTTTGCACCTGGGGAAAAAAAAAAGTAAGCACACAGGGTTACAAGAGAAGGAACAGAAGGCTGCAAAGGTAGTGTGTATTTCTTTATTTATGAATGCTCGGATCGGAGTGTCCTAACTGGATCCAGGCTCGCTGTTATGCATGAGTGACTTGAACTGGAGAAGCCATTGCTAATGTAACTGTTGCCATGTTAAACCATGATCCTGTTACAGAAACAGGCTTTTCAGCAGTAAAATGGTTTGGGGATTTACGCTGCACCCTGACTGTGTCTGTGGGGCTCCCAGTCTGTCCTCCAACCACACTGCCAGGACCCTCATAATAGCTGGTGAAAGAGCCAGGCTTCATTCCTACAGACATTAAAAGCAGATACCTTAGGCAGATATCTCCGACAGTGTATAAATGAGAGGTTGTTATGCCCATGAAAGCTTTCTGTTCACACCCATTTTACTAAATCCTTGTATTTGCCTTCTACATTTCTAAAGTTGTATTTGTTTGCACTCATGTGTTCTTTGTCATTAGATTTCTGCCAAGCTAATTTAAAATGTGCACAATAGGAAAGAAATGGAAATGACTTCTTTTGACCTTAGAAACCATTTCTTGGGAACATGGCCTTGTGCTCTCTGGACCTACTGCTGGTACATCTTGTTCAAACCTTGAAGGGATACAGGCTGCAGAATTTGACAGATTCAGTTCAGTATTAGAGCGACTCATCCAGAACAAAAGTCTTCCTATAAAAAGCTGCTTTAAAAACAAAGGCTGTTTCAGCTAGTAAACATGGATGCAATATTCCCACAATCTTACTTACCGAGAGATCTTCCACACTCGTGATGGGGGGCATTTTCTGCACAGATTTTTAGCAGAGCTTTATGAATAAGCGGTGCAGGTGAAATCCTCAAACAAATGGGCAGGGGAACAGGGTTTCGCAGATCATGGGAATAACATGGATTGCACATCCCCCGATGCAGCTTCTAAAATGGGAATTTTCTTTTTTAACTTAGAGAGGTCCTGGGCCACCCCCCCCCCCCAATTGGCTTTGGGGCCCTTGGTTTAGCTGGTGGGGGTCCCCAACCCCCACCAGCTGAAGCATTTGTCCCGCACTGGCCTTGCTGAGTTGCCTACCCTGCTTTTCTTAGTTGAGCATGTGCGACACTTTGAGCGACTCTAGTGTTTAGAATGCACTAATTTAAACGCTAGCACATCTTAGTAAACAGGGCCCATGGTGTCTTATCCTGCCGTATAGAGCAAGATAGTGGCCTGGTGAGAACAGAATGCATTGTCCCGAGATTATACATTTTTACTATCTACCTCATCGTGTGAGGTATAATGCTTTCCATTTACAATACAAATCTACTATTTGCTTCAGAACCTCCTGTCGTTTATATATCTGAAAAATCTCTTGTCCCCCAGTTTTACCGTGTAGGCTATCTTTTCTTCCATATGCCTCTTCACTTTCCTGACAACTTCTCCTCTTAGTCTTTCCTCTAAGTCTTCCTCTTTCTGAGTCCTCTTGTAAAGGCTAATCTTCTTTCCCTTACCTTTTCAGCTACTATGTTCGAGAACCAGAGCGGTCTTTTCATCTTAGTTTTATGTAGTTTTCTAACATAAAGGTTTGTCACCTTTAAAATAGCTCCTTTCAGTTTTGCCTACTGCTGTTCTGCTTCCTTCAGCTGTTCCCATCCAGCTAACTCTTTCCTGAGAAACTGCCCCATCTCCTCAAAGTTCTTTTGAAGTCTAGGGCCATCAATGTCGAATAAGCCCTCTCCTCCTCTGTCTTAATATTGAACTACACCATCCGGTGGTCACTAGATGCCAAATGATCTCCCACCGTAACATTGTCTCCATTTGTAAGCGCCACGTCTAGAATAGTTCCATCCCGCATCGGTTCCGTCACCCACTACAGAAACAATTCTTCCTGTAGAGAACCCAAGGTCCCTTTCCTTCTAGACAACCCCGAGGCAGGAAAACCCCAATCAATATCCGGCATATCAGTAATACTTCCCTTTCCTAGCTATCGTGTGGATGTCTTCAATTAAGTCTCTGTCCAATTCTTCTGACTGTGAAGATGACCTGTACATTACACCAACGTAAATATATTTTCCGATTCCTCTTTCCAGTTTAACCCATAGCACTTCTTCCTTACCCCATAGGTCCTATGTTCTGTCACTTTAATATTATTCTTAACATATAATGCCAGTCCTCCACCTTTTTGCTTACCACAGCAAACAAGGTGTTACCACAGGGCGTGATCAGGTGTCCCATGGTAATTTTGTGATCAGTGCGTGTTTCCCACATGCTAAGAAAAATAGATTTTATTTTTTAGCGCTGGGGCAGGTTGGGGGTTTGAGAGTAGGTGCGTTCTGTGCTAATCAGTGCAACTACATTGTCGCACATTAACCAATTAACACATGATTAAATCATGAGCTTTTACTGTAGCAGTAGGGGCCACACACATGGGAAAATTAGTGCCTGAAGCTGGAAAATAGGCTGCTTGTTTACTGTGCCTGCGTCAAAATTAGCACCAGGCCATTGATTTAAAAAAAATATAAAAAGCAGCCACGAGAATGATCTGCATAAGGATGCGCTGAAGCCACTTTTTATCACATTTTGGTAAAAGGGCACCTTTATGCAGTGCCCCATAGCCAGTTGTGCTGAATGTCGCATTTAATTGGCTGTTTCATCCGGCTCCGCAAACCCAGAAATTCAGTGTTGAAGCCTGGACATGGCCTGGCATTGAATTTCCAGGCATAATGCTGGCTGAATATCGACCCCTATGTTTTTAAGATACATGTGTGGTGTAGGGGTTAGGGCTGTGGGCTCCTAATGCAGGGAATGTAGGATTGATTCCCACTCTGGTTCTTTCTGGTTACAATTTTACAGCGCTATGTATGTCTAGTAGTGCTATAGAAATGAGAAGTAGTAGTAGCAGTAAGATGGCCGACATAAATATTTATGCTCCAGCACTAACATATATGGGGCAAGTTATCAAGATGCATTAGGGCTCTAATTCACCTAATTTGCCCCTTAACTCTTGTAAAAGGACACTAACATGACTTAAGATACCATAATCTATTCCAAGCGAAGTAAGACATCTCAGTAACAGCCTGATCTTCCACAATTTCCAGAAGGCTTTCCTTTGCAATAACTTCTTATATTAACTGTTTAATGCAGCTGCTACATAAGCAATGATTAATTTCTCCTTATTGTCTATCAACAACGTGTCACTGTTTCTCTGTTTATCTTATTTTATCTTGTTGGGCAGACTGGATGGACTGTACAGGTCTTTATCTGCCTTCATTTACTGTGTTACTATATGTTTCTTTGTACTTCTTACATTCTCGATTATATGGATTTTTACTAACGTAAGCCACATTGAACTGAATATTGGAATTTGGATAATGTGGGATATAAATATCAATAAATACAAATTAATGAGATGCAAAACAAGCAAATGTATGTAAAGCAGCTCATTACTATGTAAATTCTATCATGCAAATTGTGGCGAATACTGCAAGTCATGTTATAGCTGTGAAACAATACACAGCAAAAACCTGAGCTGGGCTGCATTTTAAAGGGGTCATGGTGCTGTCCTCTGACCACATGCAACCCCATGATTACAAACCTACCTGCATTGCCCCAAATGCAAGTCCCCCAATCACAAACCCCCTGATCATATCTCTATCCTTACTACCACTAGTAATCATTTCTATAGTGTACTAGATATATGCAGTGCTGTACACATTCTATTCAGGCACATTTCTGTCCCTTGAAGGCTCATAATCTAAGTTGATGTACCTGGGGCAATGGGGGTCTGAGAGTTTGGTTCTCAGGCTGCTGCACTAACCATTAGGCTACTCCTCCACTCCAGCCTTCTAAGGATCCCCACCCCTAGGGAGCCTACTGGCCCATACCTAGTGGTATAGTGGAGCCTTTGCAGACGTGATCCCCAGTTGCTCCTGTCTATGCCAGCATCGCCTCTCAAAATGGTTCTCTTAGCAGTAGCCTCACAAGCAGCATTGTTTATTTACCATGTAGCCAACAACCTGTGATACTGTGGTTCTGCAGTATGGTGTCTCCTGTGGTAAATCAAGGTTCGATGAAAGCTCACCTTTTGCCGCACCTTGATAACTTCTTCCATAAGTACATAAGTATTGCCATACTGGGAAAGACCGAAGGTCTATCAAGCCCTGCATCTTCTTTCCAACAGTGGCTAATCCAGGTATTAAGTACCTGGCAAGATCCCAAAAAAGTACAATATATTTTATGCTGCTTATCCCAGAAATAAGCAGTTGATTTTCTCCAAGTCCATTTTAATAATGGTCTATGGACTTTTCCTTTAGGAAGCCATCCAAACCTTCTTCAAACCCTGCTAAGTTAACTGCTTTTACCGCACTCTCTGGCAACAGATTATGGAGTTTAATTACACATTGAATGAAGACAATTTTGGGCTGATTCATTTTAAATTTACTACTTTGTAGTTTTGTTGCGTGTCCCCTTGTCCTGGTATTTTTGGAAAGAGTAAATAATCGATTCACATCTACACTTCACTCATTATTTTATAGACCTCTATCGTATCTCCCCTCAGCTGTCTTTTCTCCAAGCTGAAGAACTCTAGCCACTTTAGCCTCATTGCTATTTCAAAAGATAAAGGTGTAAGTGTTTGCAGATACTTGTTTGTGTGCTCGCCACTGATATTGTAGATGTTTGTGGCTCTGAAATAGACGCTCCTGCTGGATGTAAATGGTGTATAAGCATCGATTGCACCATTTACAGAACAGGCTGTACATTGGAATATCCTATTCTGATATACTAGTGGAGCTTGAGACATCTCGATCTGGATGTCTCAGTTCTGATTTACATGCCCTTTCTAAAATCCACCTCTAAATTTAACAAAGTAGTACAGTTGGGTTTCAAAGGTGCTGATTTAACCAGTTAGATCCCTTAGGACATTGGCCTCTTTGTTGCTATAATTCATGCATATTTTATCTAGTCTTATGAAGAGACTATCCATATAAGAAATGTTGAATTACTGACGGTGGGTGAGTCAACTGTGACCTGAATCCCATTGCAACTTGGCTTCACTTTGATCATGATCTAAACTTCTGAGTCAGCAGTGACTTGGCAAGCATGAAGAACCAAATTCTCATGGTAGATTCAGATCCTCTTAGCACAACTTGGCAAGCTGTACAACAGATTTGCAAAATATTCATGAGCTCCATAAAAAGCTAGGTCAAGTTGTATTTGGCTCTGATAATGATAAGCCCTACTTATAGTAGCTATGAATAAGCTTGAGGTGAGACATGTTGGAGACAGCAGTAACTCAGCATATTCCCAAATTAGTACCATATTTAAAACTATGCTTGTTAGTTCAGGTTATTCAAAAACTACTATCTAGTTGGTATCAAAACACTTTTCCCACTTATAAAGCAGTAGAGGTGTTCTCCAGTCTCAATATATACCCAATGCACAAACTCATGAATATGTGTTTGCTAGAATAGAAACAATATAACTTCCTTATTCAGTGTTCCTGTGTTTCGCTATTTTCTGGGTGTTGATTCCTAACATAGAATCTTGTATTGCGTATTTATAGCTTGGGTTGCTCTTCCCTTTGTGCATCATTTTGCACTTATCCATGTTAAACGTTACCATACATTCCCAGTCTCTCAAGGTCCTCTTGCAGTAGTCTGACACTACCAGTAGATGTCAGTCTGCCATATGTTACATTACAGGTAAAAGAAATGGAGAAAATTAGTCAATCATCATTGCCAGGAAATTTTGAAGGCTAAAAAAAAGCTTTTTACGATGTCTTTCTTCTCAGCTGCCAATTGCACAAAACAGTTATTTAACCACTATGTGCTGGTTGTAGCCAAAGGGAAAATCTAAGGATGAGATTCCACAAGAGGAGTCCTGTGAGAAATTGATGATCTTCTTTGAGATCAGTTGGAAAAGTTTGAGTAGATTGGAAAGAGATGATGGACTGAGTAGTAATGTGGTTTTAAAGGAATTCAGCAAACCTTCCTTGGAGAATCTTATGAAGCAGATTAAAGACAACCCATTGTTTTGTGCTCTTGACCCATGTGATTCAAGTTATCTCAAGGCTTTTTTAGAGGAGGCAGTAGCAGTGATTTACACAATTTTAAAACAGTCAATAGAGGAAGGGTAGTTTTGAGGCTAAGATGTTAAACGGTTACTCCAATATTAAAGAAAAGGGATTTAAATCTACTGGCCTGTTCTAGTTATAGGCCTATTTTAACTTTACATTATCCCCCTAATTCTATAAACGTTGCCAAAAATTGGGCATGCAAATTTAATTAAATAATGAGCTAATTGGCACAAATAATTGGCATTCTAACAAGCAATTATTGGCACTACTTAGTGGTTAGGGTGGTGGACTTTGGTCCTGGGGAACTGAGGAACTGAGTTCAATTCCCACTTCAGGCACAGGCAGCTCCTTGTGACTCTGGGCAAGTCACTTAACCCTTCATTGCCCCATGTAAGTCGCATTGAGCCTGTCATGAGTGGGAAAGCGCGGGGTACAAATGTAACAAAAAAAATAAAAATTTTAATTGGAATTTAGAAATGTAAATTTAGGCGAGGGATCCCATGCCTAAATTTTACACATGAGTGAAAAAAGGAGGCACAGAAATGGGAGGATCATGGGCAGAACGGGGACGTTCCTAGCATTTTTGCATGTTTTTATAGAATAAGAGGGGGAGATATGCGCTTAATTTAGGTGTGTACATTTGCTCCACAGTTCAGTAATGGAAATGGCCATGCCTGAAGTTAGGTGTGATTCCCTAACTTTGAGTGTGGCTTATAGAATAGCTCTTTTTTTCAGCACTAATTTTTCCGGTGCCATATATACAATTCACATCTATGTGGACAAAGTATTGGAGAGAATTGTGTTTTGGGATTTGAGCCCAGAAGAAGAGAATATTGGTTCAGAGCCAGGTAGGGTTTTGGTAAGATCATTGGGCTGAATTGGCTCATTTAGCAGTTCCAGATAAGGTTTTAAAATATAGGGATGTAGGGATTCAGGTACTGTTAATTAAGTAAGACCTCTCTACAGCCTTTGGTGATATGTTGGGCATGAGAGAGCTAAGGAATGACAATGGGTCTAATCATTTGTAAATGGGAGACCATTAAGAGAAATCAGATCCTTTTTTCCAATCAGTGGGTTTCACCAGGGCTCTTCCCTATCCACTTTTTTTTTCAATTTATATTTGCAGCCCTTGGGGGGGAAGTATATGGCAGCTGGTATTTAAATGTTTTATATATGCAGATGATACGCAATTGTTGTTCCCCATAGAAGGGGACAGTGATACAGATATGAGATTAGATTAAGGTCCACAGAACATTGCACATGACAGTAAATGAAAAAAACAAATCTTGTAGTTAGGTAATGGGAATTTGATGGAAGGGGCTCTTTTTTTTTTTTTTTTTTTTTTTTAGTTTGAATTCAGGGTACCCAATTGTAGAGAAAGTGAAAGACCTTGGGGTGCTTTTAGATTTTCAGCTTTCACTCAAATTTCAAGTCTGTCAAGTGGAGGAGAAGATTTTCTTTAAATTGAAATTGGTACATAAGTTGTGCCATTGGTAACAGAAGGGTAAATATTCAAAGGGGTTTTACAGGACAGGAGAGGCTCCTGCCCAGTTAAACCCCACTGAGCCAGCTTGCTGCAGGAATTTGGTGGCACTTAACCTGGGGGTGCTGCTGAATATCATCCCCTAACCGGTTATCAAGGTCCATGGTAAAATTAGACCAGGGGTTGGATACACCTCGCCATTCAGGTTTTCAGGAAACCTACAATGTATATGCATGAGGTAGATCCATGGTATGAAAATTTATCTCATGCATATTCATTGTGGGTATCCTGAAAGCGTGGCTGGCTAGGTGTGCCCCAAGGACTGGGTTGAGAACCCCTGAATTAAACAAGCAATCTCTGTACGTACATATAACTGTCTATGTCGCTCCAGAGGGTCGCTACAAAATTGGTAAACGGTCTTGAACACAAAACGTATAGAGTCAGGCTTATAAACCTCAACATGTATACGTTGGAAGAGATGAGGGAAAGAGGGGATAGAGACATTTAAATATCTAAAGGGCATTAATGTACAGGAAATGAGCCTTTTTCAACTGAAGGAAATCTCTGGAACGAGGGGGCATATGATGAAGTAAAGAGGGAATAGTATTATTTCACGGAAAGGGTGGTGGAAGCATGGAATGGCCTCCCGGTGGAGGTCATGCAGTTGAGAACTCTGTGAGAATTTAAGAAAGCATTGGATAAGTACGTGGGATCCCTTAGGAGAAGGAAGAGTTAGGGGTTACAGAGGATGGGCCATTTGACCTTTATCTGCCATCATATTTCTAGATCACATTTTGGACTCTGTGCATTTTACTTTCCATGAAGAAGCCCTTGCAAAAGAAGAAAGCGTAAACATCTGTTGAAATTTCAAATCCACAACAAATGTCCAAGCACAAGTAAATGCAAATTTTCTCTTGGAAAATTGGTGCTTAGTCTGTGCTTTTTCAGTTCTGGTCGCCGCATCTCAAAAAAAAATATAGCGGAATTAGAAAAGGTTCAAACAAAAACTGACCAAAATGGTAAAGGGAATAGAACTCCTCTCATATGAGGAAAGGCTAAAGAGGTTAGGGCTCTTCAGCTTGGAAAAGACACAGCTTGGGGGGGGGGGGGGGGGAGAGATATGATTGAGGTCTACAAAATCCTGAGTGGTTTAGAATGAGTAGACCAGAATCGATTTTTCACTTTTTCAGCAAGTACAAAGACCAATGGACATGCAATGAAATTGCATGGAAATACATTTAAAACAAATAGGAGAAAATACTTTTTCATTCAAAGAATAGTTAAGCTCTGAAACTCTTTGCCGGAGGATGTGATAACACGGTTAGCGTATTTGGGTTTAAAAAAGGTTTGGAGAAGTTCCTGGAGGAAAATTCTATAGTCTGTTATTGAGATGGACATGGGCGAAGCCACTGTTTGCCTTGGATTGGTAGTATGGAATGTTGCTATTATTTGGGTTTCTGCAAGGTACTTGTGATCTGGATTGGTCACTATTGGAAACAGGATACTGGGCTAGATGGACTGTTGATCTGACCCAGTATGGCTGTTTTTATGTGTCCCAATGTCAGCAGTTTCCAAAGTGTACCTGAGTGGAAGTATATCTAGTTGTTTAATATCGTAAAGTAGAATCCAGTTGCATTATTATAGTTGAGACATCCATGGTAGATAAATCAGAACATTTTCTTCTATTTGTGTCTTTTTTTGCATTTTAGATCCTAGACATCAACAATATGTCTATTTTCTAATGCACTTAGGCAAGAAGAGTTCTTGTTCAAGAAGGTTTATGTGGTGAGGGTCATGGGGTGGGAAGATTTACCCTGCAAAGATTTATTTCTGCTATTAAACAGACTATTACTCCTCTGCAGCTTTTCCAACAATTTTGAACTTTACAAATACAGTGCATGGATTTACTGCCAAAACTAACTCATGAGGTCAACTCTTCTATTTAACCTATACAGATCAGGTCACTAGGTTTAGGAATGCAACAGAGAAACTGTAGGTTCTGTTTTCAAAAGACAGCAGAAGAGTAAGTTATATACTTATCTCAGAATTGTATATGCAGCAAAATATGTGTTCAAAGAATTATGATATAGTTATAACTCCACCAATTGTATGTTCAATTACATAAGGACATAAGAGTAGTCATACTGGGTCACACCAGTAGTCCATCTAGCCCAATATCCTATTTCCAACAGTGACCAAGCCAGATCACAAGTACCTGGCAGAAACCAAAATCGTGGCAACACTCCGTGCTACCAATCCCAGGGCAAACAGTTGTATCCCCATGTCTGTCTCAACAGCAGACTATGGACTTTCTTCCAGGAACTTGTCCAAACCTCTTTTAAACCCAGATACTCTAACTACTGTTACTAATGATGCAGCGTTGAATCATTATGATAGCGAAAAAAGAAGTACTGTGGTAGAACCAGAGGCAATGAAAATAGCACAACCCCAGAAACATCGCCCAACTGACAGAATTGTGAAAAGCAGAAAATTATTACTGCTCGGAGACTCCATTATCAGAGGCATTAACTTAGGATCACAGTTCAGGGGTTCCAACATAGTGAAATGTCTTCCAGGATCTTCAGCTACAAGATGTACAGATTAAATACTGAAAGTGATCCGAGAAGAGAGCAAGGCTTCTAACACTGATGTTGTAATTCACCTGGGGACAAATGACCTGGCCAACAATAGCAAGCTTACAGCACAGAAGAGCGTTCCAGAAGTTTGGGGAGGCAATGAAATCTTTGGTTCGGACTGTGGCTTTTTCTGAAGTAATTCCTATGTTGGGGAGGGGAGAGGAAAGACTACGCAAAACAGAGGAATTCAATAAGTGGCTTGAGTCTTGGTGTAAAGAAGAAGGTTTTAGATACATAGGAGAATGGGGTAATACGTGGAAAAATAACAGGCTGTACTGTAATGATGGGCTACATCTTTCTGTGATGGGAAAAAGGATCCTTGGGGAGAAATTCAGACAGTATGTTTCTAGACATTTAAACTAGAGGGTGGGGGTGACAAAAGGAAACGGGGGATTTCGGAAAGTCACCCCCAGAATAAACATGATGACAGAGGGAAAGGTAAATATAAAAAACCACCCAAACTCACTAAGCACATGGAAAGCTATGTGCACAAATGCTCATAGTCTAAGTAAAAAGGTTCAATACTTGGAAGCCCTGATGTTTGAAGAAAACTTGGATATTGTTGCTATTACGGAGACGTGGTTCAACGATTCTCATGAATGGGATGTGACTGTACCGGGCTATAATCTTTTTAGGAAGGATAGAGAGGGCCGAAGAGGTGGAGGAGTGGCTCTGTATGTGAGAGAGAATATCAGAGCGGCTGAAATGCAGGGAACCTGGGGAAAAGAAGAAGATTTATGGGTCGTCCAGGAAAGAGAAGACGGAACCTGTATCCACACAGGAGTTATCTACAGACCTCCTGCGCAAACGGAGAAATTAGACAAGGATCTGATAGAAGATATTCAAAAGATTGTTATGAAAGGGGAGGTGCTACTGTTGGGAGATTCAATTTGTCTGACGTGGATTGGAACGTCCCGTCTGCGGAATCGGAAAGAAATAGGGAGATTGTGGATGCCTGTCAAAGTGCCTTGCTCAGACAAATGGTGACAGAACCCACGAGGGAAGAGTCGATGCTGGATCTAGTGCTCACTAATGGAGGTAGTGTTTTCAATATCTGGGAGGGTGCCCACCTATGTAATAGTGATCATCACACCGTATGGTTTGATATAAGGAAGAAGGCGGAGTGCAGATGCACAAAACTCAAAGTACTGGATTTCAGATGTACTGATTTTGATAAAATGGGGGAATACCTGAAGAAGGAGCTGTTGGCGTGGGAAGGCGTAGGAGAAGTGGAAAAACAGTGGTCCAAGCTAAAGGCTGCTATAAATATGGTGACTGATCTTTTTCTGAGGAAAGTAAACAAAAACAAGAGAAGCAGGAAGCCGATTCTGCATATTTTCAAAGCACTTAGCCTTCCAAAGTTCCATAGAAACCTATGGAATTTTGTAAGTCTAAGTGCTTTGAAAATATGCATATTCATGGTTCTCCAAACAAGTAGCTGAAAAAATAAGAGCAAAAGAGGCTTTGTTCAAGAAATATAAAAGAATGCAACGAGAGGATCACGGAAAAGATTATCGGATTAAACTCAAAGAAGTGAAGAGGGAAATTCAGCTAGCAAAAGCACGAGCAGAAGAAAAAATGGCTAAAGATGTAAAGAGAGGTGACTAATAAACTCTTGCCAGTTAAACTTTTAATTTCTTAAATAAAGCACGTAGGGCAATGCCAAGAGAGCCCATTCAAAGGACTTGATTAAAGAGGTCCTTAGCTTTTGTAGCAATTAAAGTTGTCAGGTCATGTCCTGTAAATTCATTTCCAACAGGTTTCATGGTACAGAACTGCTGCTTCAGGGAATTAGAAACCCAGTGTTTTTAAATCTGTGAAATAGCAGAAACACTGTTAGGTATTAAAAAAAACACCTCAGCGCTCTAAAGCTATATTTTAAAATTCCAGCCTTTAAGACAGACCTTTAAACTCTCAGTGCTCTCTTTTGTGTGAGGGCACCATGACAGAGGAGGTGGAGACAAGGACTCTATCAGAATTAAAAGAAAACATGGAAATAGCATAGGTGATCCAAAGGGAGAGGATGGGATTATAATAATTAGCTGGCATGGATGGGCAGACGGATTATGCTGTATGACCTTTTTCTGCAATCATTTCTATGCTTCTGTGTACTTTTGAACAACATGTGTTTCCAGGAATAACATTTTGCATGTCCCACCGTATTCTGCCTCTCCCACTTTTTTCCCCTTGACTAGTCTAGAATGCCCCAAACCTGTTCACCACCAGGAGAATAAGGATTTAGGAAGAAAATGGGCTGATGTGTTAAACACTGATACCACCTTTGGGAGAAAGTGAGGGTCTGTCGTATAATACATAGTAACATAGTAACATAGTAGATGACGGCAGAAAAAGACCTGCACGGTCCATCTAGTCTGCCCACAATAAACTCATGTGTATACCTTACCTTGATTTGTACCTGTCTTTTTCAGGGCACAGACCATATAAGTCTGTGCAGCAGTATTTCCCGCCTCCCAACCACCAGTCCCGCCTCCCATCACCGGCTCCGGCACAGACCCCGTATAAGTCTGCCCTCCCCCATCCTAGCCTCTCAACCACCAACCCCTCTTCCCCCCGCCACCCAATTTCAGCTAAGCTTCTGTGGATCCATTCCTTCTGCACAGGATTCCTTTATGCCTGTCCCACGCATGCTTGAATTCCGTTACCGTTTTCATCTCCACCACCTCCCGCGGGAGGGCATTCCAAGCGTTCACCACCCTCTCCGTGAAGAAATACTTCCTGACATCTTTCCTGAGTCTGCCCCCCTTCAATCTCATTTCATGTCCTCTCGTACTACCGCCTTCCCCTCTCCGGAAAAGATTCGTTTGCGGATTAATACCTTTCAAATATTTGAACATCTGTATCATATCACCCCTGTTCCTCCTTTCCTCCAGAGTATACATGTTCAGGTCAGCAAGTCTCTCTTCATACGTCTTGGAACGCAACTCCCATACCATCCTTGTAGCTTTTCTTTGTACCGCTTCCATTTTTTTAACATCTTTCGCAAGGTACGGCCTCCAAAACTGAACACAATACTCCAGGTGGGGCCTCACCAACGTCTTATACAGGGCATTAAAACCTCCTTTTTTCTGCTGGTCACACCTCTCTCTATACAGCCTAGCAACCTTCTCGCTACGGCCACCGCCTTGTTGCACTGTTTCATAGGCTTTAGGTCCTCAGATACTATCACCCCAAGATCCCTCTCCCCATCCGTGACTATCAGGCTCTCCCCACCTAACACATACGCCTCCCTTGGATTTCTACTCCCTAAGTGCATCACTTTGCATTTCTTCGCATTGAATAATAATAACAGAAAACAAAACCTAAGTCTCATTTCTCCTTCATAGTCTTTCAAATCTAGGTCAGCAGGAGGTCATGGACATCTTATATCATTTGTACTGAGTATTCTTTGACAAAATCATACCAGAGTAAGTTCTCATCAATACCAAGGAACTTTAGGTCAGGTTGAATTACGTTTCAGAAATAATTACAGATTTGGAAACAGCCAGTGTCATGTTTTGTCCGCTATAAGTGGTACCAGAAGCACTTCCTTTCAAAACTAGTTTTCATGAGGCCTACTTTTTGACAACTGTAGTATTAGCCAGGCTGTACCACCAGGGATCCTGTTTAATGTCACGGGCATCTTTCCAGTGGAAAATGTTCAAGCTTTAAGCAAAGATTTCCTGATGAATTCCTTTTTAATTGTGCCTTTCATCTGATTTTATTGATTCCAGCCAGGATTCATTTTAGCAATTGTTACATCAGATACCTGAGAGAAAAAATAAGGTAAGCATTTGACTGCAAGGAGCACAAAAATATCTACACATTTAAGTGATAAGGAAAGAGTTCGTAGAATTCAATCATCCATCTTTGTTAAGAAAGAGTAAAGGAAAGTGAAATGCACAGACATGTGAAGGGCACTTATGGGTTTCCCCCTCCTTTGAACGCGCAAGTGTCCCAGACACGATTCTAAAAAGGTATGCATAAGTGAATGTAGCGGGAAAATGCAAAGGGGGCATGATCATGGGCGGGGCTCCCAGTTACACATACTTAAATATTACATGCCCTTGTCATATGTAAGTACCCGCAGTTATGCTAGGTTTATGGCAGGTACAAGTGCAGATGCTGAAATGTAAGGCATGGGGAACTGAATTTTGCTAGTATTCGATAATGGTAGCTGGGTGCCCAGATGCCATTATAGAATAGGCACTGCATTGAAGCATGTAACAGTGGGCACCACTTATAGAATTACCTGCTTACTATGTCTATTGCTTATGTTTGACTTATTCTTGGTGTACACTACCTTGAGTGGAGGAGTAGTCTAGTACTTAGTGCAGTGGACTTTGATCCCACTGCAGCTCCTTGTGACTCTGGGCAAGTCACTTAACCCTCCATTGCCCCAGGTACATATAAGTACCTGTATATACTATGTAAACCGCTTTGAATGTAGTTGCAAAAACCACAGAAAGGTGGTATATCAAGTCCCATTTCCCTTTCCCTTATGACATCACAATATCAGAAGTGAGCCAAGTATCGGGCAATCAAGCCATTGTGACATCACTGATGAGGTTGGCTCTTATTGGTGGAATGAGTGGAGGAGTAGCCTAGTGGTTAGTGCAGAGGACTTTGATCCTCAGGAACTGGGTTTGATTCCCACTGCAACTCCTTGTGACCCTGGGCAAGTCACTTAACCCTCCATTGCCCCAGGTACAAATAAGTACCTGTATATACTATGTAAACCGCTTTGAATGTAGTTGCAAAAACCACAGAAAGGTGGTATATCAAGTCCCATTCCCTTTTCCCCCATTAGAGCTAATGGGGTGATTTTATTTATTTTGATCTATCCTTGGAGTATCTTGAATTTCTGTGTCCAGATTTACCATGGAGGTGCATTTTTGTTCTATATCTTCTGACATTAGTACTGCTCTGTGCCAGTGAGTTATTCCCATTGGGTCTCCCAAGGATTAGTCATACAGCTGAGAATGCTTCTGAAGTGAGATGTGATTCCAGCTGTAGTAGGTAGTTATTAGGTCATTTTCCTACTTTTGCTCTCATGGGAGAGCAAGGATTCTCCATTAGCAACTGAAGAATGGAAGAAGCCGTTGTAAATCTGAACAGCACTGATAAGAGCTTTCATCCTACATGTAAGACTAACACTTTGAAGCTTCATTCTGGGAGCCCTGGAAATAGGAAGAAGACAACTGGAAAAGCCGAGTCTGTTTCTATGATTCTTAGCAATTGGTGATTCATAGCCATACTGAAAATGAGCGACAGTGGGGTTAAATGTCAGATTTCCATACCAGCATGCCACGTTACCCTGTAAAAACATATTAAAGGCCAGTGACACCTCACAGCAAAGCAATCTAGGAGGTCTCAGCTTTTAAGGCCACTTTCTTAGCTGATAAAGAGGGGCATAATCGAACAGAAACACCTATCTCCATGGGCGTTTATCTCCGAGAACGGGTCCGTGAAGGGGCGGACCGAATCGTATTTTCGAAAAAACATGGACGTTTATCTTTTTTTGAGCTGGGCGTTTTTGTTTTTCAGCGATAATGGAAACCGAAAACGCCCAGCTCAAAAACGAATAACTCCAAGACATTTATTCGTGGGAGGGGCCAGGATTCATACTGCACCGGTCCACCTCACATGCCAGGACACCAACTGGGCACCCTAGGGGGCACTTTTACAAAAAAAAAAAAAAAAAAGGTAAAACAGCTCCCAAGTGCATAGCACCCTTCCCTTGGGTGTTGAGCCCCCAAAATCCCCCTCAAAACCCACTGCCCACAAGTCTACACCATTACTATAGCCCTAAGGGGTGAAGGGGGGCACCTACACGTGGGTACAGTGGGTTTGGGGGGCGGTTTGGAGGGCTCCCATTTACCAGCACAAGTGTAACAGGTGGGGGGGGGGGGGATGAGCCTGGGTCCACCTGCCTGAAGTCCACTGTTCCAGTGACCTGCATACTGCTGTATGACATTTGAGGGTGAAAATAAAAAGTTGTGAAACGGCATATTTTGTGGTGGGAGGGGGTTCGTGACCACTGGGGGAGTCAGGGGAGGTCATCCCCGATTCCCTCCAGTGGTCATCTGGTCATTTAGGGCACTTTTTGGGGCCTTATTCGTGGAAAAACAGGGTCCAGGAAAAGTGCCCTAAATTCTCGCTAAAAACACATATTTTTTTTCCATTATCGGCGAAAGGCGCCCATCTCTGATCGGCAGATAACCACGCCCCAGTTCCGCCTTCACCACGCCTTCGACACGCCCCCATCAACGTTGTCCGCATCCGCGACGGAGTGCAGTTGAAAACGTCCAAATTCGGCTTTTGATTATACCGCGTTATTCGTTTTTGTGAGATAAACGTCCATCTCCCGATTTAGGTCGGAACTTGGGCGTTTTTCTCGTTCGATTATAAGCAGGAAAGTGAACTCTGCCTTACTTAAGGGGCTTTTACTAAGCCACAGTAAAAAGTGGCCTGTGCTAGTTTTGACGTGTGAAATTGGCACTCGCTGGACCACTTTTTACTGCAGTGTGGAAAAAGACCTTTTTAAAAATGGGGCAGAAAATGACCATTTGCTAATATTAAAATTATCATGCAGCTATTTACTGCCTGAGCCCTTACTCCACCTATTTAGTAGATGGTAAGGGCTCTCGCGCTAACCCCACGGTAATTGGACAGCACGTGGCAATGTGGCCACGGTGCCGATTACTGCTGGGAATGCCCCTCGCGGTAGAAAATAGAAAGTTAGCTTCTACCATGGGAAACTACGCATGCCAACTTTGGAACCAATGGCAGACTCCTGCACTATTCCGAGAGTAGAGCCAATTTGGTGCATTCTACCCACAGGCAAGCCCTACCATGCCTTCGTAAAAGGGCTCCTTAGTTATTTCATTATAAGAAGCCAGCAACTCGTTGCAGTTAAATGTCCAATGTCCTATTTGTTAATCTTATCTTTATCTTGACATGTAGAATGTAGAAGTCATCAACCACATATTTGAATACGATGTGTAGTTCGAAATGTGATGGTGTTTCCTGATGTTACAAAGAAATTACATTTCTCTTTAAATGCATCAAATCAGATTTTTTTTTTTAAACATTAGAACCTATGGTTTGCCTGTATGGCTGAATCTGTTGTAAGTATTGGATTTCAAAGGAAATGTCTCTTCCTACTAAGGCAAACGCTAATTAAAGATACTTCCTTCCTTCCCTAAAAGGAAGTGATCAAAGGACTTGATGAATTCTTTTGTAAACTGATAGGATTCTGGGACATACCATGAGCAACCAGCAGAATAACAACATAAGAGCACTTTAAAGACTGGGGTGCAGGGATCAATCAAACTGATGAAAGATGTTCTCTAGAGGTTCTGCCCATTGCAGGAATGAAGCTCTCATTCCAAAGCAGAAGTTCTAATGGGAAGAGGATATTAAGCTTAAAAAGATGGTTAGACCCAGATATGCACACAAAGTTTGATATATAAAGCAAAATGTCTGCAAAAATCTTATTTATTTATATTTTTAAATGCCTCCTGCAAGGCTGTTTTCAAATTTTCCTACATTTTCACTAGAAGTATTAGAACCATGTTAGTAAAATGGTAAATGATGGCAGATAAAGACCAACATTGCCCAGTAAGGTGGTTAAAACTGTAAGTATCACTCCATCCAGATTAACCCACATCTTCATATAGAGCAGGGTTCAATGACCTGAGACACACCATTGAATTTTATGTGGCCCCGAGACCATGGGAAATATACACAGAAAGCGTCATTAACCAGCGTTTGGGGGATTTTAGTTACTGTATTTTGCAAATATTTTAGAATAACCACTCTACTTGTGTATTTTATTTATTTATTTATTTATCTATCTCTCTATCAATCACAGAATATCTGTAAAGCTCTGGGCATTTCTGGTTCTGACATTATATAATGTTGCAACACTCAGGGGTAGAACTGACATTACGCAGCCTTCTAGGGACAGAAGTGAAATTCAGACAGCCCTCTAGGGGAAGTACTGACATTATTCACATTCATGCAACTGTCTAGGGGTAGTTCTAATATTCATGCATCCCTCTAGAGGTAAAACTGACATTCATGCAACCCTCTGGGGGTAGAAATGACATTCATGCAACCTTCTGGTGGTAGAACTGGTATTCATAAATACCTCTAGGGGTAGAATTCAAATTCATTAAACCATCTAGGATTAGAACTGACATTCAAGGAACCCTCTGGAAGTAGAACTGACATTCATACATCCCTCTAGGGGTCAGGGCCGCAGAGAGACTAAGCCGGGCCCGGGGCAAGGCTCCCCCCCTGCTCCCAGGCCGCCAACCCCCATCGACAGCCCCCCTCCATCCGCCACCAGGCACCCGCATTCAAATCAGCAGCGCCTTGCCTCCGTGTGAAAGCAGCAGATCGCTTCCCTTCAGGCCTTCCCTCACTGTGTCCCGCCCTCGTCTAATGTAACTTCCAGTTTCCACGAGGGTGGGACACAGGGAGGGCCCGTAGGGAGGCGATCTGCCGCATTCATACGGAGGTGAGGCACTGCCGATTTGAATGCAGGGGGCCTGGTGGCGGACAGAGGGGGGCTGTCGATGGAGCCGAGGGCAGGCAGGTGAGACCGGGGACTGCAACGCCGGCGGCCTGACCCCAGCGCCGGGCCCACCTTGGAGGCTCGGGCCCGGGAAATTTTTGTCCCCCCTGCCCCCCATCTCGGCGGCACTGCTAGGGGTAGAACTCAAATTCATTAAACTATCTAGGGTTAGAACTGACATTCAAGGAACCTTCTAGAGGTAGAACTGATCAATAACCTCTACAGGGCCATTACCACATCCTCTCTTTGCTGGTTATGCCTCTCTCTATATAGCCAGATATCACTGCCTTGTCGTAATGTCCTCTCAGTATGAAAGCAGTGGACAAAATGGAGATGAAAATTAGTGCAGAGACCAACGTAAACTATAGGGTACCCGGGACACAGAGCAGTTTTGCTGAAACTATAAAAACATGACAACGGTGGGCGCAATATTCTGCTGGGTGAATGTGGATAAGAGATACTGCTGCCTGGATAAATTCTGTTCACTGGGGCCATATGAGGAAACTCAGTGGCACTATCCAGTAAACAATGCTAAAAATACAGACATACCACCTCAGCCTACCTGGTTATCATAGAGCCTGGCCAGAATCAGATTTTCTCCAGGTATCAGTGATATTCAGAGGTAGCGTCTGGATTATTATCTGATTAAGACAGCAGGAAGGTTGTCCTAAGTTATCTGGAGAGTTTTGGGGGTACTATCACTCAATATTGTCTGTACCTGAATAACGGCGTTGGTTATCTCTATACCTGGATTTTCAGCACCAGACAATGCTCAGATATTGATGTTGGAATATCTAAATATAGAACAGTCACTGGATGACATCAAATCACTGTGGATACTGGTATCCAGAGAGCCATCCAGGCATATTAGGACAACCCTAGACCAGCCTGGTGACCGCACCTGGAGTATTGTGCTCAGTTCTGGTCGCCTCATCTCAAAAAAGATATAAATGAATTGGAGAAGGTGCAGAGAAGGACAACAAAAATGATAAAAGGGATGGGACAACTACCCTATGAGGAGAGGTTAGGACGGCTAGGACTCTTTAGCCTGGAGAAAAGGCAGCTGAGGGGCAATATGATAGAGGTCTACAAAATAATGAGTGGGGTAGAGCGGACAGATGTGAAGCGTTTGTTTACAGTTTCTAACAATAATAGAACCAGGGGACACAAGATGAAATTAGAATGTGGAAGGTTTAGAACAAATCGTAGAAAGTTTTTCTTTACTCAGCGCGTAGTTAGACTCTGGAACTCATTGCCGAGAAGGTAGTGACGGCAGCTGGCCTTGCTGAGTTTAAAGGGGGTCTGGATAGATTCCTGAAGGAAAAGTCCATTGATCATTATTAAATTTTGGGTTTTTGCCAGGTTCTTAGGGCCTGGATTGGCCGCTGTCGGAGACGGAGTGCTGGGCTTGATGGACCTTGGGTCTTTTCCCAGCATGGCGGTGCTTATGTGCCTTTGCCAAGACACTCAGCGATGATTTTCAGCTAATGCTATTGAAAATCAGGGTATTACCCCCGGTTGTCTGGACAGGAGCTGCTCCTACCTGAAACTGCCCAGGTTATAGGTGCCTCTTGGATTTTAGATGTAGAATACTTAGGGGTCCTTTTACAGAGCGGCGGTAAGTCCAACGCGGGCTTACCGCTCGCTTTTACGGGACTACCATCGGCCCAACGTGGCTGCCAGTGGTAGTCCTGTCCTGAGTGCATGCCATTCCCAGGGGAAAAAGAAACCCCCCTGGAAATGGCTTGTGCAGAACTAACCCAGAGGTAATTGGGCATCGCCACGCCCTGCCAGGTTACCGGAGGGTTAGCACGGGAGCCCTTATTGCCACCTCAATGGGTGGTGGTAAGGGCTCCCTGCCGCATGGTCATGCAGTAAGAGTTATCTCATCGCATGGCCATTTTTTTTTGGGGGGGGGGGGGTGCGGACTTTTACCAAATGTGGAAAAAAATGGCCCCGGTGTGCGGAAAAAATGACCCCTGCCACTAGCGCAGGGACCTTTTTCCCACAGTTTGATCAAAGGGCTGCTAAGTTCTTTCTCTGTCTGACTCGGCACACAATCTAAGCTGTACCTATGTAAAATACATGCATATGAGCAAACCACACCCACTCCTGCCCCAGGATTACTACCAAACAACTCAGACAAAATAATGTACACACAGCCGGTTTAATTTACCCTCCTTGGTTAGAGGTATTCTTGAGAGCTAGATTTCGGGAGGGGGGAGTTGCACTTACGCATCTCTTTTATAAAAGAGGTTCACTAGTAGGGATGAGCCAAGGATATTGAATGCCCTAGGCAAACCACCATCCATACTCTCCCTGCACCTCCCCACGCAGGTAGCATGGCCTCTTTCCTTTCCTATCGTTCACCTTCACATCTCCAGAATCTCCTATCCCTACCCACGCCCCCCCCCCCCCCCCCATTCTCTATGGCCAGCGTCTTACCGTCCCTTTCCTACTCCCCTCAAGTCTCCAGTATCTCCCATTCCCTAATCCCCTATCCCCTGTGGTAAGTATCTGCCCTTCCCTTCCTCTCTTCCCAGGTGTTCAGCATCTCCCGTTCCTTCCCCACAAGCTATCTAGCATCTCTCTCCTTCTCTCCTCCAAGGTGCATAGCATCTCCCCTTCACTGCCCCCCCCCCCCCCCCACAAATGAGTGTAGAATCTCTCTCCTGCCCTTCTGTTTCCATTGCTACTGCTGCTCCCACCAACCTACCACTGTGGTGTCCAAAAACAATACAGATGTTGGGGGGTGGGAGGTGGAGGGGACCAGCACAGTGTTGGCACAGCTATCAAAGACAGCAACAAGGTAACCCTTTAAAAGCTGCTGAGAGTGGGTGGTCTTTCAGCATCCCACAGTTGAAGGGGGGCAGCCTCAGGAAAGATGTCAGGAAGTATTTTTTCACAGAGAGGATGGATGCATGGAATGCCCTCCCGCGGGAGGTGGTGGAGATGAAAACGGTAACAGAATTCAAACATGCGTGGGATATGCATAAAGGAATCCTGTGCACAAGGAATGGATCCTCAGAAACTTAGCTGAAATTGGGTGGCGGAGCAGGTAGGGGGAAGAGGGGTGGGTGGTTGGGAGGCGAGGATAGTGAAGGGCAGACTTATACGGTCTGTGCCAGAGCCGGTGATGGGAGGCGGGACTGGTAGTTGGGAGGCGGGAAGTACTGCTGCGCAGACTTGTACGGTCTGTGCCCTGAATAAGGCAGGTACAAATCAAGGTAAGGTATACACATATGTTTGTCTTGGACAGACTGGATGGACCGTGCAGGTCTTTTTCTGCCGTCATCTACTATGTTACTATGTTATGAGAGGTTAGGGGGAAAGATTAACGTTTGTGCTGTCCTTCACCTAAAGAGGACTGCCCTGTCTCAATTACAGTATATATTTTCCAAGCACATGTTCACAACCCAACAGCATAGACATCCTTGAAAATCCCAGGTTAATTCTCCCCTTCTGGGCAAGGAATGGTTCTATTATATTATGAATTGTATTATGGACACATTAAAATCCGCTTTCTATAGCAGAGCCAGTACTCACATCTCTGTTAACCACAGTCCAAAATTCCCCTGTTATACAGCTTTTTCAGCTTGAGTCAGGTATCAAAGGACATTTCGTATCCCTCTGAAATCCAGAACAAAGAAATAGGTACATTACCAATGACTCCCTGTCCCAGTAGAACATCACCATAAGTACATAAGTAATGCCACACTGGGAAAAGACCAAGGGTCCATCGAGCCCAGCACCCTATCCACGACAGCGGCCAATCCAGGCCAAGGGCACCTGGCAAGCTTCCCAAACGTACAAACATTCTATACATGTTATTCCCGGAATTGTGGATTTTTCCCAAGTCCATTTAGTAGCGGTTTATGGACTTGACCTTTAGGAAACCGTCTAACCCCTTTTTAAACTCTGCCAAGCTAACCGCCTTCACCACGTTCTCCGGCAACGAATTCCAGAGTTTAATTACGCGTTGGGTGAAGAAACATTTTCTCTGATTTGTTTTAAATTTACTACACTGTAGTTTCATCGCATGCCCCCTAGTCCTAGTATTTTTGGAAAGCGTGAACAGACGCTTCACATCCACCTGTTCCATTCCACTCATTATTTCATATACCTCTATCATGTCTCCCCTCAGCCGTCTCTTCTCCAAGCTGAAAAGCCCTAGCCTCCTTAGTCTTTCTTCATAGGGAAGTCGTCCCATCCCCGCTATCATTTTAGTCATTTTTATCATGAACTATTTTACCAATAAGATTCCTATCCATATGCAAGGCATACTTTGTTAATGTAAAAATGATTCAGTGTACATTTAATTTGGTTAAATAAGTGTCTTGGATACTTTGGTGTGGATGGTGTTTATAGCACAGCTTGCTTGATTCTAATGCAAAAATGCAGATACTTGATATATACTCAGAGCAACACAGCAAGGAGGTTGATGACAGCAAATATAGCATATGTCACATCCAGTTTCCTAGTAAGGTGAAGCATAGAAATATGGAAAAATGAAGGCAGATAAAGACCATATGGCCTATCAAGTTTTCCTATCCATGCCATCTACTCTTATTTTCTTAGAGATCCTTTATGCTTGTTCTAAGCTTTCTTGAATTAGTACAGTTTTCATCTCCAGCACCTCCACAAATTCACCACCTTTCCCATGAAGAAGAATTTTCTCAGGTTACCCTTGGGAGCATTAGGGGATCCTGGAGTGATATAAATAAATACAGGCTGAATTGAGGAGAGTTGCTGCCCCTCGCTAAGTGGCAACTGAGGAGGAGAAACAGCTGAAGTGGACAAGGGGAAATCAAGCCCGGAAGCATGAACCAGAGCAGGGGAAACCTTTGAGGTGCATCACTGGAAGAAGGACAGCCTAAAGGGTCTGTGCCTGAAAGAGTTGGATTGGTATCAGGAGTAACAGAAACAATCCTGGATTTATTCCTGATACGATAGGACAGGTGAAGGATAGGAGTCTGTGTAAATATGTACAGCATTGACCTAATTAATCAGTGAAGGGAAGTGGCCAAGATTTCCATGGACTGTCTTGGATTTGTAAATGTACATAAAGGGTTCTGAAGAGTTTAACTACCATTTGTTGAAATCCCAGTAAATTTGTTTTGTACTGAATGAGAGGAGTGTGGTAGCCGTGTTAGTCCACTCTTAAGGTTATCAATAGAAATCAAACCAAATAAAACATGGAAAAGAAATAAGATGATACCTTTTTTATTGGACATAACTTAATACATTTCTTGATTAGCTTTCGAAGGTTGCCCTTCTTCCTCACACAAGTACACAAGTAATGCCATACTGGGAAAAGACCAAGGGTCCATCGAGCCCAGCATCCTGTCCACGACAGCGGTCAATCCAGGCCAAGGGCACCTGGCAAGCTTCCCAAACGTACAAACATTCTATACATGTTATTCCTGGAATTTTGGATTTTTCCAAGTCCGTTTAGTAGCGGTTTATGGACTTGTCCTTTAGGAAACCGTCCAACCCCTTTTTAAACTCTGCTAAGCTAACCGCCTTCACACTTTCTCCGGCAACGAATTCCAGAGTTTAATTACACGTTGGGTGAAGAAAAATTTTCTCCGATTTGTTTTAAATTTACTACACTGTAGTTTCATCGCATGCCCCCTAGTCCTAGTATTTTTGGAAAGCGTGAACAGAAGCTTCACATCCACCTGTTCCACTCCACTCATTATTTTATATACCTCTATCATGTCTCCCCTCAGCCGTCTCTTCTCCAAGCTGTATAGCCCTAGCCTCCTTAGTCTTTCTTCATAGGGAAGTCGTCCCATCCCCGCTATCATTTTAGTCGCCCTTCGCTGCACCTTTTCCAATTCTACTATATCTTTCTTGAGATGCGGCGACCAGAATTGAACACAATACTGAAGGTGCGGTCGCACCATGGAGCGATACAATGGCATTATAACATCCTCACACCTGTTTTCCATACCTTTCCTAATAATACCCAGCATTCTATTCGCTTTCTTAGCCGCAGCAGCACACTGAGCAGAAGGTTTCAGTGTGTTATCGACGACGACACCCAGATCCCTTTCTTGGTCCGTAACTCCTAACGTGGAACCTTGCATGACGTAGCTATAATTCGGGTTCTTTTTTCCCACATGCATCACCTTGCACTTGCTCACATTAAACATCATCTGCCATTTAGCCGCCCAGTCTCCCAGTCTCGTAAGGTCCTCTTGTAATTTTTCACAATCCTGTCGTGATTTAACGACTTTGAATAACTTTGTGTCATCAGCAAATTTAATTACCTCGCTAGTTACTCCCATCTCTAAATCATTTATAAATATATTAAAAAGCAGCGGTCCTAGCACGGACCCCTGAGGAACCCCACTAACTACCCTTCTCCATTGTGAATACTGCCCATTTAACCCCACTCTCTGTTTCCTATCCTTCAACCAGTTTTTAATCCACAATAGGACATTTCCTCCTATCCCATGACCCTCCAATTTCCTCTGTAGCCTTTCATGAGGTACCTTGTCAAACGCCTTTTGAAAATCCAGATACACAATATCAACCGACTCCCCTTTGTCCACATGTTTGTTCACTCCTTCAAAGAATTGAAGTAAATTGGTCAGGCAAGATTTCCCCACACAAAAGCCATGCTGACTTGGTCTCAGTAATCCATGTCCTCGGATGTGCTCTGTAATTTTGTTTTTAATAATAGCCTCTACCATTTTCCCAGGCACCGACGTCAGACTCACCGGTCTATAATTTCCCGGATCTCCCCTGGAGCCTTTTTTAAAAATGGGCGTTACATTGGCCACCCTCCAATCTTCCGGTACCACGCTCGATTTTAAGGATAAGTTGCATATCACTAGCAGTAGCTCCGCAAGCTCGTTTTTCAGTTCTATCAGTACTCTAGGATGAATACCATCCGGTCCAGGAGATTTGCTACTCTTCAGTTTGCTGAACTGCCCCATTACGTCCTCCAGGTTTACCGTGAAGTCAGTAAGTTTCTCCGACTCGTCCGCTTGAAATACCATTTCCGACACCGGTATCCCACCCAAATCTTCCTCGGTGAAGACTGAAGCAAAGAATTCATTCAGTCTCTCCGCTACGTCTTTGTCTTCCTTGATCGGAAATAAGCAAATGTGCTAGCTGACAGTGTATATAAGTGAAAACATTCAAGCATTACTATGACAGTCTGACAGGGTGGGAGGAGGGGGGTGGGTAGGAAGTATGCATGGGGACATCAAAGCATATCATTGATATTCTAACAGGATGGGTGTGGATAGGTGAGGGGAGGGTGATCAACAGAGACATACAGCTTTATGGTTTATAATGGGCTAGGAACCCCAGATCCTTGTTAAGTCCTTTCTGTTGGGTGTTAAAATATTCAATCATTCTGACTTCAAAGGTGTTACGTTCTTGTATGGTTTTAAAGTTACCTTTCAGGATTCTCACTGTGAAGTCACTGGTACAGTGTCCTGGTCCTGTACTGAATGAGAGAACTCCTGGAGTACAGAGTGGGTTTTGGCGTGAGAGCAAGAATGTTTGCTGTAAGACTGAGAAAAGGGCCATTATTGAGGCTCTCTCAAGCTCTCAACACCCCGGATCTCTTCCAGATCATCAACCCACTCCCAAGCTCGACGGCAGGCGAATTGGGACATGAGTGTGGCATATGTGAGGTCCTTTGTGACACCGTCCGGAGAGAAAAGTGTGTGATTTATCCCTGTGACCCAGGTCGGGGTTTTGGACCTGAGCTAGCAGCGGCGAGACCCGGGTTACATATTCATATTGAGATGTTTAATTCTGTCCCTGTATGTTTTATGATGAAGACCACTGACCATTTTAGTACCGACCCCCTGGACCAAGTTCATCCTGTTTATACTTTTATGAAAGCTGCAGTCTCCAGAATTATGCACAGTACCTCAAATGAGGTCTCACCATGCACAATCGCTTTTAACATTTCCATTATCGACCACACACTGCTAAAAAGTACTGTATTTTCCTTTAGCTCACTCTTTAAATTAAAAGCAGACTGTATCGAAAGAATCTACAGTGCGTTACAGTTACCTATGAAGACCTATAGGACAAAGAGCAATGACATTTTGAGTTCTACAGAATTCTTTTAGCTTTTGTAACACAAAGATTCTTCTTTCCCTGATGGGCCCTGAGTGGTCTGGTATTCCCCCAGGGGGATTCATTAGTAAGAACCAGCTGGATGTTTGCTCTTTGACATTTTCATTCATCAACAGTGTAAAAGCTGTCTACCTTTCAAATCAACCTGTAAACAGATACCCAATGTTACTCAGGAAGAAATGTGAATGAATTTGTTAAATATACTACGACCTTCTATTTCTTTGACAGCTTCAGCAGTTTGGTTAAGACATTACAATTGACACTTGGGGCTGGTCCAGTGGCTCGGTAACAGTCCTGTGAACTGCTAGGTGTATGATCTCTTCCTATTCAATTCACAGATGAAGACTTCTACACCCTAGATACAGAATCCGTGATACAGGTTTCCAGAAAGACCATCACTGCTAACAGGGGCAGGTGGGTTAATAAAAGGGGAAAATCCCCAGGTAAATGGTCCCAGAATCTGAACAATGGTTCTGACTAAAAGGAGTAATGAGGAATGCATTTTAAAGAGACATTTTAATTAAGAACATAAGAACAGCCATACTGGGTCAAAACAATGGTCCATCTAGCCCAGTATCTTGGTTCCAACCTGGCAGAAACTCAAATAGTAGCAACACTCCATGTTACCAATCTCGGGGCAAGCAGTGGCTTCCCCAAGTCTGTGTCAATAACGGACTATGGACTTTTCCCCCCAGAACTTATCCAAACCTTTTTTAAACGCAGGTACACTAGCTGCTGTTACCACATCCTCTGGCAACGAGTTCCAGAGCTTAACTATTCATTGAATGAAAAAATATTTCCTCCTATTTATTTTAAAAGTGTTTCCATGTAATTTCATTGAGTGTCCTCTAGTCTTCACTTCTACTCATTCTACTCCACTCAGGATTTTGAAGACCTCAATCATATTGTATTGTATCGTATTTTATAACTTGCCTTTGACCGTTAGGATGCAAGACAGATCACAAGTAAAGAAGCCTTCACATAAAAAAGAATTAGTAACTGTTTTCTTGATTATCTTTAAAGGTAATAAAGAAAAATAAAACAAAACAAAGAAAAGAAAATAGATGATACCTTTTTTTATTGGACTAAATACATTTTTATTAGCTTTCGAAGGTAACCCTTCTTCAGATCAGAAATGAGCAAATGTTGACAAATATCAGAATATATAAGTGAAACGCAAAAGAACACTGACCAGAAGATTTCAGCGTGTTATCTACAACAACAACCTATGTATGCTTCTTGAATATGACCTATTCATAGGAAATAACAAAAGTTGTACTATGTTGTCTAAATTAAGTCCATGGAAATTTTTATAAACAATACAGACAATTTAAAATGGAGACAAGAATCTATTTTAAGCCAGTTGTCTGTTTAAAAGTGGAGTTGCTTCATGAAAATTCCCTAACGAAAAAATCAGCCGAGCAGATGTGTTTTGCAACAGTTGCAATTTCCTACATAATTTCAAAGAAAGAGAATTGCAATAATCCAGATAAGGAATTAGAATGGCCAGAGCAATAGTTCTAAAGCTTGTAGGACTTAGTGATGATCTTATAGCTCTTAAGCGACACAAATTTTAAAAACTCTCTTTGTAAACTCAAGTTTTAGGTTCTGTTAATGATTTTTGCCTGACTCTTCCTGACCCCAAGCAGGCGCGACTTGAGTCTATAAGATGTAGTGCATTCCCCAGGTTTCTCTATATTGCGCTTAGATTTAGGCGCCAAAATCGGCGCAGATTCTATAACACTGCACATAACTTAATTGGCTTAACAAGCTAATGAGAGCTGATAACAGAACTTAACAATCAATAATGAGCACTAATTGGCACCGATTAGAATTTAGACACTCAACTCGCTAAGCGTATTCTGAAACAATGATGTGTGAAGGCAAAAAAGGGTGTGGTTATGGGCAGGGAAATGGGCATTTCATTGGCAGTCCAAAATGTAGACGTCTAGTTATAGAGCGTGGCCCAGTTTGCCTAAATTTACGCGCAGAGATTTACACCAGGTTTTTATATTATGTATGGGATTATGTAATCTGCTGAGAACCTTGGACTGAGCAGAATAAAAGGTTTTAAATAAAATAAAGACATGACGTTTTGGTCAAGTGTTTGATACTTGAAGATTTTGAGATAGTCTCTCGCTGGCATTGTTCTTCTGATCTGCTGTCGTAAATATCTTTTTAGTATTTGATTATGCTTTTATTTGAGAAATGTCTGTATTTTCATTACTTTTGTGTGCCTGTATTCTGTCCTGTTATTAAACTGGAGTTCTTTTCTGTTTCTACCTGTCAGTTAGGGCAGTATAGAAAGTTTTAAATAAACCGTAAACTATAACCTCACTTTTTACTAAACCACTTTAGCGGCTGCTGTGCGCTGATGCCGACACAGGCCATTTACATTGACTTGGCTGTGTCGCATTGCCACGTGGCAGCCACTGGCGCAGCTTAGTAAACAGGAGGTTAAATTTGAATCTAGCACCATACCCAAAACTCTGGATTTTAAGCAATTCACCTGAGGGTTTTTTTTTTTTTTTAAACCTCATTTGATGGAATTGTTCAGATATCACCAAACCACAGCAGTTTGATTTTCTGTTTATTTAAATTAATATTTCTGCAATTATCTACTATAGTAATATACTACTTCACACATAATAAGGTTTCTTCAAAGGTCCTTTGTTCTGGGCAAAGAATAAAAATTTGATCTGCATACGATAGAGGAAAAAATGTTCTGTTTGGCCAACTACTTGCCCAGAGAGATGAAATGCACATTAAATAACTGAGGGGACAGCAGAGATCCTTGAGGGTCAAAAAGAAGATTCTTCCCCATTTTTTCTGACATTATGGGGCTCATTTTTAAAACAGAAAAACATCTAAAAAGTAGCACAAAGTGAAAGATGGTCGTTTAGGCAAATCTCTACTTTATAATTTGTTGAGGAGTTGCCTAGTTGAGGAGTGACCTAGTGGTTAGGGTGGTGGACTTTGGTCCTGGGGAACTGAGGAACTGAGTTTGATTCCTACTACTACTACTACTACTTAGCATTTCTATAGCGCTACAAGGGTTACACAGTGCTGTACAAGTTAAAACATGGGGAAGGACGGTCCCTGCTCAAGAGAGCTTACAATCTAAAGGTAACAAGCTATGTAGTCAGTGTAGGTATCATGAATGGGGAAGGTCGGTTAAGCGCCTAAAGCAAGGGAGAAGAGATGGGCTTTGAGTAAGGACTTGAAGATGGGCAGGGAGGGCGCATGGCGTATGGGCTCGGGGAGTCTGTTCCAGGCATAAGGTGATGCGAGGCAGAATGGGCAGAGTCTGGAGTTAGCGGTGGTGGAGAAGGGTACAGATAGGAGTGATTTGTCCTGAGAGCAGAGGTTACGGGTGGGGATATAGGGGGAGAGGAGGGAAGAGAGGTAATGGGGGGCTGCAGATTGAGTGCATTTGAAGGTCATTAGGAGAAGCTTGAACTGTATACGGTAGCGGAACGGGAGCCAGTGAAGCGACTTGAGGAGAGGGGTGATATGGGCGTATCGGTTCACGCGGTAGATAAGACGTGCGGCGGAATTTTGGACAGATTGAAGGGGGGATAGGTGGCTAAGCGGGAGACCAGCGAGGAGAAGGTTGCAATAATCAAAACGAGAGGTAACGAGTGAGTGGACGAGGGTTCGGGTGGTCTGTACAGAGAGGAATGGGCAGATTTTGCTAATAATATAGAGGAAGAAACGACAGGTCTTAGCTGTCTGCTGGATGTGGGCAGAGAAGGAGAGGGAGGAGTCGAAAATGACTCCGAGATTGCGGGCTGAAGAGACGGGGAGGATGAGGGCGTTGTCAACAGAGACGGAGAGTGGGGGAAGAGGAGAGGAGGGTTTGGGTGGAAAGACAAGGAGCTCAGTCTTTGCCATGTTCAGTTTCAGATGCCGGTTGGACATCCAGGCGGCGATATCTGAGAGGCAGGCCGAAACTTTGGCCTGGGTTTCGACTGTGATGTTGGGAGTGGAGAGGTAGAGCTGGGTGTCATCGGCATAGAGATGGTACTGGAAACCATGTGATGAGATCAGCGAGCCCAGGGAAGAGGTGTATATCGAGAAAAGAAGCGGTCCAAGGACAGATCCTTGAGGAACCCCAACAGAGAGTGGGACGGGGGTGGAAGAAGAGCCATTTGAAAATACTCTGAAGGTGCGTTGGGAGAGATACGAGGAGAACCAGGAGAGGACGGAGCCCTGGAACCCAAATGATGACAGTGTGTCAAGAAGTAAATTATGATTGACGGTGTCAAAGGCAGAGGATAGGTCGAGGAGGATAAGGATGGAATAGTGACCTTTGGATTTGGCAAGAAACAGGTCATTACAGACTTTGGTGAGTGCTGTTTCTGTTGAGTGTAGTGGGCGAAAGCCGGATTGAAGCGGATCGAGGATGGCCTGAGAGGAGCGGAAATCAAGGCAGCGGCTGCGGACAGCGCAAACATTCCCAGCACAGGCGGCTCCTTGTGACTCTGAGCAAGTCACTTAACCCTCCATTGCCCCATGTAAGCCGCATTGAGCCTGCCATGAGTGGGAAAGTGTGGGGTACAAATGTAACTTAAAAAAAAAAACTACAGTTGACATAGACTACAACCTTAAGGCTCATTTGTAAAGATAGTAGATAAAGCAGTACTGTACTGTACACTGTGAATATACATCGGCTCCTGGGCAATGAGAGAATGATGTTTAAAGTAATTCATTCCTTTAAAGGATAGGTATGTTTGCTTTGGAGCCAAGGGGGGAACTTTCAATACAAATGTGAGCTCGTTAAAGTTTGATGGCACCTTATAGCAAACAGGAGCGCTCAAGATGTTTTGTTAATACTGTATGTTTGGCATTGCCAGATAGTTGTATCATTTCTCTGTGTTGATTGTTTTCAATAAAAATGTTTAAACATAAAGATGTTTTTCTGTGCAGTGAGTCCAAATCACAAGGACGAGTGTCAGGGTTGTGATTTGGGCATTCCCAAAACTTGGACATTTTTCTGCCATAAAGGAACGAAGCAAAAACGTCCAGGGCTAAAAGTTAGATGTTTTGGTCTAGACCTTTTTCAATCATGACTAAGTCAAAAAAGGTGCCCTAAATGACCACTCGACAGATTAAGGCATGATCCCCCTTAATTCCCCAGTAGTCAATTACCCCCCTCCCACCCCCCAAAGATGTGAAAGAAACAGCACATGCCAGCCTCTGTGACAGCTTCGGATGTTATGGTCAGGCCTATTGACCAATATTATTAAAAGTTTTCAAGAAATACATTATTATAGAGTGATTTGCATGAGTAGAGACATGGTGGCAAGTACAGTGGAGGAAAGAACAGGTCACAGAAATAGAGAACTTGATCGACATGAAAATAAGCAGAGTGGATCTCCTAGATGTGCAGAGTTTGACAGACTGAAAGCAAGTTTCACTCCAGGAAGAGAATGAAATCAAATAAACATAATCCTTAAATCATAAGTAGTTAAGGAGGCCAAAACCCAAAGCTCAACATTTTCTTCTTTTCTGTTTCTTCAGAAGGGAAATCTGCAGGGGGATTTTTTTGACAGTTATGCTTTTAGCTTAAAGCTCTTTAAGACCCACTGTTGGAAGATGGATCTTAATATACAGGGGATATTGTCCATGCCTTAAATCTTAAGCTCACCATGCTTAATTAAACAAACTGATTCACAGATGGATATCTGCAGTCCCACACGAGTACTTCTTTATCTTCATGAAATATATATTATGTCAGAGAATGTAAGCATATGGTGGCAGACAGTGAAGAGGTATGCATTACAAAATTAACAAATGGACCATGAAAAATTATTCTGCAGCTTAGGGAAAGAAACACCTTAGTGAGGAAAACAGAATGTGCTGAGAACAGCTTGAAATGCACATGTTAGAAATTTAAACATGAAGGGAAGCATTTAAAAGTCGTCCATCATGTTTTTATTAGAAAGCAGTGAAGCTTTCAGCAATGCAAATCTGAGGCAGCCTATCCTTGAACCATAGACATAGAGCTACGCACTTTCCTTTTTACAGGGTAATTTCTGTTGTAATCTTCTCTGGAACAAGACAAGATACTTTGTTCCTCTACTGGAGAAGTTAACATAAAAGTTTAAAGCTCTTAAAAATGCAAGATAATAGCAGGAGGAGAGACATTAACTTTGAAGATCCAGATGGAAGATTTCTTCCTGCCTTATTTCCTCAATGTTGACTTAAGGGGAAACAGAAGGGTACATTTATGGAGAAACCCATGATGGAACCCTCCCCCTCCTCTAGGTTTCTATTCTGGAATTGATGTTCACTTTTCCCCTAGAGGAAAAGCAAAGGGGATGGGACTTGATTTACCGCCTTTCTGTGGTTACAGTCAAAGCGGTTTACATATTATATACAGGTATTTATTTGTACCTGGGGCAATGGAAGGTTTGAATCTCGAATGGGGAAAAGGAAATGGGACTTGATATACTGCCTTTCTGTGGTTTTTCCAACTACATTCAACGTGGTTTACATATTATATGCAGGTACTTATTTTGTACTTGGGCCAATGGAGTCTTTGGCGCTGTCCATTTCTGGGATCAACATGGGGACTGCATACAAGTAGTAGGGAAATAGCTGTATAATCAAAAGAGGCTGTTAAATGAATCTAAGCTTCCGATACCTGGAAAAACAACATCTTGGACATTAGAATAAAATCTCTACTTGAGAATGAGGACTGTGCTGACAAGTAAAATGTATCGTCCTTGAGGTGTAATATCTCCAAGGATCTACCAATCCATCATGTGCTATTACAAATTTAAGGCATTCGTTTCCTTTCTGTGGACCAAGTTGTCTCTATTTGTATTGATTACTGGATTCATGACTTGATTGAAATCTTTTGCTATAATAAGTGGGGTACAGCCATTCTTTGCAACAACATTACACTAAAAAAAATAGTCAGTTTGACCTGAATACTAGGACTCCCTGTATACATTTAATATAGATAACTGGTGCTCCCATCTACCACAGCTATTTGATTGCTGCAATGAGTGGAACATCTGGTGATGTTTCAACAAGATGGACCTACCTTTTTTAGTGTGTGTGCCAAGGAAAACACTACAATCCTCTTTCCAGCCACCAGATAGCTTGCGGGACTCTGTATAATCTAGATGGGTTCATGCAAAAGCATAAGGCCTTGACTTTCTTTCTTAAGATGTATTAACATTTTCTTTCATTTGATTGGGTTGTTCAAGCTCCAGGGACTGGAATATCCTCCCTGTTCAGATCAGGCCTATGATTAATACTATAACTTAAAAAAAAAATACTTGGAGTCGACCTTTTTCAGGACTACAGTTTATCCATCTGGTCAATGCTTTTTAGGGCTCTCAGTTTGTGCAGAATATGAATATTTTCTCTTGGAGAACTGGTTTTCATATACACACATACTGGCATACTTAAGCAGATAGGTTTTAGAGACTATGCTTTTAGGACTATGGCATGTTTAATGCAGGCTTTTGTGCTTTCCACAGATTAAGTAATGTTTGTTAATCATTGCGGGGGAGAGTTATCAACTTGAGCTACTATTAAGACAGGTTATTTTCCACTAATTTCTGCCATTTTATACAATCAGGTTTAGTTATGAATAACTTGAGTTAACAGTAAAATAGCCTATCTTAATGAAAGCCCATGTTGATCACTGTACCCCTAAATCTCATTGTATAAAATGGGACCTGTGCTAAATCAGTATGTTAGTGGTAAAACAGTACATGTCATCAGTAGCCCACACTGATAAGCATTTCCCTGAGAGATTCTGTGGTTTGTGATTTGGTTATTATGTATGTTTCATTGTAATCTGCCTTGGTTCAGGCAGCATAAAGATTAAGATGCTATTTTAATTTTCAAATACTTGTTTAATGAGTAAATAGGTCTTTAAGTTACATTGGCCACCCTCCAATCTTCAAGTACCATGCTCGATTTTAAAGATAAGTTACATATTACTAACAATGGCTCCGCAAGAAACAGAACTGTGAACACCCATCTAAAATTCAGAAAAAAAACCTCAAGACTCACCTCTTCTGGAAAGCCTACCCCACAGACCCGAACTAATCCATGAATAATGTATCACATCTATCAAACTAAGAAATGAACAACACTCACTCCTATCCACATAATCTCATTCCTGCAAACTGCACGAATCAACCCCACTCCAGTTATAGTTAATTGTACTTGTACCCTATATTCTACTCTGTATTTGCCCACCAGAAGCTGTATTCTCTTCTCCGGAAACTTATCAGCCACTCTGAACCTACTCTTACTCTGTATTCCACTCTGTATGTATCCCCGGAGTTGGTACTCACCTCTCCCGAATCTGAAAGCCACATTGAGCCTACTGCTATGCGGGAAAATGTGGGATACAAATGTAATAGTAAATAAATAAAAATAAGTAATCAATAGAAATCAAACAAAATAAAACATAAGTAAAATTAAGATTACTGGCATCTTGCTTAGCCTTCATGACCCATACGAATATAAGAAACCTGTGTGACCAATAACATATGCAGACAAACAAGACAGTTACAACAGGACATAATACTGGGGCAACAAGCCCCCTCCCCTGAAAAAAATACACCAAGGGGGAGGGGGAGAAAATATCTGTGATAAGTGACTCCTTTGAGCTAGGTGCAGAATATATTGAATCTTGGTGTCATAAAGGACAGCTGTGTCAGCGTTACTGCACCTGAAGCCACTAGTATGGCTTTGTAAAGGGGGAGGAGGGTGTTACATAACCAAATTATGAGAATCAGAACATTTCTACTAACACCACACTCTCTTTTTCAACTGTCTGTTTTCCTATCTAAGATGAACTGAGGATTGATTTGAAACAACATAGGTGTCACGGTTGTGTCCAGGTTCCTGGCTTGCAGTCACCTCGGGCCCCGGGGGTTAGACCCGAGGAATGCTGCGAATTGATGGTTTACCATTTTCCATGTTCCAGAAGATATGCTGGTCCGGTCCGGATCTTCCAGCCCTCCAGATTTTTGGGGGAGTTTTTTGGAACTAAGCAGTACCCATACCCGGTGAACTCCCTTGTGGGCTGCCTTTATTAACCACCTGGAAAGGTTCCTAGTTGCCTTGCAACAGAGGTCCTCAGAGGAGTTTCCTTTGGTGGAAGTCGTTTGCAGTGCTGCTGAGTTTTTCCTGTTTTAGGTTTTGACCCTGCTTGTTTGCTGACTTATTCTACTGACTGCTGCCTGCCCAGACCCGGCTTGCTTTCTGACTTACTCTTCTGACTGCTGCCTGCCCAGACCCGGCTTGTCTTCCGACTTACCCTTCTGACTGCTGCCTGCCCAGACCCGGCTTGTCTCCTGGCTTACTCTGCTGTCGGCTACCTGCCCTGCTCCAGCCGAGTTCCTGGTTCCTTAAGCCTGCTGGTCCCTGCAGCTCGGATTTCCTGCTCTGTCCGGAAAATCCTGCCGACTGCCCGCACTCTGGGGCTGAACCCCTGAGGAATGGTGGTTAAGTGCAGGTGAAGTTTGGGCTATTTCCGGTCCAGTTGGTGTCAGCCTGAGCTGCCTCAGCAGCAGCCTTTGTCTGAGAGTTCCAGCCCAGGGTACGGGAAGTCTGTTCTGCCTGTCCTGTGTTTGGGTGATTCTCCTGCCGCTGCCGCCCCTCGGCAGTGGCCCCAAGGGCTCACTAACCTAGAAGTACCGTTAGGAGCGTGACAATAGGAAAATGTCAGTGATTTATCTGTCCTATCTGGTTTCATATCACTGGCAAAAGAAATGTGATTCTCCATAATTCCATTGATGCTCAACCCAAACTAAGCTCCACATACAAGTTCACACCTTCTTTTACATGTGTATACCATGTGATAATTGTATAAAAGCCCATTTTTGTGGGGTAAAGTAAGGGTGACATGCTGAAAAAAGCTTGATTAAATTACCCCTAAAATGTCAAATTTTGTACCAAGTTCTCATTTCCTTTCCCTCGAAAGCACATCACTAATACCTGGATTGATGCAAATATAAATGCACTTCGGAGACATATGATGGATTCACAAGTGCTAAAATTGAGATCCATCAACATAATGAGATTGAATGAGGCAATAGAGCTGATAATTTGACACAGTTCTAGAGGATGCAAGGTGTTATGTCAATAAAGCTTAAACCTTGATCTGCAATCATGTTAAAAGTTGCTAGGCTTCATTATTCATGTGTGTATTACATGAAATTGGCTGGACAGTCACAAATGACTGAACATCTGGAGAAAGTGACCTTTAAAATCTTAAATCAGTCATGTGCAAACTGAAGAGAAACCATCACATTCCAGCATGACCCATATAAAATGCTCAGATTGAAATTCAAGCATTAATAAAAAAATATATATATATATATCCTTCTGGGCCTCTTTTACTGATTTTCAGCTGAAAAATAGCCAGGATTCTCCTGAGTTTCCCTGTGAAATTAATGATAAATGCTCTTAAACATTTGGCTTCATTAGGTCTTACCGCACTTTGTACATATGTGTCTGTGTCTGTTCATCTGTCTCATCCTTTCAGCACTTTTATAGAACAAGAAACCTCCCCTGAACATTCAGAATTAATCATAAAGGACTTCCCTAGACACAGATCTTGTTAACAACAAAAATTACTCTTTTCATATTTATATGTCTGCTAGTTTGAAAAACTCACATTAGTAATAGACTACTCACTACTACTACTACTACTTAACACTTATAGTGCTACAAGGCATACGCAGCGCTGTACACCAAACATGAAAAGACAGTCCCTGCTCAAAGAGCTCACTATCTAAATAGGACAAACAGACAGAACAATTAACAGGTAAGGGAATTAAAGAGGTGGGGATGATAAGATGGGGGCGTATTAAGATGGCGGCCGGAGCGTTTGTGAATCGCTCACGGTAGATTTGCTGGGAGCCTAATTCCTCTGATTTTCTTCGAAATGCCTCATACTAAAAGGAAGGGGCTAGTAAAGGAAGTTAGGGGCCTGACGCCAGCGGCCCGAACTTCCTCCCCGTCCCAACAAACACTTGACCGATTCACGACGCCTATCTCTCGTAAGGCGAGCGAAGCTGATTTGGGAGCTATTGGAGGAGCCATATCTCCCTCAGCACTGGAAATTTCTCTTTCGCCGCCAGATAATCGACCTCCGCCGCCAGCGATTTCGGGGCGGAGGGAGGAGGATGAAGCCACTACGGAAGGCGTGTTGGACCAAACCTCAGAAGGCGCTAACTCCCCTCCGAACGCTGAGGATATTTCTTTGGAGGGGAATCCTCCAGCGGAGATTGATCTGCAGATGATATGGAAGATACTGCAAGGTTTAACCCAGACGGTAACAAAATCTGCTCGAGAGACTTCTCTTTTAGTAAGTAAAATTGACTCTTTAACTAATTCCCTTGAAAAAACTAAACAGGAATCGTTCTTACAAACTGAAGTACTTCAGCAGGAAGTTAAATCTTTAAAATCTGTGACTGAATCTTTAGTAGCAGACAAAATGGTAATCCACAAGAAAATTGAACACTTTGAGAACTTTAATAGAAGATTGAATCTTAGAATATTGAATTTTCCCTGGATTAAAGAATTGAGCCCTACTGAAATGTTTAAGAAATACTTAAAAGAAATCTTGTTATATCCAGACTCAGCTATTCCTCCTTTAAATAGGATATATTACCTTTTAATTCCTCAACAAGCTGAACCTGGAGACAAGGGTAAAACAACTGAAATGGGGAATATAATCTTGGATCCTCAAGCACAATTGGATATTTCAGCAATATTAGACTCATCTCTATCTGAAATTGAACAGCGTAGGACTCTTTTGATATCTTTTGTTTTTGAACAGGATTTGAATGCTGTATTGAAGTTATATTTTAAAAATGCTTTAAAAACCTTTTGTGGTCAAAGACTGTGGATATACCCGGATGTTTGTAAGACAACACAAGATAGGAGAAAATTGTTTCTTTTATATAGAGAAGAGACCCGAGCTCTGGGGGCAACATATTTGCTTGCTTACCCATGTAAATGTTTGGTGAAATATATGGGAGTAAAATATATTTTTTTTGAACCGGAACATCTCAAAGCATTTTTAGCGATGAAAAAACTAGCCATAACACCTGCAGAATAACTGATGTTACCAGATTATCAATAGTAGCAAGGCTAAGATAGGCCAGGCCAGGCCATAAACGATATTTTCTTTTTCTTTTTGAGATCTCCTATAATCTAACTCACGTTCCCCTGAAAGTCATAGTTGTGGTCTAATTAATTGTATAACCTGCTCTTATTTGGTGAATTTGTGTATTTGCAAATTATTATTAATGTATTGTTTAGATTAAGGATCAAGGTATACAATGTATTTCCAATTACATGTTAATGTGTAAAAAATTTTGAAACTTAATAAATAAATATATTAAAAAAAAAAAAAGAGGTGGGGATAAAAGGTACAGGGCAAGTAAGCAATGATTAGGAGTCAAAAGCAGCGTTAAAGAGGTGGGCTTTTAGTCTGGATTTGAAAAAACTCACAAAAACTCAACAGTTTACTCATACCACAAGTTAATAGAAATTAATGTCATTTATAGCAAAAAGAGAGATACTGAGGGGCATAATCGAACACGAACGCCTATCTCCATGGGCGTCTATGTCCGAGAACGGGTACGTGAAGGGGTGGGACAGACCGTGTTTTTGAAAAAAAATGGGCGCCCATCTTTTTTTCGATAATATGGTTTGTGCCCGGCAAATGCATCGGATTTGTGCGGATTTGAGATGGGTGGTTTTGTTTTTCAGCGATAATGGAAACCGAAGGTGCCCAGCTCAAAAACGAACAAATCCAAGGCATTGGGTCATGGGAGGGGCCAGGATTCGTAGTGCACTTGTCCCCCTCACATGCCAGGACACCAACCAGGCACCCTAGGGTGCACTTGTAACAATTTTAAAAAAAGTTAAATACCTCCCAAGTCCATAGCTCCCATCCCTTGGGTGCTGAGCCCCTCAAATCCCCCCCCCAAAACCCACTGCCCACAACTCTACACCATTACCATAGCCCTTATGGCTGAAGGGGGGCACCTACATGTGGGTACAGTGGGTTTTGGGGGCGGTTTGAAGGGCTCCCATTTACCACCACAAGTGTAACAGGTGGGGGGGTGGGATGGGCCTTGGTCTACCTGGGTGAAGTCCACTGCACCCACTAACAACTGCTCCAGGGGCCTGCATACTGCTATGATGGAGCTGGGTATGGCATTTGAGGCTGGAATACAGGCTGGAAACAAAAGTTGTTAAAGTGTTTTTTTTTATGGTGGGAGGGGGTTAGTGACCACTGGGGGAGTCAGAGGTGGTCATCCCCGATTCCCTCCGGTGGTCATCTGGTATTTTAGGGCACTTTTTTGGGACTTGTTCATGAAACAAAAGGGTCCAAAAAATGACCCAAATTCTCGCTAAAATGGCTTTCTTTTTTTGATTATCGGCCGAAGGCGCCCATCTCTCCTCGGCCGATAAACACGCCCCAGTCCCGCCTTCACCAAGCCTCCGATACGCCCCCATTAACTTTGCCCATTTCCGCGACAGATTGCAGTTGAAGACGCCCAAAATCGGCTTTCGATTATACCGATTTGGGCACCTTTGCGAGATGGGCGCCCATCTTCCGATTTGGGTCGAATTATGGGCGCCCATCACTTTCGAAAATAAGGCTGACTGTATACTGTAGTATAACACGATAAGAACTCACATGTTATCGGTCCAAATTCCTTGAGGTAAGGTTGACATAGTTTAAGGAAACCTGAGCAGCCTCATTTTAGATAGAAGATAACAATCAGAATTCGTACTTCCAGGTCAGGATGTCTACAGTTCTGGAGGAGAGCCTTTAGTAAAATACATGCAGAAGTAAATGTGTACAATCCTGTCCTCCTAGCAGGAACAGCTTTATGAAGATATGTAGGATTAAGGCACACTGGATAGGCCATATGGAGGGGCATAATCGAACGGCGCCAGCCAAATCGATGGCCGACCATCTTTGTGGACGGCTCCCCGAGGGGGCGGAGCCAAGCGTATTTTCAAAATGCGCTTGGCGCCGGCCAAATCGCTCGCCGGGTTTAGAGCAGGATTGCCGGGTTTACATGAGATGGCCGGCTTCGTTTTCCAGCCATAATGGAATCCGGGCCCGGCCATGTCAAACCTGGCGAAATGCAAGACATTTGGTCGTGGGAGGAGCCAGCATTTCTAGTGCACTGGTCCCCCTGACATGCCAGGACACCAACCGGGCACCCTAGGGGGCACTTCTAAATATTTTTTTAAAAACCAAAAATAGGTGCCAGGAGTATAGCTCCCTTACCTTGTGTGCTGAGCCCCCCCAAATCCTCCCGCAAAACCCACTTTCCACAATTCTACACCACTACCATAGCCCTAAGGGGTGAAGGGGGGCACCTACATGTGGGTACAGTGGGTTTTGGGGGTTTTTGGAGGGCTCGATATTTATCACCACAAGTGTAACAGGTGGGGGGGGGGGGGGGGTTGGGACTAGGTCCACCTGCCTGAAGTGCACTGCACCCACTAAATACTGCTCCAGGGACCTGCATACTGCTGTCAGGGAGCTGGGTATGACATTTCAGGCTGGCATACAGGCTGGCACAAAAATGTTTTTTAATTTGTTTTTTGGCTGGGAGGGGGTTGGTGACCACTGGGGGAGTAAGGGGAGGTGATCCCCACTTTCCTCCGGTGGTCATCTGGTCAATTGGGGCACTTTTTTGAGACTTGGTCCTAAAAATAAATGGACCAAGTCCAGCCGGCGAAATGCTCATTCGAGCCGGCCACTTTTTTTCCATTATAAGGCGAAGCCAGCCATCTCATACCCACGCCCCTACCCCGCCCCGTCCCACCTTCGCTACCCTACCAACACGCCCCCTTGAAGGTTGGCCGGCGCTGCAAAGAAAATGCAGTTGGGGCCGGCCAAAATCGGCTTTCGATAATACCAATTTGGCTGGGATCAGGAGATCGCCGGCAATCTCCCGATTTGATTCCTCTGCTCAACTTTGGGTACAAAGACTTATGCCTACCGAAAGCTGGTGTAAATCCTGGCAGTTGAGTGTGGAAATCAAAGTATTCTATTACATCATGCCTAATTTCTGGGAACACCCCTAACATGCCCCTCCCATGGCCACACCCTCTTTTCAGTTGCATGCTATGGAATATAGGTGCCTGGCACTATGGAATAGCACATAGGCAGAACAACATGTAAGTCCTAATTAGTGCCAATTAAATCCAGGAATTGATTGTTAACGCCTAATTGACTACCGTAATTAGTTTCTACGTGTATCTGGGATTCATACTCAAATTTGGGTACCCAGATCTTGGTGACTTTCATAGAATCCGGGGGCAGATGTGATGATGCACCAGCTGGCACGGTTTCCTTTTATGTGAGAGCCAGATAAGTTGAAATATTTGGAGGTTTGATTGCAGTAATACTATTGAAACAACTTAAGTACCACAAAGATACAATGATCCAGTTGATGAAGAACTTGACTGACAAATGCCCCCCCCCCCCCCTTCATTTATCATGTGGGAAAGAGTTGAGACCACTAAAATGGTGTTAACTTCAAAGATTAATTATACAGTAAGCATGATTCCCTTCTCATTTCCATTATCAATTTATGAGAAAATAGAAGATATTATATCCAATTTCTGTACTGAAAATACTTTGTATTGCATTGCATAAATTTAAACTTAGTAGAGACAAAAGGGGAATATATTTGCTGGATTTCAAATTATACCACCTTTCCTTTCAATTTTCTGAAGTGATGTTTATCAGATTTGGGCATCCATAGATGGGTTCATCTTGAAATGGCTCAAGAAGACTCTTTCATAGGAAGTTATTTTTATACAGAGAGCATGACTGGCTTAAAATAAATTTCACAGACACTCGTTATTTTTATGCAGCATTTAGGACTTCAGTGGACAGATTCTTTGGAGATCTATTATTTAATCCACTTTTTCAAATAGATAAGGGTTCCAGGGGTGATCCAGGAAATTACAGACCGGTAAGCCTGATGTCAGGACTGAGTAAAATAGTGGAAAATATTGTAAAGAATAACATTACGGAACACTTAGACAAACATGGTTTATTGGGACAGAGTCAGCATGGGTTCAGCAAAGGGAAATCTTGCCTCACTAATTTGCTTTATTTCTTTTGAAGGCGTGAATAAACATGTGGAAAATGGTGAACCTGTTGATATAGAGGGGCATTTTCGATAGAACGTCTAAATCAGAATTTGGACATTTTACAAAAATGTCCAAATTCTGATCAGAAAAGAAGGTCATTTTTGAAAAAGATAGACTTCTATCTTTTGTGTTCAAAAATACTATGGACATCTTGTGATTTGGACGGGGGAGGGGGGGGTTTGGTCCATTTTCAAACAAAAAAACGTACTAATGCAAAATGTACAAAACAGAGGAGGAGTGGCTTAATGGTTAGTGCAGCGGGCTTTGATCCTGGCAACATGGGTTCAATTCCCACTGCTGCTCCTTGTGACTTTGAGCAAGTCAAATGCACAAGGAGCGTTTTTGGATATGACATCTAAGTCTGAATTTGGACGTTTTTTTAAAAACGTCCAAAATCAGAACAGGAAAGGTCATTTTCTACAAAAAAAAGTTTATCTTTTCCTTTTGAAAATGCTGCTTGGAAATGGGATAGGAGGAAATATCCTTCTGTGGATTAGGAATTGGTTATTGGACAGAAAACAGAGGGTAAGGTTAAATGACCATTTTTCTCAATTTGGGAAGGTGTATAGTGGAGTACTGCAGGGATCTGTACTGGGACCGGTGCTGTTTAACATAGTTATAAATAATCTGGAAAACAGAATGACGAATGAGGTGATTAAATTTGCAGATGACACAAAACTATTCAAAGTTGTAAAATGCATGCAGATTGTGAAGAGTTGCAGGAAGACCTTAGCAAACAGAAAGACTGGGCATCCAAATGGGAGATTAAATTTAATGTGGAGAAATGCAAAGTGATGCACATTGGGAAGAATAATCCAAATCATAGTTACCTGATGCTAGGGTCCACCTTGGGGGTCAGCGCTCAAGAAAAAGATCCAGGTGTCATTGTAGACAATACTTCTGTCCAGTGTGAGGCAGCAGCCAAAAGAGCAAACAGGATGCCAGGAATTATTAGGAAAGGGATGCAAAATAAGACCAGGATTATTATAAAGGCTCTGTATTGCTCCATGGTGTGACCTCAGCTTGAGTATTGCGTTCAATTCTGGACACTATACCTCAAAAAAGATATATTGAAATTAGAAAAGGTTCAAAGAAGAGTAACCAAAATGATAAAGGGGATGGAACTCCTCCCATATGAGGAAAGGCTAAGGAGGTTAGGGCTCTTCAGCTTGGAAAAGAGACTGCTGAGGGGAGATAAGATTGAGGTCTATAAAATCCTGAGTGATTTAAAGAAGACATTTAAATTTGTTACAATGTTTATTATGGATGCTATATTCCTAAGTTTAATTTGGTCTGCTTTTCTTAAGCAAGATTTTCTTGTAATGCAAATATTTGGAAAATATAAATAAAGAATAAAAAAAAAAAATCCTGAGTGATGTAGAATGGGTAGAAGTGAATTGATTTTTCACTCTTTCCAAAAATACAAAGACCAGGGGATAGTCAATGAAATTACATGTAAATACTTTTTAAAAGAAGTAGGAGAAAATATTTTTTCACTCAAAGAATAGTTAAGCGTATCTGAGATTAAAAAAGGTTTAGACAAGTTCCTGGAGGAAAAGTCCATATGTTATTGAGATGGATATGAGGAAGCCACTGCTTACCCCTGGACTGGTAGCATGGAATGTTGCTACTAATTGGGTTCCTGCCAGGTGACCTGCATTGGCTACAGCTGGAAGCAGGATACTGAACTGGATGGACCATTGGTCTGACCCAGTATGGCTGTTCTTATGTGCCAAGTTTCTTTGTACGTATAGGTTATCAATAGAAAAACGAGCTTGCGGAGCTACTGCTAGTGATATGCAACTTATCCTTAAAATCGAGCGTGGTACCGGAAGATTGGAGGGTGGCCAATGTAACGCCCATTTTTTAAAAAGGCTCCAGGGGAGATCCGGGAAATTATAGACCGGTGAGTCTGACGTCGGTGCCTGGGAAAATGGTAGAGGCTATTATTAAAAACAAAATTACAGAGCACATCCAAGGACATGGATTACTGAGACCAAGTCAGCATGGCTTTTGTGTGGGGAAATCTTGCCTGACCAATTTACTTCAATTCTTTGAAGGAGTGAACAAACATGTGGACAAAGGGGAGTCTGTTGATATTGTGTATCTGGATTTTCAAAAGGCGTTTGACAAGGTACCTCATGAAAGGCTACAGAGGAAATTGGAGGGTCATGGGATAGGAGGAAATGTCCTATTGTGGATTAAAAACTGGTTGAAGGATAGGAAACAGAGAGTGGGGTTAAATGGGCAGTATTCACAATGGAGAAGGGTAGTTAGTGGGGTTCCTCAGGGGTCCGTGCTAGGACCGCTGCTTTTTAATATATTTATAAATGATTTAGAGATGGGAGTAACTAGCGAGGTAATTAAATTTGCTGATGACACAAAGTTATTCAAAGTCGTTAAATCACGACAGGATTGTGAAAAATTACAAGAGGACCTTACGAGACTGGGAGACTGGGCGGCTAAATGGCAGATGATGTTTAATGTGAGCAAGTGCAAGGTGATGCATGTGGGAAAAAAGAACCCGAATTATAGCTACGTCATGCAAGGTTCCACGTTAGGAGTTACGGACCAAGAAAGGGATCTGGGTGTCGTCGTCGATAACACACTGAAACCTTCTGCTCAGTGTGCTGCTGCGGCTAAGAAAGCGAATAGAATGTTGGGTATTATTAGGAAAGGTATGGAAAACAGGTGTGAGGATGTTATAATGCCGTTGTATCTCTCCATGGTGCGACCGCACCTTGAGTATTGTGTTCAATTCTGGTCGCCGCATCTCAAGAAAGATATAGTAGAATTGGAAAAGGTGCAGCGAAGGGCAACTAAAATGATAGCGGGGATGGGACGACTTGCCTATGAAGAAAGACTAAGGAGGCTAGGGCTATACAGCTTGGAGAAGAGATGGCTGAGGGGAGACATGATAGAGGTATATAAAATAATGAGTGGAGTGGAACAGGTGGATGTGAAGCTTCTGTTCACGCTTTCCAAAAATACTAGGACTAGGGGGCATGCGATGAAACTACAGTGTAGTAAATTTAAAACAAATCAGAGAAAATTTTTCTTCAACCAACGTGTAATTAAACTCTGGAATTCGTTGCCGGAGAAAGTGGTGAAGGCAGTTAGCTTAGCAGAGTTTAAAAAGGGGTTGGACGGTTTCCTAAAGGACAAGTCCATAAACCGCTACTAAACGGACTTGGAAAAATCCAAAATTCCAGGAATAACATGTATAGAATGTTTGTACGTTTGGGAAGCTTGCCAGGTGCCCTTGGCCTGGATTGGCCGCTGTCGTGGACAGGATGCTGGGCTCGATGGACCCTTGGTCTTTTCCCAGTATGGCATTACTTATGTACTTATGTACTTATGAAATCAAACAAAATAAAACATGGAAAGGAAAATAAGATGATACCTTTTTTATTGGACATAACTTAATATATTTCTTTCGAAGGTTGCCCTATATACTATCTGCTACCACATTTGCTTATTTCCGATGTGACGAAGAAGGGCAACCTTCGAAAGCTAATCAAGAAATGTATTAAGTTATGTCCAATAAAAAAGGTATCATCTTATTTTCTTTTCCATGTTTTATTTTGTTTGATTTCTATTGATAACCTTTAAGAGTGGACTAACACGGCTACCACACCTCTTTACCTTTGTACGTATTGTATGTATACAGAGAAATAATGTGGCCTCATTCCAGTGGAATTGTATTGTGATGTTTTCTACAATTTGCTAAGATATGAGCTTTCTCCTTGATTTAGCAGTCTAATTACCACAATTTTCTGACCACCTTAATGTAGCTTCTTTCTCTGTGCTATTTTCACATTCTAGAAGCAGTTGTCCACCTATCTGGCAATCGGGAGACCTTTCTAATAGGATAAACCACCAGATTGTTTGTATGGATGAGTTAACTGAAACTTTTGAAAGTTAAAGTCTCATGTAATAATGCTCTAAAGGTATCTGAAAGCTAATTTATATAGTCTGATGTACTGAGTCTGCATTTTTAATCAGTTTTGTTATTTTTTTTAAATTTGTGACTATATTCAAGAAATGGAAAGCAACAAGGAAAAGCACACAGTTCTGACTTCGTTATTGCGAAGTACAATAGCTTCTTTTATTCTTTATATTTTAATAAGAAATCATTAGAACAGGCTTTTACTTGGACTTTCCTTCTTGCAACATTCGCTTTGCCACATTTCCCCATTTTCTTTGTTGCTAGAATAAAGAAATCTATTGCACATCAAGACATCAAGAAGGTATTTAAATCCCATTAGGGCATGTCTGGATGCGTCATGTTAAGCAGTCAGTAGTTGGTTTAAGTCAATGGGGGGAGGGGGGAATGCAAAGCAAAGAAATGAAAAGTTCTTTTTAATTTCAGGGGGGTTCTGTCTGCACTATGACCATCTCTGAGAATCACAATTAGACTATTAACCACAAGGCCCCAAGAGTTTAATTGAGAAAGGAAATAGATATTGTACTAAGCAAAGTGAGACCCCAGGGAAATACATGTGAACGGTAAGGCAGCGTGACAGCGGATCATTAATCATTGCTGGGTATTGCAGGAGAAAAAAAAGGCATTTTCTATGAGAGAAGCTAAAGAGCAGAAGTGAAAGAGAAGAGCCTTTATGATGATACTGCTAACTCCAGGCTTCGTTCCTTTTCTCTCACTGCACCTTATGCCTGGAATAGACTTCCTGGGCCTATACGTCTAGCTTCATCTCTAGCTGTTTTCAAATCTTTGCTGAAAACCCACCTTTTCACTGTTGCTTTTAGCTCCTAGCCACAATTGCCCTCCCCTTGTCCCTTCCTCTTGTTTGTCTGTATTACTTAAATTGTGAGCAGGGACTGTCTCTCTTTACGTCAGGTGTTCAGCGCTGCGTGCGTCTGGTAGCGCTATACAAATGCTAATAATAATAATAATGATTCAATCAGACGAGCACCAATTGCTATTAAGGTCCATGTCATTTTGTACAATGATCTCAGAGTGGTAAACGTCACAAAAAATATAATAAAGCAATGCATTTGATAAAATCTGTGGCGTCGATATTTAAAGCCGGAGGAAAATTCAGGCAAGAAAGTCCATTGGTCACAAACTAGAATTTTGGAGGAAAAGGTCATTGGTCACAATTTAAATTCTGGTGGGAATGAGGCTGGAAATTCATTGATACAAGCCTGCCTCTGGAGGGGGAGGAATTTCTGTAGGTCATATTCGAAAACTTTGGGAGGGGAGGAAGAAGACTTTTGTCCTTGCCACCAGTCTTTTTTGCGCTGTTTCTTTTGAAGGAGCAGTTGCCATGCTTTGTTTTGTTAAGTTGTTTATTGTGTGCCCTGTTTAGTGTAGACTGATTGCTGCTACTCAGTTCAACCTATGTTTAGTCAGTAAACAGCAATTTCTTTTCTTGCCTTTCCAAACAGTTGCTCATCATGGCCTTTTCTCCAGGTTTAGACTAGATGAATCAACTCGTTATAATGGAACATCAAATCTCTTAACCAGCTTTTAACTGTACATAAAATGTAATCCCCAAGTTCAGAGCATGAAGAACTACATTTCTATTCTTAGTTTCCAGATATTTCTGCCAGCTTTTATTTCTATGTTCCCTGAAAACCTTTCCAAGTAATCTTGTGAAGTCTGTTCCAGAACACTTCAGGACACCAAGAGACAATAAGTGGAGGCAATGAGTGGTCTCTAATTTAGGGAAATTAGGAAATGCTTTGCACATTCAACGTTATTAGGAATCTGCTTGGAAAAAACAATATAGTATTTGTTCTCCAGGACTCGTACACAATTGAGCAATACATCACCCACTTTAAAATTTGGACTATACCATGTCACTAAGGGGCTCTTTTACTATGCTGAGTTAGGCACTAATGCATGCCTAACACAGCCTAAAATGGAGTATGGAAGAAGATGTAAGAGATCTACCTGTACCAGAAATGGTTTTCAAAGGTGACGATGCAAAAGAACTGAAAGAAATCTAGGTGAACCTGGAAGACATCTAAGCCAAATCAAGAAATTAAAGAGTAGTAAATCACCTGGACCAGATGGCATGCATCCAAGTTACTGATCAACTCAAATATAAAATTGTTGATCTACTGTTAGAAATCTGTAATCTGTCATTAAAATTGTCCGTAGTATCTGAAGTCTAGACGGTGGCCAATGTAATGCCGATTTTTGATTTCTATTTTTTTACTTTTATTGAAATTTATAATTTTACCATATGGGGTGATGTGGAAAATTACAGACCGGTAAACCTGACTTCAGTGCTGGGCAAAATAGTGGAAACTATTATAAAGAATAAAATCACTGAACGCATAGATAAACATGGTTTAATGAGACTGAGTCAGCATGGATTCAACCAAAGACGTCTTGCCACACCATTTCTTTGACGGAATGAATAAACATGTTGATAAAGGTGAGCTGGTTGATGTACTGTATCTAGATTTTCAGAAAGCTTTTGACAAAGTTCCTCATGAGAGATTCCTGAAAAAAATTAAAAAATCATGGGATAGGAAGCAATGTTCTGTTACATAAGAACATAAGAATAGCCATACTGGGTCAGACCAATGGTCCATCTAGCCCAGCATCCTGCTTCCAGCAATGGCCAATCCAGGTCACAAGTACCTGGCAGAAACCCAATTAGTAGGAATTGAAATTGGATTAGGAATTGGTTATTGGACAGAAAAAAGAGGGTAGGGTTAAATTGCCAATTATATCAATTGAGGTAGGTGCCGTAGGGATCTGTACTGAAACTGGTGGTTTTTTTAGCATATTTATAATGATCTGGAAATGGGAACAATGAGTGAGATGATCAAATTTGCAGATGTCACAAAACTATTCAAAGTTGCTAAATCGCATGCAGACTACGTGAAATTACAGGAGGACCTTAGGAGATGAGAAGACTGGCTTCTAAGTGGCAGATCAAATTTAATGTGGACAGGTGCAAAGTGATGAACATCAGGAAGAATAAAAACAACTAAGGCACTTTGTCTTTAAATGCTGGATACGTACAATAACAATAAAGGATGTCAACCATACTTCATAGACCTCCTTATACTCCAGAGAAATAAAACATCATTGAAGGGTTGGCCAATGAACCTCAGCGATAATGCACTGTGTTTGTTCTCTTTATACACAGTGACTTACATATTTCAGTCCTAACCGGTTCTTAGGCACCACCACCTTCCCGGGTTAATTTAATTTTGCACAATCTTAATCAACGTGAACAACTTTTTCAATGTTTCATCACACTATTTTAACATATTCTTAATATATTCATCTTTGCAAAATTAAATTAGCCCAGGAAGGTGGTGGTGTTCTTTATGTAATACCAATTGTATCTTTTACACTGCTATGGCGAATGCCATGACGGAACATTGTAAGCCACATTGAGCCTGCAAATGGGTGGGAAAATGCGGGATACAAATGCAACAAATAAATAAATAAAATATGTGAGTCACTGTGTATAAGGACTAAACACAGTGCGTTATCGCTGAGGGTCATTGGCCAACCTTTCAATGATGTTTTATTTCTCTACAGTATAAGGGGGGTCTATGAAGTATAGTAGACATCTACATTGTTGTCATCAGGAATAATAAGCCACATTTTAGCTACATAATGCTAGGTTCCACATTAGGAGTCACCATTGAAGAAATAATCTAGTTTTCATCATGGGAAATCAATTGTCGGGAATTAGTAGGAAAGGAATAGAGAATATCTGAATGTCTCTATCACTCCATGATGAGACTACACCTCATGAGCAATTCTGGTCACCACATCTCCAAGTTTCCAAGTTTATTAAAATACTACCTAATAAGAAAACCTCAAAAAGATATAACAGAATTAGAAAAGGTAGAAAGGTGACTAAAATGATTAAGGGGATGGAACTCCTTTCAAATTAGGAAAAGTTAGAGAGGTTAGAGCTGGAGAAGAGACAACTGAGTGGAGATATGATAGAGGTCTATAACATCCTGAATGGAGTGGAAGAGGTAAACACAATTACTATTTCATAAAGTACAAAGCCAAGGGAACACACCGTGAAGTTACACTTCACTACATTTAAAAATAGGAGAAAATATATTTTCACTCGGTCTGTAGTTAAGCAATGGAACTCATTGCTGAAAGAAGTGGTAACAGCAGTTAATGTAGCTGGGTGTAGAAAAGGTTTGGACAAATTCCTGGAGGAAAAGTCCATAAACTGTTATTAAGGCAGAGCTAAGGGAAGCCATTGCTCATCCCTGAGGATCGATAGCATAGAATCTTGCTACTTTTTGAGATCCTGTCAAGTACTTGTGACCTGGATTGGCTACTGTTAGATATAGGATATTGGGCTAGATGGACCTTTGGTCTGACCCAGACAGGCTGTGAGGGTGGCCTACACCAGAGGCCATTTATCCATAGAACCTCTTACAGAGCTGGGAGATGAGAGCTCAACTCAACTTGCAGCACTGAGATACTGTCTCAATCAGTCAGTTCTAAATCGGCCCTGGGATAAGCCCGACCTCTGAGACATTCATCTTCAAATGACTGAATTTACAACTAAAAAGCATAAAAATCTAAAAGATCAAATTCTTAGAAGACTGAATCCAGCTAACATTCCTGTGGTCAATTACTACAGCAGATAATGTTACATAAGCGAGCATAAAGTGCAATGTATTTTCTTTAATCTGCTTCTACCAAATGATGTCTTTCTCATTTTGGTTTTGCAGAGACTTGGGGGAGGGCATGGAAGTCGTAATCCAGCCTCTGACCTCGCTACTCTGAGTGCAAGTGGAGAGTAAGAGAAGTGATTAAGCCCTGCTGGCACAAGGCCACTTCAGCTTCCCTTCCCAGCTCAGGAAAAGTGGGATGAGGCTTTCTGTTTTCTGGTGCTTGGCAGAAGGGGAGGGGGAAGAGTTAAAGGATGTTGTTTAAACACAGATTTTTACCGTAAGAGGGAGATCTATAGTTCAGAAAGATTTTCCAGTTAATTACACAACAAACTTAGGTCATTGGAATATAAGCAGCAGCTCAAGCTGTCACTCGGTGCTTCCTGGCATAGCAGCTTGTCACCGTTCTGGTCTTGCCAGTGTCACCAACATGTGGATCAGCAAACTTCTACTTCTGCTCCTTGTCACATTTGCAGGTCAGTTCTCTGTTAAGCTGGACGATGGCATTTTTAATAGATTGCTCGGAGACTTAGCATAATCTACCTTTTGTGATTTGAAGCATTGTTGCTGTGCAAGTTATTTTTGAAGACTTATACTATGCCTAAGAGATAAATTAGCAAAGTATAATGCATGAATAAAGGCAGTGCTTTAGCAGAGCAGATGTCATTGCAAGAGAAAATACAAAGTGATACAGCTCAGTAGATCAACACCGGTCACTCCTGAATGGTGTCCATTACAGAATGGAGAATTCAGCAGAGACTATGTGGTAATATGGCATAGATTGAGCAGAATCTCTATTCTGTAATTGGCTGGTTTTATGGCATAATCAAATACATTTAATTAGGAATGTTTATAAAAATGGAACTATTCATTGCATATTATTGATTAACAAATGCAGGTAGATAAGATGAAAGTCAAACTTTTCTATGAACATTAGATGATTTTTGCAGGAATTAATCAGATTTTAAAAATTCCAAATTGTGTTCTGAATGCAAAGTGCATGAAAATCTGAGTAGAATAACTTCCTCTTTGCTGCATTTCTGGAGCATTTAAATTACAATCCCAGAACTGACGTCTGACTGAGGTGGTTTTTGTCAGCACTGTGCTGTAATGCTTTTTCCTGAGTGTCTTTCCTACAGGTTGTGTTAATCATGCACATCAGTGTGATTGATACGTGAGCTGTGGCACTGTTTTTCACTATTCTGGCTCATCATTGCAGGCTTGGTATAGGTTGGCAGATGGTGGTGAGATTATAATCGCAATTTTATTCTTGCTGTGGATAGATCCACACAATACTGAAGCAAATTAAGGAGCAAGGTCTGGCAGCTTGGATTTTTCTGGAAAGTCAACACAAATGAACAAAAACTATGAGAACACCAGTGATTTTTCTAGTTCTTTTAATGTTATTTTTAAACTGGGTAAAAACAGATTTGAGCAGGATTAGAATTTCAAACAAATGCAATGATCATAAGTGGCCAGAAGACATTTCAGAAAAATAAATGTGGAATTGTCTTTTTAAAATCATGGTGTATATTATCTCTATATGTATATAAATAGTTTGGAAGGTGTTAAAGTGTCCTCCAGAGATAGATGGGCTCATTATGTCTCACCGGGTTTGCTTGGTTAGTTTGTGGCTGGTGCTTTCTGAACAGTTTCTGAGGCAAATGCGTTTCCAGTCTACTTTATGCACAGTAACTCTCGTTTTATGGGGGAAAGGAGAAGCTGCCTGCTACAATTTCTCAGGACGGCTTGTGTGTGCAAAGATTTCTTCCATATTTGCTTCTGTATTATAAATGTATTTTAAATTTTATATTTGCAAAATTATAGCAGAAGAACAATTGCACAAACCTACCTTAGCTGTTGGAATAATTCTTTTTTAAGTTGTTGAACTGTGAAAACGTTATTTTGAGTCACTACCATAGTAAATGACGGCAGATAAAGACTTGAACGGTGTCCATGGAGGTGAGAAGTGTTGAACTCACCAAAGTAAAGGGCGGGAGATACAGTGGGGGCTGAAAAATCAACGCCAAAAACAAGGCGCTAAATTCTATTCTATCAGTCAGCAATTATAGACTAGTATTGAGTGCTGATTTCAGTGCCCAAATTTGGGAAGCAGAACTTGTACTTGCTGAAACCACGTGTAATTCCTGGTGCCCAAATTGGGTGCAGACCCCTGATATTCTATAACACTGTGCGCAAATTATATGAACGCCCCTGATTTGCCCATGGCCACACCTCCTTTTGGGTTGCACGCTATGAGATTTGGATGCATATTGTTATAGAGTAGTACAAAGCACAATGTGCGCACAGCTAGCAGCCAATTAGCATCCAATTAGTGCCCAATTATTGGCACTGGTTGGCTCTTTAGCCAAGTTAGTTGGATGCATATCTTGGATCAGCAGCCAATGTTGGACCACATGTAGAAAATTCAGGAGAAAGTGCCCTGCTGTAATAAATGGGGCATCAGTATATGTCTGTGTATAACCCCAGATGCACATGCAAATTAATTAACAACCAAATATTGATGTTAATTGGAACTCATTAAAAGCTGGCTGGGTGCTGTTTTAAAAGGCATGACATCTAACTGTAGTTGTGCGTGATTGATAAGGGGGCAGGTCAGGGTCCTTCTAAAAGTCACATGCATAATTATAGAATACAGCCTCGGTGTACCTAACTTGGAAAGCATCATTTACACCAGGTTTCAGGAGGTGTAAATCTGGTGCCTAAGTTAAATGTGGGAATTGGCGCTTTGACTGATTTTTCCGGCACTGAATTTGGAGCACCATTTACTGAATCCGGCTCATAGTACACACACAGAACTTGCAGGAGATTTTCAAAGGAATAGTACCTGGATCCTTATTTTCCCAAGATCCGTCTACCTTGCAGTTATGCTGGAGATTCAAGCTTGTCCGTTGAAAGTGCCTTGTGCGGACTATATCCTGATTTTATAATGGTTTCTGATGAGTTCTATAATCTCATTGTTATTGCTCATTAATTAATTTGCTACATAGTCATAATTGATATTATACAGCTAAATTTTGAATAATGTTTTCAAAATATAATTAGTGTGAATTTTCAAGGGAAGTTAAGTAAATGTATAACTTCCTATCTATAGATACTCAAAATATTTATGGCTAGTATTTGTGTGAAAATACGTCTAACTATCCCAGCACCATCTATCTATTGAAGGCATGGAAGGAGGGTGGAATGAGGACAGAAATCAAAACAATGATATTCATTTGATAATTGGATGGTTTATATGAGCACAGGCACACTTTAGATAAAATGTAGAAATCAGAATTGATATGTCCTGATTGAAACATGTACAATCCGCCGACATAGATCCTTTTCTATAATATACACAAAGCTCCTTGTTCTTTACTTAATCCAGCATCTGCCACCACTGGCCACCAGGCCCTGTGTTTCTAAAAATGATTTGTGAAAGCTAGTAAAAAAAAAAAAATTAATGTGAAGCTGATAGAATGAGAGTAATATGTAAAAACTGCACAGATTTTGCTGTATAAAAGTCTCCACCAAGATTTACAGGCAGCTTTACGGGGAGCACAAATTTCCCTCTCCTCAATGTCCTTCCGTTGCATTTACAGCTTGAGGAATCATTTCAAGTTTTAGGTTTTTGTTTCATGCTGCTTTCCAGGTATAATATGCCTCTCGCTTGTTTTCGCGGGCTTGCTGCTGATTGAGATTGGCGTATTTGGCACTGGATAATATGTTTTTAGGATTGTTTGTGTGTGTTTGCCTTTCTGATTTAAGTTTGTTTTACCCTTTCCTACAATATTGGCATTCCTTTCCTTGATGCTTGTTTTTATATGTATGATTTTGTAAACCGCTCAGAGGGTCATTCCAATGGATGGTATATCAAAATGGAAATAAACTTGGGAGCTTACAAACACAAATATATGGGACTTTTTTTTACCCAATAACAGAGAGGGCCTTGAGCAAATTCTAACAGTGTGACTTAGAGGGTAGCATTATAAGAAGTAGCATCTTATGATATTTCAAAAATCAAAATAAAACAGTCAAATCAAGGGAATCTAATTCTGCCATCACCACCCTCCACTTTCACTACCCAAGTCTTTGAAACATAGAACAGATTGTAATTAATCATCCTTATTAAGTTCTCAAAATGTCCTTAACATAATTATGTAACAGAGGAAGTGACATCAGAGCCTCAGATGGGTATGAAACTAAAGCTCCACATAGGCTTACTTTAAATAGCACAACCCCCGCCCCCCTCCCCTGGACCATCCCAGAAAGTTGATTTAAAAGTGGTTCCAACCTTAGTCCTAATCAATGGCATCCTGCGAAAGATCAGAAATTGCTCAGGATGTTGGGTCTGCAAGAGAGCAAGGCAGCACTTTTGAGGCTCAGAAAATGGTGGTATAGAGCTTGGACTCAGAGGATATTGAGAGGCCAGGCCATGCATTCCAGAATATTGTTCTAAAAAGGTCGATGGGGGACTTAAAACAGAAGTTTCAGATGCTGAGACAAGACATTTAGGAGGCTCTGGAGGATATTAAAAAGAGAAAAGTGAGCTGGGCTCCAGGCAGGAGTAGCTGGAAAACAAGATCAATAAATGTGAAGAAGACGTGGGGGACTTAAAGCCCTCCCAGGAAGCCATGAGTAAAAGGAGAATCGAGAATTGAGGAGTAAAGCTGAAGCACTGGAAAACAGATCCAGATGAAGCAAAATTCAGATAAGTGGTGTACCTGAAACAACAGCTTATAAAGACTGCACAGCGATAGTTTAAAAAGTGCTGGGAACAGAAATGCCAGAAGTGAAAGTGGATCAGGCACACTGGGCCATAGACCCAAGGAGGGATAACTTGCTAAGAGACATCATTCTTGCTTTCATGATTATCTGGTTAAAGAAAGTATTATGGTCACAGCCTGGTATATCATTCCAAAACTTAACTGCTTGAATACGAAAGAAGAGTCAGAAATACACTAGTAACAGATTCCTCTATTGGAAGGAACTTCAAAAACAAAACGATTGCAGCCCCTGGATGATTTTAACTAGAAATACAAAAAGAATTGAAGGCAGGTCCAGTCTGCCCGTCCATACCATGTCACAGGAATATCTAAGGGGCATAAAAAATACTGTGGACTCAAGCCATGAAATGTGTTGAAGATTATACCAGCAATCTTAAAATGAATCTGAGACTGGACTGGAAACCAATCTAACTGCAACATCAAAGGGAAACTCTATCTCATCCGCTTGCTCAAAAAGTTGGTTACTAGTATAGTATATATTCTCAAATACAAAGCATTACAATAATCAATATGTGGTAGAATCATTAACTGAACAAATAATCCAAAATGATCACCTGAAAAATAAGATCTAATAGAAGGAAGCTGTCTTAATTTAAGTATTACAATTGTAAATAATCTCTTCACCTGTGATTCCATAGCGAGTGAAGCATCCAATATGTCTCCAAAGACCCTTCAAGATTTATCAACTGGAAGTGATGTTCCTGAGTAAACAGGCAAGTCCTTAGGCGCTAAATCTAAACGTTTATATTGTAAGCCGTATTGAATCTAAGGGAACCTACAGGAGTCTTTTTATTGTCTTCGGGTGTTGGGGAAGGGGGAGAGCAGTGGCATAGTCACAGGTGGGCCTGGGTGGGCCGGGGCCCATCCACTTAGGGCTCAGGCCCACCCAACAGCAGCACATATTTAGTGCTAGCTAGTGGGGAACCCAAGCTTCGCCAGCTGAAGACCTCCCTCTGATGGTGCTGAAAACACTGCTCTCCACTTCAGCAGTCTAAGCTTCCTAAGCTGCTGATACTGGCCTCATCGCATTGGGGTGGGGGGGGGGGGGGGGAGGAGAACACTTGGTGACCACTCACTTCTTGACTAGGCCCACCCAAAATCTGCTGTCTGGCTATGCCCCTGGGGGAGAGCCTGCAAGAAAACATGTAACGCTACTCAGAGGTTAACCGGGCACTGGCTGTTAGTCAAACAGTCCTGCTATCCTAACTTTATGTGATTACCTAGCTGGTTAGTGGACTGAATATCACCGCTAGCCAGCCAGGTCACCCATTCTGCCCTAACCTCCTCCCGTAGCCTGCCCCAGCCTTGCCAATTAGGGAAAGGTAGTTTAGATTGGCATATTCTGCGGCACTGTCCAGTTAAGTGTCTGAATATCCTCCAATATTTAGTCCTGGGTAAGTGATTCAAACACCCAGGAGCCTCTTATGGGCATTTAAATCACTTTGAATTTCAGGTAGAGTAACTTCTATTACATAAAAATTCACTAAACTAATTTTAAATCACACCAGCTATTTCAATCTCGCTCAATCTTAATCAACTATGTCAAATTGCAGTAGAAATACAATATCCACAGAGGGAACAGGGCCAACTACAAAATAACTCAAAATACCCTGCTCAACTTGCTGACATACATGTGACCACTACACAAACCAAATCTAGTGCAAAAAAACAGCTTCAGGAAATACGGAAGTTCATGGTTCTAAAGGCCCTGTTTACTAAGCCATGCTAATGCTAGAGACATGCAGAGATGCCCATTCCTAGGTCCAAGTCCCATCCCAGGGAGTCAGACTTGTAAAAATGCAGCTGTCAAGAATACAGATGTAGGTGGACCTGGGGAACTGGGTTTCATTCCCACTGCTGCCTAGCAATTGGGGCAGTGGGTTGAGATCCTGGGAACTGGGTTCAATTCCCAGCACAGCAAGTCATTTAGCCCTCCATTGCCCCAGGTACAAAGAATACTTAGATTGTGAGCCCACTTGTGATAGAAAGTACCTGTACAGATATTACTGTGTGAATCGCTCTATGCCTATGTGCAGGCTCGAATGGTATATCAAATGCATTAATAAGTCAATTACAGAGCATGTAATACTGCCCTAGACCTTCACATCTATATAAAATTCTCGGAACAGCACTTATTATATAAAAGAAATGTATCTGCCCAAAAGCTCCTGAACGCTTACCTCTGCTCCAAGGTGCTGAAAGCGTCTGTGTGTCTTTGCCGAAAGCAGCCAGTGGATCCCCATCTCTGCTTCATTCCTTCTTCACCCCCCCCCCCCCCCCCCAGGGACGTCTGCACATCTGGAGGGTCATTTTATAGCAAGGCACCGAGGTTACTAGGGCAACAAGGTCCCTATTTTTAGCCTGTTAGAAAGACACGTACACACCAATCAATTTCTAGAAAATACCAGCACAAAGTCTGCAAAAAAATAACACTAGACTTTGAGTACTAACATTTACAGCTGTTTAAACTCAATCTAAGGGGTTCAGTTGTCAACCTAGGCTATTTTGAAGACTGGTTATTTTACACCTAACATCTGCTCTTTTAGCAAAGGACCCATTTTATGCAATAAGACCAAGGAGACCTCTTACTAAGCTCCATGAACCACCTAGATTTGTGCACCCTAATTTGCATGAGCTCCTTAGATGAATAACGAGCTCTGAGCCATCATAATTGGGTGCTGACAACTAATTATTGAGGTTAATTGGCACTCATTAGAATTTCTGCGCTATTCTATAAAGCAGGGGGACCTAACTCCTAAAATACATATATGAAAAGGGGGTGTGGCAATAGGAGGGGCATTCCAAAAGTCTGGCATGCTGTCCCCATGTTCTAAAAGAACACATACCCAACTTGGACCCCAGCATTTATACCAGGTTTCAGCAGCGTATGTCTGGCACCCAAAGTTTGGGAACGTTAAAAAGGGTGTACTCTTTTTAAAGAATCTTTTCTGGCACCCATTGTATGAACATGATTTATAGAATTTCCCCTAGTTCCCTTTCTAGAATTCTACAGTAGCACATTAGACATGTCTGTATAATTCAAGGGCAACCACTTACATCAGACATAGAGATGCTATAAATACTCATGCCTACATTCTTAAAAATCTGCATAAATTAAGAGGAGTCAAGATGGCAACTGCAGCATAGTACAGAGCTCCACATCACCGAGATTACAATGGTAAAAAAGAAGGGGAAAGTGAGGTGTTTTCCCTCGGAGCCCCAACCAGACCCTTCTTCTCTTCAGCGAGCTTCAATGGATATTTTTGTAGTGCATGAAGTACCTGACCCCAGTTGTCTCTACACCATTGCCAGGAGGAATGGCATTGGGCTTTGGCTCAGAACTTTCTTTGACCTCCAATATATGGTCACCTCCACCTCAGCTGCTAATAGCAAGTCTCACGGGTCCAGAGATGGGCATCCAGCGGTTTCAGTTGGAAGCATCTGCTTCTTGGGCGAGAACCCCCACGACAAGTATGGATGTGATTAGTTCACCTCCAGTTCATCATGCTATGGCAACGGTGTTGGGTGTGGTGGATATGGAGACTGGGGAAGGAGACTGTGACTGCTGCTATTGAAGGTAGTCCGCTGAAGGCAAAATTGTTTGAGGGGAAGATACATCCACTTTTACCTTGGAATCAATATGGACTGCTGTGCCTGAAGTGGGTAAGGCGCTTTCTGCAAAGTTTGACTTAATGAATGTTACTGTTCAAATTAATTCTACTGATATATCTACTGTTTGAAATCAAGTTACTCAAGTGACTCAATAATTACTGGAACATAATGATATGATAAAGAATGCTCAGATGGTAAACTCTGCTGTTATGAAAGAGGATATGGTACTAAGAAGGAAAGTTGAAAACCTTGAGAATTCTGTTAGATACTCTAATCTTTGACAGATTAATTTCCCTAAGGTTCCCCTAGCGACGTTTTCTTGTTATTTGAAGGAGATTCTTGTAGTTCCTGAAAACCTTTGCCTCCAATTTCTCAGTTGTATTATGTACCTACTGCAAAAAAGGAGTCTTTGAGACCTATGGACCCTAATTTGGAGGTCAACGTCCTTAACATTTCTGATATTTTGGAATTATCTGAGATGGAGACTTTGGTTAAAGGAACCTTGATTGTTACTTTTGCATTACCATCAGATTGTGACTGGTTGTTATGTGTATATTTTAAGAAGAGGGAAGTGCCTTTCTTCGGTTGTATAGTACAGATTTTTTTGAGATGTCACCAAAAAACCTCAGAGGAGAAGCAGAGATTTCCTGTTAATCAGACCAGCTGTTTTGAAGTTAGGTCCACTCTTTTCATAAAGTTTCTATGCAAATGTGTAATAAAATTAAAATCTGTCAAATATGTATTCTATGAACCCATTCAGTTCTCCATTTTTGTTAGCAGCAGGAAGGTCACCATGAGTTCCTTGGTCAGAGATGTATCTACCGTTCTGCAGCAATTTATTGTTTCTGGATGTGTCCTATGCTGTTAGCTTGCTTTAAGTTGTCTGGATAAATTAGAGAGGAAATTTTCTCTTTTGGTTTTCTTGTGAGTTTCACTTGCTCAATCCCCCACATTGTCATGGTAGTATTTTTTTTATTTAAAATTGTCTGATTTCCTATTGTTAATTTTTTTCCATATTTCTTTATAACTGATATTCCTTAGAAATTATTGTAAATTTCAATAAAAATATATTTTTTTTAATGTACATAAATTAGAGTATTCTGTAATTGATATGCACCTCACCCATGCTCTGCCTATGTGTACAACCTTCTTCAAACTGTGCAGGAAAAGAGTCTGTTGCCATCATTTTAGCATTTACATGCTTATGTGCAGAAATACACACGATTATGCCAGGATTCTGGTCATTTATGTGCGTCCTCAGTGTCTATGTGTTGGCTCCCTCTTTATAGAATTGCATGGATCATTGTAGCTAAGTCCTTATGTTATCAAAAGAACATAGTCAATCTACTATCTAAATACCAGTGGAGGAGAGACCAGCAAGCAATGGACCAAGGCAGAAGAATGAGGCTGGGGGTTGTGACAGGTGCCTCTTATCTTCAGTGCTGCATGACTGACCCCTGGGTTCCTACAATTTGGCCATGGACCTTTCTTGGGGACTAATAAGATTTCCAGTGGAAAGCACTGGATTTGGAAACTTACTACTGACCATTCATGCCTTGTCATTGTTACAGCTATGAAATAAGAAAGGAAATGACAATATGTGAATCATGTGTAAATGTTTATTTTTGTGTGTCCCTGGCATGAGGTCAGCAATGACCTCTTTACAGGAACCCAGTAAATAAAACTGATGAGGATGTTCAACTACAGTACAGCTTAGTTACAGATTTCATGTCCACTGTATTATTTGCTCTGATTCTCCTCATTCTATTTATTATACTATGAGAAGATCTTGAACGTTAAAGACAGACACTTTTTTTTCATTTCCTATAGATGGCAAAGAGAAAAAGAGAAATGCTCTTCATGATTACCAAAAGACATCAGAGGTCACTTTAATAAGAACAGATAAGTCCTTGGAAATAAAAACCAAATTGTTGAACAACATCGAGTCCTGTGCCAGAAGATGCAGCAAGAACAAAGGGCTCACCTTCTTTTGCAAGTAAGTCTTTGTAGTGAAAAAAGTGAATCCAAAGCTGAAAAGATATTCCAGACTAGTGAAAGAAAATGTTACAAGGATACTCTAGATAAATGTTAGTGGTATATCGAGTTTAGTAAATTTAAAACAGATCAAATATCAGCCAAAGAATGAGTTGCAGAGATATTCTAGATGAAAATGAGCCAAAGAATGAATTTCAAGAATATTCTAGATGAATGTCAGCTAAAGAATGAGGTTTCAAGGATATTCTAGATACTCATTAGCCAATATATGAGTTTGAAGGATATTCTAGATGAATACCAGCCAAAGAATTAGTTTCAAGGATTTTCTAGATGGACATGATCCAAAGCTTGAGTTTCAAGGATATGCTTGATGAATTTGATCAAAGAATGAATTTAATGGATATTCTAGATAAACATGAGCCAACTCATGCATTTCAACGTTCTTCTAGCTGAACATGAGCCAATTCATATGTTTCAAGGTTATTCTAGATGAATTTGGCCAAAGAATGAGTTTCATGGGTATTGTAACTGAACATGAGCCAACCCCTGCACCAAAATGAGACTACTGCTAGGCTAGCGCCCCCTGGTGGTAATTTCAGATTTGGCATGCACCCATACTGCCAGGACAAAATTTTTTTTTTTTTTTCCTACCGCGCGTGGTGTTTCCGACATTAATCGGCAGTTGGCGTGTACCGACCGGTCACTACACGTGTAGCTCATAAGTCCTTACCGCTAGATCAATGGGTGGTGTTAAGGGATCAGGCTGTAAAAAGGTGCGCACTGGTTTCAATTTTACCGCAGGCCCTTTTCCCGGTCCATTGAAAAAAAATCACTTTTTCTCAGACACGGTAAAAACTAGCCTGGAGTGCCCCAAAACTCTTGCCCACACTACCGCAGGCCACTTTTTTTCCACAGCTTAGTAAAAGGACCCCTAAACTAGATAGAAATCAAAATGTATGCAACAGACTAAAAATAGTTCTACCTCAGAAGCATGCTGATTACACGTAGTTGTTCCCTCTGTAAGTACTGTTCTATAGTCCGATTCCAGTTTGTATAAGACCCAATGTCAGAGTAGCCGTTGCTTGGCCTCTTGGTTAAGATTGAGAGCCTGTACAATTGAGGTTGATGGGGATTGTTGTTTTTTGCCACCTGACCATGCCGAAGGCATGCACTGTTTGGACCCTGACTAAACTGGAAGGATTATCTCCCCTCCCCCTATTAAAAACACTGTGATAATAAATAACAGCTAAAATGTTTCAGGCAATTAGATTTTGTTGGCCTGCAGAGCTAGAGAAATATGCTTATGTGTAAGTTAACCATATTCAAAACGAGTGCCCTCTTATGAAAGTTTTATCATCTGTTTCCATTTTCAGGTAATTACTGGTGATAATTATGGTCAAGCAGTACATGTTTTTTGGTGGTGGTGGGGGAAACCATTTCACTGAATAGAAAATTAAATCCTGCTGGAAGTAGTCAGGAATCCAGCTTGAAAATTTGGGAATTAAGCAGTTGGATCAGGAATGTTGTAATAGCATGCTCTGGGGAGAAATGTTTTCTCTTAATTTTCATGTCACGTGACTTTTAATATTTTAAGGGAACAATTCACTAAAATACAGGTGGGTCAATACAGCAACACCGACAGCCACAATGTTTGAAAATATTCCAGATACTCAGCATCACTGTTGGAAAGAAGGCCAAATATGCAATGGGGGTGGGGGGGGGGCAATGGATAGCGGCAATATTCAGTCTGTTATCCAAAGAACAATTCAGATAACTTTAGGATATGCTTCTCACATAGTGTAGAAACATCCAACATCACTAAAGCCAAGTCTCCTCTTCTATCTACTTCCTTCAACAAATCATCCATAATCACTGCTAGCACCATCTCTGCACCACAAATCTTCTGGAGCCCCAAACTGAAATACCAAGGGAATCTAAAAACTCCATGAACTGCTCACTGACCTCACTCTGTAACACTTTCCCTCAAAAAATGAACATTAGAAACTGGACCCTGGCGATCCAAAGCACTTTGATCTAATCCTTCCTTCTTTAATAATGGTTGAATGGCTGGCTCTGCCACTAGGTGGTCCATGTAACTTTCTAGATGAGCAGACTTTGGGGTACATTGGCACAGTTCTATCACACATGATAACCTCCCTGCTGGTCCTGCTGCTGTCCACCTACCTTCTCCTGTGTGGGACCAAAGCTTAAACAAAATTGAGTGCTGTATAAGACCTTTAAGCATTGCATGCAAGCGCCATCTTGCCCCACCCCTCTCCTAAGCAGACTTCCTGTCAGACGGGGGTGGGACATGGCAGCATTTCAGACAGGTCTGTGCTTACAATGTCTGCATAGAGCTCAATCTTTTTTAAACTTCAGGCCATCCTGGGAAGAGGTAGAGGGATGGTATTAGCAGTGGCCCAGAAATGAGGAGAGAAGAAGGAGGAGATACTGGATATGGGGTAGAGGAAGGGGAAATGAGATATTTGTCAACTGGGAGGGGTAGAGAGGAGCGGGGAGATGCTGACTACCTGAGGGCACATAGAAATGAGAAGGGCAGATTCTAGCCATCTTGACAGGTAGAGAAGGGAAGGAGAGATGCTGGGGGGAGGGATGCTAGAAAGGGCAAGGGGAGGTGCTGGCTTCCTTGAGGGAGGGGGTTAGAAAAGCAGTTATATTGGCCATTTGAGGGAGGGAGAGAGGAGAAGGAGAAATGCTGGCCATGGAGGGGGGGGGGGAAATAGAGAGGGGAAGGGGAGATTATGAACTATGGGTAGGGCCTTCACCCACCCTGGGGGCAGCACAGCTAAAGGTCCACACTCGAGCTGGCCCTGAATAGCTGCACAGTTGTCCTAGTTAAAGTGAATGATAAAATAATCACACTTAGGAATGTTTGCACAATAATGTCCTCCCAATCTAAAAGCAATGACCTAACTCCCTTCAACACCCATAAGATAACAGTCATCCCTAGAAGATGTAGGATGGAAGCTCTTCAATTATCCTCTGCATCCTATCCATATCTGTTAATCAAAATTCATCCCACACCTCAACTTTTCCTCCTTAGGGACCTTATTTACTAACCTGCTATTTTATAGCTGGAAACTTTATTGTGGGATTCATTAAACCACTGTCCTTAAACCTGGATTTTCAAAAGGCATTTGACAAAGTACCTCATGAAAGAGTCCAGAGGAAATTAGAGAGTAATAGGATAGGAGGTAGTGTCCTATTGTGGATTAAAAACTGGTTAAAAGATAGAAACCAGAGAGTAGGGTTAAATGGTCAGTATTCTCAATGGAGAAGGTTAGATAGTGGAGTTCCCCAGAGGTCAGTGCTGGAACTGCAGCTTTTTAGCATGTTTACAAATGATCAAGAGATGGGAGTAACTAGTGAGGTAATTAAATTTGCTGACGACACAAAGTGAATCAAAGTTGTTAAATCGCAAGAGGATTGTGAAAAATTACAAGAGGACCTTATGAGACTGGGAGATTGGGCGACTAAATGGCAAATGACGTATGTGAGAAAGTGTAAAGTGATGCATGTGGAAAAGAGAAACCCAAACTTTAACTACATGATATTTGGTCCAACATTAGGAGTCACCAACCAGGAAAGGAATCTAGGTGTCATCTTGATGATACATTGAAACCCTCTGCTCAGTGTGCGGCGACTAAGAAAGCAAATAGAATGTTAGATATTATTAGGAAAGGAATGGAAAACAAAAATGAGGATGTTATAATGCCTTTATATCACTCCATGGTGTGACTGCACCTCGAATATTGTGTTCAATTCTGGTCACTGCATCTCATAAAAAGATAAAGTGGCATTATAAAAGGTACAGAGAAGGGCGACGAAAATGATAAAAGGGATGGGACGACTTCCCTATAATGAAAGGCTAAAATGGCTAGGGCTCTTCAGCTTGGAGAAAAGATGGCTGAGGGAAGATATGATAGAGGTCTATAAAATAATGAGTAGAGTGGAACGGGTAGACGTGAATCACTTGTTTACCCTGTGGATAGCTTAGCAGGGTTTAAAAAAGGTTTGGATGTCTTCCTAAAGGGAAAGTCCATAGACCGTTATTAAAATAGACTTGGGGAAAATGTACTGCTTATTTCTGATAGTCACGGACGGGGAGAGGGATCTTGGGGTGATAGTATCTGAGGACCTAAAGCCTATGAAACAGTGCAACAAGGCGGTGGCCGTAGCGAGAAGGTTGCTAGGCTGTATAGAGAGAGGTGTGACCAGCAGAAAAAAGGAGGTTTTAATGCCCCTGTATAAGACGTTGGTGAGGCCCCACCTGGAGTATTGTGTTCAGTTTTGGAGGCCGTACCTTGCGAAGGATGTTAAAAAAATGGAAGCGGTACAAAGAAAAGCTACAAGGATGGTATGGGAGTTGCATTCCAAGACGTATGAAGAGAGACTTGCTGACCTGAACATGTATACTCTGGAGGAAAGGAGGAACAGGGGTGATATGATACAGACGTTCAAATATTTGAAAGGTATTAATCCGCAAACGAATCTTTTCCGGAGAGGGGAAGGCGGTAGTACGAGAGGACATGAAATGAGATTGAAGGGGGGCAGACTCAGGAAAGATGTCAGGAAGTATTTCTTCACGGAGAGGGTGGTGAACGCTTGGAATGCCCTCCCGCGGGAGGTGGTGGAGATGAAAACGGTAACGGAATTCAAGCATGCGTGGGACAGGCATAAAGGAATCCTGTGCAGAAGGAATGGATCCACAGAAGCTTAGCTGAAATTGGGTGGCGGGGGGAAGAGGGGTTGGTGGTTGAGAGGCTAGGATGGGGGAGGGCAGACTTATACGGGGTCTGTGCCGGAGCCGGTGATGGGAGGCGGGACTGGTGGTTGGGAGGCGGGAAATACTGCTGCACAGACTTATATGGTCTGTGCCCTGAAAAAGACAGGTACATATCAAGGTAAGGTATACACATGAGTTTATCGTGGGCAGACTAGATGGACCGTGCAGGTCTTTTTCTGCCGTCATCTACTATGTTTACTATGTTTACTATGTTATGTTTCTAGAATAAACAGCACAGTGCTGAGAGTGAATGAAGCGCTGCTGCGATGTTTAATCGCTTATCAGTTAAGTACAAGGGCTGCTGTCTTTGTTTTTTCTTTATTTTTAATTTGAGTGCTAATAAAATAAAAATTAAATATTCATTATTTTCAAAAAGATTACTATAGCTCAAGAAGCAGATGATTATTTTACATTTAGTGCTGCAGATCTGAAATAGCTGGAGGCTATAAGAGATCTCATAGCCGGTTCACTTGGTCTATGATGCCTCAATGCTGAATCTGCTTTTGATACAGTTTACATACTATGTTCTTTCTACCTTTGATGCTCATTTAAAACACTTCTCTCTTGCCTTGTAGAAACCCAAATATTAACAACATCCCATGCTACCAATGCCAGGGCAAGCAGCAGTTTCCCCATGCCTATCTCAGTAGCAGACTATCCTGCTTATAATCGAAAGAGAAAAACGCCTACATTGTGACCCAAATCGGGAGATAGACGTTTATCTCCCAAAAACGAATAAAGCGGTATAATCAAAAGCCGAATTTGGACGTTTTCAACTGCACTCCGTCGCGGATGCGGACAACGTTGATGGGGCGTGTCGAAGGCGTGGTGAAGGCGGAACTGGGGCGTGGTTATCTGCCGATCAGAGATGGGCACCTTTCGCCGATAATGGAAAAAAAATATGCGTTTTTAGCAAGAATTTAGGGCACTTTTCCTGGACCCTGTTTTTCCACGAATAAGGCCCCAAAAAGTGCCCTAAATGACCAGATGACCACTGGAGGGAATCGGGGATGACCTCCCCTGACTCCCCCCAGTGGTCACGAACCCCCTCCCACCACAAAATATGCCATTTCACAACTTTTTATTTTCACCCTCAAATGTCATACCCACCTCCCTGGCAGCAGTATGCAGGTCACTGGAGCAGTGGACTTCAGGCAGGTGGACCCAGGCTCATCCCCCCCACCCACCTGTTACACTTGTGCTGGTAAATGGGAGCCCTCCAAACCGCCCCCCAAACTCACTGTACCCACGTGTAGGTGCCCCCCTTCACCCCTTAGGGCTATAGTAATGGTGTAGAATTGTGGGCAGTGGGTTTTGAGGGGGATTTTGGGGGCTCAACACCCAAGGGAAGGGTGCTATGCACCTGGGAGCTGTTTTACCTTTTTTTTTTTTTTTTGTAAAAGTGCCCCCTAGGGTGCCCGGTTGGTGTCCTGGCATGTGAGGTGGACCGGTGCAGTACGAATCCTGGCCCCTCCCACAAATAAATGTCTTGGAGTTATTCGTTTTTGAGCTGGGCGTTTTCGGTTTCCATTATCGCTGAAAAACAAAAATGCCCAGCTCAAAAAAAGATAAACGTCCATGTTTTTTCGAAAATACGATTCGGTCCGCCCCTTCACGGACCCGTTCTGGGAATTAAACGCCCATGGAGATAGGCGTTTCTGTTCGATTATGCCCCTCTATGGGCTTTTCCTCCAGGAACTTGCCAAAACCATTTTAAACCCATACGCTAACCACTGTTACCACATTCCCCTTCAATGAGTTCCAGAGCTTACCTATTCTTTGAGTGAAAAAATATTTCCTCCTATTTGTTTTAAAAGTATTTCCATTAACTTCATTGAGCATCCCCTAGTCTTTGTACTTTTTGAAAGAGGAAAAAATTGATTCACTATTACCCTTTCTACACCACTCAGGATTTTGTAGACCTCTATCATATCCCCAAAACAGCCATCTCTTTTGCAAGCTGAAGAGCCTTAAGCACTTTAGCCTTTCCTCATATCATTTTGGTTGTTCTTTGAAACATTTCAAATTATGTTTGTTTTTTGGGGTTTTTTTTTTTAAAGATACTGTGACCAGAATTGAGCACAGTACTCAAGGTCAGGTCACACCATAGAACAATACAGAACCATTATAGTATCCTTGGTCTTATTTGTTATACCTTTCCTAATAATTCCTAGCATCCCGTTTACTTTTTTGGCTGTCACCATACACTGGGCATAAGATTTCAGTATATTATCTATAATAACACCTAGATTTTTTTTCTTGGGTGGTGACTCCCAAGGTGAACTACAGGATCAGGTAGTAATGATTTGGGTTACTCTTCCCAATGTGCATCATTTTGCATTTGCCCACATTAGGTTCATCTGCCATTTGGATGGCCAGTCTTCCAATTTCTTAAGATCTTCTTGCACATTTTCACATTCCGCATGTGTTTTTACAGCTTCAAATAGTTTTTTCATCTGCAAATTTATAAATTTAATCTCTGTAGGTTAAGATTAGTCCTGCTATTGCTACTATCCAGATTATTTTTTGTTCCACCCTCTCTCTGCCCTCGCTCCACCCCTCTCTTATTCACAAGGGGGGGGGGGGGACGATTCTATAACTAGACTTACAGTAGACACCCAGGGGGTTATGTTAGGAATCTATTCTATAATGGTATGTAGGGGTCTCTATTCCTTTATACAATACCAAGCATAATGAGGTATTCATGTTTGATCAATTATGCCAGCTGTATAAGAAAGCTGGATATTGAAACTACAGGACCACTTCCTGATGCAGATACCAAAACATGGCCCATCTGCAAATTCAATCATCTCACTTGTCATTCTGATTTCTAGATCATTTAGAAATATGTTAAATAGTACCAGCCCCAATACAGATCTCTGTCTCACTCCACTATTCACCCTACTCCATTGAGGAAAATGGCCATTTAACCCTACCTTCTGTTTTCTGTCCAATAACCAATTCCTAATCTACAACAGAACATTGCCTCCTATCCCATGGCTCTAATTTTCTCAGGAATCTCTTGATCCAAGAAGCAGTCATTTATTATATCTAAGAATTTTATCTCCCTGGCGCTCCCTGATATAACATGTATCCAGTCAATATTGGGGTAATTGAAATCATCCATTATTCTATTATTGCCCAATTTGCCAGATTTCCTAATTTCTGTAAACATTTTTCCATCTGTATGTTTGCTCTGTCCTGGTGGACGGTAGTACAGCCCTACACACATGGAATTTCTGTCCATAAGAATTCCATGCTGCTATCTGTTTCATGTAGAATGTTTATTTTGTTTGACTCAATTCTGTCTTTAACATATAGTGCAACCCTCCCCCCTCCTCCAATTTGATCTACTCTTTCCCTGACTAGCTTTGCTGTGTCTGAACCCAGTTCTAGCCTTGTTCCTGTGTCTTGTCGTGTTCCTGTCTGGATTCAGTTCTAGTCCTTTGCCTTGCTTTCTTGCCTTGTCTGGATCCAGCTTCTGTCTTGCCTGTCTGTTTTGTCCAGTTGTGCCTAGCCTTGCCTTGTCTTGTCCAGTCCAGTCCACATTCAGTCCTTGCCTTGTCCTTGTCTTGCCTTTTCTGGACGCAGTTTTAATCTAGTTCCGTGTCATGCCTAGTTCTGTCTAGGTTCCAGTTCTAGCCCCTTCACTTGCTTTCCTTGCCTCGTCTGAATCTGGTCATTGTCTTGTCTTTTAACCTTGTTACCTCTGCCTTACCTAGTCCAGCCTTATCTAATCTTCTGGTTTATGCTAGCCCTTGTCTTGTCTAGCCCAGCCTTGCCTAGTCCTGACTTGTTCTGACTCCTGCCTAGTGCCAGCCCAGTGATTTGTCTGCCACAGCTCCAGCTGCAGTCCAAAGGCTCACCATCCCTGAATTCGTGACAGATTGCAGTGGCCTTTTAAGATTAGATGGTATATTGTGTGATTTATTTAGTGTTTGCCTCTGTAATGAAAACTCCCCTCTTGTTATCGGAGTTAGAATAATTGACTATAAATTAAGATTATAAATGAAGAAATGAAGTAGGGGTCAGTGGGAGTTGGGATCGATGGGTGGAACTGAAGACTGAATGAGACCCTGCTGTGTCTTCTATTAATACTATAGGCTGTGACAGTTAAGTTTCTACCTCTGGCAAAAAGCTTAAGTTTAAAACTATGGGGGAAAGGGTTTTACAGTTTGAAACTAGTTAATAATGTTTTTTTTACATTCAAATTGTCTTTTATCAATAAATCAAGAATTTATCTTTTCTCCCCAATCTTTAAATCATGAGAGCAAAATATGTTCACTTACCCAGAGAAATGTCCACTTCTCTCAGCGCTGTGTACATCTAGTAGCACTATAGAAATGTTAAGTAGTAGTAGTAACTTCACAAAAAAATTTGCATATTTATCAACTGACCAGGATCCTTAAGTCAGCAACACAAGATCTACTGGATGTTCCTTCCTTTCATTAAATCGGGGGGGGGGGGGCCCTTTTACTAAGCCAAAATGGAGTTACCACCCGGCTACCGCGTGGCTCTTGTGGTAATTCTTGGCCAGAAAATACAAAACAGCTTACCAGCCAATATAGATTTATTTTTAAAAAACTAGAAGTTTTTAAAAATACTTTAAAATACCTTAAAACATTTTTTCCAGCAGGCTTTCGATGCTATTTAATTTTCCTTTTTTCCTTTTTAGGTGGATGATATTAACAGCTGATGTTGCTTTGTTTTTATTGTTTGTATTTTATTGAATATGTTTTATGCTGCCTAGAATTTTAGATGGCTAAAAGTTTTAAAAATAGTTTCATACCGAGGTCTTTGGGATCCAGAACCCTTCTTCATTGCCCCTCCACCTCCCCTCCTTCCTGCTGCCACTACAAGGGCCGCTGAGAGACTAGGCCGGGCCCGGGGCAAGGCAGCCCGCCTCCGCGCCCCCCCACCGCTGCCGCCCCCTGTTGCTCCCCATGCCCCTGCCACCCCCCGTTGCTCCCCCCACTGTTGCAGTCCGCAGTCTCACCTGCCTGCCTCCACGGCTCCGGGCCCCCTGCATTCAAGGCGGCAGTCACAGATCGCCTCTCTTCTGGCCTTCCCTCCCTGTGTCCCACCCTTGTCTGATGTAAGTTCTGGTTTCCGCGAGGGCAGGACACAGGGAGGGAAGGCCAGAAGAGAGGCGATCTGTGACTGCTGCCTTGAATGCAGGGGGCCCGGAGCCGAGGAGGCATGCAGGTGAGACCGGGAACTGCAGCGCTGGCGGCCTGACCCCGGCACCGGGCCCCCCTTGGAGGCCCGGGCCCAGGGAATTTTGTCCCCCCTGCCCCCCCTCTCAGCGGCCCTGGCCACTACCTGCCTTTGGATAGGAGCAGGTGAAGCTGTTGGGCTTTGTCTTAGTCCTAGTAGTGGGAGCAGGATGTGAGCATGAGCCTTGCACCGCCCTCCCCAATAATCTCACCCCCAGGTAGGATGAGTCACCAGTGACAAGGATGTAGCTGGACCTCTATGACCTTTTCTAGATTGTGCCAAGGGCAGCTGGTACTTGGAGGTCCTTTAACTAAGCCGTGTTAGCATCTACAAACACCCAATGTGCTCCAAACTAGAGTTACCGCCCGACTACATTGTGGCTCTTGTGGTAATTTAATTTTTGGTGCATGTCCAATACGCAAGTCTGAAAAATATTTTTTTATTTTCGGGCATGCGTAATGGACGCACATGTAGGTCATTACTGCATGTCCATTTCGGCAAAAAATTTTAAAAGGCCTTTTTACAGGCTTGCTAAAAAATGGATCGGCGTGCGCCCAAAACCCATGCCTACACTACTGCAAGTCATTTTTCAGCGCATCTTTGTAAATGGACCCCTTGATTTGCTGTTGTTATACTACTGGCTTCAGTATCCAGCTTGGCCACTGCCACCTGTTTTTAATATTCTTAAAACCATCCATAATACTATATTGCATTCTGTAATTTCTATAATTTATACATACAGTTGATTCCTTTGTACAGGGCCTTTGCTTTTGATAAAAACACCAAACGATGCCACTGGCTATCTTTCAGCAGTACATCAGCTGGAGTGAGAAAGAAACGAGATTTTGCATTTGATCTCTACGAGAAGAAAGGTAGATATAAAACTGTATGTTTTGATATGAATGAAGATCATTTGATTCAGAGGATTGAGCCTTTTACCAAGCTGCGGCAAAAAGGGGCCTGCGTTGGCACGTGTTTTTCAGGCGCACCAAGTCCCCCCTTTTACCACAGCTGGTAAAAGAGTAGTCTTTCTTTTCTTCAGTAAATGACCGTGTGGCAAGTAAAGCGCATGCCACGTGGCCATTTCAGGGGGAACCCTTACTGCGGCAACACACAGCACTGCCCAGTACACCCCAGTGCTACAAAAATAAATATATTTTGTAGTGCCGGATATGATGGCAAACTGGGGGTGGAAGTACTGCCGGGCCTGCTGGTACTTCCTGTTTAGGAAGCGGTAAGCCCATTTTGGGTTTACCGCTGCTTTGTAAAAGGGGCCTGGTATATTTTAATTTAAGGTTTGATGAGCAGATTGAGTCTCTCGCTTTCCCATTGATCACATGGATGAAAACACACCACTGGAAATAATTTTTCAAAAACAATTGGGTCAAAGTTCAATTGGTAAGGCAATGTTATTAATTAAAGTGCCAGAGCTTAAACTAATGTGCATATTCGACCAAGCTATATACATGGTGTCTGAAGAAAACAGGAACCCCAACAAGTTTCCAAATAACCCCAAAACAAATATCGTAATAATAAAATATTACTATTATTGACAGATGTTATTGCAAGATGCTGTAAAAACTGGATGATCCCTGTTTTCATGATGATGTCTTTCAGAAAGTGACCATTAAGATCCGTTTTAGCAAAATGGCTTTTAGCGAAGAAGATAAATTTTTGGAATTACATTTTTGGAACAAAATAAGGCAAATGGTGCAAAGCATTTGCTAAGGGAGTTCCAAATAAAGGTTGGACTTAAAGGTCATTACACATTTTAAACAATTGCAAAGAATTTTGAAATGGTGTAAGGAGTTCCGTTTTTTTTTCCAGACACCGTGGTAGATACAAATGAGAATTGAGACATTCGGCTCCAGACATCTCTCAAGTGCCATCAGCATTTACAGCTTGTTCTAAAATACATGGGAAAATGTACATTTATGCACTGTTTGCATGCATGTTATAGCACTTGAAAATCTGCTTAACCTAGATGCCCCCTTATACATTTGATCTCTACAGGTTAAGATTAGTCCTGCTATCGCTATTATCCAGATTACTTTTTTGTTGCACCCTCTCTCTGCCCTCGCTCAACCTCTTTCTTATTCACAAGGGAGGCAGTTCTATAACTGGGCTTCTAGACTTACAGTAGACACCTGGGGGGGGGGGGGGTTGTGTTAGGAATCTATTCTGTAATGGTATGTAGGGGTCTCTATTCCTTTACAGAATACCAAGCATAGTGGGGTATTCATTTGCCTAGCATTCAGGTTTGATCACTTATGCCAGCTGTTTAAGAAAGCTGGATATTGAAACTGCAGGACCACATTCTGATGCAGATACCAAAACATGACCCATGTCGGTGTCTGGAATTTGCAAGATAAGTGTCACGAATTGAAACATTGACTAATGCACATGTTGTTGCTTAAACTTTGGTTGGGAAACCTGCAGGAAGATATTTTTCATTCAATCATGAGAACTGTAGTTTATTAAATGCTATAATTTACAAAGTTTTTTTAATAAAAAAAACTAAAACACGCAAATACAAAAAAAAGATAAATATTGTAATTTAGTGGATTTTGCTCAGAAATAATTCATAATATTAACATAGCCACTTTTACATGTAGAACTGATGACAAAATAAGGTGAGTCTTAGGCTGATACCCTGTGAAAAGATTCGCTACCGAAGGTTCTACTCGTGGTTTATTAAAGAAATGAAAGTGTTGGGATAGCTACAGAAAGTGAGTGCAAATACACCCACAGTTGAAAAACAGTCCATGACTGAATCGGTTTAGAGTCATCTAAGTGTGGCAGCAACCAGTATAATATATTCTGTAATTTATTTTTAAAAAATGTATACGTTTTGAATATACAAATAAAGAGAAACTCTTGTCGATACAGCCAAAAAAAGGAAAATAGTTTAAATTTGAAAAGGAAGAAGAGAGCAAAGGCTCTATTCCTCTGTATATTTTATTTAGTTAGATTTTGCTCACACCTTTTTCAGTAGTAGCTCATGGTGGGCTCACAATCTAAGTTTGTGCCTGAGGAAATGGAGGGTTAAGTGACTTGCCCAAGATCACAAGGAGCAGCAGTGGGATTTGAACTGGCCACCTCTGGATTGCAAGACCAGTGCTCTAACCACTAGGCCACTCCTCCACTCTTTGGGGAGGATCCAAGACAAATGATGGAGGAAAATATGATACACGTACAATATAGAAAATCCATTCAAGGAAAGGACACGACTCGCTATCCATCACTAAAGAGTGAACAAATATCCAAGATGGCCGCTGCTCCCTGACCCTCCATGGCTCTCATGAATTTCCTACCATCTTCAATGGGGAAGCAGAAAGGCGGACTGAAATGGAGTGTTGTTCGACCTCCTGTACTGATCATTTAAGATTTGTTTTCATTCCAATTTCTTTCTATACAGGAATCCTCCCTTTATCCCACACATTTTTGAATTCTGTCATTGTTTTAGTCTCCACCACCTCCATCAAAAGGCATTCCAAGAATCCACCACCCTCTCCATGAAGTATTTCCCAATAATATTTTTAAGTCTACCACCCTGCAACCTCAATTCATGTCTTCTATTTCTACCACTTTTACAAATAATGGGCACTGTAATGGGCACCAGGACAGCACCCCAATATGCCAACCTCTTTTTGGCTGAGCTGGAAGAGACATTTCTGAATACATACCAGACCAAACCCCTAAAATATTACCAGTACATCAATGACATTTTTATGATTTGGACTGAGGGGGAAGAAACTCTGAAACAATTTTACAATTCCTTCAATACATACATATTCTGGGGTATTAATGTTTGTGGGTTTGTATGTGTTGTGTTGGGATGAGAAGATTGATTGATTTATTTATTTATTTGTTACACTTATACCCTGGGCTTTCCCACTCATAGCAGATTCAGTGCGGCTTACATAGTGATAGGTTACAAAGTGTAGTAGAGAGAACGTATATTATAGTGCATGTGAGATGAACAGGGGAAGGGGTAGTATTGGCGGGAGAGAGGCGGGGGGATAGAGTGGAATTAACAGGGGATGGGGTATGAGGTAGATGTGGGATAGGTAGGGCGAGGATAAGGGCATTAATAGAGACAGTGTATCTTTTCTGTGTTGAGTTTCAGTTGGAATGCATTTGCCCATGAGTTCATGATGTCTAGGCTGAGCTTGATTTCGTTGGTGATTTCTGTTAGATCATGTTTGTAGGGGATGCATAATGTAACGTCATCAGCGTAGATAAATGGGTTAAGGCCTTGGATGGATAAGGCCTTGGCTAGTGGGACCATCATGAGGTTGAAAAGGATCGGTGATAGTGGTGATCCTTGCGGTACTCCACAATCTGGTTTCCAGGGTGATGATATGCTTGTGCTTGATTTCACTTGGTATGTTCTGGAGGTTAGAAAGCCCTTGATCCAATTGAGAGTATTACCACTGATTCCGAAGTAATCTAAGAGACTTAGTAGTATGTTATGGTTAACCATGTCGAACACACTTGACATGTCAAATTGGAGGAGGAGAATGCTTTTGCCTATGGCTATCTCCTGCTTGAATTTAGTTAGGAGACTAAGTAATACTGTTTCAGTGCTGTGTAGAGGTCAAAATCCTGATTGTGACTCATGTAGAATAATGAATTGCTTATATAGTCATTGAGTTGTATGGTCACCAGTCCTTCCATTAGTTTGACTGCTAATGGGATGGATGCCACTGGGCGGTAGTTAGTGATATTGTTTGGGGGTTTTTTGATGTCTTTTGGTATTGGGATGAGCAGGATGTTGCCTTTATCTTTAGGAAAAATACCCTGCTGAAGCATGAAGTTTAAGTGGGATGTGAGATCTGTTATGAAGCAGTGGGGGGCAGATTGTATTAGATAGCTGGGGCAGGTGTCCAATTGGCAGTGGCTGTTGGATTATCGTTTCATCACCTGGGTGACTGTGTCGGCACTGAGGAGAGCGAAATTTGACCATATTCGGTCCGCAGTGTATTCACCGGGGGTTGGGTCTAGCCCATTCATGAAGTTTTCTATGTCCATGTTGTCCTGAGGTAGAGTTTTGTGTAGGTTAACAAATTTTTCATTAAAATATTTGGCAAGATTGTCTGCAGATGGGATATCAGTGTTGGTTGTGATGACCGGTGTTGTATCTAGTAATTTGTTCAAGAGATGTTATATGAAAAATGCTAGTACCAATAAAGATGTCACGCTTGTGGGGCAGCACTTTACAAAACCAGAACACTGTACCAGTGATTTCATGGTAAGAATCCTAAAAGGGAACTTTAAAACAATACAGGAACGTAAGACCTTTGAAGTCAGAATGATTAAATATTTTGACACCCACCAGACAGCACTTAACAAAGATCTGGGTTTTCTAGCCCATTATTAAACCATAAAATTGTAATGCTTTGACACCCTCCTGTCTCCATGCATATCTCCCTGTCTCTCACCTACCCACCCTCATCCTGTTAGACTATCACTGAAATGCTTTGATGTTTCACTTATATATACTGTCATCTACCAACATTTGCTTATTTCTGATGTGACGAAGAAGGGCAACCTTTGAAAGCTAATCAAGAAATGTATTAAGTTATGTCCAATAAAAAAGCTATCATCTTATTTTCTTTTCCATGTTTATTTTGCTTTATTTCTATTGATTACCTTTAAAAGTAGACTAACACGGCTACCACACCTCTCTACTCAAGAATTGCCCTGAAAACCTTGGGTCACGCAGTCAGATTTTCAGTGTGGTACTATCTGTACAAGAGCCTAAAATTCACACTTGTGCCAGTTATACTTCACCAACTGATGCTTCGTGTGTTTTTATATTCCTGTTTTATAAGCATAAACAAACAGGGAACAGAAACACTGTTCGTAATTCTCTTTCAGTCCCAGAGAATATTTTCCACACTGATTCTCGTTACGTTTGAATTCTTCTTTCTCCAGTTGTTCCATTCTTCTTTGTAGTAAACAAGTGGACTCCCTCTCCTCCTGAGATTTATAAAAAACAATGTTCCAGCTGGATGGGCTGTTTTGCCCTTCCTGACCTAGATTTAATTTTTTTTGCATAATAAATTAATTAAATAACAGAATAAAACGGATGGCAGGAGGCTGGAAGGAAATATGAATGCTTGGAATAGCCGACCAGAGCAGGTGGCAGAAACTAGTAATGTGACAAAATTTAAGCTCAGGATAATTTTAGAGGATGGTGGTGAGAGGAGAGACAAGAAAGCTGAACAGAATGAGGGAAGAGATACTGCAGGTAGACAAGCTTGTACAATTGACAGATAAAAGGTCAAATGAGTTTCAGTTGAATTTATTGGAGTGCCATCAATAAAACAGTTGAAAGCTTGAACGATATGGATGGAGAAAATGGGGGTAACTGGTTTGGCCAGTTGGTCTGTATCTTTCATTATCTTTCATGTTTCAGTTTTCAAGTTGCGGCAAGTTTGAAGTGTCTGTTTTCTCCCAACAGAATTTATCAGGGACTGTATCCATGGCAAAGGAGGCAATTATAAGGGAACCATATCCGTTACAGAAAGTGGTCTGTCCTGTCAGGCCTGGAATTCTATGATACCACATGAACACAGGTAAGAATGGGGGAGAAGTGTTCCATTTATTTATAATTCAGAAATGTTTATTACTAGATGTTATGTTTTCTACATCGCCTACTTAAGTTGTTTCTTTCTATTTCTATAACTTCAGTTCTGTTTTATTTATTCTCATTTTGCTGTTTTGTGGCTTATTAAAATCAGCATGTGTATCCTTCATTAGTTTGTATAGTTGCTTCCTTGGCTAAATACCACAACAGCGTCTGGTCTTTGAGAAAATTGAGTTCTGTGCTCTGTAATATTACGCACAGAAGTCTGTCTCTTGTTTTCCCCATTCGTAATTTGGATGTTTCAGTTTGTAGAATAAATGCTCATGCTGAACGTTTCAAACACATGGATGTCCATCTCGCATGTATTTTAGAACAGGCTGTATCTTGTTCTAAAATACTTGTAAGATGGACGTTCATTTGTGACATACTGATGTTTGGAATGCTGCTCCACAAGTCTAGAGGACATGCAGACATTCAGCCCACTTTTGCAGCATGTATAAATTTGTGCATCAGCCCCCAATCACCCCCTAACAAGGTTAACCCCCCCCCCTCCAATCAGAATAGGCCCCTCCTGAGCCTACTTTAATTTCCTGGTTGTCCAGCAGTGCTTTGGAGGCAGGAGCAAACCCCATTTGCTCCTGCCATTAGTGACTGCTTTGGCAAAATGGCTGCCATGACCTCTACTGGCAGCCTCAAGGTACTTCCTGTCTTAGCTCCCACCACCTCCCTCTAGGTGTAAACATTAGGGGGAAAAACCCTACTCTAAGTGAAGAAAATAATACTGAGGTCCTTTTACTAAGCCGCGTAAGAATCTACATGCGCCCAATGTGCGCCAAAATGGAGTTACCACCCGGCTACCAAGTGGCTCTTGCAGTAATTTCATTTTTGGTGCACGTCTGATACGCATGTCTGAAAAATATTTTTTATTTTTGGCTGCGCGTACCAGCCGGGCACCAAGTGGCATTTGACGTGTGTATGTCATTACCGCCCGGTTACCACATGAGTCTTTACTACTAGATCAATGGCTGGCAGTAAGGTCTCAGACCTGAAATGGACGTGCGGCAATTTTGATTTTGCCACACATCCATTTTCGGCAAAAATCTTCAAAAGGCCTTTTTTACAGGCACGCTGAAAAATGGATCGGTGCGCACCCAAAACCTGCGCTTACACTACTGCAAGCCATTTTTCAGCCTGTCTTTGTAAAATGACCCCTAAGTACTGGAAGTTATCACTCTCTACCACTATCAGTATTTTGATTTACTAATTTATTTATTGAAAATGTTTATTAACTGCTCTATCTTACAATTCTAGGCAATGTACAAAATAGAACATACATAAAATGCAAACCAAAATCCCCCCCCCCCAAATTGAGTCTATTATATTATTAAAGTAGACCAACCAGCAAAACAGTGGAAAGACTGTGCTACAGTCGGGAAGAGGTAATCAAAGCTCCTCCTGCCTTATTGGGAAGAGAGAATGGAGATAACTTCCAGAGACCTTTCTGCATATGGAGACTTGAGTTAGGGGTTGCTGGGCAGTGTTTCAGTATCAGGAGTTGGAATGCGTCTGGAATAGACTTCCTGAGTCAGTACGTCAAGCTCCATCTCTGGCCATCTTCAACTCCAGGCTAAAAGCCCACCTTTTTGAGGCTGCTTTTTACTCCTAACCCCTATTCAGTTGTTCAGTACCCATGTTTTATCATTTCCACCTTAGTAATTCCCTTATCCCTTATTTGTCCTGTTTGTCTTTCATGATTAGATTGTAAGCTCTAATCTAAGCAGAGACTGTCTCTTACATGTTTAGTCTAGTAGCACTATAGAAATGATAAGTAGTAGAAGTAGTGATGTAGTAGACTCCTTTGTGTATTGAAAATCTTTCTTAATCATGGGAGGAGATTTGAAGGCAGAAAGTTCATGTTATAGAACACTTATTTTTATAATGTATGGAGAGGGAAATTAGGCTTTGAGGTTAACCCTGGTTGGCCAGATTTACGCTTGATATTACAGTGGCCAGATTTTGCCAGCCAAGTTAGACAATTTGCACTGAAAATTACTACTACTACTACTTAGCATTTCTATAGCGCTGCCAGGGTTACGCAGCGCTGTACAAGTTTAAACATGGGGAAGGACAGTCCCTGCTCAAGAGAGCTTACAATCTAAAGGTAAAAACTATGTAGTCAGTGTAGGTATCAGGAATGGGAAGGTGGTTAGGCACCAAAAGCAAGGGAGAAGAGATGGGCCTTGAGTAAGGACTTGAAAATGGGCAGGGAGGGCACATGGCGTATGGGCTCAGGAAGTCTGTTCCAGGCATAAGGTGATGCTAGGCAGAAGGGGCGGAGTCTGGAGTTAGCGGTGGTGGAGAAGGGTACAGAAAGGAGTGATTTGTCCTGAGTTATTAGTTATTTATTATTATTAGTTATTAGTTATTTGTCCTGAGTTATTAGTGTTAAGCATCTCAATTTTCCACCCCATCTTAACCCCAACTCTAGAATGACCCAGAATTTGGCTAGCTAAAAAATCACCTAGTGAAGATTGGGAAGGTAAATTAAACTAAACTACAGACAACTTAAAAAGACTTTGATCTAACCAGTAAGTCATAACTTAGATAGCGGAGTCCCTTTGAACACTGAGACTTACAGGGGCTTTTTTGAAAGAACGTCCAAGTCAGAATTGGGACGACCTGCCATAACATCCAAAAAAATGTCCATCTTGCAGCTATTTTCGAGCAGGAAAAACATTGGGATTTCCTGTTCAAAAATATGTGAGAAGGACGTTCTTGTACTGAAAACATCCAAAATGAACAGCCATTTTCCAAAATGAAATGTCCAAAATATAAAGGCCAAAAAAACTGGAACAAAAACATCTGTCTGGCATCATTTGTACACCAGAAAATAACACAACAGAGCTCTCATAACAGCTACGTTTACTCAATACAAGCCTGAATTCACCAACCCTAAAGAGAAGGAAGGAAGGAAGGGAAAAAAGGCATTGCATAAGAAAGAAATCGGCCAGACTCAGTGGTCTATGTTTATATAAATTGCATTGAGAGACTCAGTGGCCCTGTGGTCTATGTTTATATAAATTGCATTGAGAGTCTCAGTGGCCCTGTGGCCTGTCTCTGCCATCATGGTCTATGTTTATATAAATTGCATTGAGAGACTCAGTGGCCCTGTGGCCTGCCTCTGCCATCATGGTCTATGTTTATATAAATTGCATTGAGAGACTCAGTGGCCCTGTGGCCTGTCTCTGCCATCATGGTCTATGTTTATATAATTTGCATTGAAAGACTCAGTGGCCCTGTGGCCTGTCTCTGCCATCATGGTCTATATTTATATAAATTGCATTGAGAGACTCGGTGGCCCTGTGGTCTGTCTCTGCCATCATGTTTATATAAATTGCATTGAGACACTCAGTGGCCCTGTGGCCTGTCTCTGCTATCATGGTCTATGTTTATATAAATTGCATTGAGACACTCAGTGGCCCTGTGGTCTATGTTTATATAAATTGCATTGAGAGACTCAGTGGCCCTGTGGCCTGTCTCTGCCATCATGGTCTATGTTTATATAAATTGCATTGAGAGACTCAGTGGCCCTGTGGCCTGTCTCTGCTATCATGGTCTATGTTTATATAAATTGCATTGAGAGTGGCCCTGTGGCCTGTCTCTGCCATCATGGTCTATGTTTATATAATTTGCATTGAAAGACTCAGTGGCCCTGTGGCCTGTCTATGCCATCATGTTTATATAAATTGCATTGAGAGACTCGGTGGCCCTGTGGCCTGTCTCTGCCATCATGGTCTATGTTTATATAAATTGCATTGAGAGTGGCCCTGTGGCCTGTCTCTGCCATCATGGTCTATGTTTATATAATTTGCATTGAAAGACTCAGTGGCCCTGTGGCCTGTCTCTGCCATCATGGTCTATGTTTATATAAATTGCATTGAGAGACTCGGTGGCCCTGTGGCCTGTCTCTGCCATCATGGTCTATGTTTATATAAATTGCATTGAATTTCCACTGGTTTTCATTATAATGTGATTTCATAAAAGCCAGTTTAAGCAATGTATTTGTTCAGTGCTTGGTTTGACATTGTGCTTGTGATGTTTCATCATGTCGTTTATCCATGGTATTTAGTTGGTCATTCAGTTGTAATATGAAAAGTTTTTTGCTAGAACATCCGCTCATCTTAAGAACATTTGTCTGTTTTTTAACAACAAATTTGCAGTGGAAATGTCATAATCTTGGAAAGTCCCTTAAAAGGAGTTCACTGCACACAAGATCATGACGAGTGGTGATGTCATTGCCAGAGTCTTGCGTGATCTGTGACTGTGGAAATCTGGCAGCAAAACAGTGAAACATTTGGTGCTTATTAGCGTGTAGGTGGGAATCCTAAGATTCCATATTCACAGCATCTGGCTTTCAGAAGGTGGCATTTGTATTTTGTGGTTACCAGAGCAAAAATATTCTTGTTTTAAATGCATTTTCCCTGAATACCACATGCTGAGGATTCTGTGCACAGAGCATCCTGGAGTTTGTAACATAGCAAATGCAAAATATTTTACTTATCTTGCTTTGAAATACCAGCTGCAGTGCTAATTATTAGCTATGGCTACAAAAGGTCAAAGTTTTCAGGATATTCAGAATATGCATGATACAGATTTTCATACAACATAGGTGATATACATGCAAATATATCTCATGCATATTTATAGGGTACATTCTGCATGTGGACCTCGTGGACTGGGAGTGAATATGACTGACCTGATGTGTGTCAGCAGATTATTGGGTCATGGTTGTCTCTCCTCAGTATCTGTCTATAATTATTAGATAATAAATAGAAATAAAATAAAACAAATGAAAGGAAAATAAGACAATACTTATTGTATAATAAGATCCATAATTAAAGTAGGTGTAATTTACTTCCAGGGATCATTTACATATAGAAGTCATTAGTGAAAAGCATAAATGAACTATTCACTCTATACTTTGAAAATCCTGCAGATCCCAGACATCTACTCAAACTTCCTCTTTGAAAATTCTCCCATGAAATCTATCCACACAAATGTTTACCTGATCATATGTACAGATGTCTTTTGCGAATAAAAATGCTTCATATTTCTAAAATACCAAACATATGTGTATAGTTGCAAACCTTATTCCAACCCAAAGCCTATCCCACCTCAAGGAACCAATAAAAATAGGCATGAAGTACAAACGAAAGGGAGGGAAACTATATAGAAGCCCCTACCCTGAAGTTCAGCAACTGTTTCACACATGGAAATGGGTCTGGGGAGCCGATAATAATCTATGGTGGATTTTTCCCAAGTCCATTTAGTAGCGGTCTATGGATTCCAGAGTTTAATTATGCGTTGGGTAGGAGAAAAATTTTCTTCACCCAATGCATAATTAAACTATGGAATTCGTTGCCGGAGAACGTAGTGAAGGTGGTTAGCTTGGCAGTTTAAAAAGGGGTTGGACGGTTTCCTAAAGGACAAGTCCATAGACCACTACTAAATGGACTTGGGAAAAATCCACAATTTCGGGAATAACATGTATAAAATGTTTGTACGTTTGGGTAGCTTGCCAGGTGCCTTTGACCTGGATTGGTTGCTGTCGGTGACAGGATGCTGGGCTCGATGGACCTTTGGTCTTTTCCCAGTATGGCATTACTTATGTACTTATAGTTAAAGCTAACCAGTTAAAGATACATGTTAACTGTAGGAAAGCAATCTTGAACTTGAGAGCATGGAATATTGGCACCTACGATGATGATTAAATAAAAACATTTCATTATGTAAAGGTTCCTTTAATACTTTGCATTAGTTAAGAGAAAATCTGGTTAAAGAAGTTCATTATTAAAAACTATTACATAGATTTGCAGTGTTCCTTTCTATAAAGGAATTAGAATAATCTTCCTCTATTTATTAGAATAATATCTAGTTACCTGTTTTCTTCCATACTGAAAATCTTTTCTTTGTACTAAGAATCGTACAACTAAATAATTTTATAGCTTACTTATATTTTATTGTATGTTCCTGGTTACGATTAGATTATTTTTATACCTGCCCTGAAACTAGCTAGAAGACCAACCTCACCTTCAGCATACTTCAAATCCCCTCCCTTTTGCCAAATTTGGACTCTAAGTCAGCTGCTTAAGTAGGCCACAGTTACTGCATGAGTTAAGCCTTCCAGGACATCAGCACTTCGCCTGGAAACAGCTTCAGCACTCCATCAGATCTGTCGAACAAATTTGATGGATCTTCATTTTGCCTTTAGCAGGCTCTATAGTCTGTAAATCCCTACATTAGGATAGGAGAAGAGAATGTGTGAGAGTGGAGAAAGTGTAGGAACATTTATTTATTTTATTTATGTATTAGGATTTATTTACTGCCTTTTTCAAGGAATTCACTCAAGGTGGTGTACAGTAAGAATAGATCAAACATGAGCAATAGGCAATTACAACATGAATTGGAAGTTACTCTTTCAGAATGAGAATTGAACACATTCTGAGCTGGAAGAGTCAGAATACCATGATCAGTGTCCATTACGCAACTGGTGTTCTTGATTGCATTTTGTGCTTTATGGACCTTGGTAAGTTGTGAAATTGGCCCATAATACATCAAATGCGCGCTGGACTTGTTTAAACAAGATAGGCAGCTGCGGCTTATGCTATTCTGTTGTGCCAACTTTCAATTGCTCCGAAACATTTGCAATTTTAAGATTATGGAAGAGCTGACCTATAAAAGTATCATGATAACATCTTTAAAGATGAATTACTGCAGTGAAAAAAGAAGAAGCTGCTATGGTAGACATTTTTAGCTTTAGGTACAAAACTGATCATATTTGGCCGAGCCGTTTGGGACTAGAAATGCAGATGTGGTGGAACGTTGTTCCAGAATGTCATAATCAGCTTGTTAAAGCCCAGCAAAAATAGAAATGCATAGATAAAATATTTTGCAAAAATGTAAATACGGTATTAGATGTGAAAAGAATTACATGAAGAATGTACAATTGGTTGATATTGTAGTTCATGCTAACGCTGTGGTTCTCAACCCAGTCCTCAGGACACACACAGCCAATCAGGTTTACAGGATACCCAAAAGGTATAGAAAAGGTGATTACGACAAAATGAGAAAAATGGTGAAAAAAAGACTGAAAGGAGCAGCTCGCAGAGTAAAAAACTTGCATCAGGCGTGGATGCTGTTTAAAAACACCATCCTGGAGGTTCAGGACAAATATATTCCACGTATTAGAAAAAAGGGAAAAAAGACTAAACGTCAGCCGGCGTGGCTAAACAGTAAGATAAAGGAAATCATTAGAGCCAAAAAACAATCCTTCAGAAAGTGGAGAAGAGAACCAACTGAAAGTAACAGGATAGATCATAAGGAATGCCAAGCCAAATGCAAAGCGGAGATAAGGAGGGCAAAAAAGGACTTTGAGAAGAAATTAGTGTTGGAAGCAAAAATACATAGTAAAAATTTTTTTAGATACATTAAAAGCAAGAAACCGGCCAAAGAGTCGGTTGGGCCGCTGGACGAAAATGGTGTTAAAGGGGCGATCAAGGAGGACAAAGCCGTAGCGGAGAAATTAAATGAATTCTTTGCTTCGGTCTTCACCGAGGAGGATTTGGGGGGGACACCGGTGCCGGAAAGAATATTTGAAGCGGGGGAGTCGGAGAAACTAAACAAATTCTCTGTAACCTTGGAGGATGTAATGGGTCAGTTCAGCAAGCTGAAGAGTAGTAAATCACCGGGACCTGATGGTATTCATCCCAGAGTATTAATAGAACTAAAAAATGAACTTGCGGAGCTACTGTTAGAAATATGCAATCTGTCCCTAAAATCGAGTGTAGTACCGGAAGACTGGAGGGTAGCCAATGTTACTCCGATTTTTAAGAAGGGTTCCAGAGGAGATCCGGGAAATTATAGACCGGTGAGTCTGACGTCGGTGCCGGGCAAGATGGTGGAGACTATTATTAAGAATAAAATTGCAGAGCATATACAAAAACATGGACTGATGAGACAAAGTCAGCACGGATTTAGTGAAGGGAAGTCTTGCCTCACCAATCTAATGCATTTTTTTGAGGGGGTAAGCAAACATGTGGACAATGGGGAGCCGGTTGATATTGTATATCTGGATTTTCAGAAGGCGTTTGACAAAGTGCCGCACGAAAGACTCCTGAAGAAATTGCAGAGTCATGGAATCGGAGGTAGGGTATTATTATGGATTAAGAACTGGTTGAAAGATAGGAAGCAGAGAGTAGGATTGCGTGGCCAGTATTCTCAGTGGAGGAGGGTAGTTAGTGGGGTCCCGCAGGGGTCTGTGCTGGGTCCGTTGCTTTTTAATGTATTTATAAATGACCTAGAGATGGGAATAACTAGTGAGGTAATTAAATTCGCCGATGACACAAAATTATTCAGGATCGTCAAGTCGCAGGAGGAATGTGAACGATTACAGGAGGACCTTGCGAGACTGGGAGAATGGGCGTGCAAGTGGCAGATGAAGTTCAATGTTGACAAGTGCAAAGTGATGCATGTGGGTAAGAGGAACCCGAATTATAGCTACGTCTTGCAAGGTTCCGCGTTAGGAGTTACGGATCAAGAAAGGGATCTGGGTGTCGTCGTCGATGATACGCTGAAACCTTCTGCTCAGTGTGCTGCTGCGGCTAGGAAAGCGAATAGAATGTTGGGTGTTATTAGGAAGGGTATGGAGTCCAGGTGTGCGGATGTTATAATGCCGTTGTATCGCTCCATGGTGCGACCGCACCTGGAGTATTGTGTTCAGTACTGGTCTCCGTATCTCAAAAAAGATATAGTAGAATTGGAAAAGGTACAGCGAAGGGCGACGAAAATGATAGTGGGGATGGGACGACTTTCCTATGAAGAGAGGCTGAGAAGGCTAGGGCTTTTCAGCTTGGAGAAGAGACGGCTGAGGGGAGATATGATAGAAGTGTATAAAATAATGAGTGGAATGGATCGGGTGGATGTGAAGCGACTGTTCACGCTATCCAAAAATACTAGGACTAGAGGGCATGAGTTGAAGCTACAGTGTGGTAAATTTAAAACGAATCGGAGAAAATTTTTCTTCACCCAACGTGTAATTAGACTCTGGAATTCGTTTCCGGAGAACGTGGTACGGGCGGTTAGCTTGACGGAGTTTAAAAAGGGGTTAGATAGATTCCTAAAGGACAAGTCCATAGACCGCTATTAAATGGACTTGGAAAAATTCCGCATTTTTAGGTATAACTTGTCTGGAATGTTTTTACGTTTGGGGAGCGTGCCAGGTGCCCTTGACCTGGATTGGCCACTGTCGGTGACAGGATGCTGGGCTAGATGGACCTTTGGTCTTTCCCAGTATGGCACTACTTATGTACTTATGTACTTATGTACTTATACATCAGATTAATGTGCATTTGCTACCTCCACTGTATGCAAATCTCTTTCGGGCATATTCATTATGGGCAGTGCATTTTTTCTAGCAAAAAAGGTGCCGGTACTCAAATGCCTGGCCACCCTTCGGGGGTGGGGTGATCACTGAGAGACCCACCCCACAATTAGGCCCCCTGCAACTAGTCACAGAATCTATGACAAGGCCGAATTGGTGTGTAGAGCCTGAGCTCTTTCATTAGAACTTGGGGTCCATGGGTCAATTTTAACAGACAATGGAAAAGGTGCCGGTACTCAGTACCCCCAAGTACCCCCTTAAAAAAAGCCCTGATTATGGGTATCCTGAAGATCAGACTGGCTGAATTGTGTCCTGAGAACTGGGTTGACAGCACCTATACTAATATTAAATGAAGAAACTTGGACACAGACATTCCCTCCCTTTTAAACAGATACTTCTTAAGTATGGTTAAGTCTCAAAGACAAAATTTTAAAATAATGACCCTATCAGTGGTTCCTAAACCTGGCCATGGAGGCAGCCAGTCAGGTTTTTAAGATATCCACAATGAATATTCATGAGAAAGATTTGCTTGCGCTGCCTCCTTGGTATGCAAATCTCTGTCATGAATACTCATTGTGGATAATCTGAAAATCTGACTGGCTGGGGTGCCTCCAGGACCAGGTTTGGCAACCGCTGCACTATGATAACCAATTGTAAAATAACAAATTGAAAAAAAGAAATGGAGGACAATTCTATAACTTAGTGCCTACACTTTCACGCCACTTCCACACATCAGTGGAGCCAAAATTGGGAGTTACATGTGTTTAAGTGCTCTAGGCTCTGATATATAAGGTTGCACTTAAGTGCACTAAGCTCTATTTTGTAAGGTTGCACTTTAAGGCTCTAGGCTCTCTTATATAAGGTTGTGTTTAAGTGCTCTAGGTGTTATTATTAAGTTATACTAGAGAATGACACAGGAACAGGGACAGAGCCCATGGGGATGAGGCAGACACAGAGCCTAAGGGGGCGGGGATAGGGACAGATCCCTGGGAATGTGGACAAATTTTGTCCCCATGTCATTTTCTACTTGTTAATGAACTGGAACGTTATTTATGTTTGAGTGATGCGGATGATGATATTTTGATTTTTTTTTTGGACAAACAAGCAAACATGTTGGCCACAACTAGCAAAATTTGCATGTCCTGCATACATGTCCGACCTAATTGACCTGCCACCCAGAAACGCTAAAAGATCGTCTCGAACCTTCCACAATCTCCATTTCCCTAAGTGCAAAGGCATAAAATACAAAGTACTGCACGGATCGACTTTCACATATATGAGCGCACAATTCTGGAATACACTACCACGCAGCCTGAAAACGACCTACGAACTGACCGACTTCCGCAAACTACTAAAGACTTATCTCTTCGAGAAAATCTACGGCAAGGATCAAAACACATGAAGCCCATACAATCTCATAGACACGCGCCAATACACTCTCTGAAATCTCTTCTCCCGCACTCTCACCACTCCTAAACCCTACCCACAGATAAAATTGTCAGACCTCCCTGTTCCCTCGATACTGCTCTGTCCCCCTCTCAACTCACCACTGTTATATTCCACTGTTCCATCCCCTAATAATATCCTACATTTACTCTGTCTTATATAACTCTTCACATTGTAACCCATTATTGCACTGCAACCGATTGTACTTCCATTATTTACAATGTATTGTAAGCCACACTGAGCCCGCAAATAGGTGGGAAAAATGTGGGATACAAATGCAAATAAATAAAATAAATGTTGGATCCTGTACATTCCTGCTACCAGCATATCTGCTAAGAAGACATCTTCCAGTGCATGAAGGACTGTGGAAGACAGGAGAGCTAGACTGAATCCTGAGATTGTTGATGACTTACTCATCCACAGATTAAAAAATCATAACAGTGCTTCATAGGGCCTATTTCTCCCCCCGCTAGAACGTACAGAACGGGTTGTATTTTGTACCCCTGGCCCATTTAACAGGGTGGATTAGGATTCTTTGGGGTGGTAGAATTCAGCTATTGTTGGGATTGGTAGTGGTGGTGGGAGGGTTATTATAGTTCCTCGTTGTTGTTATTGCTTTCTATTTGTGATTTATAAACAACAGTTGCACAGCATATTGTTCCTTTTTATACTTTAATGAAAAGATTCAAATATAAAATCATAAGCATTCAAGGCTTCTGCAGATGAGGACAGAACCCACAGGAATGGAGTAGGGACAGGGACAGAACCTGCGAGGACAGGTTGGGGTTGGAGACAGGTGTCGGCGGTGAAGGGACAGGGACGAAGACGGAATCCGCGGGGACGGGAACAAATTTTGTCCCCAAGTCATTCTCTATGTTGCACTTCAGTGGCCTAGACTCTATTATATAAGGTTGTACTTTAGTCCTCTAGGTGCTATTATATAAGATTGCACTTAACTACTCTAGGCTCTTATATATGGTTGTGTTTAAGTGCACTAGGCTCTATTATATAAGGTTGCACATATGTGCTCTATACTCTCACATAATGTTATACTTTAGTGCTCTAGTGCTATTATATAAGGTTGCACTTAAGTGCTTTAAGCCATGTAATATAAGTTTGCACTTTAGTGTTCTAGGTGCTATTATATAAGGTTACATTTAAGTGCTCTAAGCTCTATTATATACAAGGCTGCACTTAAGTGCTCCAAACTGTATTATACAATGTTGTACTTTAGTGCTCTAGTGCTATTATATAAGGTTGTACTTAAGTGCTCTAAGCTATGTTTGCTCTTTAGTGTTTGGATAAGTTCCTGGAGGAAAAGTTCATAGGCTGCTATTGAGACAGACATGAGGGAAGCCACTGCTTGCCCTGGAATCAGTAACATGGAATCGACGTTCGATTATGCCCCTCCACATGGGTCTAAAGTTAGTTGACTTACTTATTCATTTACCCCCGGAGTGGAGTAGCCTAGTGGTTAGTACAGTGGACTTTGATTCTGGGGAACAGAGTTCAATTCCTACTGCAGCTCCTTGTGACTCTGGGCAAGTCACTTAACCCTCCATTGCCCCTGGTACAAAATAAGTACCTGAATGTATGTAAACCGCTTTGAATGTAGTTGCAAAAACCTCAGAAAGGCAGTATATCAAGTCCCATTTCCCTTTCCCCTTCCCTATAGCATGACTTACTTTCCAGCTTATTTTCAAAGGAGATCGCCGGCCATCTTCTGACACAAATTGGGATATGGCCGGCGATCTCCTGAACCCGGCCAAATCGGTATAATGGAAAGCCGATTTTGGCCGGCGCCAACTGCTTTCCATCGCGGAGCCAGCCAAACTTCAAGGCAGGGTACAGAAGGCGGGTCGTGAGCGTGGTTATGAGATGGCCGGCTTCGCCCAATAATGGAAAAGAGATGGCCGGCTCTGACGAGCATTTCGCCGGCTTCACTAGGTCCATTTATTTTTAGGACCAAGTCTCAAAAAGTGCCCCAATTGACCAGATAACCACCAAAGGGAATCGGGGATCCCCTCCCCTTACTCCCCCAGTGGTCACCAACCCCCTCCCACCCAAAAAAAAAAAAAATAAATAAAAAATTTTGCCAGCCTCTATGCCAGCCTCAAATGTCATACCCATCTCCTTATAGAGATGAACTAAACTTCTAAAAGGGGCAGAGGTCTCTTCACTAATCAATCTTACTTCATATAACTCTAGAAAACCAGTTAAGGTAAGCAAAAAACAATTAGTTCTGAGGAGGAAAATGCCTCGAGAAGCACCTCTTCTACTCACTTGCAAAAGGAGGGCTAGGCCTTCTTCATCATCGGCTAAAAACCTCCTAGTCTGTATGACTTGTTTAGATTCTTCTACTCAACTCTTCCTTCTCGAATTTACGTTAGCTTTATGTAAATGTACTTAGCTTAAAGACGTGTGTTGTCCTTCCGTCTTTCACTGTTGCTATGACCGTGGTCAACTTTGGCCCCCGTTTCACCTCTGCTGCTTCAGAACCTCCGGTCACATTTTCTGTCAAAAAGAAGAGAGAGCACTAAAATTGTGCACCTAATGCTCAACTCATAGGTAACACAAACAAAAGCTTACATTCCGTTCACTCTGTTGACAGATGCATAAAGGGCAACAACAAACAAAACATGGCTGCTTTTTCCTCTTGCTATGACGTCAGACGCTGTCATTTGGACCCAATCAGAACTCTTCTAGATCGGCACTTCTTATCTGTGCTCTTTTGGTCACCCCTGGGAACATAGTAATGGCCTGTCCACAGAAATAAATTTGTCTTTTCGAAAAATATGCTGCACTTTATGCTTTTTGGACTGAAAAAGAATTATCCAAGTCGTTTGCTTACTTATCAATTCCTACAGTGACTCAAGAAATTTAGAAATATCTAAACTATCACCAGGAACATGTGACCTGGATTGGTCACTGTTGGAAACAAGATGCCCTGATGCAGATAACTTGATCTAAGCTGTAGTAAACAACCCCCTTAGCTTCTTATATTCTTAATATTGTATGCAATTGTTTTGATTGCGGAATATGACGCCAAATAAAGATCTGTAATCTTTTAACCACTTACCACTTAAGTGAGAATTTGAAAGTGAAGATTTGTTCAGTTGAATTTTGGTTTCTCCCTCCCTTCCTCACAACTATGGATTGTCTGTCCTCATCTCAGGCTTTCTTGCATTCATTACCATTTTGTCTCCATCAGGACCTCTACTGGGAGACCATGAAGCATCAGTTACTCTTTCTGTGGAGAAATATTTCCTGATATTACTCCTAAATTGAACTCCTTCACCCTTTATTTTAAATTAACTCCTCTTAAAAACAGTATGCTTCTTGTAAATCTTTTGAAATATATAAATGTATTAATCATATCCCCCATCTCTTCCCACCATTAATCAAAGTATTTGTCAGAGTTTGTTTATTTATTTATTTATTTATTTATTATGATTTATTTACCGCCTTTTTGAAGGAATTTACTCAAGGTGGTGTAGAGTAAGGATAGATCAAACATGAGCAATAGGCAATTACATCAGTAAAAATATTCAAATAACAGTACAAAGTACAGAATAATATACTACTTACAATGTCAATACAATACAATAGAACATTTTAATTGATAGTGAAGGGTAAAGCAAAGGTGGAACATATGGATAGGTAAGAGAGTAAGAAGAGAGTTGTAGATCAAAAATAATATGATTAAACATGGTTTGCATTAGAAACAAAGTATAGTTATACAGAACAAAAATTTTAGAGTGAAAACTAATTTTCAATATTTTCTTTCACAACTTGGATGCTCTTATGCTGTAATGATTGTCATTTTAAAACTAGCTTTTTGCCTTCGAGCTATCGAGGTAAAGATTTGAGAGAAAATTACTGCCGGAATCCACGAGGGGAAGAAGGAGGTCCTTGGTGCTTCACTACCAGTCCAGAGGTCCGCCATGACGCCTGTGATATCCCTCTCTGCTCAGAAGGTACTTTTCCACAATCAGCTAGGAACAGGGTGCTTATAGTTACTGGGCTTAGTTACATTTTAAGCTTTGGAAATTGAAAAGTGCCATTGTGATAAGATATGTGAAGTTGGAGCCTGTAATGTAACAAGATACATAGGAGTTAATATTCAGCCCACGATAAGTCAGCGTTTTTTAAGACATTGACAGCCGAGGGCTGAAGTAAACCCATAGATTCAATGATAGACCGTGTCCAGACGCCGGCATTGAACATCTGGGACAGTGCTGAAACCCTAAAGTTACATGGACACATGTCAATATGCAGATGGGTGCCCAGATAGCTCAGTAGATTAAATTAGGACATCTGGGGCCCTTTTACAAAGCATTGGGACACAGACTTACTGCACACCAAATTGGAACTACCCCCACTCCGATGCGGACGGTGGTAGTTCCTCCTAGAACGTGTGTTTTATAGCATGGCACTAACCCAGCAGTAATCGGGCATCATCGGGCACTGCCCAATTACTGTCTGGTTATTGTGGGCCCTTTTTTTAGGGGCTTTTTACCTGCTACCGCAGGACACTTTTTCCTGCAGCTTAGAAAAAAGATCCCCTAATTAGCAGACTGAATATTGCTGCCCTGATTTCACCCCCAGACGGTGTTGCAGCAGTCAGAGGAGATATTCGGTGGACCTGCCTGATTAAACGCCATGAACAATCCTCTCCCAGCCTGCTCAGCCTGGTTTAACTGGGCAGAAACCTCTCCTGCCTGGTTAAACTCTTTTGCATATCGGGCCTCTAGTAATTAAGAATACTTTCTATTATTCCAGCAAAAGAATCTCTAAGACATATTCAAACAGATTTATGTTCATTTAAGGCAGCAGGTTTTTTTGTTTGTTTTTTTTACAGGACCAAAATATCTAGTAGAATTTTACACTATGTAATAGGGATATCCAGGAAAATGTTTCAATTTTTTTCAGTTTACTTTTAAGTATAGTGTGTTTCATTCCACTTTAGTGCACTCAATTTCATTTTGTCACATGCTAGTGTACACCGTGTTAAATGCTAAATCACGCTTAGGGGTGAATTCTATATATGGTGATGAAAAAGCTCTACTCTATAAGCTATGCTTAAAGTTAGGTGAGGTTTATAAAATAGTGCTTCCACCTGTGGATCACGCATAACTTTTTTTTTGTAACTTCTCTTTTATTAATTTTTAACAATCATATACATTTATGAGTGATAATACACTAAAACAGAATCTTTCAACAAAGAAATGATACATTCAAAAACTCAATAATGTGTTACCTATCGTCCACAAAAGTAGGAAACTGATCCAAGGAAAAGGAAAAATCTTTATACTTAAATTAAGCAAATTTCACCAATAATAAATCAAACGAGCTGCTTAATTCCTGATTGGTTAACTCCAATCTGCCATACAGTGTTACATATGTGACTAAACTTGTACATTGACTTCTTCTCTGCTCTTGTTCCTCCAACTGATTTGGGTCAAAAAATTGATATTGTTTGGATTGAAATTTTATTCTACATATACAGGGATATCTCAGAAGGAAATCTGCACCAATTGCTATCACCCTTGGTCGTAATAATAAAAACCACGCATAACTTTAAGTGCAGCCATTGGCACCAACTGAGACATGTAATGTACGCGTCTAAATCGGGCACATATATATCCCCCATATTAACAAGGGACGTAAATGTATTTATTTCATTTTACAGCTTTTATATCCCACAATTTCCCACCACTGGCAGGTGGCTTACAACATTTATTACAAATACTGGAGTGCAATGCTAGGAATGCTCCCATTCCGCCCGTGACCCTCCCATTTAGACACCTCTTTTTTTATACTTACACCTTAGACTTACTACTGAAAAAAAAAGTGTGAGCAAAAAATCCAAACAATAAATTTATGCACATAAATTCCAATTAAATCTAGTGCCATTTCTTGGCACAATTTTTGGTGACATTCATAAAATTAGGGGTTAACATAGGAAGAAAAGGCCCTGCCACCGCTAAATGTTTTGCCTTTTAGCACATGCTAATTGCATGGAACTGCTAACTAGCTGACACATTCACACTAGGTGCGGTTAATATGGGAGCAGCTTCTAAATAGGGGGCAGTAGGTTCTCCCTCATGAAAGCTTTCGTAAGTCCTGCAGGCTAATGGGAAAATGATCATGGGAGCTGTAAATATAAAAAAGAGGAAACCTTTTGGGGGGATGTGGTAAAAATGGGCTTAGTGTGAAGGCAAGTCCTGTATTAGAGGAAGGGAAATGGGACTTGATATACCCTCTTTCTGAGGTTTTCTTTTTTGCAACTACATTCAAAGCGGTTTACAAATATTCAGGTACTTATTTTTGTACCAGGATGTGCGAAGCCCAGATTTTGCTACAGCTTAGTAAAAGAGCCCTTAAATTTCCCCATGTTAGCATTAAACTATAATGAAATGCACATCCTTACTACACAAGAGCATAATCGTACAGTAGATATTAGTAGATTTTAAAAAAAACACATAAAGAACTTAGTTTACAGAGCTGTTCCTGTTAATGATGTAATAATTTGGTCGTCATCCTTTCCCAGCAGTCATAGCCACATAGTAATATGGTAGACAACAGCAGATAAACAATTGAATGGTCTATCCATTCTGCCCAACAGTCACACTCATTATCAATTCATGGTTAAACCAATAAAGAATGTGGTATAAAATACATGTACTTGATCTTGATGTTTCTTTGCTATTTTCTGGACCTCAAACTGACTTTTCAGCCATTAGCTAGATATCGTGCCATGGCTGCTCAAAGACCCACAACCTCACCCCAGTTCTAATGAGAGCATTACACACTCTGCCATTGGCCACTCAGTGCTACCTGATCATGCCTCCATACCTTAACAGTTTGATGAAGCCGTACCAATATTACAAACACAGTGTGACAGCAGAAATTAAATCCAGGTGGCATCTACAATTTTAGAAATGGAGAACAGCCCTTGGGAAGAATTTATTCATGTACTGGGTATATTGTCAAGAGCAGGGCAAGTCTATAGGTCTTCAGCCCTTTTGCTTTCAGGCAGCTTGAATACACCTTGAATACTGTTAATTCCATCTGTTGCCCCACTACCTGTCCTGCAGTTTCAATACTGTGATTTCCATCAAGGTACCTACAGTTTGCTGTAGTGTTGTGCATACGAGAGAGGCATTTGAGGAAGTAGCTTCACCCACTTTGCTGACAGACATAGGGAAGCAACTGCTTGCCCTGGGATTGGTAGCAAGGAGTGTTGCCACAATTTGGGTTTCTGTCAGGTACTTGTGACCTGGCTTGGCCAGTGTTGGAACAAGGATACTGGGCTAGATGGACCATTGGTCTGACCCTGTATGACTACTCTTATGACATCATCTTTGGGCATCATAAAAACCCACCCAGTCTGAGGCACACCTCTTCAGGCACGCTGCTGAAGGGGCATGCCTCAGGGGCCTGTTCTACCCCTTAGTGTGTCCTTTGTGAGCACTCAATGTGTAATTAAACTCTGGAATTCGTTGCCAGAGAATGTGCTAAAGGCGGTTAGCTTAGCAGAGTTTAAAAAATGTTTGGACTGCTTCCTAAAGAAAAAGTCCATAGACCATTATTAAATGGAGAAAATCCACTATTTCTGGGATAAGCAGTATAGAATGTTTTGTACTTTTTTGGGATCTTGCCAGGTATTTGTGACCTGGATTGGCCATTGTTGGAAACAGGATGCTGGGCTTGATGGACCTTTGGTCTTTCCTAGTATGGCAAAACTTATGTACTTATGTACCTTGTGGATATTACTGTGACTGTGATGCAAATATTTTTACTTTTAGTAATGAGAAATAGAGAGGTGTGCTGTTAATATTGTAAGGTTTTATGAGAGGTGAAAGAAGTTTTCATTTAGATTATTGTTTTGTTTGATTTTATTATTATTATTATGGAAATAGAAGTAGGTACTGAGAGTCACTGGGGCCATTGGCCAAGAATAGTTTGTAAGCCATGTAGGCTAAATTTGTCCAATCTGGTTGAGGGCCCATTAGTCAAACAATATCACAGTTATAGTAGAATGTGGGAGTTATGGTTCAGAATTCCTTTTATGCAGAGTACTGTTCATTCTAGATTTTCAGTTCATATACCACTTTACATTGATTCCAGTCATAAATCTGATCTTCCTATGCCATGTTCCTTGGTTGATGCTAGATCTATGGGAAAAAAGTTAATGTTAATAAGGGAACTAGTTGATTACTTTCAATTGAGTTTGGCATGTATAACAGAAACCTGGTTCTCAACTACTGAGGGTTCTAGATTACATGCTATTTGTCATCTAGGATATAAATTAATTTACTGTTCTAGGAAGGGGTAATGGCATTTTCTATGGATTGGCTTACAGCTAAAGATGGAGAAAGTTATTCTGGTAAGGATTTAGGACAAATGTGGGCAACCTCAGACCTTGAGGGCCGCAACCCAGTCAGATTTTCAGAATTTCCCCAATGAATATCCGTGAGATCTATTTGCATGCACTGCCTGCATTGTATGATCTCACGGATATTCATTGAGAAAATACTGAAAACTCAACTTGGTCAGATCGTTATAAGATAGATTTTGTTTTATCACTCGCAGAACAGACAGGGAGAGCATCAGTAAAAAGCAATGGTAGATGGTCTAGAAGAAAAGTTAATGTTAAGCTTTTCAAAGCTTATGTTGGAGCTTTGTTTCAAGATGTTGACTATTCAGATGTAGAAAGGGTGGTGCTATATAGTGGAATGAGCAGTTTGTTTATATTATGAATTCAATTGTTCCTCTAAGATGGAGTCAGGAACGAACTTATCCTTCACCATGGTTCACTAAAGTTCTTGATAAACATGATTGTAGAAAGCTAGACTGAGCAAGGCTTAAATCATGATCACCTTTAGATAAATAAGAATGAAGAGACTTTACTATACATGGTTAGAAAGGGAAATTTGAGCTTCAAAAAATGTTATAATTCTACACAAACTGATTCCTTAGAAAATAATGCAACACATACTATGTTGTCAATCTTAAATTCTTTAACTATGCTACCTATGGTTATTGAATCTGAGAAAGGCCTATCAGCTTCTGAGTTGGCAGAAGTTTTTTGCACAAAGAGGATTTCTATCAAGAATCAATTTCGTAATTTTGGGATGAATTTATGCTAATTACCCAGCTGAACTAAAGAAATTAGTATCTAAATATGGTCATAGAAATAGTTTATTCTATCCCTGTCCCACTTATTTGATGAAAGATTTTCCGACTTTTATGGTTAATTTCATTTGTGAATCTGGCTTTGAAAGAAAGTACCTTTTTCTGATGTCTTTAGGACCTATATTGCCTTCTCCTATTTTTGAAGATGAGAGAAAAGACACAAAGCTATGTTCAAATTATAGGCCGGTAGCTAATATTCCATTTCTAGCTAAGTTACTGGAGGTTGTTGTTTCTATTCAATTACGAGATTACTTGTGGAAATTTAATATCTTGGACCCTATACAATCAGACTTGAGAAAAAAAATCATACTGTGGAAAGTTCATTACTTGCTCTACTAATTCAGCTAGATTTATAATCTGTATTTAGATTCCCTTTTACAAAGTGCTGCCACTTTACCATGCGTCATTTCAGCACTACTTCGTGGCACAGCTGACTCCGTATTCTATTAAGGGAGAAGGAGACACTTCTTTAGTGTGAGAATTCTGCTGCTCGCTGTGAGTATTTTGTGCTTCCACATTTGTCTTTTGAACGTTGATGTCCTTTTTTACCGTTCTTAGGCTGATCTGTTTTCTTTGCGGCTTTGGTTGCTAACTATTAGGTGTTTGTGACCTTTGGGACCCTAATAGGTATGTGTCCCTTTTACTGTTTTAATAATTATTTGACATTTTAACTTACAAAGTTGACTTTGAGTATTATTTAGATATCATTTGGATTTTAATGTTCAGATTTTAATGATTTCATTAACATAATCTTTGTGCCTTTGAATTCATAAGAGTTGAGAGTGTGTGCATTTTAATATTATTAATTTCAATTATATATGTCCTAATATATTTGAATGATATTAGTTAGTAGTGTGTCTCCATTATCTTTAGTATATATGTTAAATGTAATGTTGAGAAAGTATTTCATTTTATTTAAATTTCTCATTATTCATTTTTAATGTTTTTATGTTTCACCACACAGTTGTTAACCCCGAACACAGTCTCTAGAGAGGTGAAATGTGGCCACATCAGGTTGTGTTTTAAAGTGGCAAGAATAAAAGCCTTTTTAACTTTTAAAGACATGTGTTCTGCTTTTGTGAACTGTAAGACTCTGATGAGACCACATTTGGAATATTGTGTACAATCCTGGAGACGGCACCTTCAAAAAGATATAAACAGGATAGAGTCAGTCCAGAGTTGGTTACATAAGAACATAACAGTAGCCACACTGGATCAGACCAATGGTCCATCTAGCCCAGTATCCTATTTTCCAAACAGTGGCCAAGCCAAGTCACAAGTACCTGGCAGAAACTCAAATTGTGGCAACACTCCATACTACAAAACCCAGTGGTCTTCGTCATAAAGCGTATGGGGAGGAACTTAAAAATCTCAATGTGTATACTTTTGTAAGGAAGGCAGGAGATGAGAGTTATGATAGAGACATTTAAATACCTATGAGGTATAAATGTACAGAAGGCAAGTCTCTTTCAATTGAAAGGAAGCTCTGGAATGAAGGGATATAGGATGAGGGTGAAAGGGATTAGACTCAGTGGTGGTGAATTTGTGGAATGGCCTCCCAGTGGAAGTGGTGGAGATGAAAACAGTATCTGAATTCAAGAGAGCTTGGGACAAGTAGATAGGATTTTTAAGGGAGTGATAAGGAGAGTAGATGGCATGGATGCTCAGACTGGATAGGCCATATGCATGAGGCATATTTTCAAAGCACTTTGGGAGGCTAAGTTCCATAGGTTTCTATGGAACTTTGGGAGGCTAAGTGCTTTAAAAATGAGCCCCTTCAAGTTGGTCTTTATCTGCCTACATTTTTCTCTGTTTCTATGTTTTCCTATTAGAGAATAGTTTGTAGGCACCCTCCTGGTATCATATGAATGTGTAGAATAGCATTGCGTAAAGGGGTGTCAGAATGTGCAGTCATGTTTGAGGATATACACGTGTTTTTGGACATTGTGGTAACCGGCATATTGGAAACCACATGTAAGTGGAATCATTTTGCATTGTGTAAATTTTAAGGGGTTTTGACGTTAGCATCTGAACTTAGTACAAAAACAGTGCTGGGCAGACTTCTATGGTCTGGGACCTGAGAATGGCAAGGACAAATCAAAGTCGGGTATAAAGTATCACATACCATGTAAATGAGTTTATCATGTTGGATGGACTGTACAGGTCTTTATCTGCCATCATTTACTATGTTACTCTTTGGGGTTCTACATGGAATGTTGCTTCTAATTGGGATTCCGGAATCTTGTAACTCATTAGGATTCCAGAATCTTCAGAACTTTTAGTACAAGAACAGTGCTGGGCAGACTTCTACGGTCTATGCCCTGATCGTGACTGAATAGATATGGATGGGCTGGAGTCTAAATTTTAAGGGGTTTTGACGTTAGCTTCAGAACTTAGTACAAGAACAGTGCTGGACAGACTTCTACGGTCTATGCCCTGATCGTGACTGAATAGATATGGATGGGCTGGAGTCTAAATTTTAAGGGGTTTTGACGTTAGCTTCAGAACTTTTAGTACAGGAACAGTGCTGGGCAGATTTCTACGTTCTGTGCCCTGAGAAAGGAAGGGACAAATCAAACTCGGGTATAAAGTATCACATTCCATGTAAAATGAGTTTATCTTGTTGGGCAAACTGGATGGACCATACAGGTCTTTATCTGCCATCATTTACTATGTTATTAATATGTTACTCTTTGGGGTTCTACATGGAATGTTGCTACTAATTGGGATTCCAGAATCTTGTAACTCTTTAGGATTCCAGAATCTTCAGAACTTTTAGGACAAGAACAGTACTGGACAGACTTCTATGGTCTGTGCCCTGAGAAAGGCAAGGACAAATCAAGCTCGGGTATACATATAAAGTATCACATACCATGTAAATGAGTTTATCTTGTTGGGCAGACTGGATGGACCATTCAGGTCTTTATCTGCCTTCACTTACTATGTTACTATGGTCCTCCTGTCTTCCCATGGTTCAGATTGCTCTGTGAAGTCATGATGACATGTTTCAGATACCATGTTACACAGTGGCCTCTAGGGAACCCTATTTACAAGCCCTACCATGGCAACCTGGATAGAGATAAACTTTCAAATACAAGGATTAAGCTCCTGGAATGATGCTCTGCCATCCTGGGTGGGATTGCTTCACAAGAATACACTGTCATGGTGTTGCTGGCTAATACAAATTGTTGTTACTGAGGTTGTATGGACTCAGGCACAGAAATCTGTGATCCAGTTCACAAGGTTATAACAAGCACAGGTGAGGCTGCAACCCCCTCTCCCTCACCCAGAAAACATGCCACAATTATCACTGTTTATATCTGCAATAATCCTGACATTTTCCAAATTAATCTACATCCCATTTATACAAGATTTAAAGGAAATATCCAACGACATCAACCAAAGCCTACACATCATGCACACATGGGCTGATGCATTTCAGCTGAAACTCAATGCAGAAAAAACACAATGCCTAATACTCACCTCACAACACAACATGAACAAATTCACCACCATTAACACACAAAAATTGAACCTTCCAATTTTGGACACCCTAAAAATTCTTGGAGTTACCGTTGATCGACACCTAACACTTGAGAGTCACGCGAAAAACACAACCAAGAAGATGTTCCACTCAATGTGGAAATTAAAAAGACTAAGACCTTTCTTCCCAAGAACCGTCTTCCGCAACCTGGTACAATCAATGGTACTCAATCACCTAGATTACTGCAATGCACTCTACGTTGGCTGCAAAGAGCAAATAATCAAGAAACTTCAAACAGCTCAGAATACTGCAGCTAGACTCATATTCGGCAAATCAAAATATGAAAGTGCTAAACCCCTACGAGAAAAGCTACACTGGCTCCCACCCAAAGAACGCATCACGTTCAAAATATGCACCCTAGTTCACAAAAACATTCACAGAGATGCCACAGCCTACATGTCAGACCTGATAGACTTACCACCCAGGAATACTAAAAAATCATCCCACATATTCCTTAATCTTCACTTCCCCAACTGTAAAAGTCTAAAATACAAACTAATGCATATGTCAACCTTCTCCTACCTGAGCACACAATTCTGGAACGCGCTGCCACGGAACTTAAAAACGCTCTATGAACTAACTAACTTCCGCAAACTACTGAAGACTCATCTCTTTAACAAGGCATACCATAAAGACCAACATATGTGAACTTTTATACAAATATCCAGAAATGCCTTGCGATATATGTTTGTTATGTTACTAGTATGTTTTTTTTTTCATTATCATGTTATCAAGACCCTCCTGTAAGCTAAATGTATACTTTCATAAATGTTGCCACTACTCATGATGTATTGTAAGCCACATTGAGTCTGCAAAGAGGTGGGAAAATGTGGGATACAAATGCAATAAAATAAATAAATAAATAATCACTTAATACATCAACATTTCTGAGAACCTTCATATATGGGAGGTCATTCATGTTTCATTATTCTAATATATTTCTTTTCTTTTTATATATACATACATAACATAACATAGCATGATAGATTTTACATACTTTATCAAACCCTAAGAGCTTTGAACGGATCACAAAAGTATTCAGATATTCCAATCTACAAAATATAAATCTAAAGAATCACTAAGTAACAGCAGTTATGTATCTGATGTATAAATATTTGTTAAATAACCAAGTTTTAAATAATTTATGGAACTTAAGGTAATCATATTCAATCCATAATTCCAAGAGAAAAGAGTTTCAAAGTCTGACAGCAGCATAGCCGAAAATCTTCCTACATGAAGGATACAGAACTTGAACGGAAGTTTGTTTTTATGAAGCCACTACGAGGATGGTGTGTGGTTGGTAAAGAAATAAGACACAATCGGTTAGAGTGTGCTCGCTCTTGAACATACTCTTATGACCAGGTTGTGGAACTAGGTTTCTCTCTCTGTGTCTTTTGGGGTTTTCTAAGGCTGTTAAAACTTACTTGTTTAAATCTAGCGGTTTGATGACTTGAAATGGAAATAGGCTGGAACCGTTGTTTAATTTAATTTAGTTATATGTTGTACTGTTTTATTATATTATCAATGTAATTCTGTAACCCGTTCTGGGCGCTGTCAGGAGGACAGGATAAATAATGGAATAAATAAATAATAAATCCATATAAAATTTTAAATATAAAGCAAAAGATCTTAAATTAGATTCGAGCAGTTACTTTGACGCCAGTGTAACACTTTCAGCAAAGGGATGACATTATCAAAACGGGTTTTATACAAAAGAATTCTAGCTGCCGTATTTTGAAGCAACTGGATCCTATGTAATGATCCCCCCTCCACTCCCACCCCATCTGGCACTGGGTCTCAAAAATAGCATCCATGACACCTAGTGATACTTTTATGGTACTACCACTAGGGGTCAACCTCCCATAGCCACCTCTGCCCCTCCCCTAACGTGGCCCTAACTATATAGATATATCTGGTTGTTTACCAGTTTAAATGGTCCAATAGTGTCCATATAATGTCCCCTTGGCAAATACATACCTCCCTTTTAATATCAGCCCAAATATGTTTGCATTAGTTTTATAGGAAACTGTTTTAAAATTGGAAAATAAATGCAAACATGCCTTTTTCTTTGTGGATTTTGTCAGAGTTTCAAAGCAAAACAGTGTTGCTTTGAAAATTATATCTGGTCATTAGAGCCAAAATTGTGCGTATTTTCAAATTTTGGAAAGTGTGCTTGTAAATCAGACCTCTTTTCAATCTCATTCTTGGAAACACGTCTTCAAAAAAAAAGGTAAAGCTACATTTCTACAAGCACGTTTACCTGTATTTCAGATGGGCAATTTTAAAGCAGATATAATAATAAACCCTCTGAGTAGACAGAATACATGCAATAATCATGAAAAAAAAATAATGGGAAGAAAAAAGCCTCACAACAAAAACAACCACAAAAGTGGAGAAACTGGATCCACTACAAAGGGAAACGCAGAAACGGAAGAGTAGCCTGATCAACAGGACACTTCCAAAGAGACCAAGAAGACGAAAAAATAAGGAATAAAAAATGTTCTTTAATAGTGGAAGATAAGACTCGACACGGCACCATGTTTCGGTCATAAACGCCTGCCTCAGAAGTCTGTATGTGGTAAACGCCAGTAGGTGAAGCTGAACCAAATCAAGCCTTTAAAAAGACTGATGATTGGTGGATATACAAGAGTCATTGGTGAAAAAGCATGAGCAAAACTGCAAGAAGAATCTTATCCGCAAAAAAAAAATCGCTGTGTCAGCAATGAGTGTCCAGTTGATCACGTTACTCTTCTGTTTCTGGGAAAAGAAGCCTCAACACACTCCAAAACAGACAACAGTTCTCACTGTCATCAAAGGCTGAAAAAAAAACCTTCCATAGTGCAGTTAGAGGGGAATAATCGAACGTCGCCGGCGAAATAGGTCGCCGGCGATCTATTTTGGCGGCGGCGCATCAGCTGGCCGGAACCGTATTTTCAAAAAAAGATGGCCGGCCATCTTTTTTTTTCGATAATACGGTGTGGGCCGGCGAAATGCCTTGGATTTCGCCGGGTTTGAGATCGCCACTTTTGTTTTTCTGCGATAATGGAAAAAACTGCCGGCGATCTCAAACCCGGCGAAATCCAAGGCATTTGGCCGTGGGAGGAGCCAGCATTTGTAGTGCAATGGTCCCCCTCACATGCCAGGACACCAACCGGGCACCCTAGGGGGCACTTCAAACATGTTTAATAAACAACCAAATTAGCTTCCAGGTGCATAGCACCCTTCCCTTGTGTGCTGAGTCCCCCAAATCCCCCCCAAAACCCACTGCCCACAAGTGTGCACCATTACCCTAGCCCTAAGGGCTGAAGGGGGGCACCTACATGTGGGTACAGTGGGTTTTGGGGGGTTTGGGAGGGCTCAACATTACCCACCACAAGTGGAACAGGTAGAGGGGGGATGGGCCTGGCTCTGCCTTTCTGCAGTCCACTGCAACCAACAACAACTGTTCCAGGGACCTGCATACTGCTGTCTGGGTGCTGGGTATGACATTTGAGGCTGGCATACAGGCTGGCAAAAAAGGTTTGTATTTTAATAATTTTAGTGTGGGAGGGGGTTGGCGACCACTGGGGGAGTAAGGGGAGGTCATCCCCCATTCCCTCCAGTGGTCATCTGGTCAGTTGGGGCACCTTTTTGAGGCTTGGTCGTGAAAATAAAAGGACCAAGTAAACCCGGCGAAATACTGCTTATCGCCGGGTTTTATTTTTCCATTATCCGTGAAAGCCGGCCATCTGGTAGCCACGCCCAAGCCTGCCCATGTCCCGCCTTCGCTTCGCTGCCAACACGCCCCTTTGAACTTTTGCCGGCGAGGCGAAGGGAAAGCGGCGAAGCTATCACAAATGTAGCTTTCGAATATATGCTTTTCGCCGCTTTTGCGAAATCGCCGGCCATATCCCGATTTGTGTCGGGAAATAGCCGGCGATTACTTTCGATTATAAGCTGGATATTCTCAATGCAAATTTTCCAAAACAGGAATCGTACTTAACTTAACAGTGTGAGACTCCATCTGCAACTATTCCACAGCCAACAGTTGTCAAAGTTTCGATGTACTGCATCAGGACCCGTGGAACACGTGCTGTAAAAAGCAGAACAAGGGATCAGAGAATATATTATCTCTACTCACAGAAAGGGTTTATTATTATTACTAGTAAAAATGGCCCATTTCTAGTGCCGATGAAACGGGCGCTAGCGGGCACGGGACTCTCTTCCCCTCCCCTTCCGGTACCTGTTCCATCGGCCCAGGAAAGAGAGAGCCCCCTCTTTCCTCCCGTAGCGGTTGCTTCCTTGCTGCATGGTGTGGGAGTCCGGCTCTCGGCATTTCAAAATGGCCGCCGAGAGTTGAAGTCTCGCGAGGCAGCTTGAACTCTCGGTGGCCATTTTGAAATGCCGAGAGCCGGACTCCCACACCATGCAGCAAGGAAGCCACCGCTACGGGAGGAAAGAGGGGGCTCTTTCTTTCCTGGGCCGATGGAACAGGTACCTGTAGACCACCAGGGAGACACGCGTAAGGGGAGGGGAGGTGACAGGGAGGGAGGGAGGTTGGTGAGGTTAAGCGTGTGCTACCGTGGGCGGGGCTATGTGGTGAAAGGGGTGGGGTTCATGTGCACATCAGCGGCGGCTGGGATTTGTTGGAAGGGGAGGAGTAGGGAAACTACTGCTCCCCGTGCGTAAATTTGTTTTCGTGTTCCGCCCTCGACGTCATCACGTGTGACGCGAGGGCGGGGCATGAAGATGTTGTGGTGGCTTCACCACCATGAAACCACGAACCGGTGTGTGAGTGACTTCAGTGACGTCAGTGTCCTCAGAACGTTGAGGCTGCGTTTTATTATAGTAGATTATATTTGTTTATTGACACTATTTAAATCCTCTTATTAATACCAGCATTTTGTAGTCAATTATAAAACAGACCATTTCTGCATTTCAGGCACTGGTTTATCTATGGAAATGCAGTTGAAACACCTGCCCTATGCCTGAAATTCCCAGACTAGAACTATCTAAGATATGTAGTGTCTGGATCTGAGTCAGACCCCTTAGGTTGTCTTGGCAGGATCTACTTTCCTGAATTTTCTGTAGTCAATCAGTCATCAACATAGAATGTTTCAGGGGGTCTTTTAGTAAGCGGCAGTAAGCCCAATGTGGGCTTACCGTTCACTAAACCAGAAGTACCGCCGGGCTAAAGCAGCAGCCTGGCAGTATTTTCCACCCCCAGCGTATGCCATTTCCGGCACTACAAAAATAGTTTTTTTTTTTGTAGCAGCGGTGTTTACCCAGAGGTAATTGGGCAGTGCTGCGTGCTGTCCAGTTACCGTCGGATTAACGCAGAAACCCTTCCCACCATCTCAATGGGTGGCAGTAAGTGCTCCCCCCCTGAAATGACCACATTGCAAGTGTTTCACTTGCCACTTGGCCATTTCTTTTACCTGCTGCAGTAAAAGGAGGCCTCAGCGTGCGTCAAAACCTTGCGCCGATGCCAGTGCAGACCCCCTTTTGCCACAGCTTAGTAAAAGGACCCCTCAATTCTTTGTGTTAATTGTACCGAACTCAGTTCTCGTCTTAATTTTTAAAACTTGGATCATTATGATTTCTTTTACCTGCACCAGAGGCAGTCTAGGGACAGGGTTCCAAAGTATGGGCAAATAAAAGTCTCTGTGGATAATGTTCCTTAAGGTATGTTCAAATGAAAAGGATTTTCGTAGACTGGGCTTAAAGGAAAGCCAGAGTGCAAAAATGCAAACACTGAAAATCGCCCTTGAAATTTTGTGATGCACTTACAGTTATTCTATTTTCTGCATAAATAGTGGAATGCATGAGCTGCAATGGAGAAAGTTACAGAGGTCCGATGGATTACACAGACTCGGAGAAGGAGTGCCAGCGTTGGGATCTTCAGTGGCCTCACCAGCACAAATTTGGGCCAGAGAGGTAGGAGACTTGAATGTTGTTTAAAATAATTGATGAAACACAAAAACGGTTGGGGCAGTAATTAGCTTGGAAAGCTGCCGATTTCAATCCATCACCAGCACAAACCTTCCTCTGGGAGTTATATGCACAGTTGTCTCATTTCAACAGAGTCAGAAGCATTACAAAGTCTGCTGATTTCTTCCCCAGATCACTCTTTGTGGACACTGGCTCACATTAGAAGGCTTTAAAAAGCTAAGAAGAGTTCTAGAAACACACGACTCTGTCACAAATTGCTAAGCTTATAATTTTATGTTGGATAGGTCAAAACTGTTCTATAATATGAATAACATGCAGAATCTGAATTATTTTTCAGTCCAATGCTTTGTTTTTGACTGGAAGGTCAAGGGTTGCACAATAAAAAGGATGGAATTCTGACAGATATCTTGAAATATGTCCACTATCTAGCTTATTTTCGAAAGGGAAGGACGCCTATCTTCCAACACAAATCGGGAGATGGGCGTCCTTCTCTCAAGGTCGCCCAAATCATCATAATCGAAAGCCGATTTTCGGCATCCTCAACTGCTTTCCATCGTGGGGACGACCAGAGTTCAAAGGGCCGTGTCAGCAGTGTACCAAAGGCGGGACGGGGGTGTGGTTAAGAGATGGGCGTCCTAGGCCGATAATGGAAAAAAGAAGGGCGTCCCCGACGAGCATTTGGCCGACTTGGTCCAATTTTTTTCACGACCAAGCCTCGAAAAGGTGCCCGAACTGACCAGATGACCACCAGAGGGAATCGGGGATCACCAACCCTTACTCCCACAGTGGTCACCAACCCCCTCCCACCCCCCCAAAAAATGTAAAAACATTTTTTGCCAGCCTCAAATGTCATACCCAACTCCGTCACATCAGTATGCAGGTCCCTGGAGCAGTTTTTAGTGGGTACTGCAGTACACTTCAGGCAGGCGTACCCAGGCCCATCCCCCCGACCTGTTACATGTGTGCTGGTAAATGTGAGCCCTCCAAAACCCACCACAAACCCACTGTACCCACATCTAGGTGCCCCCCTTTACCCTTTAAGGGCTATGGTAGTGTTATACAGTTGTGGGTAGTGGGTTTTGGGGGGGGATGGGGGGCTCAGCACCCAAGGTAAGGGAGCTATGCACCATGGAAGCAATTTATGAAGTCCACTGCAGTGCCCCCTAGGGCATGTGAGAGGGACCAGTGCAAAGATTGCATAAGAATATTAAATAATAAGGGAGATAAAGGAGAGCCTTGTGGAACTTCTCATGAGGTCCTCCAAGTCTCTGAAAATATTCTCTTACATTTAACCCTATAGGATCTGCCAGATAAAAATCTATGAAACCAGTGGGATTAGCCCATAGTTCCATATTTACACAGGCTGCATCTATCAGTCCTTTCTTTACTTTCATTGCATTACAGCACTGGTAGCCCAGTTTCTTGAGGAAGAGTAGATTCAAGCCCATGTGTACAATGCCTGGAATACCACAGCTGGCCCAGCCGCTCCCTAGAGACATGAAATTATTGGTGACCCTAATTATCAACAGCCTAAATGTGCAGGTGCCCTCAGTCAGCCCTGGATCCACTTCAGCAAGCTACAAGATTAATGCAGCAGCTACATTCCTTCATTTATGGGTTTCTCGGGACTAGCTACGGTTGAAACTATTCACTAATGATCTGGAAAGGGCAGCAGGATGAACTGATCAAATTTACAGATGACACAAAATTATTCTAAGAAGTTAAAACACAAGCAGATTATAAAGAATTTAGGAGGTCTGGGAGGTTTTTCAGTTTCATTTTATATGCTTTGTAGATTTTTTCAGTTTGTATCATTTGAGCTGCTTTTGTTTATTTTATGTTTTCATTTTCATTTTAGCATGTGTTTAATGGTTTTCAAACACATAGTGAAGAAGCAATTTAATAAAGCTTTTTCCAAGTGTAATACATGTTTTAAATGCAGGACTAGGCAGTTGCCTAGCACAGCAGTTTCCAGGGGGCATCAAAGAGCAGAAGCAGTTAAAAAAAACAAACATATTATTTATTTATTTGATTTATTTGATTTATTAACTGCCTTTATAAAGAGATTCACCGAAGGTGGTATTGAAGTTATACCTAGATATTTAGTGCTGACCGGCACCTGAATACCAGAGTTGAATATACAAATACTTTAAAATGTGTTAGTTACATTGAACCAATTCATTTTGAAAAATCGTGGAATATAAATGCTGTTATAAATAAAGAAATAAGATATAGACTGCCCATCAGACGTTTTCCCAGACGATGTCCTAACTTACCAGGAGGGGCATTATCGAACGGGGTGCCCAAGTTTTCCTGAGGACGTCCCCGTGAAGGGGCGGGGAAACCCATATTATCGAAACAAGATGGGCGTCCATCTTTCGTTTCAACAATACGGTCGGGGACGACCAAATCTCAACATTTAGGTCGACCTTAGAGATGGTCGTCCCTGATTTTCAGTGATAATGGAAACCGAGGACGCCCATCTCAGATATGACCAAATCCAAACCATTTGATCGTGGGAGGAGCCAACATTCGTAGTGCACTGGTCCCCCTCACATGCCAGGACACCAACCAGACACCCTAGGGGGCACTGCAGTGGACTTCAGAAAAAGCTCCCAGGTGCATCGCTCCCTTACCTTGTGTGCTGTGCCCCCCAAAACCCACTCCCCACAACTGTACACCAATACCATAGCCCTTAGGGATGAAGGGAGGCATCTAGATATGGGTACAGTGGGCTTGTGGTGGGTTTTGGAGGGCTCACATTTACCACCACAAGTGTAACAGGTAGGGGGGATGGGCCTGGGTCCACCTGTCTGAAGTGCACTGCACCCACTAAAACTGCTCCAGGGACCTGCATACTGCTAACATGGAGCTGGGTATGATATTTGAGGCTGGCATAGAGGCTGGAAATAATATTTAAATTTTGTTTATAGGGTGGGAGGGGGTTAGTGACCACTGGGTGAGTAAGGGGAGGTGATCCCCGATTCCCTCCGGTGGTCATGTGGTCAGTTCGGGCACCTTTTCGTGGCTTGGTCGTAACAAAAGAAGAACCAAGTAAAGTCATCCAAGTGCTTATCAGGGACGCCTAGTGGTGCGCTGGAGCCGGCTCGCACCGGCTCGCAAGAGCCGCTTGTTAAATTTTGACAGCTCTTGCGAGCCGGTTGTTGTTCGGGGCGAGCTGGCTCCATTGCACGAGGTAAGCATGGCAGGAGGGCGCCATGCTTACCTCCCCTCCCCTCCCGCTCCCATCGAAGTCTAGCGATGTCCTTCGCCCTCACCCTCCCCTGCCGCTCCCATCCGTCAGTTTCAATTACCTCCCTCGAAGCCCATCTCCAGCTGCCTTCCCTGCTTACTTCTGAGGAGTTCGCGCCCTTAGTCCCGCCTTCTGACATCATTCTGACGTCATTTCCTTTTTCCGCGACGGCCGGACTAAGGGCGCGAACTCCTCAGAAGCAAGCAGGGAAGGCAGCTGGAGACGGGCAGCAGGGCCTTAAATAATGCGGCGCTTCGAGGGAGGTAATTGAAACTGACGGATGGGAGCAGCAGGGGAGGGTGGGGGCGAAGGACATCACTAGACATGGATGGGAGTGGGAGGGCAGGGGAGGGAGGATAATTGCTGGGCATGGATGGGCAGAGGGGGGCAGGGGAGAGAACTGCTGGGCATGGATGGGCAGAGGGGGGCAGGGGAGAGAATTGCTGGGCATGGATGGGCAGAGGGGGGCAGGGGAGAGAATTGCTGGGCATGGATGGGCAGAGGGGGGCAGGGGAGAGAAGAGAGTTTCAGGACATGGAAGGAGGGGAGAGCAAGAGAAATTCTGGACATGGATGGAGGGAAGGGAAGGGAGAGAGAAGAAATGCTAGACATGGAGGGAAGATAGAGGAAGGAGATTAGATGAGGGAAAAGGAAGTGAGGAGAGAAACTGCACATGGATGGAGAAAATAGGCAGAAGCTGGATCCACTGTACAATCAAGTATGCGGAGGACCAGAAATGAAGAAGAAAGGAGGAAAGAAAAGAAATAAATGGAAAGGAAGCCCTGGAAATGGAGTCAAGGGAAAAGATAGAGAGCAGCAGAATCAGATACTGGACCAGCATGATCAGAGAAACAAAGTCACCAGACAACAAAGGTAGAAAAAAAATAATTTTATTTTCATTATAGTGTTTGGAATATGTTCGCTTTGAGAATCAGGTGCTGAACGTTAAAAGTTTATATTTATTTACTTATTTATGGCATTTTATCCCATATTAAACATGAATTAGATTGGAACCTGGGATCATTTAATTTTTTTTTCCTGGAGAGAGTAATGCATTGCCCCCACCCCACCCCCGGCTATAGCCAGCTCTGCAATTTTAGGGGGGCGCAGAGGTGGGGGGGGGGGCGCAGAGGTGGATGGGGGGGTGCAGTGGTGGATGGGGGGACACCGAGGTGGACCGGGGAGAGAGCCTGTTGTTAAAAATTTACCAGCACACCACTGGGGACGCCCTTCTATTTTTGATTATGGGTCGAGGATGCCCATATGTTAGGCACGCCCAAGTCCTGCCTTCGCTACACCTCCGACACGCCCCTGTGAACTTTGGTCATCCCCGCGATGGAAAACAGTTGGAGACACCCAAAATTGGCTTTCAATTATGCCGATTTTGGGCGACCCTGTGAGAAGGACGATCATCTTGCGATTTGTGTCGAAAGATGGGCGTCCTTCTCTTTCGAAAATAAGCCTGATAGTGGAATTCTTCCCATATGAGGAAAGACTAAAGAGGTAAGGCCTTTTCAGCTTGAAATAGAGACAACTGAGGGAAGATATGACTGAGGTCTATAAAATCCTGAGTGGGGTGGAACGGGCAAAAGTGAATCGATTATTCACATTTTCAAAAAGTACAAAGGCCAGGGGACACTTAATGAAATTATATGGAAATACTTTTAAAACAAATAGGAGGATATATTTTTTTACTCAAAGAATAGTTCCATGAAGCTGCCTGGGCCCATGCCTCCATTCTGATTGACTGTGCCTGGGACTGAAGCCTCGGATGACGTCATCCAGAGAGCCCAAGCAACAGCAGCGCAAGTCGACCTGTAGCCCGCCACCACGCACGCCAACACCAGCCCGCCCACCCAGCAGCGTGAGTCGACCAACAGCAGCGCAAGTTGACCCGCAGCCCGCCACCACGCACACCAATGCCAGCCCGCACACCCAGCAGCGCGAGTCGACCTGCAGCCCGCCCCGTCAAAACAAATAGCAAAGAAACCGCCAGCTCACAGGCCCGCAGCCAGTCAAAAACGGCACCCATGGCAACCAGAAAGAAAAACAAAGGACTGACAGTCCAACAGAAACCATGCCCGCTGCCCGTCAAATTTAAAGCCAGACCGCCCGCCCAGCAGTGCAAGTCCACCTGCAGCCCGCCCCGCCAAACCACATCGCTACGAAACCGCCAGCCAGCCCACCCACTGCCAGTCAAAAACGGCACCCACAGAAAAACAAATCACAAATGCACACCAGGTAAGAGAAAACGAGATCTTCACCCCCACACACACTTCAACAAACCCATCACCCCACCCCACCCCCTCTGTCATTCTGACAGTGAAAAAAAAAGGAACACCCTGTCAGGAGGGGGGGGGGAGACGACTCTGGAACTGAGAGGGGGGACCCTGGAACTGGGAGGGAGGGAGGGAGGGGGGATGAGGACCCCTGAACAGGGAAGGAGGGAGGGAGAGAGAGAGGGGGGGGGGGGGTCCTGGGACACACTCTCATTGTCACACACACACTCTCTCTCTCACAGACACACTCGCACCCAGTCTCTCTCTCTCTCTCTCTCACACACACACACTCGCACATTCACTCTCCCTCACACAGTGACTATCAAACACACTATCTCAAACAGACACACTCTGAGGAAAACCTTGCTAGCGCCCGTTTCATTTGTGTCTGAAACAGGCCTTTTTTACTAGTAAATACATGAAATAGGCGATAACACTTAGGGGTCTCTTCCTAAGGTGCATTACCCGTTTTTAGCTCCCATTAAGAATTTTTTATTTTATTTATTTGTAGCATTTGTATCCCACATTTTCCCACCAATTTGCAGGCTCAATGTGGCTTATGTTTGCCATAATGGCGGTTGCCATTTCCGGGTAACAAAATTACAAATGGTGTTGCGTTAAGGTGCATACATACATGGTAACATAGATGGAACATAACATACATGGAACAGTTCATGGTATATATATATATATAATTAACAATACTACTCAAATAGGGACACAGTAGAACTACTGGAGCTAACCTGAATATTAATTACAAACCCAGAGACACGGCAGTTGGCTCCCGAGCTGAGAAGTCTCATTCAGGCATGCAGCCGATTTGAATCGATTAAAGTAGGTGAATTTAGATGAAGAAGATGATGCGGTGGTTCCTCCTGACGAAGTGAGCGAAATGCGGTCCTGCATAGGGGAACCGACGTTTGTATAAGGAACAAGCTGACATCAAATGTGGGAGTGATAAACTCATTCCGTTCATCCAGTACCTGGGGATTACTGAAAGTTGTTTTACTTACATTGAGAACTGTGTCAGAGACTATTATAACAACTTCACGGAGATAAATTGGAACTGTGAAGTAGCAAGTACCCATGTGAAAATTGGGACAAGATATTTAAGAAGATATTAATAGTCTGACAATGTAGTAGAACGTAAAAATTCAAATAATTATAAGTGAGAATAATATGAGCATTTGTATACATAAATGTTATTAGTACATAAAATGAAATGTTACTAGACAGGTATTATGAATGAATGTGGAATGAGTGAATGAGTGAGTATTATTGTCATTATTGTTTTTAAATATGATATGTGCTTAATTTCGGAGCACATTTTTTCAATAAAGATACTTGTAATAATAGACTGGAGCGGGTTTGTAATTAATATATATATATATACCATGTGCATACATACATGGTAAAGAAGAATAATTTATGGTATTGCATGAAGGTTCCTGAGTGATAATTGGATTATAACATACATTAGGTCATCGACTATGGAGAGACCATATTCGACATAAGCAGGGCAACCGAGAGGGGGGGACAGGGGGGACAAAAGTCCCGGGGCCTGGGCCCGGTGCCGCCGCCACCTGGCCCGCCCTCTGTCGCCGCCTGGCCCGCCCTCCGTCACTCCCGGAACTAACCTTAAGCCTCCTTTCACTTTGCAGCAAGCAGCAGCAGGTCAGGCCACTCCTTCCTTCCATGCCCCACCCTCGCCTGACGTAACGTCCGTGAGGGCGGGGCACAGAAGGAAGGAGGAGAGGTCTGCCCTGCTGCTGCTTGCTGCGAAGTGAAAGGAGGCTTAAGGTTAGTTCCGAGGGCCCGGCCCGATTGCGGGTGGAGGGGGGCCCAGCGACCATGGGCGGCAGGGGGGCCTGGCAATCTCAGGTGGGCGGGGCCCGGCGATCTCGGGTGGGCGGCGACCTCGGGTGGGGGGGCCCGGGGGTGGCCTTGTCCCGGGACCGGCTCCGGCTCTCGGTGGCCCTGGACATAAGGATTGAAGTGATATTGCTTGTTCACTAATAGCAAAGAAGTTAATCAGTCAAGTGATTAGTGATCACTGTCAGCATTTAGCATATACTAATTGTTTGCATTAGCTAAAAATGCTAATACACTTATTAAAAGATCCCCTTAGTACCTCTGATTCAAAAAATAAACCTTGCTTTCTCTACCTCACCACCTCTCCCTCCACTAGTCCGTTCCCCTCTCTCTCTCCTTCCCCTCATTCCCTTTCCTCCTTTCCTGAAGTTACTATTGAGGAAACTACACTTCTCCTTTCTTCCTCAAAATGTACCACCTGTTCCTCTGATCCCATTCCCACCCACCTTCTTAATGCCATCTCTCCTGCTCTTATTCCTTTTATCTGTCACATTCTCAACCTCTCACTTTCCACTGCGACTGTCCCTGCTGCCTTTAAACATGCTGTGGTCACACCTCTCCTTAAGAAGCCTTCACTCGACCCTACTTGTCCCTCTAATTACCGACCCATCTCCCTCCTTCCTTTTCTCTCCAAATTACTTGAGCGTGCTGTTCACCGCCGCAGCCTTGAGTTTCTCTCCTCACATGCTATTCTTGACCCACTACAATCTGGTTTTCGCCCTCTCCACTCAACCGAAACTGCACTTACTAAAGTCTCCAATGACCTATTACTGGCTAAATCCAGAGGTCAATATTCCATCCTCATTCTTCTTGATCTTTCCGCTGCTTTTGACACTGTCGATCACAGCATACTTCTCGATACCCTGTCCTCACTTGGATTCCAGGGCTCTGTCCTTTCCTGGTTCTCTTCCTACCTCTCCCTCCGCACCTTTAGTGTTCACTCTGGTGGATCCTCTTCTACTTCTATCCCTCTGCCTGTCGGCGTACCTCAGGGTTCTGTTCTTGGTCCCATCCTCTTTTCTATCTACACTTCTTCCCTTGGTTCATTAATCTCCTCTCATGGCTTTTCCTACCATCTCTATGCTGATGTTTTAGTGAATTCATATTAGGCTATTTTAACAATAAATAGCAGAGAATATGCTACGTTTTCTATAGCAATGGGATAAACCACTATTATTGTATCTCCTGACAGCAGATACAATGAAGTTAAAAGAACTTCTCATTTTTTCAGGAAAAGAACTAAGAAAGTGGCACATAGGATCACAAATCTAATAGTAGAATGAAAGAAGCCCTCATTGATAATGAGAAGTTTGGGGTCTGAACACTGGGCTTAGGTCCCGGGAGAGACAGTTTTCTTAATGAGATTTGTATTGTATTTTGGCTTTCACAATCCACATTTAATTGGCCTTTTGAACAGGGGGATACCTGTTTATGATTGATGAAATGTTGTCTGTGGTTTTCAGATACCCTGACAAGGGCCTGGAAGATAATTACTGCCGGAATCCTGATGGCAAGTCGAGGCCCTGGTGTTATACGCTTGACCCTAAGACCCCCTGGGAGTTCTGCAACATTAAACCCTGTGGTAAGCTGAAGTGAAATTGAGGACTTTCATTCCTTTTTCAGAATTTCAAATGAAAAAATACAAATGTTTCTTGCTCTTCCTTCATATTATAGAAAATAACTTCATAATATGCTATTAAATACCCTGGCTTTGCTGTTATTTATTTATCTATTAGGATTTATTTACTGCATTTTTGAAGGAATTAACTCAAGGCGGTGTACAGTAAGAATAAATCAAAAATAAGCAATAGACAATTACAGCAGTAAAAATATTCAAACAGCAATACAAAATAAGGCATGGTATACTACTTACAATGTCTACACAATATGTAATAGAACATTTTAATAGACAGCATAGGGTATAAGCAAAGATGGAACCTATAGATAGGTAAAAGAGTAAGAGGAGTTAGAAAATAAGGGGACTAATTTAAATAAAGCTCCACATGAGAGCAGAAAGATGATTAAATATTATCTCAGCTAGGGTAGGAGTAGATAAACATGCCCTGCTACAGTATGTACAGCCCGTGTCACTCCTTGTGTGTATGTGAGAGAGAATAAGAAGTTAGTTACTTCCTCTATTAAAGGCCTGGTTGAAGAGCCAAGCTTTCACCTGCTTCCTGAAGTAGAGATAGTCTTGTATTAAGCGGAGCCTTTCAGGCAGTGCATTCAAGAGTGTGGGGGTTAATCTGGAGAAGGCTCGCTTGCGGGTATCACATCGTGTAATGTCTTTTGGAGAGGGTATGGTTAGGGATACTCCTTAGTGTCCTTGGAGGTGTGTAGAGGGTGATCCTGTTCTTCAAGTACTCAGGGTCATTTCCTTTAAGGGCCTTGAATATCAGACATAGAGTTTTAAATTTAGCCCTGTATTGTACTGGTAACCAATGAAGTTTTTGCAAAAATGGTGTGATGTGGTCACGTCACTTGCAACCTTCTATGAGTCTTGCTGCTGCATTCTGAATCAACTGGAGCTGGTGGAGGCCCTTTGTAGCCAGACCATCGTATAGTGCATTGCAGTAATCTAGTCTTGATGTTATCATGGCACACACAACTGGGATAAGATTTACCTTCTCGATATAAGGAGAGAGGCAGCGTAGCTGTCGCAAATAGTAGAGGCAGCTCTTGAAGGTTGCTTGGATTTGGGGAATCAAAGTAATTGTTGAATCTAACTGTATTCCAAGGTTCCTGACTTGTGATTTGAGGGGGGAGTTCATACTTCCCAAAAGAGATTGTGTTGTCCAGTATGTATCCACTTAAGTTAGGGACCCAGAGAAGCTTGGTTGTACTTGGGTTCAGGCAAAGTTTGTTGTGTTTAGCCCATTCTTGAATTGATGTTAGACAGGTAAACAGTTTATTCAGGACTGTAGTTAAGTCAGGTTCAGTGGGTATCAATCCTTGTGGGACCCCACAGGTCAGTGCCTATGGTGGCGATGAGGTGCTTCCAAATATTATAGACTGTTGCCTGTCTGATGCATAGGATCTGAACCAAGCAAGTACTGTTCCATTGATACCTGTATCTGCTAGCATATATCATGATCCACAGTGTCTAAACATGCTGAGAAATCTAGCAGTACTAACACCTAGACAAATCCCCTGTCTCGGTTTCTGTGAAGATCATCTAATAGGGATATGAGGACCGTTTCTCTTCTTTAATTGGGACTGAATCCAGATTGACATGGATCTAGCCAGTTCCTCTCTTCTAGCCAACCACTGAGCTGAGACAGACCCCTAGAAAATGGGGTGTTGGATACTGGTCGGTAACTTTCAAGTTTGTCCTGGTCAAGGCTGTTCTTCTGTAGCTAAGGATGCACCACTGCCCTTTTTAATGCTGTTGGTAGTTGCCCATTAGAAAGAGAGGAGTTCACAATTTTTGTGGTGCCTTCTATGAAACCCATACTTAGAAACCCATACTTGCTTGCTACACTATCTTTGATGGGCAGGGGTCGAGGGAGCAGGTAGTTGGTTGAAGGTCTCTTAGGATTTTGTCAAGGCTCTCTTCTGTAGTTCAGAATGTCTCGGCATTTCTCATTACGGGTTGCTTGTGTTTGCAACACAATACACCAATTTTGCATGAATTGCCCTGGCTTCCAGTTAGGTAGAAAATTTCATTTAAAATTTTATTTCTGATTCATACGGCACTAAAAAAGGAATCTGCATTGTATCTGTCCTCTATTTTTAAACTTTATGTGCCAAATCGATCACTCAGATCAGAGGAGTCTGTTTGCTTGTTTGTCCCATTTTGAAAATACATGAGAACACGTTCTCTGTGGCAGGCCTAACGATGTGGAATTTGTTACTGGTGTATATTAGAAGAACTACAGATACCGTGCAATGTAAGAAACTTTTAAAACCTCATCTGTTGTTAGAGGTTATCATTTAACATAAAATTTAAACTAGCAGGTAGACGTGGGGATTTAATTTCTGCCTGTGGCCGGAAATGAAGAGAGTCATCACAGGGTCAGCATAGCAGATTGTTGTGTTACGATGTAGAGCTCTGTATGCATTTGGTTGCATTTTAATGTTTGTTTATTCTGTCCAGTTCTGATGTGTATTTTATTGATAAAACTAAATCAAAGCTTGAAAAGATGAGTCTTCTCCTTCTTATTGTCTCCCAACAGCACACAACATTGTGAACACTACCGACATTACGACAGAGTGCATCAAAGGCCAGGGAGAGGGCTTTCGAGGTACGGTGAATGCCATATATAGTGGAACCCTGTGCCAACGCTGGGACGCTCAGTATCCTCATCAACACAACTTCACTCCTGAGAACTACAAATGCAAGTGAGTAGTAAAGATTGTGCAGAGGGAACTTCCCTCTTAATATGAAAATAGAGCATCCCATTAAGTTACGTTTTAAGGCCTTGATTCACTAAAGTGTTTCTCCCACTCTGTGTCTCTGAGGGGAAAAAAAGCTAATTAAAGAAGACCTTTTTCAATCTTAACTGCTGCTTTTATTTTGTAAGAGCACATCCTCTTGGCTAGTGATATAAAGAAATATAGTAAAACCAATGGAAGAAATTGATGGTGCTGAAATAGGAATGGGTTGTCATTCGTAGCAACGTAGGACATGGCAACAACATATTCCATATTCTTGCATGTCGTTAACATGAAAACAAGGGGAAATGCTGTATCTTCAGAAAGAATGTAACATTCAAAGAGAGTGAATACCATATTAATTCAACTTGATATGACACCCTGATGTGAGCACATCCCCTATATTTAACATGTAAAACAAATGGAAGTACAGAATCAACTGATTTGTAACACACAGAAGCCTTCTGCTTTCATAGAAAAGTCAATCTACCAAATAAGGTCAATTTGCCAAATTGAGAGGCTACTGCTGGGGGCCATAGCTGCCATTTTGACCCAGGATGGCAGTGTAGCATGAGAAGAGGGGAATTGCACTTTTCTTATCCTCTAGACTACCGGAAAGTGCTGGGGGGGGGGGGGGGGGGTGATCATATGTTCCTGGGGATTCTGCTTCAAAAGTGGTCTCCTATTGGGGTTATATGTATCTGGGGTGTCCCACAGAGGGGAATATGGATTGCGAGCCTCTCATTAGGATTTGGGCTCAGGGAGTGGGTATTGGAGCTGAGGTTTTTCTTTTTGGGTACTGCTCCCACACTACCTGGTGTACACTTAACACCGTCTCTTGAGGTAGTGTTAATACACCCTCACTATCGGCCTCCCTGGCAGTTGCCGTGTGTTAAGGTACCACATTCTCACTGTCGGTACTGGCTACATCTGTCCTGTTCCCACCTCAACTCACACCCAACAGCATAGGATTTTTTATCATACTATGAGCACAATCAGGGGTGTAGCAAACATCCCTAAATATTAGTGTAGTACATATTAGTAGACATCACTTGGAAAGGGGATGGAACGATATATTGCTTTCTGTGGTTACAGTCATAGCGGTTTACATATTGTATGTAGGTATTTGCTATTTTTATGATGTTATGATGCTTTATTTTACATTTTTAATGAGTGATATTTATTTTATTGTTATATTTCTATACCTGCCTTGAGATACTTGATTGGAAGGTATATATCAAATCTAATAAATAAATAAATAGATAAACTGTCCCTGTAAATGCTATTTCCAAAGAAAAGTTACATTTCAGTACCATTATCCTAAAGTAAATTGCAACAAACATTTATCTTTATAGGGATTTGATGGAAAATTACTGTCGAAATCCAGATGGAGCAGAGTCACCTTGGTGTTTCACCACTGATCCCGATACTCGGATCGGGTATTGCACGCAAATACCAATGTGTGATGTCTTTACTACAGAAGGTACTGTATGAGTCATGTATCACTTATCGTCCTCCTGATTATCCCTTAGAAATAGCTAGAAGTTTTTCCATAGAATAAAAGTGGTGACTAGTGTGTGTCAGTAAATAATTTCTTCTTTTATTTCAGTGAATGGAGTAGCACCTTATAAGACAGTACTAGTGCATTCACTGAGCCCGTTGTGATCTGATAAACCACAATAAAACTGGGCTGGTCAATGCATTCCAAGAAATGTTCGATATCTCTTTGTGAATTCTGTATTTCTTCTATCACATATAGACTTTATGAAACTGGAAGACTGAGCATCCAAATGGCACACGAAATTTAATGTAGACAATTGCAAAGTGATTCATGTAGGGAGAATTTTCTGAATTATAATTTCATGATGCTAGGTTCAACATTAGTAGTCACCAACCAGGAAAAGGTTTGAGGTGTCATCATGAATAATATGTTGAAATCTTCTGCTCAGTGTGCAGCAGCAGCAGCCAAAAAAGGAAACAGATTGTTAGGAATTATTAGGAAAGGAACCAAGAATAAAACAAAGGATATCATAATGCCTCAGAATCACTCCATGGTGTGACTATACGTTGACAAGATGTGAAATTCTGATTGCCATATCTAAAAAAAAAAAAAAGGCATTCCAGAATTTAAAAAGGTACAAAGAAGGGTGAGCAAAATGATAAAGAGGATGGCAGGCTCTCATATGAGAAAGGCTAAAGAGGTTAGGGCTCTTCAGCTTGGAAAAGAAACGTCTGAGAGGGGATATGATTGAGGTCTACAAAGTCCTGAGTGGTGTAGAATGGGTAGAAGTGAGTCGATTTTTCACTTCTTCAAAAAGTACAAAGACCAGGGGACCAGATCATTTACTTTCTGTATTTTTTTTTTAAGTTCAAACGCTTTCTATTAACAATTTTAAAGAACCAAAATAAGGTATCCTTTTATTCCTAGAGTGCTATAACGGGAATGGCAATGGCTACAAGGGAAACATGGCTATCACAAGACTTAAACTGACGTGTTCGATGTGGAATGAGAACATGGAAGACTTAAAGAGGTACATGAAGTACAGCTACACGTGAATGTGCAGAGATCACATGTACTTAGGCTAGAGAAGCTTTTTGGTTGAGTTCTTGAGATGTGCTGCCAGAGTCTTAGTTCGGGGGGGGGGGGGAGGGACTGACCAGTCTGTAAATAGGGTAGTGCCTGAGGACCCACTCTCCCCTAACCAGTAATACCAAGTAATATATGTCAGATGGATGGTTAGGGGCACATGACCCTTATTGCTCAGGGACCCAAATCACTGTCAATCTGCCCCTTCCTTAGTCAAATACCATTGGGAAACCTTTGTATTATCTGCAGTTTGATGATGTTTCATTTAAGTCACTTTAAGAAATAGAGAAATTGACAACGGACAAAGACAATGCGGCTGATGTTCAGATCGCATAGGTTAGCTGGGCTAATTCCCCCAGTCCGCAGTGATGCTAGATATTCAATGTCGGGCCGTTTCCGGTGACCGGCATTGAATATCTGGTTTATTTTTAGTTTGTTTCAACATAACCGGCTAAGTAGATATACAGACTTAGCCGGTTATCTTGAAACCGGCCACAGATACCCCACGTTTTCAAGCAGCCATACTTGGCCACTAAACTCAGGCTGAAAATTGGCAGATAACCGTTCACAGAATCTTTTTCTCCCTAAGTGCGGGAGTTTTTTGATGTCTGTGAGTTTTTTCGGAAGGCGGTAGGAGCCCATGATGTTGGCCATTTCAGTGGAGTCCTAATGTTAGGTTCCCTGGGCCGTTGAGGCTATTTTATTTATATAAATTTCTTATGTCAGATCAAAGTCTTGCGCTCACCTATAGACTGTATAAAAGGAGTGACACATTAGTGTTTTTGAGATAACCGGTTATATCACCCAATATATCCGATCCTGGCCAGTTAAATGCTTTTGAATATTGGGAGCAATAGGCCCACCCACATCAACTATTAAGCTCTAGATTCCTTTCCTCCGCCATACAGATCCTCTGGATTTATCCTTGCTTCCTTGAATTCAGATACAGTCCTCTGCTGTGAGGCTGTTCCAAGCATCTCCAACCTTTTCATAAAAACACATTTTTCTACATTATTTTTGAGGTTATCCCTTTTCTTCATCATCCTATGTTCCCTCATTCCAGAGCGTCTTTTCAAATGAAAGAGGCTCAACCTCTTGTGCATGTGGAATGGAGGAGTGGCCTAGTGGTTAGGGTGGTGGACTTTGGTCCTGGGGAACTGAAGAACTGAGTTTGATTCCCACTTCAAGCACAGGCAGCTCCTTGTGACTCTGGGCAAGTCACTTAACCCTCCATTGCCCCATGTAAGCCGCACTGAGCCTGCCATGAGTGGGAAAGCGCGGGGTACAAATGTAACAAAAATAAAATAGATACTATTGGAGATTCTACATAGAATGTTGCTACTATTGGAGATTCTACATGGAATGTTGCTATTCCACTAGCAACATTCCATGTAGAAGGCTGCGCAGGCTTCTGTTTCTGTGATATGCAGGACGTCAGACTCACAGAAGCAGAAGCCTGCGCAGCCACATTGGTGATCTGCAAGGGCCGACTTCTACATGGAATGTTGCTAGTGGAATAGCAACATTCCATGTAGAATCTCATAATAGTAGCAACAGTGGAGAAGTGGCCTAGAGGTTAGGGTGGTGGAGTTTGGTCCTGGGGAACTGAGGAACTGAGTTTGATTCCCACTTCAAGCACAGGCAGCTCCTTGTGACTCTGGGCAAGTCACTTAACCCTCCATTGCCCCATGTAAGCCGCACTGAGCCTGCCATGAGTGGGAAAGCGCGGGGTACAAATGTAACAAAAATAAAATAGATACTATTGGAGATTCTACATGGAATGTTGCTACTATTGGAGATTCTACATGGAATGTTGCTATTCCACTAGCAACAATCCATGTAGAAGGCTGCGCAGGCTTCTGATTCTGACTCACAGAAGCAGAAGCCTGCGCGGCCACATTGGTGATCTGCAAGGGCCGACTTCTAGTGGAATAGCAACATTCCATGTAGAATCTCAAATAGTAGCAACAGTGGAGGAGTGGCCTAGTGGTTAGGGTGTGGACTTTGGTCCTGGGGAACTGAGGAACTGAGTTCTATTCCCATTTCAGGCACAGGCAGCTCCGGTACTGCAGAAATTCTGACATTCACATTTACACCTACTCTGAAGCAGATCATATGTGCATGTGATGAATTTCTACTCACATTTTATAAATACACACTGAAAAGTCAACCTCAGCTCTGCTCCGCTCAAACTACAGCTCCTCCCCTCTCCAGGAACACCTACATTGCCCTACCAAATATAAATGCCCACCACCAACAGCAGTAATTTGTCTGGATGTTAATTTAGCATCTCGCTGCCCAGTTGGTGCTGTACATGGTTGTCAATGGACTCTGAAGCAGAAAACACCTCTTAACTGAGTCAATGGATGATTCTTGGAAAGGTAAAATAATTCCACAATTGGACAAATTGAACTTTGCTACTGACCAATAAGGGATGATGTGGAAGGGTAAAAAAAATAGATGCTCAGACATGAAGGGCAATTCCTGCTGTCACACTAGACAAGAGAAATTTTGTGGGCTGGTTTGTCCAAAAGGTTCTGATTTGCTGACAGTTCCTACATTACTAAATAATATAGGAGTAATGACTGGTAAACAGAAATAAAATGAAAGCATTTAACAAATATGTGTTCATTATTCTGCAGGCTTACCTTCAGAGGACCAGATGAAAGCATCCTGGATAAAAATTACTGCCGAAATCCTGATAACGATGCCCATGGCCCATGGTGCTACACAGATAACCCAACCATCCCATGGGACTATTGTGCCATATCAAAATGTAAGTGGTCCAGTCTCTCATTTTCAAGCTTACGTGTAGAGTTTCAGAATTAGGAAGTAATAGGGTAATTTTTTAACTTTCCATATTAATTATACTCAGGTACTCTCGCTTTGAAAATTATTCCCAAGAAAACTATGTGCACACATGTACAGCTGCTTTTTGGGGTATGTAATATTTCCTTGAAAAGTTACATATGTGCTTGAATTTTCTAAAGTATAATATGTAAATGTAACATGTCTTTAAACACACATAGGAGGAAATTCTATCAATGAAGTTGGGCACTGAAAATGTTTGGCACTAGGAAGCTACTCTCTAAAGGGTGCCCCTTATATAGAACAACACAGAGGCGTGAAGTCCGCACTGGACTTATGCTGGCACCCAACTTGGGCGCACTTAGGCCAAATTCTGTAATTGCATGTACAACGTTTCAGAATGCCCCTGGCCAAGCCCCCTTTTCAGATACGCGTTCTGAGAGTTAGACGCTGAGCCTTATAGAATACATTACAACATGCTGTGTGCGCACATTCTAATTCATGCCAATTAACTGCAATAATTGGTTGTTAGCACCCACCTATTTTTAGTTAAGGGCTCGTTAATCAATTAAGTTGCGTGCAGAACTTGGGCAAATGCTCAAATTTTGGAGTGCAACTTTGTGCACATTATATAGAATCCAGGGGATGTAGCTTTACCCATAGAAAGAATCCAGGGGATGTAGCTTTATCTGAAGATGGAATCCAGGGGATATTTATTTATTTATTTATTTATTTATTTATTTATTTATTTATTTATTTATTTTATTGCATTTGTATCCCACATTTTCCCACCTATTTGCGAGCTCAGTGTGGCTTACAATACATTGTGAATGATGGAAAAACAGTTTGTTACAATTCGATTATGGGTTACATTATGAAGAGTTATGGGAAGACAAAGTCAAAATATCATTAGGGGAATAGAGCAATGGAATGTACCAATGGGAAAATGGTAGGGCAATAGAACAATAGCGAGAGAACATTTGGGTATGACAATTTTATCTGTGGGTAGAGTTTTAAAAGTGGTGAAAGTATGGGGGAAGAGAATTCAGAAGAAGTGTAGTGATGCATTTCTATTAGTGTGTATGGACTTCATGTGTTTTGATCCTTGCGATAAGTTTTCTCAAAGAGATGAGTCTTCAATAGTGTGCGGAAGTCAGTTAATTCGTAGATCGTTTTCAGGTTGCGTGGTAGTGTATTCCAGAATTGCGTGCTCATATAAGAGAAGGTTGATGCGTGAAGTACTTTGTATTTTATGCCTTTGCACTTAGGGAAGTGGAGATTGAGGAAAGTGCAGGATGATCTTTTAGCGTTTCTGGGTGGCAGGTCTATTAAATCAGACATCTATGTATGTATATAGCTTTATACGTACATAGAATCCAGGGTATATAGCTTTACCCGTAGAAAGAATCCAGGGGATATAGCTTTATCCGTAGAAAGAATCTAGGGTATATAGCTTTATACATACATAGAATCCAGGGGATATAGCTTTATACGTACATAGAATCCAGGGGATATAGCTTTACCCATAGAAAGAATCCAGGGGATATAGCTTTATCTGAAGATGGAATACAGGGGATATAGCTTTATCCATAGAAAGAATCTAGGGTATATAGCTTTATACATACATAGAATCCAGGGGATATAGCTTTATACGTACATAGAATCCAGGGGATATAGCTTTACCCATAGAAAGAATCCAGGGGATATAGCTTTATCTGAAGATGGAATCCAGGGGATATAGCTTTATCCATAGAAATAATCCAGGGGATATAGCTTGACCCGTAGATAGAATCCAAGGGATATAGCTTTATAAGTACATAGAATCCAGGGGATATAGCTTTACCCGTAGAAAGAATCCAGGGGATATAGCTTTATACGTACATAGAATCCAGGGGATGTAGCTTGACCCGTAGATAGAATCCAGGGGATATAGCTTTACCCGTAGATAGAATCCAGGGGATGTAGCTTTATCTGAAGATGGAATCCAGGGGATGTAGCTTTGTCCATAGAAAGAATCCAGGGGATGTAGCTTTACCCATAGAAAGAATCCAGGGGATGTAGCTTTACCAGAAGATGGAATCCAGGGGATATAGCTTTATCCGTACATAGAATCCAGGGTATATAGCTTTACCCGTAGAAAGAATCCAGGGGATGTAGCTTTACCAGTAGATCGAATCCAAGGGATGTAGCTTTATCTAAAGATGGAATCCAGGGGATATAGCTTTATCCGTACATAGAATCCAGGGGATGTAGCTTTATCTGAAGATAGAATCCAGGGGATGTAGCTTTGTCCATAGAAAGAATCCAGGGGATGTAGCTTTACCCATAGAAAGAATCCAGGGGATGTAGCTTTACCAGAAGATGGAATCCAGGGGATATAGCTTTATCCGTACATAGAATCCAGGGTATATAGCTTTACCCGTAGAAAGAATCCAGGGGATGTAGCTTTACCAGTAGATAGAATCCAAGGGATGTAGCTTTATCTAAAGATGGAATCCAGGGGATATAGCTTTATCCGTACATAGAATCCAGGGGATGTAGCTTTATCTGAAGATAGAATCCAGGGGATGTAGCTTTACCCATAGAAAGAATCCAGGGGATGTAGCTTTACCAGAAGATGGAATCCAGGGGATATAGCTTTATCCGTACATAGAATCCAGGGTATATAGCTTTACCCGTAGAAAGAATCCAGGGGATGTAGCTTTACCAGTAGATCGAATCCAAGGGATGTAGCTTTATCTAAAGATGGAATCCAGGGGATATAGCTTTATCCGTACATAGAATCCAGGGGATGTAGCTTTATCTGAAGATGGAATCCAGGGGATGTAGCTTTATCTAAAGATGGAATCCAGGGGATATAGCTTTATCCGTACATAGAATCCAAGGGATGTAGCTTTATCTGAAGATGGAATCCAGGGGATGTAGCTTTATCTGAAGATGGAATCCAGGGGATGTAGCTTTATCTGAAGATGGAATCCAGGGGATGTAGCTTTATCTGAAGATGGAATCCAGGGGATGTAGCTTTATCTAAAGATGGAATCCAGGGGATATAGCTTTATCCGTACATAGAATCCAAGGGATGTAGCTTTATCTAAAGATGGAATCCAGGGGATATAGCTTTATCCGTACATAGAATCCAAGGGATGTAGCTTTATCTGAAGATGGAATCCAGGGGATGTAGCTTTATCTGAAGATGGAATCCAGGGGATGTAGCTTTATCTGAAGATGGAATCCAGGGGATGTAGCTTTATCTGAAGATGGAATCCAGGGGATGTAGCTTTATCTGAAGATGGAATCCAGGGGATGTAGCTTTATCTGAAGATGGAATCCAGGGGATGTAGCTTTATCTGAAGATGGAATCCAGGGGATGTAGCTTTATCTAAAGATGGAATCCAGGGGATATAGCTTTATCCGTACATAGAATCCAAGGGATGTAGCTTTATCTAAAGATGGAATCCAGGGGATATAGCTTTATCCGTACATAGAATCCAAGGGATGTAGCTTTATCTGAAGATGGAATCCAGGGGATGTAGCTTTATCTGAAGATGGAATCCAGGGGATGTAGCTTTATCTGAAGATGGAATCCAGGGGATGTAGCTTTATCTGAAGATGGAATCCAGGGGATGTAGCTTTATCTACTATCAGGAAGGACAGTTGGTGAAAGAAATGGCCTTAGAAAAAATATTTGTACAAACTATAGAAACGACATATCTAAAGCCAGTAGCCTAAAAAATGACTCGTGATCTTGAGTGGGAACATATGATAACCCTTTATTTAGCAAACGCTCTTCCACTTTTGTAAGTGAATGATGAGACAAATTAAATATGGAAGAATTTCTATTACATAAGTACATAAGTAGTGCCATACTGGGAAAGACCAAAGGTCCATCTAGCCCAGCATCCTGTCACCGACAGTGGCCAATCCAGGTCAAGGGCACCTGGCACGCTCCCCAAACGTAAAAACATTCCAGACAAGTTATACCTAAAAATGCGGAATTTTTCCAAGTCCATTTAATAGCGGTCTATGGACTTGTCCTTTAGGAATCTATCTAACCCCTTTTTAAACTCCGTCAAGCTAACCGCCCGTACCACGTTCTCCGGCAACGAATTCCAGAGTCTAATTACACGTTGGGTGAAGAAAAATTTTCTCCAATTCGTTTTAAATTTACCACACTGTAGCTTCAACTCATGCCTTCTAGTCCTAGTATTTTTGGATAGCGTGAACAGTCGCTTCACATCCACCCGATCCATTCCACTCATTATTTTAAACGCTTCTATCATATCTCCCCTCAGCCGTCTCTTCTCCAAGCTGAAAAGCCCTAGCCTTCTCAGCCTCTCTTCATAGGAAAGCCGTCCCATCCCCACTATCATTTTCGTCGCCCTTCGCTGTACCTTTTCCAATTCTACTATATCTTTTTTGAGATACGGAGACCAGTACTGAACACAATACTCCAGGTGCGGTCGCACCATGGAGCGATACAACGGCATTATAACATCCGCACACCTGGACTCCATACCCTTCCTAATAACACCCAATCTTGTTGTTGGATGCTTTTTGACCAGAGTTTTTCCAAATTGTAAAAAGGAGTCCTGATCAAAAACAGTGAAGGAATCATCAGATGAACTTTCAAATGCCACTTTTTTAGAGCAATCAATGGCAGTTTTACCGTTTTTAAACATCCAAAAGTATATTTTCTCTTGATTATAGTTCATTTCATCTCAACGGTATTTATAGAGTTTCATTTACTTAACTTAGTGGTTCCCAAACCTGCTCCTGGAGACACCCCAGCCAGTCAGGTTTTCAGGATATCCACTATAAATATTCATGAGAGAGATTTGCATGCAGGGGATGCAAATATCTCTCATGAATATTCATTGTAGATATCCTAAAAACCTGACTGTCTTGAGAGCCTCCAGGTTTGGGAACTACTGACTTAACCTCTTCCTGAAATTGGGACAAACTCTGTTGTGTCTAATCTGTATGATTCATGCGCTGAAGAGTTTGCAAATGTCCATCCACCTGTTGCTGTATTTAGGTAGCTGTTTCCCCTGTTTCAATAATTAAAAGCATGAGGACATAAGAACTTTTACTAAGAATGGCAGTCTAAAGAGTCACAAATTCTTGATCCGTATCAAACGTGCAGAGCTTAGTTCAAGAAGGAGAAAACAAAGGGGGGGGGGGGGGGGGAAATAGGCTCTATCCAAACAATGGGGGAGACGTATATTTTAATAACACAATGATATTTATTGCAAATGGTTGGCTCAACACAGCCGTGTTTCGGCGCCGTAGCGCCTTCTTCAGGAGTCTATAAAAACAAATACAGTAACAAACATAAAACATGAATATTGCGAACAAAGGAAATGTATCTATATATACATATCTATCTATCTATATATATATATATTTTGAATTTCAAATAGACATCTAAAAAGCATATATGAATTAAAATAAACATACATAAAATATCATAAATACAAAAACAAGATCATAAACATATTCAAATCAATAAGAACTAATATTGAATAATAATTGTTATTATTGACAAATGTTTATGCTCTTGTTTTTGTATTTATGATATTTTATGTATGTTTATTTTTATTCATATATGCTTTTTAGATGTCTATTTGAAATTCAAAAAATATATATATATGATAAATTTCCTTTGTTCGCAATATTCATGTTTTATGTTTGTTACTGTATTTGTTTTTATAGACTCCTGAAGAAGGCGCTATGGCGCCGAAACACGGCTGTGTTGAGCCAACCATTTGCAATAAATATCATTGTGTTATTAAAATATACGTCTCCCCCATTGTTTGGATAGAGCCTATTTTCCCCACCCCTCCTTTCATTTCTCCTACTTGTTTCGTGGGGATCCAGTGCACCTCCACACTTTGTGTGGTTTTTCTTTGGCTCAGAGCTTAGTTCAGACATAAACCACAAGTTTGGACTGTTTTTCAAAATTTAAGTAAGTGACTCAATAGAGCAGAATTTCATGCTGAGAAGTAAGGAATATTGCTGGGTTAAATGTATAACCACAAGATACACATTTAACCCGGCAATATTCCTTAAGCTTCTCAACATGAAATTCTGCTCTATTGAGTCACTTACTTAAATTTTGAAAAGCAGTCCAATAGAAGCCTTCCATCATAGTTTCTATGATGAAGAGAGAAGATATGATAGAAACATTTAAATACCTCAAAGGCATTAATGTACAGGAAGTGAGCCTTTTGTCAAATGAAGGAAAGCTCTGGAACGAGGGAGCATACGATGAAGTTAAGAGGGAATAGACTTAGGAATCATCTAAGAAAGTATTATTTCACGGAAAGGGTGGCGGAAGCGTGGAATGGCCTCCCAGTGGAGGTTGTGGAGTCGAGGACTGTGTCAGAATTTAAGAAGGCATGGGATAAGCATGTGGGATTGCTTAGGAGAAGGAAGAGTTAGGGATTACAGAGGATGGGCAGACTGGATGGGTCATTTGGCCTTTATCTGCCATCATGTTTCTATGTTTCTATTTCCCTAATAATAATGTACCAGCCAAGAGAGGGTGAAATCAAAAGCGCAGTGAACAAAGCACAGCAGGAAAAAAGCACAGTGGGCAAGGATCAGTGTGGAGGAACTAATTTTATTAGAGGACTCAACTCGGGCCATGTTTTAGGAATGTGCCTGTGTCAGGCATCAGCTCTATAACCGTTCCAACACATGAGATTGCTGAACTTAGGTGATGTGGTCCAGGTTATACACAATCGATGCACCAGATTTCCACAAACTATAGAAACAGTCTGGCTAAATATTCAAAATAATTTTAACCGAACAGGAATGTCTCCTGGCCAGTTAAATAGTGTTTTACTGCCTAACCACAGATATTCAGTGGGAGATAACCAGTTATCTCTGCTAAGTATTCAGGCTTAGCGGCTAGCCACTAAGGGCCTGATTCTATATATGGAAACTAAATTTAACGTATGGTAGGCAATCACCCTTAAGCATATTCTAAATACTGCGCATAAATCTAATTTTTGTATATTAGTGCTCGTTATTACTTGTTAAGACCTGTTAACAATGCTTAACAGCTTGTTAAAACAATAAATCTACACTCGTAGTTATAGGATATGCCTAGATTTACACGCAGAACTCTAGGCGTGCTAAATAGAATCCGGGGGTAATCGGCTAAATCGTGCGACATAGCCAATTATGTGTGGATATTCAGTGTTTAACCAGCTATTATTAGCAGTTATAACAGGCCACACAAATAACAGGCGTATCTTCAACCACTAAATATTAAATCACTACGCGTTGAGTATCAGCTTAACCGTTTATGGCCCGGCACTGAATATCTAGTCTGACTGCTGGTGTGGGACAGTCACTGCGTAGCCCGACACTGGCTGAATATTGGGGGGGAATGTATCTAAAGCTTCTTGAGAAAACTGTTCATGCAAAACCACTGACCAGGTTGAAGCCTGAGGTTGGGAAATCTCTGCAGCCATGAGTTCATATGGAGCAGCTCATCTTGTGAAGCTTGACCATCTACTTTTGCTGCCATCTAGACAACTTTCACTTTTTTCACTCTAGTTTTTGTTTTGTTGCTAATTTTTTTCGTCTGCATGAGGGATTGTACAGGAACATTTTTAGAAGCCACAAAAAAATTGTAAAAATCCATAAACAAAGAGTATCTATGTGATGGTGCGGCCAAGATGAAACTTCTACTGCAATAATATTCCCCAGTACGGGAGGAAGTGTTTGTACAGTTTCTATAGTTTTGAGCCTCTGCTAAGTATCGATGGAGAATGTATAACTACATTTTTACTTACGTTCAAATATTTTGCTCCACAATTCTCTCTTTATGAGGCAGATGTTCAAAGCTTTTGCACTAAAGCCCACAGCGCAAACCCCATAGCATGACAACAGCACAGAAAAACAGGTCCAAGCAAATGAGATTCAGATTTTATGCATGAACAATTTGCATTGTTAGATCAAAAGCAAGACGCATGCACTGTTAAACTGAACGTGCCTGGCGCATGTGTACCAAAGTTTTGCGGTAAGTTCGGCCCTTGTGTGCATGTCCAAACAAAACTGGATGTTTAAGCACACGCTGGCATTGTTCTTCTGTGCCTTTAAATAGGAGCTCTTCAAAAATTGTGTGCACTTAAATTTAAGAGCAGAAAATCAGGTGCCAATCCTGCTTATAATCGAACGAGAAAAACGCCCAAGTTCCGACCTAAATCGGGAGATGGGCGTTTATCTCACAAAAACGAATAACGCGGTATAATCAAAAGCCGAATTTGGACGCTTTCAACTGCACTCCGTTGCGGATGCGGACAAAGTTGACGGGGGCGTATCGAAGGCGTGTCGAAGGCGTGTCGAAGGCGGAACTGGGGCGTGGTTATCGGGCGAACAGAGATGGGCGCCCTTTCGCCGATAATGAAAGAAAAATATGCGATTTAAGCGAGAATTTAGGGCACTTTTCCTGGACCCTGTTTTTCCACGAATAAGGCCCCAAAAAGTGCCCTAAATGACCAGATGACCACTGGAGGGAATCGGGGATGACCTCCCCTGACTTCCCCAGTGGTCACAAACCCCCTCCCAGCACAAAATATGACGTTTCACAACTTTTTATTTTCACCCTCAAATGTCATACCCACCTCCCTGGCAGCAGTATGCAGGTTACTGGAGCACTTATTAGGGGGTGCAGTGGACTTCAGGCAGGTGGACCCAGGCCCATCCCCCCCTACCTGTTACAATTGTGCTGCTTAATGCGTTAGTCGTCCAACCCCCCCAAACCCACTGTACCCACATGTAGGTGCCCCCCTTCACCCCTTAGGGCTATAGTAATGGTGTAGACTTGTGGGCAGTGGGTTTTGAGGGGGATTTGGGAGGCTCAACACACAAGGAAGGGTGCTATGCACCTGGGAGCTCTTTTACCTTTTTTTTTGTTTTGTAAAAGTGCCCCCTAGGGTGCCCGGTTGGTGTTCTGGCATGTGAGGGGGACTAGTGCACTACGAATCATGGCCCCTCCCACGAACAAATGCCTTGGATGTATTCGTTTTTGAGCTGGGCGCTTTCATTTTCCATTATCACTGAATAACAAAAACGCCCAGCTCACAAATTAGCGAATAACATATGGGCGTCTATTTTTTTCAAAAATACGGTTGGGTCCGCCCCTTCACGGACCCGTTCTCGGAGATAAACGCCCATGGAGATAGGCGTTTTCGTTCAATTATGCCCCTCCATGTCATCTTTCAGTTTTGATTGGCCTGCGCACATGTTTGTTTCTTACCATCTGCACATCAAATTTCCACAGGTTTCCTTCAGCTTGTGAAATAAGACAAAACTCACAGTTCAATAGGAGATTTTCCCAAGAAACCTTGTCATCGAAACCTTCTAAGTTTCAGCATTATAGAACATTGTTTGCTTCTGGCCTTTGCAGTGCTGCTGCCTGAGCTCAGTGGGTCACGTGATTCACTGTGACTTTTCCAGATAGAAATGTCTTTTACCCGGATAAGTCCTATTCACCAGGTCCATACCAGGTTTTTACTAAATATCTGGACAGACCGCCTTAGCAGTATCCAGGTAGCGCCTGGGGGTGGAGCCTGGACGGAGCTGGCATTTACCCAGTTAGCTGCAGAATTCAGTGTGAATGTTGCCAGTACCTGGATAAGGAGTGGCAGCCAAATTATACCTGGATATTCACACTGTCCAGTAATTGCATACCTGGGGCTACAAGATGAATATCAGAGGGAAAGTTTTGCTGGGTGATAAAACTCGTAAATGGAAAAATACTGTTTGACTCATATGAATGTTCTTGTTGTGCAGCTCAGTAGGGATATGTGTTTGTTTGAAATGACAGGATAAGGAGACCCTCACTGTTTTGACAGTGGGGGTAATAACATTGGCTGATGCCGAAGGAAGTAAGGGATGGAAAAGAAAGGGGAGGGGGAAGGGTTGTGAGAAGTGCAGGGAAAAGTTAGGCAGGATAGCAACAAGGGGAAGAAAGGGGATTGGTTGGTAAAAGGCAATGGGATTGGTGGAAATAGAGAAGGGATAAGATTGGATAAAGGGTTTGGGCGGTTAAAAAAGAGAGGAAAAAGTATTAGGTGGGTGGGTAGGTGAGGGTGAGGTTGGATAGGAGGAAGTTTGGCTGAAATTGGTTTGGGGGAGAAAGAATTGGTACCTGCTAGTCGGGGGCGCGTTGGTGTCCTTGCAGTTTTCTGATGCGGAACGGCTGGCGAGTGCACTTCCGGTTTCGCGTTTTTGAGACGGAGTGAAAGCGAATGGAATCGGGAGGAAGAAATTGTGGAAGCCTGAGGTACATTTGTGTGGGTCTGGGAAGGGGTGAGGGGTGACGGTCAGGTGGCGTGATAGCTGACGAAGTGGAGCGATGATCGTGAGGGTGGGGTTCTCAGTAGCGTGAAGCGGATGGGGACGGGCTGGAGGGGCAGTGAGGGTGTTTTGTAGGTTCGTTAGTGTGCAGGGCTGAAGGGTAGTGGGGAGACGTTAATGAATATTGTCATGGGGCCTGAGAGGTGAAATGGTGGAAGGTGGCATTTCGGCAGTGCAGGAGAGGCCAGGTGGTTTGCAGATGAGAGAGGTGATGTTACAGTTATTGAAGATGCTGGCAAGGATCCATTACTACTACTACTACTGCTACTACTTAACATTTCTAAAGGCTACTAGGGTTACGCAGTGTGGTACAGTGCAACAAAAAATGGACTGTCCCTGCTCAAAGGAGCTTACAATTTAATAGACAACATGTGCAGTCAGCTTACAATCTAAGGGACAACATGTGCAGACAGTCAAATTGGGGCAGTTCAGATTTCTTGGATAGAGGTGAAATTGTTAGGTGCCAAAGGTGACATTGAAGAGGTGAGCTTTGAGCAAGGATTTGAAGATGGGCAGGGAGGGGGCTTGGCGTGTTGGCTCAGGAAGTTTGTTTCAAGCTTAGGGAGAGGTACAGCAGAAAGGGCGGAGCTAAAGAAGGGAGGTTTGGGAGGGTGCAAGGGAGAGGAGGAGTCGTGCTAATGGGGTGAGTGGTGGAGGTTTAAGGAAGAGATTGAGGAATAAGAAATTGTTGTGTAATGTGTGTTATGTGGTAAAGAGATTGGATAGTAACATAGTAGATGACGGCAGGAAAAGACCTGCACGGTCCATCCAGTCTGCCCAACAAGATAACTCATATTTGCTGCTTTTTTGTGATTTGTACCTGTGCTCTTCAGGGCACAGACCGTATAAGTCTGCCCCGCACTATCCCCGCCTCCCAACCACCAGCCCCACCTCCCAACCACCGGCACAGGCACAGACCGTACAAGTCTGTCCAGCACTATCCCCGCCTCCCAACCACCAGTCCCGCTTCCCACCACCGGCTCTGGCACAGCATAGATAGTGAAAAGAAGCAGAGGAGGAAGCGACAGGCGACCCGATGTAGGTTTGGGAGTCATCGGACTCATGATAGTCATCTGGGTCAAAGTCATATTCTTCTGAGGAAGAGGAAGAGTTATGGGGACTGGGGTAATGGGTGTGTGGAATACTCAGATGGGGAGTGAATGCGGGTTCAAGAATGGGTCATACATTATTCACTATTGCACCTTTGGATTGTGGTAAAGTGGCGACAGAGAATTTTACGGGGTGCATATATAGATTTATTTGTCCTGCTGGTGCAGGATTAATTTGGTAAGGCAGGGAAGGATGGGGGGAAGAAGGAGGAAAGGGAGAGTTCCTCAGACGATTTTGAATTGGTTGCGGAGTTTTCATGTATTTGCCAGTGTTTTAGGGCAAGGAAACCAGGTCTTTCCGAGATTGTTCAGCTATTGGGATTTAATCTAAGAGCATACAAAATGTATGGGGGTTTGTGTGGCAAGTGACAAATCAGACAATTATCCCCTTTCGTCGGGAGACTATGTTGGATGTCCGGGATATGGTAGTGGTACAAGGGCAAGCATCGGGGGAGTTGGGGGGTTGCGAGTGGGTAATTTTGGCCCAGCAGGAGGAATTTGAAGGCAATTTTATTTTGACACATGTTTGCCTATGTTTGCTCGATTTCCTGTAATTACTTGAAGCATTGGCTACATATTTTACATTGGGTAGTGGAACAAGTGTGTGGTTTGGATACTATTGTTATTACTTGAATGATTTGGTATTTGGGGGTTTGTAGAATTTGGATCAGTATGCTGATTTGTTGTCAGCATTTAGTATAGTGGCTAAGGAGGGGATAAAAGTGAGGGAACAGTTACTACTTTAGTGTTCGGGGGAATGGAGTGAGACTTTGTGAATGGAGTGGCATCTGGCCAGGCAATAGATTATTGCTTTATGAGAAGAGATTGATAGGATTTGCAGTAAGCGGAAAGTGACCTTGAGGGAGATTCAATCTTTGCTGGGTCAATTCAATTTTACAATGAGGGTGATTCCATTGGGAGGGGTATTTTCAAGAAGGTTAGCATTGTTGTTAGTCGGTTTGAGGAGGGCGTATTTTAGACTGTGTTTAACGCAGGCAGTGCAGGCGCATTTGCAGATCTGGAGGCAATTTTGGCAGTGTTTAATGGAATGTGTATATGGCAGCAGGTAGTGGTTCCAATGTGAATCGGGAATTGTTTGCTGACGCCTCAGGGGAGATTGGATTGGGGATCTATTTGGGAGGTGAAGGGTGTGCGGAGGTTTGGCCGCAAGGGTGTAAGGAGAGTGGTTGGTGTGCGAATATGGCTCTGTTGGAATTATTTCCGATAAGGATTGTCTTGTGTTTATGGGGGAATAGATGGTATAATAGGTGGATTGCTTTTTATTCGGATAATATGTTAGTGGAATGGGCGATCAATAAGAAATATGTGCATTGTCCTTTGTTAGTTGAGCTGTGAGGTTAATAGTGTTCAACTGTACAACTGTATGTTATTGGCTAGACATGTGCCTGGGGTGTGGAATGACATTGTGGATGCTTCTCTTGTATACAGTTATATCGTTTTAGAGGCTGGGCTCCATTAGCCGATTGGGAATCTACGAGGATGTCGGAAGATTTGTGGTACAAGTTTAGCACTTGTGAAACGTTGTTGATGAGGGCGTTAGCTACGGATACTTAATGACAATACTTCACCACTCCACTCTATTCTGATAATTATCTCTCTTTAACTTTGTTCAGATCTTTTCGTTTTCTTCATCCATGATCTGGTTGTTACACCAACTATATATCTTTCTCTGGGACTGGCGATGACATATTAGGTTTTGTAGGCCACATTGAGCCTGCAATCAGGTGGGAAAATGTGGGATACAAATGCAATAAATAAATAAATACTTGGAAGGCTTAGGAGTGGGCTGGAGTCGCTGTTTAACCTTCTTGAAAGAAAAGAATAGGGAATTGGTTTTTCCGATTGTGGAGGAGAGAGTGATCCGATATATTGCTTTTGTGGTTCATAAAAAATGGTCGTTTGGGATGGTTTCCCAGACAATGGCCGCGATAGCAGTTGTTTTAAATTGGTGGGTTGGACAGATCCAGCTGTGACATGCTTGATAAGCAAGTTATTTTGTGGGTATTCAAGAGCAGCGGTGAAACCACGGATTAAGAGGGTGAGGCGGCCTCTGTTCTATGTACAGGTGGTGCAGTTGTGTAAGGTGTGACCGAGGATTTGTTTTGCGAAAGATGGTATTGCTCAAGTGGCATTTGTGGTGGCTTTCTTTGCAGCTTGCAGAGTGGGGGGAATCGGTTGTTTCATCTAACCAGACAGGAGATGAGGAAGGTTTGCAGTGAAGGGATGTCATTTTGGGAAAGAGAGTGTTGTATTTATATTTACGCAAGTCGAGAATGGATCAAGGAGGGAAGGGCACGTGGATTATTTTAAGGGTATCTGAGTGTTTGGAATTCTGTCCGGTTCAATGTGCAATTGATTGATTATAATGTGGTAAGGCCAGTGGGTAGGGAGGTTTGGTTGGTCACAGAAACGGGATGCCATTGACTCATTATCAGTTTGTAGCAGTGTTACAGAAAGGTTTGGGGTATATGGGTTGGAGCCTAAAGAATATGGAACATATTCGTTTAGAATTGGAGCAGTTTCAAATGCAGTGCAGGAGGATGGTTCGGTGGCTGTAATTCAACGTTTGGGGAGATGGCGTGCTAATAGATATAAAGGGTATATTTGTGAGGGGAACTTGAATACTGCATGTTAATTGTTATAGTTTCTTTTGCAGATGCATTGCCACCGGACATATGTGTGTGGAGTGGTGGACATTCATATGTGTTTGGCACATAAGCATGCTCAGGAATCAAAGTGGGATCCAAATTGGGATTGGTGGAATATGGTATTTGAATCCGCTGGTTGAGCATACGAGCCATTGACTTGGAAGCTGATGTTACCAGCATTACTGCAAGCTTGTAGATTTTTCATCACCAGTTTTGATTTGTATTCATTTGGGTGTAATGATTTATGTAATGTAAAGGGTGTTGAGGTAACTCGTTTAATGAAAACAGAATTGTTAGCTGTGATGTGTCATTTACTGAGGCACTCATGGTATGGTCACAGGTAATTTCAAGAAGAGTTTGGAGGGGGGCAAATAATACAAAGGGCATTGAACGTTTGCGGCGTTGGGTGAATGGGGAAGTGTTAAAATTCATGGGAAGAATGGGGGTTTGGTGTTAGTGCATGAGCGGGTTATATAGAAAGGATGGAGTGCATCTTTTGGAGATTGGGCTTGATATAATATTGAGTACAATCCAAGATCTGTTGGAGGATTGTTTAAAAACAGGATCTGGCGGCAGCTTCGCTTATGGGGAGCGGTGACAAGATATAATCTGTCACCGCTTGTGGCCTGTTTGAGGGGAATAAAGAGGCACCAGAGGCGGTTAAGTGAACAGTTGTTAACGATATGGAATGGAAAGAACTCGGGGGCGGAACCGCCACGAGTAAGATGTGGCTTGACAGAACCGTAAGTCACATGGGTAGAAGGGGGTAAGGTGGGGAACGTCAGAGCCAGTTTCGTTACCGAATGGCTTATCAATCTTGAACCGCTGTGGGAAGTTGTAATGTGGGGAAAGTCAGAGCCAGTTTCGTTACCGAATGGCTTATCAATTTTGAACCGCTGTGGGAAGTTGTAATGTGGGGAAAGTCAGAGCCAGTTTCGTTACCGAATGGCTTAGCACTATTAAACCGCTCTGGGAAGTTAACAGGGTGATAAAACTTTGATTGTTGCTAAAGAAAAGTGAAGTTGCGAAGCTGAGTTATATATTGTTATTTGTTGAATAAAGCTGCCGCCAAATTTTATTCCAAACAAGGTGTTGTGGTGTTATTTAAATCTCTAAAGAGGTGTGTGGTGATAGACTGACTGAAGTGCGAATGCCAATGTTAGGAGACCCTCACTGTTTTGACAGTGGGGGTAATAACATTGGCTGATGCCGAAGGAAGTAAGGGATGGAAAAGAAAGGGGAGGGGGAAGGGTTGTGAGAAGTGCAGGGAAAAGTTAGGCAGGATAGCAACAAGGGGAAGAAAGGGGATTGGTTGGTAAAAGGCAATGGGATTGGTGGAAATAGAGAAGGGATAAGATTGGATAAAGGGTTTGGGCGGTTAAAAAAGAGAGGAAAAAGTATTAGGTGGGTGGGTAGGTGAGGGTGAGGTTGGATAGGAGGAAGTTTGGCTGACCCTGCCCAACCCGCCCGTTTTTGGGACAGTGAGTGAGGTATTGGGAAGAGGATAGGGGTAGTTAGAGGGGGAGGGGTGGGAAGGGGTATAGGTAGAGTTTGGGAGATCGGTAGCAGCTTTGCAGGGCAAGGGGCCTGTTTGAGGGGAATAAAGAGGCACCAGAGGCGGTTAAGTGAACAGTTGTTAACGATATGGAATGGAAAGAACTCGGGGGCGGAACCGCCACGAGTAAGATGTGGCTTGACAGAACCGTAAGTCACATGGGTAGAAGGGGGTAAGGTGGGGAACGTCAGAGCCAGTTTCGTTACCGAATGGCTTATCAATCTTGAACCGCTGTGGGAAGTTGTAATGTGGGGAAAGTCAGAGCCAGTTTCGTTACCGAATGGCTTATCAATTTTGAACCGCTGTGGGAAGTTGTAATGTGGGGAAAGTCAGAGCCAGTTTCGTTACCGAATGGCTTAGCACTATTAAACCGCTCTGGGAAGTTAACAGGGTGATAAAACTTTGATTGTTGCTAAAGAAAAGTGAAGTTGCGAAGCTGAGTTATATATTGTTATTTGTTGAATAAAGCTGCCGCCAAATTTTATTCCAAACAAGGTGTTGTGGTGTTATTTAAATCTCTAAAGAGGTGTGTGGTGATAGACTGACTGAAGTGCGAATGCCAATGTTATGTCAACATGTCATTTTCAAATGACACAAGAGAGGTTCATGTTTTCAGGTTGTTAAGAGAGAGCATTATTTGCTAGAAGGGTGAATTCTTATGGAGAGTGCACCCCTTTTTGCAAATACTTTGCACTCTTTGCAAAAAGAGCACATTTTTGGAAGCATGCACGCTCTTACCGACACATTCCTAATTTTCTGTTTTCTCATTTCAAACTTGTTCAGGTGAAGCTGACTCAATGCCTCCTGTATTGAATTTAGATGGTGAGTGAATCAATCACTTTTATTTAAAGAAAAGGACCAAAATCAGGTTTTTCCAAACCATAGCAAGTCAGGTTTAGAGGATCTCCAGTATGAATACATGTGAGGTAGATCTGCTTGCACTTCCTCCTCTGTATGCAAATTTATGTCATGCATATTCATTTTGGATGTGCTGTGGGAAGTCCTGAGCTACATTGTTTCCACTGCAGCATGTGTGTGTAACATATTGTATATGGGGAAAAGTTTCAGAGATTTCTGTAGGTTTATCAAGTGCTCACTTGTACAGATAATACCTAAGCCAAAAGAGATGGTGAAAAGGGAGCAAGACCAGGGCTGTCCAGGGATATAAAGCATACACAGCTTTTTTTTTAAGTCATCACTGCTCCTTCACTGCAGGGAATCTGACCTGCAAATTCCACAAGGAAAGAGATTTGTTCATTATTATAATTCATTTTATGCAGATTTCATGTTTTTATTACAAAGACCTTCTTGGTCTAGGGGTATGATTCTTGCATAGGGTGAGCGATGAACCACATCTAGAAAAACTGTTCGGAAACTGCCTCCTTCATATTTTACCCTGGTGAACAGGACCATCTTTAATTATCTTTGGAGTCTGCAGGCCCAACAGGACCCTGTAGTCACAAGGCTGAAACCCGATTTTCAAAACAAATTCCAAATGGGTGTTCTTTAACAATTACCTGATTTATTAAGAAAGGCATAAGCAAGAACGAAAAAAATAACTATGGGCCATTTTACTAAGGTGCACTAACAAAAACACCCATTATATTCCTCTGGCGCCTTATCATTTAGCGCATGCTAAATCTGTTACCACACCTTAGTAAAAAGACCCCTATGCAAGGTGATCAGATGAGAGGATTTCAAAATTAAATCTCTAGACTTACTTCACCCATCCCATCCCAGTGTTGCCCCTGCTGCACCTACTCTTAGAGGTGAACCTTTCATTAACCTCAAAGTGAGGGTTCTCCTGTTATCATGACATGTTTACATTTCTCTTCACCAATCTCAATTAAACCTAAAGTAGGTTCTGAGTAGGTTTGGCTAAGTAATTGCATTTAATAAAATGTGATGTTTGCTCCTTTTTTCAGATTCCGTTCATTCGTGTGGATCATCGAAGCATGTCAGAATTGTGAATGGAATCTCAACACAAACCGGTGAAGGCTGGATGGTTAGTTTGAGATACAGGTAACCGTAACAGTGAAGCTTTTTCTTAAACTGAGCTAAGAATAGATATGATGTGGATTGAATTTCTTGATTTGATATACCGCAATATACTTTTGTGTCTAAGCGGTTTACAATAAAAAGATAAGCACACATCATAAAAAATATAATATGATACAAATAAAAATTACTTCTTCAAATATAGCCCACATTAACCAAGGAAGAAAAAACACACGGTTTTTCTTAAAATCCATAAATCAACCATAATATTGCTGAAGCAATAAGGCCAAAATTAAGACCTTTTTGGCTAGACCTGTTTCAATCTCAACTAAGCAACCAAAAGGTGCCTTAAGGACTAGGTTCTATATATCGCACCTAAAAAATTGACACAGTAATGAAATTCGCTTAAGCGTATTCTACAAACTACACCTTCATTTAGGCTGTTTTTAATTTTGCCGCACATCCATTTTCAGCCACAGAAAAAAATGCCTTTTTTCCAGGCACACTGAAAAATTGACCTGCTCACGTCCAAAACACCCACCTACCCCAGCGCAGACCACTTTTAGGTGCCCTTAGTAAAAGGGCCTCAACATTTCTCTCAATGCATTGATCAGGCTGCCAATTCAACCAAGCACCCATTCAGCATACTACTACTACTACTTAACATTTCTAAAGCGCTACTAGGGTTACGCAGTGCTGTACAATTTAACATGGAAGGACAGTCACTGCACAGTCACTGCATAGTAAGCAGTGACACCAAGACGGTAGAGTACAGGGGAAGACAAAGAAGGCTGTTCTAGATGGGAAGAAATCTTGTAGGTGGTCACACATTAAGGCTGGCAGCTGGGAAGTATCCTTATTGGTAGGAACAGAGTAACTGGGCAGACTGAATAGGTCACCTGCTCTTTCTCCATCATTTATTGCTGCTATCATAAATATGAATTTGCAAACAGGTGGGGAAAGGAGTAAACGAGAGAAGGACATGTTTATCCACTCCTGCCTTAGCTGACATATTCATGCACTGTTCTGAATTAGTCTCCTTATTTTATTTATTTATTTTCAAAATTTTTATACCACTTAAAACTAAGCAGTTTACAAAAAACAAAGCATAAAATACAATTAAATATCTCAAGGGCATTTATGTACAGGAAGAGAGCCTTTTTCAAATGAAGGAGAGCTCTGGAATGAGGGAGCATAAGTACATAAATACATAAGTAATGCCACACTGGGAAAAGACCAAGGGTCCATCGAGCCCAGCATCCTGTCCATGACAGCGGCCAATCCAGGCCAAGGGCACCTGGTGAACTTCCCAAACGTACAAACATTCTATACAATCAAGCCATTGTGACATCACTAATGAGGTTGGCTCTTATTGGTGGAATGAGCCACTATGACATCACAATAGGTTAAATCACTGCTCTATGTAATAAAAGTGAGCCAAGTAGAGGACATAAGTACATAAGTAATGCCACACTGGGAAAAGACCAAGGGTCCATCAAGCCCAGCATCCTGTCCACGACAGCGGCCAATCCAGGCCAAGGGCACCTGGCGAGCTTCCCAAACGTACAAACATTCTATACATGTTATTCCTGGAATTTTGGATTTTTCCCAAGTCCATTTAGTAGTGGTTTATGGACTTGTCCTTTAGGAAACCGTCTAACCCCTTTTAAAACTCTGCCAAGCTAACCGCCTTCACCACATTCTCCGGCAACGAATTCCAGAGTTTAATTACGCGTTGGGTGAAGAAAACATTTCTCCGATTTGTTTTAAATTTACTACACTGTAGTTTCATCGCATGCCCCCTAGTCCTAGTATTTTTGGAAAGCGTGAACAGACGCTTCACATCCACCTGTTCCACTCCACTCATTATTTTATATACCTCTATCATGTCTCCCCTCAGCCGTCTCTTCTCCAAGCTGAAAAGCCCTAGCCTCCTTAGTCTTTCTTCATAGGGAAGTCGTCCCATCCCTGCTATCATTTTCGTTGCCCTTCACTGCAATATAAAGACATTAAAATACTACCTCCCTGTTGCTCTTTCTTACCTATCTATATGTCCCATCTTTGCTTACACCCTACTCTGTCTATTAAAGTGTTCTTTTACATTTTGTGTTGACATTATAAGTAGTATATAACATAGTAACATAGTAGATGACGGCAGAAAAAGACCTGCACGGTCCATCTAGTCTGCCCAACAAGATAACCTCATATGTGCTACTTCTTGTGTATACCTTACCTTGATTTGTATCTGCCATTTTCTGGACACAGACCGTAGAAGTCTTGCCCAGAACTAGCTCCACCACCCAAACACCAGCCCCGCCTCCCAATCTCGGCTAAGCTTCTGAGGATCCATTCTTTCTGCACAGCATTCCTTTATGTTTATCCCACGCATGATTGAATTCCGCTACCGTTTTCATCTCCACCACCTCCCGCGGGAGGGCATTCCAAGTATCTACCACTCTCTCCATGAAAAAATACTTCCTGACATTTTTCTTGAGTCTGCCCCCCTTCACTCTCATATCATGTCCTCTTGTTCTACCGCCCTCCCATCTCCGGAAAAGGTTCGTTTGCGGATTAATACCTTTCAAATATTTGAACGTCTGTATCATATATTATCAAAGTAACTTTGAATATTTGTACTGCTGTAATTGTCTATTGTTTGACATATTCTTGTTGAACACCACCTTACTAAGGCATGTAGGGTACCTATGCGCTTCCAACATGTGTCAGTTTAGCTACAGCATGGTCCGGGTGGTAATTCCATTTTTTACATGTGTCCAATATGCGCGGCAGAAAATAATTTTTATTTTCTACCACGTGGCGCTAAATGGGTGGTAATTGGCAGTATATATTTATTTATTTATTATTACATTTGTACCCCGCGCTTTCCCACTCAAAGCAGGTTCAACGCGGCTTACACAGTAATAGGGATTGCATAGTATTGATAAAAAATAAGTTAAGTATACTCGCTGACGATTACCACCCGGTTAATGCGTGAGACTTTACCACTAAATCAGTGGGTGGCAGTAAGGTCTCAGGCCCAAAATGGACACGTGCCAATTTAGATTTTGCCCCACGTCCATTTTTGGCCCCCAAAAAAGGCTTTTTTTGCAGGCTACTAAAAAATGGTCCTGCGGCCGTCCAATACGTGTGCCTACAAAAGTGCAGGCCATTTTTCAGTGCACCTTAGTAAAAGGACCCCTAAGTCTCTCTCCAAAAATTTGGAAATCTCATTGCATTGAAGAGGTGCTGATTCTAGCAGTTCATTTGTTCCCAAATGGATTGGCCGCTGTCCTGGACAGGATGCTGGGCTCGATGGACCCTTGGTCTTTTCCCAGTGTGGCATTACTTATGTACTTATAACATCAACTTGTAAGCCGCATTGAACCTGCTTTTAGTGGGAAAGTGCGGGATACAAATGTATTAAATAAATAAATAAAACTTTAGAATCCTTATTTTCTTCTTTGATTTCACTAACAATTTGATCTGTGTTTCTGCTGCGGATCTTGGGAGACATTCAGCCTTTTTATGTCTCTTGAACTTTGTTCCCAAATTAATGCTTCTAATAATGGAATCTCAAAGGAGTAACTTTTCTCTCTTGAGACATTTCGACATTGCCTGAGAGATTTTTGATATACTGGATGTTGCTTCTTTTCGCTAAAGCTAATTTGGGTTCTGTTATTGTGGCATCATCCTTTCCCAAGATAAAAAAAGGCATTTCTCAGGGTTATCCTTTGGAGAAGTAGGTATTCCTGTGTTTATAGGTTGTACCTTTCCAGATCCCATAAAATCCATCTATTCCTGGGTTGGGGGTAGGTTGTTATTTTCTGGTCATTTTTATTGCAGTTTATTAATTTCTCAGCTGAGTCAACTCGTATTTCAAAGCAGAGATCTGGAGACAGACAGGGCAAGTTCTAATATTCCAAATGGTTTGTCTCAGGATAAGAGCAGTGCAGCAATTGCATTAAATACTAGTCGTTTTGATTATTGGGGTTATATAAATCAGTTGCATTATGAACGGCAACACAGCTATGTTTGTACAGTAATTGAGGTCTATTGGCTCAGCCCTTGAGAAGGGTGGGTGAGGTGAAGGGAGAGAAGGATAATGTGCTTTGGCAATCCCAAATCTCTTTCTTATAAATGATAGAGAAGCTAGAATTTCTAAAGCTAAGAGCTACAACATTTCAGCAGTTTGTAGTGAAGGAAGGCCAGATACTTAGAAAATTAGCAAAACATTTTCTGTGTTAAAGAAACAAGGTGAATTTAAAAAAAAATCGGATGTATATCCAACCATCAACAAAGCAATTAACTGCACGATATGCTTGAGCAATACAGGTAGGAAAAGGTTGCAGCAAAGGCAGTGGATCATCATTTTGGTTAGAAGGGCTTAAAAAAAAAAAAACAACCTTTGGCTCTGCCCCAAGCTCTCTAATGGGCAAAATACTGGTAAGACCATGGCCCACCCACCTGATCCCACTGCCTATGGGTTAGAGAAACACTCAGCACCAACTCTCCTGCTAGATGTACTCAGAACTATACACATTATCTGCAGGTACTTTCTCTGTCCCTAGAAAGCTCATAATCTAAGTTTTTGAAGGGTTAAGTGATTTGCCCAAGGTCACAAGGGAATTGAACCCAGGTTCCTAGGATCAAAGCCCTCTGCACAAACCATTAGGCTACTCTTCCACACTGCAGTCTGTGAAGGCAAAGCTGACCACAATGTTTTAATACCAGAGAAAATGGTACCATAGGCAGAGGAGTCCATGGTTGGGCTATTTAAATTATGACAGAACTTTGTGATTAGGCATGAGAATAATCAGAGCTAAAGGGAGGGGGTAGAGTACGGGGGAAGATGAAGGATGTTTCAGAAGGGGAGAAATCTTGTAGGTGGTCATGCAATAAGGCTCATTGATAGGGACACTGTAACTGTGCAGACTGGATGGGTCACCTGGTCTTTCTCCATCATTTATTGCTGCTACCGTAAACATGAGTTTGCAAACAGGTGGGAAAGGAGTAAAGGAAAGAACTGCAGAGGAGTTTAGTAAGCAAAAGCTGTGCTTTTTTAGGCCAGTTTCATCATAAAGAAATTAGTTTTGTATACCTTCAGCTTGAGGTATGGTTCCAGTTTTATTATATGAAGGATAAATATTATTCCAGCTTTATGGTGTCGTCTTGCTGTTTTTCTTATCCATTAATATCCCTAGTTTTTGAGGCATGCAAGAGTTATCAGCTACTTTGTCTAGCTGAAAGTGAGTTGTTGTTAAGTGAAAGCTGAACTGAAGTGCAGTGCTGTCAAAATAGCATGTTTAACAGATGATTGCTTCCTCACTTGAGGCCCAGATCTACAGAGAATAAAGTCAGGCCTGTGTGTTATCATTTCCCTGTCTTTGAACTGCAGTTAAGAAAGAGCCTAAATTACCCTGGTATCTGTCCAGCACTGCCATCTGTGTGAACTGAATTTGCAAAGTTATGTGCAGTTAATCCCTTGTTAAATGCTCTATTTCAGCTGTATAACTCGAATGAAAGAGACATGATTATTTTCAAAAATAGTCATCCCTTAAGCACAGAAAAAAAAACCTAAAAGCCTAATATTTTCTCAATATATAATAAACCGATGCACTCTCGTATTTTACAAACACTAGTGGAGTAATTATTCTCAGTATCTCCAGTTTAAATAGCTTTGGAATTTGAATTACAGTTACAACCCTGATAACTTGCTATAAAGCCATATTTTGCCGGCTTGATTGAAAGACACAACTGGATATTATCTGAGGTCTGTTATTTATTCAAGATAAGACATGGTTCTAATCTTCCTTAAGTGGTATAACAAGGAAAGTGTTGAGTTATTGTGGAGAATTTACAGAAAGTCACAAGTTGCCTATAATCTGTACTCTAAGCTTCAATCTATGCTGGACAGGATTTGCAGTTCTTCTGAATCAGGAAACTCAACTTCAGTCCTTGAAGGCCACAGACAGGTCTCTTTTTCAGAAATAATCAATAGGCAAACAAACCCAGTTTTGGAATAAGTGCATGGAAAGATATGGGCTGGATATTCATGCAGAAATCCTGAAAATGAGGTCTGCAGTCAGCCATTGAGAGCAGAGTTTAGAATGTTTTCAGGGCACGACACAGCTTCAGTACAAATGAAAAGGCCTGAAGGAATGTGAAATAAGTGAGTGTTTTTCTGAACAGATTCATCCTACAGAGCTCTCCGTGCTGGAACACATGCCAGGTATTTGTGACCTGGATTGGCCACTGTTGGAAACAGGATTTTGTGCTTGATGGACCTTTGGTCTGTCTCAGTATGGCAAAACTTATGTACTTGAGATTCTGAATGGAATCTTGTTACTCTTTGGGGTTCTAAATGGAATGTTGCTACACTTTGAAATTCTGCATGGAATCTTGTTATTCTTTAAAATTCTAGAATCTTGCTACTCTTTGGGGTTCTAAATGGAATGTTGCTACTGTTTGGGTTTCTCCCAGGTACTTGTGACCTGGATTGGCCACTGTTGGAAACAGGATGCTGGGCTTGATGGACCTTTGGTCTTTCTCAGTATAGCAATACTTATGTACATTTCTCATCTTTCTGTCTCCCCAGTCGACTATGAACCTGCTCCACTAAATCCGTGTGCTTAAATTGTTGTATTTCATAAGTTTTATGTTCTATTGAGCACTTGTTCTCCCTTATGGACCACCCTGTCCACTACATTCCCTTCTGCTGCACAGCACTAGTGGAAGCAGGAATAGTGCAAAGAGCAGGCACCTAACTTTTGTCCTTTTCTCCACAGGAATAAGCATAAGTGCGGAGGATCGCTGATAAAGGAGAGCTGGATTCTGACAGCCAGTCAATGCTTCCTTTCTCGGTACTGTGCTTTGTTTGTTTGTTTTTTCTTACAGTCAGCAATGTTTTCCACCACAGCATGTTTTTCATTTGAATGTTTTCCTGGGTTCTTGTTTTAATAAGTGGCACTAGCACAGCCCATTTGATCAGATCCTTGCATCTTTCAGTCTCATCCTGTGACTCGGCCTCTGTGATGTTAGAACCTGATACCTGTCAATAAAAAAAATTTGTAAACATCTCTGCAGCAGAACAAGATGTGCATAATCTGAAGCATAAATTATCAGCAGGAGGTGGACTCAGAAACTGCTTCAGAAAGGGTTGTGCATTCAAGGACCAGTTTCACACAGTATACATGACAGAGACAGAACCAGTAACTGATTCACCAGCAGTGGGATAAGCAGAAAGGGTGAGGGGAGGGTCAGGACTTGACAAATCCCAGGCACAAGGTCACCATAGCAACGAGAAATTTCCCCTGCAGCCTGAGATTTTCCTGCCTATTTTGCTTTCTTTTATTTTTTTTTGTTTTACTGCTGGAACATTTGCATCCTCCTTTCTGCACTGTATAACACTCCATGCAGTGCAGAGAGGAGGATGCAAATGTTCCAGACATAACCAGGCCTTGAGACCCCTCCATCTGTCGCATCCTTAACCTCTCTCTCTCCACTGCAACTGTCCCTGACACCTTCAAGCACGCCGTAGTCACACCTCTCCTCAAAAAACCATCACTCGACCCTACCTGCCCCTCCAACTATCGCCCCATCTCTCTCCTACCCTTCCTCTCCAAAATACTTGAGCGCGCCATTCACAGCCGCTGTCTTGATTTTTTTCTCCACTCATGCCATCCTCAACCCACTCCAGTCCAGTTTCCGCCCTCTCCACTCAATAGAAACAGCACTCTCTAAAGTCTGCACTGACCTGCTCCTGGCCAAATCCAGAGGCCACTACTCCATCCTCATCCTCCTCGATCTTTCTGCCGCTTTTGACACTGTCAATCACGATTTACTTCTCGCCACACTGGCCTCATTTGGGTTCCAGGGCTCTGTCCTCTCCTGGTTCTCCTCCTATCTCTCCCACCGCACATTCAGGGTGCACTCCCATGGATCTTCCTCCACTCCCATCCCCTTATCTGTTGGTGTTCCCCAGGGATCTGTTCTTGGATCCCTTCTCTATCTACACCTCTTCCCTAGGCTCACTGATCTCATCTCATGGCTTCCAGTATCATCTTTACGCTGATGACACCCAGCTCTATCTCTCCACACCAGACATCACCGCAGAGACCCAGGCCAAGGTATCGGCCTGCCTATCCGACATTGCTGCCTGGATGTCCAACCGCCACCTGAAGCTGAACATGTCCAAGACCGAGCTCCTCGTCTTTCCACCTAAGCCCACTTCTCCTCTTCCCCCACTCTCTATCTCAGTTGATGGCACCCTCATCCTCCCCGTCTCATCTGCCCGCAACCTCGGGGTCATCTTCGACTCCTACCTCTCCTTCTCTGCGCATATCCAGCAGACTGCCAAAACCTGTCGCTTCTTCCTTTTCAACATCAGCAAAATTCGCTCTTTCCTCTCTGAGCACACCACCCGAACTCTCGTCCACGCTCTCATTACCTCTCGTCTCGACTACAGCAACTTGCTCCTCACTGGCCTCCCACTCAGCCATCTATCCCCCCTTCAATCCATTCAGAACTCTGCCGCACATCTCATATTCCGCCAGAACCGATATACTCATATCACCCCTCTCCTCAAGTCGCTTCACTGGCTTCCGATCAGATACCGCATCCAATTCAAGCTTCTCCTCCTTACTTACAAATGCACTCACTCTGCTGCGCCACCCTACCTCTCTACCCTCATCTCCCCCTACGTTCCTGCCCGTAACCTCCGCTCACATGACAAATCCCTCCTCTCAGTACCCTTCTCCACCATTGCCAACTCCAGGCTCCGCTCATTTTGCCTTGCCTCACCCTATGCCTGGAACAGTCTTCCTGAATCCCTACGCCAAGCCCCCTCCCTACCCATCTTCAAATCCTTGCTTAAAGCTCACCTCTTCAATGCTGCGTTCGGAACCTAACCTTTCGAACATATAGGTTGCCCCGATCTGTCTGACCTATCTGATTAACTGTACATTGTCTTTTTATATTGTAAGCTCTTCGAGCAGGGACTGTCCTTCCATGTTAAATTGTACAGTGCTGCATAACCCTAGTAGCGCTTTAGAAATGTTAAGTAGTAGTAGATATTTGATGCAAAGCTTCTGTATCGGCTTGTTCCCCTCAAACATTTCCCCACTGGGACTGGTTGAGCCACAGTCTACTATCTTTATCTCTTGAAACAATCCTTTGTTTCTCCCTCTTTTCTCCTAATTGCTTTGCTTTTAGTGTTTTAATATTCTGTTGATGAAGTGAAGCACCTTGTTCTGGTTATTCAAATCAAATAAACATAAGCAGAAGACAAAGGCCGGCATAAGAAAGCATGTTCTAGCAGTCCCGTGTGCCCCTGGGAAGCCTGCTTAGTTCAAAGGACACCAAGTCCCACATACCCCATTGGGTCAGTTCTAGCAGGTTGGTAAAGCTGAGTCCCAGTCAGTATAGCTATGGGGACTGGGTCAGTATTCAGTAGGGCATGAGTTGGGTGTAAGACCTTGTACTAGTTACAATGTAGCTAAAAGTCCTAGGTGAAAGCAAATGTTCACATAGCCAAATCTGTCCGACAGAGGGGTAAATGTTTAAGTAAGAGCCACTAGTTGTGATCACTATCAACATATTTATGGTTAGACATAGGAGGGGGAGATGTGTTGGGTGTGAGTTAAGTGGGAATTTGTAAGCTAATCCACACAAGATGGTGAAATATATTTATTTATTACGATTTATTTACCGCCTTTTTGAAGGAATTCACACAAGGTGGTGTACAGTAAGAATAAATCAAACATGAGCAATAGACAATTTACAGCAGTAAAAATATTCAAATAGCAATACAAAGTGTGGCATGGTATACTACTTACAATGTCAACACAATACGTAATAGAACATTTTAATTGACAGTGTAGGGTATAAGCAAAGATGGAACATATAGATAGGTAAGAGTAAGAGGAGTTAGAAAGTAAGAAATAAAGATGAAAAAGACAACAAAAATTGTCTTGTATAATGAGAGCTACAAAATCTTACAAGTAGTGACACTGGCTGGAAGCTTGGATCAGTGGCGTTCCTAGGGTGGCTGACACCCGGGGCAGATCGCCGATGCGCCCCCCCCCCCCCCCCCGGCGAAAGGCCACCCCCTCTCGGGTGCAGCGCGACCCCCCTGCCCCTGGCGAAAGGCCACCTCCCCCCAGCGAAAGGACACCCCCCCCCCGGGTGCATTTTGTACCTGTTGGGGAGGTGCCGCGCGCCTGTCTACTTCGCTCGTTCCATGCTCCCTCTGCCCCGGAACAGGAAGTAACCTGTTCTGGTGCAGAGGGAGCACAGAACGAGCGGAGCAGACAGGCACGCGGCATCCCCCCCCCAGCGGCGTGCACCCGGGGCGGTCCGCCCCCCCCCCCCCCCCCTTGGTATGCCACTGGCTTGGATATAGCTTTAGCAGCAGGACACACAGGTGAAAACATCTTTTTCTTTTTGTTTCATTTTTATTTCATTTAGCAAGTGGTAATTAGTTTATCATGGACTAGGGGGGGGGGGTCTCCTCGCCCTCTCCCTCCCCCCAAGGACAATGAGATCCCCAGCCCTTCCCCTCCCTCCCTCCTCTCTAAAGACAATGACAGCTCAGGCTTGAGGCTTCCTCTCTCCTCCCTCCTCCCACTACTTTGGGACCCCTGGTATGGGCAGGGACAATGTGTTGCTTCCTGCCCACCCTGGATCCTTTCACAGAAGGGCCTTGAATTGCTGGAGAAAGACATCTCTGTCTCTGAGGTGCTACATGTGATGAAATCATTGAAAGATGAGAAGCGATGAGGGAAGAGGAGGAAAGAAAGAAGGAAAGCCAAGGGTCAAAGTCAGTGAAAAAGGAGCGGAGGGGATACCATTTATATTACTAGCAATTAAAGCCAAGCAGGCTTTCAGTTGGATTAACTGGAATTTCATGCTTCAAACTCTTAGAAAAATGGGTTTGGGGGAGAATTTAATAAAATGGATCCAAGGTTCGCATTAAGGTAAATAGGGGGTGTTCAGCAGAATTGTATTTAATAACTGGAACCAGATAGGGCTGCTCCAAGCACCCCCAGTTATTTCTACTCAGCATAAAAGATACACAACAGGATTACAAGCTATAAGTGCCCTGTATGGGAAAACTAAGCCTTCCCAGCTGCAAGGAGACCCAGCAAGCCTCCTCACGGTACCATGCAGTGCTGCGCAGCACAACACAACAGGAAAGACAGAGCAAGAATCCATTAGTGCTGCAGCCCACGGGACCTGTCATCTTCTTCAGATTTCTGCACCGCTGTGTTCCACCCCACCCCCACCCCCCGCTGACTCTTGCACACTGCCTGCCCGCCAGCCATTGTGCACCCTGCCACTGCCAACTTTGCCCTCCCCCCCGATGACCCGCTCGACCCCACCCCCGCCGTTGCCTACCTTTGCTGGTGGGGGACCCCAAGCCCCCGCCAGCCGAGGTCCTCCTCACAAAAAGCTTCCTTCTGTTTCTGACGTCCTGCACGTTGTACGTGCAGGACGTCAGACTCACAGAACGAAGCCTTGCAGATCAGCTGATCTGCAAGGCTTCGTCGTTCTGTGAGTCTGACATCCTGCACAGAAGGAAGCTTTCTGCGAGGAGGACCTCGCCTGGCGAGGGGTTGGGGTCCCCCACCAGCAAAGGTAGGCGATGGCGGGTTGGCAGCGGGAGAGGGTCGAGCGGGTCATCGGCAGGGGGGTCCAGGCCCAAATCTACGGGGGTCCAGGCCCCCCCCAGGCTCCAAATAGCTACGCCACTGTTTCAATGATCAAAAATAGGAATTCTATCGCATCACTACTTACCTGTTACTTTGACTGTTTTCTTTTTATACCGGATTGCTCAACTCTATTATGTTATACTTGTTCTTCGTTTAATACCAATTGTTTCTTTACTCTTGAATGGCGAATGGCATGATGGAACATTGTAAGCCACATTGAGCCTGCAAATAGGTGGGAAAATGTGGGATACAAATGCAACAAATAAATAAATAAATGGAAATGATAAGCAATAGTAGTAGAAATGGTGATGGATGCATGAAACAATTTCTAAGTGAGGTGATGGAGATAAGGACTGCATCTAAATTTAAGAAAGCATGGGACCACCATAGGGAGAGGTAGAGGAAGGGGCTGTAGAGGGTAGCAGTGGATAGGTCATATTGTCTTTACCTACCATTCTTATCTATGGCTCTGCTATTCAGTGACACATAACTGGATATTGCCATAGAAAATCCAGGGAGACTGTTGTAGTGCTATCCAACTAGTGCAGGGGTCCTATGGAGGAAGATTAAGGGCAGAACTTGGAGTTAACTGGGTACTAATAATATTCAGGTAGCTATCCAGAGACCTTCATTCCACATTGGTGGTACCCAGGTAACTCTCGACAGGCTGCCAGCTGCCCAGATGTTTAGTTCCAGTGTCCAGATAGGTGCCAGTACTGATTATACAGGCACAAGTCAGCCACTGGTGGCCAGTGTTTAAAAATACTGATTTGACCCTCCTCCCACCCCCAGGAATTCTGCATCTGTGTGGCAGCCTGTGCAAGGAACCTTGAAGTTTGGATTCTAAGGAAGAGCCACTCTAGCGGCATTAAGATTATTACAGATCCGTATGTTTAGGCAGAGGACAGGTGCAGGACTGGAGGAATCTTTTAAGGTCTTCTAGATGGAGGAAAAGTGCAGAGGACGGCACAAAAGCTTAAAAAAATATACAGTGGGGGAAATAAGTATTTGATCCCTTGCTGATTTTGTAAGTTTGCCCACTGACAAAGACATGAGCAGCCCATAATTGAAGGGTAGGTTATTGGTAACAGTGAGAGATAGCACATCACAAATTAAATCCGGAAAATCACATTGTGGAAAGTATATGAATTTATTTGCATTCTGCAGAGGGAAATAAGTATTTGATCCCCCACCAACCAGTAAGAGATCTGGCCCCTACAGACCAGGTAGATGCTCCAAATCAACTCGTTACCTGCATGACAGACAGCTGTCGGCAATGGTCACCTGTATGAAAGACACCTGTCCACAGACTCAGTGAATCAGTCAGACTCTAACCTCTACAAAATGGCCAAGAGCAAGGAGCTGTCTAAGGATGTCAGGGACAAGATCATACACCTGCACAAGGCTGGAATGGGCTACAAAACCATCAGTAAGACGCTGGGCGAGAAGGAGACAACTGTTGGTGCCATAGTAAGAAAATGGAAGAAGTACAAAATGACTGTCAATCGACAAAGATCTGGGGCTCCACGCAAAATCTCACCTCGTGGGGTATCCTTGATCATGAGGAAGGTTAGAAATCAGCCTACAACTACAAGGGGGGAACTTGTCAATGATCTCAAGGCAGCTGGGACCACTGTCACCACGAAAACCATTGGTAACACATTACGACATAACGGATTGCAATCCTGCAGTGCCCGCAAGGTCCCCCTGCTCCGGAAGGCACATGTGACGGCCCGTCTGAAGTTTGCCAGTGAACACCTGGATGATGCCGAGAGTGATTGGGAGAAGGTGCTGTGGTCAGATGAGACAAAAATTGAGCTCTTTGGCATGAACTCAACTCGCCGTGTTTGGAGGAAGAGAAATGCTGCCTATGACCCAAAGAACACTGTCCCCACTGTCAAGCATGGAGGTGGAAATGTTATGTTTTGGGGGTGTTTCTCTGCTAAGGGCACAGGACTACTTCACCGCATCAATGGGAGAATGGATGGGGCCATGTACCGTACAATTCTGAGTGACAACCTCCTTCCCTCCGCCAGGGCCTTAAAAATGGGTCGTGGCTGGGTCTTCCAGCACGACAATGACCCAAAACATACAGCCAAGGCAACAAAGGAGTGGCTCAGGAAGAAGCACATTAGGGTCATGGAGTGGCCTAGCCAGTCACCAGACCTTAATCCCATTGAAAACTTATGGAGGGAGCTGAAGCTGCGAGTTGCCAAGCGACAGCCCAGAACTCTTAATGATTTAGAGATGATCTGCAAAGAGGAGTGGACCAAAATTCCTCCTGACATGTGTGCAAACCTCATCATCAACTACAGAAGACGTCTGACCGCTGTGCTTGCCAACAAGGGTTTTGCCACCAAGTATTAGGTCTTGTTTGCCAGAGGGATTAAATACTTATTTCCCTCTGCAGAATGCAAATAAATTCATATACTTTCCACAATGTGATTTTCCGGATTTAATTTGTGATGTGCTATCTCTCACTGTTACCAATAACCTACCCTTCAATTATGGGCTGCTCATGTCTTTGTCAGTGGGCAAACTTACAAAATCAGCAAGGGATCAAATACTTATTTCCCCCACTGTATATCTGGGATTTATCCTTCTTAATGTGAAATGGATAGCTGAGCAGGGTCAGGTTTGCTCTTTCTGATCTCATTTGCTATATTACAATGTAAATTATGATACATATAACATCAGTAGTCAATAAAAAAAATTAATCTGATGGTATGAAAAATGTGTCTTTTGTCTGTACAGGGATGAAGATTTGAGACACTATGAAGCCTGGCTGGGGGTCCACAATATTTTTAATAAAGAAGAGAAAAATAAACAGATTATGAACATTTCCCAGTTGGTGTTTGGTCCAAAAGGATCAAATCTGGTTCTGCTGAAACTTTCAAGGTTGGCAACTTCTAATCTGATGGAAAAAGAGTTTATGTTAACAGTTTACAGTTTATTAAAAATGTTATATACTACCAATCATTGCTATCTCAGTGGTTTAAAAAAGTTTAAAATAAGAAGCAATTAAAAACAGGAAATAGAATAAAAGTTACAAAATTCAATAAAAAGAAGTACAAAGGAAGACATTAAAATAACAGAATTAGTGTATCCCTGTTCCTGGCCTTCTTAGAACATATACAGGCACCATAACACAAGAAGCCTCTGTTCTTTTTCTGAAATTTAATTTATTGAATAAATATAGCTAATTAACTCAGTTGTAGATTCTCAGAAGCTTGGTGCCCTAAGGCAACAGACTTCAAATTTCTGAAGGCTGTAGGTGGAGATGAATGTGAAGTTCTGAAGAGAAAAAGCTTTATGGCAGAGGTGGGAGAATTGGCAGGTAGGTAGAAGACGTTCAGAGGTGAGATGCTGTATTAGGTAAAAAGATGGGTTCACTTCAGGGAAGCAGAGGAGCACATACTCCTAAGTCAAGATGGACGCAACTGCCTCGCAAGGTCAGAAGACAGCAAGAAGAATACCCAGAAGGCCAGGGAGCAAGGCGAAGGGACCAATAGGTAGCGAGTCTGAGACCAGGTCATAGAGGTCAGGAAATAGCAGCAGGAGGTCTTTGAAGAAGAAAACACATGACAGGAAGTACCTGCAGCACTAAAATCCTAAGAAATGAGAATACCATTAAACACAATTTAAAGCAGCACTATAAAGAATATGTTGAGGCTGCCAAGGGACAGACAATCCCATCCATCAGGTTTAGCAATTTCAGGCTGCTGTGCTGCAAGACAAATTGGTTATCCATCGAAAAATAGAAAATTTTGAAAATTATGTAAGATTAAGAGATCTTATATATTTTCAAAATTTTCTATTTTGGATTTTCCACAGACTTTGACTGTACCACCCAAAGACCTGTTTTATAGATTTTTGAAAGAGAAATTGAATTATTCTATTACGGAAGATTTACTTTTTACCATCTTCTGCAGTTAAACAGGCTTCAAAATCTGTGGAACCCAATGCCTCCCAATCGCTGGATGAAGTTTCATCTGATAGCTTGGATGTTACTCATATATTAGAAAGTTCAATGGATAATGGATACAGGCAGAGCTCTGCTTCTTGTTTCTGTTGTGTTCCTGCAAGATAAGGAAGCAGTTCTTCAATTGTTTTTCCACAAGAGTCCATGCGAATTTATGAGTGGGAACATTTTAGTTTCTCCTAATGTTTCCGGTCGACCCAATCCAGGAGAAAGCAGTTTTTGTCTTATTGGAAGAATTTGTTAGACATGGGAGTTAAATTTCCCTTAAGATATCCTTGTAAATGTGTATTGGTTTTGAGAATTACTCATGTCTTTTATGAACCATCGCAACTTCATTTCTTCTTGGAAAATAAGGGTCTGGACCATGCAGGTCTTTTTCTGCCGTCATCTACTATGTTACTAAAGGACAATCAAGGATTTATGCTGTGCCTTATAAAATATCCAGTGTACCTGAATGTAATTCACCTTGAGCTACTACTGAAAAGGTGTGAGCAAAATCCAACTAAATAATGTAGATTTAGCCTGATTGCTTGATATGTTATTTCCTTTCTCAGTCCTGCTTCCTTTCAGACTTCTGCTTTTGGGCAACACAGAGACAGGATGTCTTGTGTTGTTTTTCTTGGTTATAATTGTTTTTATTTTATTTCTGTAAGACATGGTGCATTATTTCTTTTTCAAAGTATCTCTTTCATGTAATAACTGTTGAAAATGCAAAAGAAAAGAAAAATAACTACAGTGCACTAGTGGGTTAGGGGCATCCTCAGAATGCGACAAGACGATGTCCAAACCCAGAAGAAAGCTTGGCTCAGGTATAGAGAGAGGTGAAAGCAACAAACGAAAGGAGCTGCTAACAGCCCTGTACAAATTGCTAGTGAGGCCCAATTTAAGGTATTACGTCCTTGTTTCTTTCGATTATGAGTCGAGGACATCCTAGTGTTGGGCACGCCCAAGTCCCGCCTTTGCTACGCCTCCGATATGCCCCCTTGAACTTTGGCCGTCCCTGCGACAGAAAGCAGTTGGGGACGTCCAAAATTGGCTTTCGATTATACTGATTTGGATGACCCTGGGAGAAGGACGCCCATCTTCCGATTTATGTCGAAAGATGGCCATCCTTCCCTTTTGAAAATGAGCCCAACAGTATATATTAAAATGGACTTGGGGAAAATCCACTGCTTATTTTTAGGATAAGCAGCATAAAATGTTTTGGGATCTTGTGGCCTAGATTGGCATAAGTACGTACATAAGTACATAAGTATTGCCATACTGGGACAGACCAAAGGTCCATCGAGCCCAGCATCCTGTTTCCAACAGTGGCCAATCCAGGTCACAAATAATTGGCAAGATCCCAAAAAAGAACAAAACATTTTATGCTGCTTATCCCAGAAATAGTGGATTTCCCCCAATTCCAATTTAATAATGGTCTATGGACTTTTCCTTTGGTCTGCCCCAGTATGGCAATACTTATGTTCTTAATGTTCAGGAGGAAGTTAACTCTACAGTGAGGCTGAATATTCCTTTGACCCCGGCAGTAGACTGTGATTAGTGCTGATGTGGTCTGTGGGCAGAGACAGAACCACCAGTTATGCAGGCACTGGACATATTTATTGCTGGTGTCCATGTACCTAAGCGGGCAGAGAGACCCCATCTTTGTCCACTTAGCTATGTAGGTGCCAGTGTTGAATGTCAGCCGGCACCCACTTAACCTCTGCGTTAGTGGCTGATCCAGATAGTCAAAGGCAATGACTGGACTTTGGCCTCAGGATTGAATATCCAGGTTAGATTCAGCCCACGGAAGGCAGCAGCTTTAAAATCACTAACCGCTGATGGACGAATATCATGGAAAGTTTCCCAATCCACGGGTCAACCTTCAATCCCTCATTTTTTTTCAAGGTCAATAAATATCTATTGTAATGTGTATTTTTCTTCTTTTTTGACAGGCCAGCTGTGCTGACTAACTTTGTAGGAACAATCAAACTTCCAAATCATGGCTGTATCGTTCCAGAGAAAACTGCTTGCAATGTCTATGGGTGGGGATACACAGGAAGTAAGTCTTTCATTTTATATATGCATATCAAGCCTTATATCAGCAATAAAAAAAAAAAGAAAACATGTTAAATTGTAGGAAAAGAGAAAAAAAATCAAAGTTAGCATCAACAATAGCATCACCTCCAACTCGTCCTGCATCTGGGCAACACAGATTAAGCCACTCATGGGATCTTTTACCAAACTGTGCTAAGGACAGGCATCCTACGGTAATTTCCAAATCTGTGCACGATAACTGCATGCTAAAAAAATTTTTAAAACTTTGCTTGGAGGAGGGCATGTCTGGGTGTAAAGTGGATGTTTGTGCAGTGAAAACTAGATGAAAAAATGATTATTAAATCAGCAAAATGGTTTGAGATAGTTAATAACTCTGAAACAGGATTGTAGACAGAGAGAGAGATAGAATTTGGAAGAATCAAAAAAGAGCAGGGGATCTATGATATCTCTTTAGAAATATGCTATGTCAGTGGTTCCCAAACCTGGTCCTGAAGATACCCCAGAAAATTGGGTATTAAGGATATCCACAATGAATATTCATGAGAGAGATTTGCATACAGTGGAGGTAGTGCATGCAGATATCTCTCATGAATGTTCATTGTGGATATCCTGAAAACCTGACTGGCTGGGGTGCCTCCAAGGCCAGGTTTGGGAACCACTGCTATAAATGTTAAGAAAAAAGAATTTTTCTCAAAGACAGTGGGTGAGTCAACCACGAGTATTCCTGAACTATTTAATTTAGTAGATAATCTAACTACTGTTGATGATTTGCTATTGGAACATGATGAAGAGGTTCCGTCAGCCTATGCTCTAGAGCAGTTTTTCAAGAAAAAGGTGGCTAAGATTAAAACTTAGCTTAGTGTACATAGAATAGTTGATAACAATGCTGTTTTAGAGGTCCACTTCTTCAGGCATGGTACCTGATATTGGAGCTTGAGGAGGTTCCTTAGGAAGACTCCCTGCCATAGTCTGAATCTTGGATACAGAGAGCGAACAAGTCTTACTCTGAAGAAGCCTCCTTCCCAGTAGGAGATCTGTGGCATCCTTGCTCTTCTGATGTGGAGGACTCGTCTCTGTTCGCTGCCCTGGCCAGACCTTGACCAGAACCCCACCGGTCCAGGGTGGATCATAAGGAATGCTAGCAGTGGCTAGGATGACAGCAGCCATCTCAGAATTCAAACAACGTTGATCACAGGCATCACTGCAGGCAGTAATGTCCCCTCTCGCCCAGTCTATGGTTGGGTTGTGTTTCTGGAACCATGACAACCCCAAGATGATGGACTTCAAGGATGTCTGGTGGACATAGAGAGCGATGTCCTCCCTTTGGTCACCTATACACAGGCATAGTGGAACCTTCTGGGTTATAAAGTATCCTTGAATATTCCCATACACTAAGGTGACCAGAATGGTCCATGACAAATCCTGGGTAGGAATTCTAAAATGCCAAATAAGAGCTGATCTTTGAAATTGTTAACTGTTTCATTGGTAAATAAACAGAACCATTTCATAGAATTAGAGTTATCAATAGAAATCAAACAAAATAAAACATAGAAAAGAAAATAAGATGATACCTTTTTTATTGGACATAAGTTAATACATTTCTTGATTAGCTTTCGAAGGTTGCCCTTCTTCGTCAGGTCGGAAATAAGCAAATGTGCTAGCTGACAGTGTATATAAGTGAAAACATTCAAGCATTACTATGACAGTCTGACAGGGTGGGAGGATGGGGGTGGGTCGCAGGTATGCATGGGGACATCAAAGCATATCATTGATATTCTAACAGGATGGGTGTGGATAGGTGAGGGGTGGAGTGATCAACAGAGACATACAGCTTTATGGTTTATAATGGGCTAGGAACCCCAGATCCACACTCCTCTACTTATAGAATTAGAGAAAATACTGATCATCTAGATTACTGCTCACAAGCCGTTGTTCAAAGTTATATTTCTCCCTTCTAAATACACAAAGACTAGAAAAGAAAGACGTTTACTTGACTCTGGAAAAGGCTTAACAGAAGGTGTCCTGGACACCACCTCCAACATAACTGAAAGTACTTCTCGTATTAAAATAATCCCAGGTGACAAAAGTGTGCTCACACATTTCCTTGTCACCCCATATTTGCAGACAATGCATTGCTTAGTTTTGCCTGGACCACATGAACCACTAGTTACAACATCTGGGAGAGACTACCTGCAGAAGTAAGCAAAACATCTGGCTGGTTGCAGAGACATCACTGCTGTCAGTGACAGAACCCACAAAACGCTGGAGCCCCTGTACAATCAGACGTTGTCAGGCTGCCTGCAGGTCTATAAGGCTCAGCCAGACAGATTTTTTTTTCTTGTCCTTTCACTTTCACATTATGCTGCCATCACAGTCTTACAGGTTTTAGTGGATAAATTCCAGTTTAAAGGTTAGGAGTTAACACAGCATCTCAGCCAGTGGCCATTTCTCCCACCAAAAAAAGTAAGTCATTTTATGTTAAAGTTAATTGAAAAAAATATGTGAAGGGGCATAATCGAATGGAAACGTCTATCTCCATGGGCGTTTATCTCCGAGAACGGGTCCGTGAAGGGGCGGACCGAACTGTATTTTCGCAAAAAATAGACGTCCATGTTTTATTCGACAATTTGTGAGGTGGGCGTTTTTGGTTTTTCAGCGATAACGGAAAATGAAAGCGCCCAGCTCAAAAACGAATAACTCCAAGACATTTATTCGTGGGAGGGGCCAGGATTCGTAGTGCACTGGTCCCCCTCACATGCCAGGACACCAACCGGGCACCCTAGGGGGCACTTCTACAAAAACAAAAAAAAAGGTAAAAGAGCTCCCAGGTGCATAGCACCCTTCCCTTGTGTGTTGAGCCCCCCAAATCCCCCTCAAAACCCACTGCCCACAAGTCTACACCATTACTATAGCCCTAAGGGGTGAAGGGGGGCACCTACATGTGGGTACAGGGGGTTTGGGGGGCGGTTTGGAGGGCTCCCATTTACCAGCACAAGTGTAACAGGTGGGGGGGGATGGGCCTGGGTCCACCTGCCTGAAGTCCACTGCACCCCCTAATAACTGCTCCAGTGACCTGCATACTGCTGCCAGGGAGGTGGGTATGACATTTGAGGGTGAAATAAAAAGTTGTGAAACGGCATATTTTGTGGTGGGAGGGGGTTTGTGACCACTGGGGGAGTCAGGGGAGGTCATCCCCGATTCCCTCCAGTGGTCATTTGGTCATTTAGGGCACTTATTGGGGCCTTATTCGTGGAAAAACAGGGTCCAGGAAAAGTGCCCTAAATTCTCGCTACAAACGCATATTTTTTTTTCCATTATCGGCGAAAGGCGCCCATCTCTGATCGGCCGATAACCACGCCCCAGTTCCGGCTTCACCACGCCTTCGACACGCCCCCATCAACTTTGTACGCTTCCACGACGGAGTGCAGTTGAAAACGTCCAAATTCGGCTTTCGATTATACCGCTTTATTCGTTTTTGTGAGATAAACGTCTATCTCCTGATTTGGGTCACAATATAGGCGTTTTTCTATTTCGATTATAAGCAGGATAATGTCCCCGACAGCGTGTGTGTGCATTACTCTCTTATTACATAAGAGACGTGTGAAAGCAGGGTGATAAAGCATTGCACTTTTACTAGTGATAGAGGATAATCATAGGCTTCTCCCAAGACTTTATGAAAAATTAGAACAACTTATATTCTTGCTATCTTGTTACTATTTCCATTGAAATGACAGTTGTTATGATATTAGATCGTTTATTTTTATACAGCTTTGGAAGTTTGCACAGTATTCGATATCAATGTTTGCAGAACACGAAATAAATCACATTATGCTATACACAAAGGCAAAAATAGTTATGAAAGTACCAAGAGACAGTGGCTTGGATGTCTGCCACACATTAATGGACACCATAGGACAGTCTTTTGTGATTGATTGCTGCCATGGAGAACAGGTGTTTACCAGGATGCAACAACACAAGCTTTCCTTTCAAATGCAATACAGTCCTTCTTAGCAAAACATAGATGAAACATGAGGTGAACGTCTGGCTCTTCTCCCAAGCCTTTAATACATAGGGTGACTGACTATACACTCATTCTGCACCTGGTCTAGCTTGCAACACACACTGCAACTTAGACTACTTCCTTATCTCTTGCTTAACTATACAACGAACTTGCCTTGAGTTTAACTATACAACGAACTTGCCTTGAGTTTAACTAACCATCAAATTATCCCAACTAACTGCGTACCACGCATCTTGTTTCCATCATATATCTGCTCTTGGTCTCTCAGCTATATGGTAAGCTGTATTGTAGAAAATCTTTAGCATCATATCTGTTAGTTGAATGCTCTAATGAATGCTTATTAGGTGTATCATTAGTATTATGCTAACATTGTATTATATCTCTGGTATTTGAATTCCAGTGCTGTTAAATGTGTATATTTTTATACTGTTTCACAGTAGTTCTGTTATTAGGTTTCAATTTACTGTTTTCAAGTTTACCTCATTTACGCCTATGTTTACCAAGGTGCGCTATGGGCATGTTAGCGTTTTTAACACATGAAAATGGTTTATGCGCATTAAACGCTAATGTGCTCATAGAAATGTATAGTCAGATTAGCGTTTAACGCACCTTAAATTTAAAGGTGCATTAGAAATACTAACACACCTTAGTAAACATACCCCTTATTGTATTTCTGTTTATTCATGGTTATTTTACTATTGTTATACTGTTAAAATTATGTTAAACTGTACCTACTGTACACCATCTTGGGTGAATCTCTTCATAAAGGTGGTTGATAAATCTTTAACTATCTGTCAGTACCGTTTAATATCTGAAAGGCAGCAGAATCTTCTAGATAAAAATAGCACATCAAATCTCGGCTGAGAAGCTGTGTTTGTTCTGATCATTTCTCCTCCATCTTTCAGGAACTAACTACAATGGTTTATTACAAGTAGCAAACTTGGTTACCATCGGAAATGATAAGTGCAATGAAAACCACAAGGGCAAGATTGTTGTAAACGAGTCTGAAATCTGTGCAAAAAGTGAAAGTGATCCAGCAGGCACCTGTGAGGTAAAAAGAAAACTCTCTGCCATGATTATTGTATGGAGGAAAGCTGAAGAAAAACTCAAAGAAGTGGTTGGGTAAAGATTGCTCTACGATGCTGATAAACGTTAATGCAAGCTTTTCCACCTACACTGAAGATCTTGCAGAGTCTTTCCCTTTAGCTCATAGATTCTAAGCCCCATATTCCCTGCTTTCATAAACAGGAGATTACATATACCAGACGTGTCTGGAATTCTGTGGTAAACGTTTATTTTGCTCACTCACGTATTCACTAGAGCAGGGGTTTTCAACCCAGCCCTTGGGACACATCCAGCCAGTCAAGGTTTTCAGGATATCCCCATTGAATTCTCCATTGAGGACTGGGTTGAAAACCTCTGCATGAGAGGTTAACTCTTACGTTGAATAGCACTTGAGTTCCTTCTCCCTTAAAACACTAATGAGGAGAAATTTAGATCAATTAACATTGTATGTGCCAGTGCAACCACTTTTCCCAATCATAGGGGTCCTTTTACTAAGTTGCAGTAAAAAGTGACCTGCAGTATTGTGGGGCAAATGTTTTTGGGTGCATTCTGGGCCATTTCTGACCATGGCTGAGAAAAAGGGTTTTTTTTAATGGACCTGGAAATGGGCGTGCTCTGAAATTAAAACTAGTGTGCAGCTATTTACGGCCTGAGCCTGTACTGCCACCCATCGACTTAGTGGTAAGGGCTCACACACTACCCGTGTGGTAACTAGGCAGTGTGCGCCAGCTGCTGATTACCGCCGGGAACGCCCCCACGGTAGAAAATAGAAGAAAATTATTTTCTAGCGCAGGTTTCGGTGCACGTCAAACTCAGAATTACCACTGGGCACGTGCTCTAGCCTAGCAGTACTGCTGATTTGGCATCAGCCCCTCCCATGCCTTAGTAAATTGATGAAATGCCTGAAGTTTCATAAGGAGTGGAGGAGTGGCCTAGTGGTTAGGGTGGTGGACTTTGGTCCTGAGGAACTGAGTTTGATTCCCACTTCAGGCACAGGCAGCTCCTTGTGACTCTGGGCAAGTCACTTAACCCTCCATTGCCCCATGTAAGCCGCATTGAGCCTGCCATGAGTGGGAAAGCGCAGGGTACAAATGTAACAAAAATAAAATAGATACTATTGGAGATTCTACATGGAATGTTGCTACTATTGGAGATTCTACACGGAATGTTGCAGGACGTCAGACTCACAGAAGCAGAAGCCTGCGCGGCCACATTGGTGATCTGCAAGGGCCGACTTCTAGTGGAATAGCAACATTCCATGTAGAATCTCAAATAGTAGCAGCAGTGGAGGAGTGGCCTAGTGGTTAGGGTGGTGAACTGAGTTCGATTCCCGGCACAGGCAGCTCCTTGTGACTCTGGGCAAGTCACTTAACCCTCCATTGCCCCATGTAAGCCGCATTGAGCCTGCCATGAGTGGGAAAGCGCAGGGTACAAATGTAATTTTTGTAAACCTCCAGATGTTATAGATCAGGTGTCTGTTTATGGCTCAGCAGCATTGTTCTGTTTTTAATATTAGCTTCCTATTTCATTGATTTTACAAACACTAATTCATTCATTTTCATTTTTCTAGGGGGATTATGGTGGTCCCTTGGTCTGCGAAGATGATAAAATAAAACTGATACAGGGTGTCATCATTCCAGGCCGTGGATGTGCCACGCCAAACCGGCCTGGAATATTTGTAAGAGTGGCCTATTATGCAAAGTGGATTCAAAAAGTTTTGTTGACATACAAGGTGCAGAGTTACAGCTGAGCACAGGAAACAAACCGCTCAAAGCACAGAAAGACTTCAGACACTTGGAAATTAATGTATAATTTATAGACGCCTCAGAAGCCCTCCTTGGGATTCTGTGTTCTCCAATTGATATTTATGTCTTGTTACCATTGTTTTGTTACTTTGTTGGTTTTTTTATATGAGCTACAGTTGTTGCGAATGTGCTGACAGATCTCCTGAAGATACTTGAATGGATACATAGAACTTTCCCTGGATGATATGCATTAGGGAAAAAGTAAAACTTGTTTATAGGATTCATTTATGCTGCTTCTTGGGTTCATTTGGTTGATAAGGAACCATGTTTTAATTGAACACTGTCCCTTCATGACTAATTCCAGAAAATATAGTTCTTTGGTCCAGTATAATGAAATAGTCTTTAAGTATCCGAAATGCCCAAATTCCTGTTTTGTTTCTGCATTTTACCATTAATTTCTTAGCACTTCAGTAGGGAACTAAGTGGATTTGACTGCCAGCATTTCCTTATCCAAGGCTGTAGGAATTGGCTGTAACTGAAGTCAGTGACACTATGAGGTCATAAAAATATATCCCTTTGAAAGTGGCAAAGAGGCAGGCTCCTCTCAGTCTCCCTTTTAATCGGCTGGTCCAGGGGTTCTCATCCCAGTCCTCCGGACACACTTACCCAGTCAGGTTTTCAGGATACCCAGAGTGAATATGCATGAGATAAATTTGCATACAATGGAGGCAGTACATATGCATTGTGGGTATCCTGAAAATTTGACTGACTAGGACTGGATTCAGAACCCTTGTTCTAGTCTACAGAACTCCCAGGCAATGCAATTTGCAGATTTTTTTTTTTCTCATGTTTCAGAAAGGAAAAATATTGCCGCCTACTACTACTTATCATTTCAATAGCGCTACTAGATGTACACAGCACTGTACAATTGAACATGAAGAGACGGTCCCTGTTCAACAAAGCTTACTACTACTACTACTAACTAACATTTCTAAAGCGCTACTAGGGTTACGCAGCGCTGTACAATTTAAACATAGAAGGACGGTCCCTGCTCAAAGAGCTTACAATCTAAAAGACAAGAGAACAATCTAAAGACAAGTGAACAATCTAGAGGACGAGTGAACAGTTAATCTGATAGAGTGGATAGATTGGGGCATTCTATCTATCTCAAGCAGTTAGGCGCCGAAGGCAGCATTGAAGAGGTGAGTTTTAAGCAGAGATTTGAAGATGGGTAGGGAGGGGGCATGGCGTATGGGTAAAGGAAGATTGTTCCAGGCATAGGGTGAGGCAAGGCAGAATGAGCGCAGCCTGGAGTTGGCAGTGGTGGAGAAGGGTACTGAGAGAAGGGCTTTGTCCTGTGAGCGGAGGTTACGGGCGGGAACATAGGGGGAGATGAGGGTGGAGAGGTAGTGAGGAGCCGCAGACTGAGTGCACTTGTAGGTAAGGAGGAGGAGCTTGAATTGTATGAATTGTATGCGGTCCCTGTTCAACAAAGCTTACAATCTAATCAGGACAAATAAGGGATAAGGGAAATACTAAGGTGGGAATGATAAAACAGACATGGGTACTAATCAAGTGACTAGGGGGTAGGAGTTAAAAGCAGCATCAAAAAGGTGGGCTTTTAGCCTAGATTTCAAGACAGCCAGAGATGGAGCTTGATGTACTGGCTCGGGAAGTCTATTCCAGGCATATGGTGCAACAAGATAAAAGGAACGGAGTCTAGGAGTTAGCAGCGGAGAAGGGTGATGATCAGCTCTGCCCTACAGATATTTAATCCTCTGTGTGTGTGTATATATATAGGTATAGATATATAGATATAATTTTTTTCACATACCTATGAATTTTCCAGACTACAGCCAAACTAGTTTTCTGAGCCATGGTTCAAGATGATATGTCTCCTCATGACACCACAGCACATATTATGTTGTCAGGGGTCGTTGGTGGTGGCAGAATGTAATTTCTAACTGTTATTTTGTAAGACTATTTTTCCAGCTGTTGGGTTAATGCAGTGCATGAAATTACCATCCTCTGTGTTGGAAGCAGGCAATCATGTGCATGTGCTCTGGAGATCCCATTGAAGCTGGTTTTAGGGATATTCATGGCTGCACATCATTACTTTTCCATATTGTTGTATGGAGTTTTTTTTTTTTTAGTTACAGTAACATAGCTAAATATACATTTTATCATTTGCTAATGTATCACAAATTTGAATTTGGAAAACAACAAAATTAGTTCATGAAATCATTGAACTTTCCTAGATGTTTGCTAGTAGCAAGGGAACAATGCTAGCTGGATAATGTTTCTGCCCATTCCCGACCTACAATATGGCCCCTCCCAAAAAATTAGAAAAAAAAGTAAATGACATACACTGAACATGGGAAAAAGGGTTACCGCAAAATGCTGTAACACATTGTGCAATAATTTTCCTGTCAGCACATGCTAATCCCACATTATTTATTTTTGGTAATATTTTTGGGAGGGGGCATGTCAGGTATGGGGCACGGAGGTGTTATCCAGCTGATTTATTCATATTAGTGGATAACACGGGGTTAATTTGGGATCACTATCCACCTCATTAATAGGACGCAGTAGGTGCTTCCATGTTAATTTTTTGCAAGTCCCACATGTTAATGAAAAATTAGCACAGAACCTTCAAAAAGCTCCTTAAAATACTGATGCCTTAAATATGGGCTTAGTGTCCGGGAAAGTCTCGTGTTAAAATGCATGAAGCCTATACTTTAGTGCATTTTAAAGGGGACCATAAATCTTATTAAAACAAAACAGAAATGGCTTCTTTCTCTCTGTCATGAAAAGATAATTGCCATCCTGGTTCCTGGTCACAAGTCAGAAGTACTGGCAGGATCTCAAAACATAGACAAGTTCAGTACTACTTAACCTTTCACCAGATCTACCTTAATATCGGTTTATGGCTTAACCTCAAAGAATTTGAGCAAGCTGCTTGAATCCAGCTACACTAACTCCTTTTATCACATCATCCAACAAGTTCGAGAGCCTAATGATACAATGTATTTTCTCCAATTTGTTTACAAGGTACTACAGTGGATCGTTGGATTCATAGGAGCCAACTCTGTGGGTGCTGTGGGTGCTTGAGCACCCCCAATATTGAGAAAACTCTTTGTATGTGTCCAGGGAGGGGTTATTTCCACTGGGCTTAGCACCCCCAATAATTTTGAAAAGTTGGCTTCTATGGTTGGATTACAAAATATCGATTAAGATTGAATGTAGATAAAATTAAGATTCTTTTAGTTGATCCAATTCTGCAAAAATCCTTGTTTGAAAACTTAAAAGTTAATGGAAATTATTTTCATTGAAAACAACTTTGAAAGTTTTAGGTGTTAGCTGGTTTAGGGTTAAATGGCTTTTTTCTCAATAGAGGAGTGTGAATAGTGGAGTGCCAAAGGGATCTATAAATGACCTGGAAATCAGAACAACAAGCAAAATAATTAAGGGCCTTTTGTCAAGCTACACTAGAAGCCCCCAGTGCGGTAATGCTGACAATTCCCATTCACTTTGAATGGGATCCATCAGCATCGCTGCATGGGAACTGCGAGCACAGCTTGATGAAAGAGGCCCTAAATTTGCAGATGACATAAAACTATTCAAAGTTGTCAAAACACATGCGGATTGTGAAAAATTGCAGGAAGTGCTTAGGAAACTGGAAGACTGGGCATTCAAATGGCAGACGAAATTTAATGTGGACAAATGCAAAGTGGATTGTTAATTGGGAAGAATAATCCAAATGTTACCTGATGCTAGAGTCCACTTTAGGACTCATCACACAAGAAACAGATCTAGATGTCATTGTAGACAATAAACGGAAATCTTCCGCACCGTGTGTGGTGGTGGCCAATAAAGCAGACAGGATGCTAGGAAGTTTTAGGAAAGGAATGCAAAATAAGAACAAGGATCTTACAACGCCTATGTATCACTCTATGGTGTGACTTCACCTTGAGTCATTTTGGTTGCCATATCTCAAAAAAGATATAACAGATTTAGAAAAAGGTTCAAAGAAAAGAAAATTGCAGACCCTGCAGAATACAGCATTGAAAAGATTTGAGAGGGTTATGCCCCTATTTCATAAGGCATATTTGTTGCCTATTCAGGCTTGTGTGATGTTTACGTTACTTCATTTTCCATGTGGAAAAGGGATGAAATATAAAAGTCTTTATGACTACCTTCCTATATCAGGCGGTGAGGATCCGGAATGCTCTTCCAGGATTCTTAGAAATCTTACTCATTATTCACATTTCAGGAAAAGTCTCAAAATCTAGCTAGTTAAAAAAAATGTACTATATGTATTTTTATCAGGGGTGTTTTCTATTTGTAATTCTGTAGCTATGCCTAGTTTTTCTTCTTAATTAACTGCCTTGAACTTGCTATGCTATATTTGGGATACAAGCATCATATTGGTATTCCTATTAGTATTTTTTACCCAATCAACTCCATTCAGAATAGCATAACTGCATTGTTATATTGTAAGCTGTCCTGATGGTTTCCCAGAGGGCGGCATAGGAAATTCTGAATAAACTTGGAAATGTGGCTAAACCTCTATCATATGTCCTTTAGCTGTCATTACTGCAAGCTGACTATCTCTAACTTTTTTTTTTTGCCTTTTGTCATATGAGAATCGTTTCACCCCATTTCTAATTCTGTTGTATCTTTTTTTTTTTTTTTGAGACCAGACCTGCACACAATATTTGAAGTGAGGCCAGATTTATTATGAAATACTTTATTTGTTCTCTATTCCCTTCCTAATAATTCCTAGCATTCTGTTTGTTTGTTTTTTGAGTTTTAGGATGGGGGGGGGGGGTTGGCTTGTGCCATACACTAGGCAGAAGACTTCTACCAATTGTCCAAGATGCTGCCTAGATCATTTCTCTCAGTGCTGACTCCTAATGTGGAACCTGCAACATGTAGGGTATAGTTAAGATTATTCTTTCCTATGTGCATCACTTTGCACTTGTTCATATTAAATGGATCTGCCATTTGGACGCCCAGTCTTCAAGACTCACAGTCCTCACACAATTTCTCACAATCCATATGCAATTTAACAACTAAATAATTTTGTGCCATCTGCAAATTTGATTACTTCACTCATTGTTCCATTTTCTCATCATTTAAATATATTGAAAAGCATGTTCCAAATAAAGAGCCCTGTGGCACTCCACTATTTACCACTCCTTGTTGAGAAAATTATCCATTTAACCATACTCTCTGCTTTTTTTTCCAACTAATTTCCAACCCACAATGGGACATTGACTTTTATCCCAAGTGTTTTTTTTTTCCTCAGTAGTTTCTCATAAAGGACTTTGTTAAATGTTTTCTGAAATTTTATCAACCGGCTCTGTGTTATCCATTTGTTTATTTGTGCCTTCAAAACATGGCTAAATCCATGTTAATTCTGTCCTATTAAACTATTGTTCTCATTTCCAATGCAGATGGATATCTCAAAAGGGCCAAACAGTGTCCCTCTGCCGAAAACATTTAAATAGTGATTTTGGAAAGGCGGAATTAGGTCATTTTTACACTGCAGTGCATCCAAATGGAGGGGCATGTTGGAGGTAGATGATGGGTGGGGCTACGGCAGACCCAAAATTAAGATGTCTTTCAGTGTTAATGGAATGGGAAGAAACATCCAAATCGAAAAAGGATTACGTTTATATCTAGATCTGTTTCAGTCACGCCCAAGTTACAAAACAATGCTCTGATTGAGCAGCTGATCACTGCAGGGATTAAGGCATAACCCCTCCTGAATCCCACAGTGGTTGCTGTCCCCCTCCCTCTCCCCTGAAAGTGAAACTGGGGACAATAATGCATCATTTGTATGAAAATGGCCTCAGCAGGGGTGAGGGGGGGAAGAGAGATCTAAGACAGTATCAGGTATTATGGGCATTTTCATTACAGCAGAAAGCAGGTCTGAAGAGTAGCCTAGTGGTTCTTGCAGTGGACTATAAACCAGGGGACCCAGGTTCATTTTGCACTTAATCTCTCTTTTTTTCCTCTTTAAATTATGAGCCCTCCAGAAAGCAGGGATTATCTATGGTACCTAAATATTTATGACATCTGCTAACCTGAAGGCTATTGAGGCGGTGTATTGTAGGTATTTTCCTGTTCCTGGAGGGCTCACCCTTTAAAATAACAGAGTTGCAGTGGAATATTAACCTGGGTGTCCTGGATTAAAGTCCACTGTAGTGACCACTAGACTGCCCCTCTGCTCTGCAGGGATCCCCTTGTGGCCATTTCTTTCTCCTGAGCCATTCTTATCAGTTTCTTGCCTCCAATCTCAAACATCTCCTTTGGATTTCTGCAAGCCATCACTCTCCGTCATGTTAGATTTTAACTGCCAAACATTTGACCATTCTTCTAATTGCTGTAGATCTCTTCTCATGCTTTCAACTCCCTCTGGGGTATCCACTCTATTAGTAATCTTCATATCATACACAAAAAGGCAAACCTTTACTTTTAACCCTTCAGTAATATCTTTCACAAATACATTAAAGAGAATCGGCCCCAGCACTGAATTCCCGAGGCAACTCCGCTACTCACTTTCTTTCCTCTCAGTGGATTCCATTTAACTCCACACTATGTTGTCTGCCAGTCAACCAATTTCCAATCCAGTTCACCACTTTGGGTCCTAACCTCATCCCACTCAGCTTATTCATGAGCCTTCTGTAAGGAACCATATCAAAGGCTTTGCTGAATTCCAGGTAGACCACATCTAGCGTGTGTCCATTATCCAGCTCTCTGGTCACCAAGTCAAAGAAATCATTCGGAGCTATTTGGCAGGATTTTCCTTTGGTAAAACCATACTGCCTCAGATCCTGCAACCCATTGGATTCCAGGAAGTTCACTATCGTTTCCTTCAGCAGCATCTCCATTAGTTTTTCAACCACCGAAGTGAGGCTTACCAGCCTGTAGTTTCCCTCTTCTTCCCTGTCTCCACTTTTGTGAACTGGGACCACATCCACTTAATCTCTAATCCCATGGAACATCTCCCATCTCCAAGGGTCTATTAAATAAATCCTTAAGAGGTCCTGCCAGGATTTCTCTGTCACTATTCTTGGATGTATTCCATCCTACCCCATGGCTTTGTCTAAAAGAAAATCCACTCAAGAAATCCCACGGAGAAACTCAAACAAAGAGGAAAGTGGGAATGAGAACCAGGATTCCCAAAGCAGGACCTCAAAAGTGATGAAGCAAAACAAAATGACTCGACACAACGTTGTGTTTCGGCCAGAAGGCCTACATCAGGAGTCTGTATACTTGATTTCAGAACATGAAAGTCCAGGAGTAGTGACGATTGATTGTGATGGTCTTTAAAAAGACCATTGTAGTGAAAATGTATTGAAAATGCCCCTCCACATATCTTCGTAAGTCTACGTGCTTTGAAAAAATGCCTCCACATAAATTTTTCCACAATATAAATAAAATACAATAATTTAGTACTCATCTGAAAAAGCTCTACCCAGAATCTTCATTACGTTTAAAACCTGTCATCAATGCACCCTGAGTCCATCAGTACTGCAACTGGGGAATCAAACAGAGATTTTTATACAGCAGTACATTACCCCAACAATACAGATCAGGCTTATACAATGCATTACAATATAAAACTGATATAGTTTTGACTTCAATAATATTTGTGTATAATTTTCTTTGTATAACCATATTTAATCCATGAGAAGAGTAATACATATATGAAAACCAAGACAAAAAGCTCTGTATGTTTAGACTTTTGTTTGCAATGCTAAACTACGTTTTTTGTGGCTATGACAGCCTGACAGATCCCTAGGAAATGGTGAGAGGTGTCTATTGTACAATGCTTAAGTCATACATAAGACACACGAGCATTTCAAGGACAGGAAACGGGACAAAGAAGATTACAATTGAGTAAAATCTGTGGCATGTGAGTAAAAATGGACAAACTGTGTGGACTGGAGGGTCTTTTTTTTCTGCCCAAATTTTCCATGTCATAAATGTAACAAGCATAATACAGAACTTATTCAATAAGGAACATGCATGTAATGAAGAAAAGTCTGTGGCCCGTGGCATGAGTGACCACAAAATAACATTTTAATGTGGTTCCATTTATTATTTTTATACTGTTCTCAAAGTATTATGTGGCCATGTTGTTTTGTAAACTTGTTCACTGTAATTTCATATCAGAGGCAATATTGTGTACTAATATTTAACTCAGCACCAAAGTTTCTAGGTTAACTCATTAATAGGCTGAGTTAACTGCTTGTTACATAGCTTTTACAATGATACAGTTTCACTTAATACAAACTGCTACAAGAAATGTATTTTCTAAACTGTTTGTAAGACTGTAAACATTTCTGCTTTTAAATTGGAATCTTCTCATTAAAAAGTGACTCTTTTGTATGTCAGAAAACCACCAGTCAGCTCTCCAGAGGAAGTTGCGATTGCTGTAAAAGTTATGGGTTTTTTGAGCTGCAGGTTGGAAGGAGCAAAGCTTTCACTGCAGCATTGTTTCTTCAGTGTTTTATGAAGAATTATGAGCTAAAGGAATAAGTAACAATTTTATGTCTCCCAATGTAGACTTTGGATTCCAGGCTATTATATTTGGCAGCCTCTGCTGTGCAGACGATCTTACATTGTGATATTTTTTGGATACTGTTTTTTGAACTGATTTGTATGTTTTCTTCTGGGCTGTGCCTCAGTGAATGAATTATATTGAACCTTCAAAGGTTTGTATTCCGTAACATGGATAGTAAACAGAATAAAAGGACAGTGATGTAATAATGTCTTTATCGTTCCCTTATTTCTGTGAATATCTGGTACCAGGTAAATTCCATGCAGCAGGATTCCCTTCAAGGAAGCGTTGAGACATCTAGAGACTATCCACCTTATAATTGAAAGAGAAAAACGCCTAGATTTCAACCCAAATCGGGAGATAGACTTTTATCTCACAAAAACGAATAAATCGGTATAATGGAAAGCCGATTTTGGACGTTTTCAACTGCACTCCATCACGGAAGCATACAAAGTTGACGGGGGGTGTCGGAGGCGTGGCAAAGGTGGAACTGGGGCGTGGTTATCGGCCGAGGAGAGATGGGCGCCTTTCGCCGATAATGGAAAAAAAGTATGCGTTTGTAGCTAGAATTTAGGGCACTTTTCCTGGACCCTGTTTTTTCACGAATAAGGCCCCAAAAAGTGCCCTAAATGACCAGATTACCCCCAGAGGGAATCGGGGATGACCTCCCCTGACTCCCCCAGTGGTCACTAACCCCCTCCCACCACAAAAAATGATGTTTCACAACTTTTTATTTTCACCCTCAAATGTCATACCCACCTCCCTGGCAGCAGTATGCAGGTCCCTGGAGCAGTTGTTAGGGGGTGCAGTGGACTTCAGGCAGGTGGACCCAGACCCATCCCCCCCACCTGTTACAATTGTGCTGCTTAATGCTTAGTCATCCAACCCCCCCCCCCCCAAACCCACTGTACCCACATGTAGGTGCCCCCTTTCACCCCTTAGGGCTATAGTAATGGTGTAGACTTGTGGGCAGTGGGTTTTGAGGGGGATTTGGGGGGCTCATCACACAAGGGAAGGGTGCTATGCACCTGGGAGCTCTTTTACCTTTTTTTTTGTTTTTGTAAAAGTGCCCCCTAGGGTGCCCGGTTGGTGTCCTGGCATGTGAGGGGGACCAGTGCACTACGAATCCTGGCCCCTCCCACGAACAAATGCCTTGGATTTATTCGTTTTTGAGCTGGGTGCTTTCATTTTCCATTACCACTGAAAAACAAAAACGCCCAGCTCACAAATTGTCGAATAAAACATGGACGTCTATTTTTTTCGAAAATACGGTTCGGTCCGCCCCTTCACGGACCCATTCTCGGAGATAAACGCCCATGGAGATAGACATTTTCGTTCAATTATGCCCCTCTAAGTGGACCAATATAAATTTTCTACATTAGAACTGGATTTGGGGAAACTGTAAAAATAAACCTGTTTTCTATCCCTCTTAGCAGATGGAAAGAGAGTTCTCCACTTACTGCTTACGTTCTGTACCAGTTACTTCTTGTTCTTTTTGTAACCTTATTTGTCCATATTAATAAAAGATTTTCGTTAGATTTCAAATTGTTTTGATAGCTTACTCAATATAAAGCTGGGTGTAGAAACAGAAAAAATGAAGGCAGATGAGGACCATGCGGCCAATTCAGTCTGTCCATCCATTGCCATCTATCATCCCTTCCTCTCCCTTAGAGATCTTATGTACTTCTCCCAAGCTTTCTTGAACTCGGATACAATCTTCATCTCCACTACTTCCACCAGAAGGCCATTCAACATATTCACCACCCTTTCCGTGAAGACGTATTCCCTCAAGTTACTTCCCTTTTCACCTTCATCTTATGTCCCTTCATTCTAGAGCATCCTTTCAACTGAAAGATACTCGCTTCCTGTGTCTTTATGCCACTTAGGTATAGTTATAGTGTTTATTAAACTTGATATACCATTGAATTCACAAGAAATCATAGCGGTGCACAATTAAAAATTAAAAACAAGAAGTGAAAAGAACTCCAATTCATGATAGAAAAACACAATCATACTTTAAAAAAATCAGCAAATAGAATGAATGTTAACATCAACAGGCACCCAAAACATCAAGCCCTCTAACCCTCAAGGAGAGTAATATCAAAGGCACTTAAAAGGTGGAAGGGACTGGACTGCCCGCAAAAGATCATGGGAGCAGTGGCGTAGCCACAGGTGTGCCTGGGTGGGCCGAGGCCCACCCAGTTAGGGCTCAGGCCCACCCAATAGTAGCACACGTTTAGCGGTAGCTGTTGGGGATCCCAAGCTCTGCCAGCTGAAGGCTTCCCATTGAGGGGAACAAAAACGCTGCTCTCCATGATACTGGCACCTGCGCATGTTCTGTTTTCAGCGCAAGCCTGCTGCAGACTGCCAAGGTGGAGAGAAGCATTTTCCCTCCAGCTTAGATATTTTTTTGGTGGTGGGGGAGAACACTTGGTGCCCACCCACTTCTTGCCAAGAAAATGCGCTCTTTCTAGTCACAACCAGATGAGTTTTAGTTAAAGAAGGAACTTCAAATTGCAAGGCAGCCACGAAACACAAAATGAGTATTTAAACATGTCTATCATACCTCTCCTTCCAAAGCATACATATTGAGATCTTTAAGTCTGTTCCAATACTCTTTATAATGAAGACCATCATAAAGTATATAGAGACAGATTTAAAGATACTTATACTCTAGAAGAAAGGAGAGGGGAGAAATTATTTATTTAATTGATTCTTGATATTCCGCGTTTCTGTGGTTAATCACAGCAGTTTACATATTACATACATGTACTTTCTCTGTCCCTAGTGGGCCCACAAATCTTACTTTTACACTTGGGTAAATGGAGGGATAATTGTCTTGCCCAGGGTAGGAATGGAACCTGGTTCCCCAGTTCTCAGAGCACTGCGCTAACCACTGGGCTCCTCCATGGCATAAATGCACCGGAGGCAAATGTCTTTCAATTGAAAGGAAGCTCTGAAATGAGGGAGTATAGGATGGTGGTGAAAGAGGTCAGACTCTGGAGTAATCTAAGGAAGAACTTCTTTACAGATGCATGGATCAGCCTCCCGTTGGAGATAGTATCTGAATTCAAGAAAACATGGGACAGGCACACTGGATCTCTAAGGGAGAAGGGAAGGGATAGTAGATGGTGTGAATGGGCAGACTGCATAGGCCATATGGTCTTTATCTGCCTTCATTTTTTCTCTGCTTCTATTCATTTCCCTGATGTATTATGTCATTACCTTTGATGCTTACAGTTTACCCAAGGATAACGATGCTAAACCCTACCTATGAGTTTATTAATGGTTGATATACCACTTTAGCTGGCTTACAGATCAAAGTGTTTACAATAATAACGCACACAGAATGCTCCCAAAAAGACATCTGTGATCCATTTACCAAGAACCTCTTCCACATGAACTTTATGGTAGAAAATTGTTGGGCAATGATAATCCAAGTTTTATTTCCAGGCCATGCAGTTGATAGATTATGTTCATTGAACCTTAATTTAATATATCACTTGATAGATCATTTCCATATGTCATATAGAACAATGATTTTATCCTCTGAGGTAAAGTAACCTGTTTCACTATTCTCTGTGTCCCTAGGTTATGCTACATTGACCAGTACTACATTTAGGCAATAGGGATACACAGTTAACATTGCATCGCTTCCATCCTATGTTTACATGGTTCTGTAATTAAACAGAATGAATCATAAATCATATAAATATCTTTTACCAACAAACAACTCTATTTTTCTGATGAAACACATATGGTTGAATGATTTGAAGAATTTACAAAATGACCTGACCACTAGGCAGGATATTTATAATAATAATGCTGTAGACAATACACTGAAATCTTCTGCCCAGTATGCACCAGTGGCCAAAAAAGCAAAAGGATGCTACAAATTATTAGGGAAGGAATGCAAAATAAGACCAAGAATATTATAATCTCTTGTATCGTTCCATGATGTGACCTCACCTTGAGTATTGCGTTCTATTCTGGTCACCGTATCTCAAAAAAATATAGTGGAATTAGAAAAGGTTCAAAAAGAGCATCCAAAATGATAAAGGGAATGGAACTCCTCAAATAGGGCTCTTCAGCTTGGAAAAGAGACATCTGAGAGGAGATATGATTGAGTTCTACAAAATCCTGAGTAGAGTAGAACAGGTGAAATTGAATTCATTTTTCATTCTTTCAAAAAGTACAAAGACCAGCGGACACTCAATGAGATTATATGGAAATACTTTTAAAATAAATAGGAGGAAATATTTTCGTATTCAATAAATAGTTAAGCTCCGGAACTTGTTGCTAGAGGATGTGGTAACAGCGGTTAGCGTACCTGGGTTTAAAAAATGTTTGGACAAGTTCCTAGAGGAAATGGACATGGGGGAAGCCACTGCTTGCCCCAGGATTGATAGCATGGAATGTTGCTACTCTTTGGGATTCCACATGGAATGTTGCTACTATTTGGGTTTCTGCCAAGTACTTGTGACCTAGCTTGGCCACTGTTTGGAAAATAGGATACTGGGCTAGATGGACCACTGGTCTGACCCAGTATGGCTACTCTTATGCGCTAGACATTTCAAGGCCTGCTATTCAAAAGCAGAACCAACTACACAAATATATCCATTTTCACCTACGGATAAATTTGACCAATATGTTTTAAAAAATAGCCAAATTTAACATCCAAAAGGGACATGATCTGGGGAAGGTCTAGCGTAGCAAAGTTGCACATTCAGCAGCAAACTCCAGTCAGTAAAGGTATAATTCTTCAATTGGGCTCTTCCATTTAGGTGCCAGAAGGATCTGCAGTAGGAGCTAATTCTATAACAGAACCTGGATGCCCAGGTCCCAGTATCGGTGCATCTAACATTTAGTTGTTCGCCATTACAGAAGCCATGGCATTAGCATAAGTGTGTCTAAATGCAGCAGGGACACACATCACTTACTGTATTCTGTAAGTTATGTACATGTGGGAGCTGCCTGTGTCCTGCCCTTGACCCTCCCTTACAAATATTTATTTATTTATTTATTGCACTTGTATCCCACATTTTCCCACCTATTTGCAGGCTCAATGTGGCTTACAGAGATCTGTTATGGCATCGCCATGACAGGGTGAAAGGAACAAATTGGTGTTATAGAGAGATCAATGATGACAGAGAAGAACTAAGCATGCATTTAAAGAAAGATGTCGTTTAAAATTGGGTGGGGTGGTGAAGTGTTATAGCTAAGCTACGAGTTCTCGTGGTAGGCCTTGTTGAAGAGATAGGTTTTCAGAGATTTGCAAAAGTTAGTTATTTCGTTAATTGTTTTCAATTTTGTTGGTAGTGCATTCCACAGTTGTGTGCTCATGTATGAAAAGTTGGTCGCATGTGTTAGTTTGTAATCCTTTACAGCTGGGGAAGTGTAGATTTTTTTTTTAATTATTTATTTAAATTTTCCAATACATCACCACTTAAAGTGAATATGCAATCGACATTATTTAACATTAGGAAACAAAAATAGTAAGTATATATCTTTACCGCCCATTTGTCCACAAGTTAAAGAAATTTGATTCCAAGATAAAGGAAATTCAAAAAAAAGAAAGGAAAAAAAATACAAAAATTAACAATCAATAGATGCTTCCTCTGGTTCAGACCCCAGCCTGCTAATTAGGGAAGGTTTACTATATTCACATCAACTCTTGCATCAATAAACTCTTTCAACTGTTTTGGATCTACAAACTGAAAATGTTTACCCTCAAGTATCACATTACAAAAACAAGGAAATCGCAAAACAAAATTTGCTCCCAATGCCACCACCCTGGGGCGAAGTTCCAAAAAGGCCCTTCATCTCATCTGTGTAGGCCGTGAGAGATCTGGAAAGATACGGACCTTTGAGCCCAAAAACAGATTTTCTAAATGTCTCAACGAAAGCCGTAGTACGGCATTCCTATCAGGCTCCAGCGCAAAAGTGACAAGCAGAGTTAACCTCTGCGTAACTATTTCTAATGAGCTTTCTAGGAATGAGGTAAGATTAATTCCCTCCCCTATTACAGGGGGGTTTCCTACCACCACTCCAGTACTCCCGATGTAATAAGCCCGTGTAATGGGAGGGAGGGAGTCCTTGTCCATTCCAAGGATGTCCACCAAGTATTTTTTAACCATCTCCAAGGGAGAAATTAACAGCGATTTGGGAAAATTAAGAAACCTAAGGTTAAGTCTTTTAGTCTGATTTTCCAGGTATTCAAGTCGTTTATGTAGGAAATTATTGTCTTTAACCAGAGCTGTTTCTATAGATCACATTTCTTGAATTTTGATATCCACATGTTCCAATTTCTGGGTTTGCTGTGCAGTCACTTGTGCTTGAAGCAGGGCAGCCTCAGAAAGAACTTCAATATCAGAAGAATTCTGCTTTAAAGTAGTTTGCATAGAGGTTTGGATATTGTAAACCATATCCCATAGTGACTCCAGCATCACAATTGCTGGTCTAATCACTCCACTAGCCACAGGAGGAGATTGAGATAGACTATCAGCACGAGCTAACTTGGAAACAATAGCTTGAGGCAATACCTTTGAAGCCTGTTGTAGTAATGTTTCCCGAAGTTGAGAATCTATCTCCGTTGCTGCAGTCACACCCTCAGACAGGACCAGCTGAGCCACTTTGGCGTCTGTCTCTGTTTGAGCAGCCAGCAACTCTCCTCCAGGCTGGGTTTGATGGACCTTTGATCTGTCCCAGTATGGCAACACTTATGTACTTGGGATTCTGAATGGAATGTTGCTACACTTTGAAATTCTGCATGGAATCTTGTTATTCTTAAGGATTCTAGAATCTTCCTACTCTTTGGGGTTCTACATGGAATGTTGCTACACTTTGAAATTCTGCACGGAATCTTATTATTCTTTAGGATTCTAGAATCTTGCTACTCTTTGGGGCTCTACATGGAATGTTGCTACACTTTGAAATTCTGCATGGAATCTTGTTATTCTTTAGGATTCTAGAATCTTCCTACTCTTTGGGGTTCTACATGGAATGTTGCTACACTTTGAAATTCTGCACGGAATCTTGTTATTCTTTAGGATTCTAGAATCTTGCTACTCTTTGGGGTTCTACATGGAATATTGCTACTGTTTGGGTTTCTGCCAGGAATTTGTGGCCTCAATTGGCCACTGTTGGAAACAGGGTGCTGGTCTTGATGGAACTTTGCTTTGTCCAAGTGTGGCAATGCTTATTTGTACTTATGAAAAACAGAGAAACAAATTGTGCTGAGTTCTTTTACTGCTATATACATTTTAAGCTGTTTTCAAATGACACCTTTGTCTTGTAAGTATCAGGCCCAGGAGTCCCTATACTAAATCTGGCCTGATTTAACCAGTAATACTGGCTGTTCCATGAGGGTCCAAGCTGGGTCACAGCTGATTCCCATTGCTCAAGAAGGTGGGAGAGAGAGAAAGACCGAGATAAATAGCATAGCTTCATTTCTACACTTAGGGCCCTGTGCTGAAAGTTAGCACACGCTAACCGTGTTGACACTTATAGGAATATTATGGGCAGCTAAAAATGCTAACACGGCTCTAGTGTGGCTTACTAACAGGGCCTTTACACTGAAATGGTAAAGGTCTACGCCCAAAATTACATGAACCGTGATGTTCACTTTTAAAATGCCATTTACCACATGGCTAAAATATCATGTTAAAACTCTGTTCTGCCTTCTGCAAATATTGGATCATACTCACTGCTCCCAGCAGAAGATTGCAGACATAGTTACATAGTAACATAGTAGATGACGGCAGAAAAAGACCTGCACGGTCCATCCAGTCTGCCCAACAAGATAACTCATATTTGCTGCCTTTTGTGTATACCCTACTTTGATTTGTACCTGTGCTCTTCAGGGCACAGACCATATAAGTCTGCCCAGCACTATCCCCGCCTCCCAACCACCAGCTCTGGCACAGACCGTACAAGTCTGTCCAGCACTATCCCTGCCTCCCGACCACCAGTCCCGCTGCCCACCACCAGCTCTGGCACAGACCGTATAAGTCTGCCCAGCACTATCCCCGCCTCCCAACCACCAGCCCCGCCTCCTAACCACCGGCTCTGGCACAGACCGTATAAGTCTGCCCAGCACTATCCTCACCTCTCAACAACCAAGACAACATAAATATGCTGAAAAAATGACACCCTTGTTTGATGTTTTCTTAAACATAGACTTGGAAGATTGCAAGAAATTGTCACACATCACAATTGAAATTTTGCCATAGGTACAAGACAAACTGACTGTACATGGCACATATAACAAACTCCAGTTGCACTGAAACAGAGAAAATGATGGAACATAAAGACCACATGGCCTGGCCAATCTGCCATGTTTCTATGAATTCAGATACAGTCTTTGTCTCCACCACCTCTACCAGGAGGCCGTTCCATGAATTCAAGTTACTCCTGAGTCTGTCCCCTTTCACCTTCATCCTTTGATCCCTCACTCCACAGCTTCCTTTCAATTGATAGAAGCCCACCTCTCCCAGCTTTCTTCCAAAGTATACAGCACTTAAAACAATGCTGACCACTACAGGCTGAATATTGACCAGTAAGTATATCAAAGGGAGGGCCTATGGGTGGGTGGAGGGCACAGCTGGTAGACAACCTGTGGCAATGGGTTTTATGTCAGGGGAGGCTGGCTCAGGGGGACGGGCTTGCAGCGGTGGGGGCAGGACCACTGTTTTAGTTCCAAATCTGGCTGAAACTGAGTGATGAAGTTTGGATGCAGATTCAGGTTTGGTCAGTCTCTAACCTCACCCTAATACCTAGATGGGGAAAGTAGAGTGAACCTAGGAGAGCTAAGTGAGGTCCGTGATGGGACGTATGAGCTGAAAATCTGGAAAGTGGAGTGTGGATTGGAGTAGAATGGATAAAGGGTTTACAGAAAGGCTGCAGTTGTAGAGTTTAGCCCCAGGGCTGAGATTCTAAAGGAGAAAAAAATAGAGTGAAAATATATCTTTCTATCTGTCCTTGAGGGGAGATTACGGCGTTTTCTCTCAGCGCTGGCTTAACTGAAGTTACAGACTTGGCCAATAGAGGGCTGGGTGGAATTTGTGAATCCTGTCAGATGAGTACAAGTCACAGATCAGAGAGTGTTAGAATGAATACAGAGTGGTTTCTGTGGAATTTTGAATCCTGTCAAGTAAAATGGGTCACAGATCACAGAGGACTGGAAAATCCTGAGTGTTAAATTCACTGAAGTGTCTGTTGTAGCTTTCCTAGGGAAAATCTTGCTCACTAATACCCTGGAGGCACCAGGCAACATACATATAAGGAATCAATGGAGCTGGCCCTTGGGGCTCCTGCTAAGTCAGGCCCTGAATCTGGGGACACTTCTGGGGACACTTCTGAGGGAGTTTTACATATATAGACACACATATATCCCCCTTGTGAACCCACTCTGTTTAATGGCCCTGCCTCTAGTGAACTGAATCACATTTAAGTGCATTGTTGGCAGGCATACTTCATATTTCATAAAAGGCTCACTGCTTTTTAAGCTAGGGGAGGAGTTGTAATAAACTTGGGCTACCATTAAGATGGGTTATTTTACTGGTACCCTGGGTTACTAGCGACTAGGTCTCATTGTATAAAATGAGACAGTGTTAAAATAATGAGTCTTAGCATCAGTCCACATTGAAGCTATTCCTCAGCCTACATATAGATCGAAAAACTCATTGCTGTTTCTTATAGAAAGTCTGCCTCTTAACTTTTAAACTGAATATTGATCTCTATATAATGTTGCATTTCACAAAACTGCAGGCTATTTATACATGCTTTTCTTTTCCAACATACTTTTTTATTGTCTCATAGGCTGAAAAAGTGTCTCATTCATAAATCAAATGTTTCCTTATAAAGAAAAGATGCAAGAAGAGAGATATTTTTCTTTAATAAGCCATATTTTATAGTGTTGATGTCAGACCGGCAAGTGTTACAATTCATCACTTTCTTTTTATGGAATATAACCTGGAGCTGCACAGAAGAGAACAGAAGGATCCAGTGAGAACAGAGACTGACCCATGGGTTGACAGATTTATTATTCTGTAAGGTTTGTACTAAGAATGGAAGTATTCCAGATGTTTGGTAATTACTGAAAACACTAGGTCAACCATCAGCAGTCAGCCAAATGTGGGCACTCCAGTGATGAATTATCTTCTGTTAGTCAGAATAATGGGGGAATCATTACTTGCTGATGTTCAGGCAGAGGTTAATCTTCTGTGGGCTGATGAACGGGGAGGGTTCGCACACAGGCTCCTTTTGTGGATGGCATGATGTTTTTTCAAGACATACAACAAATTACTTCAGGCTCTGCCTCTAAACTAAGATGAGGAAAATCTATTATAACATTAACTAAATACACTCCCTCTTTCATATTTTGATTTTTATGAAGACTGTGAAGACAAGAGCAGGATCCAATGACCAGTTGTGAAGGAGATAATAATTTATGGCATGGAGAAAGCAAATTTGACACATCCAGAAATATTACTTTCTCCAAATTCTGAGGAAGGGTTGAATTTTGTGCTCCCTATTTTCTTTTTTCATTTCAACCTGTTGGACATTATCAGACAGCAGCCTGGACAAGCCCTGCTGATATAAATATGTTCATGGATATCTCATTCTATTCACTAGAAAGAATCCCCAAGCAAATATTACCATTTTCTCAAGTAATTGATCATTTTGAGTTCTATTTACTGATACTACTACTACTACTATTTAGCATTTAGCGCTACAAGGCGTACGCAGCGCTGCACAAACATAGAAGAAAGACAGTCCCTGCTCAAAGAGCTATGTAATAAAAGTGAGCCAAGTATAGGACAATCAAGCCATTGTGACATCACTGATGAGGTTGGCTCTTATTGGTGGACTGAGGCATTATGACATCACAATATTAGCTCTGGTTACAAGAGACTACTACTACTACTACTACTACTATTTAGCATTTCTATAGTGCTACAAGGCGTACGCAGCGCTGCACAAACATAGAAGAAGGACAGTCCCTGCTCAAAGAGCTTACAATCTAATAGACAAAAAATAAATAAATAAAGTAAGCAAATCAAATCAATTAATGTGAACGGGAAGGAAGAGAGGAGGGTAGGTGGAGGCGAGTAGTTACAAATGGTTACGAGTCAAAAGCAATGTTAAAGAGGTGGGCTTTCAGTCTAGATTTCAAGGTAGCCAAGGATGGGGCAAGACGTAGGGGCTCAGGAAGTTTATTCCAGGCATAGGGTGCAGCGAGACAGAAGGCGTGAAGTCTGGAGTTGGCAGTAGTGGAGAAGGGAACAGATAAGAAGGATTTATCCATGGAGCGGAGTGCACGGGAAGGGGTGTAGGGAAGGACGATATGGGATACTTTGTAGACATTTTTCTCTTTTGGAAATGAGCCCCAAAGTGTCATAAAGCAGCATTTGGATGTTTAACTCATAAAAGCATCCAAATCAGTATTTTCAAAACCCATTTTTCAGATGATTTTCTATGCTGTGAACCTGTAGGGTGTCCAGATCTCAAGGGGGTGTGTCAGGGGTGTGTTAAGGGTGGGATCTGGGTTTTCCTAAGACTTGGATGTTTTTCTGTCATAATGGAACAAAACAAAGGGCTAAAACCAGGATGCAAACTAAGATTTTTGAATTAGACCCGTTTTAGAACAAATAAGCCAGAAAAGAGTACCCTAAATGACCAGATAACCACTGGAGGAAAAAAGGAATGACCCCCCCTTACTCCCCCAGTGGTCACTAGTATCCGGCACATCCAGGTTACAGAAAGATGCTCTGATTGAGCAGTTCTGCACAGGATGCATTAAGGCAAGTCACTTTCTTAATCCCCCAGGAGTTGTAGCCCACCCCGAAAAATGAAAGTGGCAAGGGATACTTGGCTCTATGACAGCTTCGGGAGCTATGGACAGTCATATTATAAAAAGGCCATTCAGACTTCATGTGGAATAGTTAATGGTTAGTGCAGTAGGTTACGTAGAGGGGCATAATCGAACGGAAACGCCTATCTCCATGGGCCTTTATCTCCGAGAATGGGTCCGTGAAGGGGCGGGCGGAACTGTATTTTCGAAAAAATGGACGTTTTTGAGCTGGACGTTTATTTTTTTTAGCGATAATGGAAACTAAAAACAAACGCCCAGCTCAAAAAGTCTTAATCCGAGCCATTTGGTCGTGGGAGGGGCCATGATTGGTAGTACACTAACCCCCTGATATGCCAGGACACCAACTGGGCACCCTAGGTCAGTGCGGTGGACTTCAGAAAAAGTTCCCACATGCATAGCTCCCTTACCATGGGTGCTGAGAACCCAACCCCCCTCCCCCAAAACCCACTACCCACAAATGTACAACGCTACCATAGCTCTTAGGGGTGAAGGGGGCACCTACATGTGGGTACAGTGGGTTTTGGAGGCTTCCCATTTACCAGCACAAGTGTTACAGGTAGGGGGGGATGGGCCTGGGTCCACCTGGCTGAAGTGCACTGCGGTACCCACTAAAAGTGCTCCAGGGACCTGCATACACGCAGGCCTCTAGGACTTGTTGCTGCTGTTTAACATTGGCACACCAGTTGACACCTGAAGACTAATCTCTACGAAAACGTCCTTTATTGGAATAAGCACGCTTACTCACAGTTAACTGCAGATCAGAGGTTGTGCCCCACTGGCAACGAGTCTCCCTGGTACTGAGATTAGCAGTAGGTCAGAGCTGGCAGAATGCTGTACAATGCCCTCTTTCAGCCACATTCAAGGTAAGAACTAAGTTCTCTAACGTGGCTAACACAGGAAAGGGAACTAAAACTAGCTTACAAAAATGGCCACTACCGCATGGACTACAACAGGAAACACAACAGGGCACACTCTGACCCAGTAGGTAGGGGGAAAAGCACCATGGGAGAAGAGCCTACCAACTACCAACATCGTGAGACTGTAACACAAGCTAATGAAATCACGGAGCCCGATACCCTACACTCACCACAATGCAATGCTGATGTGACCCTGTACTGCACCCGAGAGCCACATCTGACCCAGGGAAAGGCTGTGAGAGATCGAACACATTCTGCTGTCATGGAGGTGGGTACGGCATTTGAGGCTGGCATAGAGGCTGGAAAAAAAGTTTGTAAAGTGGGGGGTTTTTGGTGGGAGGGGGTTAGTGACCACTGGGGGAGTCCAGGGAGGTCATCCCAGATTCCCTCCAGTGGTCATCTGGTCAGTTGGGGCACTTTTTTGGGACTTCTTCGTGAAAAAAAGGGTCCAAAAAAGGTGACCCCAAATCGCGGTAAAAACGCCTTTTTTTTTCGATTATCAGCTAAAGATGTCCATCTCTCCTCGGCTGATAACCACACCCCAGTTCCGCCTCCACCACGCCTCCGACATGCCCCCGTCAACTTTATTCTTTTCCGCGACGGAGTGCAGTTGGAAACGCCCAAAATCGGCTTTCGATTATACCGATTTGGGCGCCTTTGCGAAATAAACGTCTAACTCCCGATTTAGGTTGCACTATAGGCGTTTTTCTATTTTGAAAATAAGCTGGTTTGTGTCCCAGTAATTGGGAAGCAAAGCCAGTACTGGGCAGACTTCTTCGGTCTGTGCCGTGATTGTGGCTAAACAGATTTGGATGGGCTGGAGTGCAGCTATTCGGGGGCTTTGACAACAACTTCAGAAATTGTAGAACAAAGCCAATGTCAGGCAGACTTCTACGGTCTGAAAATGGCAAGGACAAATCAAGATCAGGTACACATAAAAGAGTATCACAGCATACCTCATGCTACTAAGATTCTGGAATTGGGCAGCAAAGTTAAATTTTAATGTGCCTATATCACTGTTTACAAGCAGTAAAACTGTCCCTCCCCCACATACATTTATGGTGGAAATTCTGATACATACATGTTATCATGCCTTATACAGTGTCCTTCAGTGTGTGTATATCTATTTATTGGGAAATACTAAGAATTAGGATCACGAACTAGCATTAAAGTGTCAGGGCCTGAATATTTCTAAGTGGAAATAATTTGTTTATACAGTCATGTCACAAGTGAGGGGCCTGGGGTCCAGCAGAGGAAGGATGATGTTTCTTGGTGAGGTTGCCTCTGGTTCTAATTCTAAAACAAAATCAAGAACAGCTAGAAACACTTTCTGCTCTTTCAGTTAGAAAGCCTCTACGAACTGGAATGTCTGCCTTTCTGCTCCACTGGGTCTTTGAACACTAGGAAAACAAACACTGAAAAGAAAGGCTCCCTCACTCTCCAATGTTGTCACTTTTAAAATACACAAGTGGAGGAGTGGCCTAGTGCTTAGAGCACCCGTCTTGATATCCAGTAGGTGCCTGGTTCAAATCCCTCTGCTGCTCCTTGTGATCTTGGACAAGTCACTTAACCCTCCATTGCCTCAGGTACAAACTTAGATTGTGAGCCCTCCTGGGACAGAGAAATACCCAGAGTACCTGAATGTAATTCACCTTGAGCTACTACTGAAAAAGGTATGAGCAAAATCTAAATTAATAATAAATAAATTAAACAAGTAAATTAACTAAAGGTGAGAGGAGGGGGTAGGATTCCTTCCTGTTAGAAATACTGCAATACATCCAGCATTAAGCGAGACATGGCCACAGCCCCTGAGCCAGACTTAACTTCTGTATTTCAGTGGCACTGAACAAAATGCAATTTATTTCCTCCCTTTCACGTGTATTTTTCAACTTTCCTTACAGGCAAGTTGACTGTACTAGGGCATGCTTAGTAAAGTTTTATTCCTATCTGACTATACACAACAGTGCATTTAAATGTAACATTAATGAACTGCTTCAGTGCAAACTCATGCAAAACTGCTCAATGAGGTGAACTAATATTTTCAAGTAGGCTCCTACTCCTGAGTTCACCTGCTGGTAGTGGTCCTGGAAGCCAAGATTTAAAGACTCTATGCAGACCTTAGAGCAGGCACCACCCCTCCCCCATCCCAGTGTTCAGAAATCCTCAGTAGACTAGCTGCTCCTCCCCTCCTAGGTCCCTGATGGCCCCCAGAGTGACAACCTCCTCACTCCAGCTGCTTTGGTGATGAATCATTAGGGGTCAGCTGGTGCTATTTTGTAAGATCTTGGTGACTGGGGAGGTGAATTTCCAAGAGGGACTGCCTAGCAGTGACGTTGACTCCATTTTCTGAATGGGGTGGATATTCAAAGGGTGTCTGACTGTACATGAAGAGAGTTTTATTCTGTTTTTCAAACTTTTTGCTAATTCTTACAGCTTCTCACAGGTGCCTGACTGAACTGCTCTAACCCTAACCTAACTCCTGCTCCAAAAGCTGATCACATCAGCCACATGCATGGGTTATTGCATCTGTGGGAAAACCACCCCTGGTGCTCCAGTGTTTTCAGTACTCTAGTTTGCATCAGTGTCAAACAGGGGCCAGTTATACTGTGACCTCAGCCACTCAGCTCACTGCCTCTAACTTTCTCTGTAGCCTTCCTGTGATTAAAAAAACCAAGGGGTTACAGAGGTCCAGCCACTGCCACCACCACCACCACCACAGAAGTACCAACTCAAACTTATATCTGGATAAATCTGACCAGGCAAAAACTTGTCTATTCATATTCATGCCTGATATCCAGCAACAACTGTTCATATGCTTCTACCCCAGCTCCATTTTTCGATCAGGTGATTTTGTTCACACTGTGCACAAACTTACTTGGAGCAAGGGGGATAAAAGGGCAAGGTTTATGTGGGTAAAAGACAGTCTTCCCTGCATAAATTTTCTGAATATCAAACTTTAGCTAACATAACTTTCTCATCTGTTGACCTGCAAGAGTCATGATAAATAGGAAGATGTAAATTCATAAATAAAAGCCTTTTATCTCACTGAGAACAGTCTTCAGAGGCACTAAAATCGTTTTCTTTGTCCCAGGACATCTGCCTGCTGCCTGTGAGTAACTAACCAGTGATCTGTATATAAACACATTCACAAGACATGAGGGTTGCCTTATTGAAGTAATTACCCCAATGCCATTCTACACGTTAGTAAGAGGAGTGGAGTCCTTCCAAGGCAAGTAATGTTTTCCAGAAAATCGGAAACATTAGGATGAGTAATGCACCCTTATTAGTAACAGTATCATAAACGTTTATAGAAAGGAGATGAAGTGATAGGTCTCTATTTGTTTAAAGAGAGCTGCCTGCCAATAACCGAGAGAAACATTACTATTGAACTGACAGAAGTGTTTGAAAAGTCAACCGTGCTAGCTTTGCCTATTTTTGTACACTTGTTATTTAAAACTAAGCTGAGTCTTCTCTGTACCGGGTAGAACTTGAAAACTATGTAAAGCAATCAGAAATGTTCAACTTATACTGTTTGCAGTATCACTAACCATTGGCTTTGAAAATCTTCACCTTCCTTTCCGAAACTGCTGAGATTCAGGAGTTGTCACATCGTGGAGGCAGATTTTACATGGAACATGGAGAGAGAAATTCACACATCCAGGTCAGGATCTAGGACTCTCTTAGGCTATTATACAACAGGCTCTGCAAAATATAGAACTTGTTGCAAAATAAGTGCTGGGCTGCATGTCTGTACCAAATTGGCTGCTCAGAGTTCTAGTGTTAATATTGTAGCGTTACTACTAGGCATTAGGTTTCCATATATGGGCAAAATACCCATATATGGAAGCCTGATCCCACAGCAATAATACTGCAATATTAGCTATTGAGGTCTCAGTGGCCATTTTGGCCCAGAGGAGCATCACAGTGTGCCCCTACCCCACCAGACACCAGGGACCCCCAAGTAAGGCCGAGATTGGGATCAGATGGGGTTCAGGGCCTGAATGAGGTTATTTTTGTACCATGGGAATGTGGTTGGTTTTGGGAGAAGACACCAAATTTGGGGGTAGGGAGGGTTGCCACAGATGAACTGCTTTGCAGGGAATCCTTGGGGGTCTCTGTAATCTGGGGAGGATTACTAGCAGGGAGTGATCCCTCTGGGTGGCTGGTGACAGTTGGATTGGGGGGGGGGGTGTCATCCAGGGACCATCAGGAGAAGAGGAGGTTGATATGGTGGTAGGGGGGTGGTTGTGGAGGTTGATATGGTAGAAAACAATGCTATAGGGGAGGGGGTCACCATTGGTCATGGCCACTCGAAGAAGGAACAACCATTTTGAAAGCGTCTTCCCTGTGTATGAGGAGGGGAATTGCACAGTATTTCCTAGTGTTCCCTTCAGGCTTTGTGGAAGGGCTCTGACATGCAGCCCAGCACTTACTTTGCAACAGGTTCTCTTCCAGTTTGTGATCTTGGGCAAGTCACTTAACCTTCCATTGCCTCAGGTACAAACTTTAGATTGTGAGCCCTCCTGGGACAGAGAAATATCCTGAATGTAACTCACCTTGAGCTACCACTACTGAAAAAGGTGCGAGCAAAATCTAAATAAATAGTAATACTAAACATCAAAGAGAAGCTAAGAGAACACCTAATTATCCACTTCCCCAGCTGCAAAGGGGTGGTCTACAATTCAGCCACCACCACCGGCTTTCCATATTAATGGTGGAATACATTGACCAAAGACATACGACATGACACCTCCAATAAACGTTTTTGAAAAAAAAAATGAAAACATTCTTATATAGGAAATTCCTGCTAATAGATGAGTGTGGTAGCCGTGTTAGTCCACTCTTAAGGTTATCAATAGAAATCAAACAAAATAAAACATGGAAAAGAAAATAGATGTAAATTAAATCTATGCTACAAGACACCTGATTATGCAACCCCCGCCCTTTCCCACCCTAGCATGGTCAATCTACATTTGGACTTCATACTTATTCCAAGGAACTATCTACCTCTACTAGGCCTCCTCCCTGGTCCTGTATTCAGGAGGAGTGGCCTAGTGGTTAGGGTGGTGGACTTTGGTCCTGGGGAACTGAGGAACTGAGTTTGATTCCCACTTCAGGCACAGGCAGCTCCTTGTGACTCTGGGCAAGTCACTTAACCCTCCATTGCCCCATTAAAGCCGCATTGAGCCTGCCATGAGTGGGAAAGCGCGGGGTACAAATGTAACAAAAATAAAATAGATACTATTGGAGATTCTACATGGAATGTTGCTATTCCACTAGCAACATTCCATGTAGAAGCCTGCGCGTCCACATTGGTGATCTGCAAGGGCTGACTTCTACATGGAATGCTGCTAGTGGAATAGAATCTCAAATAGTAGCAACAGTGGAGGAGTGGCCTAGTGGTTAGGGTGGTGGACTTTGGTCCTGGGCAACTGAGTTCGATTCCCACTTCAGACACAGGCAGCTCCTTGTGACTCTGGGCAAGTCACTTAACCCTCCATTGCCCCATGTAAGCCGCATTGAGCCTGCCATGAGTGGGAAAGCGCGTGTACAAATGTAACAAAAACAAAATAGATACTATTGGAGATTCTACATGGAATGTTGCTACTATTGGAGATTCTACACGGAATGTTGCTATTCCACTAGCAACATTCCATGTAGAAGGCTGCGCAGGCTTCTGTTTCTGTGAGTCTGACGTCCTGCACGTACGTGCAGGACGTCAGACTCACAGAAGCAGAAGCCTGCGCGGCCACATTGGTGATCTGCAAGGGCCGACTTCTACATGGAATGTTGCTACTATTGGAGATTCTACATGGAATGTTGCTATTCCACTAGCAACATTCCATGTAGAAGGCTGCGCAGGCTTCTGTTTCTGTGAGTCTGACGTCCTGCACGTACGTGCAGGACGTCAGACTCACAGAAGCAGAAGCCTGCGCGGCCACATTGGTGATCTGCAAGGGCCGACTTCTACATGGAATGTTGCTAGTGGAATAGCAACATTCCATGTAGAATCTCAAATAGTAGCAACAGTGGAGGAGTGGCCTAGTGGTTAGGGTGGTGGACTTTGGTCCTGGGGAACTGAGGAACTGAGTTTGATTCCCGGCACAGGCAGCTCCTTGTGACTCTGGGCAAGTCACTTAACCCTCCATTGCCCGCCGCATTGAGCCTGGCATGAGTGGGAAAGTGCGGGGGTACAAATGTAACAAAAATACATAAAAATCATGCACCCTTGACCAAAATCTTATGCAAGCCACATAGAATCCAAATAAAGTAAAGTAACCATGATTCCTTGCTAATTATCTCATTGTTTTAACCCTTTAACACTTTTGAGGCTTTATTGTGAGAGTATAAACTATATCTTTTTGTAGTGGTGGTTTTCCATTATTGATGTGACTATCTGATGTCCAGTTACTGTATAGGTCTTGTTGCTTGTATTACATTTATGATAAATCATTTCCCCCCAAATTACAAGATCACCTGTAATTATAAATATAGATGGGATGTACCGGCTCCTTTAATAATCATGAATATAATGCAATAACAAAGAACACCTCAGTGTACACAAATCTGAATAAAATGTTTGTAAGTCAGGCATTTCCGACTTACAGTTATAAGAACATATACATGTCAAAAGTAACTCCCCTGTTGGGTTAGGTTGTCTCTATGGGCCTCTTTATCTGCTGCTATTTTCATGTGTTACTTGTTGCATCTTCTGAAGCCAGAAGGAAGCTTTCTTTGCTGGGACACAAGCACTGTTTGAGATCATACTCCGCACGCCCTGGCTTAAGAGTGAGGTTCATTGCTGTCATAGTTATGTGCAAACCTAACTCATTTGGAAACATTGCTCCTACAAAGGATTTATATATCGGCTTGCATTACTACATTTCAAATTTTGGATACAATGTAAGCTTTGAATTTGCATTTTGGCTTCTTTTTATACTGACTTTTTTTATCTGCAAGGGCCTTTTCTTTCTTTTTTCTGTGGGTGTGTATCACAGAAACACCGTTTACTATGTCTTAATCCAGTAACTCACCATAGCCTGACCTTCTGCATCTATGGCACAAAAATACTTAGCAACTGTAAACAAAAATTAGCCTGTTGCTTCTGTTCCTTCAATACAAAGTAACTCACTAGACAATTTAGCAGTTGTTCAGAGGTTCCATGACACTGGATGAGGGACAATGGTACAGCGCTGTACAAGCAGAGACAGTAACTCAAACTCACGGGACAATGAATTCACTGAAAATGGGGCTTTCAAATAATGTCTTCAGTCTTCTCTTGTTTTATACAGGTACATTTATTTTCTTACAGTATATGCCTCATTGATGTACATGCATTAATTATTTTAATGTTGATTTATTTAGTTATTTAGGATTTACATAATATTTTTTCCAGTAGTATCTCAAGGTGAGTTACAGTCAGGTTCACTAGGTATTTCCTTGTACCTGGAAGACTCACAATCTACGTTTGTAGCTGGGGTCATGGAGGGTTAAGACCCCCTTTCACTAAGGTGCGCTCATGTTTTTAGCGCACACTAAAATTGGGTGAGTGCTAAATGTTAAGAGACGCCAATGCATTCCTATGGGCGTCTCTAACTTTTAGCGTGCATCCAATTTTAGAGCAAACTAAAAACGTGATCGTGCCTAAGTAAAAGACCCCCCCCCAAGTGACTTGCCCAAGATTACAAGGGGTAGCATTGGGATTTAAGCCAGGCAGATTACAAGGGGCAGCAGTGAGATTTAAGCCAGGCAGTTTACAAGGGGCAGCAGTGGGATTTAAGCCAGGCAGATTACAAGGGGCAGCAGTGAGATTTAAGCCAGGCTTCCCTGTTTGTCAGGTCAGTGCTGTAACCACTAGGCTACTCTTCCACTCTTAAATAAACTTTATTCAGGGTTCAATTATCAGATATACTAGCTTTATAATCCTTTCTATGCTGCCTATACATAATCTGTAATAGTATACATGACTCACTGATGTACTGAAATCACAAATTAAGCTACAGTTTGATATCTCAAAAAAGATATAGTAGAATTGGAAAAGGTACAGCGAAGGGCGACGAAAATGATAGTGGGGATGGGACGACTTTCCTATGAAGAGAGGCTGAGAAGGCTAGGGCTTTTCAGCTTGGAGAAGAGACGGCTGAGGGGAGATATGATAGAAGTGTATAAAATAATGAGTGGAATGGATCGGGTGGATGTGAAGCGACTGTTCACGCTATCCAAAAATACTAGGACTAGAGGGCATGAGTTGAAGCTACAGTGTGGTAAATTTAAAACGAATCGGAGAAAATTTTTCTTCACCCAACGTGTAATTAGACTCTGGAATTCGTTGCCGGAGAACGTGGTACGGGCGGTTAGCTTGACGGAGTTTAAAAAGGGGTTAGATAGATTCCTAAAGGACAAGTCCATAGACCGCTATTAAATGGACTTGGAAAAATTCCGCATTTTTAGGTATAACTTGTCTGGAATGTTTTTACGTTTGGGGAGCGTGCCAGGTGCCCTTGACCTGGATTGGCCACTGTCGGTGACAGGATGCTGGGCTAGATGGACCGTTGGTCTTTCCCAGTATGGCACTACTTATGTACTTATGTACTTCTGTTCTTAGCAATGTGCATTAAGTGAATCAAAAATTATTTTCAGGAGAATTTATTCTTAGCAGTAATAAAGGCAAAATGGTCAATGCAGGATTTGATGTCTTTTTGCCTATTCATTCTTCTATAGGTGACGTGATACATTTCGCAGATATCTGCATGAGGGAAGGTCAAGGATGGATGTTTGATAATTGACAACTGTTTAAAACACAAGAATCGAGGTTATGTTTTTAACCATTTTACAAATGTCAATTATCCACTGTGTGTTGCACAATGTAATTCTCAATTAACAGTAGCAACTTCCTTTCTGATCCTTTGTTGCTGATGTAACCACACATCAGAGAGGCAGTGAGGGCCTCAGTGCTTAAGCTGAAGCTTTTGCAAACTTTGAACTCTTGTTTAGCTCCTGCTGATTTTAGGATTTTGGTTCTTAGTTTCACTGTTTAGGAAGGACAAATCAGGTGAACTGACCTTTACGGCTACACAGAATGCAGCAGCTTCTTTATTTTGATGGTTGGCTGTACCACTGGCTGATCAGGTGCCACTGAGGGCAGCAGCATTGGGGGGGGGGGGGGGGGTAGGAAAGCAGAATCTGTTTTCCCCTTTCTCGCCTCTTCCTTGCCCAGCACATCTTCCCTCTGCCCTTTCCTTGCCACCCTTAACCTCGGCCCAGTCTGAAGTTTTGAGCATATACAGGGCCAGAACTGGACTTTTCAACACAGGCCCACACTCAAGCTTAGGCTGTCATGTCCTACCCTCCCTCTCCCCCTGACAAGAACTCCTTTATTGGGTAAGGTAGACACTGGTCAGTACTGAAAGGTCCATTGCTGGCACTGTATCTGCTCATGACTTAATTTTGGGAAGAGATAAGACAGTGGAGGTGGGGAAAGGGCATTGGATGGGAGGAGGAGATGCTGAATGGAGGAGTAGGGAGAGGAAGGGGATGCTGGACACCTGGAGGAAGGGCAAATATGGGCATGGCAATATTCAGTCTGCTGTAGGACAGCACAAAAGCTGATCCCTATATCATGACTCCAAAGACCTGGAAGAAAAGAAGAAACCTTCTCTAGTTGAAGGAGGATCAGAAATGTGCAGTAGTGATTGGTAGCTCCTTTCTGAGGGGCACAGAGACATCCATCTGCCATGATGTCCCCAGAGGTGCTCCAAGATCTGAGACATCATCTATTTATGGCCAACTAACCACTGATATTCAGTGTCACAGAACTGGACTGAGGCATAAAATATCACCACTAGCCACCTCTCCGTTCTTCAGTTAGTGCCGGGGTGGTCCCTGCGTGGAGCCTGGGAGGAGCTGGTATGTATCCAGTTAATGACGATATTCAGACTGGTAACCAGTTACCTAGGCTAAAGTTAGGACAGCAAAAAGGCTGAGGATAACACTTTGCATAGGTCCAGTTCTGTACAGTGGAGTGGAGTAGCAGCTTAATGGTTAGTGAGGTGGTCCGAGAACCAGGGGAATCGGGTCGAATTCCTACTGCAGCTTGTTGTGACTCTGGACAAGTCACTTAACCCTCCATTGCCCCAGGTACAAAATAAGCACCTGTATATAATACGTAAACCACTTTGATTGTAACCACAAAAAGATGGTTATCAGTTCCCATCCCCTTTCCCTTACAAGGCACCTTCCCTTTTAAACTTAGTGAATTAATATGCCTTCCACATGCAGCAAATATTAATGGCTATTTATTTCTCTTTTTTTTCCTATTTAGTGATTTCACAGGTGAATGCCCAGATTGCATTAAGTCCTAATCCAGTGAATCTGAATGAGAACTCGCCTGTTGATACAATAATATCCAGAGCAATGGAATCTAATCCCCGCGCTGCTTCATACGCGATTGCGGGAAACTCCGAGTACTTTCAGATTAACTCAGGTAAATGCTTGGTTTTATTTTACAAAGGTTTCACTTGTCCTCTATTCATAGGTCTTTCATAGTACATTTATTTATTAATACGGTTATTTCCCATCATGCAATTAAATAATCAGTATCAAACACATATAAAACATAAACCTCTCCAATATTCAAAGCTTTTTAACTGGCCAGACATGGTCACTGACCGGTTAAATAGTTTGCTGGCGCCTGACCGTAGATATTCAGTGGAAGATCACAGGTTATCTCCCGCTAACCAGCTATGGGGTTCACTTTCAAAGATAGGTTACTTTGAGGGGCATAATTGAACAAAAATGTCTATCTCCTTGGGCGTTTATCTCCGAGAACGGGTCCGTGAAGGGGCGGACCGAACTGTATTTTCGAAAAAAATAGACATCCATGTGTTATTCGACAATTTGTGAGCTGGGCGTTTTTGTTTTTCAGTGATAATGGAAAATGAAAGCGCCCAGCTCAAAAACGAATAAATCCAAGGCATTTGTTCGTGGGAGGGGCCAGGAGTCGTAGTGCACTGGTCCCCCTCACATGCCAGGACACCAACCGGGCACCCTAGGGGGCACTTTTACAAAAACAAAAAAAAGGTCAAAGAGCTCCCAGGTGCATAGCACCCTTCCCTTGTGTGTTGAGCCCCCCAAATCCCCCTCAAAACCCACTGCCCACAAGTCTACACCATTACTATAGCCCTAAGGGGTGAAGGGGGGCACCTACATGTGGGTACAGTGGGTTTGGGGGGCGGTTTGGAGGGCTCCCATTTACCAGCACAAGTGTAACAGGTGGGGGGGGGATGAGCCTGGGTCCACCTGCCTGAAGTCCACTGCACCCCCTAATAACTGCTCCAGTGACCTGCATACTGCTGCCAGGGAGGTGGGTATGACATTTGAGGGTGAAAATAAAAAGTTGTGAAACGGCATATTTTGTGGTGGGAGGGGGTTTGTGACCACTGGGGGAGTCAGGGGAGGTCATCCCCGATTCCCTCCAGTGGTCATCTGGTCATTTAGGGCACTTTTTGGGGCCTTATTCGTGGAAAAACAGGGTCCAGGAAAAGTGCACTATATTCTCGCTAAAAACGCATATTTTTATTCCATTATCGGCGAAAGGCACCCATCTCTGATCGCCCGATAACCACGCCCCAGTTCCGTCTTCACCACACTTTCGACACGCCCCCATCAACTTTGTCCGCATCCGCGATGGAGTGCAGTTGAAAACGTCCAAATTCGGCTTTCGATTATACCGCTTTATTCGTTTTTGTGAGATAAACGTCTATCTCCCGATTTGGGTCGCAATATAGGTGTTTTTCTTTTTCAATTATAAGCTGGTTTGTATGTCTAAGTGTTTTGAAAATGAGCCCCTATATCACGGACATAGCCGGATAGACATGGATATTCAGCACTTAACCAGCTATGTTCAGCGGTTGAAACAGGCTGCATAAATAGAGACCTATCTTTAACTGTTAAAAAGTTAACCAGTTAGCGCTGAATATTGGCTTAACTGGTTAACTTTTTATCAGTTAAAAACCCAGATACTTAACGCAGGTCACTGGAAATGGCCCAGCATTGAAAATCCGGGTTTATCGCTGGCGACAGACAGCAAAAGCGCTGCCCACTGGTGGCTGAATATCAGGCCCGGTATCACTAAGGAACAAGATAATAATTAAGTTGCAAAACAAGGTTGAAAACATATCATACAAGTCCCAAGGCAAAACTAAATAAATAAATACCATACTACAAAATCATAACCACAGGACAATCTAATTAGAAAAGCATAAAAACATCAAGGTCAATAATCTACAAGTTGGTCAGTGATAAAATTATCTAGATAACATTAATGGGTGAAATTCTCTCTCTCTCTCTTATATATATATATATATATATATATATATATATATCCAAAAAAATAGGCGGTACAACACCCCAAGCTTAGCACTATACTGTAAACCACACCTAAAGTGAGATGGGTTTCTAGAATATGCCATTCCTATAACTAAAATTTAGGTGTGACTATTTATGCCCACTAAAACCTGCTATAAATGGCCAGGCCTAACTAAGATGCAGATGGGGCATATTCTATAACAGTGCGTGTAATTTTTAGGAACGTCCATGCCCCTCCCATGGCCACACCTTCTTTTGATATCCACACATAAGAATTTACACACACCACTTTCCAGAATATGCTTAGAAAGTTGTGTACGTAAATTCTAATTAGTGCCAATAATTGCTTGTTGATTGGCTTGTTAATCAGTTAAGTTGTACACGCAGTTTGTCTGCATGCGCAACTTTAGATGCCATATATAGAATGGGATAAATGTATATATTCTATGATGTAGTGATCTGAATAAGTAATGGTGGTAGATCAGATAAAGTGTAACCATAACCACAACTATAGGTATGTTACTGAACACGTGCAATTAAAGATTCCTGGATAAGTTCACCACACAATACCTGCAGTTTAAATTTGCCTCTGAATATATGCAGTTAAATATTTCTAGTTAAGTACATATCTGGAAAACTTTAAAAGCATGTATTCAGCAAAGAGTAGCACTGAACATATATGGTTATATGACCATCTAAATTTATTCAAATAGGATTTTATTGCCTTAACCCAAGATGGTGCAGGTTGATATTGAAGAGCAGTTAAGCAGTTGGTTGCATTGCTGACCACATAAGAATTAAAATGAGATGTAATCTGGTGCATTCCAGGGACGGGGCTAAACTTTATCCAGGGGCTAGTGATTCATATCCGACACCGACGTCAGACTCACCGGTCTATAATTTCCCAGATCTCCTCTGGAACCTTTTTTAAAAATTGGTGTTACATTGGCCACCCTCCAATCTTTCGGTACCATGCTCGATTTTAAGGACAAATTACATATTACTAACAATAGTTCCGCAAGCTCATTTTTCAGTTCTATCAGTACTCTGGGATGAATACCATCCAGTCCAGGAGATTTGCTACTCTTCAATTTGTAGAACTACCCCATTACACCCTCCAGGTTTACAGAGAATTCATTAAGTTTCTCCGACTCGTCAGCTTCGAATACCATTTCTGGCACCGGTATCCCACCCAAACCTTCCTCGGTGAAGACCGAAGCAAAGAATTCATTTAATCTCTCTGCTACGGCTTTGTCTTCCCTGACCACCCCTTTTACTCCTCGGTTATCTAATGGCCCAACTGATTCTTTTGCCAGCTTACTGCTTTTAATATACCTAAAAAAAGGTTTTACTATGTGTTTTTGCCTCCAACACAATCTTTTTTTCGAATTCCCTCTCAGCCTTCCTTATCAGCGCTTTGCATTTGACCTGACATTCCTTATGCTGTTTCCTATTATTTTCAGTCAGTTCCTTCTTCCATTTTCTGAAGGATTTTCTTTTAGCTCTAATAGCTTCCTTCATCTCACTTTTTAACCATGCCGGCTGGCGTTTGGTCTTCCATCCTCCTTTTTTAATATGCGGAATATATTTGGCCTGGCTGAGTTCTGGAGCTTTTTACCTTCTGGGTCCCTAGTCACTCCTTCACTGGGTCCCTCCAACGTTTTCTGGCTGTTTGGAAGACTTATTCTCCTTCATGACCCATCATCACCCCCTCTGATAGGTGGCAGTATCTCTCCTCTAGTGGCCTCATTCACCACCTCTATAGCCAGAAGTAGACCTGCTCATCTCAATCCTGACTTGAGAACTCATGGAAGTTGGTTGTTGAGTCTCCTGGTACTTCCTGTCATTCTCAGAGCCTCATATCTCAGTCTCTGATTGTTTTGCACAAAATTGTGACTCCTTTAAGGCAATTACCTCGTAGCATAGCCCAGCCACCAGGGTTTGAAGGTCACTTTCAGTATCGGTGTTCACCACCACAGTTATCACCTCGCTTCCTTTTTTTTTTTTTAAGAGATGAATGATCCTACCCTGCATTTTCATAGATGCTACCTCTCTTTGTAATGGATTAATGGACTCTGTTAAAACAAGCCACTTTCTGATGAGGGTTTGGAAATCTTTCTCACTCCTACCAGTGCCAGACTCACTTCTTGCTCTTTCTTAGCTATAGGTTTAGTTTCCTTTCTTGGAGCTTCAAATGCATAATCATTTGACCTGCAAGGAGAGCACCTTGCATATTCTGGTCTTCTTCCATTTAGTCTAACAGCTCCTTGAATCTCCCCCCACTCGGTCTTTCAAGCTTTTATAACGTGGTGGACTCCTCTCCTGCCTGGTTCCTACCTTTCAGGTTACCATAGGAACCGACAAATCGTTGCTTGTATTTGTCTCTTTCCTGGGTTTCCCTTGCTTATTCTACTGTTCCTTATCTTGGATTACTGGTACCTCCCTTGCTTTTCTGGTCAGTAGTGCTGGGACATATACGCCATTACAGGTAGTTTGAGCATTGCTCCAAGAAAAGTTAATAATTTATCTTTAACAAGGTTAAAAAATGAACCTAATTGAATGCTGAACCCATTTCTGATGTACAATATTCAGCCAGCAGCAATGTTTCTTTAAACGCTGGCTGCCGCTGGCAAAATTAGATCAAGGTATTTAACGTTGACCCTTCTCCAGGCACAGACACTGAATATCTACATCTAGTGAGGCATTTCGGAATTACTGGAATCCAGGAGAGGGGTTACAGTGTTATTAGGGAAGTGGTGTTATTCTGGTGTTCACCCAATAAATGCCTGTTTGACAGTATTTTCATCAGGTGTGTTCTTTGCTGGTTTTCTTGCTGTTGTTCTTGTTAACACTTAAAATCAGAAGACAAATTATTCGTTACAGACGTCCCTAAGGTTTTACCAAAATTTAAAAAAAAATACATTATTTGTATTTTAGTTTAAGTTACCCCAAGAAAAGAGAATAATTTTGGTTTAGAAAAAAAAAACTAACAATATAATTCAATTTGATTTTCTTTAGTTTCTGGTACAATTCAAACTATCAAAGTGATTAATTATGAGGTTGATCCAAGAAATTTTGAGGTGATCATTGAATCAAGATATGCATATGGTTCCCCGATCAATAGAATTCTTCTCAGAGTCAACATTTTGAATGAAAAAGAAGCTCCTGTGTGCCTGAACCTGACACCTATTCCAGAACGAGGTAAGATGAAATATGTTGAAAATGTTTTCGATCTTATTTTGATTCAACTTATAAATGAGTACTAGGGGTGTTTTCTTTGTCATTTATGGGAGGTTTTCCTTCTTCTTTTTTTTCCATTGCAAGAGAAATATTTTTGGTACTACTTGCTTGGAGAGAGGGTGCCCTGTTCACAAATACTGCAGTTCTTTCCAAAAGAGCTCAGTCCTTCAAAACAGGAAGTGCGAAAAAAATGTAGGCTTCTTCCCTACCATTTCAGGTAGAAAACAACACAGAAAATGTTTCAGATAGAAAACAACACTTCAAATGAATGTACAAACCTTTTTAAAGACAGGGGCTTTGACCTACTCACAGAGATCTCCCCTGCTCCTCTTCTGTTCAACCTTTTTCTAGCACCTTTAATCACAGTAATCCAATCTTCTGGCTGTAGCCCGTACTATTATGCCAATGACATCGCTGACCTTTAACACTCAATTCCTGTTTAAACAAAGAGCCAGATATTCAAAACTATTTAAAATAGTGTTTTAGCACCTAACCATGGATGTTCAGCGGGAGATAACTGGTTATCTCCCACTGATTATCTGCGGTTAGTGGCTAGCCGGTAACTGGCTATATCGCCTGACATAGGCGGTTAGGTGCAGATGTTTAGCACCAAACCAGCTATGTTTAATGCTTAAAACAGGCACTTAAATAGTAGGCCTATCTTTAACTGAAAAGAATATAACTGGTAACTGCTGAATATTAGCATAGCTGGTTAAGTTGCCGCAGCAAAAATGAAACTGGATATTCAATGTCGATCACAAGAAATGGCCTGGCATTGAGTATCCAGGTTTAATTTCAGTGGCTGACAGCAAAAGTGCTGCCCATTGCCAGCTGAATATTGTGGGGGAAAGTTTCTTCCTGGATATAAAACCATAAACTGTTCTAAATGTCTCAAAAAGTGAATTCATTCATTTCTCCAAACCCTACTGCCCATTATCACCTCCACCTGTCATCAATGCACAACCCTATATCATTACTCAGACAAACTAAGGATTTTAGGAGCTATATTTGACCACAAGCTAACCTTTAAATCTAACATAAATTATTACGTTCTTCCTTTTCTGCCCTTCATCAAATTTACATATTACTGTACATACCTTCTTCCAGTATCCGTCTCTTATTACTTTCTTTAGCTATATCTCATCTAGATTATTGCAATTCTCTCTTTCTGGTTTTCCTCTTTCCTTGCTCAAGCGCCTCATACAGTCAACTGCAGTAAACCTTCTTCACAGAGCACACAAGTTCAACCATGTCACACCAAGAACATTGGTTGCCCCTTTCTGTACGCATTTAAAGTTCTTTCTCTAGTCTATAAAGGATTACAAACTAGCACAGCAGAATATATTTCAAACCTTCTAATTTCATACATTCCAACTTGCAACTTATGGTCCTCTCAACATCATCTTCTACAGCTCCCTTCAATTTCAAATAGATGATTCGACATCACCCGTAAAACTGCTTTCTCATCTGCTGCTCCTAAATTATGGAACATTTTGCCTGTCAGCATTAGGTCTGAATCCTCTTTTCTGGCCAAATCCTTGGGGAATAAACCCCCACTCACTGAACATGAATGTCTTTTCTGTCATTCCCAGGGCCCTGAGTTCTTCCAGCCTATTTTATAATATCCCAGTTCCATCTCCTGTCTGGTTCATCTCTCAAGATGAAATGAGCAGGTGACAGAACTGAAAATGAACTGAACTACAACTTTTGCCATTCACATCTCTAATTGATAATAATTCTAAGTAATAATAATTTGCTGAAAGAAAACATGAGACTTAAGAGATCAAGTGTATATGGGGGTCGAAGAGCAGTTCAGATGTGCACTGTCTGGTGATAAAGATTATTTACTGGGAAGGAGGGAAGCTTCTCAAATGAGGTACTGAAAGCACTCACAGTTAAGGAAAAGATCTTTCTTGTGTCTGAGCTGGGGAAAACCATGATCCTCCTAGAATTAAATATTACCACACTCCTAATAATGAGAACATAAGGGTTCATGGATTAGACTTTTAATGGAAGAGGAATCTGTAACATCATGCTAGATAGGCTGTGTAAGGCAGATGCAAATGCAGCTTCGGCCTTCCTCATTGGACCCATCCTGCTATGAATTCTCATGACCTCCCTAGTGCTGACGGGGAAGGCAGTGAATACAGGCTTGTGTAAAAGTATGACATGCTGATGTGGGGGCCTGAAAGAATCTGTGAGAAAGAAAAGTACCCAATTAGAAGAAATGAACAAGTCTTATAGCTGGAGAAGACCATCATATATGAGTGTGGAGACTCAGAAGAAGAAAGCAGTGAAAATTGAAGGATGATAGTGACTCTTTTGTAACTCTTCTGGTTCCTCAAGCCTTGAATTATAACCCCTGCCCCCCCCCCCCCAAGTATAAATCCAATAGGCTGTTGGCCCATCATGAGAATGCTAAGTGACTGCAGCACATCATTAAGCCATATCTGCTAACTTTTCATGCTGAACTCTCAGCAGCTAGAGATGTGATATGAAAACTGCTCTAGAGAAGACCACCAAACGGAGTGGGGAACTAGAAATGGCTCTTCACAAACAGACCATGGAATCAGAGATAAGGTATAATATAGTCGTTATTTGTCATATATAAGTAGACTTGACACGGCAATGTGTTTCAGCATAAAAGCCTGCCTCAGGAGTCTAAAAATGATAAACATATACATACTTGAATATTTAAAAAAATGGATGCATAAATGTATTTTAAAAACTATAAAATGGTATGTATATCTAAAAAAAGTACATAGTAATCTATAAAAGGAACAGGATACCATATTAAAATACAGAATGAATAAATTGTGTATATCTAAAAAGCTACATTGTCACCTATAAAAAGAAACAGGATACCACAAAGGTGCATACAATGGATTGGATTTATTAATTTTATAGACTGCCTCATACCTTAGTGCCCTGTATTCTTAGCGCGTGCTAAGAAAATAGTAATTAAAATCATAAACGCAGGCCGCTTGCCAATTGTTCATAGTCTTTCCCTGCCTAGCCTACAGTTAGTCATTGCTTCCCCAAAATCTGAAGCTGCGGCAAACTGAGGTCAAAGAATTGCCTCCAACAAATCTTGAACTGAACGAAGAAAAATATGTAACCCTATTTCCAATAAATGAATACCATCAGGGTGATAAAGCCCTGGGCAATCAATGTATTTAATTTAATTCCAATTTCTTTTAATAGAATTTTAATTTTATACCAAGCAGCTCCACATAAATTAATTAACTAACTCCCAATCTTATACCCAGCAGCTCCACATAAATTAATTAACTAACTCCCAATCTCCCAGAAGCAGCATTTAATAGCAGGATCTCCCAATCCTGATATTAAATGCTTCTTCTTACAACATGAATAAACTTTAATTTCCATGTCATTAATCCTCCTTTTTTTTTTTTATTTCACCTCCTCTCCTCACCCCATCCCAGATCATAAATGCACTGCCCAGATGGCATACACTTCAGCTGGAGTGATGTCAATGTTCTATTGCCCTCAGATAATTCCTCAGGCTTCCTTTATCTGTGATTCTATAGCCTGTTGGTCTTCTCGATTATCTCTGTTCCTCTGCCTCAGTAGTTACCCCCTACCTGGTGGTCATCCTCTACACATTCACCACACCATGGGAATGTTGTGTTCTTTGCAGCTCTCTTTTGCACTCTATCTAAATCAAGCAGAATCTTATTCAACTAATCCATGAAGTATCTTGTTCTCCTAGTCCAGCAGGATCCTCGCAGCAGATTCCTGTATTTAGACAAAAGTCCTTAGAACAAAGACTTAGGGCTGACTTTACCATCTCTTGGTGTTCTGGGGTCTTCTAGATGATGATGCTTTACTCCTTTTCCACTGCCGTAGGGTCTTCCAGCCAATGTTAATGCTGCTCTGCCCCTCTGCTGCTGCTGCCTTGGAGTCTTCAAGGAAATGTTGGCAATGCTTAATTACCCTCATGGTGTTTGAGGATCTTCCAGCCAATGTCGGTGCTGCTCTGCCCCTGTCCTACTGTTTTGGGGTCTTGCAGTCAATGTTAATCCCTCTTCTGCTTCCTTGGAGTCTTCCTTCTACTGTTTCTTTGTTATTTATTTCACATGTTACAGTCCCATAAGCTGTGTTTGGGTTAGTCAATAGCAGATCCTTTCTGACACCCTGCAGAGCACTACACAATTGCTACTGGTGATGAGCGCTCTCCACAAATATTTCTCATTGTCACCTCTCTATACCACACACCTGTGGGCCACCTCCCTCCTCCAACTGAAGGTAGGGGGTGGGGAAGGGTTGCTAGACCACCAGGTGGGGGGGATTGACCCACAGCCCACCAGGAATATCTGAGGGGATGCTAGGGGTAGGGGGGCTGGAGACCCACCAGATCTCCAGCCCCCCCCCCTGAACTTGTGTTGGGGGGTCATGGGGACCAGAGGTCCGCTAGACCTCCGGCCCCTGTTTCGCTTGGCTCGGGGTGGGGATAGCTGGGGTCTGGTGGTCCCATGGACCTCCAGCCCCTGTGTTCGAGAGGTCTGGGCTTTTGATAGCCCAGACCTGTCAAACAAATGCAGGAGGACTGTGCCTGAGCGCATGCTGAGGCACAATGCTCCTACACTTCTACCCTATGATCAGACAGAATAGTGTGCTTAAATTTGCATACAATTATCTCTGATCATATGGGTGGTAAAGCCCTGCACTGTTCCAGTGCTATTTTTACAGCACTGTTTGGAACAGTGCGGGGTTTTTATTTATTTATTTGTTACATTTGTATCCCAAATTTTTCCACCTATTTGCAGGCTCAATGTGGTTTACCTAGTACCGTAAAGGCGTTCGTCAATTCCGGTATGAACAAATACAAAGTGATGTTGTGGTACATAAGTACATAAGTAATGCCATACTGGGAAAAGACCAAATGTAGAATAAAGTTCATGTATAACAGACATATTAGGGAATCGTAGGGAGGAAGGGTTAAGTTATGTCCAGTACGAGCTTTGGTTTCATTGTGTTTCAGGGTTCAGGCATTTAAATTGGATCAGTAGGGTATGCCTTTTTGAACAGATTAGTTTTTAGTGATTTCCGGAAGTTTAGGTGGTCATACGTAGTTTTCACGGCGTTTGGTAATGCGTTCCATAGTTGTGTGCTTATATTGGAAAAGCTGGATGCATAAGTCGATTTGTATTTGAGTCATTTGCAGCTTGGGTAGTGGAGATTTAGGTATGTTCGTGTTGATCTTGTTGTGTTTCTGGTTGGTAAGTCTATGAGGTCTGTCATGTATTCCGGGGCTACACCGTAGATAATTTTATGAACCAGGGTGCAGATTTTGAAAGCAATACGTTCTTTGATTGGGAGCCAGTGCAGTTTTTCTCAGAGGGGTTTGGCGCTTTCAAATCGATATAAGCCTGGCTGCCGTGTTTTGAAGTTTCTTTATGATTTGTTCTTTGCATCCTGCATAGATTCCATTGCAGTAATCTACATGGCTTAGTGCCATTGATTGTATCAAATTGCGAAATGTTTCCCTCGGGAAGAATGGTTTCACGCGTTTGAGTTTCCACATTGAGTGGAACATTTTAGAAAAGCACACTCACTGCAGGGTTTAGACACTGACCTAGGAATTCAATAATGAGCCAAAACTACAGTATCTTTTCAGAGAAGCCAATCTAAATGACTGATTCAAGAAAATCTCCTGTAGCCTCCCTAAGCAGCTACACTGTATATTTATCAAGGAAGGGGTTCTTTGGGAATTCTCTTGAAAACAATTACATAAATTATTTATTTATTTATTTATTTTTGGTACATTTATACCCCACATTTTCCCACTAGAGTGAGCACAATGTGGCTTACAATCTTACAAAGATTACAATATAAGGAGGGTAAGGACACAAAAGTCTGAAGGACGGGAAAGAACATGAGGGCAATACACGTTGGCTAAATGGGTATTGGTAATATGAGGAAGGTGAAGACTGAGCGTTAATTGGGGGGATATGCTTTCTCGAATAAAAATGTTTTAAAGGATTTCTTGAATAGCTGGTGATTGTCAATCACTTTTAGATGCCTTGGTAGGATGTTCCAAGACTTTGGGCTGACATAGGAGAAAGAAGATGAAAAGAGCAGTTGTATTTTACAGACTTGCAGCTTGGGTAATGTAGATTAAGGTAGGATCGAGCAGTCACCAACACACAGTGCATTTTGTGTAGCAAAAAAGGTGCCGATACTCAAATGCCAGGCCACCCGTCAGGGGTGGAGTGATCATTGAGGGACCCACCTTACAATAGCCAGGACCCCTGCAACCAGTCATAGAATCTAAGACAAGGCAGAATTTGTATGTAGAGCCTGAGCTCTTTCATTAAAATACGAGAACCATGGGTCAAGTTTAGCAGACAGTGGAAAAGGTGCCGGTACTCAGTACCCCCAAGTACCCCCTCAAAAAAAGCCCTGCCGACGCATTTCTTGATGGTAGATCTATCAAATTCAGCATATAGGCAGGGTCTTCCCCATAAATTATCTTGTGAGTCAATGAGCAAATTTTGAAGGTAATATGGTCTATAATGGGGAGCCAATGCAGCTGATAACGAAGAGGTTGTGCATGATCAAAGCGCAATTTGCCTAATATTAGCCTTGCAGCTGTGTTTTGAGCAGTCTGGAGTTACAACATATTCATGGTTTTCTAGCTCTGATTTTTGCTAAATTGCTGAATATCCTTACTGACATGCTATTTTTGCTTCATTAAGGGATGACCATTGATGAGAATTATCAAATGTTTGACATCCTCTACAGAGTGGAGGCCACAGATGAGGATATGGGAGACACAATAACAGTAAGTGGTGTGTGTGTGTTTTCTTATTTTCTATTGAGCACTGCAGTGAACTACATTTGTGGAAAGGTCAAATAAACAGAAACACCACCCAAAACGTTTCTACAAAGGCCTATCAATAACAATAACTGATCCAACTCCTCAAAATGTAGCCAAAAAGTAGAGCAAGCTGAATTTAGTCTGACTGGTGGACTAACAGCTCAAAAATGTCAGCTTAGCTGAAGATTAAGTTGGTTGTTTGGAGGCGTGATTAAGGGAATGAGCTCAGATGTATTCCAAAATGAAGATTAAATTAAGCAATCAATAACCTAGAAAGTTGAAACTAGTAACTTTTGTAAGTCTTCAGGGGTAATTTTTAGTCCCCCACACACCTGTGGGTCTTTCAGTTTATTTTCAAGGGGAAAACTCCTGTGCACTTTGCTAATTCTTGCAGGTGTATAGTACCTGCAGAATTTGCCAGTAAAAACAGTTCACTGAAAAGTATAAGCTTAAAACAAACGTCCATGTGTACTTGTTGGAATGCCCAGGCCCTGCCATGCTCCCTGCACACTGTGGAGGTGGGTTTACTTTTCCACTCACTGGAGGACGGCTGGAGACAAAATTGAAAGTCTCCAAGGGTGAAATTCATCATTTTAGTAAAGTTCTTTGGTGTACCTTCACTTTTGATTTTTATGAAAGGGAGGGTGGACGTGATATAATGCCTTTCTGTGGTATTTGCAACTACATTCAAAGTGGTTTACATACTATATATTAAAATGGACTTGGAGAAAATTCACTGCTTATTTCTAGGATAAGCAGCAAAACATGTATTGTACTTTTTGGGGATCTTGCCAGGTACTTGTGACCTGGATGAGCCACTGTTGGAAACAAGATGCTTGGCTTGATGGATCCTCAGTCTGTCCCAGTATGACAATGGTTATGTACCTGGGGGAATGGAGGTTTAGGTGAATTGCCCAGTGTCACAAGGAGCTGCAATGGGAATTGAACCCAAAACCCCAGGATCAAAGTCCACTGCACTAACCTCTAGGCTATTCCTCCACTCCTCAAGAGTTTGAGGTTGAAGACCATTGAAAACTCTGAAAGGTGAGGGGGGGTGAACATAGTCAGAATATGGCAACTGCCACATAAAGATGTGTAGATAATTTATTGCTAAACGTCATGGTCAATATTCAGCAGCTGTAGCTATTTATGGAGGAACCCTGAATCTACAGTCCTAAACGTTAACAAACAATTTATCAATTCAAGTTAGGATAGCTATTTCTATGGTCCCTCAAATAAGAGCATAAGAACATAAGAATAGCCATACTGGGCCAGACCAATAGCCCATCTAGCATATTATCTTGCTTCCAAAAGTAGCCAATCCAGGTCACAAGTACTTGGCAGAAACCCAAATAGTAGCACCATTCCATGCTACCGATCTTTGGGCAAGCAGTGACTTCCTCCATGTCCATCTCAATAGCAGACTATGGACTTTTCCTCCAGGAACTTGTCCAAACCTTTTTTAAACCCAGATATGCCTGCCGCTGTTACCACATCCTCCAGCAGCAAATTCCAGAGCTTAACTATTCTTTGAGTGAAAAAAAATATTGCTCCTATTTGTTTTTAAAGTATTTCTATGTAATTTCATTGAGTGTCCCCTGGTCTTTGTACTTTTTGAAATGGATACATTTATCTAGGTTAAGGAACCAATTCAGCATAACCTGGACAGGATATTTTTATTACATAGGTTTTAGGTGCTCACAGTTCTAAGGCTGGTGTACGTGCTTATATTTAGATGTTAGGTATATAAACACTCGGTTACGCTAGTCCTGGGATTGGTAACATGAAATGTTGCTACTAATTGGGTTTCTGCCAGGTATTTGTGACCTAGATTGGCTACTGTTGGAGGCAGGATACTGGGCTAGATGGACCATTGGTCTGACCCATTATGGCTATTCTTATGGTATTCCAGAAAGGAAATTAGACACTGGGATGAGCAGCATAAAATCTGTTTTACTGTTCTGGGATCTTGCCAAGTAATTGCAACCAGGATTGGCCACTGTTGGAAACAGGATATTGGGCTTGATGGACTTTTGGTCTGTCCCAGTGTGGCAACTTTCCTTTCTTGTATAAAGTCACGTAAAATGCTAGTCTCTCTTTGTCTTCTGTAGTATAAATTTGAGTAAAGTGATAGATTCTCTCTTGTATAAAATTATGTAAACTGCTAGATTCTCTTTCTCTTCTGTAGGATAAAGTCGTGTAAACTGCTAGATTCTCTTTCTCTTCTCTAGGATAAAGTCGTGTAAACTGCTAGATTCTCTTTCTCTTCTCTAGGATAAAGTCATGTAAACTGCTAGATTCTCTTTCTCTTCTGTAGGATAAAGTCGTGTAAACTGCTAGATTCTCTTTCTCTTCTGTAGGATAAAGTCGTGTAAACTGCTAGATTCTCTTTCTCTTCTCTAGGATAAAGTCGTGTAAACTGCTAGATTCTCTTTCTCTTCTGTAGGATAAAGTCGTGTAAACTGCTAGATTCTCTTTCTCTTCTGTAGGATAAAGTCGTGTAAACTGCTAGATTCTCTTTCTCTTCTCTAGGATAAAGTCATGTAAACTGCTAGATTCTCTTTCTCTTCTGTAGTATACCATTCAGGAGCAATTATCTGGGCCAAAAACAAATGGGGCATTCTTCAGTGTGGATTCAGTAACTGGAGCTATATCAAGAACATCTGCAAATCCCCTGGACTATGACGAGGGATATCACGTAAGCTTCCACCCACTGTTTTAGTGTTTTTTTACATTGTCTACTGTTTGTTCTGTCCACTATTTCTTTGAATTGACCATTAGAAACAGGATACTGGGCTTGAGGGGCCTTCAGGCTGTCCCAGTATGTCAACACTTATGTTCTAAACCCTCATTTCTTCATGAAGGGCTCACTAAGACTATAGATACTGACTCACAATTCTGGCCAGAGGTTCTTTTGCAAATTGACCCTATTACATATGTGTAGAATACTGCTTTATATATATATATATATATATATATATATATATATATATATATATATATATATATATATATATATATATAAAGAGAGAGAGAGAGAGAGAGAGAGGAATTTGTTGACCAAAATTCAGAACTGTAGGAGCATACTTGCATGTGTATATACCAATGGACCACCTAAGAGTTAGTTACATATTTACAGAATATCTTGCATAGGAAGGCATGCCTATGGGCAGGATATAGGTAAGAGGTCCACTTACATGTGTAACTTACAGAATAGCTTAAGTTACACTCATCTCTGCCACATTTAGCCCCCTGCTGAAACGGGTGGCATCTAAATGTAAGGAAAGCCAATACCAGTTTATGCTAATTCTACAACTGAATTTAGGTACCAGGTTCCATCATAGAATAAGCCTCTACTGCACAGCCTCAGGGCACCTAAAGAAGGTGATCAGTTATAGAATTAGCCCCACAGTCTCTGATCCATCTTGCAAACCCTGTGGGTAGTTTTAAACTTTAGCATTAGCACTTTCCTGCCTGTTGAATGATCACCTGATGTCGGTAAAATCTTGAATTGGTAACATGAAACGTAGGAATGTGATGTTCACATGATGCCAACAAAATATAAATGCAAAAAGCCACAGGTTGTTCCCAAATTTTAGTTTCAGCTAAAATACCAAAGAGAATGATAGGAATTATTTGAGAAGATTTTGAGAATACGACGGGGAATACACAAATGCACCTGTATTGATCCACGATGCAATCACGCATGGAATATTGTTTGGACACTTCAGCTTGGGGCACCTTTTGTTCAGTTAGTCATGATTGAAACAGGTCTAGCCAAAAACATCTTAATTTTGGCCCTAGAAGTTTTCATTTTGTTTTATTATTGCAGAAAACCATCTATCTTTTGGCGTCTCTCGTGTCCCGTCCAAAACAGTCCCCCAACTCACCTCCGCAATTTGGATGAACTGTGGAGCAAAAAATCTAAATTTGGGGTGTCAAAAATTGCATCTTGAATGTTTTTGAGAGAAAAATGTCCTTCTGCCACCTTAAGATGTTTTCGGGATGTTTTTTGTTTTGAAAATGAGCCCCTTAATGAATAATAGAAATTTTTTCTGCTGAAAGCAATGGTGTCTATATTCAAAAGGAGGCTTCTTTATTTTGAAACTTTTGTCCTGGCCAACACATAGCTTTTGGCTAGAGATCTCCACCTCCAACCAAACATGATAGGGTTGATATTCAAATCGATTTAACTGGTCAGAAATGGCTCCTGGTCAGTTAAATCACTTGTGTAGGGTAACTGGCTATTTTCAGTGGCACTTAATTGGGTTGTAGCTAATAAAAAAAAAATGGCTATTTTGGTGTTGTTTTAGGGGCAGAGTCAGCACTTGGTTAGTTAAGTGCCGATAGCCAAGGTCGCTGAATAAATAGGACCACATAAAAGTCACTCCTATCTTTCTGCAGTAACCCATAGCTAGTTAAGTGCTGAATATTGCGCTTAAATGACTATGCTTTAGCCAGCGTCGCACATCCAAAAATTCAATACTGGAGCCGGGACATGGCCTGGCACTGAATTTCTGGCAGTCAGCAAAATGCTGAGTGCTGTTAGCTAAATATCAACCCATATATATTTACGAGGAAGTGGTATTACAGCCATTCATCAAGGTAGAGCCAGAAGTTATTCAATGATCATCTCCATAATTTTATGCATTGCAATAGGACTGTGGAAACAGCAGTTCTTGCTTTTTTGTAAGGCTCTTGTTAGGTATTTACAAATCATAACTGTAGGTATTTATTTTCCAGCTATTGTTTCTTTGAACATAGAAAAAAAATCTCAGCTTCAGTGTTTTTCACTCCACAGGAAAGATTGATAGGTACCTTTCCCAGTGGAATCAAATGTGTATGTATGAGTCACTTAGAAATCATCAGCTCAGCAAGAGCAGAAAATCTGAGAGGAAGATTCAAAACCAGCCTGCAGAGGAGTGATAAGAGAACTAGGAGCGTTCACTTTCTGTGTTTTCATTTTCTTGCAGAAGCCCTACTTGTTAATGATGTTAGTCATTTAGGGGTCCTTTTACCAAGGTGCGCTACTGTTTTTAGTGCATGCTAATGATTAGTGCACGCTAAATGCTAGAGACGTCCATAAAAATATATGGGCATCTCTAACATTTAGCGTGTGCTTATCTTTAATGCTAGCACGCCTTTGTAAAAAGACCCCTCAAATTTCAGATACAGTCAGCGATCCTACTTAAGGACCCTTTTACAAAGGTGCTTTAGCATTGTTAGCATGCACTAACTGTGTAGATACCCATAGGAGTATTATGGGGCATCTACATGTTTAGTGCACACTAAAAACGCTATCACATCTTTGTAAAAGACCCCCTAAATGAAAAAGGGCCACAGAACATCAGGCAAATGATTTTTAAAAGGCTATAAAAGCTTAGGGTCAGTTTAAACTTTGTGTCACTGTTTGCAAAATTATACATGGAGATGCTCCATTATACTTAAGTGATTGGCTACTTTATTGCACGGAAGTTCTATCATTAAGACTCCGAATCAAATGCTTCTAGCTTTTCTCACAGCCAGAAAGACTTTTTGATTTGTCTTTACACTATCAAGTAGTTTCAGTGTGGAATTCACTGCCTATTCATATTTGGGTTCTCTCAGATTATTGGGTATTCTGTAAAGCACTTAAGACATTTATTATTTATTAGACAAACTTGTTTGTAACTTTGTAAATCCTAGATTATTGCTGCCAGTTCATCTTGTAACATTGCAACATGCATTGAACTAGGTTTTTTTTTTTTTTTTTTTTTGTAATTGTGGGCTAGGAGACGTGTGTAACATAACAGGGTATTGCCTTATCATTATCTGGCAGCAATGTAGCTCAATAGTGCCCCTGGTGGAGCTAAAACATCATTATTCATACATCAATGGGAACTTACAAAATTGCTCAGGAATATGTGTGAAGACTGCTGTATAAAGAGCGGCCTAGGAACACACACAAATAGCAGTTTTCTAACTATTTATGTGTGTAAATGTTTTCTTATAGAATACTGGCTAGTAGAAATCATGCTTCAAGATTTTGATGGTGTGACTTTGCCGGTGGGCACATGCTTAGGTGGAGTTTGGATATAACATGGGTGAAGGTCACAAACACACATAGAAATTATAGACTAGTATAATTTACTCATGTTCTAGTTCACATTTTGGCATGGGCATGTACCCCAGGTGACGTGATTGATTGTACCTTAAATATTAGAGTGTTTCTGCCACTTGCAGTAGCGTTTTATAAAAAACAAGTGTCTACATTTCTTTCTAGAATCAGCTTGACACAGGGGCTATTTTATACAATTAGGCATGTGGAGAGCAAGTCGATAGCACTATAGCCTCTATCGAAAGACCTAGTGGACTCTAATTGGAGCATTTTCTATAAAGGAAAGCAGGCACATTTATTTATGTATTTGTTCTTGTACCCCCACAATTATCCAAAGATAAGGTACGGTTCAATGTGGCTACAATTAACATTTATGAGAGATTACAATGACGCATTATAGAAATATAGATTAGAGTGGACTAACGTCTCATTTGGTTAACCATAGAATTTTTTGAAAAGATAGGTTTTTAGTTCTTTTCTGAATTGAAGATAGTCTGTGATTCTTATTATCGCTTTGGGAATTGAGTTCCACCATTTGGAACCCAAATACCTAAAATTCAGCCATGTATATGGATTTGAAGGTTAAGTTTTTGCAGTTAGATAGGTGAAGGAGTAGGTAGATTTCTGGGCTTGCATTTCTTAGAGACAAATCGATCAAGTCTAGCATGTAGTCGGGAGACATACCAACCAGTATTCTGAAGATGAGAGTGCTTGATTTGAAAAATAGTCTTGCCTTTATTGGGAGCCAGTGTAGCATCGTAAGTAGTGAGTGGGGTTACCTTTTTGTATTTAGATTTTCTGAATATTAGTCTTGCTACTATGTTTTGCAGTGATTTTAGAATGTTCTCTTTGCATCCTACATATGCAGCATTGCAATAGACTAGTTGGGGTAGTATCAGCGATTGTACTATCAGACGAAATGATTGTCTGGGAAAGTAATCTCTGATCCTTCTCGGTTTACACAGGGTTTTGAAACGCTTTGATCTGACTGCAGGGACCTGGGTTTCAAGAGATAAATGTTTATCAAGAATGATTCCTAATATTTTTAGTTCTGTTTCAATTGAGTACGTTTGTTGGTCGATTGTGAAGGTTTAGTAGGTGTTGGGACCAGGAATTTGGTTTTATCTCTAGTTTGAGTTTGACGGTTGTGGCCCATTTTTCTATAAGATCCAGCCTTTTTTTTAATCTTATCCAAACTTTCTTTGATGTTATTGTGAAAAGGTATATATTTAGTGACATCATCAGCGTATATGAATGGGTTAAGTCCCATTTTTTCTAATTTGTACCCAAGTGGAGCCATCATGATGTTGAATAGTATTGGTGATGTTGGGGATCCTTGTAGTACCCTATATTTAGGGATCCAGGAGGCTGAAATCTGATTGGACATCTTTACGAGTTAGGCTCTGGTCCTTCAGAAACCATTAAACCAGGTTGCCACTGCTCCACTTATTCCTATGTTGTCAAGTAGTGTCATTAGTGTTGTGTGGTCTACTAGATCGAAAGCAGTTGACATATCAAATTGCAGTAGTAGGATCTTCTGACCTTAGGCTTCTGAATTTTGTTATCAGAGTTGTTATGACTGTCTCAGTGCTATAAAGTGTGGTCTGAAGCCTGATTGAGAGCTGTGTAGGACTGAGAAATGTGTCAAGTATTCCATTAATTGTATTAGGAATTAATACTCTCCTTTATAGAATACCAGAGTAACAGGTTAGATCTGCATGTAGAATTTAAACATGAGCGCTTGTGCCAGGTGTAAGTGATCCTATCTGTCAATGGTACATGCGTAGCATGTAGCATTTTATGCATGATATGTGGAAGTGTGAGTCCAGCCTAAGTTCCGCCCAGACTCCACCTCTGTGTTTGCCCGCCTGTAGAATACATGCTAAGATTTGCAAGTATTTAGAGAATAGTGCTTAGGTGCAATTTTGTCATTTACATACCCACACACTCATCTATGCCATTACTCTAATCATTTATCACATAAAGGGTCCTAATGCTCTAGGGATTATATCTGTTCTGGGCTCGATGCATTCAAACTGCCTAATCCCCTCCTAAAGAACTGGCATTTCGGCATTCTTGCATGCTCATATCCTTTCATGTGCAGTTTATTCTCAGCTTCAGGACCCCTCCCCTGCCATTGTGGGCACCATAGTAGTCTCTCAGGTCTTACATTTTCTTTTCTTCCAGCGCTTTAAACTCACAATAAGAGCAACGGACAAGGATGGCCTCTTCTGTCAAGATATACTAATTATTGATATTAAGGATGTGAATGACGAAACACCTATATTTCAGTAAGAAAAGTATTATTGTTTTCTTTTTTACAGTATTTTCAGAACACCCATGATTAAAATTGAGTTCTGCTTGTGCTTTGTTTGAAAGGTCAGCTGTGGTAATCTTCTGGGTGGAACCACTTTGTTGTGAATTGACAACTTTATTTCTGTCACAAAAATGCTATGAATATCCAGCCATTAAATACTTCCTCACAGAATTACATTAATTCCTAATGCAATAATCTCTGTCAAGCTGCTCAGCATAACAATAACCCATTTAACAAAGTGTGCGTAAATATGATGGTAGTTTTTAGTATCCCAAAAAGAGCATGAAACATGCAGTTTGCTAACTGGATGAGGGGACACATTTATGTGAGAAAATATGTGTGATGTTACGTACATATGACGCTGAGATTATGTGAAAGCCTGCATGTCAGTGAATATGACAATGTGTAAACATGCGAGGCCTCGATTGTGTAATTGTGAGATTTTTCTTAGCTCCCCACAGTCTGGGTTAGCCATCCTAACATAGTCACAGGCAGCAGATAAAGACCTGAATGGTCCATCCAGTTTGCCCAACAGATTTAAACCAACAATGAACGTGATATTATATACTTGATCATAGCCTTTCTTTGGCGTTTCTGGGATAGACCATAGAAGTCTGCCTGGCTCTGTCCTTATGTTCCAACCACTAGAGTTGCCGTCTTAATCCCACTCCAGCCTATCCAAATCTGTCTTCTCATCTGTTAGCAAACTGCACGTTTCATGCTCTTTTGGGGATATTTTTATTTATTTATTTATTGCATTTGTATCCCACATTTTCCCACCTCTTTGCAGGCTCAATTTGGCTTACAATATATCATGAATAGTGGAGATATGTAATAAAATTGACATTTAGTATTGTGGAAGGATCTTGGGTAGCATGATAATGAAAAAGCCTGAGATTAGTATAACAAGCAAATATTATAGGACAATATTGGATATATGTGGAGGAGTTCACATTTGTTGATCTTTGTGGTATGCCTTGTTAAAGAGATGGGTCTTCAGTTGTTTGTGGAAGTTAGTTAGTTCATAGATCGTTTTTAAGTTTTGAAAGTTTGCCAACCCTTATGTATTTTTTCCGATTAGGTGGTTTTTAGTACCCATACACTAGATGAATAAAAAAATGCCTCTTATTTGTGTATAGCATTTATTGAACCCATGATGCTCTAACAGAGAACAGCTACCATATAATGTTATGTGATTGATACTGCCATAAGTACAGTAATCTTATATTTAATCTTACCTCTCAAAATTAATTTTTCTTTTACTGCATAGATCCAAGTGTTTTTAATGCATAACAGAACATTATTTCTTTGAAAAACTATGATTTCTCAATCCAACACTATTTTCCTCCCTTTGTGTAGTAAATTTGCAAATGACTCAGTTACTCTAAACGAAGACACCCTTGTGGGGACAGTCATAGCAAGAGCACAAGCGGAAGACAGAGATGCCAACTCTCTAATCGCCTACACCTTCTCTCCAGCACAGACCATGTTTCATATAGACAAGAGTGAGTTTCAAACAATTTTAAAATGCTTTGATTGAACTGTAAAATAGAATGAAAACACTGGCTACAGTGGATAGTAATAAGCAACTCTGGTTGTCTTCGTAACTTCCATTCAATTATCTCAATGAGAACTACAGTGAGTCACTGACTGAAGCAAGATGATGGGTTTTCTTCCCATCTCTCAAATGCCCAAATGTATGGGTGGGTTTTAGAAACACCCCTGACCCACCCATATATCTCCCATGGCTATGCCCCCTTTTGGGTTGCATGCTATGGGATTTGGGCACACATTTTCACTTCCATTTGTTTCCAGTTTTTGTTTTATATGCTGCCTGTACGCCTGTTATTCAAGCACAGTGTACAATTCTTCATCCAGAATCTTTTTTGTAATACCAATTGTATCTATCTCCTGGAATGGCGATGCCATAACAGGTGCTTGTAAGCCACATTGAGCCTGCAAATAGGTGGGAAAATGTGGGGTACAAATGCAATAAATAATAATAATAATAATTACCATGACACAAGTGACTGTGTGTGTGAGAGCACGGCAATATTCACCTCCAGGCATGTAGTGTGTGACTAAGTCTGTGACCCTGGGTGTGTGCACTTCATCTCATAGTTAAACATAAATCCTAATGAAATTGATTTGTTTTGTTCTGTTCCGTTAATGGTGCTTGATATTTGAAAGATGAAACTGAAGAAAAATGAATTTTAAAAAAGCTGGATAAAAAAAATTGGAGGGGAGTAAAATCAACAGACATGATGTGCAAGTAAACACCCCTTTTGGGTTGCATGCTATGGGATTTGGGCACACAATGATATAAAATAGCAGGTAGTATATATGATCTCTAGCGGACAGAAAGGGAGAGTAGATGGCATGGATGAGCAGACTTGATGGGCCATATGGTCTTTATCTGCCTACAATATTTCTCTGGTTTTCTATTTTTTTTCTATGTAGCAAGATGTGAGCACAGATTCAATTTGTGTCAATTAGTGCCAGTTATCATCCAATTATTCTAAGTTTCCAAGTTTATTGAGGGACTTTCTATCACACTGAACTGCTATGGATTTACAGCCTGTCTCACTGACACAGACTACTGTGGATTCTTTTGTATTCATAATAAGTAAATGAAAACCTTTATTAGAGGAGCTAAATTTACAATGATTAGGATATATACAATGATTAGCACATATACACACAATGATTAGCTGTATAAACAATCATTACATCACTGGTCTCTACATCTAAGCAATGCCAAGAGTTCTTAGACCAGGAAAAGAAGCAATAATTACACTATACATACAACATCACTGGTCTCCATCATTCAGGCTCTTATCATCAGCTGGGGGAGCCCGGTTCACAGCGAAAGCCAGGAGCTTTTTGGACCAGGAACAGACCCTCTGCACAGTACGTCTACTCACAGATGAGTCCCTACTCTGCTGTGTCAAGCCCTCCCTTTTTATTAGGCTCTTAGTCATGTCCAGAGCTAAGGAAAGTTACAGAATGCTTCTAAGGAAAATTACAGAATGCTTCTCTGCTTAGGTCTGTGGGAACATGGTCACATGCTTTCCCAAGTCTAGGTGGCCAAGCTGGGCCCGGAAAAACAAGTGCCATCCTCCCCTTCACATACCAAATTAGTTAGAGCTGTTCTTCTGCATTCCAACTTGTTTTTTGTATTTACAAGAAAAGTTATTTTCAGTCAAAGACAGAGTTGAAAAACAATCTTTTAAAATTCACTTCCATTACACCCACCCATCAAAAAGGATGTCTGAGCGGCTTACCATATAAAAGAAAAGGGTTGGAGGAAGAGTGAGTGCATTCAACAATGGTTACAGTGAAGGATAGGGGATAGAACTACAACATTAAACAGTGAGGGGGGGACACAATAGGGATATGCTATATGTTGGGTTTCACACTCTGCCTATGTAGGGAAGGGAAGTCAAGTGTACAAGTCTGAAAATAAGAATGTCTTGACATTGGTTTTAAATTGTTGAAGGGATGTTTGCAGTATAAGATGCAGAGGAAGCATATTCCAGAGTTCAGGTCCTTGTACTGAAAATATCGAATTCCGATTTGTGTCAGAAGATCACCGGCCTTCTCATTCGAAAATAAACTGGATAGTCACATGTATGCTAGCATTTGTTTTTGTTACATTTGTACCCCGCACTTTCCCACTCATGGCAGGCTCAATGCGGCTTACATGGGGCAATGGAGGGTTAAGTGACTTGCCCAGAGTCACAAGAAGCTGCCTGTGCCGGGAATCAAACTCAGTTCCTCAGGACCAAAGTCCACCACCCTAACCACTAGGCCACGTGTTTTCAGCTCCCATTGAGCCAATATTCAGCCGCTATCCATATACTTAATCTTTTTAATTTAGGATAATCTTTTCACCATCATAAATGAAGCTGCTTACCTATATGGATAGAGGCCTAATATTACCACATGGGGGCAGCATATTCGATGCTCATTGTTTAATATGTCATTGAGGAAACCCTGGATAAAGATCTCCAAATAAATTGTCTGTATATTTTTAACTGGTTATTGGATCACTGAATATTACCCTCATGTTTCTTTCTTGTATCTTCTGCATTTCTTCCTTTCTTGATTTAGGTACTGGTGCTATTACACTTATGAGACCTCTGGATTATGACAATCCTGATAATCCCAAATCCTATACTGTGGTGATTGAGGCAAAAGACAATAATGAGACTCACACTGCGAGCTATGAATTTAGAATTAATGTCATCAATGTGGATGACCCTCCTTTCTGTGATCCAGCTTTTTCCAGTCTCGGAGGTAACCGTCTACCCATTCATCAAGGCTAGATGTTACACCAATAAAGAATATCAATATTAACAACTCTTAGCTCTATGTGCTAACACTGCAATAGATGATAGCAGAAAAAAATAATCTAATCTATTCATACAAAGGAGATGATTGTAGAAGGAGTGAGGTGTAAATGGAACATTTATATAGAAATGGTGATTGTAGAGGCCGTTATTTGCAATTATATATCACCTGGGATGCAGAGATTTAAGGAGTGGGGGAGGGGTGGAGAACTATTGCTTGGGATAGGTTTTGGTGTGCTTCAAAACTTTCCATTTTACAATGGGAAATCACATCTAAAACCAAAAATATTGCTTTTCGCATTTGCATCTGCCCAATAGCACACACAAGAGCCATCTCAATTAGGAGACAGGTCCAGAAACTAATGGTACCCCTGATTCCTCCAGACTGGCCCTGACATCCACAATATCCACTCCCAAATCCATCTAGTTCCCCCTCTCCCAGCTTTTACCAAGGGATTCTCTGGAGTCTCATAGAGGGTCAGGGGAAATCCCAGTCACTCATACCCTAAGTTCAAAATGGTGCCTCAGACTCCTAGGGGTCCAGGGGAAAAATTGATTTTGGAGGCTAGAGGGGTATATTGTAGATGTGTAGCAGGTCCAGGGAGTGGAGGGATGTGAGCACTAATCCAGGGTGATGGATATTATAGATGTCAGGGCTGATCTAGAATGGTGGTGGTGGGGACTTGATCCTTCCAAGCACCTTTAACAGATAGAGGAGCCTGTCTTGGAGTTTGCTATCTTAGAAATTTAGATGCTCCTGCCTTCAATGTGACTTGAAAAATTTCAGATGCTCTTGTTTTCAGTTTAATTGCTACTCTTTCTGGATGTGTTGTCAAATATCTGTGTATTTGCTGGTGTCCTATGTACTTTGCGCTCATCAGAACCATTTCTAATATACAGGAGGGACTGAGCATATTATGATCTGGATGTTTCAATTATTCTCTCCATGACCTACCTTAGAATAAACTTGTAAGGCTACATCCCTGCTGTCAGAGTGCAACTACTGCAACATTTTCCCTTCTCTGTACACCTCCATCTTATGTAAAAGAACACCGTTCATCTCCATACAGTTCACATCAGAGTCCACTAAACTTGCTTCAGAGTCCGAATCTCTCTAATAGACAGCCTGTAACACCAATATAGTTGATGTGCAAAGATTCTCTGCATATTTTTTCATTGAAATTTAACCCACTATACTGTAAAGCTGCAGCGAGAATGACTTGCCCCAGTTCAGTATTTGTGCAACTTTCCTTCCATTTCCCCATATTCTCTCATTTAATCCTACCTATAAGTCATCACATCTGAGGTTCTATAACCCTTTTATTATATTACAAGTAAAAGAGGCCCGTTTCAGAGCAAATGAAACGGGCGCTAGCAAGGTTTTCGTCACCAACACCCCTCCCTCCCTCCCTCCCTGGCCAACCCCTTTGTTGTTCTGCCATTGCTCCGCCCCCAATGTCATGACGTTTGACGCGAGGGCGGGGCCCAGAGCGATTTCCCCCCCCCCCCCCCCCCCCCGCTTCCCTGCCTCCCTCCCTGCCAACCCCTTCGTTGTTCTGCCATTGCTCCTCCCTCAAGGGCAGGGCCCGGAGCGATTTTGGTGGCTTCACCACCACGAACCTTCGAACCTTTTTGAAGGAAGTCAGGGCTTGGCTTCACTGAAGTCAGTGTCCTCAGAACGTTGAGGGTGAGTTTTATTATAGTAGATGATTAACGGTCTTCAACATGAGATTATTTTGTCATCTTTTCTTTTGCAATTACTTAGGCATTTCCTTAGCTGTTCCTGAAAACTTTCCTGCTTCTTGGGCTGTCTACACAATTTTGGCCAGAGAACTGGACCCTGGAGAAAAAATTAAGGTAAACTTACCATCTAAGAAAGCTAGATTTGAATTAGAAGCACTTATAAAGCGTGGTAAGATTTTGCACTTACCATGCATTGGTTTCAAATCCGAAATGCATGGTAAGTGCAAAAAATTGTCGGGCATGTCCAGTATCTGCTCTGCATTTTTCACATGAGACAGTCACTGTATGGCACCATGTCACATGTAATGACAGACAGTGCAGGAGCACCTTAACTATCTGAAATTGCATGTAGTGCATCCACTTCTCCTATATAAGCACGCAACTTTGAAACGCACTACCAAACGCCACGAAAACAACATATGACCTACCAAACTTCCGGAAATCACTAAAGACTATCTTGTTCGAAAAGGCATACCCTAACAATCCAACTTAAATACCTGAATTCTGCAACACAATGATACTAATACTCGAACTGGACATAACCTAACGCTTCCTCCTTTCTATTCCCTTATGTGTCTGTCACACATGCACCTTATTATACCATATCATCACTCTGTATTTGTCATACCGGAAAGGCGATCATCTCACAGTACCATGTAAGCCACATTGAGCCTGCAAATAGGTGAGAAAATGTGGGATACAAATGCAACAAATAAATAAATAAAATATAAATAAATAATACAACCACTGCACCTGTGTGGCTGCACATTCCCCCCGATACCCCCTGATCTGATCCCCCACCACTCAAATTTCCAACACCCCTGACCCTAATTACTCCCCACCCCCATCAGAGTTAGGACCTATCCAGGAGTCTGTATGGGTAGATCAGTGGGCACAGGTGTGAGGAGTACTCATCTGCTCCCACTCAGGACCACACAGGGATGCAAAATGACTGCTGCGAACCCTGGCTGTAATCTCATGGTACTAGTCCTAAGGGGCATCCTTCCATTTAAGAAGTTTTCAAAAACAGAGCCAGAATTCAAAAATGTTCACAAATTCTGAGTGGCGTGGCCTAGTGGTTACAGCACCAGTCTTGACATCTAGAGGTACCTAGTTTAAATCCCACTGCTGCTCCTTATGATCTTGGGCAAGTCACTTAGCCCTCCATTGCCTCGAGTACAAACTTAGATTGTGAGCCCTCCAGGGACAGAGAAATAATAGTGTACCTGAATGTAACTCATAAGTAAGCATTGCCATACTGGGAAAGACAAAAGGTCCATCAAGCCCAGCATCCTGTTTCCAACAGTGGCCAATCCAGGTCACAAATACCTGACAAGATCACCTTGAGCTACTACTGAAATAGGTGTGATCAAAATCCAAATAAATACATATATTGTCCTGTTCCAAATCTCTTTAACTGCTGTTTGTTATCTGAGGTCTTATAACCCGCCAAATCTTCCAAAAATGAAATGCAAGGCGAGGTAACAAAAGAATATAAACTGATTCATAAATCAGGATGTAACATGAAAATTAAACAGCTAAAGAAAACAAAACAAACTAAAGAAAATAAATCAGCCATTAAAATTAGAAAAAAAAATGTTTTTAAAGTTTTCCAAAAAACAAATAAATTCAATATAGAACATAGCTGTACTGGTAAACTGTTCTAGAGACGAATAGCAGACAACAGAAATGATCCAGAAAATAGTGCTTTAAAACAAATGCATTTAACAGATGAAAATACCAGAAGCACAAAGTTGTAAGTTCTAGATGAAACAAAATTCTTTAAAGTCTTAAAATGAATTCTTGCTCGAACCGGCAACCAAGGCAACTTAACCAACAATGGGGAGTGGCTTTCGTATTTGGAGCAGCAAAAGATCATCCTTGCTGCCAAGTTTTGAACCATCTGAAGTTGACAGAGTTGAATACCCGTTTATCCTATATACAAGGAATTACAATAATCAAGTGTTGAAAGAATTGACAACTGCACAATGACTTTGAAATCTTCAAATAAATAATATGATCAAACATAGCTGTTTAAGTTTAAAGAAAGACTTATTATGTCTTACATTTTTTATTTGAAACTCTATTGAAAGTGAAGAGTCTAGGAACACTCCTAAAACTCTAGATTCACAATCAACGTTGATAGAAAATCCATTATCAAGTGCAGTATTGGAATGGCCAAGTCCAAACCAGAGGATCTTTCTTTTATCCTTGTTCAATTTAAGTCTCATGGCTTTTGGCCAAGCTAATGTCTTCTTTACATGAACATTAATTTTAGAGTCAAGATTTCCAATAACGGTATATTCAGGAATCAGGAAAAAAATATCATCAGCATATGATCAAAATGTAACATCTGATCCAAAGGAAAGTTGACCTAATGTACTCATATAAAGTTATACAGCACAGGAGATAAAGGAGGACCCTGGGGGACTCCGCAAGTGAACACCAGGAATTTGATAGAGAGTTATTGTTTAATACAGAGTCATGTCTCTGGGTAAGAACTGATTTATACTATAAAAATACTGAGTCAGTCAGACCAAAAACTGAAAGTAAATTCAATAGCAAAATATGATTTATCATATCTAAAGCAGCCAATATGTTGACCTGCAACAGAACCATGTTACCTCCACAACAAAGAACCTTTTTAACTTTGGAAATCAATGATAAAAGTAATGTCTCGGTACTATGAAAAGCTCTAAACCCATGTTGAGAATTAAGAAGTAAATTGAACTTCATCAAAAAGGGAATATTAGCAATTGCTCTGTAGTTGGAGGTTTGTGATAAAACACCATTAATTTGTTTTGGAATTGGGGTTAGCACATTATTTCCCATATCTGAAGAGAACCAACCAGTTGCCAGAACTGAATTAACAAATAGAACTATCCAATTCATAACTTCAAGTGGAAGATCCTTCAATAAACAGGAAGGAAAATTATCTAAAGGACAGTTAGAAGGAGCTGATCAGTTAATCAAAGAAAGCAACGTAGAAATATAAATTAGGTCAAAAGAAAACCAATATGTATCTACAGGAATACCTAATGTAAAATTAAATTCTAGTAAATTACAGTGAAAGGAGTTATCAAATGAATGATAAATGGAGTTCTCTTTGGTCGCAAAATATGTAGCTAAATCCTCAGCAGAAGGTTGAGAAATGCTTGTTGAAACAGAAGATGTCAAGTTAGAATTGACCAGACTAAATAATTTCCTCAAATTAGGTTTGTCTAATCCCACCAAAGAAATTAGTTTTTTTGGTCACATTAATACAAGATCTATACTGATTTAACTTCTGTTTCCATTCAGTCCTTACAGTTTCATTCTTTTGTTTTCTTGATCTAAACAGCAGCACTGTCTTTTCAGAGCCAGTATTTCAGCAGTAAACCAGTGAGATTTGGATTTTTCAGTGACTCTTAATTCTCTTTCTGGAGCAATAGAGGTAAGGACTAATGTAGTTACAGCATTCAAAGATGAAAGCAAAGATAACAGGCTCAGATTCAGAAGTAGCTAATAATGGAATTACTGAAGACCAGGAACGTGAGTTATCTATTTTACCCCTAGTTCTTTGATTCACAACTGGAAAAGATTGAGGCAATTTAGATAAATAAAAATTCAAAGTGAATATACAAGTATAGTGGTCTGACCAAATAACAGGTCTCCAATTTAAACACGTCAGAGTTGATAAGTCATTTGCACAGATTAAATCTAACGCATGACCTGTAATTATCTCTACCAAGGTCTGCCGTTCTCTCAAATTCATCTGCAGGTATAGAGAACGCTTCAGTCAAGCTCTTACATTGTGCTAAACGTTTTGATAGGGTTACTTTACTTTTATATGTAGGACATTGGATCTCTATTGCATCCCCTTTAAAATACTAAATAGTGACCATCAAGCTTTCTGTTTTGATATTCTAGCTTTCCCCTACAACTCCCTGGTCCCTTAAGCTCCCTTTCATTCCCTTCATTCCTCCCAACATAATCTCCTAGTTATCCAATCCCGCTTTTATTTCAGACTTGATCACACTATACAATCTTGTTTTAGGGGTCCTTTTACAAAGGCTCACTGAAAAATGGCTTGCGGTAGTGTATTGATTTGTTTGCTTTATTTTTGTCTATTAGATTGTAAGCTCTTTGAGCAGGGACTGTCTTTCTTCTATGTTTGTGCAGCGCTGTGTATGCTTTGTAGCGCTATATAAGTGCTAAATAGTAGTAGTAGTAGTATGCATGGGTTTTGGACATGCACCAATCCATTTTTTAGCACGTCTGTAAAAAAGTCCTTCTTTTTATTTTTGCCGAAAATGGACATGCAGCAAAATTAAAACTTCCACGCGTCCATTTTGGGTCTGAGACCTTACCGCCAGTCATTGACCTAGCAGTAAAAACTCACACGGTAACCGGGCAGTAATGACCTACGCATGCCACTTGGCACGTATCCGTTACACGTGCCTGAAAATAAAAAATATTTTTCAGACACGCGTATCAGATGCATGCCAAAAATGAAATTACCACAAGGGCCATGCGGTAGTCAGGCGGTAACTTCATTTTGGCACGTGCTAGGCATGCGTAGACACTTAAGCGGCTTAGCAAAAGGACCCCTTAGTGCTGAAAAACAGTGCCTGCTCTCTGGAATCATTTACCACTTCATAGTTGTCTTAAAATATCCTTTGTTAATTTCAAGTTTATCTATCATGATTTTTTTATTTTGTCCAGCGTTTCTCTTGGGCTAGTATCGTACGGAGTGTTTGCGTCCGTAGTAGCCAGTTGTTATCCTGTTCCCTCATGTCTGTCTACTGTCTTGGTATTGTTTTGAAATGACACTAGTTTCTCTGTGGAATTTGGACAAAGAAATTTGTGCTTGTGTTCTTGTACATTTCTTTCAGCTTGTCTGCTCAGTTTAAATATTAAGGAGCTTTTTCGTGAGTATATAATCTTATTTTTCTTTTAGTTTGAGATTGTGGGATTTACAAATGAAACAAATAAATACTTTTATCTGAATGAAGATACTGGTGTGATTTTTAAAACTGCTGGAGCACCTCTGGACTATGAATCAGAACCCAGGGTAAGCATGGAAAATAAGGCCTTTATACCACACAGACACACAGACTGTTTTGGTTCATTGTCTAGGTGTTAATCAGAGACATTTTATCGTTCTTCTACTTGTGTCAGCTCTGGTTAAGAATTAGCAGCACATGATATTACATTAATCACCACCTAGCACACAATAAATGCAATCAACATTGTACCAACAATTCTAATGTGGAGGAATTCAGCCTATTTTTATTATGATAAGAAATTCAGATCTTCTCCAAATCTGCTGAAAAAAACTCCACTTATTTAATTTCTATACTTCCCTCCCCTATTTGTGTGATCTGAGAAGCATTTACACCAGCCCTCAGGCCGCAAAAAGAAAAACACACCGGATGTAGTGTTGGTATAGCAAATTCAGGGGTCCTTTTACGAAGCTACGGTAAGCTTACTGCAGGTTAGGAAGCACACTGCAGGGCACGCGTGTGTGGGTTGGACAGTATGCATGCTCTGTGCTGATTGGTTAGTGCAGCTACATTGCCACATGCTAACCGATTTGTAATATATATATTATAAGCCACATTGAGCCTGCAAATAGGTGGGAAATGTCAGATACAAATGCAGCAAATAAATAAATAAAATAAATTTGCCTTAAAATCTAAAAAATAGGTGGCGATAAGACCTCACACAGCTAACAGGAAATTAGTACATGGCCATTAATAGAAAAAAAATTAAAATGGGGCCATTTTATCACCGTGCTAAAAGTGGCCTCAGCTCACGAGAAAGGCTCCCGCTGGGGACAGTGCTGGGGGACTCCTGTTGGGGTCAGTGCTGCTTATTAAAAGGACCCTTAATAATAAATAGCCTAATGAAGCAGTTAATCATTTAAAAACCTCGGAAAACACAAGGAGCTCTGAAAGGACCAGATAAGGAAGATATGAAGAAGAATATTAGATCTACTCAGGGGGTCTGTGCTCCAGTCCATCATCTTAGAGCCACTGAATAGCAGGGTGAGAAAACAGATCTTAAGGCGAACTTTGACCTGTAAAATGAAACTGTAAACTGCTTAGATGAAAATGAAATGAGTAAATAAAGATTCAGATCAAAGTGAGTGTGGCAAAGTGAAGGCATCATAAAAAGGAATTATGCACGTCTGGATGCCTAAAGAAGTACCTAGGCCGATCAATAATAGATGCTCCTGCCCAGTGAGTGACAGGATATGGAAGAATCAAAGAGGAAAGACAGGGAATCCCCTTGTGCAAGATTGTAAGGGGCAAAATCGGTGAATGTGCCTGGCAAAAGGCCCAGGGCTGACGGCTACCAAATATTAATACTAGTAGTCACTTCTATAGTACGCTAGATGTACACAGTGCTGTACACTTCATATGCAGCTACTTTCTCTGTTCATAGTGAGCCCACAATCTAAGGGCTTTTCATTTTGGACCTGGGGCAACAGAGGGTCACGGGGAGCTGTAGTGGGAACTGAACCCAGTTTCCCAGCATCTCACCCTGCTGCACTAACAATTAGGCTATTCCTCCACAGGCTTCCCTCCCTCTCCATGAGTCCAGCAACTCTCCCTCCCTCTGTTGGTCCAATGTCTCTCCTCCTCACTCCCCACCCCTTTTGGTCTCTCTCCCCTTCTCCCCATGGGTCAAGCATTGTTCCCTTCACCCTCATCCTCCATGGTTCTGCAAAGATGTCATGAGTTACCAGTAGAATTGGTGATAAAGATAGGCTGCTTCCAGCCCACCCCTGAGTTTTCCCTCTACCACATCTTGCATCCTTTGATGCAATTTCCTGTAGGCAGGATACAGCAGAAGGAAGACCCAAGGGCAAGTCAGAGGAGTCTATCTTTATCACTTCTCCTACCGGCAACCAATGGGGAGTAGAAGAAAGAAGGGAGAGAGGAGAGAAAGAGATGCTGAACAACAGGGAACTAATGAGAGAGGGTGCCAATTTTGGTAGAAGGGTGCACAGGCCAATGAGATAGGAGAGAGTGTGCCAAAGCAAACTGGCTCATGGTGCCACAATTCCTTGAGCCAGTCCTGAACACGAGCTGCTTATTCATGCCTACTCCAGCTGAAATTATTCTCCTGCATCTTTTTTGACTTAATGTGCAATTTTTCCTTAAGTTAGTTACCTTTATTTCAATTTAACTCCTGTTACTCTATCTAATCTGTCTATACGTTGCTCCTCAACTTATACTCTGCACTGTCCATGAAAGACTCCAGAGAAATTGGAGAGTCATGAGATAGGAGGTAGAGATAGAAAAAGAGAGAGTAGGGTTAAATGGTCAGTATTCTCAATGGAGAAGGGTAGATAGTGGGGTTCCCCAGGGTCTGTGCTGGGACTGCTGCTTTTTAACATATTTATGACTAGAGATGGGAATAATTAATGAGGTAATTAAATTTGCTGATGACACAAAGTTATTCAAAGTTGTTAAATCAAGAGAGGATTGTGAAAAAATTACAAGAGGACCTTATCAGACTGGGAGACTGGGCATCTAAATAGCAGATGGCGTTTAATGTGGGGAAAGTGCAAAGTGATGCATGTGGGAAAGAGGAACCCGAATTATAGCTACGTCATGCAAGGTTCCACGTTAGGAGTCAACAACCAAGAAAGAGACCTAGGTGGATATGGTGGATATGTGAAATGCCTTCCCGCAGGAGGTGGTGGAGATTAAAACGGTAATGGAATTCAAACATGCATGGGATAAACACAAAGGAATCCTGTTTAGAAGGAATGATTCCGCGGAATCTTAGAGGAGATTGGGTGGCGACGCCGGTAATTGGGAAACAAAATGGGAGCTGGGCAGACTTCTATGGTCTATGCCCTGATTGTGAATGAATAGATAGGGATGGGCTGGAGTGTAAATTTTAAGGGGCTTCGACATTAGCTCCCGAACTTACTACAAGAACAGTGCTGGGTAGACTTCTAGAGTCTATGCCCTGAGAAAGGCAAGGACAAATCAAACTCGGGTATACATATAAAGTATCACATACCATGTAAGTGAGTTTATCTTGTTGGGCAGACTGAATGGACCGTACAGGTCTTTATCTTCCATCATTTACTATGTTAGGTGTCGTCGTCAATGATATATTGAAACCTTCTGCTCAGTGTGCTGCTGCGGCTAAGAAAGCAAATAGAATGTTAGGTATTATTAGGAAAGGAATGGAAAACAAAAATGAGAACATTATAATGCCTTTATATCGTTCCATGGTGCGACCGCACCTCAAATATTGTGTTCAACTTTGGTCACCGTATCTCAAAAAAGATATAGTGGAATTAGAAAAGGTACAGAGAAGGGTGACAAAAATGATAAAGGGGATGGGATGACTTCCCTATGAGGAAAGGCTAAAGCGGCTAGGGCTCTTCAGCTTGGAGAAAAGGCGGCTGAGGAGAGATATGATAGAGGTCTATAAAATGAGTGGAGTTGAACGGGTAGACGTGAAGCGTCTGTTTACACTTTCCAAAAATACTAGGACTAGAGGGCATGCGATGAAGCTACAAAGTAGTACATTTAAAACGAATCGGAGAAAAAGTTTCTTCACTCAACATGTAATTAAACTCTGGAATTCGTTACCAGAGAATGTGGTAAAGGCAGATAACTTAGTGGAGTTTAAAAAAGGTTTGGACAGCTTCCTAAAGGAAAAGTCCATAGACCATTATTAAAATGGACTTGGGGAAAATCCACTGCTTATTTCTGGGATAAGCAGCACAAAATGTTTTGTACTTTTTTCAGATCTTGCCGGGTATTTGTGACCTGGATTGGTCACTGTTGGAAACAGGATGCTGGGCTTGATGGACCTTTGGTCTTTCCCAGTATGGCAATACTTATGTACTTATGTTTTGATTGTTTTGTGTTGACATTGTAATGTAACATACTGTGCAAACTATGTACTGTTATTTGAATATTTGTACTGCTGGAATTGTCTTTCCTATGTTTGGCTTATTCTTGCTGTTTATGACCTTGTGTGAATTTGTTCAGAAAAGTGGTAAATTGATGCTAATAAATAAAATATTCAGCCAGCTGCATCCAGGTTTTGAGAATAGAATATCTGAATCCGATATCTGCTTTTGAGTTAATCCTTTGTTTTCATAAAGGATCTCTAGATCTAGTAGTTTCAAAGAAGTTTTCCACTGGCTACCTAACCCACAGCCTGCCAGTCACCAACACTGTAGCATAATGAATTGAAGGTATGCAAGGACATTTGATTGAAAGTGAAATGGAGAAGAGATAGCCAAGTATAACAACCCCTGTTTTGACATCTGAAGAAAGGGCCTGTGAGAACTCAAAATGCACTCAAATTTATCCCCAAAATTATTTTTAATCTCCTGTTTACCAGAAACTTTTACCAGTAAAATATTTCCACATTTTAACTAAAACACTGAGGTAAACGAATCTGTTTTCCAGCTCTAAACAGTGGCCTTTTCATAGGAAAGGAAATGCCCTTGGTCTTGCCAAGAATTCTCAGAGTACTTTAATAGAGATCTGAGCTGAGAAATACCCCGATACCACACTGTGCCAACCCAGTAGTTGATGAGAAGAAATAATTATCATGAGTTAAGAAACCATCAAATACACAGAATTGGAACTCTATCTTAAAAGGTTTTATCCTAAAATGCAGTTTATATCAGACTATATAAACTGCAAACTGATGTTAACAGAATAAGTTTATATTTAGAATGATGCAGAGTTTTGGGAGACAATGTGCTGAACATTGGAAAATAATCTGCCTCGCTTGAAGGGAACTGTAAAACAGAGGTGAAAGGACCTGGGAACTATAATTACATTTTAACAGGTTTACACAGCCTTAACTTACAAATGTGGACCTAAAGCAGTTGAGATATGTATTAATTTCTGGACAAATGGGGGGGGGGGGGGGGGGGGGGGGAGATAAATAAGGTAATTTTCAGTTCAAGTAACTTTAAATGAACCAAAGAGAACTGAGAGAAATACAACAAGTCCAATCCTCATTAATTTAATTCATTTTTATGAGTGTAATTTGGGAATAGGTGAGGCAGGAAAAGTGAAGCCACTTTGGGTAGAGAAAAAAGACAGAAGAACAGAGGGTCTTCAACAAGTACCTTGAAATTGTTTGATGAAGTTTTTCTGCCCTAAAATCAAAAGGTCTGATAGCCATGAAGAGGTAGTGGCCCAGCAAAAAAAAGTGCATAGCATCAGAGATCATGGTATTTACAGCTTATGCCTGTACTCCTGAAACAGTATAAATGATATACCAGTGGCATAGCCACAGGTGGGCTTAGGACTCAGGCCCACCCAACAGTAGCACACGTTTAGCAGTAGCTGGTGGAGATCCCAAGCTCCACCAGCTGAAGACTTCCTCCTGATGGTAACGAAAATGTTACTGTCCACAATACCAGCACCTACGCATGTTTGGTGGGGGGGAGAACACTTGCTGCCCACCCACTTCTTGCCTAGGCCCACCCAAAATCTGTTGTCTGGCTACGCCCCTGTGATATACCAAAGAATGTTTCCTTGTTTCCAGTGCTAAAAAGCCTGGATCAGCAGTCTAAAGGTAACATATACACCAGAATTAAGTACAACATGTGTTTGTAGACTATTGAGCGCAAACTATTAAATACGACCTTTAAAAAAAATTCCCTATACCGTTTTAAGAAATAGAAAACTGTGTTCATACATCGAATGTGAACCAGAATAGCATTACCTGAAAGGTAGCTGCCTTTCAACCTGAAGATCACAGGTTCAAACTTGGAAAAGAAACAAAAAACCACTAATTTAGATCACACTCAAAAGTTTCCAAGCCTGTGTGGCATTTTTGGAAGGCCAGGGGAAATGTGGTTTGCTGCTTTCTCAGTGTGAAGATTCACTAGCATTTTGGCTTGATTTTCCAGTGTTTGTCACCTATCGATGGTGAATTAATTGTGTTTTAACTGGGATTACATATATGCTGGCTATTATATAAGTACATAAGTGTTGCCATACTGGGACAGACCAAAGGTCCATCAAGCCCAGCATCCTGTTTCCAACAGTGGCCAATCCAGGTCACAAATAACTGGCAAGATCCCAAAAATAGTACAATAAGTTTTATGCTGCTTATCTTAGAGAGTTCCGCACTTCAAGAATTAAGCTAAGTTATGCTTTTTTGTAAGAAAAGTTAACAGCCTTGTCAGATTGTTCAAACACTAAAGCTCCTGATGTGTACGCAGTAATGATAATAGTCATACCTCTGGAGTTTGATAATTAAAAAATATTTTAAAAAAAGATAGAAATATTAGAAAAAATCATAAAATCACCACAAAAGAGGAAGGAGGTAGGGTAAGTCGATGATTATAACTGTCGCGAAACAGGGGCATGTAAGAGATTACAATTAAACCCCGGCGACCTTATGAGACTTCCCTACTAACAGCAGTACTATATACATAACCTATACGCATCTGTTCTACTTTTCCGTGTGAGGTATAGAAACTAAGTTGTAGTAGAACATTGCCACTGATAGCAGAATATCTTAGAAATAAGCAGTGGATTTTCCCAAGTGCATTTTAATAATGGCTTATGGACTTTTCTTTTAGGAAGTTAGCCAAACCCCACTAAGCTAACTGCTTTTACCACAATCCCTGGCAACAAATTTGAGAGTTTAATTACACATTCAAAATATTTTCTATGATTTGTTTTAAATTTTCTACTTTGTAGCTTCATTGTGTGCCCCCTCTAAACAAGCCATTCACGTCTACCCATTCCACTCCACTCATTATTTTATATACCTCTATCACATAAGGTAGTGTACAACAACCTGGTAAATCAAAATTGAAAACCACCAACCCAAATTAGGTTCAAAACAATGTCTGAAAGGATGTGTTCTTATATGTCTTTACAAACACATCAACGATGTCTCTTTAGAAAAAATAGAGAACTCTATTATTTTGCCAATCTAACTCCCTCAGGATTCTCCGAGGGAGATTAAAAGACTCTCCAGTATGAATCAATCCTCAAAACATTCCAAACAGGAATAGAGAAAAGGATAAGTGGTGTCAGACCTTTATTTTTTATTCTTCACATTTTTTGCATTGTATATTTGAGGAAGAACATGGGTACAGTCCTCGTACGTTGAATGTTTTTCCCATGAGGGTAACTGTGGGGTCCTCCTGTGATATGTGATGGCACAGTTTGCAGCCTGGTATATTACAGGGACTTGTGTGTCATTCTCTTCTTTTTGAGGTTCTGTTGGGAGCTAGCTTTTCATTAATTTTTGCTTCAAATTCTGTGGTTGTCAGACAGCCAACATTGGTGGAGCAGGAAATATCTTTTTCAGTAATTCATCCTTCTGTAGTAGAGGCTGTAACTCATGATTTTTGCCAGTTTTTGCAGGGGGTTCTCTCCGAGGATTTCCCTAGGGTTTGGGGTTGTCACTTTTTTGCTTGATGGATTTTGAGATGTTTATCCCTGTCTTTTGGGTCAGAGCATTCATGATTGTACCGTGTATAATGGATATTGGAAGGAGGTGTATGAAGAGTTTTTTTGGCAAGTGATTTGAACTCATAGCTCCAGATATAACTAGCTATACTACTGTGTGAAGCCACCAAAGTTCTGAGGTCTTTTCTCATTTTAGATTAGTACTAGGTAAATATTACATCAATGGATTGACAGTAACCTAAACTATATCACCTCCTATTTTCTATTGTTGTTCCTGAACATGAAGCTTATCATCAAACACATAATTCTTGTCATCTCATTTAGGACCCGATGCTCAAAAGTAAATGCAGACGCTAAAGGCCATTAGCGCCAGACTAACACCCGCATTTACCTGCATAGAATGTTCAGAGTGCAGGAACAAACGAGCGCTCAGACGAACAATCTAAGTATCATGTTAATGAGGTCATTTTGAATTCCTTCCCAATGCTCAGAAACAAAACTGCAGGTCAGAGCAGGCATTAGGGTGCTGAATTTCTCACGATTCTTTCTTCGAGATTTGCCACTTTTCATTGCTTTTTGGGAGCAGAAGGAAGCCTGTGCAAGCCCTTAAGTGCTGTTCATGAGAAATGAATATATGCAAGTCACAGCAGACCTGAAAGTGAAAGCACACATTGACGTCTGTTTCTTACATTTAAATATAAGCATCCCAGCTAAAAAATTAAAATTAAAAGCATTTATATCTAGGCCGCAGAAAACAGATGCTAATGTGTCCTTCACGTTCAGGTTTTGGCAGGCGCTTACCACGCAGATCCTCTGCGCATGTGCCAAGCACAGTCTTCCTGCTCCCTAATGCTCAACACTATGAACGTGCCTATATTTGCATCTCATTAGCGTTGACCATTAGGGAGTTGTTTTCCCGCGCTGTTCCGGACGTTATTTTTACAACATTGTACGGATGCTTTTTGAGCATCTGGGCCTTAGGTAGCAGAAAGTAACAGCTCCTACTGCTGTTCCCTCTAAGCTGAGGAGGAGTCCTCCCATCTACAGTCCTGCCAGTGGGGGGTGCTGTTTTACTATCACCTTTTCAGTAGTGAGGGACAAGCAAGCTCTGCGGGACTCCAAGGGACCTCCCTCTCCAGTGGTGTACCAAGGGGGGGCGGTGGGGCGGTCCACCCCAGGTGCACGCCGCTGGGGGGGTGCCGCACCCGGTCAGCATCGTTCGTTTCCATGCTCCCTCTGCCCCGGAACAGGAAGTAACCTGTTCAGGGGCAGAGGGAGAATGGAAATGAACGACGCTGACCGTCGTGCACCCGGGGGGGTCTTTCGCCAGGGTGGGGGTGTGTCCCTTCGCCGGGGGGGATCGCGCTGCACGGGGAGGGCGCTGCACCCGGGGGGCGGGGCGCATCGGTGATCTGCCCCGGGTGTCAGTGCCCCTCGGAACGCCACTGTTCCTCTCCCTAGCAATTGATAGCACAGTGTTGAAGCTCTGCACTTGGAGGACTCCCACTCAGCATAGAGGGAACAGTGGTTCCTATCCTTAAGATTACTCTTTGTAAAACTGAGGTTGGTAAGTTTGTACATACAAAATATTACTGCCCATATTTATTGTTTTTCAGACATTCCAGATGACTGTTGCTGTAGTAAATACAGAAAAAGCATATTCCAGATGTAGTGGTACCATCACCATAAACCTTCAGAATGTAAATGATGAGTCTCCAGTCTTCAAGTAAGTAATATAAGAATTTTCCTGAACAATATTCCACTGGGACCCACATTAGAGATGTAGATGCCCTCTGATCCCCAAATTCTTCTCCCTCCCATCCTCCAAAAGCAGAACAGCAGCCCCCCTTCTGAATATCATCCAGGACCCGCATAAGGGATGGAGGTGCCTCTGCTCCACCAATCCTCCTCCCTCTCTCCTATCCCCTTCTGTTCTACCTTCCCTCCCCCAACTCTCTCAGAAGCACTGCCCCCTTCCCTCCCACCTCCTCATAAAACAAGCGAAAACATTTTGCAATAATTTTCTTGTCAGCGTGTGCTAATTGTCTGCTGTTTATTTTTAAGCAATATTTTGGGGAGGGGCATCTCATGGGCATAGAAGTGTTATCATTAATATTTTTGCAGGTCTCATGTACTAATGGAAAAATTAGCATGGGACCTGCAAAAAGAAAAAAGTCCTGTTTTAGGGATGCACTAGAAATGGGTTTAGTGCATGGGAAAGTCCCACGCTAAAATGTGCTAAGCCCATTTCTTAGAACCTGTTAGTAAAAGGGCCCCTAAAAGAGTAAGAACATAAAAGTAGCTATACTGGGTCAGACCAGTGGTCCATCTAGCCCAGGATGCTGTTTTCCAAACAGTGGCCAATTCAGGCCACAAGTATCTGGCAGAAATCCAAATCGTGCCAACACTCCATACTACAAATCCCAGGGCAAGCAGTTGCTTCCCTGTGTCTGTCTCAATAGCAGACTACTGACTTTTCCTCCAGGAATTTGTCCAAACCTTTTTAAAACCCAGATACACTAACCGCTGTTACCACCTCCTCCAGCAAAGAGTTTCCTCTTATTTGATTTAAAAGTATTTCAATGTAACTTCCTCAAGTGTCCCCTAGTCTTTGTACTTTTGGAATAAGTATTATCTGTGATGACACCCAGATCTTTTTCTTGAGCACTGACCCCCCAAAGTGGACCCTAGCATCAGGTGACTGTGATTTGGATTATTCTTTCCAATGCGCATCACCTTGCATTTGTTCACATTAAATTTCATCTGCTATTTGGATGCCCAGTCTTCCAATTTCCTAAGGTCTTCCTGCAATATTTCACAGTCCGCACGTGTTTTAACAACCTTGAATAGTTTTTGTAACATCTGCAAATTTGATCACCTCACTCGTCATTCCGATTTCCATATCATTTATAAAAATGTTAAATAGTACTGGTCCCAGTACAGATCCCTGCGGCACTCCACTGTTCACTCTCCTCCATTGAGAGAAATGACCATTTAACCCTACCATCTGTTTTCTGTCCAATAACCATTTCCTAATCTACACCAGAACCTTGCCTCCTATCCCACGACTCTGTATTTTTCTCAGGAATCTCCCATAATTAATATATGTGGTAAAGTCTATAAATGTGAAGTTGACCTGTTTTGATGCTAAATGTCCCTTATTTATGAACTCTTCTTGTTGAAATAAAGCTGTTTGCTTATCACTTTTTTTGAAATACTATTCCCAGATAACAGGCACTTTTGTTAAATCTAATCATTTTTCTGTTTTATGAGGAATATATCTGTTTCTCTAAAAATTGACGAGAATCTTCCTGCTGGCACAAAAGTGTACACGTTCGAAGCAGTTGACAAAGATATCAATGATTGGGTTCACTATGAGTTTTTGAGGATTTACAAAGGTTTTTCTATAAATGAAGGTAAGTCTGAAATATGCAAACCAACGTGATGTTCATTTGTGTTAACTAAGAATACCGAATAACTTGTACCCTACGAGATCTGGTTGAGCTTCTCTCTTTTCAGGTAGACAACAAAGGCAAAGGGAGGATTGTCAAAAGCCTGGGACAAATCCAGAGAATGTTTAGTTTAAGGAAGTGGTAATTAAGGGGAAAAGGTGGTCACTGAGCAGACTAACCCCCCTCCCCCGTTTACTAAGCCGTGCCAGCGGCTGCTGTGTGCTAATGCTGACACAGCCCATTCTCTTTGAATGGGCTGTGTTGGCATTGTCACATGGGTTAGTAAACGGGGGGGGGTAAATATTTATTTTATTTATTTATTGGGATTTATTAACCACCTTTATGAACAGATTCACCCAAGGCAGTGTACAGCACGTACAGTTTAACATAATTTTGTTAACAGCATAACAATAGTAAAAATGACCAAATAAAAACATAAATACAATAATAAGGTAAACAATAACAGCAAAATAAAACCCAATAATAGGTCTACCATGATACAACATCAATGATAAACACATTTAACAGCACTGAAATTTAAATAGCAGAGATTTAATACAATGTCAGCATAATACTGATGAAACATCTAATAAGCACGCATTAAAACATTCAATTAACATGGATATGATGCTAATACTTTTCTACAATACAACTTACCATGTTGTCGAGGAGTCAAGTGCAGATATATAGATGGGGAAAGGTGGGTGGTACAGAGTCAGATGAGATAAACAGATGGATGGCTAAATTCAAGGCAAGTTCGATATTGTTATGTTAGCAAAACTGTAAAGTTTATGCCAAGCTGTAGCTGCAGTACACTGCCTTGGGTGACTTTTCATAAGGGTGCTTAATAAATCCTATTCAAGAAAGAAAGAAGATAAATAAATCAAACAATAAATCACTCACTCTACTCATTTTCTAGTTTTGTTCATAAAATGTCACCTTACTTTCTTCCACTTTCCTTGATTTATACATTTGCACTGACAATTTTTTCTTATCTATGGACTCAAGATTCTGGAGAAATCACAATTTCCAACTCTTTGGATTATGAGGACCTCAGCCTTCCTCATACTAACATATTAGAAGTTCGAGCTTATGATAATGACCGAGTGCATTCGTCAACTGCGACGCTAAATGTCAGCTTACAAGATGTTAATGACAATCCTCCCCAGTGTGAAAGTTACCTCAATGTGTGAGTATGAAAAAAGTTACTCAAAGCTTGACACTTTCACTAAACAACATGACGGATTTGGAAGAAAACTCAGTGGTAAAACATGGGAAGGGGACTGGGTGCTAGATTAAGAGAAGCATTTTGATATCACGTCTAAATCTGAATTTGGACATTTTGCTGAAAACATCCAAAAATTTAGAGGCCCTTTTACTAAAGGATTGACGCGCAGCAATGGGCTTCCCATTCGCCAATCCAGAACCACTGATCGGCTACCGCAGGAGCTCGGTGGTAGTTCTCACCCCCAGTGCACCATTTCCGGCACTACAGTAACTTTTTCAGATTTTTGTAGCACTGAAACTGACAGTAATCCCCGGTTACCACCAGGTTAGTACACGAGCCCTTACTGCCATCAATATGGGTGGCAGTAAGGTCTCCCCCATCGAAATGGCCGTGCAGTAAGTGGTTCACTTACCATACGGCTATTTCTTTTCCCCAAAAATGGCCACCTACAGTAAAAGGGGCCTCAGAATGAGTCAAAAACACACGCTGACCCTAGTGCAGGCCCCCCCTTTACCACAGCTTAGTAAAAAGACCCCCAAGTGGCAAACACCCAAGTGGCCATTTCCTAGATGTTATGTAGACATTTTGTGCTCAGTGCATCTATCTTTCCGGTCCATTTTTGTACATAAAAAAGTCCAAGGGAAAAACACACAAAACCAAACTATTGGGACTTATGGAGGACCAGAATTCTTAGTAGACTGGCCAAACAGACATCCCAGTAGAGCATAGGGGCACCCTATGGGACACTGCAGTGGACTTCTTATAAAAGATCCCAGGTACACATCTCACCATTACCCCCCTTATATCGTATGGTTAACCCTCCAAAACCATGTCCATAAAGCAGGTTCTAAAATATATTGTAAGAAAAAGTTATGAAAAACATGAATTAAAATTAATGCTAAAAAAGCATGAGTTGCCAAATATCTGTCACAAAGGGCACCAAAGTGTGTAAAAGAATAACAACATTTAATTAATAAAAAGGCATGTATGAACATGAGGTGCAAATTATGAAGGGGAAAATGTGGCATTATCAAGGCCAAAGGGAATGTATGAATATTGGGCTCATTTTCGAAAAAAGAAGGATGTCCATCTTTCAACATAAATCAGAAGATGGACGTCCTTCTCTCAAACACGTCCAAATCGGTATAATCGAAACCCAATTTTGGACATCTTCAACTGCATTCCGTCACAGGGATGGCCAAATTTCAAGGGGGAGTGTCGGAGGCATAGCAAAGGCGGGACTTGGGCGTGCCTAACAGTTGGACGTCCTTGACCCATAATCAAAAAAAGCAAGGATGTCCCTGATGAACACTTGGACGACTTTACGTGATCATGTTTTTCTTATGACCAAGGCACTAAAAGGTGCCAAAATGAACAGATGACCACCGGAGGGAATTGGGGATGACCTCCCCTTACTTCCCCAGTGGTCACTAACCCCCTCCCACCCTCAAAAAACACCTTTCAAAATATGTTGTGCCAGCCTCAGATGTCATAGTCAGGTCCATTACAGCAGTATGCAGGTCCCTGGAGCAGTTTTAGTGGGTGCAGTGCACTTCAGACAGGCAGACCCAGCCCCATCTCCCCCTAACTGTTACGTTTGTGGAGGAAACAGTGAGCCCTCCAAAACCCACCACAAACCCACTGTACCCACATCTAGGTGCCCCCCTTCACCCGTAAGGGCTATGGTAGTGGTGTGTAGTTGGGGGTAGTGGGTTTTGGGGGGCTCAGCACACAAGGTAAGGGAGCTATGTTCCTGGGAGCAATTTGTGAAGTCCACTGCAGTGCCCAGTTGGTGTCCTGGCATGTCAGGGGGACCAGTGCACTACAAATGCTGGCTCCTCCCATGACCAAATGGCTTGCGTTTGGTCATTTTTGACATGGACGTCTTTGATTTTGAAAATCGCTGAAAATCAGAAACGTCCATGTCTAGGGATGATCAAATCTAGGGACAGCGAAATTTAAGGATTTGGACGTCCCTGATGGTATTTTGAAAACAAAAGATGGACATCCATCTTGTTTTGAAAATACGGGTTTCCCTGCCCCTAGATTTTGCCGTTTTGCAAGGATGTCCAAATCGCAACTTGGATGTCCCTTTCGAAAATGCCCCTCCACATCTCTCAATTAAAGCCAATAATAAAGATATATTCCAATTGTCAGTTATCAAAAATGGCTGAAAGAAAATGAATGCTAACAATTAGCGTACACTAAATAAGATGCCCATAGGTATATAATAGGCGTCTTATCATTTTGCGCATGCTAATGATTATCGCGCGTTAAATCTGTTAGCACACCTTAGTAAAAGGAACCCTATAAGAACTATTGCAAGGGGTAAGACTAAAAACTGTAATCTAAATTTATCATACTAATGCCAAAAAAAGTCTTACAGTATAAAAGGACAAAAAAGAGCTTATTGCAAAAATCACAATTAAATTTCAGTACCGGGAGGCACGAGATACTTGGAACTCAAGACTATATTATTCTCCATGCTGCTACGAGGCAAATTGTTAAACAGTGGGAAAAACACTTAATAGCAAATTAAGGGGAGGAGCATAGGAGAAAGAAAGAAAGAAAGAAAGAAAGAAAGAAAGAAAGAAAGAAAGAAAGAAAGAAAGAAAGAAAGAAAGAAAGAAAGAAAGAAAGAAAGAAAGAAAGAAAGAAAGAAAGAAAGAACCCAGCCACACCTCCTAAAGGGAGGCTGGGCACAACCGGGCCGATGGCATGCGACGTGGGGAGGGAGGGGGGAGGCGGGAGGAGGGTGCAGGGAGGATAGAAAGGTAGAGATAGGCAGGCAAAGGGTTAAAGCATGGAAGGGGAGGAGAGGGGCGGAGAGAAAAGAAAAGTTAAAGGAAGGGAAGGAAAGGGGAATTTCCTTTTCCATTCGGGACAGCAAGGAGAGAGCAGCGTTTTGGTGTAGTGTTTGCGAGTGAGGCGGAGCAAGTGCCGAGTGCACGAGTTGAGAAAGAAAGAAAGAAAGAAAGAAAGAAAGAAAGAAAGAAAGAAAGAAAGAAAGAAAGAAAGAAAGAAAGAAAGAAAGAAAGAAAATAAAGTGGTGAGGGAAGGGAATGGGGTGGGATGGTAGAGGAGGAGGAAGGCACATACATATATACATTTATACAACCCAAAGAACTATTCTATAAAACCTGCCTAATTTTAAGATTCTGCATACTAATGGGAACATTAACGCACAATCTGCAAAAAAGAAATGTCCTAAAAAATGTTAAATCTGGGCTTGGCAAACAGGAAGGTTCTGCATTAGAACATGTTAAGCCGTGATTTTATCACACTAGTGAAAGACTCCCATAGTTTTTATTTATCTTTGTTCAGTGAAATTCTTCATGCGTTCCATTTCATCGCTTAACAAACGTAATTCATCGAATTTTAAACAGAAGTCACCTCCATTGTAAACTCAGAAAATTCAGGTGAGGAATGTACAGTAGCTTTAAAAGTGCGTCCTTTCAAAATGTGATACCTGGAAGAATGTTGTGTTGATCTTGATAAGATGAATTTCGAGCTTTAACTTTCTTTATATATGATAGTGTTGAAGTTCCTGAAACAAGTGCAGTTCGTACTCTCCTGATGTCCTTGACCTGCTGGGACAATGATGTCACTGGTCCAAATAATGAGATCACTTTTACAATGGACAAACTGGATGAGTTTTCAGACAAAAGATTTACTCTGAGCAAGAATAATATCACTGTGAGTGAGTTTATCATCTTCCTCCTAATGTCACCTTATAAATGGCTAATCACTTGCTGTAAGATTTCCTAGAAGGTTTATTACTATAAAGTTAATTCACTGCTGCTGGTTCAAATTACAGGATGAGTTTTCAGCCAAAAAATTTACTCTGACCAAAAATATCACCATGAGTGAGTTTATTTCTGTAGCGCCGGAAATGGCGTTCGCTGGGGGGAACCAGGCTCCTCTGGTATCTCGGTGGGACTCCCAATTTGGCATGTGGCAAAGCAGCAGAAGCTCTATCACCAGTTTGTAAAAGAGCGTCCCTAGTTACTACTAACTGCAAAACAGTTTAATGGTAGCCCAAGTTAATAACTTCCCCTAAGTGTATTTGCAAAACTGTCAACTGATAGTTTTAGAGAAATTATTTTCTACTTTTTTCTTCTTTTTTATACTGGTGTATGAATGCAAAGCACTTGAATTGTGATTTCATCTCTGTGTAAGAATTTTATGTGCCTGATTCAGGTGTTCTGCTGAAACATGACTGTATTGGTTATACTTAATTTTTATGTGCATATTGATTTTAATATTCTATATGTTTATCTATTCAAAGCATATTTTCATGGTTTAATAAATTGATTGTACTGAACTGTTTTCTTGTTGTCCTGGTACCTTCTGTCATTTGCCACTAATCTCTCTCTCTCTCTCTCATACACTGAAGAGACAGCTACAATTAACATACCTTCTAACACATGCAGCTTTTTTTTGACATATTTCTCTTGCCTCACAGATAGGACCAAAGGGTTTAGATTCAGATCACCCATATTTTGCTGAAACACAGTTTAAGCATACATTAATCGTGAAGTTGTTTGATGGAGGAACTCCATTACTGACAAGTGAGTGTTAATCCAGTATTGGGATTCTGCAGGAAAACTAGAACTTTTGCAGATTTCTAGAATTTCTATACCTGTTAACATTTCAGATCATATTAGAGAAAGGAATATGGGACTTGATATACTGCCTTTCAGAGGTTTTTGCAACTACATTCAAAGCGGTTTACATATATTCAGGTACTTATTTTGTACCAGGGGCAATGGAGGGTTAAGTGACTTGCCCAGAGTCACAAGGAGCTGCAGTGGGAATCGAACTCAGTTCCCCAGGATCAAAGTCCACTGCACTAACCACTAGGCTACTCCTCAACTCATTCCACCAATAAGAGCCAACCTCATCAGTGATGTCACAATGGCTTGATTGCCCGATACTTGGCTCACTTCTGATATTGTGATGTCATAAGGGAAAGGGGGAAAGGGAACTGGGACTTAATATACCACCTTTCTGAGGTTTTTGCAACTACATTCAAAGCAGTTTACATATATTCAGGTACTTTATTTTGTACCAGGAGCAATGGAGGGTTAAGTGACTTGCCCAGAGTCACAAGGAGCTGCAGTGGGAATCGAACTAAGTTCCCCAGGATCAAAGTCCACTGCATTTACCACTAGGCTACTCCTCCGCACATACAGGTATCAACTGACATAGGCACTCTTTTACCAAGCTGAAACAAAAGGGGGACTGCTCTGGTGTCAGTGCGTGATTTTGATTTGTGTCAAGGCTCCCTTTTAACACAGCAGGTATAAGGTAGGTCTTTCTTTTGGTGGTGGTAAGGGTTTCCACACTAACTTGGCAGTAGCTGGACTGTGCACAGGACTGCCTGATTACTGCTGGGTACACATGGTGAACTACGGGTGGGAACTAATGCCCGGCTGCTGCGGTAGCCTGGCAGTACTTCCTTTTTAGTGAGCGGTAAGCCCGTGTTGGGCTTACCACCACTTTCTAAAAGGGGCCATTAGAGAACTATTATGAAAAAAAATACATTTACATCCCTAGAGGTCTATAAAATAATGAGTGGAGTGGAATGGGTAGATGTGAATCACTTGTTTACTCTTTCCAAAAATACTAGGACTAGGGGGCACGCAATGAAGCTACAAACTAGTATATTTTTATTATTTTTTTTTTTTTACAAACTAGTATATTTTAAAGAAATCAGAGAACATTTTTCTTCACTCAACACGTAATTAAACTCTGGAATTTGTTGCCAGATAATGTAGTAAAAGCAGTTAGCTTAGCAGGGTTTATAAAAGGTTTGGATGGCTTCCTAAAGGAAAAGTCCATAGACCATTAATACTTGGGGAAAATCCACTGCTTATTTCTAGGATAAGCAGCGTAAAATGTATTGAACTTTTTTGGGATCTTACCAGGTATTTGTGACCTGAATTGGCCACTGTTGGAAACAGGACGCTGAGCTTGATGGACCTTCTGAAGGGTTTGTCCCAGTATGGCAACACTTATGTCTTTCAGAACTTGTGGGTCTAGAGGGGGTTGGGTTATCTTCAGCATCTTTGCTGAAGACCAGACCACTCTCTATTTCACAGTGCTGGCCCCACGAGTATCAGGCCACACATTAGTGGCCCAATGTTCCCTGGAAGCAGACTAATTTTATTTTTGTTACATTTGTACCCTGCGCTTTCCCACTCATGGCAGGCTCAATGCGGCTTACATGGGGCAATGGAGGGTTAAGTGACTTGCCCAGAGTCACAAGGAGCTGCCTGTGCCTGAAGTGGGAATCGAACTCAGTTCCTCAGTTCCCCAGGACGAAAGTCCACCACCCTAACCACTAGGCTACTCCTCCACTGTTGCTACTATTTGAGATTCTACATGGAATGTTGCTATTCCACTAGCAACATTCCATGTAGAAGTCGGCCCTTGCAGATCACCAATGTGGCCGCGCAGGCTTCTGCTTCTCTGAGTCTGACGTCCTGCACGTACGTGCAGGACGTCAGACTCACAGAAACAGAAGCCTGCGCAGCCTTCTACATGGAATGTTGCTAGTGGAATAGCAACATTCCATGTAGAATCTCCAATAATAGCAACATTCCATGTAGAATCTCCAATAGTAGCAACATTCCATGTAGAATCTCCAATAGTATCTATTTTATTTTTGTTACATTTGTACCCTGCGCTTTCCCACTCATGGCAGGCTCAATGCGGCTTACATGGGGCAATGGAGGGTTAAGTGACTTGCCCAGAGTCACAAGGAGCTGCCTGTGCCTGAAGTGGGAATCCAACTCAGTTCCCCAGGACCAAAGTCCACCACCCTAACCACTAGGCCACTCCTCCACTATTCCACTGGTAACATTCCATGTAGAAGTCAGCCCTTGCAGATCACCAATGTGGCCGCGCAGGCTTCTGCTTTTGTGAGTCTGACGTCCTGCAGGACGTCAGACTCACAGAAACAAAAGCCTGCGCAGCCTTCTACATGGAATGTTGCTAGTGGAATAGCAACATTCCATGTAGAATCTCCAATAGTAGCAACGTTCCATGTAGAATCTCCAATAGTAGCAACATTCTATGTAGAATCTCCAATAGTATCTATTTTATTTTTGTTACATTTGTACCCCGCACTTTCCCACTCATGGCAGGCTCAATGCGGCTTACATGGGGCAATGGAGGGTTAAGTGACTTGCCCAGAGTCACAAGGAGCTGCCTGTGCCTGAAGTGGGAATTGAACTCAGTTCCTCAGTTCCCCAGGACCAAAGTCCACCACCCTAACCACTAGGCCACTCCTCCACTCCATTGCAACTTTGAATGTTAATCACAAGTTGTGTTGTTGCTTTACCACGGGAGTCACTAACTGCAATCCTGCACTATTGCTGGTTAGTGACTCCCTAGGTAAACCAATCTGCAGTAAAATGCCATATTCCCCCTTAGTTGGGTATCTTAGTAGTTACCTAGCCAGACTGACTTGGATAGAAATGATCTTCCCAATTGCTGAAAGTATATACACTCTTTCATTTATACCAGCTTTAGGAAGAGGCCTTCCCCAAGCGTAAACTGAGTTCGATTCCCGGCACAGGCAGCTCCTTGTGACTCTGGGCAAGTCACCTAACCCTCCATTGCCCACCGCATTGAGCCTGCCATGAGTGGGAAAGCGCGGGGTACAAATGTAACAAAAAAAATTCAAATTTTGTTTCCTAAAGAAACAGGGAGTACAAAGTATACAAGAACTTTAGGATTTTGTGATGTTTCTCAGCAAACACTGGTTCCAAAAGTACCCACGTATTTTACAGCAATTAATCTCCCTTTAGATAGTTTTAAACATCTATTTCTCTACCGTGAATCATGATTCATGATCTTCAATTTGAATCACTATGAGGAGAACTAGAATGAAAATATAAAATGAAACACTAAAGCTGAATGGATTCATATCTCCATAAAATGATGATTTACGTTTTTTAAGTGGCTTCATTATCCTAAATAAATGTAACTTTGTTTACAACATCACAGGCACAGTAACGGTTATTGTGAGTGTAACTCGAGTGAACGAATTCCATCCAGATCCCGCTGTTAATATTTTCAGTGTATTTGAAAACAGCAATATTGATACTCTGGTTGGGACAGTTAATTTCACGGATTTGGACTGGCCGTTGAACAGTATGAAGTACATCATCGATGGAGACACCTCGGGGACACCCCCTAAGTTTTATATTGAACCAGATACAGGTACAGATTTTTAACATTTTTGGTAGGATTTAGAGATTGAGAAAACAAACTATAGTCCCTTTGGTATAGGTAATATTTTCTATATTAACGCCTGAAAGTAGCACAATTAACACATTCAGGGATCAATTTCAAAGTGATGGTCTAATTAACAAAGGAATACGTTTTGCTGATTTTCTGGATCAGGTTTGGAGGTAAGTTCAAAGAATTGATATATCTATAAAGTCTGCAGGTAATTCTCAGTTTTCCCTTTCATAATCGAGTCAGAGTCTGCATGCAAATCTCCACTTTCTGTTTATATGCAAATTCAAAAAGTTACACGTGTGTAATAAGCTTAGGCTGCTACTTAAACACCTAGAACAATGCTTCAAGTTGAATATGGAAGGGACAAGTAAACGTTGACTCTCAGTTACAGAATTTGCTCTTTCTCCCCCAAAGTCTGTGAATGGCGCTCAATTGGTGCACAATTTAATTGAATAACAAGCCAATTAGCATCAATAGTTGGCCACTAACAATCAAGTATTGTTGCTAATTGACAACACTCTGCATTTACATTTGCATCTTCTTAGTATGTCTGAAGACGCGCGTGTAAATTTTAAGCGCGGATCTGAAAAGTGTGCGTTGCCATGAGAGAGATGGGTGGGTTAGGGACATTCCTAGAATTTGCAGGCATAGAATATGTCAGAGGATATACAGCAGCTTTCACTTGGTGTAAATCCTTGCATCCAAAATTGGGCGTAGATCTTGTGCAGAGCGTGATTCTATAAACACTCCCACCTTAGCGTTCTCTTTACACAATAGTGCTTAGTGCTTATTTTTTGGCACTTTTTATTGAATTTACCCCTACCTTTTGGATTCTATATATGGCATTTGAGTTGCACATGTAAATTTGGATGTGCGTCCAATTTGTTTGTGCAACTTAATTGAACAGCAAGCAATTTTCAGCGCTAATGGGCAACAATTAGAATTTACACGCGCATCCTTTTAGGTGTATTATATAAAGAGGTGTGTGTAAAGTTCAGTGTCTGGATCCAAAAAGAGGTCGTGGCCATGGGAGAAGCATGGGCAGGTCAGAGGTGTTCCTAAAAGTTATGCGCGTTGTTATAGAATTAGAGGGATCCGTGCCTAATTTACATGCGAGTATTTACACCGTTTTTCAGGGAGAACCATTTATAGACTTTGGAGGATAAAGGGCAAATTCTGTAACTGAGTGCCCCTTGCACACGTTGCACCTAAAGGTAATCATGGTTCCCGGAACTAGGCGCTATTGTATAAACTGAACCTAACTGTAAGCATGGTTTATAGAGCTAAGCGCTATTTTTTTCTTGTGCTGATTTTTTAGGCACCATTTATTGAATCTAGTCCTCTGTGTGTAGTAAAAAGATGCGCATAATTAAACCCAAGGTAGGGTTGGAAATGTTCAAAATCTGCATTTTTGCTATGTAGCTGTATGTTATTTATGTTAAAAGCTTTGCAGTGGCGTTCCTAGGGGAGGGCGGTGGGTGCGGTCCGCCCCAGGTGCACGCCGCTGGGGGGGTGCCGCGCGCCTGTCCGCTACATTCGTTCTGTGCTCCCTCTGCCCCAGAACAGGTTACTTCCTGTTCCGGGGCAGAGGGAGCATGGAAACGAACAAAGCGGACAGGCACGCGGCACCCCCTCCCCAGCGGCGTGCACCCGTGGGGGGGTTCCTTCGCTGATGGGTTTCCTTTCGCCGGGGGGAGGGTCGTGCTGCACCCGGGAGGTGGGGCGCATCGGCGATCTGCCCCGGGTATCAGCCCCCCTAGGAACGCCACTGAAGCTTTGCAAATTGTCCTTCCTCCTTCCCTCTAAATATTTGTGAGCTGAATTTAACTGTTATTTTCCTATGTTTATAAAGAAGTTTTGGACAAGTTCCTGGAGGAAATGTTCATAGACTGTTGTTAAGGTGGACTTGATAAGTAATGTGGAATGTTGCTACTTTTTAGGATTCTGCCAGGTATATACAGTGGTGGAAATAAGTATTTGATCCCTTGCTGATTTTGTAAGTTTGCCCACTGACAAAGACATGAGCAGCCCATAATTGAAGGGTAGGTTATTGGTAACAGTGAGAGATAGCACATCACAAATTAAATCCGGAAAATCACATTGTGGAAAGTATATGAATTTATTTGCATTCTGCAGAGGGAAATAAGTATTTGATCCCCCACCAACCAGTAAGAGATCTGGCCCCTACAGACCAGGTAGATGCTCCAAATCAACTCGTTACCTGCATGACAGACAGCTGTCGGCAATGGTCACCTGTATGAAAGACACCTGTCCACAGACTCAGTGAATCAGTCAGACTCTAACCTCTACAAAATGGCCAAGAGCAAGGAGCTGTCTAAGGATGTCAGGGACAAGATCATACACCTGCACAAGGCTGGAATGGGCTACAAAACCATCAGTAAGACGCTGGGTGAGAAGGAGACAACTGTTGGTGCCATAGTAAGAAAATGGAAGAAGTACAAAATGACTGTCAATCGACAAAGATCTGGGGCTCCACGCAAAATCTCACCTCGTGGGGTATCCTTGATCATGAGGAAGGTTAGAAATCAGCCTACAACTACAAGGGGGGAACTTGTCAATGATCTCAAGGCAGCTGGGACCACTGTCACCACGAAAACCATTGGTAACACATTACGACATAACGGATTGCAATCCTGCAGTGCCCGCAAGGTCCCCCTGCTCCGGAAGGCACATGTGACGGCCCGTCTGAAGTTTGCCAGTGAACACCTGGATGATGCCGAGAGTGATTGGGAGAAGGTGCTGTGGTCAGATGAGACAAAAATTGAGCTCTTTGGCATGAACTCAACTCGCCGTGTTTGGAGGAAGAGAAATGCTGCCTATGACCCAAAGAACACCGTCCCCACTGTCAAGCATGGAGGTGGAAATGTTATGTTTTGGGGGTGTTTCTCTGCTAAGGGCACAGGACTACTTCACCGCATCAATGGGAGAATGGATGGGGCCATGTACCGTACAATTCTGAGTGACAACCTCCTTCCCTCCGCCAGGGCCTTAAAAATGGGTCGTGGCTGGGTCTTCCAGCACGACAATGACCCAAAACATACAGCCAAGGCAACAAAGGAGTGGCTCAGGAAGAAGCACATTAGGGTCATGGAGTGGCCTAGCCAGTCACCAGACCTTAATCCCATTGAAAACTTATGGAGGGAGCTGAAGCTGCGAGTTGCCAAGCGACAGCCCAGAACTCTTAATGATTTAGAGATGATCTGCAAAGAGGAGTGGACCAAAATTCCTCCTGACATGTGTGCAAACCTCATCATCAACTACAGAAGACGTCTGACCGCTGTGCTTGCCAACAAGGGTTTTGCCACCAAGTATTAGGTCTTGTTTGCCAGAGGGATTAAATACTTATTTCCCTCTGCAGAATGCAAATAAATTCATATACTTTCCACAATGTGATTTTCCGGATTTAATTTGTGATGTGCTATCTCTCACTGTTACTAATAACCTACCCTTCAATTATGGGCTGCTCATGTCTTTGTCAGTGGGCAAACTTACAAAATCAGCAAGGGATCAAATACTTATTTCCACCACTGTAAGTATAAACACATCATCATACTGGGACAGACCATCAAGCCCAGTTTCTTCTTTCCAACAGGGCCCAATCCAGGTTGCAAGTAACTGTCAGCATCCAAAAAGAATAAATAGGTCTTATGCTGCTTATCCCAGCAATAACATATGGATTTCCTCAAGACCACCTTAATAAATGGACTTTTCTTCCAGGTGCTTGTCCAAGCCTTTTTTTAAACCCTGCTAAGATAACGGCTTTTATGCTTTTACCACATTCTCTGGCAATGAATTTCAGCGTTTAATTACAAGTTAAGTAAAGAAATATTTTCTCCAATTTGTTTTAAATGTACTACTTAGTAATTTCATTGTGTGGCCCCTGACCCTTGTACTTTTGGAAAAAGAAAAGAAGTGATTCACTTCTACCGAATCACTACTTTATAGACTTGTACCATATCTCCCTCCCTTCAGCTATCTCTTCTCCAAAGCTGAACAGCCTAACTTCTTTAGCCTATTCTAATAGAGGAGCTCATCCACTCCAGGGTCGCCGAGAGGTGGGGCAGTGGGAGCAAAATTCCCCAGGCCCAGCCTCGGTGCCAGCGAGCTTCTTCCTGCCTGATTCAGTCCTCTCCTGCTCCTGTCTGCCGCCCAGGACCACCCAGATGATTGCATTAACGTGATATCGCGTTAATGCAATCATTTGTGTCCCGACTCCCGGCACAGACAGGAACAGCACAGGACAGGACAGAGTGAGGAAGCAGACAGAAAGGTGAAGGGGCAGCGGCCCATGTGGGGATGGGGATGCGGCGGCCCAGCTGGGGGGGGGGGGTCCAGTCCTGGCTTGGCTGTGTCTCTTGGCGGCCCTGGTCCACCATCTCTATTATTTTGGTTGCCCTTCTCTGTATTTTTCTAAATTCAGCTCTATGTTTGTTGGAGATGCCGTGGCCAGAATTGCAGAGGCTGATAGGGCAGCCAGTTTTCGTGGAGGCGCAATGGAGGGTTAAGTGGCTTGCCCAATGTCACAAGGAGCTGCAGTGGGAATTGAACCCAGTTTGCCAGGATCAAAGCCTGTTGCACTAACCATTAGGCCACTCCCCTACACCCCCCGATTGAATGAGAGTAAGCAATGCACCCATAAACAAGTTAAATAATACTGCCATTAGAACAGGGCTACGTGGATAATTTCAGTGCGTGCAGCAGTTTACAGAGATACTTATTATAAAAGTAGAACAGTGGAGAGAAATAAAAAGATCTGTTTGATGCAAACTAATCATGCTTTCAAGAAATATTTTCAAAAATAATGTGCAGAGTCAGACTTTGCAATGTCTTACCTTTTTAAAGAAGGGTAGTTTTTTTTATTTATCTCCATTGAATATGTCACCTTTCCTTGGGTAAGGCACAAGGCAGGTTACAGTACATAAAAATGAAGTTCATTATGCAGAAGTATAATGCATATATTAACAGTCATAAATAAACTGCAAATAAGATTGAATCTGGGGTATCTGAACTTAAGATGAAATATTTGGTTGCACCAGCTCTACAGTTTTGAAATGTCTTTTTTCTTATGCTGCCTGGAACCAGAGTTTGCAATCAACATGACCCCTTAGGCTTCATGTTTTGTGGTTTTGCAGCTACTCAGCCACGCCGCATTGTTCTACATTACTCCAGTATTGCTATATACTCGTTTGAGGGCTTGTATCTTCGTGTTTTGCAGAATGCCATATGCTATACATCTAAAACTTACAGGGACTCCTGAGGTAGGCCTCTGTGGCCGAAACACGACTCGTGTCGAGTCCACTTGTTCTTTAATAAAGCACCTGATGTGAACTTTTGAGTCCACTGGACATGTCACCCCCGCTGTGTTTGCCTATTTGTGTAACACCCTCCTATGGTTAGAGATGCCAGATGATAATGGTCATGTCTGTGTTTGTTCCAGGTAATATTAAGGTGCTGAGCTCACTGGACAGAGAGATTAAGGCTCAATACACTGTAAGAGTGCGGGCGATAGATTTGAAAAATGATATTCAACCCGATCCCCTGAAGCAGAAAACGAATCACGCCATCGTCATAATCAACATTCTGGTAACGCTATAAACAGCTGATTTTCTGCTCCTCTGGATAGAGAACTGAAGCTGGAGACTTTTAGGGTTCACTCAACCCCCCCCCCCCCCCCCATGGGGGGCAGTGTATTAGCAGCAATTACTAAACGCGTTAGGAGTATAGAAGACAGCAGTCAATTTGGGGGTTGGTTCTGTGACCATCTTGAGTCAATCTGCTTTTCATCTTTTATTTCAAAAAATAAAATATGTTAACCACATGTTAACATATTTTACTGGCCAATAAAGGGTTAACATGCTAATGCAGCTTAGTAAATAGGGCTCAGAATGAGAAAAGACCTTAGACAATCTAGTAATTTAGGACTCATAAGATCTGGGGTTCTTGACTCTTCACAGGATCCAGTTATCTAACTCTTCAGCACCAATATTTGGGTCCAGCGTTCTAAGACGTAGACAGTTTCTTAATAATTGAAAAAGCATAGATTAAAGTTCATCATTAAAAAATAAATTCCTATTTTCATATGGGAACGGGCTGACTAAACAAACATGAGTTGAGTAAGTTTTCTTTAATTGAGAACAGATTGAAAAACAGGAAGAAAATTGGCTAAGGGTTCTGTTCTCGAATACACATTTCCTTAAAAAGTTGGTAATCTGTGTAATATGAATATTATAGTCAAGTGTAATTATATACCACTATGCAACATATTTGGCTACACATTTCACCAAAGACTGAAGCAAGAAAACTGAACTAGAGCCCACAGAAGTGAGGTTCTGTATAACCCTGAAAATGCATCCTGTCCAGAAGTGAGATGTGACACAGTTCCTTTAACCATACACCCGACAAGTGCTCCTACATGTGTTGGACTCCACACCTGTAGGATCGCGTTTTCACTGTATTATATGCGGAGGAATAGATGTTGTTGCAGCCTACAACCATCAATAGTTCTGTTGAGTTAATCTACATCACTGCACACTGTCCCTGCTACTTTTGTGACCCCTGACGCAGGCGCTGTGCGCCGAAACACAGCTCGTGTTGCGGTTTTTTGAAGATTATTTTATAAAGGTGTATGATTAAAGGAACTGTGTCCCTATTTTTGAGGCTCCTGGTACTTTATTTTTGTTCGTTAGACTTTTGTTTCTACTTTGTTCCCTCTCTTTGCTGTACTACAGAAGTGAGATGTGAGCATGTTCTTCTGAGATCTTATCTCCGATCAGGACATTGTTGATTTTCATGTGTCTTCCAGAATGTGAATGATGAGCCCCCTGTATGTGATCCAGCCTTCTACAAGACTGAGATAGACAGAGCTGCCTCGTCTTTTCTTCAGCTGAAGTGCTCGGACAATGACTCAAGGGACATTGAGCTAAGCTATGCAATTGTAGAAGGTAACCCTTGAAATTAAGCTTTCACAGTGCTGGACTAGGTTCAAACTACATATCTAATAATAATATTAGCGTTTGTACTGCACCCTCACATTCCTTCCTATTAAAACCAAATATCAAATGAATCAACACTAACAAATTAATTTATCTTTATGGCACCATCACTGGGCTGCAGCTTTAATCAAAAATTTCCATAATACAAAAACCAGAGTGGTTTTGTTTTCTTCTCCTAAAACCCTCAGCTAGACAGCATCTACCTAGTTGTAATTATGAATCAATATTCATCATGGCGATACCCATTAACTCCCCCACAAAGGTCTGCGGTGATGTCAAGCCTCCGCTGTCACTCACAGCAGTGTCGCATATAACCACTTACCTCCCCCCATTTTCTTGCTCCCCAAACACCCATCTGGAATATCACTACCCCTTCTTACCTGCTAGCAGCCACGAGAGGTCACGGTACCTATTTCCTTTGCATTTGTGTAGCTTGAGCCACATCAGGTGAAATCTGAATAGGTTGAACGTAAAGGCTCACATTTGTCCTGCAAAAGTAACATGTAAGCAGTTTAATCTTCTGGCCAATCCAGGTCACAAGTACCTGACAGAATCCCAAAGAGTAGCAGACACATATTTAAATCCTAGTTTTGTCCTTGTCTATTTCTTAGGGGGGGGGGGGTGATTCAAAGTGATTTAACGTGCCAGGAATGGCTTCTGGCTGGTTAACTTGCTAGAGCAGGGCTGTTTGCTAATATTCAGCAGCCCTTAACTGGTTAGTGTCACTGAATATTTGCACTAACCGCCAAACCAGGGGCGTAGCCATGGGTGGGCCCAGGCCCACCCACTTTCCTTCCAGGCCCGCCCACCCACCCCACATCCCTTGCATGTCGGTCCTGCCTTTTCTCCAGCCACAACGGAAATTCTTGTCCTCCCCCGGTCCCTGCATGCTGTGGAGTAGTGATGACTTTTTCTGTTGGTCTCGCTGCTGTTGTCTGTGGACGTCGTTTGCGCCGTCGGGATGATGAACTCGATGCTGTTCGCCGAGCTGGCTGCTGCCTCCCCTCCCCCCTCTCCCGGCTCGGCCGTTACCCTCGCGCTGCGCCACGACCTGGGCTCCGACATCCACCTGCTGAAGACGCTGAACGTTCGCTTCCGCTGCTTCCTGGCCAAGGTGCATGAGTTGGAGTGCCGCAGCTGCTTCTGCACCTACTACCGGGAGCAGAGCTCGCAGACGGAGCCCGACCCCGGCACCCCCTCCTCCAGCCTGCCCAGCACCATCTGGAGCTACACCCACGTGCGGCGCACCGGAGACAGCCTGGAGACCATGCAAGGCCCCGGAGTCACCTGGACCCACCCGGATGGAGTGGGCATCCAGATCGACACCATCACGCCCGAGATCCGGGCGCTCTACAACGTGCTGGCCAAAGTGAAGAGGGAGCGCGACGACTACAAGAGGAAGTGAGTGGCCCAGGTTTGAATTGATTAGATGACACCAGTTGGAAGTGGGGGGACTGTTTTTTCCTGGTTTACTTCTTGTCTGGAAGATAGAAAAAAGCAGGTATTGGTGGCAAACGAGGGAGATAATGTGGGTGTGCACCAAGCTTTCCTGGGGGGTAGGGTAGGGCAAGGCTGATGCTGGGAAACAGATAAATTTCATTGCTCTGATTATATTGCAAGATCCATTATAGTGGCCTTATGTCTGGTCAAGTTTAAGATAAGGCTTCATGTAATTGTATATTAAAATATTGTTTTTTTTTCCATTAAGTATGTATGTGGTTTATTTTGATGCAGGTCAGCAGTTGGGCAGGCTTAGAAACCCATCAAGTGCATTCTAAGGCATTAGTTTGTAGTATTCTAAGAAACACTATTCAAACCTATATACATAGTGCCCACCCATATTAGCTCTGGGCCCACCAAAAATGTCAGGTCTGGCTACGCCACTGCGCCAAACACAAAACCAACTATTTTGTTGGTGGTCCAGGGGTGGAGTCAACACTTAACCACATAAATAAGACCACATAAAACACAGTCCCATCTTTATGTGGTTTATCATAAGTGGTGAGGTGCTGACTATATGTTTTTAGCTGGATAGAGGAGTGGCCTAGTGGTTAGGGTGGTGGACTTTGGTCCTGGGGAACTGAGTTTGATTCCCGGCACAGGCAGCTCCTTGTGATTCTGGGCAAGTCACTTAACCCTCCATTGCCTGCCGCATTGAGCCTGCCATGAGTGGGAAAGCGCGGGGTACAAATATAACAAAAATAAAATAAATAAATAAATAAATAAATAAAATACTGGTGCCTGACATGGACTGGCATTCAATATCTGGGCATAAAGCCAGTGGCAGACAAAAAACCACTGACTGCCAGTGGCTGAATATTGACCCCCCCCCCCCCCATATGCTTAAGGTACTAAAATAGCTTCTCCCTCAGGGATCTGTCAATTTTAGATGGGAGCTAAATGCGCTTCACTTCACATTGATATTCACCCATACAAACACTGTCCAAAATGGTGCTGAATATTCCTCAATAAAGTCATAATCAGACCTTGCTGATTGGTAACCCTTATCATAATGCACCTGTTCACACTCAATCCAACCAATGAACATGACTTTCATTCAGTGTAATAACTGTTGTGTATTAGTTCTAAGGCAGACCATCTAAAAGCTTAAGGTCTGCCACAACTGTCTTCAACTTGCCATTATACAAGATGAGCACCACAAACTCCAGCAGGAATGGGCTACAATTAAAGGAATTTCCAGGACTACACAGCATCCAACCGATTTACCACCATAGCCACAGAGAACAAAACAACCCCAGAATAGATGTGTCACAGTAGGCTCAACAAGATTACAACCTGTGACAGAGGCATCCACCCTCCAAAATATTGCCCCTACATAATTCTTTGCTGCATTAAAACATTATAATGATCAAGAGAAAAGAATGGAGGTGGAATCATAGTAACATAGTAACATAGTAGATGACAGCAGAAAAAGACCTGCACGGTCCATCCAGTCTGCCCAACAAGATAACTCATATTTGCTGCTTTTTGTGTATACCCTACTTTGATTTGTACCTGTGCTGTTCAGGGCACAGACCTTATAAGTCTGCCCAGCACTATCCCCGCCTCCCAACCACCAGCCCCGCCTCCCAACCACCGGCTCCGGCACAGACCGCACAAGTCTGCCCAGCACCATCCCCACCTCCCAACCACCAGCCCCGCCTCCCAACCCCGGCTCCGGCACAGACCGTACAAGTCTGTCCAGCACTATTCCCGCCTCCCAACCACCAGTCCTGCTGCCCACCACCGGCCCTGGCACAGACCGTACAAGTCTGTCTAGCACTATCCCTGCCTCCCAACCACCAGCCCCGCCTCCCGATCCTGACTAAGCTCCTGAGGATCCATTCCATCGGCACAGGATTCCTTTATGCTTATCCCACGCATGTTTGAATTCCGATACCGTTTTCATTTCCACCACCTCCCGCGGGAGGGCATTCCAAGCATCCACTACTCTCTCCGTAGAGAAAGTGCAAGTAGCTTAAGGCAAAAGACAGCCTCAAAGCACAGACAAAAAAAAGCTAAAATGAGAAAATTCTTACTACTAGAGGACTCTGTTATCAATCAAAGAGATTAACTTGGGAGCCCAGTTTGAAGATCCCAATTATATTCAACAATGCAGCTTCTGCCAGTTGTGGCACCGAATACAGAAGTTAATGTCAAGACTGGTGCTTAAAACAAAAGCTGACTAACATGTGAATATCAACTGGACTTAGCCAGATGCTAGAGGAAACATTGATAAACCATTATTAGCCATGTAGAATTGAGGAAGTCAAGGCTTATGCCAAGGAGTGAGGAATTGACTATGGGATCCTGCCAGGTATTTGTGGCCTGGATTGTCAGAACAGCATCCTGAGTTTGATGGATCTTTGGTCTAATCCAGCATGGCATACCTTAAATTCTTATGTTTATGTAAAATGGTTCCCAAATACATTTTCTTTTTTTTTTTCATACCTGTATATAATTTTAGGGAATGTAAAGGACTGGTTTACACTGCAGAGAACAGGTGGCAACCCCCCTTCCCTGGCAACAACCAAGACGTTCCAATATGACCTGAACAACGGCATTCCAGATTCAACCGACATCCAGCTGCTCATTAAAGTGGTTGATGAATTTGGTGGGAATAAAGCCCTGCAGCTGTCCACTACAACAACTGTGATAGTGCATGTGGCTCCCACAACTACGACAGTGCCGACAACAGCCACACACACAAGCCTGGTGAGTGCTAGAGTTACCCCTAACAAAGGGGCATGAGTAGTTACGGGTCCCCTTTAACTAGCTGAGATTATTATGATGTCTTTTCTGTCATACCTGGCTAAGCACAGTTTAAATGGCTAGGTTATGACAGACTGCAGATTAAAATTATCCAATGTCTATCCCATCCAGTCACAATCATTAGCCCTGATTCAAAATCTCTTCCTCACATTCCATCTGAGCCTTGATCTGATTTTAAGACTCCTTCCCCATAATCAAAGCCCGATGCACATTTAATCTCCTTCCTTCTGGACACAAATTGTTTTGTTAACCCCAAACTCTGGTCTGCCTTCTCTTCTCTACCTTGGCCTCATGGTGGATCCCATCTAAACACCCCCCACCCAATTAGAGACAAGAGTAATTGTGCTCACCTCCTCTCCGATTTCTGCCGAAACATGTGCCTCCTACTGCCACCACTAACCTCTCCTTACTCCAGAACTGTTACCAAAACTCTTTTTTGCATATTTGCACAAAGGAGATTAAATCCAGCAATAGCAAAATTATAGGGCAGTGTGAGAAGTATGTCTCAAATTGTCTTTTCCTCCTCCTCTTCACCCTTAACGGTCTCCAGCTTTGTGGCTCTTCTGTTTTTGGCTGGCAGAAGCAATGACTATCCATACACTCCCCAAGCTCATTAGACCTGACAGGAACTCATGGCTTATTCATTATGAGCCAGATGTTGAAAAGCAAATTTCCAGATACAGATATTTATGCTGGCTGGTGCTATCCATTAATGTTCAGACACACTATGGCCCTTATTTTTCAAGCCATTTTGGGGTTTAATACGTGCATAAACCAGCACTTAAACGTTTCTCTTGCCTGGGATATGCACTTATTAGTCCCAAATGGCAAGGGGGATTGACTAGGAGTGTTTTGGGCAGGACAAGGGAGCAGCAACGTCATAGACATTTATTCCCTTTTTTCAAAGAGGACTAAACATTCTGCTTCTTGCTGGCCTCCCACTTGGTCACCTCTTCCCTCTCCAATCAGTTCAAAACTCTGCTGCCCATCTCGTCTTCCGCCAGGGTCGCTTTACTCATGCTACCCCTCTCCTCAAGTTGCTTCACTGGCTCCCTATCTGTTTTCGCATCCTGTTCAAACTTCTTCTACTAACCTATAAATGTACTCACTCTGCTGCTCCCCAGTATCTCTCCACACTCGTTCTACCCTACACCCCTTCCCGTGCACTCCGCTCCATGGATAAATCCTTCTTATCTGTTCCCTTCTCCACTACTGCCAACTCCAGACTTCGCGCCTTCTGTCTCGCTGCACCCTACGCCTGGAATAAACTTCCTGAGCCCCTACGTCTTGCCTCATCCTTGGCCACCTTTAAATCTAGACTGAAAGCCCACCTCTTTAACATTGCTTTTGACTCGTAACCACTTGTAACCAGTCGCCTCCACCTACCCTCCTCTCTTCCTTCCCGTTCACATTAATTGATTTGATTTGCTTACTTTATTTATTTTTTGTCTACTAGATTGTAAGCTCTTTGAGCAGGGACTGTCTTTCTTCTATGTTTGTGCAGCGCTGAGTACGCCTTGTGGCGCTATAGAAATGCTAAATAGTAGTAGTAGTCCAAAAAGATCTGTGTCGGGCATTACACCTGCTCCCAAGCACATGCAGGATTTAGTGACCAGCTTATAAGAGCAACACTCCACTGGAGGAATCAGATGGGTTGCCCCCTTAGTCCCTTAATTGGTTGGTGTCCCCCAATTGCCAAACTGACAAGGTTAACAGATCACTGTGGCAGTGTCGGGAACAAAACTGGTTATGTTTCTAAGATTACAAAGATAACCGGCTATGTGCCAGCTGTCTAAACGTCTGCATTCTATACGTTTTAATTGTTTTAATGGATGTTTATGCTGTTTACATCTTTTCCCTGTATTTTAGAAGATGATCTATGTTGGCAGATTCTGTTCTAAGATAGAGGTGAAAATTGCAAAGCGCTGACCTGTACTTCTCAATTCCTACCTCTGAAATGCCATTAAATATCCTTACAGACTACCTTGGCCCTATTTCATGGGTTGTTTCCAAAAGAATAGTTAACCACAAAAAAATTAAGTGCAATATCACCAAGGACAAGTAATTGGCAGGCCGTAAATAATTTTAAGTAAATACATTAATGTATTCCTTAGTGGTTCTTTTATTAAATTGCCTTAACAAATGGTCTTCGTCAACCCTTAAGCGAGTCATTGCTGCATACTAAGGTCATTTTTACAGTGGCTGTAAAGACCCTGATTTTGTATTTATTTCATTATTGGCCATGTGCTAACGTTGCCATTTAAAAAAAATTACCCTTGGACCACTTACCGCTATGTATTTTGTAGGTAGTAGGGGCTCCCGCATTATCCGTGCCCATATCAGTTAGCACATGGTAAAGTAGATGTGTTAACTGGTTATTGCAGGAATGACCACTCTCTGCCCCTGACGCACACCCTTAAAACATTTCCCCCAAAAATGTTTACTGTATGATTACGCACACATATGCAACAATTAATGCAGGACACTTTTGCACACGCTGCGTTAGGTCAGATTTGCTGTGTTAGTCATGCATTAGTGCCTAACATAGCTTATAAAGGGCCCCTTAATTAGCAGGAGGGTTTGTGCTATATTTTTCTTAGGATAAAATTACATTTTGCTGAACCTTTTTCACATCTCTAGCTAATGATAGCTGGTCGTCTTGTCTTTCAGCAGGTGACGACGGCCGTGCTGTTTCGTGTTTCATATTACTGGAGTCCTGATCATTGGTTTCCAGCAGTTCTGACCATAACTGGAGTTCTGTTTCTGCTGTGTCTCTATGCACTAGCATGGGGAATCCTGAAAGAGTAAGACTTGTTTTATCTATTACATATACTGTAAAGCAATTCGCCTGAGAAATCCTGGCATTCTGAATTCAAAATTCCTTCTGAATTCGTTCTATCTGAATATGTTATTAAAAATAAAAGTCCCAATTGAGGGTGGCTGGTTTTAAATTAAAATATCATTTGTTTCTCAACAGTATTCCAAAATATACCAAGTTCTTTCCTCAGTGTCATGGCTGTAAAAAAAGCCCACAGACTGGATCCGATTATAAGGCTGCCAACATAGACCAGTAAGTAAAACTTGTGCAGAATCTGATCCATCATACAGTTTGGTTCTATTTACTTTGTTGACACATGGAAGTAATTTAAAAAAAATTATTTACATGCTTATAAAAGAGTCTTGCTATAAATTTCTTGAAACATAGAGGGTAAAAATGTGTGCATGTCATTTCATTCACACCTAAGGAACATTCCTGGGAGAAGAGGTGGGGGAGGGCTTTGAATTTAAAAAATGCATTTCTGGATTTTCAAGTGTGTGCAAAAGATTTTTTGCAAACGTTAAGTGAATATGATTGGTTTTTAAGCATAAATATATATACTTGGAGCCACCTTTTTATTCACTCTCAATAAAATTTCATTTGAGCTTTTTAAGCTGCCACATTAAATTTGTTCTCTGTGTTCACCTTGCAGTTGGTTACTGCCTCTCTTTTGTCCTGTGTTTTCAAGGCACCAGGCTCTGCCCTCGCTTACGCTGCTACATATGGTTCTGGCAATGAGATCTGAGCTTCTATGAGTAGAAGAAGCCAGAATCCTCAATCTCATGGGCTCTGTGCCTAGTATCCAGTACCAAAACAGAATTTAGGCTAAAGGGATTAGCCCTGCCCTAGAAAAGGGCCAGAAATATAGCATATGCTGAACAGGCAGGTTTTTCTTTTTCCTTAAATAACTAATAATTAGGTATTATAGACACTAAATGAAATACAATAGATAATTATAATGTGCAGTGAAAAACTCAAACTAATAATATGAATAATGACAATATAGTGTTAAGAAGTGCCCAGTTCACACATCAGTCATAAATATAGTGACTGGCTGAGTAGAGAACCATCATTGCACCCACTTACGTTCTCAAAGGTGCAGATTACAGATAATATCTGCATTAAATCCAAATACAATATATTAATGTTAATTTGGGTTATATAGAATATATCAATCTCCCTTAATAATATCCAGATTGTACACATATATAAAGGAAGTATATAAGCATAAAACACAGCAAAATATATCAACAAAAGATTGACCAATATCTCTGTCCAAATCAAGCACTAGAAAAGTTTACTGTACTGTACTTACCTGAGCAGGACTTGACTCTTTAGTCAAAAACGCTATAAACGTAAGCAAATCACCAAACATGAGTGAAGTTGGTCAATACTCAGTCCAGAGTCTTCATTCCCAAAACAAATTGATCAAAAATTTCAAAAAAGCGAAAAGCTTCAACAAATGCCCAGTGTGGAATTTGCCTCAAATCTTCATCAGGAGGAAAAGGCTAAAATGAACCAAAACGGAAACAAAAACGAGACAGAAACACCCCCCATTAAACTAATTTTAAAAAATGCATACAAAGTAAACTCATAAGACTATATATCTGTGATAATGATTCAGTATCTTGCCTGCTTACCAAATGGGAAACTCCCGCAGAAACATACCAGCATTACTTAACCGCTACAAGACGCTGAGTTTAAAAAGCCCAGACACTATTAAATGACTAACATGGCGTCTACTATTGAGAAACAACTTGTTATACCAAATGGCCAAGAGATCCTTAGAAGGGGAAAAAGTGAAGCTGTTTCTAGTGCCTGAACTGGTACCCGGTCAAAATAGCCCCATCAAAAAAAGCTCCAAACAAAAATCTCCCAAAATAATTTCCACTGTCAAAACAGCCTGCCCACAATATATATAGCCCCTGACAAACTAACCCCCTGACAAAAGAGCCTGATCAGGCTGCCCAGAATATGGCCTCTGACAAAGTAACCCAAACAGTACCAGACAGGGGGAGAACTTACCTTGCGGCACACTGCAAGAGGATCTGCCCAAATTTACTTCTAGAGGATCCCTGTATTCAAGGTAATTTTATAGGTACTACTACTACTACTATTTAGCATTTTTATTGCGCTACAAAGCGTACGCAGCGCTGCACTAACATAGAAGAAAGCAGTCCCTGCTCAAAGAGCTTGCAATCTAATAGACAAAAATAAAGCAAGCAAATCAATTAATGTGTAGAGGAAAGAGGAGAGGAGGGTAGGTGGGGGGCGAGTGGTTACAAGTCAAAAGCAATGTTAAAGAGGTAATAATGATAAAACTAGTTTTAGATTAAGAGTTCCAACATAGTCTATTTGGGTAAATTCCTTTGTTAAGTTAAACAGACTGTGTTCAAACTCTTAACTAATACTTTATCAGTGAAGATTTCACTTGTAGTTTATCATCTTTTTTTGTGATGTGTTATTTTTTTCTAGGGGGCTATTTTGTTCTGGGCCATTTTTGCTACAAGGCTTTTTTGTCTGGGCTATTTTCTCAGGGCTATTATGTCAGGGTTCTGCCTGAACCCTTTCAAAGGCAGGTTATGCAGTTGGCCCATAGCCATCCCTTAGGGGTGGAAGGCTATACTTCACTAGATGATGTCTTATCTTCAAACATAAATAAACAGAAGTGACTATTTCACCTGTTGGTCTCCTTCTTTTGCCTTTTGGACCTCACTGTACGTTTTGTTGTTTGCTACCTATGAGCTTCTTCTTCTCCTTGCTTTTGTACAGGGAACTGCATTTTTGTCATAACGGGTACTTGTCTGCATGAAGTAATTTTATGAGATGCAATCTTCAATAGTTTGCTTATTCCCTAAAGTACAAGCTGCAAAATGTGTACACGGACTTCCTATGTGATAGTTTCCAAAAGGAAAACATATATCCTTACTTTCCTTAAAAAAAAAAAAAACCTGGTATAGCATGTGCCTATTTGATACATAAGTTACGTGACCTGTTATATAATTCCTCTCCTTGTGTGTAAACAAAGCTTGCAAAGTTAGGCCTTTAGACCTGACCGTTAAGCAAAATAATACAGTTTTCCTTCAAAAATGGTCTCTCAGACAGTCTGTTTTACATTTAGGAAATTGGAGTTTACTGACAGTCAACGGAAGCCAAAGTCAGCTGAGCGGGAGACAGTGCTGCCTGGAGAAGCCATTGTGAGTCTTTGGGTGGGGAATCTTTCTAGATTTTGCATGATTGCAGCAGAAGTGTCTGGTCTTTCCTGTTAGGGAATTGAAAATCCCACAGCAGGATCAGGATCTAGCTCATCTGAAGACTGAGTCATTTCGGTCAGTGCAACTGGACTTACATATGTATAATATAGAGTTAAGTGTATAAGTCAGCCATGTGGGGTTATTGGATAGACTAAAACTATCATGTAAGCACAGGAGAAGCATAAATTTTATCTACCAAACAAAGGTCATCCTAGAACACCAAGATTTAAGCCTGTAAAATGAATCATCACAGATGTATGTGTGGAAAGATCATATATACAGACTTTCAAAAGGTCTGTACACCTGACTTTAGGAGCTAGGTGCCCAGACTTTTGATTTTAACAATTTAACAACTCTGAACACCTAACCTAAATTTAGGAAACAGTTTAACAAATCTAAAGCTAAAATTAGGCATCTCTGGAAGGATTCTGTAAAGAAGGTAGTAAGAATGTGAATCTATGAGCAGAATACAGGCATATGTGCATGTGTGTACATACGTGTGTAAATGCCAATATTCCAGCCATGTGGTATTCTATTACATGTCTCCTTAAAGCGAGGGGTGTAGTCTGAAGGTGGTGTACACATGGGCGGAGTCTGAGTGGAGCATGGTGGGGTGTAAAGTTGTGTTGTTTGAAGGGGCGGAGTCTGAGTGGAGCGTGGTGGGGTGTATAGTTGTGTTGTTTGAGGGGTGCAGAGTCTGAGTGGAGCATGATGGGGTGCATAGTTGTGTAGATTGAAGCTGGGTGTACACATGGGTAGAGTCTAGGTGGGTATCTCCATTTAGGTATCTCTATTCTATACTGGCATCTGGTACCTATATTCCATTACAGAGTAGCAGCATACCTGCAGTTACAGTAACCGTAGACGTGGCATAACTATGCACATGTAATGTAGATTAGTGCCCACTATGGAGTCTCGATTAAACAGTAATACAAATTTCATATGATCTACATCTCCATTATTGATTACTGTATATCTTTTTAAGTATATTCTTTTATTATATTTCTTCAGACCTGAGAGGTACATCTTGCGTTTAAGAGTCGCCTTGATATTGTTTAATATCCGGTGACTAAATTCATGCCCATCTCTTCATAGGTCGTATGTACTATTTTTTTTTTAATACTATTTTACTCAAAGTAACTTTTCAATTCTCCATAAAAAATGGTATAAATGATTGTACTTAGCTTTATATCAGCTGAAACAGAAGGGCTGTATGATTGCTTGTACTTATGCAGGTACTTCATACGTTAATCTAGGGCTCCACACCAACTAGGCTTTCTCAAGGTATGCCCCTAGACAAATAGAAATAGTAAGCGCTTCTAGGTAATTAGGTTATCACATACAATTAAAACTTTAAACTTTCAGATGATGGTCTGTTACCTTTCTGTCTCAAAAATGAGTATCCACTCCTCATGCAACAGCCACCAACATGGGGAGCGAGAGACTGCACCAGGAAAAAGGCACAGTGATATGCCACAGGGCTTTCAGTATACAGTTAGTCAAGGTATTCACGTATTTATTCTGTTGTTGGATATTAATACTCATATTATCTCTCTCCTAGACTTCTACACCATTTTATGATGGCCGAGCTATTGACCCAAGTAAGTAGAAAAGGTGTAAGAAACATTCAACACCAGCTATATGTTCACCAGTAGTGGTGAACATATAGGGGACTTGTAATGAATTTTCGGAATGTGCCCAGATAGTATCAAGGTGAAAATCAGACTGAACGTGTAAGAAAGGGGAGGGCTGTGAAATATCCAGACAGCAGCAGGGTTCAGCTGTTATCCAGACACATGTATATATTTTTTAAACACAGCTAAAGAGCGCCAGCACCGTCACCGCACTCTCTCTAGATCAGTGTCTATATGCGTAGTGGGACTATGTCAAGCCCCGGAACCAGTATTTAACTTAAGCCAGTCATTGTGCCAATTGAGAATAGAGCTCATGGTATCTTACATATCTGATGGCCTCTTGCCTCTATCATATGAGAAAGCAGTTCGAACAGAGATGAACCACTGGCAATGAAATTGCTTCCCTGAGATTTCTGGTTCATTCTCTTAATATGTCACGTCTTCAATATTGCAACTTCCTCTTCCAAGGTCTCCCCCAATACCAGCTGCACAGACTACAGGGAATTCATAACACTGTACTTTAATTTTACGGTGCTAAAAAATATAATAGTGAAACATAGAAACAGAAACATAGAAAAATGTAGGCAGATAAAGACCATATGACCCTGTCCATCTAGTCTGCCCATCCATGCCATCTACTCTCCTTACCACTCCCTTAGAGATCCTATGTACTTGGCCTAAGTTCTCTTGAATTCAGACACTGTTATTATCTCCACCACTTCCACAAGGAGGCTGTTCCACGAATTTACTACCCTTTCTGTGAATAAATATTTTCTCAGGTTACTTCTGAGTCTATCCCTTTCACCTTCATCCTATGCCCCCTCGTACTAGAGCTTCCTTTCAATTGAAAGAGACTCACTTGCTGTGCATTTATGCTGCATAGGTATTTACATGTCTCTAGTATATCTTCCCTTTCCCACCTTTCTTCCATATTAAGATATTTAAGTATGTCCTGATATGCTTTATGACGAAGGCTACTGACCATTTTAGCTGCCACCCTCTAGACTGACTCTGTCCTGTTTATATCTTTTTGAAGGTGAGGTCACCAGAATTGCACACAATATTCTAAATGAGGTCTCACCAGAGTCTGATACAGGGGTATCATCACCTCCATTTTCCCCACTGGCTATTCCTCTCCCTATGCACCCAAGTATCCTTCTAGCTTTTACCATCGCCACCTTAAGGTCATCACATATGATCACACCCAAGTCCAGCTCCTCTTTCATGCACTAAAGTTCTTCACCCCCTAAACTGTACCATTCCCTCTGGTTTTTGCAGCCCAAATGCATGACCTTGCATTTTTTAGCATAAAATCTAAGCTGCTAAATTTCAGACCATTCCTCTAGGTTCGCTAAGTCCTCCCTCATGTTATCCACACCATCAGGGGTATCTATACTATTGCAGATTTTTGTATCATCCACAAAGAGGCAAACCTTACCATACAGCCCTTCAGCAATATCGGTTATAAAAATATAAAACAAAAAAAAAAAAAGGCCCAAGAACTCAATCTTATGACACTGGTAACATCCTTTTCTTCAGAATGAGCTCAATTTACCACAACCCTCTATCGTCTTCCATTCAACCAATTCCTAACCCAGTCAGTCACTTTAGGGCCCATAACGAGGGCACTCAGTTTATTTATTAGTCATCTATATGTTAATGTGTCAAGGGCTTTGCTATAATCTAAATATACCACATGTAGCGCTCTCCCTCGATCTGACTCTCTAGTCACCCAGTCAAAGAAATTATTCAGATTTGTCTGACAAGACCTGCCTCTAGTGAAACCATCTTGCCACGAGTCCTACAATCCATTGCATTCCAAAAATTTACTATTTTCTGTTTTAAAAGTGTTTCCATTAACTTACCACAGAAGTCAGACCTACCAGTCTGTAGTTCCAAACCTCTTCTTTACTTCTGCTTTTCTGGAGAGGGACCACATCTGCTCTTCTCCTGGCCTCTGGGACCACTCCCAACTCTAGAGAAGCATTGAAAAAGTCAGCTAGCGGAGACGCTAGAACTTCCCTAAGCTCCTTCAGTACCCTCGGATGTATGCTATCCGGCCCCATCGTTTTGTCCACCTCTAGTTTAGCCAGCTCCTCATGAACACAGTCTTCTGAAAATCATTCAGGGACTACCACCCGTCTATTCCTATTTGTGTTTGTTGTCTGTGGTCCTGTTCCCGGCCCTTCAGCTGTGAACACAGGACAGAAACATTTGTTAAGCAATTCCACCTTATCTTTATCAGCGTCTACATATTCCTCCTCTTCACCTTTGAGTCTCACAATGCCACATTTGCAGTTCATGCTATCACTAACATATCTAAAAAATGTCTTGTCACCCCCCCCCCCCCCCCATTTTACCATATTTATTTGCTGCATTTGTATCCCACATTTTCCTACCTCTTTGCAGGCTCAATCTGGCTTATATTATGCCGCAATGGCAATCACCATTAACGGAGTGAGAAGACCAGAGTATTATTACAATTAAGGTACATAGGATATCAAGAAAATTGGAAGTAAAGAAATAGTTAATACATATTAGATATGTAAAATGTAGGATAAAGTATAACATTAAATAATATGAGTGAAATTAAAGTAGCCAAATTAAGGAGTTCAATGTTGATTAGTTATAATACAGATTTGATGGTAAGTCTTTTTTCTTCCATTTGCATTTTTGCTTTCCTGACTACTTTACCTGCTTCTCTTAGCTTTCCCAGATATTGTTGCCTGTCTTCCTCTTTCTGCGATCTCTTGTAGTTTAAAAAGGCTAACCTCTCTTTCTTTACTTTTTCAGATACTACTTTTGAAAACCAAAGTGGCCTCCTTTCCCTCTTACCTTTATTTACTTTACTTACAAAAATGGTTTGTTGCCCTTGCAGTAGCTCCTTTCAGTTTTGCCCACTGCTTTCCAACTTCTTCCAGATGTTCCCATGCAGACAGCAATTCCTTGAGGTAATCCCCATCTGAATAAAGTTAGGGGTTTTTTAAGTCTATCTTCCATACTCCTGTATCAGAGCACTTTGGCTTCCTATCTTCCTTATCCTTGCCAACCAAATCTTGCACTCTGACATTTTATTTGTTTGGATTTTTCTCACACCTTTTTCAGTAGTAGCTGAAGGTGAGTTACGTTCAGGTACAATAGATATTTCTCTGTCCCTGGAAGGCTCACAATCTAAGTTTGTACCTAAGGCAATGGAGGGTTAAGTGACTTGTCCAAGATTTTTGGTCTTCTTTCCAGGGGTATAGGATATTTTAGGGGTTATGGGGGTTTGGATGATTTGGGAGGAGTGTGGAGTGGGAAGGACCAAATGCTTGGGGGTTGGGGTAAAGTTCTGATGCCATGGGGTAGATCGAGGCAATCTGATGTGGTGGGAAGAGGGTGCTGGGAAGGGCTGGACTTCGATAGTGACACCTGCTTCTTATAGCAAACAGTTATTCATACTTAGGGATAGGAATAGATGCCGATGTTTAGGGGGGTTTTTTAACGTGTGAGTGGAGGAGTGGCCTAGTGGTTAGGGTGGTGGACTTTGGTCCTGGGGAACTGAGGAACTGAGTTCGATTCCCAGCACAGGCAGCTCCTTGTGACTCTGGGCAAGTCACTTAACCCTCTATTGCCTACCGCATTGAGCCTGCCATGAGTGGGAAAGCATGGGGTACAAATGTAACAAACAACAAACAATGTGGTTCTACATGGATTCTCCTTGGTAAATGGAAAAGTCATATTGATATGTTAGACCCATGCAAACCGTTCCTTCTCCCCAGCCCACCAAGCCTCCTAGCAATTTGTATGTGGTAACCTTCATTCAGGGTAATTAGCCCCCTTTGTAAAATGGCTTTTACGTATGTTTGCCAATCTACATGTGGAGATGGTCCTAAAATAAGGATTATTGTTTTTAACAACTGCATGATTGCTAAGTAATAGAGAAATTAGTTCTGCACTGCACGTTGTCTTCATTTGAACTGTTTTTATTAAGTTACAGGCATCCATTACCTGTTCAACAGTCAAACGGGTGAGGTTCAGTGGCTAAATTAACCAAGAAACAGAACAATCTACAAAAACATAACTGGCTGACAGACTTTCCAGTTCAGGACTCTCAGATCTTCACATTTATTCATTCTGCTCGAGAATGTATTGTAAGAGTTATAGTAAAAAATGTATTCATCAGTATACACCTATACTAAACATGTCATGCATGTGGAATCTTGATATAGACTTTTGACCATGTTAAACCTCAACCTTTGACATCCTGCATCTTTCCATGTTTGGTCTAGGATTTTGGGATGGCTATAGAATTCCTTCCATGATCTGTCACCGGCTCATTTGAAATCTTTTCATTTGTAGCAGGCAAGACATGCTGGACAGAGTTTCCTCATGGTGCCTTTCTATAAATCCATTCCGAGAATATTTAGTGCCTAGGTCTCAGCTATGGAATGCACCGCCAGCTGTTTTTTGGTTAGATGGTATTCCCCCCTTTCCTTTTGGAAGGTTATATCGCCATTTGTACGGACTGCACTCACAAAGTTACATTCTGCACCTGCTTGAGCTGACTGTGATTTTAATTTGTTTCATAGGGTTGTGACGTCTATATAATCTGCTTAGAGTGAAAGATAACTGGAGTGTGAATAAGTGGAATTAAATAATACAGACAAGATTACTGTTACTGTAATGTAAAGATAGAGCTGTATCAATGCAAACTACCTATACATCCTTGGATTCTCAAAATTGCACACATGCCCAATTTGTATATGCAGTTTAATTGAGTAATGAGCAAATTAGCACCAATTATTAGCTACTATCAATTTGGATTTGCGCACACATCTGCAACTCTGTGTGACCCTGAGCAGGTCACTTAACCCTCCACTACTCCAGGTATAACAATAGTACAATGTACTAGATTGCCAGCCCTCTAGGGACAGACCCAGTACCTGTAAAATGAAACTGTAAACCACTTAGGTCTAAACTCTATATAAATACTGAAATGAATGAATGAAGATGCATGCAATTAAAAAGGAGGCATGGCCACGGGGGAGCATGGGTGGGTCAGGGGCATTCATTAAAGTTGCACATAGTATTGTAGAATTCGGGGGATCTGCGCCTAATTTACACATGAGGATGTACACCAGGTTTCAGTTGGTATAACTCCTTGGACCCAAAGTTGGGCCTGAATCCCAGGGCAATGCACTATTCTATAAATGGCATCCAACGCAGAGCACCATTTACAGAAAAGTGCTCAGTGGGCATTTTTTTTTCAGTTTACAAATTTGGACACCATTTACTGAATCTATTTTATTATGTATTTTATTGCTTTTGTATCCCACATTTTCCCACCTATTTGCGGGCTCAGTGTGGCTTACAATACATTGTGATTGATGGAAGTACAATTTGTTACAATACAATTTTGGGTTACATTGTGAAGAGTTAAGGGAAGACAAAGTCAATTCAGAATATCATTTGGGGATATATCAATGGAGTGCAACAAAGGGAGATGATAAGACGATAGAACAATAGCCTGAGAACGTTAGGGTGTAACAATTTATCTGTGGGTAGAGTTTTAGGTGTGGTGAAAGTATGGGGAGGGGGATCCAGAGGAAGTGTATTGATGCATTTCTATTAGTGTGTATGGACTTCATGTGTTTTGATCCTTATAGTAAATTTTCTCAAAGAGATGAGTCTTCAATATCTTGCGGAAGTCGGTTAATTCGTAGATCGTTTTCAGGTTGCGTGGTAGTGTATTCCAGAATTGCATGCTCATATAAGAGAAGGTTGATGCGTGCAAGTACTTTGTATTTTATGCCTTTGCACTTAGTTTTAGCTATAGACGCTGCTTTTTTTGTTTGTTTTTTAATTTCACTCCAAATATTTAATTATATTTCATGATGTTAATTGTTTTTTTATGATCCAGAACAGTTAGAAAGATTGCTGTTAGATAGGGAAGTGAGATGATGAATGCAGGTGAATAATATATGTTTGCCTTAAAGATTGTCAGGGAAAATATTGAGTATTTTGGATTTCTTATATTTGTTTGCTTTATTTCTCCTTTCAATCCGGTGGTGTGGGCTGTATTGTTTTCCTGTGCTCCTTGTACTGTTTATTCTAATTTGAAATTTCAAAATAGTCTATAGAAATATATAGTTGAGTATTGTGGAGTTTGTCTAATAATTTACCCCTCCCCCCATTTATTAAACCATGCTAGCGGCTGTTGGTGTAGTAATGCTCACACAGCCCATTCACTTTCTTATCATGTAGGGGAGTTAATGAGATCTTAACCTCCGTCATCAGTTTGGATAATCCATACATATGATTATGAGCCAAGGTGATGAACTGTATATCTGTTATTCAAGGTTGAGATCTAAAATATGATACAACCCAATTTCTTACTCAGGAACTTTCATGTATTACCATAATTTATTCTTCCTTACCATGTATTGCACATGATATATATGTTATGCTAAATGTATGTTACCATGTATGTATGCAACTTAACACATTACTACTTGTAATCTGTTATCCGGAAATGGCAACCGCCATTACGGCAAATGTAAGCCACATTGAGCCTGCAAATTGGTGGGAAAATGTGGGATACAAATGCTAAAGTAACAAAAGGTCACGGGAATCACTCCGCTAAGTTATAAACAATAACAGCTTGCAAACAGCGGGTTTTGTATGTCAATTGTGGGACACTGAATGAGAAACAGAGGAGGAGAGGACCTCAGACCAGTGCCACCTTTTCAATCAATAGAATGATAATCATGTGGTCATAATCGCATAATCACTGGTCCTCTACCAACCTCCTCCCTCAATATTTTTTAGTGTGTTTATACTCTATATCGGTGCTAACTGTATCATTAACAAATATCGAGCATCACAGCTACTTAGCTTGCTGCTCCGACCAGGGGCTCCCCAACAGTCCCGTTTCACCACCTGGGGCTTCGTCAGAGGAAGAGCTCCCTGCAACGCCAAACTGTGATAAGCACTGGGCCAGCTAGTAACGTCGTCAAACAAATTTACCAGGTGGCACTGGTCTGAGGTCCTCTCCTACTCTGTTTCTCATTCAGTGTCCCACAATTGACATACAAAACCCGCTGTTTGCAAGCTGTTATTGGATACAAATGCTACAAATAAAAATAAATAAATAAAATAAAGATTAATTCTGTTAAGCAAACTACAAGCAGTTTTCCAAAATTAGGGAAAGAAAAAGAAAGGGAAGCTGCCTTTCCCATATGTATACTCTTCATCTTTGAACGTGATTACAAAAAAAAAGCACACAAAACAGCAACAATCACAAAATATCATAAAATTACAGTAAGAACACATTTAAATATTCATAACAAATCAAAAACTATGTACATGAACAAGAGGTGTGGATACAAGCCACCACAACACCGTTAAACACTGGAGCATTGTAGGATACCATTCACTTACATATTTTTGTGTCTTAAGTGTATAAGTGTGTATTGCTGCAATTTTATGATATTGTGCGTTTTTCATCTTTATCATTTCCTCAGTTATCACACATATTTGATTACCTAGGTAAAGGTTCACGTGAGTCTTTTGGAAGGTAAGTTCAGAAACTTCAATGGTTTAACATGAAAAACAATGGTAGTGATGAGGAGACAAACATACTGAGAAAATAATGCCCATTTTAAAAATAAAGTTTAATAAGGAACTAGAAATCAACAATACAATTGTTTTGACTGAAGGATTGTTCTATGTTTGCAACTACTTTCTGGAAGTCTGCTCCCTTTATAATGTCAATGAAAAATGAACTATGGCTGACCTGGGAAAAGGATCAAAGACCCTGAAAATTGATTACAAATGTAATACATGAATCCAAGTAAAAGGTTTCACCTGAAACTTCTTTGTTGACCTTTATGAGTATTTCTTTAATGCTTACAGTTTATGGTTTTCAACATTTGATATACTGCCATATGGAGATACCGACATAGTTTACAATATTTGTTATAGGCTGGTGAGACAGTAAGATAAGAAAATAAAAGTTCAAAGATAAAGGAAAAATAAAGAAAAGAATTACAATCCATTTCTAGAGCAAGATAAAAAAAATATACAGCAATAATCACATGTCCCAGGTCTTCAAGCTGGTCCTGACAGACTCCCCCTGCTGCCGTGCTTTCAGTGTAATTTGAATATGTCCCTAAATAGAAGGCTTTAAAACCCTTCCTGATCAACTGATGATTACTCCATCCTCAGGTATTATTTCTACTACTACTACTACTACTTATCATTTCTATAGCACTACTAGACTTTTGCATGCATGAGACAGTCCCTGCTCAACAGTCGAGACAAACAGGAAAAATAAGAGATTAGGGAAATACTTATAGTAAGAATGATTAAAACAGACCTCGGTACTGAACAGGAGTTAAAAGCGATCTCAAAAAAGTGGGGTTTTAGCGTAGATTTCAATACGGCCAGAGACGGAGCTGACGAACCAACTCAGGAAGTCTATTCCAGGCATACGGTACAGCAAGATAAAAGGAATGGAGTCTGGAGTTAACAGCGGAGGAGAAAGGTACAGATAAGAGAGATTTACCCAATGAACGGAGTTTCTGGGTAGGGGTGTAGGGAGAGATAAGAGTTGAGAGATACAATGGAGCTGCAGAACGAATGCACTTGTAAGTCAATACGATGAGTTTTAACTGTGTTCGTCAATGAATAGGAAGCCAATGAAGTAATATGAGGAGAGGGCTAGTGTGAGTGTAGCAACACTGGTGGAATGTAAGTCATGCAGTAGAAGTTTGAACAGATTGAAGGTGACAGAGATGGTTTAGTGGGAGACCTGTGAGAAGAAGGTTGCAGTGATCTTAGCATGAGGTGGTAAGAGTATCAATGAAATGTTTTGATGTCCCCATGCATACCTCCTACCCACCCCCATCCTCCCACCCTGTCAGACTGTCAAAGTAATGCTTGGATGTCTCACTCATATATACTATCTGCTACCACATTTGCTTATTTCCGATCTGATGAAAAAGGGCAACCTTCGAAAGCTAATCAAGAAATGTATTAAGTTATGTCCAATAAAAAAAGTATCATCTTATTTTCTTTTCCATGTTTTATTTTGTTTGATTTCTATTGATAACCTTAAGAGTGGACTAACATGGCTACCACACCTCTCTACTTAAGGTAGTGTGTTCAGAAAGGAAGCAGCAAATTTTAGAGGTGTCAAAGACAAAGAAATGACAAATTTTAGCAGTCTGTTGGATATGTGCAGAGAAAGAGAGAGAGGATTCAAAGATGACCCCAAGGTTACGAGCTGACAAGACAGGGAGGATGAAAGTTATTCACAGAAATAGAGAATGGGGGAACAGGAGAGCTGTGTTTAGGGGAAAAGATAAGAAGCTCAATCTTGGTCATGTTTAGTTTCAGATTGTGGTGAGACATCCAGGCAGCAATGTCAGCCAAGCAGGCTAAGACTTGGGCTGGATTCCTGCTGAAATTTCTGGTGTGGAGAGGTAAATCTGAGAGTCATCAGCATAACATGATACTGAAAACTATGGAAGGAGATCAGAGCAGCAAGGGAATAAGTATAGATAGAAAAAAGAAGAGATCCAAAGACAGAGCCCTGAGTTACACCAATAGTGGGATAGCAGTGGAGAAGGATCCACCAGAACATACACTAAAAGTGCGATGGAAAGATAAGAAGAAATCCAAGACAGAACAGAGCCCCAAAATCCAAGTGAGGACAGCATATCAAGGAGTAGATGGTGATCAGCAGTGTCAAAAGCAGAAGATAGATGAGAAGGATGAAGATAGAATAGAAACCCTTGGATCTGGCCAGGAACAGGACTCTGAGGACTTTAGCAAGGGATGTTTCAGTTGAATCTAAACAGCGAAAGCCAGATTGTAGTGGATCAAGAATAGCTTAAGATGAAAGAAAGTCAAGACAATGGCAGTGAACAGCACATTCGAGTAGTTTGGATAAGAAAGGAAGGAGGGAGATGGGACAATAGTTGAAAGGGCAGATAGGATCTAATGAAGGTTTTGCTGAGTAGATGAGTGAGAATGGGACCAGAGGAGCAGGTTGTGAGTTTGGAGGAGGAAGGATGATGTGCAGTTTCCTCTTCAGTAAAAGTCAGTGGTCTTCATCATGAAGCATACGGGGACAGACTTAAAGATCTCAATTTGTATGTTTTGGAAGAAAGGCAGGAGAAGGGAGCTATAATAAAGATGTTTAAATAGCTACATGGCATAAATGCACAGGAGGCGAGTCTCTTTCAATTGAAAGGAAGCTCTGGAATGAGAGGGCATAAGTGTATTTACTTATTTTCAAAATTTCTATTCTGCACTAACTTTGGAATTCTAGGTGGATTACAACAAACATACACAATTCATAACATACACAACGAAATATACAAACTATAAAATAGACACAAAATGGTCAAAACCAGTAATTACTATAGTTCAAAGGTTCATAAAGCGAGTTCTTGATGGTCATTCACTTAAACTGAAGGCCTGACCAAACAAAAAGGTTTTTAAAGCAACTTTAAATTCCTTCAAGTCCTTCAGGGAGCAGATTTTCAATGGTAAGTTATTCCACATTTTAGGTCCTGCAACATAAAAAATAGGTGTCCGATTCGCCTGAAGACATATTACACGAAAAGAAGGCACATTCAGTAGATGTTGCCAGACATAAAGATCACGATGGCCAGGGCTTTTTTTGAGGGGGTACTCGGGGGTACTGAGTACCGGCATCTTTTCCATAGTGTGCTGAAATTGGCCCATGGTCCCCAAGTTTTAATGAAAGAGCTCAGGCTCTACACACCAATTGGTGTAGAGCACCAATTCTGCCTTGTCATAGATTCTGTGACTGGTTGCAGGGGTCATGGCTATTGTGGGGTGAGTCCCTCAGTGATCACCTCATCCCTGAAGGGTGGCCTGACATTTGAGTACTGGCACCTTTTTTGCTAGAAGAAACACACTGACGATGGCTGATGTAAAAGTAGGATCTTATATCATATCCAATTGGAACCAACATAATGCAATCAAAACAGGAGTATTGTGATCTCTTCTCTAATGCCCCGTAATCAACCTGGCAGTAGCATTCTGTGCTATCTGTAAGGATTTCAAAGAGCATTTAGAAACACCCACTAAAAAGCTGTTACAATAGTCAAAATGAGGACAAACAACACTTTGCAACTACCATTCTAAAATTGTAATCTGTGCTCTAGTTTAGTTCACTATTTTTATTAGTTTATGTGGTAACCTGACTTGGTTACAGGACCTCACAGGCACATGCAGACTGCAGAGTAAAGTCAAAGGAAAAGCTTTATCAGTGAACAAGTAATCAAAGCAATACAGTCTATTCCCCCATCACAGGCTCCATGCAGCCCCGAGCAACAAACACAATAACATTTACTTCATTCTCTCTATAGCAGTTCCACTTTCTTCAGTACAGTTCCAGTTAATCAGACATAAGTCCAGGCCTGGTTCCAACTAGGACACTCAGGACCTGGTACTCCTTTACCTTTGCAGTCTTCTGTTCCTTCTCATGCAATCCCTGGGCTTCTACAGGGTGCAAACCTCTGAGCTAGGGCCAGGCCTTACTTCCCTGGGACTCCCCCACAGGTACTACAGCCCAGCCAACACTTTAGGGAGGATTCCTTCACTTGCCTCCCTCCAGGAGATATCTGCAATTGGTATCTCTCTCCCGGAGACCTTTTGTGTCAGGGCCTCCCCAATCCACTCTGTGCCAGAGCATTTAACCACCTCCTAGGCTGAGCTCCACCCTTCTGACTCAGTCTCTGACATAACAGCTTAGCGCCACCTACTGTAAAGTGACTAAACTGCAACCTCAGTGAGGGAGTGTTCTAAGGGATATCTACCACTATACTACTCACTCCCTCACAGTTTATTATTTTTGTTCTGCACTAATCCATTATCATGGTACCAAGGCAGATACAGAAAACTACAGAAAGGGTGGGGAGTGCATAGAACAGCTTCCCAACATGGAGGAGACAATGACCATCTGAATGTAGGAAAGCATGGAGGATCCCTGAGGGAGAGGAAGAGATTATAGAGTTGAGCAGACTGGATGGGCATATGCCTCCCGATATTCAAAATCATTCAACTGGCCAGGAATGGTACCTGGCCGGTTAAATGCTACTTAGCTGGCTATCCGGCGATATTCAGCGGGAGACAATATCTCCAGTTAGTGGCTAACAGATATCGGGTGATATAACCAGCTGTCGATTTTTAGTGTGGGTTTGTTGGCCATTTTTCACCACATGTATGCCTAGAATACCTTTGGCCTATTTGAACTTAACCAGCCAGCACTAAATATCAACTTGGCTGGTTAAGTTCAAACCGGCCAAAAATAAACCAAATATTCAATGTCAGTCACCAAAAAAAGGTCTGGCATTGAATATCCAGCAATATCGCTGGCAGGAGAAGTTGGCTGGGCTAATTCCCAAGATCTGAATATCTGCCGCCATCTCTAAATTGGAAAATACTTGGAAAAGTCAACATTTAAAGCAGACGTTTTAATTTTACTGTGAAGAAAGTGTGATACCCCAACTCTACAGGTTAGTTGTCCCTTACGTTGACAACTGTAAAGTGATCAATATAAGGAAAGCTAATTCTATGGGTCCTGGGGACATTCCTATGTGCATGTGTGTTATGGACTCGTCTTCAAGCTAAAAACTACATTCCCATCTGGGTGCATACGTTAATTTTATATATTACACAACCAACAAAGACAAACTGATATTCCGAGACAAGTACAGCTGTATCAAATTATGTGATACACATGTGGAAGGCAATTTTATAAAACACATTGATGACATGTTTATTTCATTAGAACAATGGCATTTATGTGAGAATGTGTGCACCTGTGTATATGCTAAAATTTAATCCAAACGCTATTCTGTAAACACCTGTATGTTACGTAGCGCGTGTTTTAAAGATAGGCGTATGCATAGGTGAGACTGGGCAGAGCACGAGCAGCACTCACATTTGCATACATATCTCTGGAACTTAGGTAAACACGTATGCAAGCTCCATCGCTGATATAAGAGCTGGCACCTAAGTTACAGGCAGCTATTTTCACTGAAACGCTAGAACAGGTTCCTACCAGGTATTCAGTTAGAGAATTACCCCCGTCCCCTTAACTAGAGTAATTCCTGGTCCTGTCACAGGATATCATATCAAAGCATTCGTGGCATAAAATACAAAGAAAAGCCATAGAAAACTGGCTGATCGTGTTACAAATTTTTCCAGATCTTAAATGTTGTTGTATAAAGCAAATTGTATCGAGTCCCAAATCATAAGCAGTTTGTACAAAGGAACAGCTCAGGGACTATTGTCTATGGAGAGTTTTCTTTCTGTACTTTATAACCACATAAACCACGTTTTCTTGCGTAACTATAGCAGCTTTCCAAGTTTGTAACCAAACAGTAACATCACCATCTAGTGGCCACACATGAGATGCTTTTCATATGCAATATTTTTTGTATTATTCACATCTTTACCTTCTCTGCAATCCTCCTCACCCACACTTCCCTTTTTCTCACAATACATTATGAAACTTAAACTTACTAAAAGGTAGTAACAAAACAGGTTACAGCATTATTACAATCATAACGTAACACCAGCTCACAACTTTATCCCCTTCCTAGGATGTCCCACTGCTCTGTTGGGATGTCTGTGTGACCAGTCTACTAGGAAAGCTGGCTCCTCCTACATCCAAATGGCTTGATTTTGGGGGGGGGTTTTTCACTTGGATATTTGTTTTTCTAAATGGTCCAAAAAGATAGATGTACTAAGCACAATAACATCTAGGAAATGGTCATTTTCACAGAAAAAAAAGATAGACGTGTTTCTGGTTTGAAAATGGTCATTTTCACTTCTTGATTGTTGGACATTTTCAGCAAAACGTCCAAAGTCAAATTTAGACATCATATCGAAAATGCCCCGTACGTAACTTTGTAAGTCTAAGTGCTTTGAAAATGAGCCCGCTATATTGCACCCAAAATTGTTTAGTTTAAAAATAAATTGTCTTTTCATCATTTCCTTAGAATGGAGACAGTTGACTCTGTGGTGTTGTTTGACCTAGTTTTGGTCCCTGAACCTGCGTTCAAAACGAGGTACCTTGTCGGACCCGTAACTTCAATCTTCAGTGCTCAGATAAGTGCATTCTAGTGGCACCTTTCATTGACTACTATTACACATTTATTGAAAGAAGGACTTTTTCAACATTGCACTGCTATACGACTGATTTATTGGACAGTGATATATTGAGACCTATGAGGTTTATTTGTGTCTAGTAATGCTACAACACTGAAACAGTGGAGGTTCCACTGTAAGCACATCCAAGGACATGGATTATTGAGACCAAGTCAGCACAGCTTTTGTGTGGGGAAATCTTGCCTGACCAATTTACTTCAATTCTTTGAAGGAGTGAACAAACATGTCCATGCTACGGCGGGTCCCAGGTGTATCCGAAGCTGAAAAAAATAAGCCTGCTGACAGACTTTGGGTCCACGTCCTAAATTTCTGTGCTTTTCCCCTCTCTTTATGATCTGCCCACTTACTCCTCCTCCCTAACCCTGTCCTTTCCCTGTTGAGTCTTCACCACTGCCGTTTTGCCTCCTCTATGCTGGTGGGACCTGTGTCTGCCAATGATGTCTCTTTACTGCTCTTCTGCCCTGTTCTTCATGGTGTGAGTAAAGTCCCATGAATCTGTTTGGTGGTGGCACATGTGCAAAGGGATGATTATGGATGGACCCTCTCCCAAAGACACTATTGCTTGCGTTACATATCTAGACATTTGAATCAGACTATGCCCTGTGTGCACCTGTCTTTTTTCACAAGTGTGAGTCCTCCGTGCCAAGACACATTTACACCATGTGGTTTATCTTCACTGTTGTAAATAATTCCAATACAGTGCAAGAGTTCTGGCAGTGGCCAACAGCAGCTCAGATCTCCTGAATATATTAGCACAGCTTCAGTTAATTCCTAAGGTAGTTTCATTCCCCCACCTCCAACCTTTGTGGCTTCTCTTACTGCAAAACACACTTCTGTTTGCTGCATCAGTCACAAAAGTAAACTGGAAGCCTATGACTTAAGCACAAGATGGTGCTACACACCAAGCTGAGCATCTTATAAGCAGTTAAGTGCAACTATTTTTGAAATATAAAATGATCCTGTTATATTCTCAAGTCAGTTAAAGAGCTGCATTTAGTATTGTGATCAAGCAATTCTTCCCACAGTTGATATTTGATTTCTGATAGTGTAGTGTTCCAAAAAATTGGTATTGCAACATTAAAACATTTTGACCGCTTGAATACAGCAGATGATCTGTTTAACACATCCATTTTCTGCATATGCTCAAGCACCATACAGTATAATACACGCAGAATGCATTGCTATTCTGACAAATACAGGCCTGACCCTGCTTAGCTTCCAAGATGAGATGAGATTGGGCTCACTCAGGGTGGTCTGCCCATAGGCTATCAAACACCTATGTAATCCCCTTGGAAAACCGACAATTGAGTTAAGTCTGGGTGAGTTTCCCCCAGGGAATTACTAGATCATGGCTGGCTCCTAATCATGGTTTGAAAGGAGTGATGGGAATGGCTGTCAGCTGAGGGGAGGGATATACCCAGCCCATTCATATGTGGAGAATGCATCTTGGTACAGCTTTGTTGATGTGATATGAGAGAAAATGGTACTTTAATGTTGGGGGAGGGGTGATGTGAGATAAAACTGTCTGCCATTTTAAGCACAAGATCTTTGGTTGCCCAAACCCCTACTATGACCTGTAAAGTTTAGATATTGAAAGATTGAATAAGGGCTGCCAAGAGACTCGGAAACAGATTAAACAGAAGAGGGGAGAGGATTGAGCCCTAAGGGACCCTACAGTGGGGGAGAGACAGAGTAACAACCTGGAAATAGCGGTAAGAAAGGAAAGAAGTAAACCAGGAGAGTGAGAATAACCTCCTCCCCCAATGAGTGGAATAGGGAGCAACCTGTATGGGCCAGTGGGTGAGAGGAACCGCACCGCCAGGGAAGAAAAATGGACAGGGAGGTCCAATCCTGCATAGAGTCTGGCAGCTGGATAAAAGCCCAGTGGGACACTTGACTGGCAAGGAAACAGATAAGCTGCAGCCCTTGGTTGTCCTGCTGGATGGGATGGGCTTGAGAGAAGAGCCAAGTGGACATTTGATGAGACTGAGCAAATATCATCTGATCAGTGCCCTGTGATTGTCCCAGAGGGAATGAGAGTACATGACTCCGTGGTGTAGCTACAGGGGGCCATGGGGGCTTGGGCCCCCTTAAATTGGCTCTGTGCCCCTGGTTTGGCTGGTGGGGTCCCCAGCCCCTGCCAGCTGAAGCTTTTGTCCAGCGCTGGTCTCCGGCGCCACCGCATTGCCTGCTCTGCTCTCTCTTCCCCTCATATCCCATGCCCCACCTTTAATCACATGATTTATCATGAGATTAAAATTTTTAATTGCATGATTAATCACGATTACAAATTTTAAACCAAATGTAGCCCTAAAAATGATTAAAGTGTAAACTTAGACAAGCCGAACGAGCCTGGCAAGGTTGTCCTTCTAGACCAACCTTAGAAATATAAAATCTACAATTGCAAACTTATATAACAGCTAGGTTAAATGCAAAGGAAACATATTTTATCAAAGTGATTGAAGATGCCCCTTCAGAATCAAGAGAGTTATTTGCTGTAGTGTATAGACTGACATCTCAGCCCAAATCGCAATCATCCATAATAACATCCTTATCCTGTGGAGAATTTGCTGATAGCTTTCAAGGAAAAGTACATGATATAGTTGTCCAATTTAGTGAAGTGGAACAACTCACAGATATTTTTCAGCCAGTGTCTGATAGTAAATATATGGTCCAAATTTGAATTAATAAACAATTAACTTCAATTTTTGCTCATCTTAATAACTCTGTCAATTAGATGACAGGCATCCCTCAACTATCAAAGCCCTGAAATATCCATTTATAAATGTGTTTGTGGAGATAGTTAACAAGTCATTGAAAGAGGGATTATGCCGGTAAGTTTTTAAAAGCTGCTGTCAGATTGTTGATCAAAATTGAGACATTCGATTCATATGTTGTGAGCAATTATAGGCCAATTTCTTCTCTTCCATTTTTTTGCTAAAATGATTGAAAAGGTGGTTTTCCTTCAATCAATTTGGGTTCAGGGAACATCATGATACAGAGACACTTCTTATGTCATTACCTAATCCAGTCAAAGCAGGCTTTGATAAAGGCAACAATTTTCTGTTATCACCTTAGACATTTTGGCAGCATCTGACACCATCGATCATAACGTTTGATTTAATCGATTTCAAGCAATAGGGTTAGGAGGAAAAGTCTTGAAATCGTTTCAATCTTTTCTCACAGAAAATAAAATTCTGCATTATAAAGGCTGACAGAAGATCTGATGAGATGAAGTATAGAACAGGAGTCCCTGAGAGCTCCTGTCTTCTTTTTTTTAATTAACTCCACTCATTATTTTACAGACCTCTATCATTATCTCCCCTTAGCTGCCTTTTCTCCAAGCTCAAGAGCCCTAGCCGCTTTAGCCTTTCCTCATAGGGAAATATCAGAGTATGAATGTTACGTAAACAGTTGAAGACTTATCTATTCAAAAAACACGTGCTAAGGAATGAGGAACAACGAGTACAGCACCCAATGCCATGTTTTTCTTGAAACACTCCTAGTCTAAAATGTCTTGAGCCTAAAATGTAACAATATATTTGATGTCTTGATGTAAGTCGCGCTGAACTCAGTATGGGAATGCTTGTGACTAATAAGAAATAAAGTAAAATTTTTAAAAAGTAAAAGTTATTCAAAGTTGTTAAATCACAAGAGCATTGTGAAAAATTGCAAGTGCATCTTACGAAACTGGGAGACTGGGCATCCAAATGGCAGATGACTTAATGTGAGCAAGTTCAAAGTGATGCATGTGGGAAAGAGGAACCCAAACCATAGTTACATGATGCAAGATTTCACATTAGGAGTCACCACCCAGGAAAAGGATCTAGGTGTCATCTTTGATATGTTGAAATCCTCTGCTCAGTGTGTCAGTGTGTGTAGCGCTATAGAAATGCTAAATAGTAGTAGTAGTAGTAGTAGTAGTGTGTAGTGGCAGCTAAGAAAACAAATAGAATGTTAGGAATTATTAGGAAAGGAATGAAAAACAAAACTGAAAATGTTATAATGCCTTTGTATCACTCCTCGAATACTGTGTGCAGTTCTGGTCATATCATCTCAAAAAATATATAGTGGAATTAGAAAAGGTACAGAGAAGGTCAACGGAAATGATAAGGGGATGGGACGACTTCCCTATGAGGAAAGGCTAAAGTAGCTAGGGCTCTTCATCTTGGAGAAAAGATGGCTCAGGGGAGATATGATAGAGGTCTATAAAGTAATGATTGGAGTGGAACGGGTAGACGTGAATCGCTTGTTTACTCTTTCCAAAAATGCTAGGACTAAGGGGCACGCAATGAAGCTACAAAGTAGTACATTCAAAACAAATTGGAGAAAATATTTCTTCAGTGAATGTGTAATTAACCTCTGGAATTTATTGCCAGAGAATGTAGTAAAATCAGCTAACTTAGCAGGGTTTAAAAAAGGTTTGGCTAGCTTCCTAAAAGAAAAGTCCATAAGCCAGTATTAAGATAGTCTTGGGAAAATCCACTGCATATTCTAGGATAAGCAGCATAAAATCTGTTTTACTGTTCTGAGATCTTGCCAGGTCCTTGTGACCTGGATTGGCCACTGTTGGAAACAGGATACTGGGCTTGATGGACCCTTGGTCTGTCCCAGTATGTCAGTGCTTATAGTCTTATAATCCTATTCCTGTGAGATTGCAAGGAGTTGAAATGAATTGGAGAGACTGTCTTTACAGAACCCATTAATGAAACAGGACTTCTGGCACTTAATAAAAAGAGGAGAAAACAGCTGTTATGGGCAGATGGAGCATTTTTTGGTCCATAATGGTAAAATGCATAGCATTTGATTAAATGCTTTCACAGTCCCCGGCAATTGAGCCTGCTTTAATTCAGCTGTCATAAATCTACATTTCACTGGTTGAAACTAATCAGCTATATGAAAGATCCATGTTTCATTTGCATCACCCTTGTAACTTAATTATGGTTGATTTAAAGTTGGCACGGGAAAACAAAAGGAATTATTCTTTCCACTGGAGCAAGAAATCTTGTGAGTGGGCACACATGGCAGGATGAGCCAGGCAGGCATTCCTTTACTGTCCACTCCATTCATCTTGTTTAGGATTTGGCCCACACACTGCCGTCCTAAAATATGCAGTGGGAGTTTGCATTCCTGTTTTAGACTTATATAAACACAGATCAGGTAAAATAAACTAGAATCTTATTCAGTTATGATACCTTTTATTACAGCAATGAAGAAAGCTACAGCAGATGAACATTCAAATGAAGCCATTCACAGTGGGAACCAAAATGTACCATCTTAAAATGCAGTGGGATTACGGAATGAGTTGAATGGCTAATTGCAAAATAAAAGCCCTTGGATTCACTCCAAACGTTGTAAAATGGGGAGGGGGGTAGATTTAGCACATGCCTTTCGCAGTAGCTGAAGGTGAGTTTCATTTGACTACAGTATGCATTTCCAAGCCCTGGAAGACTTGCAGTCTGTTTTGCAGTGTCAGCGGAACTGGAATCCTGGAATCTCTGGTTATCAACCTGCTGTTCTTAGGTCTCTCTTTCATGCAAATACTGGAATATATATGTTCATGAGAAACTTTAATGCCAAAAATTCATCTGTTAACCTGATGAAAACATTTCTCTTAAGACTTGTACAGGAGCCTCACATGAAATAAGTCTTCATAACCTTTCTTGTTCATCTGTAGACAGTGCACACTGTTATTTAGTGGTTTACCATGACCGCAAACACATTTAGATCTCTAGGGGGCAGTGTCTTAGAAACATAGAAACATGACGGCAGATAAAGGCCATATGACCCATCCAGTCTACCCATCCTCTGTAACCCCTAATTCTTCCTGTTCCTAAGCGATCCCACATGCTTATCCCATGCCTTTTTAAAATTCTGGAACAGTCCTCGACTCCACCACCTCCACTGGGAGGCCATTCCACGCCTCCACCACCCTTTCTGTGAAATAATTCTTCCTTAGGTTACTCCTAAGCCTATTCCCTCTTATCTTTGTCATACGCCCCCTCATTCCAGTACTCTCCTTCAGTTGAAAAAGGCTCTCTTCCTGTACATAAATGCCCTTGAGATATTTAAATTTTTCTATCATGTCTCCTCTCTCCCTCCTCTCTTCCAGCGTATACATGTTGAGGTTCATAAGCCTGTCCCTATAATTTTTGCATTCAAGACTGCTTACTAATTTCATAGCCGCCCTCTGGACCGACTCCATCCTGTTTATATCTTTCCGTAGGTGCGGTCTCCAGAACTGCACACAGTACTCCAAATGAGGCCTCACCAGAGACTTATACAACGGCACTATCACCTCCTTTTTCCTGCTAGTCATGCCTCTCTTTATGCACCCAAGCATCCTTCTGGCTTTGGCTGTCACTTTTTCTACCTGTTTGAAAGCTTTAAGGTCATCAGACACAATCACCCCTAAGTCCCGCTCTTCCTTCGCACACTGAAGCACTACACCCCCCTTTACTGTACCGTTCCCTCGGAATTTTGCGACCCAAGTGCATGAGCCTGCATTTTGGGGGATTAAACCTTAGTTGCCAAATATCGGTCCATTCCTCTAGCTTTGCTAGGTCCTTCCTCATGTCATTCACACCCTCCAGGGTGTCCACCCTGTTGCAGAGTTAAGTATCATCCGCAAAGAGACAAACCTTACCAGACAGCCCTTCTGCAATATTGCTCACAAAGACATTAAAAAGAGCCAGCCCTAGGGCCGATCCCTGCGGTACTCCACTGACGACATCCTTTTCTTCAGAGCAAGCTCTATTTACCAACCACCCTCTGTCTCCTACCATTCAACCAATTTTTTACCCAGTCAGTTACTCTAGGTCCCACACCGAGGGAACTCAATTTACATAAGTACATATTGCCATACTGGGAAAGACCAAAGGTCCATCGAGCCCAGCATCCTGTTTCCAACAGTGGCCAATCCAGGTCACAAATACCCGGCAAGATCCCAAAAATGTACAAAACATTCTATACTGCTTATCCCAGAAATAGTGGATTTTCCCCAACTCCATTTAATAACGGTCTATGGACTTTTCCTTTAGGAAGCCATCCAAACCTTTTTTAAACTCCGCTAAGCTAACCGCCTTTACTGCATTCTCTGGCAATGAATTCCAGAGTTTAATTACACGTTGAGTGAAGAAACTTTTTCTCAGATTCGTTTTAAATTTACTACATTATAGCTTCATCGCCTGCCCCCTAGTCTTAGTATTTTTGGAAAGCATGAACAGACGCTTCACATCTACCCGTTCAACTCAACTCATTATTTTATAGACCTCTATCATATCGCCCCTCAGCCGCCTTTTCTCCAAGCTGAAGAGCCCTAGCCACGTTAGCCTTTCCTCATAGGGAAGTCGTCCCAATCGCCTTTATCATTTTTGTCGCCCTTCTCTGCACCTTTTCTAATTCCACTATATCTTTTTTGAGATGCAGTGACCAGAATTGAACACAATATTCGAGGTGCGGTCGCACCATGGAGCGATACAAAGGCATTATAACATCCTCATTTATCAGTCACCTGTGCGGAACCGTGTCAAAGGCTTTGCTGAAATCCAAGTATAACACATCAAGCGCCCCTCCCACATCCATCTGTTTGGTCACCCAGTCGAAGAAGACAGTCAGATTTGTCTGACACGATCTGCAGCTAGTGGTCTGTAATTCCCAACCTCCTCCTTACTTCTGCTCTTGTGCAAAGGAACCACATCCGCCCTTCTCCAGTCCACCAAGACCACTCCAGTTTCTAAGGAAGCATTGAAGAGGTCCCTCAGCGGAGCCGACAGAACTTCTCCAAGTTCCTTAAGCACCCTTGGGTGTATCCCATCAGGCGCTATTGCTCTGTCTACTTTTAGTTTGGCAAGCTACTCATGAACACAGTCCTCCGTAAACGGGTCTTGGTCTACCATACATCCATCCCCTTTAGCCTTTGCTTTCTGCAGCCCTACCCTCGGTCTTTCATTCGTGAACACAGAGCTAAAATGCTCGTTAAGCAGTTCATCTTTATCCTTATCATCTTCCACATATTTCTCTCCCTCAGCTTTGAGCCTCACAATGCTATTATGGCCCTTCCTCTTGTCACTTATATATCTGAAAAAGGTCTTGTCTCCCAATTTTACCGTACTAGCTATCTTTTCCTCCATTTGCCGCTTCGCTTTCCTGAATGGCATGCACCGAACACGTGCATGCCATGACAGGGCAAGCTGATTATGATCTCAATTACTCAAATAGATTGGGATTACCAATGCAGTATAGTAACTAAGTAAATGTAACTTGTTACTGTACTTGTAAATGTTTTGTCACTTTTACTTGTAAAGTAGTACAGGAAACATTTGTTACTTTTAGTGAAGTAATAATTTCACCGATTATTACTAATTTTACATAGTTGCCCGTGATGCCTGTAGTTAAACGTAAAGCACAAGAGAGAAGTAAATGACGACTCCTCAGTGAGCTAAATAAAGCAAAACCTGGCACAGGATTTTGCTATTGCAAACCTTGTCACGCAAACAGTGGATCAACTCATCTTCCATTTTGCTGATCAGTGAATATAACCTAACAGAACATTAGTGCTCATTTTTGAAACAGAAAGATGTCCAAAAACAGTCAAAAAGCAGCATTTGGATGAATTTCTTCTCAGATCATCCAAATCAGTATTTTGGAAACCTATTTTGCAGACGTTTATCGATGCAATTCATGTGCAGTGTGTCCAGATCACAAGGGGGTGTATTGGGATGTTTCAGGGGTAGGCTTAGGGCGTTCCTAACACTTGGACATTTTACAGCCATAATGAAACTTAAACATTTTGGTCTAGACCTGTTTTTAGAATGAATAAGGAACAAAGAGGTGCCCTGAATGACCAGATGACCACTGGAGGGAATCAGGGATGACACCCCGTACTCCCCCCCCCCCTCTAATAAAAGTATTACGTATCAGCCTCTATAACACCCACAATGAGAATCAAACACACATCCCCTGCATTCGGGGTACACAACCCTAACCCCTATGCCAAACACATATCTGACAAAGAAGTGTTCAAGGACAATACACTGACCACAGAGGGCTGTCACAGCACCAGTTGCCCCCCCAAATAGATGGTCTCTCATTGAATTCACCATTGTCAGCTCCCAAGTTCAGTATGCTGCCCTCTGAGACATCCTTCAAGGCTCAAGCTGGGGGCCCCTGAAATCTCTACATTATAGTAAGCTCCCAATGCTCCCCTTATGGAAACTCCCACCTATGTGTACATTTCCTCCCGCCCGGGTACCCCCAAAGTATGGCCATGAATCACAGAGTGATGAGCAGCCATTGCTATCAGTGAGGGCCTTAAAACAGCTAGTATGAGTATCCCACAGATAGATGCCCCCAAACCTAGGTTTCCCACCTTGATGTCTGTAAACTGCCTTTCTCCTGGGGGTCCCAGCAGAGGTGGCCAGAAGGATGGGCAGCTCTGACAGATCCCCTGCCATCTCCCAACCAGCTGTAGGACACATAGAGGCATATTTTCAAAGCACTTTGGGAGGCTAAGTTCCATAGGTTTCTATGGAACTTTGGGAGGCTAAGTGCTTTGAAAATGAGCCTCATAGTCATGGGGATACCCACACACCCAGATCCATGACAAAAACAGTAACAATGGCCCCATCCATACTAAATCCCAGCCAGTTCCTGCTCACCAAGGGGCCCCCAGCAGAGCCAGAACCTATCTTGAGAGCCCAAAGGCAGACAACCCCTTTGATATCATTGCCTCTGGGGTTCCCTGCTGTGTCATCTCATTAGTGTTACACCTCAGACATGTCTCGCAGGTAACCTCCAGTTGTCCCTGTCCCTGGCTTTACCACTACACAAGCCCTACATGATGTGTTGATCTCAGCTGCAAACCTTTCACATACACAGGCAGGGGTGGCCCAAGGCAAGATGCTGCCTGAGGTGAATCTAAGATGCCGCCTCCCTGGGCCGACATACCGCATATTTGCATATTTTGCATCTCATTACTACCTAACCTGCAACGACTTAATTATCACTGTGGTATTTTTAGTTAAGTAGCATTAAGGCTCTTTACATTGTGTTAAGGGCCAAATAATGCGTATTAAGACCCTAATGCTGCTTGATGACCCCCCCCCCCCCCCCTTAAATCTACTCTCTGTTTTCTATCTTTTAACCAGTTTTTAATCCACAGTAGGACACTACCTCCTATCCCATGACTCTCCAATTTCCTCTGGAGTTGTTCATGAGGTACTTTGTCAACCATCTTTTGAAAATCCAAATACACAATATTAACCGGCTCACCTTTAGCCACCCCTTCCAAGAAATGTAGTAGACTTGACTAAACCCACTTCGGTGTTGTTTTGTTAATCCATGCCTTCATATATGTTCAGTAATTTTGTTCTTTATAACAGTCTCTACCATTTTGCCCTGCACCAACATCAGGCTCACCAGTCTATAATCCAGATTACCTCTGGACCCCTTTTATTAAAAAAAAAAAAAGATTTAAACTTTTTTCTAAGAGATGCCTTATTAAGCTCATACTGAGGGTCTTAAATTACAAAGTCCTGGGTATTACCAGGCCACTTAATGTCAGAAAGATCTGCAAGTGATTTGAAATAGCCCATCCAACAATCTATGATCTGAATGCAGGGCATTATTTTTCTGAGAGTCATTCTGTGTTCCATTTGTAAGGTTATATTAACCTTCTAAATTAATCAATCATTCTCTTATAATCTTTAACCTAAGCTCCATTTCAACTGTGGTCTTTAGAGGTTTAAAGTCCATGACTGAATGTTCAAAATTCTTCTCCAATTTGTTTTCCAAGTGGAACCAGATGCAGTACGTAAGTGACGTGATGTAATCGGAGAAACAATGAAACTTTCGGGAATTTGAATATCCAACTATCAATCATTCTATATAATAAGTTCATCTGAAATGTTGCCAGAGATGAGTAAATCTTTATGTCATTCAGCTCTTATTGCTTGTTCTTCTAGTACTGAATCAGCACTATATTATCCATTTGTAATAGTATAAAGGGATTGCTTATTAGTACTTATTACATACTTCATTATGGTGCTTATTTCAGAAGAACTATTCACAATTTATACATTTAATTCCTGGCACATAAGCATCTATCTATGAAAAATGTCTATAATCCGTCTTCAAGAAGCTGCTTAAATTGCCAATATGCCCATATGGCAAGAGGTGTGTGGTTAGATGGGATGCGATGCACACAGATGTACATTCCCATTTTAAAGGGGAGTGCACATCCCCAGCCTGCCTATCCGACATTGCTGCCTGGATGTCCAACCGTCACCTGAAACTAAACATGGCCAAGACGGAACTTATTGTGTTCCCACCCAAACCCACTTCTCCTCTCCCTTCACTCTCTATCTCAATTGATAACACCCTCATCGTCCCTGTCTCATCTGCCCGCAACCTTGGTGTCATCTTCGACTCCTCCCTCTCTTTCTCTGCGCACATCCAGCAGATAGCCAAGACCTGTCGCTTCTTCCTCTATAACATTAGCAAAATTCACCCCCTCCTCTCCGAGCACACCACTCGAACTCTCATCCACTCTCTCATTACCTCTCGCCTTGACTACTGCAACTTACTCCTCACCGGCCTCCCACTTAGCCATCTATCCCCCCTTCAGTCCATCCAGAACTCGGCCGCACGTCTTATCTTCCGCCTCAACCGATATACTCATATCACCCCTCTCCTCAAGTCACTTCACTGGCTTCCGATCAGATACCGCATACAGTTCAAGCTTCTCCTACTCACCTACAAATGCACTCGATCTGCAGCCCCTCCTTATCTCTCTACTCTCATCTCCCCTTATGTCCCCACCCGTAACCTCCGCTCTCTTGACAAATCCCTCCTTTCAGTACCCTTCTCCACCACCGCCAAATCTAGGCTTCGCCCTTTCTGCCTCGCTTCACCCCATGCTTGGAACAAACTCCCTGAGCCCATACGGCGGGCCCCCTCCTTGCCCATCTTCAAATCCTTGCTCAAAGCCCACCTCTTCAATGTCGCCTTCGGCACCTAATCACTACACCTTTTCTCAGGAAATCTAAACTACCCCACCTTGACATTTCGTCCTTTAGATTGTAAGCTCTTCTGAGCAGGGACTGTCCTTATTTGTTAATTTGTACAGCGCTGCGTAACCCTAGTAGCACTCTAGAAATGTTAAGTAGTAGTAGCAATATGGCTGCCTGTGACTGCTAGCACATGGGGGCACTGCCATGCACTGCTTGTCAGGAATGTCAGTTAGCAAAGCTGAACTTACTGAGGAGTCGGTACATGAAACCCACTACTGGCAGATGGTGTGCCACAGAAAGGCAGTATATCAACTCCCATTACCCTTATACAAAAGTCCTTTTCATTTCTGTTTCCAATGAATGCAGATATCTATAGACTCGACCTTACGACAATGTGTCTCCTCTGTCATTTTCTATTATTCTTCTCATTCTGCTTTCTGAACTTCGTTTTGTATATTGAGGGAAGAAGGACTGAGAGGAACCCCTGGAAATCGCTTGCCCTTGGGGGATCCTCCTTTATGTGAGGCTACCTATTTAGAGACTGGCCAGGGAGTAGCATGTCATGGATATTTAAATGCCAGCAGAGGAACAGGATAAAAAAAAAAAGTGTAGCCTGCCAAGTGAACCCAGCTAAAATTTCTCCTGTCTCTTCAATTCATCCTATTATGGATTTTCCGTCAGTTCAATACTTCAGATGAACATTTAGAAGATCCTTATTGCAAAGAGGATAACTTGATAGCACGTCACCAACATTGGGATAGCAAGAAAGCATCTATTGTATAAGAAGCACAGAGGCAGTTTATAACAGGCATTAAGAGGGTAATTCTATCATCTAGAAGTATACGTAAATGTATAGAATGTGCAAATGTATAGAATACTAATACTTATACACTTAAGTGTAAGTGCCAGCAGGATACAATTCTGTATTGGTACACGAAGAGAGTGGTACATGGAAGAGAGTGTACACATGCCTTCTCTTCAGCATCGTTGTTCTTTGTGGATGGAATGAAGCTGTATGCATCTCTCTGTGCATTCAGAAACACAAAGATGGACAGATGGGAAGGGTGAGCCAGGAAATTACAGACTGGTAAGCCTGACGTCAGTGCTGGGTAAAATAGTGGAAACTTTTATAAAGAATAAAATTGTAGAACACATATGGTTTAATGGGACAGAGTCAGCATGGGCTCTGCCAAAGGGAAGTCTTGCCACACCAATTTGCTTCATTTCTTTGAAGGCATAAATAAATATGTGGATAAAAGTGAGCCGGTCGATGTAGTAGATTTTCAGAAAGCTTTTCATAAAGTTCCTCATGAGAGTCTCCTGAGAAAATTAAAAACCCATGGGATAGGAGGCAATGTTTTGTTGTGTATGGAATTGAATACTGGACAAAAAACAGAGGGTTGGGTTAAATGGTCATTTCTCTCAATGGAAGAGGGTGAATAGTGGAGTGCCACAGGGATCTGTACTGGGAACAGTGCTATTTAACATATTTATAAATGATATGGAAAACAGAATGATGAGTGAGGTGATTCAATCTGCAGATGACACTAAATTCTTCAAGGTTGTTAAAACACAGGTGGACTGTGAAAAATTGCTGAAAGACCTTAGGAAACTGGAAGACTGGGCATCCAAATGGCAGATGAAATTTAAAGTGGACAAATGCAAAGTGATGTACATTGGGAAGAATAATACAAATCATAGTTACCTGATGCTAGGGTTCACATTGGGAGGTCAACACTGAAATCTTCTGCCCAGTGTGCGGCGGTGGCCAAAAAAGCAAACAGGATGCTAGGAATTATTATGAAAGGGATGGTGAACAAGACCGAAAATACTATAATGCCTCTGTATCGCTCCATGGTACTACCTCACCTTGAGTATTGCGTTCAGTTCTGGTCGCCATATCTCAAAAAATATATAGCGGAATTAGAAGAGGGATTGGTAGCATGAAATGTTGCTACTATTTGGGTTTCTGCCAGGTACTTGTGACCTGGATTGCCACTATTAGAAACAGGATACTGGGCTTGATGGACCTTTGCTCTGAACCAATATGGCAACACTTATGTTACTTATGTACTTGGGATTCTGAATGGAATCTTGCTACTCTTTGGGGTTCTACATGTAATGTTGCTACTCTTTGGGTTTCTGCCAGGTACTTGTGACCTGGATTGGCCACTACTGGAAACAGGATACTGGGCTAGATAGACCATTGGTCTGATTCAGTATGGCTACTCTTATGTTCTTATGGTGCTATAGCTTAAGTGGAAATCACCTGAAAAAGGAAAAGAAAATGAAATTGTACCTGTTTAAGGTTCTTCTCCATCCTCCCCATTTTGAGAAAGTAAATTGCTCTATTGGCCTCTGAATCTTTCCCTCCTGTCTCTCCCACACCCCCAATACTCTGAACGAGCATGCACTCTTAGCAATGTTGCTCCTTCAAGAAAGAAAGACAAAAACCACCACACCAACAACAACAAAAAAACAAAATAAAAATGTTCAGGCTGCACATCCCTAACATACACAACTACACCTTGCCTTTTTTTCTGTGTTTAATTGCTCACAATGGGGCTAGAGTTATCCCCAGTGATGTTTGCACTGCTGGTGCTCTTTTTCAAAATGTCACCATCACATGTGAGGCTGACATCATTTTGACATCATTTTGAAGTACCGTCCCTAGTTCAGAATGGTATCGGCATCATGTTGGACTCCATCATTGATGAAGCAGGAGTCTGAAATAGAACGTAAGCATTACCATACTGAGACAGACCAAAGGTCCATCAAACGCAACATCCTGTTTCAAACAATGGCCAATCCAGTTTACAAGTACCTGGCAACATCCCAAAAAAGAACAATACATTTAATGCCACTTATCCTACAAATAAGCAGTGGATTTTCCCCAAGACCATTTTAATAATGGGTTCTGGACTTTTCCTTTAGGAAAGCATCCAAACCTTTTATAAAACCCCACAAAGCTATCCGCTTTTACTACGTTCTCTGGCAACAAATTCCAGAGTTTAATTACATGCTGATTGAAGAAATATGTTCTCCAATATATTTTAAATTTACTACTTTGTAGCTTCATTGCGTGCCTCTTAGTCCTAGTATTTTTGGAAAGGGTAAACAAGCGATGCATTATTTTATAGACCTCTATCATACTCCCCTCAGCTGTCTTTTCTCCAAGCTGAAGAGCCCTAGCCGTTTTAGCCTTTCCTCAAAGGGAAATTGTTCCATCCCCTTTATCATTTTCGTCACCCTTCTCTGTACCTTTTCTAATTCCACTATATCTTTTGTGTGATGCAGTGACCAGAATTGCACACAGTATTCAAGGTGTGGTCACACCATGAAGAGATACAAAGGCATTATAGCATCCTTATTTTTGTTTTCCATTTCATTCCTAATAATACCTAACATTATATTTAATTTCTTAGCCACCGCCGCACACTGAGCACCATCAAAAGATGAATGAGAATTTGGTTGAGTGGTGAAGAACAGGGAAAATAACCAGCAGGCATCAACAAGCATTGTGGAAAAAGTTCCCAATTCATTTTGTTTTGCACTGTTTGCCCTTTTCTGTCATTTCATTATTTCCAATGTTATTTTGTTTACTTTATTCTATTGCTTATTCCATTATTCATTAAAGTCGGTGGGGGAAATTAAAGTATTCCTATATGACTCATTTTTTTTATCCAAGCTTCCTGTTACTTCCTTTAGTAGCTGAGATAACAGCACTCCAGGCACGAAAAATGGCAGAAAGCAGCACCACGAGAGAAGTAAAGTAGATTTGCCATGGCATAAAAACCCCACGGTGCTATGAGAAGAGATTACCTGCCCTCTTCCAAAATACATTCACAATATAAAAACAAAGAAAAATAAACACCACAAGAAACTTGATAAACAAGGTAAAGATACAAAGGTATAAACAACAGAGGGGAAAATGGCGTTAGAGAATAATTTTCAAAAACAATTCCCCAGGTGAATTACATGGTAGGATCAACAACGCGCTTATTTCCACCCATGGGAAAGCTCAAGTTACAGGTAAGTGAGGGGGAGGCAATAAAATGCAGAATTCTGTATTTTTAAAACTCTAAAGTCTGCAGTAAAAGCAGATACTGTTTCCTGGCCATCTTTCAAAAGAAACTTTCCTTTCTAAATTGGTAATGGCCAAATTTGTACCTGCACACAAAGGTTTGAAAACTGCCCTCATACGTCATTGTACAGAGCAACTACAGATGCTGGTCTAAAAGCTTAGCAAAGGTTTGCTTTCAGCTCCTCTTTCCCTTTCAGACTTGCTTGTTTTCAGACCCACCCAGTGCTGTTGTCTTTCTTGTGCACCCCTTGCAAAAATACAAACACTGAAACATCTAGCAAGCTTCATTAAAGCACCAGAAGGCAGAAGTTCCACAGAATGAAAAGTTTAAGGGCAAAGGGTGATGGGATAAACTTGAAAGGAAGAGAGCAGCAAAGGCATGTGAGAATCTGACTTCCAGAGGACCAAACAGTAGCAGAATCACCCATGCATAGAAGAGACACAAAGCAGTTTTAAGGGTGGAACAAGGGAGAGGTCCATAGATCAAAGAAGACTGGTGACAGCAGAATTGGCAGACTGGGTGGAGAAATTGTCCTCTACCATGCTTCAGTGCAAATATCTCCAGTAGCAAACTAGTGACTCTGAATCAGAAAAACTGCAGAACGTGAATCAATAAACCTTTCCACCAAATTTAGGCTCTTAGGTAGAAAGCTGAAATCCAGATCCTCCAGGGTAGCATTTTCTGAAATGCTACCTGTGCCACGCGCAGGGCCCAAGAGACAGGCAGAGCTCCAGAGTCTCAATGCGTGGATGAGACGATGGTGCAGGGAGGAGGGCTTTAGATTTGTTAGGAACTGGGCAACATTCTGGGGAAGGGGGAGCCTATTCCGAAAGGATGGGCTCCATCTTAACCAGAGTGGGACCAGGCTGCTGGCATCGGCGTTTAAGAAGGAGATAGAGCAGCTTTTAAACTAGAAATGGGGGGAAGGCCGACAGTCGCTCAAAAGAGCATGGTTCGGGATAAGGTATCTTTCAAAGATATCACCATAACAGGGAAGATAGAGTATCCTGATAGTGAGGTTGCAAAAGAGATTGTAGTAGATCGGGTATCTTTAAATAACAATAAAAATCAGACAAAAGATTGCCAATTAATACTGTCAAGTACTAAGCATGATGTACTTAGGAACAACAAACATAGTTTGAAATGTCTATATGCGAATGCCAGGAGCCTAAGAAATAAGATGGGGGAGTTAGAATATATTGCACTAAATGAAAAATTAGATATAATAGGCATCTCTGAGACCTGGTGGAAGGAGGATAACCAGTGGGACACTGTCATACCGGGGTACAAATTATATCGTAGTGATAGGGTGAATCGGATTGGTGGAGGGGTAGCATTGTATATTAACGAGAGCCTTGAATCAAATAGATTGAAAATTCTGCAGGAAGCAAAACACTCCTTGGAATCACTGTGGATTGAAATTCCATGTGCAAAGGGGAAAAGGATAGTGATAGGAGTGTACTACCGTCCGCCTGGCCAGGACGAACAGACGGATGCGGAAATGTTAAAGGAAATCAGGGACGCAAACAAACTGGGCAACACAATAATAATGGGGGATTTCAATTACCCGCATATAGACTGGGGTAATGTAACATCTGTACACGCAAGGGACATAAGATTTCTTGATGAAATCAAGGACAGCTTCATGGAACAGCTAGTTCAGGAGCCGACAAGAGAAGGAAAAATACTAGACTTAGTCCTTAGTGGTGCTCATGATCTAGTGCAGGGGGTAACGATACGAGGGCTGCTTGATAACAGTGATCATAATATGATCGGTTTTGATATTGGCATTGAAGGAAGTGAAACTAGGAAATCAAGTACGCTAGCGTTTAACTATAGAAAAGGTGATTACGACAAAATGAGAAAAATGGTGAAAAAAAGACTGAAAGGAGCAGCTCGCAGAGTAAAAAACTTGCATCAGGCGTGGATGCTGTTTAAAAACACCATCCTGGAGGTTCAGGACAAATATATTCCACGTATTAGAAAAAAGGGAAAAAAGACTAAACGTCAGCCGGCGTGGCTAAACAGTAAGATAAAGGAAATCATTAGAGCCAAAAAACAATCCTTCAGAAAGTGGAGAAGAGAACCAACTGAAAGTAACAGGATAGATCATAAGGAATGCCAAGCCAAATGCAAAGCGGAGATAAGGAGGGCAAAAAAGGACTTTGAGAAGAAATTAGCGTTGGAAGCAAAAATACATAGTAAAAACTTTTTTAGATACATTAAAAGCAGGAAACCGGCCAAAGAGTCGGTTGGGCCGCTGGACGAAAATGGTGTTAAAGGGGTGATCAAGGAGGACAAAGCCGTAGCGGAGAAATTAAATGAATTCTTTGCTTCGGTCTTCACCGAGGAGGATTTGGGGGGGACACCGGTGCCGGAAAGAATATTTGAAGCGGGGGAGTCGGAGAAACTAAACAAATTCTCTGCAACCTTGGAGGATGTAATGGGTCAGTTCAGCAAGCTGAAGAGTAGTAAATCACCGGGACCTGATGGTATTCATCCCAGAGTATTAATAGAACTAAAAAATGAACTTGCGGAGCTACTGTTAGAAATATGCAATCTGTCCCTAAAATCGAGTGTAATACCGGAAGACTGGAGGGTAGCCAATGTTACTCCGATTTTTAAGAAAGGTTCCAGAGGAGATCCGGGAAATTATAGACCGGTGAGTCTGACGTCGGTGCCGGGCAAGATGGTGGAGGCTATTATTAAGAATAAAATTGCAGAGCATATACAAAAACATGGACTGATGAGACAAAGTCAGCACGGATTTAGTGAAGGGAAGTCTTGCCTCACCAATCTAATGCATTTTTTTGAGGGGGTAAGCAAACATGTGGACAATGGGGAGCCGGTTGATATTGTATATCTGGATTTTCAGAAGGCGTTTGACAAAGTGCCGCACGAAAGACTCCTGAAGAAATTGCAGAGTCATGGAATCGGAGGTAGGGTATTATTATGGATTAAGAACTGGTTGAAAGATAGGAAGCAGAGAGTAGGATTGCGTGGCCAGTATTCTCAGTGGAGGAGGGTAGTTAGTGGGGTCCCGCAGGGGTCTGTGCTGGGTCCGTTGCTTTTTAATGTATTTATAAATGACCTAGAGATGGGAATAACTAGTGAGGTAATTAAATTCGCCGATGACACAAAATTATTCAGGGTCGTCAAGTCGCAGGAGGAATGTGAACGATTACAGGAGGACCTTGCGAGACTGGGAGAATGGGCGTGCAAGTGGCAGATGAAGTTCAATGTTGACAAGTGCAAAGTGATGCATGTGGGTAAGAGGAACCCGAATTATAGCTACGTCTTGCAAGGTTCTGCGTTAGGAGTTACGGATCAAGAAAGGGATCTGGGTGTCGTCGTCGATGATACGCTGAAACCTTCTGCTCAGTGTGCTGCTGCGGCTAGGAAAGCGAATAGAATGTTGGGTGTTATTAAGAAGGGTATGGAGTCCAGGTGTGCGGATGTTATAATGCCGTTGTATCGCTCCATGGTGCGACCGCACCTGGAGTATTGTGTTCAGTACTGGTCTCCGTATCTCAAAAAAGATATAGTAGAATTGGAAAAGGTACAGCGAAGGGCGAAGAAAATGATAGTGGGGATGGGGCGACTTTCCTATGAAGAGAGGCTGAGAAGGCTAGGGCTTTTCAGCTTGGAGAAGAGACGGCTGAGGGGAGATATGATAGAAGTGTATAAAATAATGAGTGGAATGGATCGGGTGGATGTGAAGCGACTGTTCACGCTATCCAAAAATACTAGGACTAGAGGGCATGAGTTGAAGCTACAGTGTGGTAAATTTAAAACGAATCGGAGAAAATTTTTCTTCACCCAACGTGTAATTAGACTCTGGAATTCATTGCCGGAGAACGTGGTACGGGCGGTTAGCTTGACGGAGTTTAAAAAGGGATTAGATAGATTCCTAAAGGACAAGTCCATAGACCGCTATTAAATGGACTGGAAAAATTCCTCATTTTTAGGTATAACTTGTCTGGAATGTTTTTACGTTTGGGGAGCGTGCCAGGTGCCCTTGACCTGGATTGGCCACTGTCGGTGACAGGATGCTGGGCTAGATGGACCTTTGGTCTTTCCCAGTATGGCACTACTTATGTACTTATGTACAAGGAAAAACGAGACCATTGTATCCGAAGCCAGAAAAGAATTAAAAGAAGGTTTTGCAACTGTGTTTTACTTCTAAAGGCACAATCGTTACAAGTAATGGATGTCATGGAAAGAAGCAATGTACAACATTGTCTTTTGGCCTGCAAAATTAATTACAGACTGAGCTCATAACTTCTGCAAATTATCTGGTTATAATTTTAATGTTCGCTTACCTCACTGGATTGGGTGGGGAGCTGTGGTGACACATCGACTGCAGTTTAGTTGTGAGAATGATGTAACCTCAGATTTTTCAGTTTTGATACTTCTTTTACTTATTTCATGAGATTTTAAATTAGCACCTTTCTAGAATCTTCCCCATATTGGTTACCATACACCACTTTATTCTCTGTTATACTAAAGAGCTAATTTCTTACCAACGTCTAAACGAGTTATAAAAACCAGAGGTCCGTATTCGGCAGCTCAACTGGGTTTATCGGTAGAACTACCAGTGAGTTTAAATAAAAGCCTTTGTTCAGCCAACAATACCACTGACAACTTCAATGCTTTTCAAGACCAACCTTTGGGCCCCTTTTACTAAACCCCTTTGTGATTCTCAGCACGGCAAATGCGACTCAGCCCATTCAATTCGAAAGGGCTTCATTGCATCTGCCGCATGGGAATCACTTCTGTGGTTTAGTATAAGGGACCATTTCTTTTGTTGTGATGGAATTTTAGGGGGGGTTTGTTTATATTTTGATTTTTTTTTTTTACCTTTATTGTTTACCTTCCCACTTTGTGGTTGTAGAAAAGAACAACAATATAAATATTATACAGCAGTTTAGTGCTATAAAATAACAAAACAATTTAATTTATAACTAAAAGCCTCGGCATCTTTATTTGCCCCCTAACTTCCAGGAAAAGGCTCCAAAGCCGCCTTCAGGTACAAGGGAAGAATCTGTGAGATAGTAATTTTCCCCCTGCCTGGAAATCAAGGTTGAGGATCTGTGTGAGCTTTTTGGTACACTGAGGGGCCCGTTTACAGAACTCACTTTTCAGGACTACCACTGGCGGAAGTCCCGCCCCAAGTGTTTGCCATTTCCGGGGGAAAAAAGAAAACCACGCACTGCCCAGTTACTCCTGAGTTAGTGCAGGAGCCCTTATCACCACCTCAATGGGTGAAAGTAAGGGCTCCCCGTTGAATGGCCGTGCAGTAAGAATTCTCTTACCACATGGCCATGTGTGCCTGGGGTTTTCTACCCACTGCGGTAAAAAGGGCCCTGGTATGCTGGAAAAATAGCCCCCACCACCAGTGCAGGGCTCTTTTTCCCACAGCTTGGTTTACCTTTATTTTGGTGCATTTTCTCTCCAATTAAAATGCAAACAGGTATAACAGAACTTATATACAAATGATATTGTTAAAGCAAAGGATAGATGGATTCATAATCATGAGTGTGTTTAAGAAATGTTCTTGAAGCTTTAAGCCAAGGCAGTAAATGCTGACAGGAAAGTGGACATCTTAGAGTTATTATCAAAGTGTTCCTTTGTACTTATTTAAGTAAATTTAATTGTGCTGTGAAAGCTGCAAGAGTAGAATGGGTGGATAATGGTTTGCCGACTAGTCTTGGAACTCGGCAAGATTAGAATAGAAAGGAGGAGGAGATTATAAGATTCTCGGTGTCTCTTAAGGTCTTCTTTGGACAAGAGAAACTGTTCTGTGTTATGTACATAAGAATATAAGCATTGCCAAACTGGGATAGACAGAAAGTCGTCAAGCCCAGTATCCTGTTTCTAACAGTGGCCAATCCAGGTCACAAGTACCTGGCAAGATCCCAGAACACTAAAACAGATTTTATGCTGCTTATCCTAGAAATATACACAACAAAAATTGAACAAAACTTGATATGTGATAATGTGTATCTAATTGGCTATAGAGGTTATCTCATATCTTTCTTGACGACTATGTGCATTGACAAATCATGTCGCTCACATGTCTGTGTATAGTTATAATCACAGAATACCTCCAGCCAACCAGTAGTAACACGTTGTGTTTGAATATTTAATTTAAATCGTACTACTGATTCAAAAAATAAACATTATTGCACATATGAAAGCAAATAATGCACAAAAGTAACTTAGCTTAGCTACAGGGATCCAAACTTTGTCTGTTGTCTTCTGTGACTGAAGCTCAACAACTAGCGTCTTAGACTAATGGAACCCTCATTGGCAACTCCAGTGTTGTGGTAAGCCCGACAGGACCCTGTTTCGCGGTGTCATGCTTTGTCGAGGGCAAAAACCTGTATAAAGTGCATGCAATAAGGTATACATTGGCAAGACTAACAGATCCTTAAATGCAAGGATGGTAGAGCACAGATCAAGAATTTCAGCCCAAACGATTGGAGCCCCTCTTGTCCAACATTGTATTGCACAACAACATCTTTGTGAATCCCTGAAATGTATGGCCATTGATCATATCACACCAAGCTCTCGTGGGGGTGATATCAACAGATTACTTTTGCAGAAAGAAACACAATGGATTTTCAGCCTTAACACGTTAGAACCGCAGGGCTTGAATGCTCACCTCCAGTGGAACTGTTTCTTTTAATTTAACTCATTTGAACCACCAGCTGTACATGACGTATCTCAAGAGGCGGAGCCTATTATCGGTATAATAAGGACACCAACGCCATTTTAGTTTGGCGTCCTATCGACAGAAGTCAACATTGTTGTGAGTCTATATGCCAGGACTTAATAGCAAGTAAGGCACAAGGTTGGTTTTAATTTTAATTTTAATTGTAATTTTAATGCATTCTCCACTTTATACAGGTTTTTGCCCTCGACAAAGCATGACACCGCGAAACAGGGTCCTGTCGGGCTTACCACAACACTGGAGTTGCCAATGAGGGTTCCATTAGTCTAAGACGCTAGTTGTTGAGCTTCAGTCACAGAAGACAACAGACAAAGTTTTGATCCCTGTAGCTAAGCTAAGTTACTTTTGTGCATTATTTGCTTTCATATGTGCAATAATGTTTATTTTTTGAATCAGTAGTACGATTTAAATTAAATATTCAAACACAACGTGTTACTACTGGTTGGCTGGAGGTATTCTGTGATTATAACTATACACAGACATGTGAGCGACATGATTTGTCAATGCACATAGTCGTCAAGAAAGATATGAGATAACCTCTATAGCCAATTAGATACACATTATCACATATCAAGTTTTGTTCAATTTTTGTTGTGTATATTTACAAGGTTTATCCAGGGAACAAAACAGAGCCATTTATTTTTGTATTTGTATCCTAGAAATAAGCAGTGGATTTTTCCAATTCCATGTTAATAATGGATTATGCACTTTCTGTTAGGAAATTATTCAAACCTTTTTTAAACCTTGCTAAGCTAACTGCTTTGACCACATTATCTGGCAATGAATTCTAGAGTTTAATTATATGTTGAGTGAAGAAATATTTTCTCTGGTTTACACAAGAACATAAAAGCATAAGAATAGCCATACTGGGTCAGACTATTGGCCCATCTAGCCTTTTTTTCCCTGAGAAATTCTGAGAGAAGAGGACATTTCTGTGGGTAAGTAACATTATTTTGTTCTGTTCTTGGAAACTTAAAGATTGGGGTTTAAAACAGGAATAGTAGGATATTGATAAACACAGAATTTTTTGAAAAAGCAAACTTTATTAACTAGTCTCCATACCCTTCCCCATAGTTTTAAAACTTGAATTTTCTGCCCCAGCATTAACAGAGGGAAAAAATAATAATAATGCATGCCTCTCTCTCTTTTAACTAGTTTCCATTGTGTACACCCTTTTTCCCCATAGTTTTAAACTGAAACTTTCTCTAGAGGTAGAAAAACTTAACAGCCAAAAGTATAAAAAGAATAGTAGTAAAGCTTAAACTGTCCTAAAGTTATTTTCTGTTCTTGCCTTCTAGAGAGGTGGCACTGCTACTGACCTGAATTAGGTGTTAAAGTGTGAGGAAGTAGAATATTTGCAAAGGTTACTAAGGGCAATCTGATTACTGGGTTAGCTTCAAAGGGTTTGTTTGAAACAGTCTCCTTAGAATCCAAACTATATAAAGAGGTCCCACTTAACTTTCTTTCTGAGAAGTTCTAAGAGAAGAGGACATTTCTGTGGGTAAGTGACATTATTTTATTCTGTGCTTGGTAACTTAAAGATTGGGTTTAAAAGAGGAATTGTAAGATATTGATAAACACATTAGGAATTTTTTTTTTTTTAAAGCAAACTTTATTAGCTAGTCTCCATACCCTTTTCCCCACAGCTTTAAAACTTGAATTTTCTGCCAGAGCATTAACGGATAGTCTCTAGGAGACACAATAGGGCCTACTTCAGTCCACATTCCCACCCACTCTCTCCAACTCCCACCATCCCCTAGCTGAACTCTTCATTTGTAGTCAATTATTCTAATTAGAACAAGAGTCTCTAGAAGGCACAGTAGGGCCTAGTTCATTTGTCATAGCTTCATTGCGTTCCCCCTATTACTAGTAACTAGTATAGGTCTCACTGTATAAAATAAGTTAGTGCTAAAATGACGTGTAAACGGTAGCCCATGTTGATAACTCCCACCCTTATCCATTTGCAGCAGCTAAAAATCCACATAACGTTAATGGAGTAAGTTTATAAAGTTTTTCTATGTGCAAAGTTTGACACAGCAGAGAAAGGCCTTAATAAAGTTGTGTGACTGCATGTTCGTGTAAGGTGTTACATGCACAGAATGTGTCCCTGCTTTGGCTGAGACTGTGTGCAGGTGTTCACAGAAGTGTAGCTTGGGCAAAGCAGAGGAGGAGAGAATGAGTATTTTTTAAAAATCCAGTGCAAATTTTGCATTAGCATTTGTGGATATTGGTTCAGGATCTGGAAGCCTCTTTTGAAAATTAAATAGGTGTCCATGTTGCCTTTATAAAATAGCATTACAAGAGGCTCCTCTTAGGATGTCTCATCTCACATAGATGCCCCTTTGTCCATTTAGGACTTGATTTTATAACTTACCTATTTATACTGAGGGCAGAACTCCCTTCTATAAATCTGCAGAAAGCAAAAACAAAGACAAAGGTCTGTTTAAAACACCATCCATACAGGAAGTAACAGAGCTATACACAGTCTGTGACTTCCCTCGTTGCTGGATCAATTGCTTTCTAAAGAGCAGTTCAGAGTAGCTGAGATCTGTTGCACTAGGTTGAACAATCATCCTTCTGTTTGAAAATTAAATTTTCTGATAAACAAATGAAAGATTGTAACATAAAACACATTCTTATTGAGTTGAATCCGGATTTCATCTGAAACGTGGCAGTCGCACAAGCAATAAATAATTGACACTGTCTCTTTTTAAATTTAAGCAGAATTTTTGATACAGTTAACCACCATGATGTAGTTCTTTACAACCAGAAGTAACAGTTTCTAATGTAAACAATATGAAATACAATACAATGTTTCTAGTCCGCAAACACCTTGACAGTTGTTGCAGATTACAAAAAAGAAAAAGAACATAATTTCTAGGAAATACACCCTTACTAAATAAAAATAACCAAATTAAATTCCATACAATTTCTCAAACAACCAAGTTTTCAAAAATTTGCAAAAAAAAAAACAAATTAGTTTGATTTAACACGAATATCCTCAGGTTCATTGTTGGCAGGGGTGTAGCCAGACTTCGAGGTGGAAGGTGGCCAGAGCCCAAAGCGAGGGGGCACATTTTGGGCCCTCTCTTTGCCACCCCCCCACCCCGCCTTGCTGCCCCCACCCACCGCCGCCCTCCACCCACCACCACTGCTGCTACACATATCTTGACTGGCAGGAATTCCTCACCCAGCTGAAGCACTGCTACCACCACAGGCACACATACCTTGGCTGGGGGGGGTCTCCAACCCCCACCAGCTGAAGTGCATTTTCCAGCACTGGTCTCCGGCACTGTTGCATTTCCTGCCCTGCTCTCTCTTCCCCTTATGTCATGTCCAGCATGCCGGATGTTTCAAAACAAAGCAGAAAGTTGTAAGAAGACTAAAAAGACCATTAAAATAATCAAAAAATAGATTAAAAAATCTACTAAAAGGATAATGCAAGTAAAAGTAGTGGCCACATAAAGCTGCACATGTATATATGTTAATACAATGATGCTAAGATAAATAACAAATTTATAAATATAATAAATAACATACTCATACAAACTGGCCATAATTAGAAATATAGTAACATAGTAAATGACGGCAGAAAAAGACCTGCATGGTCCATCCAGTCTGCCCAACAAGACAAACTCATATGTGCTACTTTTTGTGTATACCCTACTTTGATTTGTACCTGTCTTTTTCAGGGCACAGACCGTATAAGTCTGTCCAGCACTATCCCCGCCTCCCACCACTGGCTCTGGCACAGACCGTATAAGTCTGTCCAGCACTATCCCCGCCTCCCAACCACCAGCCCTGCCTCCCACCACCGGCTCTGGCACAGACCGTATAAGTCTGCCCAGCACTATCCTCGCCTCCCACCACCGGCTGGCTCTGCCACCCAATCTCGGCTAAGCTCCTTAGGATCCATTCCTTCTGAATAGGATTCCTTTATGTTTATCCCACGCGTATTTGAATTCTGTTACTGTTTTCATTTCCACCACCTCCCGCGGGAGGGCATTCCAAGCATCCACTACTCTCTCCGTGAAAAAATACTTCCTGACATTTTTCTTGAGTCTGTCCCCCTTCAATCTCATTTCATTAGGCACAAATTAGGCACAAATAAAACTGATATAGTAAGATAGCAAATGACAGCAGATAAAGACCTGAACGGTCAATCCAGTCTGCCCAAGTCGCACTCATCAAATCATGATTAAACCAACATGATTTTATATGTGATATAAAATACATTGTCTCTCTTTGGCACTTCTGGGATAGACCATTGCTGTCCACCCGGCCTTGTTCTTAGTTTCCAACTACAGAAGTTGCCGTCAAAGTCCACTCCGGCTTATCCAATTCCTTCTTGTCAATTGTGAGACACAGACCGTAAAAGTCTGCCTGGCAAAGTACTCATGTTTCAAATTACTGGAGTTTGTCAAAGCCCTAAACCAGATTGCCATATACGGGACCCAGACTGTGCAAGCCTGCCCAGCACTGGCTTTATTTCTTCACAGCCAGAGTGGCCATCTGACGAAATATGGCCATGTCAAGTTACACTTATCTTTCTTGATTTGGATTTTATGAATACACTAGTAAAAAAGGCCCGTTTCTGGAGCAAATGAAACGGGCGCTAGCAAGGTTTTCCTCCCCAACCCCCCTCCCTACCCCTTCGTCGTTGTGAAGCCACTGACGCCATTGCTCCACACCTTGTCAACGCACCTTCATCACCTTCTTCGTTCTGAAGCCACTGACGCCATTGCTCCGCCCTCATGTGTGACGCCATTGCTCCGCCCTCGATGTCATCACGTTTGACGCTAGGGCGGGGCCCAGAGACTTGGTGATTTTGGTGGCTTCACCACCACGAACCCTTCATGAAGGAAGTGACGTCAGTGGCATCAGTGTCTTCAGAACGTTGAGGGTGAGTTTTATTATATAGATTTTGTGCATTCATGGAATCCTGGCTTCTATGTTGCCTCACTATTCCTCTTCCTACTGTTGCTTATCTTTGGGGCCCAGACTTCCTACTGTTGCTTTGTTGGATGTAATGGCTAACATGCATGCTATTTACCAAGCAATGTTCTGGCAATAGAGCTTATTAACCAGCAAGTAGCCCGTGTTGAAATCCAATAATGTGCGTTAATTGTGCCTCAGGCCTTTTATGTACATTAACACTTGAAAATCTGACCCAACCACTGAGGCATTAGTCTTGTACATAACTTTTTACAAGCTCAAAATCTAGCTCCTTGTGTATGTGCTACTCTATACATATTTCCATATGCCTAGAAATAATGTTTATTTATACGTTCTGACCGTGTCTGGAGTCAACAAGGTAAAATACATCTCATGGATCATATACAAACCCACCATGCTCTTTTCTCAATGGTTATTTTTGGTGTTATGAATATTTTGAAGAAGATTTCACTTAGCTCAGTGCTAATAACTTTACATTTCAGTAAATTGCATTCAGCTTCCCGTATGTCATGCCATTTACCAAACAAGGGAAGCTTTGATTGTTGCACTCGCCGCATTTGTCTTTCTTCCAAGTTTTAGCTGGTCAGAAATTTATAGTACTTTCAACAGGTTTACATTAGCAACCTCTGTTTACATTTATAGAGATTAAAGTTAAATGAGGTACAAACAATGAATTTAACTGGAAACCACTTCACATCTCTCTCAAATAATGTTTCATCACTAGTACACTGGTAATGGTTGCTTTATCAAAAGAGTTCCTCCCCCTACCCCCTACCTCACCAAAAAAATGATGGAAGATACCCTTGCATATAACAACTCCCTTCCATATTTAACCATTCCCTAATCACTCAATTCTTCTGCTTTCTAAATATAAATCTGCAGCAAGTAAGTACAGTGGTCCATACACATAAGTGAGTGACTAAACACGATCCAACATATGGAAAAGGTCAACATGACCCTGACAAGATCTGCATTTGCTAGTCACAGGGATTTACATAAGTATTGCCATACTGGGAAAGACCAAAGGTCCATCGAGCCCAGCATCCTGTTTCCAACAGTGGCCAATCCAGGTCACAAATACCTGGCAAGATCCCAAAAATGTACAAAACATTTTATACTGCTTATCACAGAAATAGTGGATTTTCCCCAAATCCATTTAATAACGGTCTATGGACTTTTCCTTTAGGAAGCCGTCCAAACCTTTTTTAAACTCCACTAAGCTAACCGCCTTTACCACATTCTCTGGCAACAAATTCCAGAGTTTAATTACACGTTGAGTGAAGAAAAACTTTCTCCAATTCGTTTTAAATTTACTACATTGTAGCTTCATCGCATGCCCCCTAGTCCTAGTATTTTTGGAAAGCGTAAACAGACGCTTCACATCTACCTGTTCAACTCCACTCATTATTTTATAGACCTCTATCATATCTCCCCTCAGCCGCCTTTTCTCTCAGCCTAATTTAATTACACATTTACAACCCACTTACCCATTAGAAAAGCACAAGGCAGAGTACAATAAAATATTAAAATTTCATGGGTAAATAAACATCTAATAGTTATTCCCAGTATCTATTGACCGCTTCCTCCCAATAAGGTCCAAAGTGGTTTACATTTAAGAACAAAATAACATTCATCAATAGTCCAACGAAAACAATTATCACACAAATATTTCTGAAATAAATGTTTTTATGAAAGGAAATGTAAGACCAAGGGCTCTGTTTACTAAGATGTGTTAGTGTTTTTAAAGTGCCTACAATTAGCATGCACGCTAACCGTGTAGGTGCCTATAGGGATATTGTAGATGCATTCACAGTTAATGTGCATATATTGTTAGCGTGCGTTAAAAATGCTAACGCGTCTATAACGCAACTTAGGGCCCCAATTTTGTTTTATAACAGAAAAGAAATTATTCCAAGTCTGCACTACTTGGAATAAAAAAGATGTTTCCTATCACAAATTCATTTGTACAAACACATTTCAGTGACCGATTACGAGTTGCCCAAAAACTAACACAGAATATCTTAATGTTAAAATCATCCAGAATATTTTTTAAACAAACACATCTATAAGTTTCTATGAAATCTACCGTACAGAGATTTTCATAATGAGAGAGTTTCATAATGAGGAACCATGCCTACAATACCTTTTTGGCATGTTAGTGAGTTAAACCATTTAGGCGAGGGGAATGTAACTCTCCATTGATCTATAGAGTGCAATTTTCACTTAGGGACATACCAAGACAACCAAATGGTCGTTTAATAGACCATGAAGAATATTAAAAACAATTATCTAAATTTTAAACTTGGCTCTTACCTGAATGGGCAACCAAGGTAATGCTATTATTTATTTATTTGTTACATTTGTACCCCACATTTTCCCACCTATTTGCAGGCTCAATGTGGCTTACAGTACCGTAAAGGCGTTCGCCAAGTCTGGTTGAGAAACAAATACAAAGTTTTGTTGTGGTCGAATGAGGAAGATGTGTATCAGACATCATGAGGGTCGAGGGGAGTGAAGATTATATATTTTCCAGTACGATCATTGGTATTGCTGTGTTGCCTGATGTAGGGGTTTACGTTGGATCGGTTGGGTAAGTCTATTTGAACAGGTTGTTTTTTAGTGATTTCCTGAAGTTTAGGTGGTCATGGATTGTTTTCACAGTTTTTGGGAGTGTGTTCCATAGTTGTACGCTTATGTAGGAGAAGTTAGATGCATAAGTTGTTTTGTATTTGAATCCTTTGCAAGTTGGGTAATGTAGATTTAAATATGTTCTTGATGATCCGGTTTTGTTTCTGGTTGGTAGGTCTATGAGGTCTATCATGTATCCTGGGGCTATGCCATAGATAATTTTGTGGATCAGGGTGCAGATTTTGAAGATGATCCGTTCTTTGATTGGGAGCCAATGCAGCTTTTCTTGGAGGGGTTTTGGCACTTAAAAACATTGTTGAGTGATTCCACCTGGAACTTTCAAAAATCAGTTTAGCTGCAACATTTTGAAGGACTTGACATCTGGATATCTGATATTCAAGTAGCCCCAGTAATCCACAATAAGCAAGATTACAGCCTGAATGACCATCTATATCTGTTATTCTAAATATGAACAAATAGAAATAAAGTCTCAGTTTACCATAAACTTTTCTGACCAAAACAAATTCCAAATGTGTATGCATTATCCATTGAGAATCTGCATAAACTCTAAACATTTTGATCTCCTCACATAATGTGGTCTGCGTACCTGCAGTAATTGGAGATACGTTGTGTATTTACATCCCCCCCACCCCCAAACACAAAATTTTAGTTTTCTCTGGTTGAACTTTAAATCTCTCTGATTCATCTTGTACAAAACTTAACCTGTAAGTCCTCCATGGACAGAAAAATATTTGTTGTACCTGAATGTAGCTTCCCTTCAGTATCGCCTTCCTCCTTTTTTCCATACAGTGTCTTCTCCCTATCCCACTTCAATTTCCATCTAGTGTCTGACCCCTCTCCCCTTTCCATCCATCATCTTCCCTTTCTGTATCCACCCCCTTGATCAGTACCTTCCTTCTCTCTCTGCCCCCCTTCTCAATACCAGCAGTGGCAAAGCAGCAAAAATCATTCACAGGGCCACACCCTCTATATATAAGAACATAAGCACAACCATACTGGGAAAAGAACAATGGTCCATCAAGCCCAGCATCCTGTCTCTGACATCGGCCAATCCAGGCTTCAAGAACACGGCAACCCCCCCAATAATGATCAATAGACTTTTCCCTCAGGAACTTGTCCAAACCCCCTTTAAATGCCGTAAGGCCAGCATTTTCTAGCAATTTTATTTTTTGTTACTCATGGCAGGCTCAATGCGGCTTACATGGGGCATTGAAGGGTTAAGTGACTTGCCCAGAGTCACAAAGAGCTGCCTGTGCCTGAAGTGGGAATTGAACTCAGTTCCTCAGTTCCCCAGGACCAAAGTCCACCACCCTAACCACTAGGCCACTCCTCCAAAGTCCAACTACACGCTGAGTAAAGAAAAACTTTCACCTGTTTGTTTTAAATCTACCATATTCTAGCTTCATCTTGTGTCCCCTGGTTCTATTGTTGTTTGAAAGTGTAAACAAATCTGTCCGCTCTACTTCGCTCATTATCTTGTAGACTTCTATCATCATATCACCCCTCAGCCGCCTTTTCTCCAAGCTGAAGAGCCCTAACCTTCTCAGCCTTTCCTCATAGGGAAGTCGTTCCATCCCTTTTATCATTTTTGTCGCCCTTCTCTGCTCCTTCTCCAATTCCTTTATATCTTTTTTGAGATGCGGCGACCAGACTTGGACACAATATTAGAGGTGCGGTCGCACTATGGAGTGATACAACGGCATTACAACATCCTTGTGTTTGTTTGTTTGTTTGTTTGTATGCAGCTCACAGCTGTGCCCTGGAACCAGAGGGGCGGGATTAGCAGTCACATGTGTGGGGACTGGCAGACTGTGGCCCCCCGCAATGGGTTAATTCTGTTTTGCCACTGCTGCTGCTGTTATCTGGAGAAGCCACAGCAGTGGGGGTGGTGGTGGAAGGGAGGTGGGGGAGGTTTCTGCTGCCTTGCTGAGTGGCAGTTTTTTTTAAAAAGGTGCAGAGCCCCGCAGCCCTGCAGCTTAGAGGGGAGCAATGCCCCTAAGTGGGCTCTGCTGGAAAAGCTACTGCAGCAGGAGCATTTTCCAGAGGAAGCAAGTCACACAGATCAATGCACAACACAGAGCATCTGCTTCTGTTATTTCAGTGTTGACGGCAGGCAGCCAGGAGCTAATAAGAGCCATTAGAACAACAAAATTAATTTGATCAAGCACAAATAATGGACTCAAGAGCTGCAAAGTACTTAAAAAATTTCTTGAAAGCTGTGCTGCATGTGTAAATAGAAACAGAAGCAGCCAATCACATTGCTTGTCCCTTGGGATTATGTAACTGACCCCCCCCCCCCCCTCGAAAATTAAATTAAGGAAAGATACTGATTTAGATATTTCTTTTTTGTGCACTAGAAGCTGCAGGACTAAATTTTTATATTCTTGGTTCCCAATTTTCAAAGGGGTTTAAGTATGTAGGAGGGGCTTCTGCCTGGTTAAACTCTGCTGAGCTGGTCAGTGGCTGTCATTCAGCAGCACATAAAGTAGCCTAACTTTATATGCCGAGTTAACTGGGACCAGTCTGAATATCAGTCAGTGGTCAGTTAACTTCTGGCTCTGTACACACGCCTGGATATCCAATGCCATGTGGTTGTGAGCAGCTTACCAGCCGCTTATCACCATGGGATGAATATCAACCCATAGAAGACTAGATTTGGGGACTGTTTGCGTGAACTGTGCTAATGCTTTACAGTTAACTACGTATTTTAACTGCTGAGGATGAGGCTCACTGGAGAAATATTTTCCACATGCTAAATGTATCGATAGCACAGCAAGAGTATCTGAACTCTGAATGCAGTTACCAAGACACAATGAGTTTAAAAAAAAAAAAGATTTTCCATCCCCAAATGAGCATCAATATTAAGTTGAGCCTAAAGGGTGAGATTCTATATATGGCGTCTAAAATATTGTCGCAGAAATCAATGCCAGCTAAACGTATTCTATAAGCGGAGCCTAGATTTAGACACGGTATATAGAAAATGCTTAGCTGATATCTCGGCACCTAAAATTATGTACCTTCATTTACACCAACGAAAACGTGGCATAAACCCCGCCACATAGATTTTGGCACATTGGGCCATATGCTATAACTACTACTAATTATCATTTCTAAAGCGCTACTAGACGTATGCAGCGCTGTACTTGAACATTAAAAGACAGCCCCTGCTCGACAGAGCTTACAGTCTAATTAAGACAAACAGGACAAACAAGAGATAAGGGAATATTAAAGTGAGGATGATAAAATAAGGGTTCTGAACAAGTGAATAAGGGTTAGGAGTTAAAAGCAGCATCAAAAAGGTGGGCTTTTAGCTTAGATTTGAAGACGGCCAGAGATGGAGCTTGATGTACTGGCTCAGGAAGTCTATTCCAGGCATATGGTGCAGCAAGATAAAAGAACGGAGTCTGGAGTTAGCAGTATGCCCACAAACACTCATTTCCCCATCCATAACCACACAGCTTTTTGCTGCGCGCATTAGAAGTTAGGCTCACTACATTACAGAATGCGCTTAGCGAGTTGTGTGTATAAATTCTAATTATTGCCAATTAGTGCTCATTATTGCTTAAGAGCTGTTATCAACGCTGATTAGCTTGTTAAGCCAATTTATAGAATACTCTTGGATTTTGTCACAGATCGCTAGGCGTGCTATATAGAACCCCGGGGAAAATGCTTAAGTTTAGCTCATTAGTTTACTTTAGTTACATACTGGATAGGCTGTTTTTTGAAAAGCATCATAGTGGTTTGCCAAAAATATCTGCGTAACATCCACAATACAAAAAAGCCACATCTTCACTCCTGCCTTGAATCTCAGATTAGGGGGTAAAGTGGAGGAGTGGCCTAGTGGTTAGGGTGGTGGACTTTGGTCCTGAGGAACTGAGTTCAATTCCCACTTCAGGCACAGGCAGCTCCTTGTGACTCTGGGCAAGTCACTTAACCCTCCCTCCATTGCCCCATGTAAGCTGCATTGAGCCTGCCATGAGTGGGAAAGCGCGGGGTACAAATGTAACAAAAATAAATTCCAAAGCCACAAGACCAGGTAAGCAACAGCCATCTGGCAGGCAAGATCCAAAAAAATTGTAGACGGAGAAAAGATGAGAAATGAGCCAAGAAGCAAGTAAGCTGGGTCCCCTGTATAGACTACAGTATGTGACCTTCATTGAAAGTGGCAGCTAATGTTTCTATAACATGATCAAATCGATGAACTTTTAGCAAACTTTTCATAGCGCTACTTTGTATATGTTGCAAATATTTTTTTTTTTTTTTTTAATTTTTAGAAGTCTTTATTGTACTGATTCAGATACATGACAAAATAGTAACAGCTAAAAACATTACAAGATTATGGCAGTAGTAGAAATACAAAGATAAACTATGATCTGAATTTGTATCAGAACAAACTGAACTCTATACGTAACTTCAACTTTTTCATTTTTATACAAAGAAAACTCTCCCTCCCATCCCAACCAACCCATCCCTCCAACTCCCCCCCCCCTTCTCCCACTCCCCGTATTCTACTATGAAGCCCTGTTTTAGAGACGTTCCGGTGACACTACCCCTACTCAGTTTTCAAGAAAGGGGCCCCATATTCTCTCCCATTTAGGCAGGACCTGGGCTTTAACTGCAATCAATCTCTCCATCTCGCACACATATCGTAACTTGGTAAGCCAGCGTGCTATTGGTGGTACCAATGGTGACTTCCAACTCTGAGCCAGGTTCGCTCTGGCTGTCTGCAAGGCTCCCCTTGTCAGAAGCCATTCATGTTCTTTGAGACCTACTGGTCGCTGTCCCAATATGTATACTAACGGATGCCACCGCACAGGTCCCCCTATCCATCTTTGAATGCGCGCCTGGACTGCTCTCCAATACGCTCTAGCCTTTGGGCAGGTCCACCATATATGGCCCATTGTACCTAAAGCGTCACATCTCCTCCAACATCTATCTGAGATCTGCCCATACATATGGTGCAGGCGCGCCGGAGTAAGATACCAGCGGAAGAAGACCTTAATTGCGTTCTCTTTCATAGGTATTGATCTCGCTGCACGCATTGTCCCCTTTTCCAGCTGTAACCACTTTTCGTCCGTTAGGGTGAACCCCAATTCCTGCTCCCACTTTCTCCTATGTAACAAAGATGGCTTTTGGTGCCCGGCTAGCACTGCATAAAGATAGGTGATCATCCCCCGTGTACTGTGATATCGCACACATACTTCTTCCATTGGGTGCGTTTCCCTCTTAAGACAAGTTGCATAAACAGACCCTTTCAGAAAGTGTCTCAATTGTAAATAAACATAAAAGTCACTTTGCCGTACCCCAAAATCCTCCTTCAAAGCCTCAAAGGAAACCACCTCTCCGCCTACATGCAATTGGCCCATCAAGTCTAGTCCGGCTTCAGCCCAGCGTACCAACACTGGGTTCCCCACACTCGGGTCAAACAACGGGTTGTCAATTATGGGCGCCAGGCCCGAAACAGGCGGTTGCCGATCAATAAACATCCGATCCCAATAATAAAAGGTGGCTTGTACCGCCGGTGGAAAGCACTCAACCCTCCCTCTATATTTGTTGGGTAGCCACATCAAATTACCCAGCTTACGGGATCCCACCATGGATTGTTCCAATTGTACCCAAAGCTTATGATCTTCCCCTCTGAACCACTCTACCGCCGATCTAGCCTGTGCCGCCCAATAGTACCAACACAGATTCGGCACTGCTAGACCTCCTTGATTTTTATTCCTGTACAGAATTGCCCGTGCCAAGCGGGGTCTTTTTTGATTCCAAATAAAGCGCATCAGACGGTCCTGCAAGTTAGACAAATAAACCCGGGGTACCTTCAGGGGAAGAACCTGAAAAAGATACATTAACCAAGGCAGGATGTTCATCTTAATTGCCGCTATCCGGCCCAACCAAGAGAGTCCGATGAGGGACCACCTGTCCAAATCTCTATAAATCTCTTTCTGTAGCGCCGGGTAGTTAGCTGAGAACAATTCCGACTGATCCGCAGGAATCTGTACCCCCAGGTATCGTATGGATCTAGTTGACCATTTAAAGACAAATGACTCCTGCAAGGCCTCATACACTCGTGGCGACACTCCCACCACCAGACCTTCTGACTTATTAGCGTTAAGCTTATAACCTGAGACCCGCGAGTATTTCTCTATTTCCTTTAGTAGGTTAGGCAAGGAGGTTAATGGGTTTGTTAACGATAATAACACGTCGTCTGCAAACAATGCAAGTTTGTATTCCTGCCCCTTTACCTCCACCCCAGTTACATTCACATTCTCCCGGATAGCAGCAGCCAACGGCTCCATTGTCAAGGCAAACAGCATTGGGGACAACGGGCATCCCTGTCGGGTGCCCCTCCCCAGCGCGAACATCCCCGAGTTCCCTCCGTTAATCCTAACACATGCCTGCGGTCGTGTATAAAGCGATTGGGTCCAAGCTCTAAATAAGGGCCCTATCCCGAGCCTGTGCAGGACCCTGTCAAGGAATCCCCAATGGACTCGGTCGAAGGCCTTCTCCGCATCCAGCCCCAACAAGACCAACGGACAGGTCCTCGACCGAGCCCAGTGCATCAAATCCAGAGTTCTACGCACATTGTCCATGGCCTGTCTCTTTGGCACAAATCCCACCTGGTCAGGGTGAATCAAGGTAGGTAAGAACCTCCCCAGCCGATTGGCAAGGACTTTTGCCAGGATTTTAACATCCGTATTTAAGATTGATATGGGGCGGTAAGAAGCACAATCCGCTCCATCTTTTTGAGGTTTAGGTATTACTGCTACCCAGGCTTCTAACATAGTCCTAGGCAGTGCCTGCCCATCTCTAACTGAGTTAATAACCAATGTTAAGCAGGGCGCCAACTCTCGTGCGAATTTCTTGAAGAACTCATTAGTAAAGCCATCCAAGCCTGGTGTCTTGCCCGTTGGTAAGTCCCTAATAACCTGCAATACCTCTTTTAGTTGCACTGGGTCATCCAATTCTTTTTTCTGCTGTTCGGATAATACAGCCAGCCCTCTATCTGCTAAATATTGGTCTATCCCCCCAACCTGTACGGCAGCATCTTCTCTATACAGAGACTCATAGAACTGAGCAAAGCGTTCTCTAATTTGGGCAGATTTATACAGCATTGTACCATTCTCAGCTTTCACTCGTATAATATGTCTATCAGCTCTCATCTTTCTCAATTTCCGAGCCAATAATCTCCCTGGCTTATTGGTCCCTTCATAATACACCTGTTTCAATCGTGCGTGCACAAACTTCAGGCTCTCCTCATGCAGCGCAGTCAGTTCCAATCTCACATCCTGTAGCTTACGGTAATCAGCCACCCTACCCGAAGTCCTGTATTTAGATTCTAGTTCCCCTATGCGGGCCATACATTTCAACAAGCGCTCTCTGTGGATCCTGTTTCTGTGACTGGCACATTTAATAAAGTATCCTCGTGCCACCGCCTTAAAGGCTTCCCACACAGTACTCAATGTCGGCCCCGAATCCATATTTATTTCAAAATACTCCCTCAGGACCGGTAGGAAATCCGCTACTATCTGAGGATCCTGCAACAGGCAATTATTAAATGACCACCTGCATTCTCTTCGCTCTCCCTCTAACGAAGGGATCACAACCCACGCCGGAGCATGGTCTGAGATTGTAATATGGCCAATAGCGGATTCCCCCCCCCCCCCCTCCGAGAGGGTTCTGTCCAGAAAGACGTAGTCTAGTCTCGAGTAAGTCAGGTGCACTTGGGAATAGAAAGTATAGTCTCGCCCCCTCGGATGACACACTCGCCACCAATCACACAGACCCATTTCTTCTACTAAGTTCCGCAAAGCTTGGGAAATGTTATAGTCAGCTTTAGTAGGAGATGCTGACCTGTCCAAACCAGGCTGCATGGTTGCATTGAAGTCTCCCGCTATGAATACCCTCCCCCGGGAGAACGATTGTAATTCCCTATGGAGATGTCTAAAAAACCCCTCCTGGTTTTCGTTAGGGGCATAGATATTGGCCAGGGTAAACTCCTCCCTCTCAAGCTGCACATGCAAAAAGAGATACCTCCCCGTTACGTCTCTCTTCAAGTGGAGAACCTGTACCTGGATATCTCTATGGAACAAGATAGCCACTCCTCTTTTTTTCCCCCCCTGAACATCAGAGGCACAGTATACCCCTGGATACATTTTAGATGCCAATAGCCCCTCATGCTTTGGTAACATATGCGTTTCCTGTAAAAACACCACCTTCGGGCACATTAAGCGTAACTCTCGCTGAAGGGCGTGGCGTTTGTATGGAGAATTGAGCCCTTTTACATTGTAAGTAAGTATCTTAAAGCCAGACATTAAACTTGTTCAATAAATCATCCCTATAAAACAGTGTATGAGGAACAATCAAACCTTCTGGTATCACACCCTTCTTACCCCTTCTCCGGATTCTCACCAAGTAGTGTAGTTCTTGATCCCCCATTCTATACTTCATAGTACATTCATTCCCTAGGGAACACTCTTCCCCCTCCCCCCCTGTACTCCCTCCCTCCCATCCCCCCCGTCCCAGAAAACCACTAGCGAGGTTCTTAGTCCCTCGACTAGGAATATAAAAGGAAGAGCCCATTAACCCAAACAGCTACCCAAGACCCCCTCCCCCATCCCCCCTCCCTTCTTACCCCTGCTTTTTACGCTGTAATCCCTCCTCAATAGTACAGAACTTTCGCCCTCTGTGGAAGTGGTGCATCTTTTTCCAATACTACTTTTACATAGTTCAAGATTTCCCATTCCCAGCACTCTTACTTATTTAGCATACTTAACACATACATATTTATACGACTCTCCACTGCAATGCACAGCACGAGTTCATTTTATAACTTCAGGTGCCTGTTCGGGCCTTTTTCCCCTTGCCCTGGACTCTCTGCCATTTCTGCAGCTTAGCTCGCGTGGTCGGGTCCAGTTCAGTTGGTGGGCCTTCCGTGGACACCAGTCCCTCGGTTCGTAGTATCTTCCACACTTCTTCTAGGGTCCGGGTTCGGTGCATACGTCCACCTGTAGTGAAGCAAAGGGCAAATGGAAAAGCCCATCTATAAGGGATTTTATTCTTTGTTAATACTTCCAGTGCCGGTTTCATCGCTTTCCTCAGGGACAAAGTGTGAGCAGACAAGTCCTGAAAGACTGTAATTTGTGCATCATTATACTCAATGTGCTGTACTTGGCGCGCTTTCTGTAGCAACTGTTCCTTGGCAGTGAAAGTAGTGAAGCAAACCACAATGTCCCGTGGTCTATTGTCTGTCCGTCTCCCCAATGCTCTGTGTGCGCGCTCAAATGTGATATCTAGAGAGTCTAGCAACTTGCTACAAAGCAGCTTTACAATGGCGCCAACATCCTCATGGTCCCCCACCTCCGGGACTCCACGAAAACGCAGGTTGTTACGACGCCCTCGATTTTCTAAGTCGTCCAATTTAAGCTGCATTTCGGCATAGGAGGTGAGTATTTTCGAAAGACGGGTTTCAGTCTCGATCAATTTTTCCGCGTTCTCGTCCACCCTCACCTCCAAGTCTTCCACGCGGCCTCCCATCTCCCGGAGATCTACGCTCAACCCGTCCATTTTTTCTAGGATTTCCTCCTTCGACGCTTTAATTTCCTTGCGGATCTCCATTAAAAAACGCGTTAGGTCTTTGGGCAATCCCCGCTTACCGGTTGATTTTCCCGATTCGCACAGGGATGGAGCAGAATCTGAGTCAGAATGTGAGGCGGGTGCGGACGAAAGCACATGGCGCCGCGTGGTCCGGAGCGCCGGCTTCTCCAACGTGTGTTCGCTATCCCTCCGAGACGCCGCCATTTATTTCAGCAGGGAGTATCGCTTTAGATTCCACACACCACGAGGAACGTTGCGATAGCTGATTTAGCTCGTCAAACAAGCAGAGGAACGCTGTTATTGCTCAGTTACGGAGGGTGGCAACGGAGCTAGCTCTCTAGGCAGCCATTCAGGTCCGTGACGTCACTTCCCCCATATGTTGCAAATATTTAAGAGAATATAACAAAATGCAAAGTGAACTACACCAAAGCATGGATAGCTGTCTTAAGATCCTGAAATTCCACATCCTAGAAACTGATAAAATCTGGAAGAAGGGACAAACCTTGTTTTGGGAGTGCATAATGACCAACGATAAGATACTTTTAGGGGAATATAAACACTCAGTGGGCCAAAACTTGGATTTCCTTGTAAGCCAAATGGATTCATGTTTGGCTGGGTTGGGTTTTAATTTGTGGTCTAAAGGCCATTCAGAAACTGCTTGCAGTGAAATCAAGTCAGGGCCAGAGGAATCTGTAGGGAAAAACAACCAAATGTCATCTGTAAAGATATATGGACTTAAACCAGACTAAAAAAGTGGAGTCATAAATTTGTTAGAGGACAGGGGCAATACTGACCTCTGACAAATGCCACATTTAAGACTAATCCAGTGGTTCCCAAACCTGATCTTGGAGGGTACCCCAACCAGTCAGGTTTTCAGGATATCCACAATGAATATTCATGAGAGAGATTTGCATGCAGTGGAGGCAGTGCATGCAAATCTCTCTCATGAATATTCATTGTGGATATCCTGAAAACCTGACTGGTTGGGTGCCTCCAGGACCAGGCTTGGGAACCACTAGACTAAGCAATATGGTGAATGTTGAAGCCTCACCTTAAATGTCCTACCAGAAAGAAATTGAGAGAAACACTTTAAGAAGTCCCACCTAATCCCAGCTCAGCTAGCCAAGATAACATCAGTGATTGATTGATCATAACAAATGCAGCACTTAAATCCTAAACAGCTAGAATGGATGCTTCCCAATTATTGTGGAACAACCAGACTTCACTCAGGAGAACCACCAAGAACATTTAAGTACTACGCCCCACCCCAAAACCCAATTTCTCTTGGATGAAGTAAATTAGTGTTCTCAAAAGAATCAGTAAGTCGGTTGCTGTGCTGAAAGTATGAGATTTGTGTGTTTTTTCATGTTGTTTTTTCTATCACACTGCAGAGAACATATAATTCCAGCAACGTATGCACAGACCACCTTAGACCTAAATTTCAACAAAGATAAATAATTGTTAGAGCAATTAAGGATTACATGAAGTAAGACGTCAGTGTGCCCTGCTCTTAAATGGTTTTATTTTACTGCAAAATCATATGTGAAATATGCAGGTTGTTGCCAATTAAACTCAATAGAAATGAAGCAAGCACAGGGTGGAATGAACAGCTGCAAAGAATCGCCTTAAAGAACAGATGTGGCAGATGTGCATCTACCCTTTCACATCTGTAACTCTAGCTTTATTTTCATTGTTTATGAAAAAGTAAAAGTATAGACTCTCTTCAAGAATGAGCAAAAAGAAACTGCTTGGAATGGAACAGTTGCACAGTTTCTAAATTCAAAAAGACTAAAAATATGTTATAGACTTATCAAAATATAGTCGAGATAAATGCAAAATACAGGAGCAGCTGTACCAAGAGTAGGTCTCATTTGTTCACGTGTAAGAAAGTAATTCACAATGTATAAACCTTTCCTGTAATTTTGTCACTTGTTGTTTTTAATCTTTTCCTTGTTGTTTCCTGCTTGTTAATTGCATTGTACAGCTTTTTAAAAAATATATTTTAATCACACATTAAAGAACATACAATATGGTACTAAAAGTAGGGTTACAAATAACAGAGATAAAAATTATAAAAGTTTGGAGGAGCAGAGTCAGTAGAAAGGGACTATGCAATTTTTTTCACATAGATTAAAGAGAAAGATTAAATATAGATATTTTAAGTTTGCAATTTTTCAAATGCATTTTCTGAAAAATGTACTTTTTATTGATAAACATGTCTTATCTTCAAAAGACAACAGCTGGCAGTCACCCAGGAGCGCATGGTTCGGTGTGGAGTATCCTTGAAGGATACTATTGAAACAGGACATTTAGGGAATCCCAATAAAGAGGTTTCAATAATGGTGAAAGAAAGCCAGGTGTGTTAAAGGGAAGAGCAGGGTAAAGAATGCACATTATCCCCTTCAACTTCTAAGCAGCTTGTAGATCAAAGGGAAAAACACAATTTGAAGTGTCTCTATACAAATGCTAGAAGCCTTAAAAATAAGATGGGAGAGTTGGATTATATAGCACTAAATGAGGTAGATTTAATAGGCATCTCAGAGACCTGGTGGAAGGAGGACAATCAATGGGACACTGTGTTATCAGGGTACAAATTATATTGTAATGATAGAGGTGATCAAATTGGGGGGGGGTTGCTCTATATAACCTCTTCAATGTTGCTTTCGGCACCTAACCTTTATACCTTTCAGGAAATCCTGACTGCCCCAATCTGATGACCCCTACTTGACTGTTTGTACATTTGTCCATTAGATTGTAAGCTCTTTGAGCAGGGACTGTCCTTCTATGTTAAATTGTACAGCGCTGTGTAACCCTAGTAGCGCTTTAGAAATGTCAAATAGTAGTAGTAGTATATGTTAAAGAGGGAATTGTTTAGAGAGATTAGGAAAGCTGGCAAATTGGGCAACTCTATAATAATGGGTGATTTCAATTACCTCAATATAGACTGGATAAATGTTACATCAGGGAGCGCCAGGGAGATAAAATTCCTAGATGTACTAAATGACTGCTTCTTGGATCAACTTCTCAAGAACCAACAAGAGGGGGAGCCATTTTAGATCTAGTCCTTGGTGGTATGCAGGTATACTGCAAGAGGTAATGGTATTGGGTCCACTGAGAAACAGCGATTATAACATGATGAAGTTTGAGCTACTATCTGCAATGAAGGCACAAAGGAAATTTACTATAGCAGCATTTAATTTTCGAAAGGGCGACTATGGTAAATTGGTTAAAAAGAAGCTAAAAGGATCGACTACAAAGCTTAGGATATAAAATCAGGCATGGACATTGTTTAAAAATTCCATCTTGGAAGCCCGGACCAGATGCATTCCACATATTTAAAAAGGTAGAAAGAAGAGAAAACAACATAGTTAAAAGGTGAAGTGAAAGAGGTTATAAGAGCCAAAAGAATGTCCTTCAAAGAATGGAAAAGGACACAAATGAAGAAAATAAGAAGCAACGTAAGCACTGGCAAGTTAGATACAAAGCATTGATAAAGAAGGCTAAAAGAGTATATGAAGAGAAACTTGCCTCAGAGTCTAAAACTCACAGTAAAAACTTTTTCAGGTACATCAGAAGCAGAAAGCCTGTGAGGAAATCCATGGGACAGTTAGATCATGAAAGAGCAAAAGGGGCACTCAGGGAGGACAAGACCATAGCAGAGAAACTGAATGAATTCTTTGCTTCGGTCTTTAAGGAAGAAGATGTAAGAGATCTACCTGTAACAGAAATGGTTTTCAAGGGTGATGATGCGGAGGAAGTGAAAGAAATCTCGGTGAACCTGGAAGATGTACTGAGCCAAATCAACAAATTAAAGAGTGATAAATCACCTAGACCCAATGGCATGCATCCAAGGGTACTAAAAGAACTCAAACATGAAATTGCTGATCTGCTGTTAGTAATCTGTAACCAGTCATTAAAGTCGTCCATAGTACCTGAAGATTGGAGAGTGGCCAATGTGACACTAATTTTTAAAAAGGGTTCCAGGGGTGATCCAGCAAATTAGACTGGTAAGCCTGACAGTGCCAGGTAAAAGAGTGGAAGCTATTATAAAGAATAAAATTATGGAACACTTAAACATGGTAAAATGGGACAGAGTCAGCATGGTTTCAACCAAGTGAAGTCTTGCCTCACCAATTTGCTTCATTGCTTTGAAGGTGTGAATAAACATGCGGATAAAGGTGATCCAGTTGATGTAGTGTATCTAGATTTTCAGAAAGCTTTTGACAAAGTTCCTCATAAGAGAAAATTCGAAAGTCATGGGATAGGAGGCAATGTTCTGTGGTGGATTAGGAGTTGTGGATTAGGAATTGGTTACTGGACAGAAAACAGAGGGTAGGAATAAATGGCCATTTCTCTCAGTGGAGGAGAAGTGGAGTGCCACAGGGATCTGTACTGGGATCAGTGCTACTTAACATATTTATAAATGATCTGGATATCAGAACAATGAGTAAAGTGATTAAATTTGCAGATGACACTAAATTATTCAAGGTAGTTAAAACTTATGCGGTCAAAAATCCTGTGTACAATTTCATAAAAAATAAATAAACAACTGTGCAAGGGATTGCTGAAGTTATTCTCTCTCAAGGTTCTCCTCGCCTCCTTGTACAAGGGATTGGTGGTAGTATTCTAAGAGCATAATCATTGCTGTACTGGAAGAGACTGAAGGTCCATCAAGCCCGGTATTCTGTTTCCAACAGTGGCCATTCCAGGTCACAAGTACCTGGCAAGATCCCAAAACAGTACAATACATTTTATGCTGCTTATCCTAGAAATAAGCAATGGATTTTCCCAAGTCCATCTTAATAATTGCTTATGGACTTTTAGGAAGATATCCAAACGTTTTTTAAACACCCCGCTAAGCTAACTGCTTTTATCACATTCTCTGGCACTGAATTCCAGAATTTAATTACACAGTGAGTGAAGAAATATTTTCTCCAAGTTGTTTTAAATGTACTACTTTATAGCTTCATTACATGCCCCTTAGTCCTAGTATTTTTGGAAAGAGTAAACATCTTCCCATTCCACTCCACTCATTTTTATAGACCTCTATCATATCTCCCCTCTGCTATCTGCTTTAGTATAATGAAGTAAGAGGATATCATCAGCATCAGGGCCGGTCTTAGGGCGAGGCGACCGCATAGGGCCTCGCGCTCAAGGGGGCCCCATGCGGCGCTCCTGAAGTTGCCCCACCCCGACCGCCCAAGCTCCAGTCCCCCCCGTCCTCTGAATTTTATGTTACCTCGTCATCGACGTCGGAGCGGCCGGCAGGTAGCAGCAGCCGTGAAAAGCGTGCGAGCTACTGGGCGACACTTTGGGAGCCTTCCTTTCCCTTCCTTCGCTCAGCTCTGGTCCCGCCCTCAAAACGAGCTGCTGCTACCTGCTGGCCGCTCCGATGTCGACGACGAGGTAACTTAAAATTCAGAGGGAGGGGGGCCTTGGAGCTGGTGGGTGGGAGGGAGAGAGAGAGAGAGAAAGGCCTTGGAGCGGGGAGGGAAGGAGGCCTTGGAGCTGGTGGGTAGGAGGGAGGGAGGGAGAGAGAGAGAGACCGGCCAGCCGGCCTTGGAGCTGGGAGGGAGGGGTCCTTGGAGCTGGGTGGGAGCTGGGTGGGGGGGCTTGGAGCTGGTGGGTGGGAGGGAGAGAGGGAGAGAGAAAGGCCTTGGAGCAGGGAGAGAGGGGGGCCTTGGAGCTGGTGGGCGGGAGGGGGAGAGAGAGAGAGACAGGCCTTGGAGTGGGGAGGGAGGGGGTCCTTGGAGCTGGTGGGTGGGAGGGAGAGAGAGAGAGAGAGAGACCGGCCAGCTGGCCTTGGAGCTGGGAGGGAGGAGCTGGGGAGCACAGGGGATGGCCCGGGAGCTCGGAGGAAGGGGTGGCCGGCCCTGGAGCTAGGGTGGGGGCGGGGCTAGGATGGGGCCCCATCAGATTGATCTGCATAGGGCCCCGCACTTGCTAAGACCGGCCCTGATCAGCATAATAGTAATCGCTAATGCCATGTTCCTGAACTAAAAGTGCCAAAGGACTAAGGAATTGATTAAACAAAGTCAGGGATAAAATGGATCCCTGTGGGACCCCACAATGAAGTGGTTGAGGAGATGATATGGATGAATGCCATTATACCTGAAATAAACGGTTTTGTAGAAAGATGGTAAACCATGCTAATACAGTTCCAGAAATACCGTGAAGAGATAATCGTTGCAAAATAAAAGCGAGTGATGATTTTATCAATCATTTATTGGTACTTGATCAAGATAGTAGATATTTCTTTTAATACTGATCGTTTGGGGTACCATTTGTAGAAGAATGAATTTACAAGGATTTGGAATTCTGTAGCTGGATTCATTGAAAAGTGATCTGGGGAAGAAGTAGAGGAAGTCCTAGAGAGTATAAAGGATAGAGGTTTTGAAAGAAATTGGACTTTCTTTTCCTATTTTTTTTCTGCCAAGCTGATAGCTTGGAGGCAGAGCTACCTAAAGCCCAGAGCTGCCTCTTGAGAGTGTCTTCAGAAGAGAAAGGAATGTACTAGTGTAAAGTCATAAACTATTGTAAGGATATGGGGTAGAGAAGACTTGATACTTAAGGAGTTCATTCCAGCCATTCTGAGAAATGGAGAAGACATTCCAGACAAGAGGAGAAAGCTTCACTAGTACCGTGGAAGAATAGCCACTGGAGGCGAGGAGAACCCTGAGAGAAAATACCATCAATAATCCCTTTCAAAAGAAGGCAAGGAGAATTCTGTGAGAGAAAACCATCACCAATCCCTTGCACAATGAGGTAAGGAGAATCCTAACAGAGAATATCATCACCAATTCCTTGTATAATGAGGCAAGGAGAACCTTGAGAGAGAGAATACCATCATCAATCCCTTTCAGAAGAAGGCTAGGAGAACCCTGAGAAAGAGAATGATAAAGGGGATAGGATGAATTCTCTATAAGGAAAGGCTAAAGTGGCTAGGGCTCTTCAGCTTGGAGAAAAGATGGCTGTCAGGAGATATGATAGAGGTCTCTAAAATAATGAGTGGAGTGGAATGGGTAGACATGAATTGCTTGTTTACTCTTTCCAAAAATACTAGGTCTAGGGGGCACACAATGAAGCTACAAACTAGTAAATGTAAAACGAGTCTGAGAAAAGTTTTCTTCAATCAACGTGTAATTAAAAACTCTGGAATTTGTTGCCACAGAATGCAGTAAAAGCAGTTAGCTTAGCGGTGTTTATAAAAGGTTTAAATGGCTTCCTAAAGGAAAAGTCCATAGACCATTATTAAAATGGACTTGGGGCAAATCCACTGCTTATTTCTAGCAGCATAAAATGTATTGTACTTTTTTGGGATCTCGCCAGGTACTTTTGACCTGGATTGGCCACTGTCGGAAACAGGATGCTGTGCTTGATGGACCTTCAGTCTGTCCCAGTATGGCAATACTTATGTACTTGTAAATTTGCAGATAACAGAAAACTAGTCAAAGTTGTTAAATCACATATGGATTGTGAAAAACTGCAGGAAGACTTTAGAAAATTGGAAGAATAACCATGAAATTGATCTGCATACACTGCCTCTATTATATGCAAATCTCTTTCATGCATATTCATTGTGGATATCCTGAAAACCTGACTGGCTAGGAATGCTTGGGAAACACTGCCTTAGGCCACAGCTTAGATGGGAAAGGGGGGGGGGGGACCACACCTTCAGCAGTTTCCAGGTCCATGTTGGGGTGTTCAAGCCAAAGGGTGAAAAATAAGGCAAGATATTACCTGCTGCATTCATATGTGATTGCCCTACATTGAACTGGTGGGCTCTGGTGAGGTAGTGGGCTGCAAAAGCACTATTCCATGTCTTTTCCTCATGGGAAGGTCTCACACACGAGGTGTTGGCTTTGATTACAGGAGACACTTCGCTCAGAAGTTCAGGCATTCTCAGGGACCTTTTGCTGGGGGAGATGGGGGGGGGCTAGAGACCCACCGGATCTCTAGCCCTCCCTGAACCTGGGGGGGGGGGATCATCGGGGAGACTGGAGGTCCACTGGACCTCCAGCCCCCTGTCACTGGCAGGTTTGCTGTAGGGGGGAATGGGGGCCTGGACAGGGCTCACCATTCCTCCCCAATGATCTGCAAACCCTAACGCCAGCTCCGAGCTGGCGTAGGGTTTGCCGCGGCCAGCGACCCAATCTTTGGCACACTGGCCGCTCATCATTGGGGATGAATATGTTTAGCCCTGTTTAGCATGCATTTGCATGCTAGTTGCATTCAGAGCCCTCGAGCGTGTTGTTTCACACGCTCGAGGGCTCTGATCATGGGGCGTTAGCAAACGCCAGTGCTAGTATGGTGCTAACAGCCTCTAGCGCCGGCGTTTGTTTCTGATCATCCCCCTGCTGGTGAGCTGCACTCATGAGAAATACAAGAGAAGAAGTAGAGTTGCAGATTGAAGGTTTTGGCATTCTGTCTTTGAAAATTAAGACGTATACAGCATGAGTGTTAATCACATAGTAACATAGTAACATAGTAGATGACGGCAGAAAAAGACCTGCACGGTCCATCCAGTCTGCCCAAGATAAACTCATGTGTATACCTTACCTTGATTTGTACCTGTCTTTCTCAGGGCACAGACCGTATAAGTCTGCCCAGCAGTTTTTCCTGCCTCCCAACCACCTGTCCCGCCTTCCATCACCGGCTGTGGCACAGACCGTATAAAAGTCTGCCCTCCCCTATCCTCGCCTCCCAACCACCAACCCCTCTTCCCCCCACCTGCTCTGCCACCCAATTGTAGCTAAGCTTCTGAGGATCCATTCCTTCTGCACAGGATTACTTTATGCACATCCCACGCATGTTTGAATTCCGTTACCGTTTTCATCGCCACCACCTCCCGCGGGAGGGCATTCCAAGCATCCACCACCCTTTCCGTGAAAAAATACTTCCTGACATCTTTCCTGAGTCTGCCCCCCTTCAATCTCATTTCATGTCCTCTCGTTCTACCGCCTTCCCAGCTCCGGAAAAGATTCGTTTGCGGATTAATACCTTTCAAATATTTGAACGTCTGTATCATATCACCCCTGTTCCTCCTTTCCTCCAGGGTATACATGTTCAGGTCAGCAAGTCTCTCTTCATACGTTTTGGAACGCAAATCCCATACCATCCTCGTAGCTTTTCTTTGCACCGCTTCCATTTTTTTGACATCCTTCGCAAGGTACGGCCTCCAAAACTGAACACAGTACTCCAGGTGGGGCCTCACCAATGTCTTATACAGGGGCATTAAAACCTCCCTTCTTCTGCTGGTCACACCTCTCCCTATACAGCCTAGCAATCTTCTAGCTACGGCCACCGCCTTGTCACACTGTTTCGTCGCCTTCAGGTCCTCGGATACTATCACCCCAAGATCCCTCATATATTGCATCTGCTCTGCGAGGACAAAGCTGGAAGGAAAATGCACATAAAAATGCCTTTTTCCTATGCATAGAAACACATGTGCTATGAAAACTGCATTCTTATAGCTGCATTTAAGAGGGACACTGTCCCGTGAGGTCATTTTCTGATACACAATTAAATCCTGCTAGTTCTATAACTGGGAATTCTCTCAGTAATACACCAGTTTTACTATCTCACATACTGTCATCAATATCATTGATTTATAGATTAGATATAATTTCTCAGCACTCTTCACTATCGATAACAATATTCAGAAATGCGTTTTTAAAATAAAAAGCACTATACATATCAGTATATCTAAGAAGCTTTGCACACTAAAATGCTGCGTTTTGTTTTGCTTTTTTAATGAGGTTATGCTATCAGCTATGTTTTTAATACAGCGTGCCAGAGTAGCACATACCAAAAATCTTGCAAATAACACTTCCCATGGCTAATCAGCAGCTTAAAAACTGTGAAGAACAGAAGGACAATGCCTGGGAGTGTTTTAGAGACCACCTGGCATGACTGAACAGCAGAAGAAAAAAAAAACAGCTTTGAGATAGCTGTGTTGCCCCTTGCTAGACTATGCAGACCCTTTTGGCAAAATCTGTAGTGAACAGTCCTGTCAGGAGGATTTGCACAGCTAATCAGATGGTAGCAAATTCGCATTTCACAGGAAAATGAAGGAACACTTTATCTTTTGTCTACAAGACATGATTCTTCTGCTTTTGTGGATTGCAATTGTTAATCTTGCTGTGATGAAGCATGAAAATACAGTATTGTATTATAGAAATGAACCATGAAAAGGACATGTCTGAAAGGGTCTGTTGTGATGATTTCATTAACAATTCCTGATAGAGCAAGAGAATGGACTTCCTTTCTTGAAGAGGGATCTAAATGTTCAAACCATTCCTTTTATTTAGTAGTGACTCGATTCACTTGTTCCACATAGAACGAAAATGTTTAAAGAATAAAAATTCAGATATGTCCTCCTTTAATATGCAATTTTATCATTAACTATCTTAAGTAGAGAGGTGTGGTAGCCGTGTTAGTCCACTCTTAAGGTTATGAATAGAAATCAAACAAAATAAAACATGGAAAAGAAAATAAGATGATACCTTTTTTATTGGACATAACTTATTACTTTTCTTGATTAGCTTTCGAAGGTTGCCCTTCTTCGTCAGATCGGAAATAAGCAAATATGCTAGCTGACAGTGTATATAACTGAAAACATTCAAGCATTACTATGACAGTCTGACAGGGTGGGAGGAGGGGGGTGGGTAGGAAGTATGCATGGGGACATCAAAGCATATCATTGATATTCTAACAGGGTGGGTGAGGGGAGGGTGATCAACAGAGACATACAGCTTAAGCATACATAAAGGGATCTTTCACTTGCTCATCTTCCAATGTGGTATATATCATTCAGTGTAAAAAATGTAACGAAGGATGCTATATTGGAGAAACAGGCCAGATGCCTAAGACAAGATTCAATTTACATAGACATCACATGAACAATGCTGGTGCCAGTAGGGTTCCCACACCTGTTGGTCAACATTTTACAGGACCAGGACACTGTACCAGTGACTTCACAGTGAGAATCCTGAAAGGTAACTTTAAAACCATACAAGAACGTAAGACCTTTGAAGTCAGAATGATTGAATATTTTAACACCCAACAGAAAGGACTTAACAAGGATCTGGGGGTTCCTAGCCCATTATAAACCATAAAGCTGTATGTCTCTGTTGATCACCCCACCCCTCACCTATCCACACCCATCCTGTTAGAATATCAATGATATGCTTTGATGTCCCCATGCATACCTCCGACCCACCCCCCTCCTCCCACCCTGTCAGACTGTCATAGTAATGCTTGAATGTTTTCACTTATATACACTGTCAGCTAGCACATTTGCTTATTTCCGATCTGACGAAGAAGGGCAACCTTCGAAAGCTAATCAAGAAATGTATTAATTTATGTCCAATAAAAAAGGTATCATCTTATTTTCTTTTCCATGTTTTATTTTGTTTGATTTCTATTGATATCATTAACTATTAACTTGGTAGAAAAAATGTTAACCTGATGGGAAGATTTGTCAGAAGTGTCATTTGCAAAGATTTCATTTCAATTCCCTTATCCCTGAGCTAGCGGTACATTTCCAGCATTAAGGGCACCATTTGTTTCTGCACTGTTCTCTGAGCATTGGGAGGGAATAGCAAATGACCTCATTAACATACATTTGAGTACATTTAAATAAAATTTGTGGCATGCACGTTGTTTCTCGTGCTAGAGACCTCTGAACATTCTGCACATATTAACAAGCTTGCTAGTCCAGTGCTAATCGCCTCTAATGCTAGCATTAGGATTTGAGTATCCGCCCCAAAGATCAATGGGAATGGGTAGACAAAGTCCTTAGGAAAATAAAACATTAAACAAATATATAGGATCTTTGATTTTGGAACGTGTTACTGTTTTGTGACCTCTGTTAATCCCCCACACTTTTTCATTGAGCTGTACTAAAATTCAGACAACTTAAAACTCAAATTTGTACTACTTAAACCCAACATAATTGTAGTATTTCTTTGCTGACCTTATGAAGATAGCAGAACCTCAAAGCTTGTCAGAGATACAAAATAATCGAAATGAGCTGCAGAGGCTCTTTCTGGTTAAATTGCCTATGTCTGTCTAGCACTAATATTCAGTAGCACTTGATTGGAGAGTGTCACCGCATATCACCACAGATATCATGACATGTCATCCCTTCCATGTCATTCCCAGATCCCACCAATGCAAAGACTCTCTTTTGGCTGCAGGACATGGTAACAGGTCCACAATGGTTTCTACTGCACTGATAACCCTGCATTAGCCTGCTTAGTACAGCTCAGTAAAAGGTCCCCATTGATTTAAATTATATGCCGTAACAGATGTTCCACTTAAGTAAACTTAAGAGTTCTATGAATGGAAGGATGGATAAAAATTAGCTTTAACGTAAAACTCAACAGAAGAACTCCACTGGCAAATGCTTTTATGCATTCATATTTTTTTTATAATTTCAATATATATCAAAAACAAATTAGATAAGATGAAAATATTTGTTGCAATCATACAAAACACTGGAAAATATAAGCTAACAATAATTTTTGCATCAAGCAAATTAGACTATAATTAAGGTGAGCCCAAGCAATAGGGGGTCCTTTTACTAAGGTGTACTGGAAAATGGCCTGCGCTGGTGTAGACGTGTGCATTGGATGCGCACAGGTCCATTTTCAGCGCACCTGCAAAAACAGCCTTTTTTGGCCGAAAATGGGCGTACAACAAAATAAAAATTGGCACGCATCCATTTTGGGCCTGGGACCTTTCCGCCACCCATTGACTTAGTGGTAAAGTCTCGCATGTTAACTGGGAAGTAATTGTCAGTGTGCGTACAGTGCTGATTACTGCCCAGTTAGCACCACGCGCTGAAAACTTTCCAGCACACATAGTGAACGCACATACAAAATGAAATCACCATCCGGGCCACACGGTAGCTCCGAATTGGTGCACATTGGGCATACGTAGGCGCCTACATAGCTCAGTAAAAGGGCCTCTAGACCAATGTTTCTCAACCCAGTCTTTCAGGCACACCTGGTCCCCATCAGGTTTTCAGATATCCATAATCAATATGCATGAGATAGATTTACATACCAAGGAGGCAGTGCATGTAAATCTATCTCATGCATATTCATTGTGGATGTCCTGAAAACCTGATAGGACCAGGTGTGCATGCCTCAAGGATTGGGTTGAGAAGCATTGTGCTAGACTATGTGGAGATGGGTTAATGAAAATGAAAAAAGGAAATTGGTATAAATATAAAACCTCACAATAATCAGAACCACAAACCTAACCTTTACTACAGAAATAATACACACACTATTATCTACCCTAATGGCATATTAACATGGAAAACAACAGAAATTAGCTCATGGAACAGGCCTCTTGACTCATGGCTGGCGATTTGCTTATTTTTCTCTTGAGTCTTCCAAAAAATATCAGAGAAGTTTTGAATCCTTCATAGAGAAAACAATTTGAATCTCGGTGTTGCTCAAGGATCAGTGCTGTCAAGAGTACTGTTTAACATCTATAGATAGCCAATTTGTCGATTGCAATATGTTGAATGTTCAAAAAACTGAATTTACATTTTTATTATGGCTGTACATCACTTAAAAAGTTACGCATGTGATTAACCAAGATTAAAAATTGTAATCATGTGATTAATCGCATAAAGCCCCCTCCCCTCATATTTCATCCTGTACAGTGCAATATATAGATAGCACATGTAAATTCTCAAAATGGACAAATTTCAATTACTAAACTAAAAATGAAATCATTTCTCTTACCCTTGTTGTCTGATTTTATCTTTCCAATCATCTTGTTCCCTGCCTGTGGTTCTGCTTCCCTGTGCTCTGAACTCTGCTTCCAGGGCTACTGTCTATTCACTATTTTTTTCTTTTTTTTCCTCCTCTTTCTCCTCCTGTCCTATTATCCATCCTTCACGTTCAATTTTCAACCATTTTTCTTCCTCCTTTGCAAATCTGCTTTCCATCTCTTCCTTTCCCTCCATTCATGGGCACCATCTCCTCCATTCTCTCTTGTTTTGTTACATTTGTACCCTGCGCTTTCCCACTCATGGCAGGCTCAATGCGGCAGGCAATGGAGGGTTAAGTGACTTGCCCAGAGTCACAAGGAGCTGCCTGTACCGGGAATCGAACTCAGTTCCTCAGTTCCCCAGGACCAAAGTCCACCACCCTAACCACTAGGCCACTCCTCCACTCTTCTCTTCCCTTGGTACCATCTCTTCCTGTCTCTGTTCTCTTCCCTTCCCCTCCACGGGCACCATCTCTTCCTGTCTCTCTTCTCTCCCCTTCCCTTCCATGGGCACCATCTTGTCCTGTCTCTCTTCTCTCCCCTTCTCTTCCATGAGCACAGTTTCCTCCCATCTCTTCACACCAAAGAGTCCCTCTACTTCTAAGAAGTGAAACAGATTGGTGAGGTGTAAGAATATACACAAGAGGACGAAGCCCCCAGGATGTAAGAATATATTAGAAGAATAAACTCCTAATCACAACACCTCTACTCAGGAAATCGAGACTACCCCAATTGACATTTCGTCCTTTAGATTGTAAGCTCTTCTGAGCAGGGACCGTCCTTAGTTATTAATTTGTACAGCGCTGCGTAACCCTAGTAGCGCTGTAGAAATGTTAAGTAGTAGTAGTAGTAATATATAATCAGAGGTACTTGGCTGACAGAACACTACTAAATAGCAATTATTCTGGACACATTTCTAGGGGATGCGTGTACCTATTATTTGTCCTCAGACTCTGCTAACTAGTTGTATAAATGAAAGGAACAATGTCACTGATGGAATAAGTTATTATTTATTATAAATATAAAAAATTATATGTGGCAAATTGCAAAGCAAGTTACAAAAATAAACTTGTAATACCAAAAGTATAGATTATCACCAAGTTAGGAAAATGTTGAAAACCCATCTCTTTAAGCTAGCTTATCCAAATGACCCGACATAAACCTACACATTTCTCTTATTATAACCATATCTATATATTAACCATGTCCCCCTAGCTACTCCATATTATCCTAGTCCTCCCTTCCTCATCCTATCATAACCATCCCCATTTCCTTATCTACCTTCATTACTCCTTCCTATGTTAATTAACATATAGTTAAAGCATTCTATTATTATGTTACATTATAGTTCTTAATATTCTTCTTAATGAATCTAATAATTGTAATTCTGTTAACTATGTAAGCCGCATTGTACCTGCTTATGTGGGAAAGTGTGGGGTACAAATGTAATAATAAATAAATATAAAGAAATCTGATCAGCTAAATAACTCTGTATGAGAGATTACAACAAATATATATATTGTTCAAAATAGACAGTAGCTAGTAATTCACTGACCACAAATCCAGAGATGAGCCAGTCTTCTACAGATAAAAGCCTAGACTAACTAAACCCTGAACCATAGGTAGTATATCCTGCTTATCTCTTACCCTGCAGTCCTTATTGCAGACTTCCAGTAGTAAAGAATCGGATTCCACCTTTGAGACTCTAGCAGAATTTCCCTGCGAGTCTTATCTCAGTCCAGGAATAAAGTCCAAGGTCTTGACTCTATATACTGAGGCCTCAGTGTTGCTACGGAACTGACCTTGTTAGCTTATTACAAGAAATTCAGTTCACTGGTGTTTAGGAATCAGTCTCTCTCTCTCTCTCTCTCTCTCTCTCTCTCTCAGAGCCATCTATCCACCAACAGGTCTTCTGCTCTTCTCCATTCTCTTCAGTCCAGCATTGGCATCTTTCTGGGTCAGATGATACCTATGGACCAATCACATATGGTGTAATTCTGTACAGCAGAATTCATGGTCATGAAGAGAGAGGCCTTGTTATTAGCAAAGAAACTTATCAGACAGTAGCAAATCTCTCTCTTGATTCTCATATTTCAGGAGCCACTGTGAAGTAAGCTCCTCCGCTCTTCCCAGGAGATAATTGGAGGCTAGTTTGCAGTAAACAACGTGTCCTTGGATTAAGTCATCATGGTTTGCCAAGCAGTGATTTTCCTTTGTAGAAAAGCTGGTTTCTGATGGTTTCAGATGTATTCAAGCCATAGGCTGTAGAATCCATATTGGTTATAAAAGATAGCAGGAAAATACTCCTATAGCGGCAAGACTTCTCCATTGCTGAACCCATGCTGATTCTGTTCCGTATCTTGCCCGGCACTAACTTACATAAGCACCGCCATACTGGGATAAGACCAAGAGTCCATCAAGCCCAGCATCCTGTCTCTGACAGCAGCAAATCCAGGCTTCAAGAACCCAGCAACCCCCCCCCCCCCCCCCAATGGACTTTTCCCTCAGGAATCTGTCCAAACCCCCTTTAAATTCCGTAAGGCCAGCTGCTGTCACTACATTCTCCGGCAACGAGTTCCAGAGTCTAACTACACGCTGAGTAAAGAAAAACTTTCTCCTATTTGTTTTAAATCTACCATATTCTAGCTTCATCTTGTGTCCCCTGGTTTTCTTGCTGTTTGAAAGTGTAAACAAATGCTTCACATTTGTCCGCTCTACTCCGCTCATTATCTTGTAAACTTCTATCATATCACCCCTCAGCCGTCTTTTCTCCAAGCTGAAGAGCCCTAACCTCCTCAGCCTTTCCTCATAGGGAAGTTGTTCCATTCCCTTTATCATTTTCATCGCCCTTCTCTGCACCTTCTCTAATTCTAACGTCAGGCTTACCGGTCTGTAATTTCCCGGATCACCCCTGGAACCCTTTTTAAAAATTGGCATTACATTGGCCACCCTCCAACCTTCAAGTATTATGGACGATTTTAACAACAGGTTACAGATCACTAACAGCAGAGCAGCAGTTTCATGTTTGAGTTCGTCAGGAGCTATCAACGTAGCATGGTAATGCTAACAACAGTGAACTTCTACATGTTTGTATAAGTTGATAGCTCCTGAAGAAGCCATTATTTAGTGAAACGGAGAAGCTCCGTAGAGTGAGCAAGTGTGTGAATGAGAGAGTTTGAGACAAGTTTACATATGAAATTGCTCTAGTTGTAATGCTGAAAAAGCAGAGCCAGGAAAGAAAATAACCAGGATTTAATATTGAGTGGACGTTCCTTTTTTAAGTAATCCTTTTGATAAAGAACTTTTATACATAATCAAGAAAAACTTAAGGAAAAATAAAAAATTAAAGTAGGAAGGAAGGGTTTTTCTGACTTATGATGGTAAAAGCAGCAGCTATATACAAGTAAGATAACACTGCTAATCTGAAGTCTTTCCTTTCCTCCTCTATAGAAAACTATTTGTGAGTTGAGCAAATAGCTCAGTATAACGACAGACTGTGGGATTGCGAGGATTATCCCTCTGTTTATGAATTTGTCTCATGTTCTTTACATCTTAATTTTTTTAAGTGTTTTTTCTTTCATGTTCTCTGCTGTGCTTCCATAACAATTATCTTTTCTTTATTCCATGTCATCTCTTTAATAATGAATCTATTTAAACTTGTAATAATAACATTAGATGTTGCACATAAGTATGAAAAACAAATCCACAGAAAGAAGTGTATTACTTTGATCACATTCATTTTCAAGTATATTAATTGGTAGCATGTTTTTCTGTCTACGTTGTAATTACTATTTCTGTCCACTTGTTATCATACACATATTCTTTAACTGTTATTAAATGCCCACAACTGGTTCAGCTGCTGCCCTAAGAAATGTTCTATCCAGCGTTAAGTCACCAAATGGATCAGCGCTCTATTTTCCTTGATAGGAGGCATGCTCTGAACAGAATGTCACAGCTGTTGCATCTGTTTTCACACAAAATACAGGAAGCATTGTACTAAAATTCTGTTACACAGCAGATGGGAAAACTACATGGCCATAAGTTCACTACAAACTCTGCATTACTTAGTTCTGGTTACTTGTATTGGGATTTGATCTCATTTTAAAAAGATCTTTCAAATCTATGGTATTTTTCACTTCCCAATTAACCTGGAGTCAATTCTAATCAGCTGGGGCTGAGGCTAGTCTGACTTTGCTGAACAGGAGCCAATTCTGCAATATGGTTGACTTTCCAAAAATATTTTGTACTTCTAAAAAGATCTGGGATGTGCTTCATTAGGGCAGTTGTAGCTGCTCCATAAATCATTTTCTTTTTCCCTTTCATAGACAAATTTAGTTCTCAAAGCCCACTGTTTCACTTTTTTTTTTTTAATATTTGTACCCCACGCTTTCAGGTTCAATGCGGCTTACATATTATATGCAGGTACTTATTTGTACACCAGACATCACCGCGGAGTTCCAGGCCAAGGTATCAGCCTGCTTATCCGACATTGCTGCATGGATGTCCAACCACCACCTGAAACTGAACATGTCCAAGACCGAGCTTATCGTCTTTCCACCAAAACCCACTTCTCCTTTTCCTCCACTCTCTATCTCAGTTGATGGCACCCTCATCCTCCCCGTTTCATCTGCCCGCAACCTCGGAGTCCCCTTCGACTCCTCCCTCTCCTTCTCTGCGCATATCCAGCAGATAGCCAAGTCCTGTCGCTTCTTTCTCTTTAACATCAGCAAAATTTGCCCTTTCCTCTCTGAGCACACCACCCGTACTCTCGTCCACGGTCTCATTACCTCTCACCTTGACTACTGCAACCTACTCCTTATTGGCCTCCCACTTAGCCATCTATCCCCCTTTCAATCTGTTCAGAACTCTGCTGCACGTCTTATATTCCGCCTGAACCGATATACTCATATCACCCCTCTTCTCAGGTCACTTCACTGGCTTCCAATCAGATACCGCATACAGTTCAAACTTCTCCTTCTTACCTACAAATGCACTCAGTCTGCAGCCCCTCATTACCTCTCTACCCTCATTTCCCCTTACGTTCCCGCCCGTAACCTCCGCTCACAGGACAAATCCCTCCTCTCAGTACCCTTCTCCACCACCTCCAACTCCAGGCTCCGCTCATTCTGCCTCACCTCACCCTATGCTTGGAATAAACTTCCTGAGCCCTTACGCCAAGCCCCCTCCCTACCCATTTTCAAATCCTTGCTCAAAGCCCACCTTTTCAATGTTGCTTTCGGCACCTAACCTTTATACCTTTCAGGAAATCTAGACTGCCCCTATTTGACTGACTGTACATTTGTCCTTTAGATTGTAAGCTCCTTTGAGCAGGGACTGTCCTTCTATGTTAAATTGTACAGCGCTGCGTAACCCTAGTAGTGCTTTAGAAATGTCAAGTAGTAGTAGTAATAGTAGTACTTGCCCAGAGTCGCAAGGAGCTGCAGTGGGAATCGAACCCAGTTCCCCAGGACCAAAGTCCACCACACTAACCACTAGGCCACTCCTCCACACTTTCACATGTCACAAAAAGGAAAGGTGACAAAAAACCATCTGATGCATAAAATTACTATTGACTGAACTCATGGCAAAAGCTACTTTTAAAGAGATAACGGTGCTGATTTTCAAAGCACATGAACATTTTTAAAAGGCAAGAAACCCATCTACCTGACAAAAATATCCAAATAGGAATTTCTGAAAGGCAGAAATAGGACATTTTATACTGCTGTGTGTCCAAATAGCAAGGGGCAGGCTGGAGGCATGTTGTGGGTGGGACTATATAAGGGCCAAAATTAGAACATCTAATAGACATAACGTAGCAGGAAGATACATCCAAGGGAAAAAGAAGGGCATTCAAGTGTACAGTGCTGCGTACGTCTAGTAGCGCTATACAAGGATTAGTAGTAGTCTAGATATGTTTCAGTCACATACAAGTAACATAAAGGTGCTTCAGCTAAGCAGTGGATGCTGCCCCCCCCCCCCCCAAAGAAGTGAAACTGAAAGGGAATACCTGACTCTATGGCAGCTTCAGGTATTATGGACATACCCAAACAAGCAGCAGGCAGATCCCAGGAGTAGCCTAGTGGTCAGTGCCGTGGACTGTACTCAAGGGGACCCAGGTTGAAATCTCATTCTACCTAGTTCTAATTTGGTGGAAATGTTGAGCATATAGCAGACACCAGCAGGCTTGAAGGCTACTGTAGTGGTGTACAGTTAGGGTCTGTTCCTGGAGGGCTCACAATACATAATAAAGCTGGGATTTGTACTTGGGTGCCACTGCACTGACCACTAGGCTGCCCCTCTGCTCTGCAGGGACGTCTGTGTGGCCATTTTCATACAAATGTTGCCAGACAGATGTTCTTGTCTCTGGATTTTTGCCATTCATAAGTTGGACATTTCATTTTCAAGAATGGCTGTTCACTTGGACATTTTCAGTATTTTTGTGCAGGAAACATTGTTCACCCCAACCCCCACCGCACCCCCCACCCTGTCCATCTCTAAGGCATTTTTGAACAGGAAACATTGTTCACCCCCCCCCCCCCCGTCTATCTCTAAGGCATTTTCGAACAGGAAACATTGTTCACCCCCAACCCCCACCCCGTCCATCTCTAAGGCATTTTCGAACAGGAAACATTGATCACACCCCCCCCCCCCCCCGTCCATCTCTAAGGCATTTTCGAACAGGAAACATTGTTCACCCCCAACCCACCCCCCACCCCGTCCATCTCTAAGGCATTTTCGAACAGGAAACATTGTTCACCCCCAACCCCCACCCCACCCCCCCACCCCGTCCATCTCGAACAGGAACGATGTCAGAGCTGAATTTTTTTTTTTACCTTGGATGTTCTTTCAAAAATGCCCCCTCCACATCACTTTCCTCATAGCCTCTTGCTGTGTTTGTATAGGGCACTAGGAAACTGAGAAAAATGTTTGAACGTAATGGTTCAGTGAGAGGTTGTTCCAGTGGATCAGGTGAATCCCTCCTCCCATCTCTTTCTGATGGGCAAAGACCTTAGTTGACTTTTCTTAGAGGTTCCACTTAATGCCCCGATAACAATGAATACACTCTTTCTTTACAATCTATATTTGAATTGTACTGTAGCTCCTAACTTTTTCAGTGGCACTAAAGGTGAAATTACACTAGGTATTTCTCTGACCCCAGAGGGCTCTCAATCTAATTCTGTACCCGAGGCTATAGAGGGTGAAGAGACTTGCCCAAGACCACAAGGAGCAACAGCTGAATTTGAACCAGGCTTTGCTGCTTTCTTGCTCCACCTCCCTCGCCCTGTCTTTAACACTTTTTCCTCTTCAACACACTGGGTTTCTGCCAGGTACTTGTGACGTAGCTTGGCCACTGTTTGAAAAACAGGATACTGGGCTAGATGGACCATTGGTCTGACCCACTATGGCTGTTTGTATGTACTCTGACACAGGATGAATCCTTTACATCTCCTTTCTTTCCTGCCTCTCAGGGCAACTTAAACATTGAGCAGACTAGGAGAAGGTGGCAAAGCAGCTGCAGTTAAAGCAAAACAATAGGTCCTCACAGGAGGACCCTCAAGGAACTATCAATGCAATTTTTTAATGGGCATTAGCAGATGCTGTTAATAAAAGCCCTCTTGTTTGTATACTGCTCTCTTCCTACCCCAGCTGCTTTTATCGAACTCCTGGCTTCTCCTCTCTCCAACAGTAACATAGTGCCATGATAAATGATGGCAGATAAAGATCTCTGTGTGGTCCTTCTAATCTGCCCAATGAGATAGCTCTGGTATCTGAATGAGACCATATAACCTATGTATGTTTGTTCTTCTATGCATGGGTTTCTTTTCTATAATTTATAACAGTTTCTTTCCTTTACTTTTTATTAGTTTTTAAACCGCTTTGCTCTGCCCAACATTTAAAGCGGTATAGTAAGTCCTGAAGCAGTAATTAAATTTGTACCTGCCTCTCCATGTTGGTTCTTTGGATTGGATTTATTAATTTTATATAGTGCTTTGTACCATGTGTTAAAGGGGTTTACATGACTCAAAAAAAAAAGAGAAGTAATTAATACTGAATGCAATAGAACAAAAACCACATCAAATAATCAAAATCAAGATAACTAAAGCATCATGTAAAAGCATTACTGAAACAACCAAGTCTTTAAAGATTTGCGAAAACTAAACCCCTCTATGCCTTGTTTAAGTTTGAAAGTGATTCCCTCCTCTTTCTGTGTTCATTCAATGCATTTTGAATTCTGTCACTGTTTTTGACCCCACCACCTCCACTGGGAGAATATTTGAGCCCTCTACCCTGTCTGTAAAAAAAAAACTATTTCCTGATGTTACTCCTAATTCTATCTCCCTGGAACCTCTGTTCATGTCCTCTAGTTCTACCACTTCCCTTCTCTCTTTGTATATTAATATCTGTCATGTAGTTAAATATCTGTATCATATTTCCCCTGTCCCTCTTTAGCTCTAAGGTATATATATTCAGATCTCCAAGCCTCTCCTCATAAGTGTTTTAACACAAAACAGCTTCCTCTGAACTTGTTTTCGTATATTCTTAGGGGCCCTTTTACTAAGCTGCAGTGAAGGGGGCCCTACGCTAGCCGCAGTGGACATTTTTGCCATCAACCAGGGCCCCTTTTACCGCAATGGGTGAAAATAGCCAAAAATGAAATGCCACACAGCCATTTCGGGGTGAGCACTTACCATCACCCACTGAGGTGGCAGTAAGGACTCCTGCGCTAACCAGCGGAAGTCCTGGGATGCCACGTGGCAACCCCTTCGTACAAGGGCCCCTTAATGAGATATGATCTCCAAAACTGAACAGAACTCCAAGCAGGGCCTCACTAATGAACTGCCTCCATCACTGGTATTTCACCGGGTGATATGGGCACCTGTTTGTGTAGAATGAAACTTCTCATATTGGATGCTTGTTGGTCTTGCCACTCAGGTGCCCTTTGCCTGGGTTGGCCGCTGTCATGGACAGGCTGCTGGGCTCGATGGACCCTTGGTATTTTCCCAGTGTGGCATTGCTTATGTACTTATTTTAATATCTCCTTTCTTCCACTAGTTATGCCTTTATACAGCCTAGCATCCTTCTGGCTTGGGCCATCACCTTGTCACATTCTTTTGACTTGGGAATCACCTCAACCTGGTCTGTGCCTGATATCAGCCTCCACTTCATAAGTACATAAATATTGCCACACTGGGATAAACCAAAGGTCCATCAAGGCCTGCATCCTGTTTCCAACAGTGGCCAATCCAGGTCACAAGTACCTGGCAAGATCCCAGAACAGTACAATACATTTTATGCTGCTTATCATAGAAATAAGCAATGGATTTTCCCCAAGTCCATTTTAATAATGGTCTATGGACTTTTCTTTTAGAAAGCCATCACAAACACTTTTTAAACCCCACTAAGCTAGCTGCTTTTACTACATTCTCTGTCAATGAATTCCAGAGTTTAATTACACATTGAGTGAACAAATATTTTCTCTGATTACTTTTAAATTTACTACTTTCTAGCTTCATTGCATGCCCCCTAGTCCTAGTATTTTTGGAAAGAGTAAACAAGCGATTCACGTCTACCCGCTCCACAGATAGGAAAAGGCTTTTTGTATCAAACTAAAATTTATGGAAGATGAGCAGAGGAAAAATAATTTTTGCTTCTAAGCTTCCCTAAGTTATCCCTAGTGTCTCCACTGGGCATGGACAGGAAATATTTTGTAGTTTTGGAAATGGCTCTGGAACAGCTTCCCCCATTAGTAAGAGCATATTATTTAACTGGTACAGTGAAATCTTTGCCTAGCAACCACAAGAAGTCGAATGAAGATGTGGAGGGACATTTTCAATAAAACGCCGAAGTCCGATTTTGGACATTTTGCTAACAACTCACTGCTCCATCTCATCTCAATGTTGGGAGCACACTTGGTCTACAGTGATTTGCTGTACTTCTGCCTCCTTCACTGGTATTTCACCAGGTGATATGGGCACCTGTTTGTGTAGAATGAAACTTCTCATATCGGATGCTTGTTGGTCTTGCCACTCAGCACCTGGCACCCTAGACCACCTTCTGTTTTACTGCTCTTCCACTCATCAGTTTTGGACAGCAATTTGGGACAAGATTCAATACTTCCTATCCTATGTGAATATTTTTCTATAGTCTTCCTCATCCATGCAATCTTTGGGGGAGGTCAATAAACACCTCTACTGTATCGTGTTAGCCACTGCTGTTCAGGACATTTTATGCAATTGAAAATCACAGGGTAACTTGAATGTACATATATGGTGGTCTTCTTTATGTTTGATATGTCACCTTGCCTTTACCTGTTAGTGTCAGCTCACTTTAAATGGTATGATGATTGCTACATGCTATTTTGAGTTGTCTATATTGCTGTTAATGTGTCATGCCCATATGCTTGCACAGTTTACTTTTCTTTCTCCCTGTTTTCACATCTGGCTATGATGTTGTTAGCATTCGATGAGATTTTCTCATTGTTGTTTTGTTTTATTATATAAAAACTTTTTCAATAAAGAATTTTGAACTTAAAAAGATTAAAAATATAATACAACATATATCCCATTTTAAGATGTATAAAACCAGAGAAATAGCCATGTCTGAGCTTGGCTTCAGATATTATAATTACATTAGGTTCTTATATGCCTCAGCTACCCAGGGGGTTCAGTGTGGCTCACAAGAGAAGGCAGACCCTGTTGACTAACAATACAAATTAAAAATGAGAACCCTGAAAACACGATGTAAATTAGAATGCAAACAATCCCCAATACCAGTTCAGTCTTAATATGACCCTACAAATTTCTTAAAAAGGAAAGTTTTCAAAGATTTCCTAAAAACAGTATAATTTTGAATTCTTCTTAGATAAAAAGGGATGGAATTCCAAATCATAAGTACTTGGTAAAAAAAGGCTAGCTGAAAACAAAGTTGTATATTTTAAACCACTCAGGCTAGATTAATGCAATTGCAAATTATTAGAAAGTTCCCTATTCCTATTAGTTATCTGAACCCAGCTGGGGCTGTCCCTTGAAAAATCCTTAAAACCATAGTACATACCTTGACATGAAGACATGCCTCCTCTGCCAACCACTGCAGGTCCATCAGTAATGGTGTAACTATCGTTTTTACGAGCCGGAAAAAAAAGTCAGACATCAGTATTTTGCACTGTCTAAAGTTTTCTCAAAATATTCTTCTGCCAACCTGCATAAATGATGTTACTATAATCCAGAGCTGACAACAGCAAACTCTGAACTATAAGCCTAAATGTATGTGTCAAACATATTTCAAATTTTTCTACGTTTTTTTCATCAGAAAAAAAGATTTCTTAATAAGACGACTCACATGGGATTCCAGCATTAGTGAACCAGATAACATGACTCCTAAAATTCTAATATCATTCTCAAATGTGATATGCTCCCCACTTCATTTTAACCAACTATCAATCCATAAGTCATTTGCTTGGCCCAAAAGTAGGAACTTAGTTTTAGCCTTATTGAGTTTTAAGGAATAAGTATTAACCCAAGGGGGTCTTTTACAAAGTGTCAGTAAGCCCAACGCGCCCACCGACGGTAGTCCTGGCCTGAGCACGCGCCATTTCCAGGGGAAAAAGAAAACCCTTGGAAATGGCTTGCAAAGCAGTAACCCAGCGGTAATCGGGCATCGCCACACTCTGCCTGGTTACTGCTGGGTTACCGCAGGAGCTCTTATCATCACCTCAATGGGTAGCGGAAAGGGGTCCCCACCACATGGCCATGCGATTTCTCTTACTGCATAGCCATGTTTGTCTTGGGGCTTTTTATCTACTGCAGTAAAAAAAAAGCCCCGGTGCGAGGATAAAACGGCCCCCACCGCTTGCACAGGGCCCTTTTTCCCGCAGCTTGGTAAAAGATCCCCTAGTATCTAGGAGAGAAATACATTCTTTTATTCTTTTTATTCTAACTGCTGTTAGTTCTGCTTTCTGTGGCCTTACCAACACCCCCCCCTCCCCCCAGTCCTTTAACAGTTTTAATAAGCAGTTTCCCCCTGGTTACATTGAGAACGTAGATGAGATTCTTGTATGTCTTTGCTCACATTCTTCTCCTTTGATTCTTGCCTATCGTGGCTAGTTAAAATTAAGAAGGATAACAGACTGGAACACATTTTAGTTTTATTGCTTTTCAGTGAAAATTACATCAAAGGATACCTTCGTAACAAAATATAAGTTCACAAAATCACATCAAAGAGACGTACTTAGCAAGCAAATAGCCAAGACTTTACATATGCTGTCTTATGCTGCAATAAAAGAGCCAAGACCTATAAACCAGAGGAGGCTGGTTCGAGGAATAATGTAACAACATAAGAATAGTTGAGCTCTTAATATTTTGTAGCCCCCACAATTCCAGATTACAATCATACATCAAACTATAAATTACCCTTAGAATCCAAACAAATAATGTAATTGCACGGGCTCAAAAAAGATATGCTCTGTTCTTCAACTGGACTTCACATTTACAGGGAAACCAAAGTTAATATTCAGCCCTAATCAAGGTCAGTTCTTGACACAAGGCCAAGAATTTATTCATCCTACTCACAGTCCGTCTTGGCGCATCTGAGAAAAGTTATATTCTGGCTCTCATAAAATGAAGTTCAGTAGCTCTGAAACAGAGGCACAGAAATGCATCTTTATCTTGAAGAAACACAAATGAAAACATTAATGTATCTCTGCCTACAAAGTCATCTTCAGGTTATTCTATCATTGCGTCTGAGGAAACATCTACTACATTTGCATCACCCTGTCCAGCAGACTTCACTTACAATGGAATAGGTGGGGTAATATTTTTTGTACAAGTGAGAGACCTTTACAAAACTTATCTTAGGAAACTATGAAAAAGGTGTCTAGGAGTTCATGTTTGAGCCAGTGGAAAATTAAGAATCCTCAGATTCAAATGTCTAAAATAGGAGACTTTTACTAAAGTGAGTAGAGGAGTGGCCTAGTGGTTAGGGTGGTGGACTTTGCTCCTGGGGAACTGAGGAACTGAGTTTGATTCCCGGCACAGGCAGCTCCTTGTGACTCTGGGCAAGTCACTTAACCCTCCATTGCCTGCTGCATTGAGCCTGCCATGAGTGGGAAAGCACGGGGTACAAAATGTAACAAAAAATAAAGTGCATTATGTTTTTGCATTAAACACACTCTAACAGCAAAAATCTGTGCTTGATAGCTAAAAAAGCTGTGCACTAATCACTGGGGGCTATGTCCAGCATGTTCTGTGCAATTAATGCACATGTGCATTAGCAGACTCATAACGACACTGACCTAGACTGTGAATCTCCTACCTTACTCCCTTCCCTTTGCCTATCTCTACCTACTTATCTCATTAATTATTCTGCTATTCTTAACTTTTACTTTCTCTAACAATATACTGTATTCCCTATTACTATGTAAGCCACATTGAACCTGCTTTTACTGGGAAAGCACGGGATACAAATGTAATAATAATAATCATCATAACCTGGCTACACTTAGCACCATGAATTAAGGAGGCACTAAGTGAAGTTGGGCTAACTGCCCAACTGACAGCTCATTATTTATGAACACTCAAATATTTATATTTAACATCAACTTTCAGGCCAAAATTTTGAGCTTCTTAGAGTAGCAGCAGTTGGGTTACATGGTATGTTGATGTAGGGATTTGGCAAAATTCACTGTAAAACCTGACATATTACCAAATTTACCAATGAGTCTCATCAAAGCAGGAAGAGATTCTCTAAGCCGTTTTAGAAAGATTAGAGTGTCATCAACATCAAGAGATATTGAGAATCCCTCCACAAATGTCCCCCACATTTCTAACCATCATGGCAAATGTTCAACAGAAAATGTAAAAAGGAGGGGTGAAAGAGGGCATCCTTGCCTTGAACCCCTGTACAAAGGAAAATATTTTGAATGCCAACCATTAACTAATACCATTGCTTAAGGCTTCAAGTAAATAGCATTAATCCATCCTACAGACTGCTCTCCAAAGCCACATTTAGATAGCTCCTCCATCTGGAAAGATTCTGACCCTTTTCAAATCCAGACAGTACCCGTTAAACATCTAAATTAAATGTTCGCCTATGAGCCAGGTTTTCAAAGCTATTTTAAAATTCTTAAAAGAGGGTTCAGAATCTGCAGTAAGAGGAAGAGAGTTCCAGTAGAAAGGGGCTGCGAAGAACATCATATGGTGATGGGTAAATACTAGCTGAGCAGCTCTAGGGTTAGGGATAACCAATCAATAATCATTTATCTAGCGAAGGAATCAGGTCAGTAAATATAGGATGGTTTGGGTCACAACGTAATCAGGAAGACCAAGTCTGTCTGAGTAAATTAAAGATAATACTTTTTTGATAGGGAGCCAGTAAAGTTTCAGATAAAGAGGAGAAACATGATTGTACTTACATGTGTGCCATAGAGATTTAATTTTGTATAGACTGACGTTTTTTCAGATTGAAACAGGGGCATCCTAAATAGATTATATTGCAATAATCAAACCTGGTGATCAGCAGGGACAGAAAGAGCAAGTGCCAAGTGTCCTGATCAAAGTATCTGTGGACAGAGAGGTTGTTCCACTCTACCACTAAGTTTTCCATAAAGAAGTATTTCCTTAGATTGCTCCTGAGTCTGTCCTTCACCTTCATCCTATCCCCCTAATTCCAGAGCTTCCTTTCAATTGAAAGAGACTCGTCTCCTGTGCATTTATGCTGTAGAGATATTCCAACATCTCTACCATTTCTCTCTTCTCCTGACTTTCTTCCAAAGTCTCTCCCCAAACACTTTATTATGGAGACCACTCACCATTTTAGTAGCCACCCTCTGGACTGAATCCTTCCTGTGTTTATATATTTTTTTGAAAATGCAGTCTCCAGAGTTGTACACAGTAATCTAAACGGGTTCTCACCAGAGACTTATAGAGGAACTATCACCTCCTTTCTCCTGTTGGCCATTCCTCCCCCTATACTCCAAGTATCGTTTGGCCTTTTACCATTGCATTAAGATCATCAGGTACGATCACCCCTATGTCCCATTTTCTTTTGTGCATAGAAGTACTTCATTCCCTATAATGTATTGCTCAATCAGAGAGTTTTGCAGCCCAAATGCATGACATTGCATTTTTTAGCATTACATCTTAGTTGCCAAATTCTAGACCATTCTTCAGGCTTCAGTACAGCACAAGAATATAACAATAGCCATACTGAGTCAGAGCAATGGTCCATCTAGGCCAGTGTCCTGCTTCCAACAGTGGCCAATCCAGGTCACAAGTTCCTGGCAGAAACTCAATTGATAGCAACATTCCATGCTACCTCCATGTCCATCACAATAACAGACTATAACCCTTTCCTCCAGGAACTTGGCTGAACCTTGTTTAAACCCAGATACGCTAACCGCTGTTACCACATCCTATGGCAGCAAGTTCCAGAGCTTAACTATTCTTTGAGTGAAAAAATATTTCCATGTAATTTCATTGGGTGTCCCCTGATCTTTGTACTTTTTGAAATAGTGAAAAATCGATTCACTTCTACCTGTACCATACCAATCAGGATTTTACAGACCTCAATCATATCCCCCCTCAGCCATCTCTTTTCCAAGCTGAAGAGCCCTAATCTCTTTAGCCTTTCCTCATATGAGAGGAGTTCATTGTCATTTTGGTAGTTCTTTATACATTTTCTAATTACACTATATCTGTTTTGAAATACTGCAACCAGAATTGAACACAATACTTAAGGTCAGGTCGCACCATGGAGTAACACATAGTAACATAGTAGATGACGGCAGAAAAAGACCTGCACGGTCCATCCAGTCTGCCCAACAAGATAAACTCATGTGTGCTACTTTTTGTGTATACCTTACCTTGATTTGTACCTGTCCTTTTCAGGGCACAGACCGTATAAGTCTGCCCAGCACTATCCCTGCCTCCCAACCACCAGCCCCGCCTCCCACAACCGGCTCTGGCACAGACCGTATAAGTCTGCCCAGCACTATCCCCGCCTCCCAACTACCAGCCCCGCCTCCCACAACCGGCTCTGGCACAGACCGTATAAGTCTGCCCAGCACTATCCCTGCCTCCCAACCACCAGCCCCGCCTCCCACCACCGGTTCTGGCACAGACCGTATAAGTCTGCCCAGCACTATCCCTGCCTCCCAACCACCAGCCCCGCCTCCCACCACCGGTTCTGGCACAGACCGTATAAGTCTGCCCAGCACTATCCCTGCCTCCCAACCACCAGCCCCGCCTCCCACCACCGGCTCTGGCACAGACTGTATAAGTCTGCCCAGCACCATCCCCAACTCCCGCCACTGGCTCTGCCACCCAATCTCGGCTAAGCTCCTTAGGATCCATTCCTTCTGAACAGGATTCCTTTATGTTTATCCCACACAGAGGCATAATATTGTTGGTCTTATTTTGCATCCCTTTCCTAATAATTCCTAGCATCCTGTTTGCTTTTTTGGCCACTACCGCACATTGGGCAGAAGATTTCAGTGCATTGTCTACAATGACACCTAGATCTTATTCTTGAGTGCTGACTCCTAAGGTGGACCCTAGCATCAATAATTATGATTCAGATTATTCTTCTCAATATGCATCACTTTGCATTTATCCACATTAAATTTCATGTGCCATTTCAATGCCCAGTCTTCCAGTTTCCTAAGGTCTTTCTGCGTTTATTTATAATCCGCATGTGCTTTGACAACTCTGAATAGTTTTGGGTCATCTGCAAATTTAATCACCTCACTCATCGTTCTGTTTTCCAGATCATTTATAAATATGTTAAATAGTACTGGTCTTAGTACAGACCCTAACGAAGCATTGTAAAGGTCAGGCAGCAGAACCACCAGAATCTGCCTAAATTCTTCCAGTACCCTCAGATGTATCTCATCTGGCCCCTATCACTTTGTCTAACTTTGGTTTTTCTAGCTCCTCATGAACACAGTCTACTGAAAATTGCTCAAGGTCTACCTCACTTCCGTTTGTATTTGTGGTCCTTAGAGATCCTTCACTAACATTTGCATAAATAGGCCCTGTGGCAAATAACTTAATTTAAGGATGTAAGCATGTATTGTCAGAAAAGAAGCCCCTTAGGGGTGCAGTTATCAATGTCAGCTACTGTTAAGCTGTGTTATTTTACCACTAATGTGCTATTTTAGCACAGGTCCCATTATATGCAGAGACCTAGCTACTAATAACTGGGGTTAACAGTAAAATAACATGTCTTAACGGTAGCCCACATTGATAACTTCCCCTGTTGGCTGTTAATCCTAACAGACATTAGTAAATAGATCCTAGAGAAACACAGAGCTTAGGTGAAGGCTCAGTTGGTAAAGCTGTTTCCTTGATTGCCAGCATCCGACTGGCTTTTGAAAAGAAAATTACGTATTTGTAAAATATTTTCACCCAGCTGGTTTTTTTTTTCCAGTGAATGCTAAGAAGACCACATCTTAATCTAGATAAAAGCAAAATGCAAATAAGTTTAACTAGAAATGTAAGGAAATGTCCCAGTGGAGTCAAGCCGCATGGCTTCTTGTTATGTCTATGCTTACTCATGCAGTGTCTGGGCAAATGTTTAATCATTTGTTTATTTATTTTTATTGATTACAAGCAGGTTTGCAATAAACTCCAAACCGGACTGCAGTTGATCAGACTCTGAGGAAACTGTTCCCAAACATAACAGATCTAGAATGTATTTATTCCTTACAGTTTCTGTCACTCCATTATCACAATGTGTGTGCAAATAGCAACACATAGAAGACCTGAACAGTGCAGAATCAGAGAGAGCACGATCACATGCAGTCAGATTATTAAATTGGAGATGATTTCAAAACAGTTTTGCCATTTAATGCATGTTATTTGGCTAAAATAGCGTGCTGTTCTCTTCACACACTAATATCTACCCTTCTGAATATTATCTGAACCTTGTGAGCACTTAATAAAACCTGTTTGGTCTCCATAATTTCCTCTACACTACATGGCATTGTAATTTAAGAGAGATCAGTCTGTAAGAACATCTGAAATCTTCTCTGGTAATCACTGAAATAGATACTCATAGCATAGCATAAGGGAGGGAATCACCCTTAAAACTTCATTTTTTAAAAACCTCTTTAAGCCCTGGGGCCAATAAGGGAAAATTCTGTAATTGTTCCAAGTCAAACCATCTTCCCAGGGACATTTCCCTAAACTATGTTGCTTTATTTCTCTGTCTCCTACAAGCAGAAAGTGTATAATCTTCTATGAACAGTGAAAAAGGAGTCATCTTCTTCAAGAACCAGAGCTAAAGAGGTGGATATTCAAAACAAGCTCTGGGGTTAGAACAGCACCACCAGCTGCATCAGCACCACAGGGAACAAAAGACACCGACAGTGTCATGAATGTTTCTTCTTTTTGCTTTGAGAGACACACATCACTCTGGGTCTCTGTGTGATGTGTACTGGTTTCCACGGCAGTCTGAACTCCCAGGGGGGTTGTTAACTTAAATAGCCCCAGCGTGAGGGACAGTGTCAGATTCTTAATGTCAATGCGTCAGTGGTGAACCTGGATCTTGGGAATACTTTCCTGAAACTGAAACCCTATCCACTTTCTCTAGCACATGTTGCTTACTTCACTGGACATACTGTTATATGCCGACTCCACAGTTGGCTCTACACAGAAATATAGGACAAGAAATATAAACAAAACACATCTTTACACAGAGAAATATGCAGCTATTTGTTCCCCACTCTTTACCTTGCTTATCATTGTGTCTATGCAGTATATTAGAAAATGTATTCAGTTCCTCTAGGACATTAAAAAAAATTCCGTGGAGGGGCATAATTGAACGAAAACATCTGTCTCCATGGGCGTTTATCTCCGAGAACGGGTCCGTGAAGGGGCGGACCGAACCGTATTTTCAAAAAAAACAGACGTCCATGTTTTATTCGACAATTTGTGAGCTGGGCGTTTTTGTTTTTCAGTGATAATGGAAAATGAAAGCGCCCAGCTCAAAAACGAATAAATCCAAGGCATTTGTTCGTGGGAGGGGCCAGGAGTCGTAGTGCACTGGTCCCCCTCACATGCCAGGACACCAACCGGGCACCCTAGGGGGCACTTTTACAAAAAAAAAAAAAAAAAAAAGGTAAAAGCTCCCAGGTGCATAGCACCCTTCCCTTGTGTGTTGAGCCCCCCAAATCCCCCTCAAAACCCACTGCCCACAAGTCTACCCCATTACTATAGCCCTAAGGGGTGAAGGGGGGCACCTGCATGTGGGTACAGTGGGTTTGGGGGGGTTGGACGACTAATAAGCATTAAGCAGCACAATTGTAACAGGTAGGGGGGATGGGCCTGGGTCCACCTGCCTGAAGTCCACTGCACCCCCTAACAACTGCTCCAGGGACCTGCATACTGCTGCCAGGGAGGTGGGTATGACATTTGAGGGTGAAAATAAAAAGTTGTGAAACATCATTTTTTGTGGTGGGAGGGGGTTAGTGACCACTGGGGGAGTCAGGGGGGTCATCCCCGATTCCCTCTGGTGGTAATCTGGTCATTTAGGGCACTTTTTGGGGCCTTATTCGTGAAAAAACAGGGTCCAGGAAAAGTGCCTTAAATTCTAGCTACAAACGCATACTTTTTTTCCATTATCGGCGAAAGGCGCCCATCTCTCCTCGGCTGATAACCACGCCCCAGTTCCACCTTCGCCACGCCTCCGACACGCCCCCGTCAACTTTGTACGCTTCCGCGATGGAGTGCAGTTGAAAACGTCCAAAATCGGCTTTCCATTATACCGATTTATTCGTTTTTGTGAGATAAACATCTATCTCCCGATTTAGGTCGAAATCTAGGCGTTTTTCTCTTTCAATTATAAGGTGGATAGTCACCTGCAGAAAATATTTACCTTTTTCACCCCTCTCTCAGACCTTCTATCTTAGAGTCTAAAGTGTCCTTTCACTAAACGGCAGAAAGCACTAACGCATGTTTCCTGTGTACCAAAATGCACGACGGTAGTTCAGGCATCTGCGCACACTTTCCCGGCAATAAAAATACTTTGTATTTTTTAGCACTGGAGATGTGTTTTGGGGGGAGGCGGAGAGTAGGCGTTCCCAGTGTTAATCAGTTAGGGCAGCTACTTTGACACATGCGAACCAATTGGCACGTGGTTAGCGCACAAGCTCTTTCTGCCTAATAAGTAGGTGTTGGGAAGAGCTCACGTGTTAATGACCACATGATAATTGGGGGAAATCAAATTTTGGCCCTTATACAGCCATACTAAAACTGGCCTCAGTGTACAGGGAATCCCACGTGCTTAGTAAAAGAGTCCCTAGGGTTTTTGGCCTAGTCATCCACAGTCTCCCAAAATGAATTTAGGCTTTGGTGTCTAGTAATGAAGTGGGCATTATAGCAGAACATTATGCAAAAAGTGAATAAGCTGATGTCACCAATTTATTTTCATAAGAAGGAACAGCTTGAAGAAATGTCAAACAAACTTCAGTGGACGTCACAGTTCACTGTATGGTTAGTAACATGGTAACATAGTGAATGACTGCAGATAAAGACCTGAATGGTCCATCCAGTCTGCCCAAGATAAACTCATTTTACATGGTATGTGATAGTTTATACCCAAGTTTGATTTGTCCTTGCCATTCTCAGGGCACAGACCATAGAAGTCTGCCCAGTACTCTTCCTGTACTAAAAGGTCTGAATATTCTGGAATCCTAAACAGTTACAAGATTCCAGAATCCCAATTAGTAGCAACATTCCATGTAGAACCCCAAAGAGTAACATAGTAAATGAAGGCAGATAAAGACCTGTACGGTCTATCCAGACTGCCCAATGAGATAAACTCATTTTACTTGGTATATGATACTTTATACCCAAGTTTGATTTGTCCTTGCCATTCTCAGGGCACAGACCGTAGAAGTCTGCCGAGCACTTTCTTGTATTAAGTTCTGAAGCTAACGTCAAAGCCCCTTAAAATTTAGACTCCAGCCCATCCATATCTATTCAATCACGATCAGGGCGTAGACCGTAGAAGTCTGCCCAGCACCGGTTTAAGTGGTAAGTTTTAAAAGATGTACTTGGTTTAAAGTTTTTAAAGTTTATGGCTTAAATCAGGTTTGATTAACCAGCCCTCCTCCAAGACAGACAACAAATAAACCAAATCTAAAATGGGAAAACAATATGGCCCTTATTTTAGGAACTCTTTTCCTATGTTGAACATCTGAAAAACAACAGCATTTAGATATCCATCTTGCAGGGACATCCAAATCTTGATTTTATAAAGCCAGAACATTGAATCTAAAACTACGGCACATCTTTATGGCCTACTATTATTGCAGCTTAGTAAAGGATGCCTTCATTTGAACAGTGGACATTCATGATAGAAATAGCAGCTCATGGACATTCATTCCTCAAGTATTTTAGAATGGACTGTACATCAGGAGATCTTCTTCTAAAATACTAGGACCACCAGCGATGTACAGTGACCTGGACATCCTTAGTTATGTCCTTTCTAAAATGCCGTTTCATATATGACAAAATCTAGGGCATATTAGAGTGTCTAATACGGAGTTAATCAATCAATAAAAATAAAAAAAAGGAAGGTAAAAAGAAAATCAAACCACTGTCCTGCTAATCTAGAAGTAGAGATCAAAAGAAAATGCCACATTTTCAGAGTGGATTCAAAATTCAGACCATTAGATTCTGGTCTAATATCTACTGCGAGCCTCTTTCATAACTGAGGAGTTGTATGATGGGTGGTGTCCAGTCTGATCATCAAAAGAGAAGAAAAACAATGCAGGTCTAAGATGGGGTGGTGTTTTATTAGAAGTGAGGTTGAGTATTATGGGAAACCTGCGTAGAAAGCATGAGTAGCCAGTAGTAAGATCCTGAATTGAGTAGGGTAATCTCGCCATTATATTCTTAAAGTTCTACAGTCTTATAATCAAAATAACCTCCAACTGAACAAACAGTTGCAATAGTCTAATCTATTAAAAATTAAAGAAAGAATGAATCAGAATTTTGTCAGTTAAAGTAAAATCATGTAGCCCTCAGTTTCAGAAATGTGGAGCGAGCAGATTAGACATATGATAACGTGGTAATATAGTACATGACTACAGATAAATACCAGAATGAGCCATCCAGTCTGCACAGACAGGTGGCTAGGGATGTACCTGTAGCTCGGTGCTGGTCTCTCCCTCTCCACCCTCTTTGTGTTTAGGGTTCTACCTACTGATCCAGTCCTCCCTCTATGACCTTTTTTTAAACTGTGAAAGTAATTTAAAGTTTTGCTTTTAGTGGAAACACTCTATACTTTTACTTCATCCTCTCGTCATAAAGGAATCCTCTGTGTTTGAACTTTCTCACTGTGTGTGTCCCCATCACCAACTCTGGAAGAGCATTCCAGGCATCTGCCAGTCTTTCTGTGAAAAAGTATTTCCTGAGGTTGCTGTTACATTTATCATATACTGGGATGCAAATCGAGCTCAGTTCCAAAGACAGTAACCAAAGACAAAGCCATATTTTGAATCATTGGCGAGATTTCGTCTTAGAGCTGCTAGGGTACAAACAATCATATTACCCCTTTATTACCCTACTCATTGGACTAGAGTATGACAACCAAATGGCAACTGACTTTTATGGATTAAGCTTAAATTTGTGATCAGGCCAGTTTCCAACTCATGCAAGGAGTTGAGAGACTGAAGATCTAGAAACAATGAATCAGCACAGACAACAATCAGAAAGTCATCAGCATATGAGTAACTAGTTATTTCAAAGCTTTGGATGAGAGTAAACAAAGGAGAGAAAGACAGATTGAATAGGGTCAAAAAGCTACAACGGAACCTCTGCATACAAAGACAAGAGCACATGTCCTTGTGTGACACGTTCCAGTGGGCATGTTTGGGTGGAGCATGGGACAGTCATGATTTCTACGTACACTTTAAGCACAAACCTTTATACCTGCTCCTGAGCAGAGGTAAATGTCCATAAATTCATTTTAGCCATGATTTCTGCAGCTTTTCTGGGTTACTATTATAGAAAGACACATGAGTATCTATGTTTATTTATAAAACAAAGGGATAGGTGTCTTACAGACCTGAGGGGGTTTTGTAGTGCTGTACAGTTAGGTACAGTAGGGGGGTCTTTTACCATAGGAATAAAATAGGCCCCGCTGCAGATAACTTTAGCTAATCTTTCGTAAAAGACCCCCTGGGTTTTTAGGTGTTCCTGGAGGGCTCACAATACAAAATAAGTGTGCTAAACTGGGATTTGTACCTGGGTCCCTTAATATGAAGTCCACTGCACTGACTACTAGGCTGCCCCTCTGCTTTGTTGGGATGTGTGGATGCCAGTTTACGAGGAACGGTGCCATACAGAAATTGCTATGGCTTCTTTTTGGGCATTTTTTTAAATGGTACCAAACTGAGCAGAAAAATCTGTGGAAAATAGCAATTTTCAAAACAAAAAAAAATAGACTTTTTCCTGTTCAAAAATTGTTATGCTCAGGATGAGAATTTTAAGGCATTTTCAGCAAAATGACTACAATTAGACTGGGCGTTATCTAGGGAAGAGCAGCCGATTCACAGTGGTCGAGTTGCCCACAGAAGCAGAAGTGCAAGTTTGGTTCTTCAGCGGTTTTCTACCTAGAGCCTGTGGTGTCAGATGAACGCCAGGCTCATAAGATAAGTTCTTGGTTCATTAACATATCTTATAAGTTTTTCTGTTTTTTCAGTGACTATTTTCTGTTTTACTTTTTGCTTCATGTGGTTTTGGTTTTCAGCTGGCTTTAGTGACAATTGCAAGTGCAGGCCAGACTATGATTAAATGTGGCATGTGAGAACTTATAGCCTATTTAAAACAGAAAAGGGTGAGCTGCCAATGAAAGACGTGCTATATCTCACTACAGAGTGGTACTAAAATGAGACCAACACATGGGTGTCATTGCCTGAGGGAGCTCCTCCTAATTATAATTATTATATTTTGGTTATGCATAATGTGAGTCCCACGATAGTATTTTTTCCTGGTTTATGTTAGATTACAATTAGACTTGGACATCATACCAAAAATTCCCCTCCATGTGTCTAGGTCCAAAATAGGAACCCAACTGCCCACCCAACCTAGACAAGCTTTATAAAATTATGTTTAGAATGTTTGTACGTTTGGGAAGCTTGCCAGGTGCCCTTGGCCTGGATTGGCTGCTGTCGTGGACAGGATGCTGGGCTCGATGGACCCTTGGTCTTTTTCCCAATGTGGCATTACTTATGTACTTAGGGTCTTAGGGGCTGTTTGCATTCACTACACTTTAATTGCAAAAATTGGTGTGTGGTGAGCACAAGGTTCTGTGCTATTGGACACAGCGTATAAGTACATTCACATTTAGCACAGACACACATACTAGCAGAAAAAAATGCCAGGCAGAACGTTACCATATTGTATGCTAACTCAATCTGCAATCCACTCCCATTCTCCACTCATAACGAACCCAGTTCTCACTGCAAAAGACGGAATGCAGTTAGTGCAGAAATTAGTCTATACTTTCAGTCCAACATGGTAACAGCTACTGCTTAGTACACATTAGTCAACAGACCTGGTAATGTTCAATGATCCATGCTTGAAAGAAGCACCCTAAGATGATAATGGGTTCAATATTCAGACCACGTGACCCCCACAGTCAGCACTGAACCCAGATATCCAATGCCAGGCCGTTTCCAATGACTGACATGGAATATCCAGGTGAAGCCAATATTCAGCACTGGCCAGTTAAGTTTAAACTGGCCAAAGATATACCTATATTGGTGACCAAATTTGGCCCCAAACTTAGCCGGCGATGCATTAAATATCAGCATATAACTAGTTATATCTCATGATACAACCACTTATTCACTAGGTGGCTATCTCCCGCTGAATATTATTGGATAGACAGCTGCGTGCCAGGATCCATTCCTGGACAGTTAAATGGTTTTAGATATTGGGCAGATTACGAATAAAAAGAACTTAATTCCTTAATTGTTTTCATCCTGTTCTATTAAATTCTCATTCTAAGACTGTTTTCAAAGCCTCTCTCTTGTCTCTGTGAATAAAGCTAACTTCTCCCAAAATGAGTACGAAGTCCTGCTCTAGATTTTTGAGCTCAAACTAGATAAATATTCATTTTTTTTGTTATCATAAAATGGCACCAATAGAACAGTTTCATATCACTATTATATTCTTCCAGGAAAAGTTAACAGATGGTTACTAAATTTAAAAACCACAAATATTTGAAGGAATGCCCATCCTGCTAATTACATTTCTAGACAAGATGAAACAGACCTTACCAACACATACCACTGCCTGGAGGATTTCAGAAGTGATATTGTTTCAACATTTCTGCTATCATGGGGCATAGATTTCTAAAGTGTCAAAGCATAATTTTCAATCATTTAACCCTTCCTTGTCTAGAAATTCCTGTCCTGTTCTAATTCTTGTACATCAGTTTCTTTGAGCCTACTTGCGAATAAATGCAGTGCTAAAAATGCACACACAGGGAAGTTCAATAATCGCAAGGTATGTGCGGAAGTAACCTATTTGGAGATATTGCCCCAGAGCAAATGCCAATCTAAAGAAGTCTCTCTGACACAGTCAAAGTCTTAACATCTTAGAAGAAAGCTATTTGTTTCAACTGGATGATTTTCAAGCCCCTTTAATAAGTCAGACATTATTGTATGGATGTTGTATTATATAATCCAGGCATGCTGTATCCATTAGTCAGACTACAAATTCCCTCTACCCTCCCTTGATTCAATAAACCCATCATTGCATTAATTCACATTCAGAGCCACTGTCCTGAATATCTGGATAAGAACATCAGCACTGGAACTTGTTATCTGTTATCCGGATAACATAGGACAGCTATCGGTTCTGAGTTATCAGGATAGCACCCTGAACACTGTCATTTGGATAAGTCCTGGCTTCACCCATATCCCACCCAGCACTACCTGGATGGTACAGAAGCACTCTGTAAGGATATTCATTTGTTTAAAGTTTATTCATTTAATCAAAATACGGAACATCTTTGGACAGAAAATCCACTGCAGAAAAGAAACCAAAATATACTCAAAAAATAGAAATACATTTTGAACTTAATAGTCCAGAAAAAAATGGGAAGCTGGCACTAAAAAGAAACAATTTACTCAAAGTCTTTACCCTTACACTTAGCAAACAAACAGAATCGTAGCGTCAGTCATTGGAAAGTTCAGAAAGCTCCTCTATTATTCCAAAACACATGCGATTGAGCAGGTTCAAAGAAATTGTATTTTCTATTAGCTGAACTTCGTGCCTGCAGAGATCACTTCTTGGTGCATAGATAAAACGTCATTCTCCTCTCTTGAGTCCAGTGAAATGCATCGGGAAATTCCTGGATTCTCCCTCCCATAAAGTACACCTTGGGTGCCCTAAAATACAAGTGCAATAACGCCCCCATGTCTTGCAAAAATACAAAAGACATAGGCAATGTAGCTCTGTGTGTTATTTTGTCTTGAAGTGTCTCCAACATTATAGTCAAAAACACTGGAGTCTTCCGTCCTATGGGAAAACTTCAAGGAAACAGGTATAACAAAGTTTGAGCAATGGTGGATAGTTCAAAACTTCCTTTCGAAATTTATGAAAACAATCCAAAAGGGAAGGAAGTCTTTAAACACAGAAAATGTAAAAGCGTTGAGCTTATGTTCAAGGTTTTCTAACGTGACATATGTTAATAAGCTGTTGAGACTTCTGTGCCTGAGTGTCCTTAAGATGGGAAACAGAATTCCAGGTTCCTTATTACTCTGGACTCCATCTGCACTGTTAAATCTTTTATAAAAGGTGAAGTAGAGATTATAACCATATGAAGAGTTTCTAAAGCCATCCAGACTGAATCTAAAGTAATAATCTGGGGCCAGATAAAGACTGCACGGTGACAAAATGTGATGCTGAATCTTCTCTCTAGAAGCTCATCACTCCTTCAATCTCTCTTCCAGGGATTGTGTGGAGTCCTATACAACAATGCATTCAAGTATCTGAATTCAAGAGAGCTTGGGACAAGTACATAGGATTTCTAAGGGAGTGATAGGGAGAGTAGTTTGCATTGGATGGGCAGACTGGATAGGCCATATGGTCTTTATCTGCCTACATTTTTCTATGTTTCTATGTAATGGTGTTAGTTCACATGTAATGCTTGGCTTTCAACTGCCTTGCCATAGCCCCCTCAGTAGAAGATTCTCCACCTTCACCTGATAACTCAGGCTCCACCACACTTCCTGGAGAAGTATCAGGAGCTCTTGGGCTGAGTGAAATTTGCCCTCAAGTTTGGCATTCTTCCCAGCCCCAACAACAGTGGAAGCACCCAGTATGTGAGGATATTTAAAGGCAGTATCTGGATTGTGTCTCTGAATATCCTAATAAAATAAGCAATTACTTTCATACTTTCCAATTCTTATAGCCCGCAGATACCTACACAGCTCAAAGCAGATCACATTAAAAAAAGCTGGGGACATCCCAGAAAAATACAAAAAAATATTGATAAAGAATTAACTTAATGTTGTGTCTACAAAATAATTAACCATCAATTATTCCTTAAACAAACAAGTTTTAACTGCCTGTCTAAATGACTGATAATTCGTTAAACATTAATTTCTTCTGGAAGGTAATTCCAGATCAAAACCATTCAATACATAAATGAGGAATTGGCATGTTTAAGAGATTTAATCCCCTAACAGTAGAGAATTTAACCTCATCTGATTCCTGAGAAAGTATTGCAAATTGCCGAGTGATAGCAAGATGGAGTTATCCTATAAAGCATTTTAAAAACCATCATACAGATCTTAAATTTTACACGAGCCTTGATCAGAAGCCAATGCAATTGGACAAAGAGGGGAGTCACCTTATCACACTTTCTAGCAGAAAAAGTAAGCCTACTGGCCTGCAAATAGGTGGGAAAATGTGGGGTACCAGGGGCGTAGCCAGGCAGCAGATTTTGGGTGGGCCTAGGCAAGAAGTGGGTGGGCACCAAATGTTCTCTGCCCCCCCCCCCACCAAAAAATATCTCAGCTGGTGGGACAATGCTTCTCTCCATCTTGGCAGCCTGCAACAAGCATACGCTGAAAACTGAGAATGCGCAGGTGCCAGTATCGTGGAGACAGTGGCGATCCTAGCTTGCATGACACCCAGGGCGGATCGCCGATGCGCCCCCCCCCCCCCCGGGTACAACACAGCCCCCCTCTGGCAAAATGACACCTCCCCCCCCCGGCGAAATGACACCCCCCCCCCCCGGGTGCACGCCGCTGGGGGGGGGGGTGCTGCGGCGTGCACCTGTCAGCTGAGTTCTCTAACTTCGCTGCAGCTCCCTCTGCCCCGGCTGGATCAGGAAGTAACCTGTTCCGGGACTGAGGGAGCTGCAGTGAAGTTAGCAAACTCAGCTGACAGGCGCGCGCCGCGGCACCCCCCAGCGGCGTGCACCCAGGGCGGACCGCCCCCACCGCCCCCACCTTGGTACGCCACTGCGTGGAGAGCAGCATTTTTGTTACCATCAGGATGAAGTCTTCAGCTGGCGGAGCTTGGGATCCCCAACAGCTACCACTAAACATGTGCTACTGTTGGGTGGGCCTGAGCCCTCACTGGATGGGCTTGGCCCACCCAGGCCCACCTGTGGCTACGCCACTGTGGGGTACAAATGCAGCAAATAAATAAATAAATGTTGAAAGTGAGCGCATTATGCACCGAAATGCAAGACTGCATTGAGTCTTGATATTATATTTTTATGGATTTTATAGATCTCTATGGACTATATGTTTTTTAATGTGATTTTTAATAAATATCTCGTGGTTGGTACTTCTCTGGTCATTCCCCTTTTGTTCTGTTCTTAACATTTTTAAGCTAATCTAATTAATTGGAAAATCATGAATCTGTTGAGGGTTACTTTAAAATTGGATATGTTACGATGGCAGGTGGTGAGCTGAGTAGAATGGAGAATTTGAAGTACTCTGCAGTACAGTTGAAGTTTTTAGCATTAAATCTTAGCTTCCAAATTCTGCCTCTTTCTCTCTTCCCCCCCCCAATCCATCACCCTTATGTTTATCCTTTTCCCCACCATCCAGCATCATCCCATCTCTTTTCTCTGTTCCCTCCAGCATTGCCCTTTTGTCTCTTTCTGTTCCCCCACCTTCCAGAATAAACCTCTGTTACCATCTAATGTCACTCCTCAGTCTCTACCCCCCACTAACCAGCATTACCCTGATTTCTCTTACCCCCTCCCCACCACAGCCACCCTTTTATCTCGCTCCTCCCCCACTATTGCTCATCTGTCTTTCTTCCACCATCCAGCATTATCTCTGTCTCTTTCTCTTCCCCCCACCACCATCCCACACTTTTATTCTTCTCCCTCACCATACAGCATCACCCAGCCTCTCCCAGCACTATCCACCATCCCCCTTTCTCTCTCTCCACACCACCACCATCTGGCATTCCCATGTCTCTCCCTCCCCATCCATTACCACTGTCCAGCATTGCCCTGCTTTCTCCTTTCCTCCTCCTCCCACTCGTTTGCTCTTCCACCATCCTGCTGCTTCCATGGGTTTGCAGCAGCAACAAGAAATAGAAGTTAGACACTGAGCCATTGCCAAGTATGTGCCTGCAGCTGCTGGATTTGCTGGTCCCACCCCCCCCCCCCCCCCACCCCCAGATATAACTTCCTGTTTCAGAAGGGCAGGGCCTGCAGAGTCCACAGCATTACATACAGGGAATTAGCTCCTTGCCTAGATTCTAATTGTTATTTACTGCCACTGACCCAGAAGGCAGCAGACCCAGCAGGAGAGCAAGTGGGTGGACAGCAGGAAGGGGCTGTGGGGGCTTAGTTTCTCCAAGCATCTTATACTGGGCACCTATGCTCCCTCTGCTCATCCAATCACATCTTGTCAAGGTAAACATAGTGAGTATCACCACATGGCAATAGCCCCTTTCTAAACTGGATTTTAAATGTGTATGCAACCTACATGTGTGAACGCTGCTATTTACATATGGGGATGGTTCTAAGATAAGCGTCAATAATATATGGATTCATTGAAAACTGCAAAAACAGTTACTGTGCATCTAAAATATTTTTATTAGTTAAAACTTGGACCTGAGTCAAAATATAAAACTTTAAAAGTAAATGTCTTTTCTTACAGGATTCAGGAGTCTTTGAAGATTGTGATGTCTCTTCAGATCTGTTCAATTCATTCTTTGAAAGAATGTAATAACCCATAAAACTTTCTTACAGTTTCTCTAGAATACACACAGCTATTGGAACTCTCCTTAAAAGGATCCCGTCATTTTTTCCTTGTGGAACCATTTTGCAGTTTGATTTTTATTGCCTTAATACCTTTTAATGACAGTGTAAAGATCCTGCTGCTCTCTGCAACTTATTACCTAGTATAGAGAACTGTTGACTCCAGAGCTACCATTTTTGGATCATGCATCATGCAGTCCTAGATTTCAGCTTTTCATAAACCTCAAATGTGGTGTTCAACTCTCTCTCTTTCCCTCTGTTAGTGTTCCATTCTTTGGCGTATGGGTGTGGACCATACATTATGTATGAGATACTACAGATCCCATTTGCTTTGGCTCATTTTGTATGCATGCATGTGGGGAAGAGCCTCGGAAAGGCAGCAGCCAGTTGCAGTGGGAGGATCTGAGTGAGCAGTCATTGTAATTGGAAACCAAAGCCGTCACTGTCAGGGCTTTCAGTTCCAAGGGCTTGATTGAAGAATAGGGCGAGGAAGCCTGCTTTTCAGCTCCAGGACAAGGCATCAGCTATTTATTTTGTATTTACCAAATCTGGAAGTAAATTAATAGTTTCCAGGAAGAAATTGAGCACAAGAACCAGTCTGAGAGTCTAAGAAATTTGGTGAAAGGCTGCTGGTCACAGAGAAAAGGAAAACAGAGGAATAAGGGCTGGTGGTGTTTTCCTGACATCTTCATGAACTGGGTGAGCAATATTAAAACTTATGTCCTAAAAATAATGTATGAAAACCAAATGGTAATTTATCTGACTTTTATTACTATATATAGTAAGGAAAAGCAAAGCATGTTCTAAATAGAAAAGCCAAGTGAATTGGAAATTATTCTGTTGCTTGGATTCAATAGATGCATTGTGACACCTGCAGAGCAGACAGAGGCTGAGCAGCAGAAGTGACTGCAAGGCAGAATAATTCCTTCAAAAGCAAAAATTAAAAAGGAAATTTCTGGGGGGTTGCTTCAGAAATGTTAATTAATCTGCACATTTACTAGGATGGTCCGAGCACAGCACAGTACGAGCATTTAGGATGAGGTTTCAGGAGAGGTTCTAATTAAGTTTTTTTCTCTGATTTTACTGCATGGTTCCTTTAACCACTTTCAGAGTCTTGTAAAATAAGTGTAGGAGGCAGTGCTTGAAGTGTACTCTGATCTGCAAGTTTCTATTATCTGCTAGATGGTGTTAGGCATTAAAGTAATATTTAAGGCATAAACCATTTACACATTGCCAGAGGTGAAAGGCAGCAGAACAGTTCTGCTGTCAGTCTGCAGTGAAAGAGTAAATTTCCGAGGCACTTCCGATTGTATATATTGTTTCTGCCTTATAAACTGCTTTCATGACAAATTAACCACATATGTCCAAGACCTCAGAGACTGGGGTGGGGGCGGCGGGGGCTGCAGTTTCCTTGTTTGAGCAGGGAGATCACTCAACTTACTATACCCACAAAAATCACCTTCCATCAGGTGTAGCAAATACACTTTTATCCTGTTCCTTTGCTTTGAGATTTTCCAAGGAGTGCAGTATTCTATAAATCAGTAATACCATGGAAAAATGAAACCTTCTAGTGTTAATCTTCCTGTCACATGTGTTTTTATTGAGAAGTGATGAAACATTTACACCTGCTCACATGATGGTGGGAGCAAAATAACAAATTGACAGTTTCTAATAGCTCTGTACAGCCTTCAGGGTTTCTTCATCAGGATCCTAAATTCTTTTTAAATGACCTAGACTAAGTGAAAATAATAAACATCTAAAAACTCCCAATTCAGAAATTCAGCCCATGTCCCCAAATTACCTAGTACCCTCATCCCCCCTCTTATCCAGGAGGTGGGGCTGTTATTCGGATGATAGGTCAGTTCTCAATAAATGAGTTTCTTTTGGTAATTTCTGGTATTATATTTAAAAAGTAAATGTAGAAAACTGTGTACTACCATACTTCCCAAATTTCTGAAAGTGAAATGAAAGCAATGTGCTTCTCTCCCCATAGATTGGGTCTGTTATCTGGCTGCTCGGTCATTAATCTGAGGAAATGACATCTCTGGCAGTGCACGTGATGCTTGGGCTCCTCATTCATTCGAGTTGTCTACATGGATTTTCACCTCCACAGGCAAGAGTGTATTTGACATTCAATGGTAAGAAATCTTAAGCCGTTCCGATTCAGTTGTACTCTCTGCATTAGTGCTGCCCCAGGAAACAGGTATACTGGCTTCTAAAATGTCATGGGGGCAACTCTGCATAGACTGTTATTAAATGGACGGGGAAAATCCACTATAAAATGTTTTGTACATTTTTGGGATCTTGCAGACTTGGATTGGCCACTGTTGGAAACAAGATGCTGGGCTCGATGGACCTTTGGTCTTTCCCAGTATGGCAATACTTATGTACTTATGTACAAGGTGGCTTCTAGACATAGATGCCACTTACGCATGCCAAAGTCTCCAGCAAATTGACAGTTAGGTGCTATATGCACCAGGTTCTGCTTTATAAGTGTCATAGCGCCTAACTTCAAGGGTTCGTACACATGGGTGAAGCGTGGGTGTCTCCCAGTTAGGCACAGAATTCTCTGCTAGGCATGCCAATGTACATCTGCCTACACATGGGGTCACCAATGCCGCCCTTAAGCTAATATTGTATCATGGAATCTCAATGTATAATTGGTGCTAAGCACATGCCATTGGACCGAGGATTGTCCTTAAGCCCCCTGATTCTATATATAGTACCTAAAGTTGTGAGTGCAACTTAGTTGTTTAACAAGCCAACTGGCCACTAACAAGCAATTATCAGCAGTAATTAGAATTTACGCACGCAACTTTCTAAGTGTGTTCTGTAAAGTGCAGCTTGTAAATTCTAACGCATGGATCTCCAAAGGGGGGGGGGGTTGGCGAGGTTTACAGAACAGCACTGTCTGGTTTTTTTCGGCACCAATTTTTTTGGCTGCATATTTATTTATTTATTGCATTTGTATCCCACATTTTCCCACCTATTTGCAGGCTCAATGTGGCTTACATAGCACCGTGCTGGCGATCGCCAGTTCCGGTATGACAAGTGCATAGTGATATTATGGTAGAGATCATGTGTGGCAGACACATTATGAAATAGGAAAGGAGAAAGAGTTCTATTATGTCCATTTCGAGTGTTAGATTTGTTGTGTTGCATATATAAAATTCACCCCAATATGTTTTCTTCTATATCAAATAAATGGTGTCTCAGATATCATTTTGCATCTGTCTATGATAAGTATTAACTAGAAGTGTAACAACTAAGTGAAAAAAAAGTCTTTCTTCACTGGAGTTACAATTACTAAGAAGTTTGTTGTTGAAGTTAAAAAAATTCAGAGCAATCAACCGTTCTTCTGTTTATTTAGTGGAGATATACTAAAACATTAATTGCACATTACTGCATGTGCTGAACTGCTAAACAATGTTACTGTCTGACTAGATTTCCACTCTGAAAGCTCTTTTCATGACATGTTGTTTCACTTTTCCTAGCAAAATGGTCTCTGTATGTTGTACAGAATGTCACGTGTGCATGCTGATGGAATTGTAGGCAAAGCACAGATAGTCTCAGGCTGTATGTTTCACAAGGTTTCATTATCACTCTGAATCAGGGTGACAGAGTGACATGCACCCAGCACTGTTTACAACAGGTATTTTCTACTTCTTAGGGTTCAAAGGGGTTTTTGGAAACGTTGTGAACTTGCAGAAGATCTGAACAGTCTACTAAGTGGCAGGTCCTTCCTTGTAAACATGTAAAATCAGATCAATTCTAGTAATTACAGTTGAATAAGCCTTTGGAGACACAAGTCTAACTAGAATCTGTCCTGGTATCTGTAATAAAGAAGCCAGAAGCTGAATACTCTGAAATTTGTTGCCAGAGAATGTGGTAAAGGCGGTTATCTTAGCGTGGTTTAAAATGGCTCTGGACGGCTTCCCAAAGAAAAAGTCCATAGACCATTATTAAATTGACCTGGGGAAAATCCACTGCTTATTTCTGTGATAAGCAGTATAAAATGTATTGAACTTTTTTGAGATCTTGGCAGGTATTTGGGACCTGGATTGGCCACTGTTGGAAACAGGATGCTGGGCTTGATGGACCTTTAGTCTTTCCCAGTGTGGCAATACTTATCTACCCTACCTGGAAAAGGTCATTCAGCCAGATTGTCCTAATGCCATTCGCTCTTCTCATTCTCCCTTGAATGATCTCAGTGTTGTCTCTCAGATGGACCATTGAATTTTCACACCACCCAGACATTTATTCCTGGGATTACTTTTAAGTTGTCCTCTATCATTTGAGGTATGTTGAAAATAGTTACTGAAGTTATTAGCTGATCACTCTTCACGATGAAATGTTTCCTCTGGTTTTTCCAGTTCAGATAATTCCTTTCACGATTAGCTTTTCAGCGCACTTTAGGGCTTCCTTTGACAAAGATATTTACAACAGGTACCGGTACATGCTTGCAAAAAAAAGTCCTGCTGAAGAGAGAATAATTAGCAGTTCTGAGGAAAAAAAATTCTGGTGACATCATTTACCTCTAAGCTTATTCATTCCCCACTCTTTTACACAGTTTTAGAGTACAAAACCCTAAATCCTTACAATCACTAATTACACAGAGTTGCAGCTGAAAAAAGGAAGGGGGTGAGTGTAGAAACCCAGCATCAAGGCAAATTGGAGAAAGGGTTTGTGCCTTGTTGCAAAGCTTCTCTCAGATGGAAATGCAGGTCACCCTGATTTGCAGGAAGAGCTACATGAGGAGCATGATGTAATGTAAGATAACAAACCGTGATTTGGAAATGTAAAGACTGCTTTTCAGAAACTAACAGCATTATATAGAAGAAAAAATGCAACCAGTTAATGAAACTCATAAAATCCATAATGTGCATAGATTAGCTCTAACCAGAAAATAATTTAGGTACCACTACTAAAGAATTAATTTCACATTTATATTTTTGCAAATCACCCTGTCCGTTGGATGAATTCTTATTGTATTAGATTACAGGACTTTGCAATTACTGAACTGGAAGTAAGATTGTGAAGCATTAGGAGATATTTAGAACATCTGTCAGCAGATAGACCAGCAGTAATTATCAGACCTTTGTGTTTCCAAATATATTGTACACGTAAAAACAAATTTATAAAGCCCCCCCCTGCCAATCTGTATTTGGGATCACAACCTGGGCAGACTATAAATAGAAACATCACCTGCTCACACCTCGGCGGGGGGGGGGGGGGGGGGGGTTACATGGCCACAAGTGCTTTGTTGGTGCTGGATTTGTCTACCGCACATTTGCTTCATGTCTGTTTTGCTACTGTAAGGAAACCCAACCGCCCATAATCAGTTGCACATTTAGCTGTAATTTCAGCATATGCTGATACAGACCTGACAACAGCTACTAACTTGCAGTATATGAGACCTGGGGGGTTTGTGGAGGTGAAACTTGCTGAGTTGTCTGATCAGCTCATGCTTGCAGGTTTTATGTCAAGCTCCACCTGCTGTAGACCATCTTGAATCAATCTCTTCATAAAGATGGTTAAGAGAACAAAATGAATGAATAAATTAATGAGTGCATCTCAATCAGGGTATCAATGTGTTTTCATAGCCTCAGCAATAGATCTGCTACAAACCTCCCTGTGTAATGTTTTCCATGGAAATTCCTTTAGCTTCGGCAGTAGCTTGATACTATATTTAGTTTAATCCATGCAGGAATTTCCTTTCATATTTCATTCATATACTTAACCATTAGATACAATAAAAACAGCCACCCGGTACCCTGCACCTTCATTTGGTTCTCAGGTGAACATAGAAATGTTTTCACCAGTTCATTGAAAGTCCAGCTAATATTGATAAGTGGGGAAAAGTTCTTAAACTGAGAACATGTTAGTACTGATTTGTCGCATAGGGATGGAATTTCAAGGGGTCACCAGGATAAGAATCGAGTTTTCACCTAAATATCCTGTAGAAATTAGTCAGCAGCAGGGTTCTCTATGCCGAGTATAATAGGAGAGGGAGGGTTTTCTTTTTTTTAAATTTAGAGTAGTAAAGAATATAGTTAATCTTAAACATCTTTTCTATTAATGAATCCTGGTTTTCAGAAGCAATTATTTTAAAACTAATTTGCCCTCCAGGATATAGGCAAAACAACCTAGGAAAGGAAAGTGGGGAGGGGTATTAGTGGGTTTTTGGGATTAATTTTAACATTATTTGGTGTACACTAACAGGGGCATTTTCGAAAGAGCAGGGCACCCATCTTCTGACACAAATCGGGAGATGGGCGTCCTTCTCTCAGGGTCACCCAAATCGGCATAATCGAAAGCCAATTTTGGGCGCCCTCAACTGCAGTCCATCACGGGGATGACCAAAAGTTCATGGGGGCATGTCAGAAGTGTAGCAAAGGCAGGACTGGGGTGTGCTTATGAGATGGGCATACTTGGCCGATAATGGAAAAAAGAAGGGCATCCCTGACAAGCATTTGGTCAACTTTACTTGGTCCATTTTTTTTCACGACCAAGCCTCAAAAAGGTGCCCAAACTGACCAGATGACCACCAGAGGGAATCGGGGATCACCTCCCCTTACTCCCCCAGTGGTCACCAACCCCCCTCCCACCCTAAAAAAGAAATTTAAAACATTTTTTTGCCGGCCTCTATGCCAGCCTCAAATGTCATACCCAGCTCCATGACAGCAGTATGCAGGTCCCTGGAGCAGTTTTAGTGAGTGCAGTGCACTTCAGGCAGGTGGACCCAGGCCCATCCCTCCCCTACCTGTTACACTTGTGCTGCTAAATTTGAGCCCTTCAAAACCCACAGTACCCACATGTAGGTGCCCCCTTCACCCCTTAGGTCTATGGTAGTGGTGTACAGTTGTGGGGAGTGGGCTTTTTGGGGGGGTTGGGGGGCTCAGCACCAAAGGTAAGGGAGCTATGCACCTGGGAGCAATTTGTGAAGTCCACTGCAGTGCCCCCTAGGGTGCCCGGTTGGTGTCCTGGCATGTCAAGGGGACCAGTGCACTAGGAATGCTGGCTCCTCCCATGACCAAATGGCTTGAATTTGGTCATTTTTGAGATGGGCATCCTCGGTTTCCATTATCGCTAAAAACCAGGAACGACCATCTCAACATTTAGGTCGACCATCTCTAAGGTCGACCTAAATGTTGAGATTTGGGCATCCCCGACCGTATTATCGAAACAAAAGATGGACGCCCATCTTGTTTCGATAATAACAGTTTCCCCGCCCCTTCACAGGGCCATCCTGCGGGGACGCCCTCAGGAAAACTTGGGCACCCCGTTCGATTATGCCCCTTCTAAGGGGCCCTTTCACAAAGGCACAGCAAGAACCCCAGGCTTGTTGCGCACCAATTTGGCACTACCGCCAGGCTACTGCAGGAGTCCAATGTTAGTGCCTGTCACAACCCCCCCCCCCCCCCCACCACCACCACCACCACCACCACCACCACACACCATTTCTGGTGCTCAAAAAAAAAATTTTATTTTTTTATTTTTTTTTTAGTGCCAGGGGCTTACCTGATGGTGATTGGGCAGTCCCATGAACAGTCCGGGAGCCCTTACTGACTCCTAAATAGATGGTGGTAAGGGCTCCTAAGAAATGGTCGCATGGCAAGTGGTTAACTTACTACACAAATACAAAAACCAGGATCTGCTGCTAGTAAATGACAGAAACTTCCTCTGAAGGAGGCTGTTTACACAGTTAGCAGGAAAAAAGGCCTCAAAGAGCTTCCAGATCATCAATGGATCTGCTGAAGCTACAACGGGTCTCACGACCCTACTTTCATCCTTGGCCAAAAAAACCTGCTTAACGTTAATTAAACGTTATTTAATTAATTCATCGTGGATACTTTATGTATATGCTCCACCTTTATAGACATTTCAATAGCGTATATATCTTATCTTTTATAGTGAGAGAACCACTTATCTTTTATAGTGAGAACTCTCAAGTCAGCGTGTCGTGCTGTTTCCCTCTCTTCTTTTTATTTTCAATGTGTTAAGCCGACGGTGGCCAGCGTTTCGCACGGCTGCTTCAGGGCTTCAATTACACATTTGAAAGAACGGTCAACACTGCTTCTCCACGCTCTTCTGCCAGTGTTAAATGCTTTGGTGGGGAGAGAGTCTGAGAATGTGATTCCACTAAGTTAGGTCATTTTAATAACCACGTTGATTTACCTGCTGTTTAGTTTGTGCAAGAATTCTTGGTTGTAAAGTCTACTTTGAGTTTTGTTCAGTTAGTGTTATTTCCTACCAGTGTGAAAGGCCCCTCATTGGATCTGATTTTTGTTTAGAAATTTATGGAACTACCAACTCTGCAAAGACATTAGAGAGAAAAGTCCTCCCTTTGATGGATCATTTTTATCATCTTTCTTCCTACGATATTTGTTTTAAGAAAGAATTCAATCTGTAGATTTTAAAAAAAATACTGTTGGGTAAGAATCAGTATCCAGATCTTTATTGATCATTACATTCCGATTTATAATGATGGCCCAGATCATGGCTTAGATGATAGACAGTTCAACAAGCAATCTACCCTTACTTCCACTTTAAAAGTAATTGTTCCACCGGCAGAAAGTGTAGCATTAGTGATGCACCAGGTACCACCATTTTGTACTGAACTTGTGAAAGCAAGGAGTGGCTTGTGTCAGGCGGAAAGAAAAAGGTACATGTTGCACCAACCATTTCATCATATGTTGTATATCGAGTTGTTGACAGAATACCAAGTTTCAGGTTTATTAACATTTGAAATACCACTGATAGGAAATGCTGTCTCAGCAGTTTACAATAACCACTTTTATAAAAATGGAAACAAAAATAAAGTACAGATCAAAGTTACATAATTAAAGTTTAAATTGAGGGAAAATAGAGGAAGAGTCCAGATCTTCAGGCAATCCCCAGCCTTCCAGATTCCAATGCTAATATGAAAGTTACTTTCCAAACACATCCTGAAATAATTATGTTTGGAGGCTACTCTTAAAACAATAAAAAGAAGTATCCATCTAAGATGTCATGGAAGATTGTTCCAAAGTGAAGGGACCTGTTATGCTAAATATGGTATGACAGATGGTGTCAAGTCCAATGTATTTGAAGGAGGCACCACTAGAAGATTTTGCTGAGTAGATCAAAGTAACCTTAAGGGGGGAATAAATTATCAGGAACCTAGATAGGAATCGAGACAGACCTGAGTAGGAACGTTGTAGATGAAAGTTATTATATTATGGGAAATCCTAGAAGTAATTAGGGTTATGTGGTTGAATTTCTAGGTTTTTAATCAGTTTTATTGCTGTATTTCATATCAATTAAAGATGCCTACGTTAATTCCATCATAATCCTTGGGGAAAAAAAAAAAAAAAAAAAAGAGTATAAATAGTACGGACTAGTTAGTTCATTCACTAAAGTGCATAATGCAGGCTATTGTAATAAATTTCATTCTGATTCAATCAATCTTAATTTACACCTAAGATTTTGATTGACTGGACAATGAGGATTTGAATTCCATCTATCTGTACAGTGTTAGAAAGCAATAGAGATCCTTTACTGTGGAATTAAAATTCCTTTTGATTTATCTGGATTCAACTTTAGACAGTTTCTCATTAAAGGTAATAAATAGAAATAAAACATACAAGATGATGGGTGCTAGAATAGCAACTTGAGGCACCGAAGGAGTATCTGGGCACTGAATGATGAAAGACCTGTCAGTTATGTAACACTTAAACCGTTTCAGGGCTAACACAGAGATACGAAACTGTAACAAAATCCCACATGCAAGGTAGACACCAGCTTAGAATCTACTTGACCTTTTCAGTCTCCATTTGGGAAGGAAAAAGGCCTCAAAGAGGTCTTGGATATTGAATAGCTAAAAGAGCTAAATGGATCAATTCAATCCTCTCTTCATCATTGGCCAAAAAAACCTTCCAGGGCTCAACTATGTTGATTTATTTCTTCTCTATTCTTGTTGATTTTTTATTACTTGTTTTACTGAGCTTATCACTTCAGACTTAAATTAGAAAATTTAAATAATCAATAATTCACTCCATTGGCTTCCATACACATCCAAGCTAGTCTATCCAACGATGAGCTATGGTACTTAAAAAAGGACACTTATCTTTTCAATGCCCGTGTTCTTAGTCGACGCTCGACTGTTCTGCTGTTGTCTCTGTCTCATCAATAAAGGCAGTTTGAATAGGTTCTTAAATTCCATAAGCCATTATTAAGATGGACTTGGGGAAAATCCACTGCTTATTTCTAGGATAAATAGCACAACATGTTGTACTGTTCTGGGATCTTGCCAGGTACTTGTAACCTGGATTGGCCACTGTCAGAAACAGGATGCTGTGCTTGATGGACCTTCAGTCTATCCCAGTACAACAATACTTATGTACTTATGTAAACGAATGACACCCCCTTACTCCTCAACCCCACAAAGATATAAATGAAACATTACATACCAGCCTTTAAGACAGCTTCAGACATTATGGCCAGTCCTAATAGAGCAGCAAGCAGGTTCCTGGAATAGCCTAGTGGTTGGTGCAGTGCACTATAGAGAAGGTGACCCAGGCCCATAATCCACTCTATTACATTTGTGGTGGAAAGTGTCAGCCCCCCCCAAACCTATTCTACCCACTTATAGGTGACACCTTCAGCCGTAATGGCTATTGTAGTGGTGTATAGTTGGGTACAGTAGGTTTTTCATGGCTTTTGAAGGGCTCACCATACAATATAAGGGGGTAGTGGTGAGATGTATACCTAGGACCTTTTATGTGAAGTCCACTGTAGCATCCCTTAGGGTGCCCTGCTGCTCTACAGTGATGCTTGTGTGTCCAGTCTACTAGGAAAACTGGCTCCTCCGACATCCCAATGGCTTGATTTTCTGCATTTTCAATTGATTTTCTGTTTTTCACATGGTCCAAAAAGGTAGACTTACTAAGCACAGCAACGTCTAGGAAATTGTCATTTTCAAAGAAAAAAGATAAAACGTTTTTCATGGTCATTTTTTATACTTGAATTTTGGATGTTTTCAGCAAAACATCCAAAGTCAGATTTAGACATTATATCGAAAATGCCCCTCTGAGATGGTGTAAAACCTGGCATGGAAATTTTTTCTCATACATATGCGTTATTATTCTCACTACTACTAATCATTTCTATAGCGCTACTAGACGTACGCAGCGCTATAAACAAGGGAATACACATGTAGATTTTACTCCTGCCCAAGCCGTGTGCACATCACGCCTCCTTGAAATCTCTACATGGCATGGATATTCACGTGGAAACAGCGGTTTTCTAAAATCGGTATTTTCACATGTACACGATTCTACACGAGTAAACAGTCTGTAAAATAATGACCTTAGCATGCAGCAAATCATATGCACTGAACCAAAGAGAACATGCTAACATGCCAGTTTGTGTTATTTTGTGTAGAACAAAGCAAACGTGTCATGAAACTGTTTCCCTACACACAACTCCTCACAGACCCTAATATAAGCAGCTCTGAATGTTTGTGTCTACAAAATACACACGAACGGTGCATCGCACAAGTCACATTGAAGTAGGCATTATTTTGCACTGTGCCTTCTCTTTAGGCTCATATACCCATTTCCATATCTAAAACTCAGTTTATGTGTGGATAACGCTTTATAAAACTACAGCCTGCAAGTTTGTTATTCGGGTGGTTTCTTTCCCTGTATGTTTTATCATTGCATGAAAGTATGTTAAAAGCCATATTTTTAATATGAATGCTGTAAACTTCACTTGATCCACTGGGGGAAAAACATACAAATAAATACAGATTTTATCTTCTTACCGACTGTACGGCTAAACAATTGGAAATAGCTTGATTTCTTCTTGGCCATCTGTTCTTGTCTGTATGCCGTGACCTTTCATTCTTCCAGCAGGGTGGGATGTTTACTGCATGAAGAAATTGTGAATGTCATTTCTTAAGTGAACAGACAAGGGTTGTGCTGGAATACAACAGTGCATTGGCACAGGAATCGAAAAAATATTCATAACTTTGGTATTTTCTAATATCAGTAAATCCATTTTTCCTACGAGGCAGCAAAGGAGTTTGGAAAGAGAGAAGTGCAGACTTCAGGGGAAAAAAAATGAGGGAATGATAGATTATCCTTCTTTTTTAAGTCTCATTTCATATTACACACTTTCCTGACATATTTCCATGCCACAATTCATGTACTTGTTGTCAGAGATTTTTCTAAGCTACATGATAAATGCATCTCCCAGCTATCATGAAGCAGTGTGTGTGCCACTCCCAGACCCCTTCCGACTTCCCTATGTGAGGGTGGGGTCTAGATGCAGAGGAATTTTCTACCTTTTAAATCCATTGCTCTGCCTGATAACTAAAAAGGAGCAATTTAATACTGAAAGTCAGATTGTTGGGTTTGTTATGTTACTTTTAGAAGCCTCTTTGAAGCATTATGAAAGTTTCTCTTAAAATGCTGGGGCAAGAGTTTAGGGGAGGCTTCTGCTCACTTAAACCACACGGCATCCTACATAAGTACATAAGTAGTGCCATACTGGGAAAGACCAAAGGTCCATCTAGCCCAGCATCCTGTCACCGACAGTGGCCAATCCAGGTCAAGGGCACCTGGCACGCTCCCCAAACGTAAAAACATTCCAGACAAGTTATACCTAAAAATGCGGAATTTTTCCAAGTCCATTTAATAGCGGTCTATGGACTTGTCCTTTAGGAATCTATCTAACCCCTTTTTAAACTCCGTCAAGCTCTGCCCAGTTAGTACCAGGATGGTCTCTGGACAGATTAGGCAGTTATACAAGCATCAGACATATTCTGTGTCAGGGCCTGGGTGGGAGCCCACAAAAGGCAGACTTCTCTTTGCCCGCTTGAATATTGGGCAGTATCCACATAACATCTGAGTTGGTAGCAGATTCCAGATATTTAATGCTGCTGCCCAGGCATGGCCTAGCATTACTTATCTGTGTTTATTCTGTACATAGCTGTAACAGCTTAAAAACAGCATTGGCTGAATATCAGGGGGGGAAGGGTGGCTTTTTGTTCTGCTTTTATTTCAAAGGCAATGGGTTAGTAAACACTGGGCAAAGTCCCAGCACTTCTGAGATGAGCTTCCTGCTCACTCCTATTTTCAGTATAGATTGATTCTCTAATTAGCAGGTTACATTATAGAGAATTGGCTGGGAGAAATAGTCGAAAATTGACCAAATTACTCCTTTATCTGTTAAAAGAGAGCTGTGAGAAACTCAGGAAGTTCATTATTAGAGCATCTTATTAGAGGGTGGAGGTAACTGTACAAAGGGAACTACACACCTAGTTGATAAGTAATCATATTCTGTAGTCCGAGAGGAGAAGATAAACTGATCCATACCTTAGTTATGCAAAAGCAAGCAGCCAGTAAGAGTACAGGTAACACTTTACAGGGTAGTTCTTTACAGCTGAAGAAAAGGTTGGGGCTTCGGTAGATATTTTTCTCATTTCTTTCAACAGGTACCAAAGCTCCTAGCTACAGAACACATCACCCAAATTGTCACCCCATTACAACTTCTACTTCTGTCCAAGTGGACAGACTGAGTCACAACAAGAAACTGGATCAGTGTGAAAGATAACTGTGGGTTGATCCCATCAGGAGACAAGTAGAGATACTAACAGAGGAGGTGGTGATACTAAGAAGCATCCGTAACAACTACAATCAATGAAATGCTACTTGAGGTGTCTAAGATCTCCAGCAGAAGGGAAGATGAAGCTAGACTGAAAGATAACAGCTGGACACAGATCACCAAAGCCACACCAGAAACTCTACCTTTCCCCAAACTGAAGAATCAGTATGCAACCCTTGAGGCAGAAGATGCAAAAAAACATCCAAGGAAGGACCCATAGTCCATAAACCCCAAACTGCAGGATCCTATACCTAGAAAGGAAGGGTATCAGTGGCTGACGTCTCTCTTCTGTGGGATACAGAGGTATCCATCTGCTGATCAGACATGATGCCCTTGGCGGTGTGCTATCTTTCTAGTTTCAAGAGCGAAACATCATGAAATGTCTGATGAAACTTATCAACCCTACTGACTAATATCTTATGTTTCTTATATTTATGTTTATTAGATGTTTCTTGGGTTTATGTCCATTAGGTTCTTGATGAATAGCCTTTCTGTATTACAACCAATATATATATATATCAGTTGCAAATACAAATAATAGCATCTAGAGCAGAAATTTTCAACCTTTTTCATCTTATGCCACACTTATATGGCATTAATTTGATCTTACTAAAATTGTCAAGGCACACCTCCACAAATGGCCCAGTATTTTACCTTCTACCCCACTCCCAACCCCCACATATGGTTTGGCATGTTAGCTTCTCCCCTCCCCCACCTGCACCCCCACACATGGTCCAGCATTTTACCATCTCCTCTCCCCCCCCCCCCAAAAAAAAATAGTCCAGCATTTACCTTCTCTTCCCCACTCCCCTCACAAACAGTCCAGCATTTCTTCCTCCTGTTCCCTCTCCAACCAGCAACCAGGCATTTTCTCTTGTCAATCTTATCTGCTCTTGCCGACCCCAGAGACTTCTCTCTGATGTAACTTCCTGCTTCCCACCTATTTGGAAGTAGGAAGTTACATCAGAAAGAAGGCTCTGGAGTTGGGACAAACAGGTCTTATGAATCGCTGCTCAATGGCACCGACTGCTAGAAATAAGAAAACTTTTAAAATGTACAGTCCATTCTGGCAGAAATTAAGCTGTTCCTACTAATAAATGACCCTCAACTCCCATGGCACAGCCGTAGCACACTGGTTGAAAAATGCTGATTTAGAGGGACTCTGGTTTTTTTATTTTTATTTACTAGGATTTATTTACCGCCTTTTTGAACAAGTTCACCCAAGATGGTGTACAGCAAGAATAAATCAAATATAAGCACTAGACAATTACAGCAGTAAAAATATTCAAATAACAGTACACAATATGGTGTGATAGTATTCTACATTACAATGTCAACATAATAAAACATTTTAGTAGACAGCATCGGGTGTAAGTGTTAGTGGAACATATATTTATTTATTTTATTTATTGCATTTGTATCCCACATTTTCCCACCTCTTTGCAGGCTCAATGTGGCTTACAATCATCGTGAATAGTGGAAGCATGTAAGAAGATATACAATTAGTATCATAGAAGGATCTTGGGTAACATGATAATGAAAAAACATAATAGTAGTTTAACTCATGAACATGATAATGATGAAACAAACTAGTAGTTTAACAAACTAATATTGTAAGGCATTTCTGGATAGTTGTATTGGAGTTCATATTTGTTGGTTTTTGTGGTTTGCCTTGTTAAAGAGATGGGTCTTCAGTAGTTTGCGGAAGTTAGTTAGTTCATAGAGCGTTTTTAGGTTGTGTGGCAGCGCGTTCCAGAATTGTGCGCTCAGGTAGGAAAAGGTTGACGCATGCGTTAATTTGTATTTTAGTCCTTTACAGTTGGGGAAGTGAGGATTGAGGAATATTCGGGATGATTTTTTGGTATTCCTGGGTGGTAGGTCTATCAGGTCTGACATGTAAGCTGGGACAGATGAGATAGTGTAAGAGGAATTACAAAATAAGGGGACTAACTTAAAGAAAGTCACAAACTAGGATAGAAGCAGATAAGCAAGTCCTGCTACTTTATGTGTAGTCCAGTGTTAGTACTTGCTTGCTTCTTCTACTGAAGGCTTGGGAGAAGAGCCAAGCTTTAACCTGCTTCCAGAAGTAGAGATAGTCTTGCAACCAAGTACATTCCAGAGTATGAGGTCCATTTCAGAGAAAACTCATTGGTGTCACATTGTGTAATGTCTTTTGGAGATGGTTTGGGTAGGGTTACTCCTTGGGAGGACCTTAGCAACCTTGGGACAGGTGTATAGGGCAAACCTGCTGTTTAAGTATTCTAGCCCATTTCCTTGAAGATCAGACCTATTTAAATGTATCCTTGCATTGTACTGGTATTAATGAAGTTTGAAAAGTCATCCCTAAGCATCAGTCCAGTCATACCAAATCAAACATTTTCAGTGATGAATCATACACAAGAAAAGCCCAGACATCAGACAGACAACCAATAAGACCATGCCAAGGGTGGCATACTGGAAAGCAAGTTACAGACACAGGAAAAGAGGCAGAGTGAAATTATCCATGCCTACTCTTGGTTAAAGGGCAGAAAGGGATGAGTTTCATACTTTTGTCCAGAGCTATATTAACATTGAGATAAGAAAAGAAAGTGGGCAGGGAAGAGTTTGATAGCCTCTTACCTAGAGGGTTCGTCTACAGAAGAAGAGGTGGAGACCAAAACCCATCTAGGAGTTGATGACTGGGAAATTTTTGGAACAGAAGAATAGAGAAGACCCTACAGGAGTCAATGAATTATAATAGACCTTGAAATAATCAATGAACTATTTTTTGTCCTGTTGCATTTTATGAAGAACAGCGGACTGGATAAGAAATGCAGGAGATTGTTTATTAACAGTTCTTCAATTTAACTCGACATGGATTGTGTTTCAGCAACAGGGCCTACATCAGGAGTTTACAAATATATAAAAATACAGTAATAATAAAAATTAAAAATAAAAAGTGTCAAGGATAGAAAAACCTTATAATACAACAAAATCCATGTATATAGAAACAGAATATAAATAATGGCTTACAACAAATGTGTATATAGCCATACAGGGTCAGATCAATGGTCCATCTTGCCCAGTATCTTGCTTCCAACAGTACCTGGCAGAAACCCAATTAGTAGCAACATTCCATGCTACCAATACTGGGGCAAGCAATGGCTTCCCCCATGTCCATCTCAATAACAGACTATGGATTTTTCATCCAGGAACTTGTCCAAACCTTTTTGAAACCCAGATATGCAAACTGCTGTTGTTGCAGATCTGAATGTTGAGCCCTTGGGCCATCACCAGGTTCCCAACCCAGAAGTGAGGAGGGCCCAGACAGACGGCAGAGGAGTTACTCTAGAGTGGAGTAGTCTAGCGGATGTCCCTGAAAAAGGCCCTTGGGGCACACCCAGTGAAACCAGGACCTGGAGTGACTCTGAAAAGAGCCAATGGGGGCAGGCCCAGAAGAACTGAGGCCTGGAGGCACAGGTAAACAGAGGAAGGGCTGGAAATAGGAACACTGGGCAGGACTGGAGACAGGGACAGCAAGGCTTGGTGGGAGACAGGGACACTAAGGCAGAGCTGTAGACAGGAACACTAGGCTGGACTGGAGATAGGAACACCAAGATTAGGAAGGAGACACGAATAACAAGACTTGGCCAGAGATAATGCTGCACAGGCAGAGCAGTTGCGAGGGAATGGCAAAAGAGGGTTGAACTGGCCTAAAATACCCCAACTGGAGGATGTCATAGGGAGATATCAGCATCCACTAGGGCTACTGGCCCTTTAAATCCTGTGCAGGCGTGTGCCCAGGAAAGCCGGCTCCTGCCAGCAATGAACACAGCATGCAGAACACTGGCCTGAGGAGCTTCAGAGCCACGGGCACCTCCGCGTATATGGTTCCCCATGATGGGAGGGGCATCCAGGACCTGGAGTTGCCTCAGGTATGCCGGGAAAAGGGGGACATGGCCAGGACCATGATAACTATTATCACATCCTCTGGCAATGAGTCCCAGAGCTTAACTATTGTTGGAGTGAAAAAATATTTCCTCCAATTTGTTTTAAAAGTATTTCCATGTAGTTTCATTGATTGTCTCCAGGTCTTTGTATTTAAGAGTGAAAAACTGATTCATTTTTACCCTTTCTAAACCACGCAGGATTTTGTAGACCTCAATCGTATCCTCTCTCAGGCGTTTCTTTTCCAAGCTGAAGAGCCCTAACATCTTTAGCCTTTTATCATATGAGAGAAGTTCCAAACCCTTTATCATTTTGGTCGCTCTCCTTTGAACCTTTTTTTTTTTATTCCGCTATAGATATGGCAACCAGAATTGAACATAATACTCAAGGTGAGGTTGTACCATGGAGCAATACAGAGGTATTATAATAGTCTTGGTCTTATTTACCATCCCTTTCCTAATAATTCTTAGCAACCTGTTTGCTTTTTGGCCGTTGTCATACACTGGGCAGAAGATTTCAGCATATTGTATACAATGACATCTAGATCTTTTTCTTGAGTGCTGACTCCCAAGGTGGACCCTTCCAATTTCCTAAAGTCTTCTGTAATTTTTCACAATCTGCATGTGTTTTGACAACTTTGAATAGTTTTGCATCATCTGCAAATTTAATTACCTCACGTGTCGTTCCATTTTCCAGGTCATTTGTAAATATGTTAAATAGCTTGAGTCCCAGTACAGATCCCAGAGGCACTCCACTATTCACCCTCCTCCATTGAGAAAAATGGCCATTTAACCCTACCCTCTGTTTCTGTCTAATAACCAATTCCTAATCCATAGGAGGACATTGCCTCCTATCCCATGACTTTTTAATTTTCTCCGGAGTCTCTCATGAGGTACTTTGTCAAAAACTTTCTGAAAATCTAGATACACTACATCAACCAGTTTACCTTTATCCACATGTTTATTTATGCCTTCAAAAAAATGAAGCAAATTGGTGAGGCAGGACTTCCCTTGGCTGAACCCATGCCGACTCTGTATCATTAAACCATATTTGTCTATGTGTTCCATAATTTTATTCTTTGTAATAGTTTCCACTATTTTCCCCAGCACTGAAGTCAGCCTTACCCCTGGAACCCTTTTTAAAAATCAACGTTACACTGGCCACCCTCCAATCTTCAGAAACTACGGGCAATTTTAAAGACAGGTTACAGTTCACTAACAACAGATCAGCAATTTCATGTTTGAGTTCTTTCAGTACCCTGGGGTGTATACCATCCAGTCCAGGTGATTTATCACTCTTTAACTTGTCAACTTGGCTCCTTATGTCTACCTAAGCTTCAAGCTCTGGAGGCTCATTCTGGTGTCCCTCAAGGTTCACACCTCTCTCTCTCTCACCTTATTCAACATTTTGATGTAGTCTTTAGGGTAGTTCTAGAGAAGCACAACATTCAATTGTATGTTCATGTTGATGACACTACTGTTTTCCTTCTACTCCATTCAATTGAAATTATTACATTGTCTGGAATTAATGGAGAATTGGCTTACTTCTTATACGTTGAATAAAACTAAGACAAAATTTATTTGGATCTGGAAACTAGATTTGCAGGATATGAACTCGACTTTACGGCTATGAGATCTGAATTATACATTGAAAAGCTCTTCCCGAATCCTTGGAGTGGATAAACCCTGAGGTGGAAGGTCAGGGGCAGACAAGGGGTATCTAACACCCTAGGTGAATCTTCAGTCATGCATGCTCCCCATAGTCCAGCATTGACCCTTCCTTAGCTCACCTCTAAGAGTGTGACCAGTACTCAGAGGCCTGCTGCCCCTCCCCCATGCAAACATCTGATCAGAGGTAGTAGGACACATCTGGCCTTGAGTGTGACCAGTACTCAAAGGCCTGCTGCCCCTCCCCCATGCAAACATCTGATCAGAGGTAGTAGGACACAACTGGCCTTGAGTGTGACCAGTACTCAAAGGCCTGCTGCTGCACTTTTGTTGTTTTGCTGACCATGCTGGCACTGCGCTACCAATCCTGAATCCTGTCACCCTAGTCAAATGCCAAGTGGCAGAGGCGGTTAGAAACTGAGGATGGGATTTGATGCATATTATAAACAGGTATTTATTTTGTACCTGGCTTAAATGGCGTGCTCACATTCACAAGGAACTGCAGTGGGACTGTAACCCAGTTCACTAACCAGTAGTTTACTCCTCCACTCAAGACATTTCCTGGAGCAGTATAAGAATTAGCTAAAGATTTTGTAAAATCCATTGACATTTTGAAATGTTTTATAAAGTGCTTTGGTAAAAAATAAAAATGACAAAAAAGGTGGCTGCACTTGATAGACCAACCAATTTATTGAGACCTGAGGTACTGAGGATGAGAGCCAACTTTATCAGATGTTCGAATGTGGTAGTGAAAACAGCCATGCAATGTGCTAACTTGTTCCTCCCTCCTAACATTTATACCATTTTCACTATTAACTGGTGTAAAAATCTGGTTCAGCAAATATGGAGGAATGTGGTATCAAGAAATAAGTGTTTAATTTCTTCAGAAGTTTGCTGAGCTCCACAAATTTGACCAAGAATTTTTTTTTCAGCTTTACTTAAAGGAGGTTAGCAGCAGAGATTAAATTTGTTCTGCTCTCGCTGGACAATGATTTCCACCACAGCCTTCTGGTTTGGAAAATAAGTCAGAAAACAGCAGGTCAGGAAGTATTTCTTGCTGCTACCGAATGGAGGGGAAAACAAGGGTGTGGCTTCAAAACTCATCAAATTCCTCAGCCCAGAGCAAAATAGAACTGTCTGAAGTTCACCCACAGAAACACAGGAAAGGATTTGTGGGTTTTCACTCCTCTCACTGGAGGAAAGAGGAAAAAATGAATTATATATTCAAATGGTTACAGTAAGAATTCTAAATTCCCGCAGACATCTCAGTGCCTGTTTCGTGACTTTACTTCAATTACAGGATTACAGTCTTTGGGAACAATTTCTCCAAATGAGTTAGTTTTGCACATACCGTGACAGGAATGAACCTCAGTCCTAAGCCGGGGTATGTGGACTATGATCTCAGTCTCTCAAACTTACTGCTAATGCTCACTTGCATTGTGCCAAAGAAAGCTTCTTTCCAGAGTTCGTAAGATGTAACATGTAGAGGCAACTTATCCAGGCACATTTGGAAATTCTTTTTAATCAAGCCCATGTCACCCAAAACAATGGGAAATATTTCTGTATCTTTCTGCCACATTTTCTTGGTCTCAGACAGCATTTCTCGGTACTTGAGGATCTTCCCTCTCTCCATGTGATCCACTTGCTTGGGAACGACACCTCTATAACCACTACCATTCTGGGCTTTTTCTCTTTCACTACTACATCGCGTTTTCTATCATATAGCTTTTTATCAGTTGGGATGGGTATGTCCCAGGTGATCATAACAGCTTTGGGCAGGAGTCTCTGACCTCGCAAGTCCATCTTCCCTATGAGAGCAGGAAACTCCTATCCAGCCCACAGAGATTTGGGCTGAAGGTTCCAGGAGTATGGAGAAGTGTTATTGCACAGGTAAGCAGGCTGGTGAGATTAAGTGTGATACTTTCTCACTGCCCTTCTCACCAGCCAGCACTTAACTCACGTTCAACTCAGTGGTGCGGGCTGGAAACTTGTACCTAATTTAAAATTAACACAAAAATATTCCATCAAACACCTCTATGTGGGACAAGACTTCAGCGACATTAGCAGAAAATAGCCAGTCTAGTACTGCAATGAAGTAGTGGGGATCGGAGAGGTGAGCATGTGTAAAGGAGAAATGGCCGACTCATGGGTGACAGAAGAGAACAGTAAGTATTTAAGAATACAGAAAAGTAAGGTGTGTGATAAGTACTAAAGGAGAAATAGAGAAACATCTAGAAGAAAGTTTAAGAGAATACGTTTCCACCCAGCCCAAAGTATTCAAGGATGTTTAATAGAACACCATGGTTAACCATGTCAAACGCACTAGACATGTCGAATTGGAGGAGGAGAACATTGTTGCCAGCTACAATAATTTGTTTGAATTTAGTCAGGAGTGCTATAAGAATGGTTTCAGTACTGTGATTGGCACAAAATCCAGATTGGGATGTCTGCAATACTGAGAATTTACTCAAGTAATCAGTAAGCTGCTTAGTTACTAGGCTTTCCATCAATTTAACTACAAGAGGGATGGATGCAATTGGGCGATAGTTGGTTATGTCATTTAATTTTTTCTTCTGATCTTTGGGGATTGGTGTAAGTATAAATATTCTTTGGTGGAATTAACTAAACTGTTTAGTATTAAAATGCAGGTAAAATCAATCCTTTATGTGAACACTCGATTACAAAGTTTTGTGGCCCTTTAAGCTGCGAGGCCTCAAGCGGTCATTTGGTAGGCAACCCCCCCCCCCCCCCAAATCCATCACTGGTACCAGGGTGAAAAAAGTACTGGACAGGATGAAGGATGATTTTCTTGCTTCTGGGACTGTAGCATCTACTTGATAAATGTGGTTCAGATTAGATCACTGGTGTAAGACTTCTGATTCGCTATATTGGTCTTACAGAAAACTGTGACAGAATGATTTTGTGAGTTCTTTTTTTAAAGATAAGAGATTCCCTTAAAAAAGATGGAGGTTAATGTCTCCTTTCTTTAAGAGAATGAATTCTGTGTTCTTGAGGTCGCAGATATTTTGTTGTCTCTCTTGGGAGGAAGAGTTACTACACATCTCCTCCAATGTTCATTCAGTGGATATTTTCTTATTTGTTCTGTCACCAGTGTCTCCCTGATTCTCACCTACCCACCCCCATCCTGTTAGACTGTCACTGAAATGCTTTGATGTTTCACTCCTGTCTCCATGCACATAGACTGTCACTGAAATGCTTTGATGTTTCGCTCATATATACTGTCACCTACCAACATTTGCTTATTTCCGATCTAAGAAGAGCAACCTTCGAAAGCTAATCAAGAAATGTATTATGTCCAATAAAAAAGGTATCATCTTATTTTCTTTTCCATGTTTTATTTTGTTTTATTTCTATTGATTACCTTTAAAAGTGGACTAACACGGCTACCACACTTCTGTCACCAGGAATTTTTTTTACAATATCTAATCTGTTAATGCTTTTAAAGTCAGTTCAAGCTTTGCGGCAGTTCTACAACTTGGCACCATGATGTGGGTGCCACAATGAGGTCCACTTAGCACCACTTTTACAACAGCGTTTTGGCACATCTATGCTTGTATACGATATTAGTGCAAAGCCACAATGGCGTACCAAATTTAGACGTACCCACTTATGATAGACATACCAACTTACACCAGCCATTGACCATTTAACCCTACTCTGTTTTCTATCTTTTAACCAGTTTTTAATCCACAATAGAACACTACCTCCTATCCCATCACTCTCCAATTTCCTCTGGAGTCTTTCATGAGGTACTTTGTCAAACGCCTTCTGAAAATCCAGATACACAATATCAACCAGCTCACCTTTATCCACATGTTTGTTCACCCCTTCAAAGAAATGTAATAGATTGGTGAGGCAAGATTTCCCTTCACTAAATCCATGTAACCATGAGGTGCACTGTACTACTGATTCACTTGCATCTCTCTCCACCCTTTCTTCTTTCTGGAAGAGTACATCTCCTAATACCCATATTTCAAAGTCTTGGGTTCCAATAAATCTTTCCCTTATTAAAATTTCATTTAAATTATTCCACATTAACCATTCAGGAGATTTTATTATTACTCACCTTTTACTTACTCCGGCTGATTGCTTGCTTTAGATATCACTTTTCTCTGTTCGGCTCTAAATTTATCTTGTAAAACTTGGACATGCAAGGGGAAATTCGACATATCACCACACTTCTTCAACCTTAATTTAACCAAAGCTGATATGGAGTTTTCATTTGTTATATACAATTGCCTCTCTTTAAAATCAGCTGTGTATTATAATTCTCTTATTTTATGAATGATTCCTTATTAGGATATTGCAAGAACACAATCCTCCTGAGATTCAGCACTATTTAACTGGTCAGTAACAGCTGCTAATCGCTTATGTAACATTTAACCAGCTAACTGCAAATATTCAGTGGGAGATAACAGGTTATCTAAGCTGAATATTCATGGTTAGTGCATAGGGCTAGATTCTATATTTCACGCCTAAAAAAATCGGCACCAAAAAAAACACACTTAAATCTAGTCATAGTGTATAGAACACGCCTAACACCCATTTTCTGTGACTATATTTAGACCAATGAAAACCTGGTATAAATGCCAAAGCCCAAATTATGCAAGGAATGGGCATAATCTATAACAGTGCAGGTAAATTCTAGGAACACCCATGATCCACCCATGGCCACACCCCCTTTTCAGATTCATATCTTAGAATTTACAAGCATCACTTTATAGAATACGCTTAGGCATGTTTATGCATAAATTCTAATTAAAGTCAATTAGTGTCAATAATTGCTTGTTAAGTTCACTTAGCACTGATTGGCTTAAGCTAATTAAGTTGCAAATGCAAATCCAGAAAATGACCATATTTACACACACAAATCAAGTTGCACTATATTGAATCTGAGGGACAGTGGCTAACCTGCTATATCGTGCAATATAGCCAGTTAGAGCAAATATTCAGTGCTGGGTTTAATGGTTAAATTGGACCACATAAATAGCTGTCCTACTTTTAACCACTAGGAATTTAACCGGTTAATGCTGAATATCCGCTTAACCAGTTAAGTTCCAGCAGCCAAAAATGAAACCAGAAATTCAGTGCCAATCGCAAAATACAACATGGCATTTAGGTGCGCTGCAAAATGGCCTGCAGCAGTGTAGGCACGGGTTTTGGGCACATGCAGATCCATTTTTCAGTGTGCCTGCAAAATATGCCTTTTTTTTATTTTTGCCGAAAATGGACGGGCGGCAAAATAAAAATTGCCACGCATCCATTTTGGGTCTGAGACCTTACCACCACCCATTGACTTAGCGGTAAGGTCTTTCATGTTAACTGTGTGGTAAATTGCCTATACGTGTCAAGTCGGAGTTACCGCCCAATTTTGGCCAAGCACCACAGAATAAAATATATTTTCTGGAACGTGTAGCAGGCAGGCACGTGTAAAAAATGAAATTACCGCACGGGCTACACGATAGCCAGATGGTAACTGTAAATTGGCGTGTGTGGGTGTGCGTAGGCGCCTACACAGCTTAGTAGTGGCCTTCTTGGAGTGGAGGAGTGGCCTAGTGGTTAGGGTGGTGGACTTTGGTCCTGGGGAACTGAGGAACTGAGTTCGATTCCCACTTCAGGCACAGGCAGCTCCTTGTGACTCTGGGCAAGTCACTTAACCCTCCATTGCCCCATGTAAGCCGCATTGAGCCTGCCATGAGTGGGAAAGCGCGGGGTACATAGTAACATAGTAACATAGTAGATGACGGCAGAAAAAGACTTGCACGGTCCATCCAGTCTGCCCAACAAGACAACTCATGTGTGCTACTTTTTGTGTATACCCTACTTTGATTTGTACCTATGCTCTTCAGGGCACAGACCGTATAAGTCTGCCCAGCACTATCCCCGCCTCCCAACCACCAGCCCCACCTCCCAACCACCGGCTCTGGCACAGACCGTATAAGTCTGCCCAGCACTATCCCTGCCTCCCAACCTCCAGTCCTGCCTCCCACCACCGGCTCTGGCACAGACTTTGTAAGTCTGCCCAGCACTATTCCTGCCTCTCACCACTGGCTCTGGCACAGACCGTATAAGTGTGCCCCGCACTATCCCCGCCTCCCACTACCAGCTCTGCTATCCAATCTCGGTTAAGCTCCTGAGGATCCATTCCTTCTGAACAGGATTCTTTGTTACAAATGTAACAAAAATAAAAAATAGTAAAAGGGCCCCTCAATTTTTGGGGCTTTAACTGCACTGCCTGCCACCAGCTGAATATCGACCCCAATAAGCCTATTGAGAAGTCATAACTATAAGCTGCATTTCCATTGCAGCTTTCCTGGAGGTTTGATTCCTAGAGGGTGAAGTATAATAGCAAAAGATTTCATTGTTGCCATTTGTTTGTCTTTCCAACATTCTATATTGTAATTGAGGTATTTCCCACACAACATTCTGCTAATCTACAGACCTTATCAGAATTTAGTGATAAAACAATCCATAACGCATGGGACTGATTTACGAGCATTTTTTCTCTAAGATGCAGAATGAGGAAATCAGGAAGGCTTTTTAATCACAATTTCTCTTCACCTGATTAGATTTTATTTCTTTTTTTTTTTCAAGTATCACATCCAAACTGCATATGAATTTGTATTATCAAACATATAAACGGCGAGTGACCGTACTCACTGCAAATGCGCAGTAGAGACTTCCCTCTCTGTCCCGCCCCCGCGTCAATACGTGATGATGGGGGGGCGGGACAGAGAGGGAAACTGCGCCGCCGACGTTGCTGCCGCCACCCCTCCACCCGGCCCGGGCCCTCTCTTCCCTTCTGAACTTACACATCCATTCGCCGAACGCAGCAACGCACATCAGCTGAGCTGCAGTGAGCCCTTCCTTCTTTGCCTGTGGCCCCGCCCTCCTGTGATGTAACGTCAGCGAGGGCGGGACACACACAGGCAGAGAAGGAAGGGGCAGCTCAGCTGATGTGCGTTGCTGCGTTCGGCGAATGGATCTGTAAGTTCAGAAGTGAAGAGAGGGCCCGGACCAGGTGGAGGGGTGGCGGCGGCGGCGACTTCGAGGGGGGGGGAAGCGGTGGCGACTTCGCGGGGGGAGGGGAGCGGTGGTGACCGCGGGGGGAGGAAAACCTCTATACCAGCCCGTTTTTACGGGCTCAACGGCTAGTTCTATATAAATTGTGCAAACGTCTGCGGGTATTTCATACCCATGGTTTGATTCAAAGGGAACGTGCGCAAGTACTTTTCTTTGTCACAGTTTAGGTTTTTAAAACATTATGAGAAAACAAGTAGGGGGTACTGCTCATATTTTGGGCATCTAAACATATTTTAATGTCTTGACATATAAAGTAACAGAGTTTGGGGTATCAGTGAATGAGGCTGTTGCCTACATCAGCTGTCAATCATCTACACTGGGGGCCAGTTTTATTAGTGGGTACCTGCTCTTAGATGCCCTAATGCCAGGCAGTGACACTTATTCTATCATGGTGCCCAGATTACATTCTGAAATACTACTACTACTTATCACTTCTATAGCGCTACAAGACATACGCAGCGCTGTACATCATACACGAAAAGACAGTCCCTGCTCAAAGAGCTCACATCTCCATAATAGGACAAACACAGATAGAACAACTAAGAGGTAAGGGAATTAAAGAGAGGTGGGGATAAAAGGGTACAGGGCAATCGAGTAGTGGTTAGGAGTCAAAAGCAGTGTTAAAGAGGTGGGCTTTTAGCCTGGATTTGAAAACGGCCAAAGACGGGGCTAGACGTACAGGCTCGGGAAGTCTATTCCAGGCGTGAGGTGCAGCGAGATAAAAGTAGCGTAGTCTGGAATTAGCAGTAGAGGAGAAGGGGACAGACAGAGATTTATCCACAGAATGGAGTACCTGAGAGGGGGCGTAGGGAGAGACAAGAGTGGAGAGGTATTGGGGAGCGGCAGAGTGAATGCACTTATAGGTCAGTAAGAGAAGTTTGAATTGAATGCGGAAACGGATAGGGAGCCAGTGAAGTGACTTGAGGAGAGGGCTGATGTGAGCATAGCGACTCTGGCGGAAAATGAGTCGCGCAGCAGAGTTTTGGACTGATTGAAGAGGAAAGAGATGGCTAAGTGGGAGGCCGGTGAGAAGCAGGTTGCAATAATCTAGACAAGAGGTGATAAGAGTGTGGATAAGGGTTCTAACAGAGTGTTCAGAGAGGAAGGGATGGATTTTGTTGATGTTATAGAAAAAGAAATGACAGGTTTTGGCAATCTGCTGAATGTGAGCAGAAAAGGAGAGGGAGGAGTCGAAGATGACCCCAAGGTTACGAGCTGATGAGACAGGGAGAATGAGAGTGCCATCCACAGAAATGGATACTAGTATAACCAGGTATTCGCACATTGTACATTTAGGTGCCCACAGTAACTGTGGATTCCCAAATGTGGCAAGGGCACACATAAGTTACTGCCTCACACCCATTCCCATGCAATGTTCCCCAGGGTTCAGTTTTGTCACTTCTTCCTTAGTCTTCTCACTGCCCAGATCAAAGAGTCTACCATCAAAGCATATTTCTGTGCTGATGATATTCTTTTGGTCTCTGTTCCAGGTCCTTATAACGTTGACTCTTGTTTAGACTCTGTTGACACTAGTAACTCTCTCATCATCATCTTCTTAAACCCTTGAAATCTGTGGCTCAATGGATCAGTGGCCAGCCTCTGCATCTGTCTCTTACTCCAACATTATGTGGTACCCAACATGGTTGATTCTTACAAGTACTTTGAGGTAATCCTCAACTCTCAACCTACAAGCAACTTCAGTGGTTAGATCTAATTTTCTGGCTCTATGCTATATCTAGTCTGTTTGTAGTTATCATGACAAAGACACATGTGCAACCTTTCTATATTCTCTTATAGCATCCCAGTTAGACTATTGTAGCATTACTTATGTTAGTCTTTCCTCTTCTCTCCTTAAAAGTCTACAATCTGTTCAAAATATTTCAGTTACACTCCTTATACATTCCCATTGTTATGATCACTTTACTCCACTATTGGTCCAATACCACTTGCTGCCCAACACTAGCCCACAAAGTTCTGCATTCATGTATTCCCTTTTATTCTCCTTGATTACCCCATATACAGCCTCTCATTTATGCATCCCTCTTCTGAACAGTGCCATTCCACTCCCCCATCCATTACTCTTAAGTCCACATGACACTCGGCTTTTTTCTGTATTGCTCCCTCCTTATGGAATTATCCCCCCATCCTTCAAGCAGAACAGTCCTACCCAAAATGTAGAGCCTCTTTGAAGGTCATCCTTTTTGCTCTGGCTTTTGTGGACCAGAAGTGGGATAGATGTCTTTGGAAACGTAATCCAATAAATAGAACAAAAATATTATATGTGCAGGGATATATACAATAATAACTTCCCAGCAGCTTCTACTTAAACATGTGTCAAATATCAATGTTACTTCAAAACCCTATCAAACTTTCACTGATTTTCATAATAGTATTGGGATTATCAGAGTTCACAGCAACAGCACTGCTATCAGGGCATTTTAGGCAATGCTATTCAAATCTTCATCGATCCAATATTTGCACAGCTTTGCCTAAAATGCCCTGATAGCAATGCTGTTGCTGTGAACTCTGATAATCCTAATACTATTATGAAAATCAGTGAAAGTACGATAGGGTTTTGGAAAAATAATGGAAGCGATGCTAAAGAAAAGGATAGTAAATTTCCTGGAATCCAGTAGGTTACAAGATGTGAGACAACATGGTCTTACCAAAGGTAAATCGTTCCAAATTAATCCAATTGAATTCTTTGACTGGGTGACCAGAGAATTGGATTGAGGATGTCTGCTAGATGTAATCTACTTAGATTTCAGCAAAGCCTTTGAGCCTCATAGGAGGCTCTTGAATAAACTTGACAGGCTGAAGTTAGGACCCAAAATGGTGACCTAGATTAGGAACTGATTGACAGACAGATGCCAGAGGGTACTCAAATGCCAGGCCACCCTTCAGGGGTGGGGTGATCACTGAGAGACCCACCCCACAATAGCCAGGCCCCCTGCAACCAGTCACAGAATGTATGACAAGGCAGAATTGGTGTGTAGAGCATGAGCTCTTTCATTAAAACTTAGGGATCATGGGTCAATTTTAGCAGAGAATGGAAAAGGTGCCAGTACTCAGTACCCCCAAGTACCCCTCAAAAGAAGCCCTGGTGGCGATTAACGGAATTCACTTGGTAGAAGGAAAGATGAGTATTGGAGTGCCTCAAGGATCAGTGTGAGCAACTTTGCTAAAGGTTTAGAAGGTAAGGTCTGCCTTTTTGTGGATGATACCAAGATATGTAACAGAGTGGACTCTCTTAGGGAGTGGAAAACATGAAAAAGGATCTGCAGAAGTCAGAAGAATGGTCTAATATTTGGCAATTAAAATTCAATACAAAGAAGTGCAGAGTGATGCACTTAGGGAGTAGAAATCCAAGGGAGACATATGTGCTAGGAAGTGAGCGGGATCTTGGGTGATAGTATCTGAGGATCTGAAGGCGATGAAACAGTGTGACAAGGCAGTGTTCATAGCTAGAAAGATGCTAGGCTGTATAGAGAGAGGTATAACCAGCAGAAGAAAGGAGGTGTTGATGCTCCTGTACAAGTCATTAGTGAGGCCCCACCTGGAGTATTGTGTTCAGTTTTGAAAGCCTTATCTTGCTAAAGATGTAAGAAGACTTGAAGTGGTCCAGAGGAAGGCGACAAATAATATGGGGCTTGTGCCAAAGGACATATGGGAATAGACTGGAAGACAGAATAAGTATACCCTACAGGAGATGGGGGACAGGGGAGATATGATACAGATGTTTAAATACTTGAAAGGTATTAATATAGAAACAAATATTTTCCAGAGAAGGGAAAGTGGTAAAACTAGAAGACATGAACATGATTCCTGTGACTACTTGTTTAGGAGATATAAGTGTTTTGCTTAAGAAAGAGATAAAATTGTTGGGGGTGATGCTGGATCATAGGCTTACAATGAAATCCCAGGTTGCTAATATTGTTCAGACAGCCTTTAGACAATTACATATGATTTTTAGATTAAAATCTATGCTTAGTTTGTATGATTACCGTTGTGTGGTTCAAAGTATGATTTTGATGTGACTGGACTACTGCAATGCCTTGTACATTGGCATGGCTGCTTCAGGAGTTAAGGCTATGCAGATAGTCTAGAATGCTGCTGTGAGAACAAGTGTGGGTTTATCTAGATTTTCACATGTGACACCTGCTCTTAAGCAATTACTCTGGCTTCCAGTGGCACAAAGATTCATTTTCAGGTGCTGACAATTGTTCATCAGGCGTTGTTTGCTTCTTCTCCGTTTTATCTGAAGCAAGCACTACAGGTGTACCATCTCAGACATATGTTAAAATCAGAATAGACTATCCTGCTTATAATCGAACGAGAAAAACGCCCAAGTTCTGACCTAAATCGGGAGATGGACGTTTATCTCACAAAAACGAATAAAGCGGTATAATCGAAAGCCGATTTTTGGACGTTTTCAACTGCACTCCGTCGCGGATGCGGACAAAGTTGATGGGGGCGTGTCAGAGGTGTGGTGATGGCGGAACTGGGGCGTGGTTATCTGCCGAACAAAGATGGGCGCATTTCACCGATAATGGAAAAAAAGTATGCGTTTTTAGCTAGAATTTAGGACACTTTTCCTGGACCCTGTTTTTTCACGAATAAGGCCCCAAAAAGTGCCCTAAATGACCAGATTACCCCCAGAGGGAATCGGGGATGACCTCCCCTGACTCCCCCAGTGGTCACTAACCCCCTCCCACCACAAAAAAATGATGTTTCACAACTTTTTATTTTCACCCTCAAATGTCATACCCAGCTCCCTGGCAGCAGTATGCAGGTCACTGGAGGAGTTGTTAGGGGGTGCAGTGGACTTCAGGCAGGTGGACCCAGGCCCATCCTCCCTACCTGTTACAATTGTGCTGCTTAATGCTTATTAGTCGTCCAACCCCCCCAAACCCACTGTACCCACATGTAGGTGCCCCCCTTCACCCCTTAGGGCTATAGTAATGGTGTAGACTTGTGGGCAGTGGGTTTTGAGGGGGATTTGGGGGGCTCAACACACAAGGGAAGGGTGCTATGCACCTGGGAGCTCTTTTACCTGTTTTTTTGGTTTTGTAAAAGTGCCCCCTAGGGTGCCCGGTTGATGTCCTGGCATGTGAGGGGGACCAGTGCACTACGAATCCTGGCCCCTCCCACGAATAAATGTATTGGATTTATTCATTTTTGAGCTGGGCGCTTTAATTTTCCATTATCGCTGAAAAACAAAACGCCCAGCTCACACATTGTTGAATAAAACATGGACGTCTATTTTTTCCCAAAATACGGTTCGGTCCACCCCTTCACGGACCCGTTCTCGGAGATAAACGCCCATGGAGATAGGCGTTTTCGTTCAATTATGCCCCTCTATGTGTATTTCTGTTGATGCAGTAATGCAATTGCGATACTGATACAAGAGCTTTGGCTTTTGTGTCAGCTGGAATCTCCTTGTAGAATGAACAATCTGGCCAGCTTCGTCGATGCTCTGACCTTAATCAGTTAAACTTTAAAAAACAAAACTGTTTCTGCATTTTGGTAATTATACATGAGTCTGCTGTTTGATGCTGAGTAATGTTTTTGTGGTTGTGGTTGAATAGGAATGTTTTTATGGAAACCACCTAGTTATAGGTGGTATATAAGTGTGTGTATATGTATATTATATGTATTATAAATACATACATACTTCCCTGTCATGCCAGAATGGCTTCTGAAATGACCCTGAAGTGCTCTAAGCATACTAACCCGAGATCATGAAAATTCATGCAGGAGTCACTTTACGATCTTATGGAATTCCTCACACAGCTCCCAAAATCAAATATTTCAGCTTGTTTCTGCATCAGAGGATAATTACTGCATGCTGCTCAGATGTGATGATGCACAGATTACAAATGTTTACACAAATTAAACAATAGATCAAAGTGCCCTTATTCATTTATGAGGACATTTTAGCCATGGTCATTCATTTCTAAAATAACAGCTATCTTGTGAGTTAAAAAGCACAGAAAACTTCTAAAGTCTGTGCTGTATGTACATGGGAAATAACTAAGCTAAACTGCGTTATAGGCACGTTAGCGTTTTAATGCGCGTTAACCGTGTACGCACCTACAATATCCCTACATGGTTAGCGCATGCACTAATTGTAGGTACGTTAAAATTGCTAACGTGCATTAGTAAACAGGGCCCTAATGTGAAGTCAAACTTCAAAATTCTATAGCACTTGGATATAAATGTAATCTAAGCCACACTTATGTTGTCAAAATGACTATTAGCCAGAGATACTTCACAAAAACACTGTCTTGTCTAATCTGCATTTTCGCTGCCACATAAGAGCGAATTTCTCCAAATGATTGAGGATGCACTGGAATGAAACAATGGGACCATGACTCTGGTGGAACGGTAGATCATGAAGAAGGTTTGATCACCTGGGACATTCCCATTTCATCTACTGAAATGAAAGCTGAAAACAATAAACCAGACTTTAAATGGCTGAAAACTGTGGAATCAGAGGTAAATATTCCAATGCACCTTCTTTCTATACAACATTGTAAATGATCTATTTCCATTCTTCACAATATGGATATCCAGAAAAACAATTTCTCTTTGACAATAAGAAAAAGTACATTTCTAGGATTAATCTAGAGAACTCAACTAATCAGCAAATTTTAAAAAATTCCTCCTCTGTATTATTCCATAGAAAAAATATATTATACAAAAATCTCGTCTGTAAAAGCACACATTGAAAAAAAGGTGTCAAGTTATGTAAAATCTTGTATCCTCAAATCTTGCCATATTATTTATTTGCATTTATAAACTATTTTCCTGATCAGCAGCCATTCAAATGGTTCACATATCATATAAAACAAAAATCTGAAACAGTGGAAAAGTCAGAATAAACCAAATATAGCAAAATAAAGCCTCTCTTTCCTTCTTAATAATAATTATTGTTGTTATTATTATTATTGTTATTGTTATTAGTAGTAGTATTAAAAATAAGGTAGAATTAATGAACGAACAAGAATGTTTTAAATTCTTTAGGGAGTTTGTACTACAGCTCCCATCCAATCACTCAAAAAGCCTTTCCTACAATATCCACACCCCGCACTCAAAGAAGGTTGCCTTGACCTGATCACAGCAGCCGGTTAGGGTATATAAGAAACAATTTTCTCTTTTAAATTTGAGGGTCTTTGACAACGTAACACCTTAAAGATCAATGTTAAAAGTTTAAAGTGAACCGTTTCCGTCATAGGAAGCCAGTGTAGTTGATTCAAAAGGGGTCTAGCACTCTCTTAATGACATCCTACCAATGACCTAACTGCCATTTTTCTGAATAATTTGTCATTTCTTATAGAAAATAGAGGGTAAACCCACATTTAAAATGTTACAACAATCCAGAAACCTTAACAAAAAGGCATATGTTACTGTTAGTAATGTATTCTTGTTTAAGGGCCCTGTTTACTAAGGTGTGATAGGGTTTTTAGCATGTGCTAACCATGTAGACACCCATAGGAATATTATGAGCATCTACGTTAGTGCGTGCTAAAAATGCTAGTGCACCTCTAGCGCAGCTTAGTAAACAGGGCCCTAAAAATGGTTTTAATTGCCTAATCAGTTTTAATTTGTAAAAAGCCTTCCATGAAACAGCAGCTATTTGATCCTTCCAGATCCCATCCTGTCCTAAAATGATCTCTAAAACCTTTATGGATCGTTGCCAATCCAAAACCTTACCCAATGTAGGGGGCACACCAAGATGAGTCGAAGAGACATTACCAATAACCAAACAGGTGGTTTTACTAACATTAACCACAAGACCACTAGATTTCAACCAAGTCTCAAGTTTGGCTAAATAAGCATTTGACCTAACTATTGCAGTGTCCTTATTACCTTCTAATGGTAATAATAATTGAATTCTATAATAACTTATTCCCAAGGATTAACGTATGTATTGACCCGGACCTCCAATGCTGTAATTTATTTATCAAACTGACCTCAACACCTCCACCCCGGTCTAACACTGACTGATGAAACAGAACCTTTGTGTAAAGGATACCAGGGATTCTGTGGGGTTATTTCTTATCATAGGTCATTAATATTCAAAAATTATGCTTTTTACCTTACCAAAAAACTACTTGGTTTGCATTGGCTGACCTAAATCAACACATACTTTTACATCTTACATAAAAGTATCCTAACCACAGTATTTATAAACGGAGTACCCTTATCCCAATACCTTCATTTTATATTACTCATGTCTATCCACATTTTCCTTCCTTCCCATGAAAAATGCACTTAACTGAGTTTGAATCAATCTTCTCCAGCCGGCTGGTGCCTGCTCATGAGTCTGTGAGGTTTGTGGTAGTACTTTCTCCGGTATGAGTAAATGCAGATCGCTTCTTCACTCCGTTCCTTTCTTTCTCTTTGTTATGTTGAACTTGATTTTCCCTCCGTTCCTTCCTTTCTCTTTGTTTAGTATTTCAATGTTTCAACTTGATTTTCCGACAAGCACGTCTTGTTTCGCGATATCCATCGCTGCTTCAGGAACTTTTTTACTCTGATACTTTAATTTCTTTTCCGATGTTACGATGCACAAGATGGCCGCGGTTTTTTTATATATAACGCCCACAGGGACCTCTTCCAATCCCCTTGTATCTTTTATTTAAAGGGGCAGTTAGTAGAACGCCTTCCATTCTACATTCTTGTTCAATCCCCTGGGCATGGTTGTTTTAAATTGGTAAATCAACCGTTGTTCCCGCTGCCAAAGTTGTTGTTTAACCAATTTACTCATACCGGAGAAAGTACTACCACAAACCTCACAGACTCATGAGCAGGCACCAGCCGGCTGGAGAAGATTGATTCAAACTCAGTTAAGTGCATTTTTCATGGGAAGGAAGGAAAATGTGGATAGACATGAGTAATATAAAATGAAGGTATTGGGATAAGGGTACTCCGTTTATAAATACTGTGGTTAGGATACTTTTATGTAAGATGTAAAAGTATGTGTTGATTTAGGTCAGCCAATGCAAACCAAGTAGTTTTTTGGTAAGGTAAAAAGCATAATTTTTGAATATTAATGACCTATGATAAGAAATAACCCCACAGAATCCCTGGTATCCTTTACACAAAGGTTCTGTTTCACCAGTCGGTGTTAGACCAGGGGTGGAGGTGTTGAGGTCAGTTTGATAAATAAATTACAGCATTGGAGGTCCGGGTCAATACATACGTTAATCCTTGGGAATAATTTATTATAGAATATAGTAGACCAAGGTACCCAATTAAAGGAAAAATAGAGAAATAATAATTGAATGTCATCTGCATACTTAAAAACTTTAATATCATAACTTCCAATCAGATCTCTCAGAGGCTGAAGATAAATGTTAAAGAGCAACTGTAGCCCATTTCCATAAAGATCTTTGAAACCAACCCAGAAAGACCTTTCCGCAAGAAAGGACAAAATCCACTTAAGCACTGACCTGGAAAGTCTCAACATCGCACATCTCTACAAGAGAACGACTGTTTCACTAAATCAAACACAGATGATATAGCTAATACCACATGAAGAGGGACATTCTTATCCATTCAACAGTAGATATCATCCATCATCGACACCAACATAGTTTTAGTGCCACTACTGATGGAGCTAATGTAGCGACAGTGGTCACTCCATGAATCTGTTGGTGGGGGGGGAGGGGGGAAAGAGGACATTTCTCTTCACAATGACTTCTCCAGTCACATCCAATGTAGTGTCTTCCAGAATATTAATATACATAGCAGACACATCCAACTTACCAGCCAAGAGGTTCACGTAACACATCAAGATCATCAAGAATGTGTAACATGCGAGATTTGACTTGAACATAGAATGCAATATTCTTTGCTTAAACCTCTAAAAACAAATCAAACTAAAATAGTGGTTCTAAAACTGAATTTATTTGTCCTGTTTGTCTGTCCTAATTAGATTGTAAGCTCTGTCGAGCATGGACTGTCTCTTCATGTTCAAGTGTACAGCGCTGCGTAGGTCTAGTAGCGCTATAGAAATGATAAGTAGTAGTAGTAATTGTAGATACTTTAGGCATCCCAAGTGGTGTTCCCAAGCATTTATGTAACTTCAGCAGAAAATAAATGTGTGGTGGGGATGGATTTTGCTCCCTCAAAAAAAATCTGCCTCCTCTTGCATAAGCATACCTCGATTGAGTGCAGACCTCACCAACTCATCAATACTACTCTTCAAACTGACTACTGGATCAAAGTTCATTTTTTGATAACACTTCAGATAATTGTCACTCAGCTTCAGACATGTATTGTGCTATAGAGTGAACCACCAGTGCTGAGGTACCTTTATAAAAGAGGCTCTCAGAAATAGCCCCTAATAGCATGTGTAAACATATTTTATGAGTTTTGCACACATTTCACCACTTTACTTCAGCTCCTCCGCCAGGAGCACCTACTTGCAGCATGCATATAATTACTCATGTTTATGTCAGCATGCATAGCTGTGAGATTTTAGAAAAGACCATTTTCTGCATGTTAAAGAGGCTTTACATGTGGAAAATTGACCTCGTGTGGACATCTTTTTCCTTAGCTTGTGGGGTTCCCCAGGGCTCTCTTATCTCCTCTATTATTCAATATTGTTCTAAGGACTATTGTTCTAATATTGAATAATAGAGGAGATAAGAGAGTCCTTTAGCTGCCCTTATCCAATCGTTCAACATTTCATTTTACATTTACTTAGACAACATTCTTTTGCTATATCACACGGATGGTGCTCAGCCTGGGAAAATTGTGATAGAAGCCCATTAGGGGGGAAAATATGGTTTATTTATTTATTTATTGGTGAATATATCTCACTTTATCCGGAAATACATAGACCAGTTCAATGTGGTTTACAAATTAACCAGATAGTATACAATGATAGTAATTTATAAACAGAGAAATGTTAAATAATAAGTTAGATTAGACTGCAAAGAAAATTAACACAGCAGTAACAGGTTTAGATAAAGTAAAGAACTACATCTGCAACTTATCGAATAAGAAGCTTTCAGAAATTTATGGAAGGATAAGTAGTTACTTATACATCTAACGTCTCTCGGGATGGAGTTCTAACATTTGGTGCCCAAATGAGAGAAATCTTTAACCAGAACGGGCTTAAATTTGATATTCTTATAGCAAGGAAAATGCAACATAAGATATGGTCATGTTGGAACCTCCCCCGAGCAGTTGAGGCTTCATTTTGTTAATAAAAGGACTAACAGGATTGAGGGGATTTCCTCCATTGACTGTGGTTAGTAAAATTCTGTTGTTTTTGATAAAATATGTGTATATATTGCAGCTCTGGCACACGGGAATGCCTACATGCAGACTGTGTAAAAGTACACATAATCCTCAGCAGGTATACAAGTATACCAGCGAATCCTTCCTCAATTTTATACTCTCCATGTTCCATGTGTAAAACATGCTTCACACACAGGAAATACTTTATAAACTTCCACACATAGATAGAAGGCACTTTCCATGGTCAAAGATGTCTATCGTCCAGCCACATATATCTAAGGCAGCATAACGTTACACCCAGGGGCGTAGCCAGACAACAGATTTTAGGTGGGCCTAGGCAAGAAGTGGGTGGGCACCAAGTGTTCTCTCCCCCCCCCCCCCCCAACCACCACCAAAAATATATCTCAGCTGGCAGGAAAATGCTTCTTTCCACCTTGGCAGTCTGCAGCAGACATGCGCTGAAAACTGAGCACGCACAGGTGCCGGTATCATGGAGAGTAGCATTTTCGTTACCATCAGGGGGAAGTCTTCAGCTGGCGGAGCTTGAGGTCCCCACCAGCTACCACTAAATGTGTGCTACTGTTGGGTGGGCCTGAGCTCTAAGTGGATGGTCTCCGGCCCACCCAGGCCCACCTGTGGCTACGCCACTGGTTACACCCATCAAATGAGCACGCAGCCTGCCTTTACAGATTGTGGTAATTCAGGATGAAAGAGAGACAGAAGTGCAAAGAAGTCCATAAAGAACTAGGGGCCCTGTTTACTAAGGTGCGCTAACATTTTTTACGCGTGCTAAAAATTAGCATGCGCTAACGCTAGAGATGCCCGTAGAAATTAGAATGTGCTCATTTTTAGCGCACACTAAAAGCGCATGCCTACAGCACGGCTTAGTAAATAAAACCCCAAATTCTATAAATGGCGCCAAAAAAGTAGTGCTAAGCGCTATTCTATAATTGGCGTCTACAGTGAGACGGTCGACAATCACTGAAGAAAACAAACCTCCGCAATGGTAAAACCAAGAGAAAGGCACAGCGAAGGTGACAAGGTGGATGATGGTCAGTAGTAGTTTTATCGACATCATCCACCTTGTCACCTTCACTGTGCCTTTCTCTTGGCCAACAGTGAGACGCCATTTCTAGAATAGTGCTTAGGTCAGGAACCATAACTGCATTTAGGCACACCCATTTATACCAATGAAACCTTGGAGTAAATCCCCATGCCTGATCCCCGTTATTCTATACCAATGTGCATAAATTGTGGGAATCCGTCTATGGCCTTCCCATGGCTGCACCCTCTTTTTGGACCCGCATGTAATATATGTGTGTAAACTTTAATTAAATCCAATTTACAGTAATTGCTTAAGAAGCCAATCATTGCTAATTGGCTGGTTATTCAATTAAACTGCTGGTACAAACTGGGTGAGTGCACAATTTTTTAGTGAGTTTTATAGAATTTGGGGGAAGTGTTTAGTTCTTTATAACATGTGATATTCTCTATTACAGAACTTCAGGAAACCAGAACGAGTCAGCACTACAGTATATCCCACAACCCTCTGGATTATAGGATATTATTAATGGATGAAGATCAGGACCGCATCTATGTGGGCAGCAAAGATCACGTTCTGTCTTTGAATATTAACAACATCAGCCAGGACCCTCTATATGTAAGTTTAGATAATGTAATGCAAACCTTTCATGTTAACAAAAATAAAAGGCTGTCATATCTCTGGAGGGCACGTTCTCATGTGTAATATAACCAGATAAGACATGCAAGCAGAGACAAAAGTAGGGCTTTGGGGAGGGAGGTGCTGGCCCTCAGGTAACATTAGGGAACAAGGGGAATAAAGAGTGAGCCACATGTTTAATGAGAATCCAGGGGATTTCTCCTATGAGATTACGTCTACCTGTCTTCTTTTGAACTTTCTCTCCTCATCTTTCTATCAGTAATTTTTAACTCCTCCTTCCCACTACTCTCTCATCCTCTTCGCTCTGCGATGTCCTTATTCTAGTCAGCTTCACCATTTTTCATGTGGGAGGTTATCTTGACGTAATCATTTCCACAAAAGTACTAATATAAACCACATCACAAAACATATGCAGATAATATAAAATTCCAGCAACTGGCAGGCTACTCAGAGTCAAAAATATATGTACACAAACAGAGAAGGCCAAATAAACAATTTGAGTCACCTCAACTGGCATGGTCTAAACAATCCCCCAAAGATAAAGATACACAAAGCACACTGTAAGACACTCTCACTCTCCACCAATACCAAGAGGTTAGGGTCAGAGCCATCCTAGTGACCAAACACTTGGCAACACAACAAAGCTTTCACACTGCACTCCTGAAGTGAGATAAATAACCCCGTTCCTTAAGTCCAGGGCATCAAATTGCATAGAATGAGGCACAATAACGAACTGTGATGGAACAACTAGAAGATTCACTTCTGTTAATCTAGAAAAGCAAGATGGTGAGAAAGGGATGTGAGCTCCTCAACACACTCTCTTTCCTTCAACTCATCTTCCCTGATACATACATACTCTGCACCAACTCTATCCCAGCCAGCTTCAAACTCCATCCACCTCTCCTAGCAATCAGCCTACTGGCTTTCCTCCCAGTTTGTTAGACTCACTTTCTTTGAAGATTTGCTTTTGGTGCCCACTCCAGAAGAGCTTTTCTACTTCCTTGAGGCACATTACAATGCTCAGACTTCTGCATTGTTCTCAGTCTCATGAGAACATAAGAACAAGTCCTTAACTGCATCATCTTGAAACAGATTCCAAAGCTTAATTATGGGATGCATAAAAATATATATTTTCTATGATTTGTTTTCAATCCACTGATCACTAGTTTCATGGACTGCCCTCTCATGTTTGTACCAGGGGTTAGGCCGAAGCCAGCATTCCTCCCCCTGAGGGTCCCCTACATTTTGTTCTGACACTAGAGCCACTGATAAAGATTAGAGGCTGAGGTTGGCATCCCTGAGGTCCTCATGGGCAAGGAAACAATCAAATCTTTGGCCTTTGCGGATGACCTCATGATATTGATAGCTGCTCCTTCCCAAGGGATCCTGAAGCTACTTCATATTTTACAGGATTTTAGAGAGATTTCTGGATTCACTTTAAATTTTACTAAGTCTAAGGCAATGCCCCTTTTACCTGAGGTGAAAGGGCAATGGAACCTTTCCTTTTTAATGGGAGTTTAGGGGATCAATCTGCCCTGTGATCTTAGAAATCTTTAATCACAATAATGTTACATCTGTAATAGAATCCAAAAGGGACAAGTTACAAATGTGGATGTCTCTGCAATTGTCGCTTTGGGGTGGGGTGCATCTTTTTAATATGATGATTGCTCCAAAATGGCTGTATCTGTTTCAGATGCTTCCAGTGTTTTTAACACGAAAAAATGAGGCACAGTTATATAAACCAATACAATCATACATCTGGCAAGGGAAGTGGCCTCGGCTTCCATTAAAAGTGATCCAAATGCTAAAGCACTAGGCGGGATGGGTTTATTGAATCTGTTATTTAAACATAACTAATGGAATGAAACATCTCAACAACTGGTGACTTTTCAGCTTCGATTTAGAAATACAATTGAAACCATAAATACATTTTAGCTTGCTATTACAAATGAAGGGACCACACCCATTGGGACTATTACAACATTATCCTTGCCTTCGAGCAGCACACCTCAGTTGGAAGTGGTTGTGAAAGAGGCATCATTTTAATTCACAAGTCACACCTTACATATCTATTTGTGACAATCCAGCATTTCAGCCTGGGCAATGATGCAGTATATTTCATCACTGGGCTAAGAAAGGTCTGGTTTATCTGTGGCATGTTTTAACTCAAGAAGGTCAGTTGAAATCCTTTAATACTCTTCAACAAGAATACTCTATTGCATCAACAGACTACTTTGCATATCATCAACTACATCATTATATACGATCATTGACCTGGACAGACCTCACAGAGGACATACAGGACACATTGGCAGAGGCCCTTATTTTTGTGGTCTCAAATGCATGTGCCGTTAAAATTTCACCATAAATATCTTCAAGATACGACAGAAGAAATAGACTATAAGTGCTTGGCACAACAATCGTCTACCAACTTAAAGATCATTTTGACAGCTGAACACTTGCAGATCTACTTGAAACAAATACACACTCGGGTAGTATAGATTCTACACAAAGAACTTCTTTATAAGTTTTTTTCTTATATTATATATTTCACCTTTGTGGGCACAAAGAGCACACTTGACTTCCCTAGGACTCTGTCCATGGAGTGGACTACCAGCTGCAACATTAGGACAAATATTTTGGATATGTTCGAGGGTGCACTCATTTTGGGCTGCAATACTGTCCTTTATAGAGGAGATTTGTTCCTGTCAGGTTTCACGAGATCCCTTTTTCCTTTCTGGAGGATGGACCCTGCAGCAACGACTTCCCTCTGGAAGCAAACAGTTTTTCTGTTGCACAGTTTTATTTGCTTTGAAGACTATCCTGTCGGCTTGGATGGACCCATCGGGATCTTCGTTACAACAATGGAGAACCCTCATGATATCCCAGATGAGACTGGATCGCCTAGAAGTTAAGGATTTTACTATGAATACTGGAGCACAATTCCAAACTATATGGAAGACATTTTGGTGAACTCTAACATCTAGAGCCAGAAGTTTATTGCTGAATATACAAGGGTACTTTTTTATTTACTATCTTACTAATGGAAGGTGGAATTGCTAGCAGGAGGGGTGGAAGGGGGAGGAGGTTGGGAGATTTATACTGTCTATTATGTTGTATTGTGAGTTGGCTGTTGAATTTTTCAGAAAGAAATTTGGTTTAGCACTTTATTGTATTTTTTTAGCTGCCAATAAAAATGATTTAATCATAAATTATTGATAATGTGATGACTGAAACCATACCTGAATTTCATTAATCTTCGTACAATGCTTCAAGCAATGTTTATTTCATATTTTGATTTCTACAAAGGGCTAAATGTTAGATTATCAAAAACAACACAGAATGCTGCTGTGACACCTATGTTGCAATCACTGCCTTGGTTACCAAATACCTAATCAAGATCAAAATATTGGTACCAATTCAAAAGGCACTCAGTAATGAAGTCCCTATCATATTGGCATCTTTGTAAAAGTTATGTTGATCTCCTCAATTTTTAAGATCACTAAACCAATGTTTGATGGATGTTCCTAATTTGAAATATGCTAAATTGTGTGATATGCTAATACTTAAGAGTACTCTCGGTTGATGTACCTTCTCTATGAATCTCAATGTTGAGATCTACTTCAAAATACCGAGGTCTGACCAGACTGCTACTGGGACTTATGTGGCTCCTGGCCAATGTTCAGTCCCCCCTCTCCTGATGATTCTGATCCTCCACAAAGAACACTACCCCTCCCAGACCCCTCGCAATCAGAGCTTCCCCTCCAGAAGTACTACCCCACCGGCCTACCTTTACATTGCCTGTGATCTACTGGTCTTTGGGGCAGGAGCAATGTCCACTCACTCCTGCCCCATGTCAGCTCCAGCTTTAAAATGGTTGCTGTGACATGTAGTGGCAGTCTTGTAGTACTGCCTCTCCTGCCTGCTTAAATCGCTTTGAATATTGACCCCCTTTCTTTTTAAAATTTCAGTTGCAGTTTGTTAATTTCATTTAAAATATGAAATGGAGTGAAAAAAAATTTTTTTTAAATGACATGACCACCCCCCCCAGCCCTGTCCTGGAAATGCCTCCTCTCAGTTGTGGTACGCTAACATATGTGCAAGCAGAGATAACAGGACACCTATATACAATTTCACAAAAGTATTATGGTATACCTATTTTTTTTTAAAAGAAGAAACAACATAGGTGCCTATGTGCCTTTATCAAATAATGATGAATTTTTATAGTTCAAGTGGATGTATTCAACACTGTACTGTGATGATGTGTTCAGGTGCAATATATACCTGTCCCAAAGGGCCTACAATCTAAGAGGGTACCTGAGAAAATGAGAGATAAACCCCTGGATTCTGTATACCCCTATCCCAATCTGAAGCAATGGGAGATAAATTTTCCTGAGCAAAGTCACAAGGAGTTGTCAGTGACAGAAGCAGCATTTGAACTCTGGCTTTCCCAGAAGCAGTCCCAGTGACTCACAAATCCACACCTGCACCTAAGGAAGTATAAATGTATGTATGTAGTCTGTGCATACATATATGTATTTTATAACGCATATATATATAAATATATATATTGTTATGCCTACTTGTCTTTATAAAGTACTAGTATAAGTGGCATATGGCCTAAATGTCTGTGCTAATAGTTGTCAAGTACAGATGCAAATTATAGTCTTTTATAATCTTAGATACATACGGGTGTGTTCTGGCCATGATCTGCCCAAACTCCACACCCCACTGGCAAAGTATGCAACATCATTTCAGAGAACCTACCATTATTTTATAAGAGCTCATTTGCAAACGTACATTAGGACATAAGAACAAAAGAACTGCCATACTCTATCAGACCAACGGTGCATCTAACCCAGTATCCTCCTTCTAGCAGTGGCCAATCCAGGTCATAAGTCCCTGGCAGAATCCCAAAGAGTAACAAGATTCCATGTTACCAATTCCATGGACTGCAGTAGTTTTCTCCATGTCCATCTCAATAACAGACTATGGACTTTTCCTCCAGGAACTTAAACCTTTTTAAAACCCAGATACACTACCACTGTTACCCCATCCAGAGCTTAACTATTCATTGAGTGAAAAAATATTTCCTCCTATTTTAAAAGTATTTCCACATAATTTCATTGAGTGTCCACTGGTCTTTGCACTTTTTGAAAGAGTGAGAAATTGATTCAATTTTACCCATTCTACATCACTTATGATTTTGTAGACACATAATTTGCTTTTGCGAAAGAGAAGGCTAATACAGGAGTTTTCTTCCCTACATTGCGGCTGTCTTTTCCGACAGAAACGCTTGGTTTTAAAGATTTTCTCCATCTATTTTTCAGAGGCATTGGACACGTATACATTTTACACAATTTATAACCAAACCCTGACCCCCAAGGCAGGCATTGCTTAACGCCGAAACACAGCCCGTGTCGGGTCATTTATCAATAAAATACTCCTGTTGTCTCAGTCTTGAAGGCCCAATATTGCTTTTTTTGTTTGCAGCCACATATGTTGCCACAAGCATAAATGACTAAATTACCACAAAGAAGGTTCAAACTATCCTCCCCCCCCCCCCCCCCCCCCCCCGCGTAAAATTACCCTCTTAAGGTAACTGCAATTTTTCCATCACACATTACTTGTATGCAAGTCTTTGTGAGGTAATTTTATCACAGCTATTTTCCACAGGTCAAAAAACACATAGATAATTATCCCCATAGAGTTGGAAGCAACGATGCTGTTTAAACATGTTTCATAATTCAGTTGAAATAAGCAGCTGTTACAATATGCTAATACTTAACGTGCATTGTTTTACCATAGGCCCCGTTTTATGCAAAAGGACCTAATAATGTGCATTGTGATAAAGTCACATCCAGGATTGTTGGGTTAAGGAGCCAGGGGGCGAGATGGAAAATCCAGACTGGACTCCTAGCTGCAATAAGGGAGGACATGGATGTAAGCTAATAGGAGGTGTAGGTTGGCTGCCACTAGGGGGAAAGAGAGCTAGGAAACCCTGTGTGCAGGAGCTCCTCATTAGGCTCATGCTCAACTCAGCTGGTATGGGGGAAAGAGAGCTAGGAAACCCTGTGTGCAGGAGCTCCTCATTAGGCTCATGCTCAACTCAGCTGGTATGGGTGTGTAGAGAAGCTAATGAGTGGAGAATGATTGGTTGTGAAGGGAGAAGCCGGGGATTGATTAGGCAGGTGGGAAGGAGTCTCATTAGTTCAGGCCAGGAGAGAGAAGGAGAGAAGTATTTGCAGGCTGAAAATCCTTGTGCAGGGAGGTCCCTAAAGTACTGAAGCAGGCTGAAATTCCTTGGGTGGGAGGAAGTCCCAAAAGTATTGAATTCACTGTGAAGCTGATGCAGGGGAAACCCTTGGGTAGAAGGAATCCCTAAAATATTGAACTCTCCTGAAGGTAAAGAGGATAGAAGGGAGAAACTGCTGCTTGGTGACTGAACTGTGATGATGAACTGTTTGTCTTGGGAATTGAATTACTGTTTATTGTGCACTGGATAAAGAGCCCAGACTGAAGCCTGTATTGAATCCTGGTATGTGCTATACTGCTATTGGAACTGTGTACTAGAAACTTGCATGGAATAAAAGTCTTTAAGATTGAAGTTACTGGTGGACATCTATTTCTTCATTGTACCGGGAGCCTGTGGCTGGAGGAGATTGTTCTATCCTTGGCTGCACAAGAGAGGTACCTGGTTACAGCATTAACAGCATTACTGTGCACTAACTTGATAGCTATGGTTGTAAACCTAGCTGAAATCAGATGCCTTTTTTGCCCCTTAATACAATAACCTGCATTATATTCCCACGATGCACGTTAATTTTAGTTACCCTGGGATACACACTACTACTACCTATTTCTATAGCGCTACTAGATGTACGCAGCGTTGTTCACTGAACATATAAGAGACAGTTCCTGCTCAACAAAGCTTTCAATCTAATCAAGGTAGACTAACAGGACATAAGGTATAAGGGAATTACTTAAGGTGGGAATGATAAAACTGACATGGTACTGAACAAGTGAATAGGAGTTAGCAGTTAAAAGCAGCCTCAAAAAGGTGGGCTTTTAGCCTAGATTTGAAGACAGCCAGAGCTGGAGACTGACGTATTGACTCGAGAAATCTATTCCATTTGTATGGTGCAGCAAGATAAAAGTCTAGAGTTGACAGAGGAGGAGAAGGGTACAAATAAGAGAGATTTACCCAATGAACGGAGTTCCAGGGGAGGCGTGTAGGGACAAATGAGAGTAGAGAGGAGCTGCAGAGTGAATGCACTTGTAAGTCAGTAAGAGGAGTTTGAACTGTATGCGGAAATGGATAGGGAGCCAATGAAGTGACTTGAGGAAAGGGATATTATGAGCATAGTGACACTGGTGCAATACAAATCATGCAGCAGAATTTTGAACAGATTGAAGGAGAGAAAGATGGCTTAGTGGAAGACCTGTGAGAAGCAAGTTGCAGTAGTCTAAGCGAGAGGTGATAAGAGTGTGGATAAGGGTTTTGGTACTGTGCTCAGAAAGGAAGGGATGAATTTTGGTGACGTTAGCAGTCTATTGGATATGTGCAGAGGAAGAGAGAGATGAGTCAAAGATGACCCCAAGATTACAAGCTGATGAGACAGGGAGGATCAGAGACAGAGAATAGGGGAACAGGAGGGGTGGGTTTAGGGGAAAAGATAAGAAGCTCAATCTTTTTATATTGTAAGATGCTAAGCCTGTAAATGCATGCAAAATACCTCATTACTATGTAAATCAAATAATGCTGCTCATTTGTCCTGGTCAAGAGCTTTGGGCCACTTCTTAAAGAAGCAGGGCACTAATGAATAATCTCCCTCTTTCTCAGAACCCTCCTTCCAAAGAGACCCCAATCACAACCTCCCCCCCCCCCCCCTTCAAAAGTGCTCCCTCATTATATCCGCCCCAAGGACTCCCCATCACAACTCCTGCTGAGGAACCTACCTCTCCACCAAAGATGCCCCTCTCAACCCTACCTGTATACATCCTTGGGAGTGTAGGAAATATGGGGAACCCTAGTTGCTCCTGCCCTTGCCAATGCTGGGTTCAAAATGGTGAAGGTGACTACTGCTAGGGGAGTCAAGCTTCCATGCAAGGGCACAAGGTGGGTTAGAAGCCAAAGGCTCCTAGGCAGTATGAATAACGCTGCTTGCGAAATTGACCATAAGAAGCATTGTTCATGTATTGAGCTCAGCTTTTACTGCACCCTCCTGAGTCTTAGTAAACTGTGATTTAACAGAACCCAGCAAAGGATGAATGGAGAAAGGCTGAAGCAGTGCTGTGCTGGGTAAAGTGAAATCAGACAGCTGCATCTCCTGTACCTTTCCTTGGATCCATTGAACTTTATGCTCAAAACGGGAAAAAACATTTCTAATAAAAGTTGTCTTCCTTTTCTGTTTATCCTGAGTTCTGGCATTGAAACAGGATTATGTTTTGATAGAAATCAATCTATAATATATAATGGACATCTATCCTATTTTTCAAACAGGTTTTCTGGCCAGCAACAAAAATCAAAGTTGACGAATGTAAAATGGCTGGCAAGGATCCCACAGTAAGTAAAAAGTTGAAATATTTGCTTTATGAGTCAGAGCACCTTGAGTGTAGCCAAAACTAAATCAGAAGGGTGTTGGTTATTTTAAATTCCTTACAGTGATACGAAATCGCAAAGAGAACATTTTAGGAATCTTTGTTACTTGAAAAGAAATCGTGAAGTTCTTTTTTTCAGGGATAGATTTCAGTAATAGGATTTGTACCCGATGTTCCTAAAGAATACACTGAGCAGTTGAGATTATAAATGTTTGGGCCTGTTTTTCCTGGAAGGAACGACAGCCTGTAAATTTAAACCATATGATATCCCAGTAAAGACACACTTCATTAGATCAGCAGCCCAGGGTTAAACAGGGGGATCTGTGACGGGCTTTTTTTCATTGAAGTGCCTCGTTTGCATGCACCGTGAATAAATAAATTGACTTGATGTGATTGTCAGAGTTTTTCTTGTCTAACTCAACAGTAGAAATTCTGGCAGAGGTGCTACAGGGCCTTCATTAGCAGCTACTGGAATTGTTTTCCCTCGTAGGATACATACCCTTGTGGTCAATCCATTACATGGACAATCCTTGTGCCAAAATGCTCCAAAAATCTTTACAAGTGGGGATGGTTATCAACAAGTGCATTCATGGTTAGCACCAGGGAAACATGCAGTCAAAAAATATTTGGTTTGTTTTTCCAAAATAGGGGGCATTTTATTTTTCATTTAATTTCAGACATTCATTTTAATAAAACATTTTAACACTTTTAAAACATAGAAATCAATTGCATGCATCTAATTCATAGGATAATGTGTGTTAATTGTTTTATGCATACTAACGAGTCAATATTTAAACAGTGGTCATGGTTTCTTTTCAACACTGGCCACAGCATTTAAGCAGGTACCTGAATGTTCAGCACTGGCCGGTATCTGGATAAAAAGCTGAATATCCACATATTTACTTAGTTAGTTTAAAAATTTCTCTCACCTATAACCTAGGCGATTTACATTTTAAAACATATATAATAAAAACAAGAACTAGATAGTAACATTTCAGACAACACATACATTTATAAGCCAAAAATATTGCTCTGTTTCATATCCATATCATCCACTGCTATTGCATAAAAGCTTCTACAAAGAACTATGCAATTGCTGCTTAGGTGAAGTGGTTCCGGAAAGGCATTCCATAAATAAACCCCCTACGACAGAGAAAGCAACTTAATGAACTTTCCCAGCCATATCCAGAAACAAGCACATTGCATTTGAGTGCAAAGCTCACTGTAGAGGAGTGGAGGAGTGGCCTAGTGGTTAGGGTGGTGGACTTTGGTCCTGAGGAACTGAGTTCAATTCCCACTTCAGGCACAGGCAGCTCCTTGTGACTCTGGGCAAGTCACTTAACCCTCCATTGCCCCATGTAAGCCGCATTGAGCCTGCCATGAGTGGGAAAGCACAGGGTACAAATGTAACAAAAATAAAATAGATACTCTTGGAGATTCTACATGGAATGTTGCTAGTGGAATAGCAACATTCCATGTAGAATCTCAAATAGTAGGAGGAGTGGCCTAGTGGTTAGGGTGGTGGACTTTGGTCTTGGGGAACTGAGTTCGATTCCCCGCACAGGCAGCTCCTTGTGACTCTGGGCAAGTTACTTAACCCTCCATTGCCTGCCGCATTGAGCCTGCCATGAGTGGGAAAAAAGTGCGGGGTACAAATGTAACAAAAAAAAAAAAACACAAATGGCTTGACCGAAGTACTGTGGGGCTGCTACATATAAGGCTTCCTGAATCAAAACCAGTGCCTTAAAGCGTATTCGGAAAAGCAGTTGCAGCCAATGCAGACGTTTTAGCTCTGATCTGAGGTTCCCAGCCACAAGTCTAGCTGCTACATTCTGGACCAACTGCAATGCCAGAACCGTACTTTGTACAATGTTGCAAAAATCAGTCAAGGACAACATTGGTTCAGTCGAAATAACATATGAAGATGCCTAAAAGAAGCTTTGAATAACCTCCGTGACTTGGTTCTGCATTGTTAACCTATGATCAAAACCCACCCGCAACAACTTCATTGCTTTCTTCACAACCAACTGCTGCTGCTTATTACTCAGATTATAGCCATAGGAGCCAACTCTGTGGGTGCTTAAGACCCCCAATATTGAGAAAATTCCTTGTATGTGTCCAGGAAGGAGTTATTTCCATTAGGCTTAGCACCCCCAATAATTTTGAAAAGTTGGCTCCTATGATTATATAGCAACATTCAACGTCATTATCTAGATAACCGTAACATAACAAGCTTTTCTGAAGACCAGTATTGAATGTTGCCACTATGGTGACAATTCTATATAGTTTCAGAAACAACTTGTGGAAGAACAACAGTACAGGGTGCATGGTCCAAGAAGGTTATATTGCCAATATCTGCCAAACAGCGCAGCAAGCGCAAGGATCCATCCAAAAGTAGATAATCAATGAGAGAGTAGATCTTACAGGGAGAAGAAAAAATATACAGTCCCTGCTATCAGGATGCACCTCTCTTCAAGCATCATAGACTCCCAGCTCTTGCAAGATTACACACCACACCATGTTGAGCAGAGTATTGAAATCACCACCGAAGATTAAATTCACCCACCTGAAAAAAAGATTCGTCGAGGTGCTAAAGATAGAAAAAAAAAAAAAAAAAAAGAGAGAGATGTTGATCTACATTTAGGGCATAAACATTGGCCAATGTAAAATCCACCTGCAAATGCACAAATAAAAAGCAGCCACTTAAGTCAGCCTGAATATATGTAAACCGCTTTGAATGTAGTTGCAAAATATCACAGAAAGGCAGTATATCAAGTCCCATTAACAAGATTCCAGGCACAATCTCAAAGAGTAACAACATTCCATTTAGAACCCCGATGAATAGCAAGATTCCGGAATTCCAAGGAGTGGAGGAGTGGCCTAATAGTTAGTGCAGAGGACTTTGATCCTGGGGAACTGAGTTCGATTCCCACTGTAGTTCCTTGTGACTGTGGGCAAGTCACTTAACCCTCCATTGCCCCTGGTACAAAATAAGTACCTGAATATATGTAAACTGCTTTGAATGTAGTTGCAAAAACCTCAGAAAGGTGGTATATCAAGTCCCATTTCCCTTTCCCCCTTTCCCTTGTGACATCACAATATCAGAAGTGAGCCAAGTATCGAGTAATCAAGCCATTGTGATGTCACTGATGACATTTGCTCTTATTGGTGGAATGAGTGGAGGCGTAGCCTAGTGGTTAGTGCAGTGGACTTTGATCCTGGGGAACTGAGTTCGATTCCCACTGCAGCTCCTTGTGACTCTGGGCAAGTCACTTAACCCTCCATTGCCCCTGGTACAAAATAAGTACCTGAATATATGTAAACCGCTTTGAATGTAGTTGCAAAATATCACAGAAAGGCAGTATATCAAGTCCCATTTCCCTTAACTTTAAGTATTTCAGTAGCTACTCCACACTTTCTAGTTCCAGCATGTTCAGAGACACACAAGACAGTTGGATTTTGACTGCAATGAAGCCTTCTGTGTTCTGTTTTAAAATGAGTCTCTTGCAAAAAAACAAAACAAAAGAGGAGTTCAAGCGAAGCAACTCCACATAAGCCACTGACACTTTACCGGAGAATTCTGGCCCTTCGCATTAAGAATCGAAATAGAGCAAAAGACAATATAATGTCCACTCTAGAAAAAAAGCACTACAATTAGAATCCTTCCATCTAAGCAAAGTACACATTTTAAAAACAAACCCACCCTTCCCCTTCCCTACCCACAAAAGAGAACCAAGCAAACCCCCCACTAAAGTATGAGGTCTACAGAGGTACATGAAGCACCCACCCTTCCCCTTCCCTACCCATACAGAAGAAAACCCCAAACCCTCCCAACTCCACAAAAGATAACCAACCAAACCCCCCACTAAAGTATGAGGTCTACAGAGGTACATGAAGCACCCACCCAGAGACCTCCCAAAAACTCACAAGTAACACATCCATCCATCAACCATACAAATACTCTTCTCATTAATCAGCTACACACAAGTGCCAACAGTAAAAAAAATATTATATATATATTCCAAAATTACTCAGGAGACCTCAAGATCCCGAAGACTAGTTGTGACCTCTTTTATTCTCATCAGATACACGCTGCCTCTGGAACACTTTCAACCAGGAAGCTGGTGTGGATGGCCACAGAGAAGGAACCAGTGGGAGCAGGTGCAGGAGCAGGCACCAGCGCTATTCCTGCATCATGGAGAATCTTCTAGGCTTACTCCATAGAATGAACACAACGTAGCTTTCCAGCCACAACAAAGCAGAGACTAGGATAAGAGGCATAAAATCTGTTTTCTGGGATCTTGCCAGGTACTTGTGATGTGGATTGGCCACTGCTGGAAACAGTATACTGGGCTTGATGGACCTTTGGTCTGTCCCAGTATTACAATACTTACGTTCTTAGGCCCACTTGAACTTTTCCTTATTCAAGGATTCCAAAATCAGCTTCATTTTGCACCTCTTAGCCAAAGTATAGGAAAAGACATCCTGATACACCTGTACAGAGGCATCATGAAATTTCAGTTCAGTTCCTTGTTACACCTTCTGCATAATTTGCTCCTTAACAGAGTATTTAGCAAAACACACAATATCATGTGGGAGGTTCTGTACCTCGGGTCTGAGGGGTCGATGTGCCCTTTCTTTTTCCACAGGGCCCTGCACTCCAGTATCCAACAGCAACCGTCTGTACAGTTCCTTCACAATCACCGAGACATTCTGTGTCCCATCAGGCTCCGGAACACCTCAGAAATTGAGATTCTTTCTCCGACCCTGGTCCTCTAAGTCATCAAGTTTGAGTTGAAGCTCATCTGTATGGAGCTGAAGCACAGCTTTTTGAGCACACGCCTCAGTAAAAGCTTTTGTGTGCTCATCCAATTCACTCTCAACATCTTCCATTTGCACTCCCAGCTCCCTCATGTCAGCACGTACAATTTCAACCAGCACAGCATTCAATTCCTGCTGCAAGTCGCCCATACAGTGTTTCAGCTCTCGAAACAAGCCATGATCTTCTCCCACATCCTCCTCCTCACCCATAGATGAGACAGCCTCAGAATCACACGGGATACCATTCAGTGAGGAATCATTGTACCACAAGGCCTTCCTGGCAAGGATCACCTGATTCAGTAACTTTGTGCTTGGAAGTCATCGACTCTATACGAAATGCACACAGGGAGGTAAGGAATCATTTAAGTTCACGATGACGGTTGATACAGCAACTTTGTAGGTGAGGAGTGTGGAGCCCTCAGATTAAGCGGCCATCCAGGTTGATGACATCACTTCCTTTCTCATAGCTTACATTTATTATATACAGGTACTTTCTCTGTCCCTAGAGGGCTCACAATATCTAGTGTGTGCCTGTATGCATATTTAGGTGTGTCAATCTACCATTGTCTGTCTGTGTGTCCGAATCTGACAGTTATACAACACAAAGACAACTAGAATATTTCAGATTAGTTTAAATATTTTCTACTAAACTAAACATACAGAATCCTTGGCATACAAAACTCTTCTCTGGCCACAGTTCCTACTGCTGTTTTCAAGTGAAATTCCTTGACCTTTTCACTGCGCTTCTGTCTCTCTCCCTTCCCAATCCATGTTTATCTCAGTGTTTTGCAGTTTTCCAAGTCAGACCTTTTAACAGCTGGTGTTCAGCTCCCTGCCTCACTCCCAGTTACATTCCACTGTGTCTAGGATAAATGCATTTATTTTGCTATGCATACATATGAAGGATAATTTTATAAAAAGGGTTTGTCCTTTAAACAGTAAATTGTGCTCCCACTTTGGTATATTTTAATAATTTACACAGAGATGTAGTCATATACTTATGCAAATGACCTTTATAAGATAAGACCTGTGCAAAAATATTCTCTTTGGAATCATGAGGACCAATATTCAGACCGCGGGATGTAGCCGGGCTGCCACCCATGGTTGGCACTGAGCCCGGATATGGGTGTGATCAACCAAGTCAAAAGCAGGCAACCCTTATAAAATGTACCTCAAAAATACCACAGATATTACAAAGCATTTGTAATCTAAGATTACAAGCATAGGGCTCCTTTTATTAAGCCACGCTAGCGATTCTGACATGGCAATTGCAATGATGGCCATCAGGGTCGGTCTTAGCAAGTGCGGGGCCCTATGCAGACCAATCTGATGGGGCCCCATCCTAGCCCCGCCCCCACCCTAGCTCCAGAGCCAGCTACCCCTCCCTCCGAGCTCCCGGGCCATCCCCAGGGCTCCCCAGCTCCCTCCCTCCCAGCTCCAAGGCCGGCTGGCCGGTCTCTCTCTCTCTCTCCCTCCCACCCACCCACCAGCTCCAAGGCCCCCCTCCCTCCCCACTCCAAGGCCTGTCTCTCTCTCTCTCCCTCCCATCCACCAGCTCCCCAAGGCCCCCCACCCAGCTCCAAGGCCACCTCCCTCTGAATTTTAAGTTACCTCTTCGTTAACTTCGGAGCAGCCGGCAGGTAGTAGCAGCAACCGTGAAAAGCATGCGAGCTGCAGGGCGGCGCTTCAGGAGCCTTCCTTTCCCTCGGTCAGCTCTGGTCCCGCCCTCAAAATGAGGGCGGGACCAGAGCTGAACGAGGGAAGGGAAAAGAAGGCTCCCAAAGCGCCGCCCAGCAGCTCGCATGGTTTTCACGGCTGCTGCTACCTGCCGGCCGCTCCGACGTCGAGGTAACTTAAAATTCAGAGGGTGGGGGGACTGGAGCTTGGGCGGTCGGGGCGGGGTGACTTCAGGCACACCGCGCAGGGCCCCCTTGAGCGCAAGGCCCTATGCAGTCGCCTCGCCCTAAGGCCAGCCCTGATGGCCATAGGAACTGAATGGGCTTCATCGCGTTTGCCGCTCTGGAATTGCTAGTATGGCTTTGTAAAAGGAGCCCATAAGGTCCAATCATGAATAACAGCACTTTTTCCTGTACAACCACTCCCTCACGCCTGAAAAATACTCTTTCCTTAGTGGCAGAAACTAAATACCCTCAGTGGAGAAACGGGTATACATTACATAGCTGTTATACAACACACACATGTTCACTCACGACGACACCAATGTTCAGAAGATCATTTTATGCATGGAAATATACGTTACACACATGAAACAGAGAACATGTCTACCTTTGTGTTTCTCATGAGATAAATATATTTCTTGAATTTTTTTGTTCAATTAAGACTATCAAGTTAAAATTTTTGGTGGACCTTAAAAGGAATCAAAATCAAATCATTGCATTTCCTGAAAAGGTGCCACAGATATGCTTCAGAAGCATGACACACAGAAAGGGCATCAGGGAGGAATGACGGTGTCTTCTTTCCTTTACTGAATATAGACAGGTATCAAGGAATGTATTGCTTTCAAGATTTGTACCTTTGTTCACAGAATAATACATGGTCTACCCCCCGAGCTACATGTCTGAACTAATGGACTTACCAATTAGAAACACAATTGAATCAGCCAGAATGTACTTAACTCTTCACTTCCCAAGTTATAAAAGCCTGAAGTATTAATCAATATACGTGTCAAGTTTCTCTTACATATGCACACAGCTCTGGAATTCTCTACCAAAACGCCTGAAATCTACGAATAATCATCTAGACTTCCGAAAAAAAAACCTAAAAACTCACCTGTTCAAAGAAGGCATACCTCACAGTATCTGACATAAACAATGAATAATGAAATATGGCATTTTAATCAGGAAACGGACAGTTTTCAACCCCGACTCATGATCACACCCTAACATTTTGTCTGAATCACCCCAACCTATTTACCGATACTTCTTTATTGTACTTATCACTGTAATAGTACTCCTATACTGTATTTGTTCACACCGAAGTCTGTAACCACCTCTCCAGAACTATGTAAGCCACTTTGAGCCTACTAATAAGTGGGAAAAGTTGGGATACAAATGTAACAAATAAATAAATATAGACACCTACACTAGAACATAGAGCTGGTGTCACTTTTTTGCACTTAAATGTCTTACAAACTGTGCAAGTTACGCAGATAGGTGGGAGACTCACCCATTCTCCATCCATGCTCTGGCCATATGTACGTCCCCCTTGCAAATATCCACTATGTAGGTTAAGCAGGTGTGGATGCCATTATTCTAAACATTTGTGTGTGTAATCATGCCTAAATGTTACAGAACTGCCCCCTCTAACACATTAGGTAGCAGAGACTCTGCCATCATCTCTCTAGCCTACATCCTACTGTATATTTACATTATTCTCACACCATAAAGAAACGCACACACTCTAATAATCTAGTATATAAATATAACAGAAAGAAATCATTCCCACTGTGCATTGCACCAATGCATGTGCATTTCCCCTGGCCTTAGAGAGATTTTACAAAAGGCTGTGCTTTCAGTGAGCTCAGACTAAAATTCCCTGCTAAATTGCAAAAATTTGTTTTTCTGCCTAGATGCCCTACTTAAAATGGGTCTTAAGTCTGGCCGAAAAATACCCTAATGTTAACTAGATAAAGATATCTGATTAATTGTCAGAGATATATTTATTGTTACTGACTGAAGCAGTTAGTATTGGGTCAATTTTCAGCTGTCAGTGGCCAGTGCTTTTATTAAGGACTCAATGCTGCTAAATTAGACCTGAATAGTCAATGTTGGGCTGTGTAAGAAGCATCCATGGAAGGAGGTCCCTTAGTTTTGTGAATAGCCAGAGGGTGGGACTGAAGTCCATGGAAAGAGATGCTCCTGATGAAGGAGTGGCCTAGTGGTTAGTGCAGTGGACTCTGGTCCTGGGGAACTGAGTTTGATTCCCACTTCAGGCACAGGCAGCTCCTTGTGACTCTGGGCAAGTCACTTAACCCTCCATTGCCCCAGGTACAAATAAGTACCTGTATATGTAAGCCACATTGAGCCTGCCATGAGTGGGAAAGCGCGGGGTACAAATGTAACAAAAAAAAAGTGTTTAAATGGATGGAGCGCTCAGTGGACACAGTAATGACAGCAATGATCCTACATACACTTTACAACCACAGTGTCTCCTAGACTGTAATATGTAGAACAGTGCTTGAAGATACTTTGTGCTGTGTAATTGTTTTGTTTTGGAAGGCATTTGCATGCAACATCTGTGTATGAATTTCTGGAAAAAATAAAGGTGTGTCAGCCATTGATGAAAACTTAGTAAATAGCATGGAGGGCGAGTATATCACAGTATTTATCTTCATTCTAAAATCTCATTTACAAATGGAGTTCTTTATTTGAAAGCATGCACAAATTTTGAGTTTCCCATACCATTTTCCTGTGTATTATGTAAGGATTACATGGCTGTACACAAGGGCCACATGCAAATTCATGTTTATTGCAGAGACCCCTAGTGGTTGCATTTATAACAATAAAGACACTTAATTCTCTCTTTTTAGCATGGCTGTGGAAACTTTGTGCGTGTGATTCAGGCCTACAATCGAACTCATTTGTACGTTTGTGGAAGTGGTGCTTACAGTCCTATGTGTACTTACATCAACCGAGGCCGCAGATCAGAGGTAAGTCTATTGTTGCGATTCATTTATGAGAGACTTAATTGTTCTGCTTTTTTGTAATTAGCATTCACAGATTGAATTGTATATATAATGTAGAACATTATCTTAACTATCTTAACAAATTGGTTGCCAACTAGATTCCACTGTAGCATTTTCCAAATATAGATGCACAGCATCAGCTACCGAAGTTTCTAACGTAACCCAGTCCGTTGCCCTAAGAAGTCCAATTAGATAAGACAATGGAAGAGCTTGGCACCAGTCCTGTGTCTAACAGATGTTTAGGGTCATTTCTTCTTGGCACAATATTGTATATTCCCATCAGCTCTAGGCCCTAGACACCTTTCATTTCAAAGTCTTATAAGCACATAAAGGAGGTCAGTTTAGAAAGGATTTTTAACATGTCAAGACCTTTTTGTGCACATAAAAGGAGTTTTATAGAATTGTCCCAGGGTTACATGTGTAGAACTATGTACGATGGCAGGAAGGCACATACTTTTTACATGACCCACGTGTGGGTGCATGCGTCAAACTTTACCTACTTGATCACACAGTTATGGAACGCACTGCAGCGCAACTTAAAAACAATTTACGACCTAACCAACTTCCGCAAACTACTGAAGACCCATCTCTTTAATAAGGCATACCACAAAGATCAACAAATGTGAACATACACCACTCCTCCACATATATTCAGAACTGTCTTATAATATCTGCTTGTTACATTACTATCATGTTTTATCATTATCATGTTACCCAAGATTCTTCTGTAACACTAAATGTCTATTTCCTAATATATTTCCACCATTCATGATGTATTGTAAGCCACATTGAGCCTGCAAAAAGGTGGGAAAATGTGGGATACAAATGCAATAAATAAATAAATAGATTTATCACTTACGTATGTACCAGGTTTGGGCAGGGGCTTAGCCAGACAACAGATTTTGGGCGGGCCTAGGCAAGAAGTGGGTGGGCACCACGTGCTCTCCCCCACCAGCACCAAAACAATATCTCAGCTGGCGAGAAAACGCTTCTTTCCATCTTGGCTTACCATCAGGGGGAAGTCTTCAGTTGATAGAGCTTGGGATCTCCACCAGCTACCACTAAGCGTGTGCTACTGTTAGGTGGGCCTGAACCCTAAGTGGGTGGGCCCTGGCCCACCCAGGCCCACCTGTGGCTACGCCACTGGGTTTGGGAACCACTGCCCCAATGCCATTTTAGAATTGGCGCTACGCACACCCCTTTGTGGCACCTTAATTTAAGAGCCATGATATAGAACTGCCCCCTAATGAATCAGATCACATTCTTAACAGGAGCCAATGTGGGATCTGTGGAAGGACATCCTGTTCAGGATAAAGACATCTATCGCTGGTGGTGCTAAGATTTCAGAACAGGATCTGCTGACGTATAACCTATTCTAAAACACATGAGAAATGCACATTCATGTGCCTGTTACATCCAGAACAAACATCCATTTTACAAACTAATATAGCCAAATTATGAATGAAGCTAAATTGGGGACATGAACATCATTATGGCAGCATAAAAACACCACAAGAAGTGCCGAGAACCTGGGAACCCCAGTGCATATCCCACAACAGCTCTTCGTGATTTTTTAATTTGTAAGCCCTTCGGGGACAGAAAATTATCTACTGTACCGTAATGCACATCACTTCAATAGTCGTCAGGCTTATAGCTGGTATATAAGAAATGAACGTCCATAGTTCCTGAAGCTGTCATGTAGTCCAATATCCCTTGACATGGGGGGGAGGGTTACCAACCACTTGGGGATTAAGGGAGTGAGTTTCCTCAATCCCTCCAATGGAGAGCTGTTCAATAGGCACACCTTTCTCTAACCTGGATGACCTTGGTATCAGGTCTAAATACATACCCCCCCCCCCTTTTATAAAACCGCACTAGCGGCTGCCGGTGCAGTAATGCTGACACAGCCCATTCAAATCAAAAAGAACCTTGGAATACAGTAAGATTCCACACTTACTCTGATTCCCCAAATCCAAGCAACCTTCAAGAGCTGCTTCTACTATTTGCGACAGCTACGCTGTCTCTCTCCTTACATCGAGAAGGAAAATCTTTTTCCAGTTGTGCATGGCATGATAACATCAAGACTGGATTACTGTAATGCACTCTACAACAAAGGGCCTGCAACAACTCCAATTGATTCACGATGCTGCAGCAAGACTAATAGAAGGTTGCAAGTGACATGACCACATGATACCATTTTTGCAAAAACTTCATTGGCTACCAGTATAATACAGGGCTAAATTTAAAACTCTATGTCTGATCTTCAGGCCCTGAGTAACTGAAGAATAGAATGATCCTCTACACACTGCCTAGGACACTAAGGTCCTCTCAAGGACTATCATTAACCACACCCTCTGCCAAAGACATTACATAATGTGATACCCGCAAGCGAGCCCTCTCCAGAGTAGCCCCTACACGCTGGAATGCACTGCAAAGGCTCCGCTTAACACAAGACTATCTCTACTTCAGGAAGCAGGTGAAAGCTTGGATCTTCAACCAAGCCTTTAATGGAAGAAGTAACTACCTTGTTAGTCTCACCCACACACACAAGGAGTGACACGGGCTGCACATACTGCAGCAGGACATGTTTATCCATTCATACCCTAGCTGAACCATCTCTGACCTCATGTGCACCTTTCTTTAAATTAGTCACCTTATTTTCTAACTCCTCTTACTCTCTTACCTATCTATAAATTCCATCTTTGCTTATACCCTACACTGTCTATTAAAACATTCTATTATGTATTGGGTTGACATTGTAAGTAGTACACTATGCCATACTTTGTATTGTTAATTTGAATATTTTTACTGTTGTAATTGTCTATTGCTCGGCAATACCACATGGCTTTGTAAAGGGGGGGAGGAATAGACATCTCTTCCAAGTCTTAAATTGGAGTTAGACATCTATATTTTGGGTCTTCCCTACTCCCACCAAAAAAAACATGCCTCTAACATACCCCCTTGCCATAAGGATGTACTGAAGTTTAATTTTTTTTTTTTTCTAATACCACCTTTTCTTATATTATACTCAAGAAATTAAACTTAAATTGGAAATAACAGAAAAATACATTCCATACAATGACAAAGAAAACACAATACTAGTAAAATTATTAATCTAACTCTTCAGTCCACAATATGAATTGGGAACAAGAACAGGACAAAAACATAAAAATAATGAAAGAACAAAAGCAAATCAAAGGAAAGCTGGCTAAGGTAGAATCTAAGTCATTCATCTAAGGACAACAGGATTTTCCCTAGCATTCAAAACTTCTACAAGCTGACTTGGTTCAAATAATACCAAATCTTTACCACCATATTTTATATAACAACAACAAGAAGAAGAAAACTTTAACATGAAAATCCCTCCTATGGTCAGGACTCTTGGTTTTAAAGCCAAGAAGGTCAGAAATATTAGAACGAAGAAACAACTTATTTAAATGTATGAAGTAAAGTTTCATAACCATATTACAATCGGGTTCAAGCACATAAGTAACCTGAAGAGTAGATTTTCCAGTTATTGGCACTCAGGAACTTGTTGTCCTTGTTGGTTACTAGCAGCTCCAGATATGTCACCAGAGGGCAAAGCTAGATAGGTGACACTAGGAATAGGAGGCAAATTGTCAGATGAAAATCCCAGAACTTCTCTCAAATATCTCTTAACTGTGTTTACAGTAGACACTAAGGGTGACTTAGGGAAGTTCAAGAACCTTAAACTGTTCTTCCTAGATTGATTTTCCAAGTACTCTAATCTTTGATGAATCAATTTGCTTTCCTTAACCTGCATCATATCAAAGTTTTTTTTTTAATTCAGCCACTTGCTTCTCTAATTTGGAAGTATATGAGGCAATATCATCTGACTTTGTAGAAAACTGTGAAGAGAGTAGCTGCAGAGAATTATCCAGTCCTCGAAGAGCTTCCCAGATCGTTTCAATATTTAATACTGCTGGTCTCACCAATCCTCACAACATGGAGGGAGACTGAGCTGAAACCACCACTTCAAGAGGAAGAACAGCAAACTCCAGAGGACTACTCCCCTCCATTCCCAACAGAGGAGGACACCTCCAATGGAACCCCCTCATCGGTCATCGCTGCCTTCTAACTCTCCAGTTGCTGGTGCACGCAGCTGCCACTGGCAATTTCACTTCTGGGATTATGGGGGAATAGGTCAAAGTACGAGGCTGAACAATGTATCTTCCAAACTCTCTGAATCTGATCTCGAGGGTCTGAGCCCATAACCTTCGAGTGTCGACTGGACCATCCAGGGTAAGGGTTCATACACCTAGCGGTAGGTCCGAATTTTCCCTTTCCTTTCCCTCACAGTCTCAAGAGGAGCTCAGAAAACTGTCTCTCTTTCAGACACCATTTTGCCCCCTGTACTGTACTGTACTGCAGTTACAGACATCTGCATCCCAGCTTTATACAATCAGGATTTGGACATCAATGCAATATGAATGTCTAAATGCTGGTTCTCTCAACTATGATTTCCTCCAAATTACCAGATGAAAAGATGGAAAAATCAATAAATTCTAGTTTTGAGACCATAACGCCCAAGAAGGACAAAAAGACTGGAAAACTGCACACTAAGGCCTCAAGACCAACAACCTGCTGTGCTTGAAACACCAATAACAAAAGTTTAAATACACTAACCAATGATACTACATCTTATGGCAAAGAGTTCTAGAGCTTAACTGCTGAGATAGACATGGGGGAAGCCACTCCTTGCCCTGGGATTGGTAGCATGGAATGTTATTCTGCCAAGTACTTGTGGCCCAGATTGGAAGCAGGATACTGGGCTAGATGGACCATTGGTCTGACCCAGTATGGCTATTCTTAGGTTCATATGACTTAATGATCTCAATATGTATAATTTTGAAGAAAAATGGAAGAGGAGAGATATGATAAAGATGTTTAAATAAGAAGTGGGAGGCAAGTCTCTTTCAATTGAAAGGAAGCATTGGATTGAGGGGCATAGGATGAAGATGAAAGGGGACAGACTCAGAAGTAACCTGAGGAAATACTTCACTAAAAGGGTGGTGAATTCATGGAATGGCCTCCCAGTGGAGGTGGTGATGGAGACAAAAACTGTATCTGAATTCAAGAAAGCTTGGGACAAGTCCATAAGAAAGGGAGAGTAGATGGCATGGATGGGCAGACTGCACAGGCCATACGATCTTTTTCTGCCTTCATTGTTCTCTGTTTCTATGTAGCCTCAGTGACCAGCTGCTAATAGGGGAGAGGATTTGGAACTGGAGCTGGAGAAAGGTTACCCTTGTGCAAGAAGCCAAAACAGGGAAGGATAGACTGGTCTTTCCCAGAGACATAAGCGGTGGATTAAGTATCTAGAGTGTCCAGCCACTGTAGCAACCCTCATGAAGAGTCCCAGACTAGTAATGGGTGCAAAAGATAGCATTGGAACCCAGTAAAGAAAGGGGAAAGCCATTAGGGCTAAATGTTTAGGATCCTGCTTGATCCTAGTAATAGGGGAGGGCAGTTCAATGGTATAAGTCAAATATGCTGGAAGGCTTTTATGAAACATAACCAGTTAGGCGACAGGAGCTGCACAGCTTCTACAAGGACTGAAAAAGAGGGAATCAAAACCTAGTAGCATTACTTTACAATTTTACAGTTACTTTTATGTTGCAATTAGTAAAGCATGGTCCAGAATAGATGGTAGCAGTAGGTGGGCTGGAGGGAAAGCTTGAGGGGGGGGGAGGCTTTGTGCGTATAAAACAGCACACCTAGTCTATCTATAAAACCCTTTGGGAATTGCAAGAAGAAATCTGGGGTAATCTGAAGAGAAGGAAACTTTTTGTTTGTTTTGTTTATTTGAAAGTTATTAAAGTTTAAGTCCTTCTAAGACTCGGTGTTTGCACCACAGCTGAGGAATCTCGAGTTAGGCTAGCATCGCCAAAGATTGGAGAATTATTTCTCTCTACAACCAGCAGGTGGCACTCTGTTGGTTACTGAAGTGTCTATCAGGACAGGGTGCATTGGTGGGTTTCAGGATGCAAGAGGGTGCATCAGTGCCTTCTTGTGACAGTACCTACAACCCCTTTCCCTGAACTGAGTTACATCTATATATATAAAAGGCAACCCCAACGTTCTATGAAGCCTCCAGCCGGAAGTGTGAAGCGCCAGAGATATCCGGTTTCCCCATGAGTGAAGGAAAACAGCACAGCAAGAAATCCCTCTCTCTGTAACAGTGAAGGACTCAGAGGGGGGAGGAGAGAGATGCCCTCACTCTCTCTGTAACACAAACACAGCACAGCAGGAAACTTAACACTGAAGGACTGGACTCGGAGGGGGGAGGGGGAGGGAGAGAGGGCAGAGGGCAGGGACACTCCCACATGCACACTCTGAAGAAAACCTTGCTAGCCCCCGTTTCATTTGCATCAGAAACGGGGCTTTTTTACTAGTGTTTACATAAGTCATGAGTTTGCAACTGACCCTTTTGCCTTCCAACCTGTTTTGTCCTTATTTAAAATGATCTTTGTCTACCTCCTAGTACTGCAGCATCCTAGGCAGAGAAACATACCCATTACCCACATTGTACCCTCCCTCACTCAAAGCCTACACAATGGATCCTATCAGGTTGGTACCTTGCAGGTCATATCTCTCATGGGTATGAAGCCCTTCTGATAGAGTTGTGGGTGAAGGTCTTCCCAGTACTGGCTGATATAGTCTCTCTCATTTGCACACTGGGGATGGAATACAGGGAGGTGGAGGGAGGAAGTGACTCCCTCTACCTCCCTCCCCCATACACACACACACACAGTTATTCTGCTAGAATATAGGTACATAAGATTTGTGACCCTGCCTGTGCACCAAACAAAACAGTGAGGTAGATGCGAAGAGGTTTGCTCCTCCTTTTTGCTGCAGCATGCCCTGTGAACACCATACTTTTACAACTTTGAGCACACCTTGAAAACATAGATCTTGCTGCCTCGTTCATAAAATACTGGTGTGGTTTTCTGCAACTCCCCACTTCTGAATGGCTACGCAGACTTATGCCACTGCATAAAATTTTCCTCTTTCTCAACCTAATCCAGGGTATTGACCTTGCTAAGTTCAGCACAGCAGTTACAGTGTCTCTCAGACTGTGCTGGAGAACGGGATCCGAGTTTCTCTATTTGCTTCTAAACTTGTTTGAGAATTAGTCCTTGACTGAGCTTCTTGTATTCTTCAAAGGGGGCATTGTTAAATTCAGACATTTTGTTCTGGAAGTAATTGGATTAATGGAGGCAGCAAACTCTTGACTTCCAGAGGTACAAAAGAATTGGATTCTTAAACTATTAATCCATTTTTATATTTTATAAGGCCATTTTGTCTAGGCTACGAAGGGCAACACTCCCTGATGGATATATCTGAATTCAGTGCTGATATTGAGAACAGCACATAAAAATCCTCAGGCTTTTAGATTTGTTTTAATGTGATTGCAGTCAAAATCAAGCACACAGAACAAGAAATCAGATCAGGATGGAAAAGATCAAAGGCAGGGTACAGGGCGGTTCTTTCTGGGCTCATGCCTGGGAGTATTGATTTAAAAAGCTGCTGCCTCTCAGTCTGTGAAGATATTTCACTGATGGTGTTTTAATGCAGTTACTGCACTAGCCAACAAGTACAGCAAGACAAAGACCAGTTGGATTTAGATTTTTTAGACTGCACATGATGGTTTTTTAGAAGGCCTGGACCGTATACTTTTCACTGATACACCAAATTCTACAGCTTGTTAACCATTACTACCTTATTTTCAGAATGAAGCTACAAACACCTAAATCACCCAAACCTCAGCCTTAAACTACCCTCTCTGTGCACAGCCTCAGCATGAATGTCAGAGGCCAAATTATTAGCTACTGATTTCTGCACAATGAACTCATTTCACTAGAGAAAGTCTCATCTACCAGTAAAATATCAAAGCATTTGATCAACATAAACAAAAAGCAAAACACAAGATAGAAGAGATGTCAGTTGTATTTTGTAAGCAAGACATAACATAGCACGATATACAGGGCTGTTTTTGAGGGGGTACTGGTACCTTTTCCATTGTCTGCTAAAATTGGCCCAAGGACCCCAAGTTTTAATGAAAGAGCTTGGGCTTTACACACCAATTCTGCCTTGTCATAGGTTCTGTGACTGGTTGCAGGGAGCCTGGCTATTGTGGGGTGGGTCCTTCAGTGACCACCCTACCCTTAAAGGTGGCCTAGCATTTGAGTACAGGCACTTTTTCCATTATCTGCTAAAATTGGCCCAAGGACCACAAGTTTTAATGAAAGAGCTTGGGCTTTACACACCAATTCTGCCTTGTCATAGGTTCTGTGACTGGTTGCAGGGAGCCTGGCTATTGTGGGGTGGGTCCTTCAGTGACCACCCCACCCTTGAAGGGTGGCCTAGCATTTGAGTACCGGCACCTTTTTTGCTAGAAAAGATGCACTGACAATATATAAACATTTAGTTCTAGCTTGTCATAGTTTACTTTCCTGTATTTCGAAATTTTAGTTCAACCAATTAGGGGGTCCTTTTACTAAGCTGTGCGATAAGTACTAATGCATACTTACCATAGATTAAAAAGCACTACCACAGGGCACGCTGAGACGCCCTGCAGTAATTTTGTGATTGACACTCATACCCTCGCACTCTAGGGGTGTGTCTGGGGTGGACATTAGGGGGTGGAGAGTAGGGGTGTTCTGTGCTAATCGATTAGTGCAACTACATCGCCGCGTGATAACTGATTAGTGTGTGGCTAGCGTACGAATCCTTATCACCTAGAAAATAGGTGGCGGTAAGTGTTTACACTAATGGCAATGCACTGATGGGGAAATTAGCGCATGACCATTAATAGGAATAATGGGGCCATTTTACTACTCCACTAAAAGTGGCCTCAGCATGTGGGAAAGACCCAAGCTGGGGATAGCGCTGGCCACTTTTTACCACTACTTAGTAAAAGGGTCAATATAATTCCTTATATTTAGGAATTTCAGTAAAATTGCAGAACAGATCACAATTACTGTATTGCAGCCGGGCTGATTTTCTCCTCAAGTAAATTTACATAAGTACATAAGTATTGCCATACTGGGACAAACTGAATGTCCATCAAGTCCAGTATCCTGTTTCCAACAGTGTCCAATCCAGGTCACAAATACCTGGCAAGATCCCAAAACAGTACAATACATTTTATGCTGCTTATCCTAGAAATAAACAATGGATTTTCCCCAAGTCTGTTTTAATAATGGTCTATGGACTTTTCCTTTAGGAAACCATCCAAACCTTTTTAATCCTCGCAAAGCTAACTCCTTTTACTACATTCTCTGGCAACGAATTCCAGTTTAATTACACTATCAGGCTTATTTTTGAAGGAGAAGGGCACCCATCTTTTGACACAAATCGCAAGATGGGCATCCTTCTCACAGGGTCGCCCAAATCGGCATCATCGAAAGCCGATTTTGGGCGCCCTCAACTGCTTTCCATCATGGGGACGACCAAAGTTCTTGGGGGCATGTTGGAAACATAGCAAAGGCGAGACTGGGGCGTGCTTAACATATGGGCGTCCTCGGCCGATAATGGAAAAAAGAAGGGCGTCCCTGACGAGCACTTGGCCAACTTTACTTGGTCCATTTTTTCTTGCGACCAAGCTTCAAAAAAGTGCCCGAATTGACCAGATGACCACCGGAGGGAATCGGGGATTACCTTCCCTTATTCCCCCAGTGGTAACTAACCCCCTCCCACCCTAAAAAAAAAACTTTAAAAATATTTTTTGCCAGTCCCTATGCCAGCCTCAAATGTCATACCCAGCTCCCTGACATCAGTATGCAGGTCCCTGGAGCAGTTTTAGTGGGTGCAGTGTGCTTCAGGCAGGTGGACCCAGGCCCATCCCCCCCCTACATGTTACACTTGTGGTGGTAAATGTGAGCCCTCCATAACCCACTACAAACCCACTGTACCCACATGTAGGTGCCCCCCTTCACCCCTTAGGGCTATGGTAGTGTTGTACAGTTGTGGGGAGTGGGTTTTGGGGGGATTTTGGGGGGCTCAGCACCCAAGGTAAGGGAGCTATGCACCTGGGAGCAATTTCTGAAGTTCACTGCAGTGCCCCCTAGGGTGCCCGGTTGGTGTCCTGGCATGCGAGGGGGACCAGTGCACTATGAATGCTGGCTCCTCCCAAGACGAAAGGTCTTGCATTTGATCGTTTCTGAGATGGGCGTCCTCGGTTTCCATTATCGCCGAAAAACAGGGACGACCATCTCTAAGGTTGACCTAAATGTTGAGATGTTTGGGCGTCCCCAACCATATTATCGAAACAAAAGATGGACGCCCATCTTGTTTTGATAATACAGGTTTCCCCGCCCCTTCGTGAGGACGCCCTTGGAAAACTTGGGACGTTCAATTATGCCCCTCATTGAGTGAAGAAACCGTTTCTCCAATTTGTTTTAAATTTACTACTTTCTAGCTTCATTGTGTGCCCCCTAGTTCTAGTATGTTTGGAAAGAGTAAACAAGCGACTCACGTCTACCCATTCCACTCATTAGTTTATAGATCTCTATCATATCTCCTCCCGCCATCTTTTCTCAAAGCTGAAGAGTCCTAGTTGCTTTAGCCTTTCCTCATAAGGAAGTCGTCCTATCCTCTTATTATTTTCGTCACCCTTCTCTGTACCTTTTCTAATTCCACAATATCTTTTTTGAGATGCAGTGACCAGAATTAAACACAATATTCGAGGTGCGGTCGCACCATGGAGCAATACAAAAGCATTATAAAATCCTCATTTTTGGAGTTACTGTTCCCGTTCATGTGAGTTAGAGCAGTGAGCAAAGAAACAGAGGACCCAGATTCAAATCCCACTTCAGCAGGAAACCGAGCATGCCCCAAGAGGAAAAGAAGCCGCAGGGGCAGGCAGTCAGCGCTGGAAGAATGCGTCTTCTGCTGGCGAGGGCCTTGGGATCCCCACCAGCCAAGGTATTTTAATCCTGTTATGGTAGTGGCAGCGATTGTGGGGGAGCAGCAGCAGCGATCGTGTGGGGCGGCAGCAGACGACAATCGTGGGAGGAGGGGGGGAACACCCCTGCCCTGGGCCTAGCGGCAGCGGCCCTCCCCTGGCCTGGTTTAGACTCTCTGCAGCTCTGACTAGGAGGGCATGGAGACAGCAAACTCTGGACCAAGCTCGGGAACAGAACGGAGACCCTGATCGTTTTGGGATGAACACAGGTGAACGGAGACAATTGACACTGAACCAACAGAGAAAGCAACATCAAATACATATTTAGAGGCAAAAATACTCAAGCATACTCATGAACCATCTCAGCCACGCTGGTAGAACAGATTACCCAGTCAGGGAATATCGCCAAAACGCTGCCCCACCAACTACAAAGAACCAGTCGAGGCAGAGACATCGCTAACAGAAGCGCACTAACCTCTCCCGACCCACAGCTGCCACTTCCTTCAGAAGTTCAGTCATCGTGACCGGCACCTCATGGAGGAAAAAAGATGGGACACAGAGACTTTGCTAACAAGCGCTCAAAGCCCTGCAGATCAAGGACCTCGCTGGAACGCTCCAAAAACTGAAGTGCTAACTTCTCCCACCCCCACAGACATCACTTCCTTCAGAAGTTCAATCATCGCAACCGACACCATGTGGTGGAACACAGATTGGACGTCAGTGGGAGAATGGTGATCAAGTAATAGATCGCTAGAGCGCTCCAACAACTGAAGCGCAAACGTTTCCTGCCCCACAGCCACAATCGCGACTGGTACCGTGACAGAATATGGCTGGGACGTCAGCAATGGATCAAGCACCAAATCCGCCGATGATTTCACAACCCCCTAATAACGAAACCAGAGAGAAGCTTGGGGAATCAATTCTGAGGTGAACTCATGCGACAAACTCCTAAACCCCAACAACACCGCTTCCAACATAAACGGCCCATCAGCAATATTCACCAAATGGAGGAGAAAGCCTGATGCCACCAGAAGACGTGTGGCAGACAAACCTAAATAAGCCACCGTACAGGCGATTGTGATGCTGACCTCCTTCACCAAACATCATCACTTCCTGATGTGAGTAATGGCCTGCACATGGGACAACTCCCTGCATAAGAATTTACAAACAGAAAATTGCTAAAAACTTTTCTTTTTCAAAAATATTGTTAAATGTTAATCACATCTGAAGGACGTTATGTTAAATATTTTTCTGTAATTCTTGGAATTTTGTCAATTTTCTTTAAATTGTGATCCGCATTATCCTGGTTTTTTAGATATTTGTAGAACACAAGAATAAATGCTATGCTATGGAAGCACTGAAAAGGTCAGAGAGCAGAGCCGCCAGACCTTCTCTAAGTTCCTCCAGTACCCCCGGATATATTCCATCCAGTTCCATCCGTTTGTCCACCTTTAGTTTAGCCTGCTTCTCACAAACACAGTCCTCTGAAAAATCGATCTGCGTTTACCTCGTTTCCATTCCTGTTTGTGATGGTCTTCTGCGGTTCTGCTCCTGGCCCTTCACCTGTGAACGCAGAACAAAATATTTGTTAAGCAGTTCTGCCTTATCCTTTTTAACTAACACATTCCTCCCCTTCACCTTTGAGCCTCCCAATGACACTTTTGCACTTCCTCCTATCACTAATACTGTATACCTAAAAAAATGTCTAGTCTCTCCCCCCCCCCCCCCCCCCCATTTTATCATATTTGCTATTTTTTTTTACCATTTGCATCTTTGTTTTACTGAGTACTTTACCATCTTCTCTCAGATTTTCCAGATATTGCTACCCATCTTTCTCTTTCTTTTGCCTCTTCTCCTTTATGAAGACTATCCTCTTTTTCCTTTCCTTTTTGAGCTACTACTTTAGAGAACCAAAGCAGCCTTCTTTTCCTCTTACTTTTATTTACTTTCTTTGCTAAAAGTTTTTTTTGCCCTTAAAATAACTCCTTTCAGTTTTTCCCCACTGCTTTCCAACTTCTTCCAGATATTCCCATCCAGCTAACAACCCTGTGAAATAATCCCCCCATCTCAACAAAGTTAGGTTTTTTTGACGTCTAGAATCGTCACTTTGGAATTAACCAAAGCACATATGAGTTTATCTTGTTGGGCAGACTGGATGGACCGTGCAGGTCTTTTTCTGCCATCATCTTCTATGTCACTATGTTCAGACCCATCTTAATATTAAACCATACCACCCAGTGATCACCGATTGCCAGATGATCACCCACTATAACATCAGAAATACTCTCTCCATTCATAAGCACCAAGTCCAGTATGGTCCCATTCCGAATGGGTTCCATTACCAAATACTGGAATAGCTTTCCCCCCCCTGTAGAGAATCCAGGATCTCCCTACTTCTAGAAGAACCTGAAAAAGGGATGTCTCAATCAACATATTAAAATCACCTATCAGCAGAAATTTTTAGCTTTAACTATCCAACTACCATTGATTTTATAGATGATATTATAGCTTAGTTCTTTCTTTCCTTCCTCCTTTCTATCACTTATTTAAAGCGTAAACCACTTAGATGATATATATTGATGGGTGGTATACCAAATAAAAATGAACTATGACCTGTAAGGAAACCATTCTAGAAATTTCAACAGCTCCTTTATCACTTGGGGCCCCGTTTACTAAGCCACGCTAGAGGCACGTTAGTACTTTTAACACGTGCTAACTATTAGCATGTACTAACTGTGTAGGCGCTCACAATATTCCTATGGGCACCTACACAGTTAGCGAGGGCTAATTTTGTGCACGGTCAAAAAATGCTACCGCACCTTAGTAAACAGGGCCCTTGAAAAAGTGAAATATAAAAGAACAAGATAAATCTCTTCCTACAAGAATCTCCACTTCTGAGATTTCAGAAAACAATTCAGATTTCATCTCAATCTCGGCTGAATTTTGCTTAATATCACCCCCCCCCCCCCCCACCCCATCCAACCCTAATTCTGACTGACAGATTTCAAATCTAATACCCAACTACACTTAATTCATAACAGAAGAGGGATTGAGCCAAATTTCTATAATATATGGAGCTGCCAACTGGTGTTTGTCAACCAAATCAATAATTATGGGCATCTTACTTTTCACAGGTCTGGCATTAAGTAGAAGCACCTCTAAAATAAGGTTATACTGAAGAACAGAGCAACTTTATTTTTTCATTCCAAACGATTAACACCATAACCCAAACGTTGCCATACCTTGATTTAATGCCACTAGATCTTCCTTAACCAATCAATACGTCAGTCTTCTCTATCAAATATTTACTCGCCCTAATAGCTACCCCAAAAGGACCATGCAAGCCCAAAACCAAACCAGTAAACTACTGATCAAAAACAGAGGGGCCTTTAATCCCATGCCCCTTACCCTCAGTCCACACAGATGGATATAAAAATAAGCCACCAAATAAAAATAGTTGATTTTGTTGCATCAAGTGGCAGACAAAGCTTTTTAGGTAATAATGCTGGGTGACTAACTCTTCATAAAGGGCCTCTGTTATCAAGTCGTGCTAGTGGGTCCTGGTGTAATAATACCGACAAAGCCCATTCACTTTGAACGGGCTTCGTTGGCACTGTCGTGAAAGAACTGCTAGTGTGACTTGATAAAAGAGGCCCAAAGACAGCTAATGTATTCTAATTAAAAAATGTGAAGGAGAGGACATTAACTCAGTTCAGGTCTAGAACTCAGCTGAAATATTCTCTCTTCACATGAAGGGTCAAAGATAAGTGCTGGGTGCTATTCTCTCTCTCTTGGACTTTCACAAAGTAAATAATGCTTTTGCTCTTGAATTACAGGATCGCTTCTTCTCATTTGGCTCTAAGAATGAATCTGGGAAAGGACGCTGCTCATTCAATCCAAAAGTAAACACAGTATCGGTTATTATTAGTAAGTATAGAAAGGCCATTGTCCTGCTATTGCCAGGATAGACATCACACACAAGTTCAAGGTAGAGAATTACAGCTCCGCAACATTTGCATGGAGATACGAAGAGGCAGAGAAAATGTCTTACCTCATTTCGTTCCTCTTGGTTACTAGCATTTTTCCCTTCCCTTTTCAGTAAAGAACCTAATGTATTTAACCAGAAGGTGTATTGCTGAAACACTAGAACATTCTGGGTTCTAGGTACTACTATCACATACTTTCATTCATTTTTCATTATGTATATTGATTATTTATAGTTCTAGTCTTTTTTTTATTATTTGTGTTTATTGTAAACTGCCTAGGGCTCTGGGTCAAGGTGATATATAAATACGGATTTGTTATTATTACTCCTTATCATTTCTGAAACACTATTAAAACGTAGGCAGCGCTGTACAAAAGCATGTAGACAGTTCCTGGATCACAGGGCTTGCAATCTATTGACAGGCAAACAGGAGAAATAAGGGACAGGGAGTTTTATTTATTATGGGAATGACTAAAACAACAGGGATATTGAAGAGGTGAATAAGGATTAAGAGTTAAAAACAGCTTCAAAAAGGTGAGCTTTTAGCCTGGATTTTAAAAGGGCCAGAGATGGAGCATGAAGTAGCAACTCAGGAAGTCTATTCCAGGTATTTCGCACAGCAAAATGGGAGACATGGAGACTGGAATTAGCAGTGAACCAGAAGGGTGCAGATAATGCTAAACAGAGCTCCCAGGGAGGGGTGTAGGGACAGATACCCAGGAGCAGCCCAGAATAGCTCCACTGGGAAGAGTTGCTGCCTGTAGCTGGTATCCCACTGTGACAAATAATAAAGGTCAGGGATAGTGACTGAAAATCTTTATAGCAGATCACGTTTAATGTGAGCAAATGCAAAGTGACAGATATGGAAAAAAGAACCCATATAGCTACAGGATGCAAGTTTCCATATTAGGAGTCACAGCCCAGAAAAGGATCTGGGCATCATTGTTATGTTGAAACCCTCTCTTCAGTGTACAGCAGCAGCTAAGAAAATGAATGCAGTGTTAGGAATTATTAGGAAAAGAATGGAAAACAAAAGTAAGAAAATAACAGTATAACACCTTTTTATTGCTCTATGGTGCAACTGCACCTTGAATTTTTTTGTGCAATTTTGGTCACAGCATCTCAAACAAATATAGCGGAATTAGAAAAGGTAGAGAGAAGGGCAATGAAAGGTAAAGGGGATGGGATAACTTCCCTATGAGGAAAGGCTAAAGCAGCTAGGGCTTTTCAGCTTGGAGAAGAGAAGGCTGAGGGGAGATATGATAGAGGTGTACAAAATACCGAGTGGATTGGAACAGGTAGACGTGAATCGTTTGTTTATTCTTTCTAAAAATACTAGGACTAACTAGTAAATTTAAAACAAACCAAAGAAAATATTACTTCACACAATGTGTAATTAAACTCTGGAATTTGTTGCCAGAGAACGTGATGAAAGCAGTTAGCTTAGCAGGGTTTTTAAAAAGTTTGGATACATTTCCTAAAAGAAAAGTCCATAAGCTATTATTAAGATGGACTAGTGAAAATCTACTAGCATTAACATGGGTAAGTAAACATTTGCATGAGGAAGGCACTGCTTACTATGGGATTGGTAGCATGGAATGTTGCTACTAATTGGGTTTGTCAGATGGACAAAGCATGAATAGGGCATAGGCAAGGCTCCTACTTATAGAATACTACCTTAAAATGCAAAAGTGCTGCATTTAGGCTTCCTATTGAGCCAGTGTAAGTAGGAGTGACTAATTATAGGTGTAAATATGCCGATTCACGCTAATGGAATCCTGGCACCCGGATGCCGTTATAGAATTAAAGCTCGTCGCACTGCATCTAGACACTGAACTTGGCATCATACAGTTGCCCCCCTGTTGGCTCTATTATGAAACACTTTCTCCCTGATACTTAAAGCTATTTCACCAGCCAGACACAACTGCTGACTGGTTAAATAGCATATCGGTGCCTCACTGCGGAAATTCAGAGAGAGATAACCACTGATCTCCTGTTAAATATCCGTGGTTAGCTGCTAACCGGCTATATTGTGTGACTTTGCCAGTTAGATGGGGATATTCGGCACTTAACCCGCTATGTTCAGCGGTTAACATAGGCCACATAAATTGCAGGCCGATCCTTAGCCACTTAGCAGTTTTGTTTTTTTTTAAACCCAGGCATTCAATGCCAGTCACTGGAAATGGCTTTGATAATCCAGGTTTAAACGCTGCCCCCGCCGGCTGAATATCGGGCCCTAGGTACATATTTCACACTCCCCGTGTCTCTGGGCAGCTGTGTGCACATCTGGTTTCACTATACAAAGAATATTTCCTTTATCTTGGAGTATTCTACCAAGTGCAAAACTGCAAAAAACCTGAGAAAACAGAGCAACGTGAATCATAATTTAGTCAAACCACACCTATATTCCCACTTCGCATTTTTTTATGAACAGAATGTCTTAAATCTTTAACCCTCTGCCTCTTGTCTTTTATATACATTTTCTGACAGTTTCAAAAATTAAGGCAGATGCCTTAAATATTTGGCTCTTTAACAGTCAGTGAATATCTGACTCCTTCTTAACCTCAGGCACTGCAGGCAGCTTTAGCCAATTCCTGTGTAGGCATGTGTACTACATAGCACATGGCTGCAAATTCACTATATTTTGCAGCCTCTGGGGAAGACTGCACAATTGAGTCTCTTCTTTACAGGATATTAATTTCAGCAACATACAAAGACACATTCTTTCATTCATGCACTGTACAGGATGATGGGGTAAGCATCCCCTTCCACTATAAATCTTTATCTTTCAAATCTTTGCTGTTAGCATCCATATTCTTATTCAAGGAAGCAGGTTCTCTGCAAGGGAAAGGGATTTCCCTGCAAGGCCCTGGTGTACAGGTCCCTTCACAAAATGACCCAGACACGGATATAGGGTGCCTCAACCAGAACCAGACTGTCAGTGATCTGAGCCCCCAGGCACTAAGGATCATGAACCCCTAACCACCTATCAAAATGATTAAACTACATGGAAGATAGAGGAAAGAGGGCTGCCCGTTTGTCCCAATGGGGTTTGATAACAGGAGATGGCATGAACCTATCTGCCCTGTTGTGCGGGCTGAAGCCATTAGGTGGAGCTTGTTGCCCCATCTATTACATTGTTTTGAGTGTACCAAGATGGCAGTGGCTGCACTGGGAAGAATGAAAACCTCCTTCAGTGGACCAGCTTCACCTTTGTGGCATCATTCCATCTCCTGTTCATCAAACTTTCTTTGGCAGTCCACTCCCGGCCCCAACTCTCTTTAAATAAGTGCTTCAAAAGTAGTCTGTCTGTCCTGAGATTGCACAGCTTTGAATAAACACTGTAGAGCTCCACACTCTTTATTTTATTATTATTTATTATATTTGTATCCCGCACTTTTCCATTAAAAGCAGGCTCAATGCAGCTTACATAGTAATAGGTAACACAGAATTTTGTTATGTAAAGTAGGAAATTAAGTATAACATAATAGAAGGATGGATGGGCAGTAACAGGATGGGTAGGTAGGTAGAGACAGGTGATAGCGAGAGGAGGGTAAGGTGGGAGATAGATTCTGGGTCAATGTCGTTTTCTCTTCAGTATATGTAAGGTAGATGGGTTCATGAAATTAATCTTTCCCTATCTGTGTCTGTGATCTCTTTTCAATACTGATCAGTGCTTTAGGGATACAGCTGTCTGCAGAAAGTGCTTAGTCATCTAATTAATTCTTACCATTCAATATCCATATTCAGTGGCAGTGCCCACATATGACAGCACAAAAGCCAGCCCTATCTTTTCCTGCTTAGCTATTAGGTGCCAGCACTGAATATCGACTGGCACTCACAAAACATCCAGGATGGTGGGTGAGCTGGTTAATGTTGTGTATCTAGATTTTCAGAAAGCTTTTGATAAATAAAGTTCCTCATGAGAGACTCCTGAGAAAATTAAAGAGTCATGGGATAGGAGGCAATGTTCTGTTGTGGATTTGGAATTGGTTATTGGACAGAAAACAGAGGATGGGGTTAGATGGCCATTTCTGTCAATGGAGGAGGGTGAACAGTGGCGTGCCACAGGGATCTGTACTGGGACTGTTGCTATTTAACATACTTCTAAATGATCTGGAAATTGGAACGATGAGTGAGGTGATTAAATTTCTAGATGACACAAAACTATTCAAGATTGGTAAACATGTGGACTGTGAAAAATTACAGGAAGACCTTAGGATATTGGAAGACTGTACATCCAAATGACAGATGAAATTTAATGTTCAAGTGTACAGCGCTGCGTACGTCTAGTAGCGCTTTAGAAATGATAAGTAGTAGTAGTAGTAACAAATGCAAAGTGATGCACATTAGAAAGAATAATCCGAATCATAGTTACCTAATGCTAGGGGTCACCTCGGGAGTCAGCACCCAGGAAAAAGCATACAGAATGCTAGGAAATATTAGGAAAAAGATGGCAAATAAGATCAGGAATACTATAATACCTCTATATTGCTCCATGGTGCAACCTCACCTTGAGTAATGCGTTCAGTTTTGCTCACCGAATCTCAAAAAAGATAAAGCGGAATTAGAAAAGGTTCAAAGAAGAGCGACCAAAATGATAAAGGAGATGGAACTCCTCTCATATGAGGAAAGGCTAAAGAGGTTAGGGCTCTTCATCTTGGGAAAGAGACGGAGGAGGGGAAATATGATTGAGGTCTGCAAAATCCTGAGTGGTGTTGAATGAGTAGAAGTGAATTGACTTTTTACTCTTTCAAAAAGTACAAAGACTAGGGGACACGCAAGGAAGTTACATGGAAATACTTTTTAAACAAATAGAAGGAAATGTTTTTTCAGTCAACGAATAGTCAGGGCTTTTTTTGAGGGGATACTTGGGGGTACTGAGTACCAGCACCTTTTCCGTTGTCTGCTAAAATTGACCCATGGACCCTAAGTTTTAATGAAAGAAAGAGCTCAGGCTCTACACACCAATTCTGCCTGTCAGATTCTGTGACTGGTTGCAGGGGACCTGGCTATTGTGGGATGGGTCCCTCAGTGATCACCCCACCCATGAAGGGTGGCCTGGTGTTTGAGTACCAGAACCTTTTTTGCTAGAAAAAATGCACTGCGAATAGTTAAGCTCTGGAACGATTTGCTGGAGGATGTAGTAACAACGGTTAGCATATAAGAAGAATAGCCATACTGGGTCAGACCAATGGTCCATCTAGCCCAGGATCCTGTTTCCAACAGAGGCCAAGCCAGGTCAAAAGTAACTGGCAGAAACCCAAGCAGCAACATTCCATGTAGAACCACAAAGAATAGTAACGCTTTAGAAATGTTAAATAGTAGTAGTAGTAGTAGGAATCCTAAAAAGAGTAACAATATTCCATGTAGAACCCCAAAAAGTAGCAACATTCCATGCTACCAATCCCAGGAGCAAGCAGTGGTTTCCCCATGTCTGTCTCAATAGCAGACTATGGACTTTTCCTTCAGGAACTTGATGAAACCTTTTTTAAATCCAGATACGCTAGCTGATTTAAAAAAAAAGGTTTGGACAAGTTCCTGGAGGAAAAGTCCATATTTTGCTATTGAAATAGACATGGGGAAGGCACTGCTTGCACCAGGATGGTTAGCATGGAATATTGCTACTATTTAGGTTTCTTATCATCAAAGAAAAAGGGAAAAACAGAAACAATCTAAAAAAAATCTTGCTCCTCAAACATTGCTGTATACCCCAAGGGAACAAAGAACACTGTGATATAAATACTCAAAAGTGTGAAAAAAGAGGAAAAAGGACCTGCAGGCATCAAGTATCCATCAGTGGTGAGGCTATTAGGTCTCCTATAGCGAGCGCAAAGCTATTCCAAACCTTCAGCCTACTGCATGTAATCAATCATTTGCCCCCAGGGACCAAAACCTCCGTTTTAGTCATCAACTTTTTAAACAAACATCTATTTAAATGCAAATATAATACAGTATTAGTGCAAAAACTCAAACTACACAAAAAGTTTCTAAAATGACTGCACTAAGGCATTAAATACAAAGACTACTACTACTACTTAACATTTCTAGAGCGCTACTAGGGTTACGCAGCGCTGTACAATTTAACAAAGAGAGACAGTCCCTGCTCAAAGAGCTTACAATCTAATAGACAAGTGAACGGTCGGTCCGATAGGGGCAGTCAAATTGGGGCAGTCTGGATTCACTGAACGGTAAGGGTTAGGTGCCGAACGCAGCATTGAAGAGGTGGGCTTTAAGCAAAGACCTGAAGACGGGCAGGGAGGGGGCTTGGCGTAAGGGCTCAGGAAGGTTGTTCCAAGCATAGGGTGAGGCGAGGCAGAATGAGCGGAGCCTGAAGTTGGCGGTGGTGGAGAAGGGTACTGAGAGCAGGGATTTATCCTGTGAACGGAGGTTACGGGCGGGGACGTAAGGGGAGATGAGGGTAGAAAGATAGTGAGGGCCAGCAGACTGAGTGCATTTGTAGGTAAGAAGGAGAAGCTTGAATCGAATGCGGTATCTGATCGGAAGCCAGTGAAGTGACTTGAGGAGAGGGGTGATATGAGTATATCGGTTCTGGCGGAATATGAGACGTGCAGCAGAGTTTTAAATGTCAACAACATTACAGTAAGAAAATGAGAAGAAAGTAAGCGACTACTTATCCTACATTTGCAGGCTTCTGCACTGGTCAAGAAGTTCTAACACCCAACACTGACGTGAAATACTGCATTTCGATCAAAAGACCTGCTTCTGGGGACTTCAAACTGTTGCTTAGATAGAGTTGTATCATGGCACATGCCATCCAAAATAACTGACTCAAGGGTTACTTGCAGTAGGCTGAAGGTTTGGAATAGCTTCGTGCTATAGGAGACTTAATAACCTCACCATTGATGGATACCTGATGCCTCCAGGTCCTTTTTCCTCTTTTTTTCACTTTTTTCTTTTTTCAGTATTTATATTACAGTGTCCTTTGTTCCCTTTGGGTATACAACTATTTAGGTTTCTGTCTGGTACTTGTGACCTGGATTGCTGTTGGAAACAGGATATTGAGCTAGATGGACCATTGATTGATCTGACCCAGTATGGCTATTCTTATATTCTTATGACTGCCACAGGCTTAATATCAGGTGCTTAGCTCTCAAAATTAGGATTCTAAGGGGCCCTTAAGCATGCGGCGGTGGCCATTTTTGCCGCACACTGAGGCCCTTTTTACCGCATCAGGTAAAAAGTCTGAAAAAAGAAATGGCAGTGCAGTAAGTTTACACTTACCGTCTCCCACTGAGGTGGCAATAAGAGCTCCCACGCTAACCCAGCAGTAAAGGCTGCCCGATTACTACTGGGTACCCCCTGTGGTAATATGTTTTCTGGAATTTCTGGTAGACCCGGAAATGCCACATGCAGGGGGCAGAAGTACCACCGGAGGCTGTGTTAGGCCTGTGGTAGTTCTGATTTGTCGAATGGCATCCCTTGAGTAAAAGGGCCCCTAAACCCTTTGAAAATGGACCCCGCAGTAACTAAATTACACTCATTAAAATTTAAAAAGGGCTGGAAAAATCCATAATATATTGTTTTCTCTGTTTCATAGATGAAGAGCTGTTTTCTGGGATGTACATAGATTTCATGAATACTGATGGAGCCATTTTTCGCAGTTTGACTCGGAGGAATGCTGTGAGGACAGATCAGCATAATTCCAAATGGTTAAGTGGTAAGAACATAAATGATGCATTTGGACTCTGGGTTGGACAGAGGTGACTGACAGCGTTCCAGCGACCCCTGCTGGTAGAGTGGCTCTGGAGCTAAGGAACCTGTCATTCAAGGAGCAGTACATGTAAAAAGGTCTTTTTAAAACTACTTCATGCATAAAATGGAAGGAATTTGGACACATAGTGCAGTCAAGTCACAATTTAAACATGTATTTTATGCCTATTCCTGACCTAATGTAAATATCTGCAGCTTTAGCCTGGCCACTGTTTCTGCAGAAATTGAGTATAGATGTACTCGGATGTGCCTTTGTAAAATAGGCTGGAAATGGACACCTTCTCCTCATACAACTAAAATTACTCTAGCAGGGCCATTCTATAAAGAACATGCAAAAGGTTACACACCGTATATACACGTCATCAGAATAACATGTTCATATATGTATCAAAAGTCCATCTAAGCCCTGTTCTGTGAATACTAGAATATATTTTACAGTGAGGTGTTCACGTAGGCAGAGACGGGGTGGATCGTGGACAGTTTTACACCTATTTCTGGAAGCGAGTAATTCTATAAAGAGGTGATTATTAACACAACTATTTTCCTGTATAGCAGCACAAATGCACACCTCACTTACAACACCCGTAGAGATCAAGTAGAAGTTCACACTTAGACTGACCTAGAAGACATGGGTAAATTATATTCATGTTTCATTTAAGTGTCCACGCCACCCACACTGTATCTAGACTCAGCCCCATGGTGTGACCCACCTTTGACTACGTTCTATTACATTTATTTATTAGGATTTATTTACCGCCTTTTTGAAGGAATTCACTCAAGGCGATGTACTGTAAGAATAGAACATGAGCAATAGGCAATTACAGCAGTAAAAATATTCAAAGTCTGGTATAGTTTACTACTTACATTGTCAACACAACATGTAATAGAACATTTTAATTAACAGTGAAGGGCATCATTTTATAGAGCAGAACTTAGCCAAAATATTGGCATATATGTGCACGCATGCTGATGTTCTGGTTATGTGCACATATTCTTGGTACTTAAATGTTGACACCTTCTTTACAGAATAAACCCAAAAATGGATGTTTTATGCTTGGCCACTAAAATCCCCTTCACTCCAATCAATTGTATAAATGTAGTGGAAAAGAAAGAAAAGTTGTCAGTCAGTTGCTGAACCCACCGTGTTGGACACTGTGAATATTTTTATACCAACGAGGACCTAGTCTGTAAGATCGGACTACCCTAACAGCCCACAAGAGTCTGAAAGTCTGTTATGTCCATGCTCTCCTCGCCCTCTGCTGGCCAGAACCGGTGGCTGCTATGAACTGCTATAGACTGTCTTGCTGTTCCTGACTGTTCCAGACTTTGGCCCAGTCCAGTCCGGATCTTCCAGGCTGCCAGACTTGTCTGTTTTGTTTGACCTTGCACTGCACCCGTAGCTGACTGATGATTGCTGCAGCTGAAGCTCAGCTGCTGCTGGGCTTATGAGCCATTTGGAACCTCTCTGCCTTTGCATTGCGTCTAAGGCCCTGGTATGTTGGTGCTTTTGCACTTCAGCCTGAGTTTGTTTCCTTGCTCTAGTTCTTGCCTGAAGTCTTGCCTGTTCTAGCTAGTCTGTGTTTAGTTTAGGGTATTGCTTGTTTACTGTATTGCTTGTTTCCCAGTCTTGTTTGTATGTCTTTGTCTAGTTCTGGGTTTATCTGTGTTTGTTCCCTGCTTCAGTGGCTGCTTGCAGCTTTCAGTTCAGTCTCCTGTCTAGCTGTGTTTGTTCCCTGTTTCAGTGGCTGCTTGCAGCTTTCAATCCTGTCCTTTAGCCTATCCTTTCCCTGCCTTGCTGTCCCTGTGCTGCCTAGCTGTTAGCCAGGCCTGCCCCGTCCAGTAAGTCCTGCCGACCACCTGAAGCCTTGAGCTCAACTCTTGGTGAAAAGTGGCCAGGTGCAGGTGAAGCCTAACTGTTTGTCAGAGATCTGCCCTGTCTCTAGCGTGGGGTGGTTTTGCCTGCTCACAAACCCAGTTTCCAGCTTTGTAAACGTGACTAAGTCTCTCTCATCTGCCAAACTGCCCTATTCACAGCCAGATCTATCCATGGAATAAACTGAGCTTCTGTTTTATCCACATGCAGTGGAGAGGAACAACGTTGCAATGCTTGTGGCGATCCCACTACCCACCATCAGAAACTGAAACCCCCTTGCAGGGAGTAGGACAGAGGAGAAGGATGAGAGAAAATAGAGGGAAATTGGAGGGCAGAAAAGGAAAGTGAGATTGGGAATTCAGAAGGCAAGAGGGATTAAAGGAAAGTAGAGGGGGGAGTAAGAGAATAAGGAGGGCGAGAGTGAATTCCTCACATATACACAACCCATTCCTCCAGTCATTCCCACAATTCCCATCTCTCCAGGGGTACATACTGAAGATCAGCTATTAGGGAATCCCCCCCATCCACTACCTCCTCCCTTCCTCACATTTCAAATCAGAGAGGCAGGATCCCCTGCTCATCCAAATTTCAAAGAGCCCTCCCCCCACCCCCAACCACCCTGACCATCTCAGGGATCTGAATTGTCCTTTTGCCCTTCTCTTGAAAGATTGGGGGGGGGTCCCTGCACTAACAGGTTTACTTTTCCTTACGAATAATACCTCTGGTGTCAGTAGCAGCTAAGAAAGCAAATAGAATATTAGAAATTATTAGGAAAGAAATGGAGAATAAAAATATCATAGTGCCTTTGTAACACTCCATTGTGAGCAGGTCATCAGATTACCACCAGATACACACGGTGCACTGGGAGTGAGAACTACCACCCGGCTGCTGCAGTAGCCTGACAGTACTTCCTTTTTAGCCAGCGATAAGCCTGCATTGGGTTTTCTGATGCTTTGCAAAAGGGGCCCTTACTTTTTGTTACTACTACTTAATGTATCTTATCCCACATCACTTTTTGTACTATTAATTACAAATAACTTGTTAGCCACATTGAACCTGATCTATTGGGATAAGGTGGGATATAAATGAAATAAATAAATAAAATAATAAGAAATATTGTATGGGGAAATAAGGGGAGATGTGTACCTGGGACCTTTTGTGTAAAGTCCACTGCAGTGCCCCCTAGGCTGCCCCACTGCTCTGCTGGGATGTCTGTGTAGCCAGCCTACTAAGAATGTTGCCCCCTCCCCCCTTACATTCCAATGGCTTGTTTTTGTGTGGTTTTCCCTTGGACCTTTTCTTTTTTCCCCAAAAAATGGTCCTACAAGATAGACGCACCGAGCACAAAAGCATCTAGCAAATGGCCATTTTTGAAACAAGAAGTTGGTCGTTTTCAAACCAGAAACACATATATTTTCACTACTGGATTTTTGGACGTTTTTAACAAAAGATCCAAAATTGGATTTTAGACGTTATGTCAAAATGTCCCTCATAATATAACCATAAAACAGTTTATCGTGTGTTTTTGAATTGTGGGCATAAAGTTTGCATTCGGACCATTATATTTTCCCCATATACTAATTTTCAGAAATATCATTTTCTTTTCAGAACCTGTTTTTGTGGATGCTCAGGTTCTTCCAGACGGTACGGACCCAAATGATGCCAAAGTGTATTTCTTCTTGAAAGAGCGACTGACAGATAACAGTGGTACCACCAGACAGATTCACTCAATGGTTTCTAGAGTTTGCCCAGTAAGAACCTTTCCTTGTATTGTTTTAGAGGCTTCAACCAAATTAATAAGGTAGAACAACAAATTGCTTAATAATTGATGAAAATTTCTTGTTCTTGATTATAAAATCTATAAGATCTATTAAACACAAGCAAGTAAACAGCCAACGTGATTTAAGAGAGGTTCCTGCCTGTTTACATCGTGCTCAGTGGGCCGACCACCAATATTCAGCAGCAGGTAACCAGGCAGTTCTGCTGAATATTGGTTCTGACCAGACATTTTTGCAGTGGACCAGAGAGGGGTGTTCCAATGGCAGAGATGGAGAGGAGCTGGCAGCTCTGCGTGTGCCCGCATAGCTAAGCGACCACAAAGGCCACATTAAAAACAGTCCTAAATTTTGTCACTTAGCTACACGGATAAGGCATTGAATGTCGGCTAGCACCCACATATCTGTCAGTTGGGTTGATGCTTGTTGCTCCCCTTCCCTCCCCACCTCCACCCTCAAAGCAGCTTCAATCCCTCTCCAGCTCCCCAGGATCTCCAATCCCCCAAACCCCAGAAGGCCTTCCTGGGATTGCTTACTATCCCCTGGCAACCTCTAGTGGTGGTCTCATGGTACTACTACTAGAGGTCAAAACGGCCATTTTTAAGGAGGAATAAAGAGGGGCAGGAGTAGTAGTGTTTGCTCCTTCCCCAAGGATCACTAGGGACAATAAGTAGGCCTGAGGGGACCTTCTGTGGCTCAGGAGAGGGAGGATCGGAGGTCCTCGAGGGCAGGGAGGTTCAGAATATTCAGCCAGGGCCCATAGCACTGTCTTATGTGGGTCACGACTGAATATCAGCTGGGACCAACTTAAGCTCCAGTGCCCAGATCAGTAGGATTTTCTCTGGATATTCAGTGCTGGTGCCCGGATATGATCTAGCATTGAATATCCAGGGTTAATTCTACCCATGCTGACCACTGCAGGCTGAATATTGACTGGAAGTTCTTTAATTCAAAGAATCAAAAGTACTTATCCATATAGCAGCAGCCACTGTGAGGTAATATTGTAAAAGAACAACTAGGTTAATATGGCAGGAAGGTGCCTATTTTCTAAAGACAGGAAGGCAACTGTAAGTCCTTGTAAAATAGTAGCACAAATCCTGTGGAAATTATGCCTAGTGCGAAGGTGTTGGCATTATACCTGCTCATATGTACACAAATACATCACATGTAAATTGCAACTATGTCTATATCCTGCCAAAACTGTGCACCTGAGAGAACCCCCAGCATGCCCCGCTCATGTTTAGACAAGGCCTAATTTTATAACAGTCCAATTAAAATGTCCCTCCATCTGCTGAAAATTCTTGTAGACCACCTTGAATTATCTGGATAGTTATAAAGGAGAAAAAGACCTCGGAACTTTAACAGCTCTACATCTCTCTAATAGTGACTGGGTTGCAATTTATAATCATTGGAAATTTGTTCGATTTTTGCCAGCTAAAGTCCTGCAATGCAGGGCTTTGGAAATTGCTTCCTGGGGAAGCCTTACAATTAACTGGGGAGATAGTGTCAATCTTTCCAAGAAGGGACAGTTGCTACGTTCAATCATCATTCCACTTTTGAATCCTGGTGATCGTAACAATTATAGACCAACAGAAAGTTTGCCAGTATTGACAAAGATGATGGAGTGGGGTGGTTGTGGGGGGTTTCTTTGGGGGGGGGGGAGTGGGGTGTTGGAATTACAGGGTGTTGTGGATGAGATGGAAGTATTAGTAGAAATATTCAGTTAGGCTTTTGGCAGATTCACAGCGCTGAGATGGTGCGGGTGGCTTTGCAGGATGATGTATGTGGATATTTAGATAAAGGTGAGCAGGTGTTCTTCTCATGTTTATCTTAGTGTCTGCTTTTGATTTAGTCAATCCCAAATTGTTGATTTTTCATGGCAAAGGAGATTGGGATCGTAGCTTGGTTAAGATCTATTATTCTAGTGTGGAAGCCTCGGGTGTTATGACATTTCCTTGCAGAATGCCCCTGGGGTCCTCTGTATCCCCACTGTTATTTAACATCTTTTATGCCCACTAGAATAACCGTTTATGAATCCGAGCATGGTGGGGTCTCTCTTTGCCTCCCAGGTTGAGATGAGGATACAGCCTCAGCCATGTTGAATGAGGGAATGAGGGCTTGTGATATGTTGAGTAGTTGATAGGAAATAGATCAGTCCTTAATGTACAAAAGACAGAAGTTTGGGTGAACGGTGGGTGGATAGGTGGGTGGGAAGGTGGAAATTCAACAGATTGATTTACAGTGAGGGTGTTTTTCTGTGCCACAAGAACTCAGGGGTCCTTCTACAAAGGCAGGCTAGCGGTTTTAGTGCACTCTAATCATTAGCATGCACTAAATGCTAGAGACGCCCATAGAAACATATGGGTGACTAACGTTTAGCGCGTGTGCTAAAGACGCTAGAGCACCTTTGTGAAAGGACCCCTTCGGTTGGTTTTGGCACTATGTATTTTCAGGGGAGGCTCAAGGGGTTCAAACAGCGAGGGCAGTGGATGATGCATTGGTTACTGCCCTTATTACCCATAGATTTCTTGTAGCTGGTGTTTCAATTGTCAGTGCTTCCAAGTTTGGATTATTGTAATGTATGTATATTGGGCTGCCTACGAATGCTGCAGAATGTGACTCCTCAGTTAATTTTTAAAACATCTAAGTGGACACTGACTTGACCTTTTGAGTGAGCTTCACTGGTTGCCTATTCAGACTGAAGTAAGGTTTAAACTTTTGTACTTGGCTTTTGGGTTCTACATGGGAAAGGACCAATGTATTTGTTTCAGAAATTGTTGTTTTCATGTTCCAAGCTGGCACTTATATTCAAGTCAGGGGACGTTCTTGAGGTGCCATTGTAACTCGCTCCTCTCACCCAGTAGCGGGTGTTTGTGCTCAGAAGGTGAACTCCTTGAACATAGCTTGGGGTTCGGGAGACTGAATGCTGCACTACTCAAACCAGGGTCCCTCCAGATCACACGTAGGAACCACAGAGTAGTCAAGGGGAGTCGAAGAAAACAACAGAACTTTATTGAACGAGATGAACTCTGTAAGAAGGGTCATGGAATCCACAGCACATGACTCAGATGGTATTCGACTCTGATACTATAAAGTCACAAGAGCACTTAGTCTTTCCTCTCATGCACAACCCCTTTTGCCTGGCCTGCAACCAGTTGATACTCCACAATCACCTTCTCCAAGGTATAAATCGCCATCAACAGAGAAATGGATTGGCATTCACTGTCCAAGCCTTTCAGGGTTCACATATAAGTACATAAGTATTGCCATACTGGGAAAGACCAAAGATCCATCAAGCCCAGCATCCTGTTTCCAACAGTGGCCAATCCAGGTCACAAATACCTGGCAAGATCCAAAAAAAGTACAAAACATTATATACTGCTTATCCAAGAAATAGTGGATTTTCCCCAAGTCCATTTAATAACGGTCTATGGACTTTTCCTTTAGGAAGCCATCCAAACTGTTTTTAAACTCCGCCAAGCTAACCGCCTTTACCACATTCTCAGGCAATGAATTCCAGAGTTTAAGTACACGCTGAGTGAGGAATTTTACCTCCCTAGCATGCCCCGATGTTACATTTACCCAGTCAATATCGGGGTAATTGAAATCACCCATTATTATTGTATTGCCCAGTTTGTTTGCATCCCTAATTTCCTTTAACATTTCTGCATCCGTCTGTTCATCCTGGCCAGGCAGACAGTAGTACACTTCTGTCACTATCCTTTTCCCCTTTACACATGGAATTTCAATCCACAGTGATTCCAAGAAGTGTTTTGTTTCCTGCAGAATTTTCAATCTATTTGATTCAAGGCTCTCGTTAATATACAATGCTACCCCTCCACCAATTCGATCCACCCTATCACTACAATATAATTTGTACCCCGGTATGACAGCGTCCCACTGGTTATTCTCCTTCTACAAGGTCACAGAGATGCCTATTATATCTAATGTTTCATTTAGTGCAATATATTCTAACTCTCCCATCTTATTTCTTAGGCTCCTGGCATTCGCATATAGACATTTGAAACTATGTTTGTTGTTCCTATTTACATCATTGTTAGTACTTGGCAGTATTAATTTGCAATCTTTTCTCTGATTTTTATTTTTATTTAAGGACACCTGATCTACTACAGTCTCTTTTGCAACCTCACTATCAGGATACCCTATCTTCCCTGCTTTGGTGATATCTTTGAAAGATACCTTATCCCAAACCATGGGCTTTTCAGCGACTGTCGGCCTTCCCCTTGTTTCTAGTTTAAAAGCTGCTCTATCTCCTTTTTAAATGCGATGCCAGCAGCCTGGTCCCACCCTGGTTAAGGTGGATCACATCCTTTCAGAATAGGCTTCCCCTTCCCCAGAATATTGCCCAGTTCCTAACAAATCTAAAACTCTCCTCCCTGCACCATCGTCTCAGCCACACATTGAGACTCCGGAGCTCTGCCTGTCTCTTGGGCCCATGCTACCCTAGAGGATCTGGATTTGAGCTTTCTACCTAAGAGCCTAAATTTGGCTTCCAGAACCTGTTTCCCACATTTTCCTATGTCATTGGTACCCACATGTACCAAGACAGCCAACTCCTCCCCAGCACTATCTAAAATCCTATCTAGGTGATGCGTGAGGTCTGCCACCTTCACTAGGCAGGCAAGTCACCAGGCAATCCTCACGTCCACCAGCCACCCAGCTATCTATATGCTTAATGATCGAATCACCAACTACAACAGCTGTCCTAACCCTTCCCTCCCGGGCAGCACTTGGAGACATATCCTCGGTGTGAGAGGATAGTGCATCCCCTGGTGGGCAGGTCCTGGCTACAGGAGTACTTCTTACTTCACCAGTGTGATGGTATCCTTCTAGGAGACCTCCCTCCTCCAAGGTAGCACAGGGGCTACCAGACTGGAGGTGAGAACTTCTCTACAACATCCCTGTAAGTCTCCTCTATGTACCTCTCTGTCTCCCTCAGCTCCACCAAGTCTAGCCTCAAAAGAACGGACACGTTCTCTGAGAGCTAGGAGCTCTGCATCTGGCACACACATATGACATCTCACCAACTGGGAGATAATCATACATGTGATACTCAATGCAAAAGACTGGCTAGCACCCCTCTCGCTGCTGGACTGCTGACTCCATCTTAGTGTTTTTGAGTTTTTCAATAATTTAAAACTTGCTACAGTATTAAGGATATTAGCCTAATATAAAAGTGTCTTTTAGTTTATATAGTATATTGTATGATTTAGTTAGTGTTTCCTTCTTAGATGGTAATGAAATGTATTTAAAACTCTGTAAGAGCACTCCTTGCTTGTTACCCTAATTACAATAACTGAGTATAAATGAAGAGTTGTCCTAGGGGTGGGCGGGGAAGGAATCACTAGCTGCGGGGCAGACAGCATCCTACCCTTAAGCCCGGGTTGCAGCGAGACTCTCCAATCTCCAGCTCACAGGTCGGCTCCTAAATACAGCTCAAGCAATTAACAGCAATGCTTAAATCCTGCTCCTTTCTCAAGGTCTTAGCAGGTACCCCTCTTCAACTCAAACGGGTCTCTTGGTGAGGGTTCTGGTCTTCTAGAATACAGGCAACCAAGGACAAGTTTACACAGAACTGCCCTCCCTTAAATAGCAATTCATTAGCTCCACCCCCACACCAAGGCCCCACGAATCTTCACACTCTCCAGTGTGCGATGGACTAATGATTTTCTCTATGTATGGTTCCTCCACACACAGGGCTCAACTATAACAGTGGGTTACACCATAAGCGAGGCAAATCCAACAAGTGACGTAGAGGACTATAGTGCCCTCATTTGTGACCCTGGAAATGTGTAATAAATTGCCCAAAGAGATGCAAAAACAAACAAGTTATAGGTGTATATTAAGGCACTGAAAATATGACTGTTGTGGGGAGTTCTGCTCCTGTTGAGTTGGGGTATTGAACAGTAAGGTAGGGTTGGGATATTTTTATGTTTCTATTGTTTTTTTATTATTGTACACTGCTTCGATTGTATCGGTTGGTATAAAGAATTTAAAATAAGTAAATGAATGAGGTACTTACTGTATTCAACCAGTTCATCTTTATCCATTTATTGGTAAGGCAAGACTTGCCTTTGCTGAACCCATGCTGACTCATTCCCTTAAGCCATAGCTGTAGTCAGTAATTTTGATTTTTAGTATAGCTTCAAACATTTTAACTGGCACCAACATCGGTCTCACTCGTCTAGTTTCCCAGATCATCTTGGAGCCATGTTTAAAATTTGGCTTTACATCAGCCACCTTCCAATCCTCTATCATCATGGCTATTTTGAATGATAGATTACAAGCACCAGATAAGCAACTTTTTGTTTGAGCTCTTTCAGGACTTCGGGGTGAATGCCATCTGGTCCTGGTGATTTGCGTTTGTGAATTCGATCTACTACATCTTCTAGACTTACAGTGATATGATTTAGTTGCTCTGAATCTTTACCATCAAAGATGGTTTCCAGTGTGGGTATGATCACAACATCCTCCTCAGTAAAGACTGAAGCAAAGAAATCATTTACAGGTCAATATTTAAAAGCATCAAATAGTAAATTGAATATTGCTTCTTTCTGGATTAGTTTTGGCACTGATCACATTATCTAAATATTCAGCATCAACCACTAGCCAGATAGTAGCACTGAATATCCAGATGTGTTTTAACTCTTGCAGATAGCATTTTTTAAAAAATGTCTTTAGCAGTTGAATATTGACACACAAGTTTTTAAGCTTATTACCATTGAGTGTTACTATTTTTGTTTGCAAATATTTGTATTAACTTTATCTCAAGAGATGAGCAATACAACAATGAGAAACTCACATAACTGACAACAATGCTAGATTTGCAGCCAAAAGCTCACAATCATTCGATTTAATTTAAAGAAATTTAATTTAAGGTCTTTATATTCTGCTTAAACTTGCAAGCCTAAGGCAGAGTACAACATAAAAAAAAATCCCAATGCTAGCACATTACAAATACATTTTTTATATAAAAGCAACAAATACATATTAAAATAATTTTACAAGTCCAGATAAATCAACTGTCTCTAGTTGATGCAAGCAGTCCTTGATACAGTGTGTTATTGCATGAGACAGCTCTTACCACTGAAGAAGTTTGCGAATAACCATGTATTTGAAGTTCTGCAAAAGACTGGTTATAAATAATTTTATATTGTCCAGAAGCACATTCCAGCGTTAAATCATGTTGAAAGTAGCCTTTGTGAAAGTTCATTGTAGAAGGAAAACATAAATTCCGATATTCAAAGTGACATTCACAGTGATTTAAGTGGGCAGGAAAGCCTCCTGCCCACTTAAATTACTCATGGCTGCCTAACCACTGATATTCAGCTCTAACCAGCCATCAAAAAAGTGGACAGATCAGGGGCAGTACAGGGGAGAAACTGGCAATATTGAACACTGGCACCTGCACAGCTAAGTGGGTAAATTTAGGACACCTCAAAAGCTGTCCTAAATTCAGGTGCTTAGATACAAGGGCCTGGCTGAATATTGGCCGGAACCCACATAACAAAAAAGAAAATTGCAGAGGCCCTCCAATTCCCCCCCCCCCCCACCCCATATCATGGGACTTCAAGCCCCCCTCCCCCTGACCATGCAACCTCCCACCCCCACTCCTCCAACATGCAGGATATGTCCCTTCCTGGGCTACCTGCAATCCCTGTTGGTGCAGTGAGGGTACTGGGGACATAAGCAAAGCCCATTCACTCCCACCCCTAGCGACTGCCTTTCCAAAATGGCTGCTGCGCCCTCTAGCAGCAGGCTTCATAGTACTTCAGTATAATTTTCAGGGTCACCTCTGGAAACCTTATTAAAAATGATACTTTGGTCACTCTCCAACCTTCAGGTAACGCACTTGATTCTAAAGATAGGTTATAAATTATTAATAGATATGTAATTTCATTTTTTAGTTCTATCAGTGCTAGAGCTGTACCAAAGCGCACATTTTACTATTCAGCCAAATACAAATAATGAAAATTATTGTTCAGCTGAATATGAATATCAAGTGTAAATAATGAGAACTGACCTTTAACATAACAAAGAATAAATGAAGCAACATGAAATCACAGATCAAGTGTTTATTTCAGTAGGATTTAGCACAGTAGAGCCCAGGATTATTCATATTCGAATCTCAAACAATATTCAACTGAATATGAATAAATTATTCAGGATCAAATTGAATCGAATACCCTAATCAGTACTCCTTTTGGAATCACATTGAAATATAAGGCCAATGATGTATTAATTCATGTGTATGTGAGCTAGTCATAAGATCGTGATTACTTCTGCATTCAGTCTATATGCACTCTACAAATGCACTCGATCTGCAGCCCCTCCTTACCTCTCTACCCTCATCTCCCCTTACATTCCTACCCATAACCTCCACTCTCAAGACAAATCCCTCCTTTCAGTACCCTTCTCCACCACCGCCAACTCCAGGCTCCGCCCTTTCTGCCTCGCCTCACCCCCATGCTTGGAATAAACTCCCTGAGCCCATACGCCAGGCTCCCTCCCCGCCCATCTTCAAAGCCTTGCTCAAAGCCCACCTCTTCAATGTCGCCTTCGGCACCTAACCACTACACCTCTATTCAGCAAATCTAGACTGCCCCAACTTTACATTTCGCCCATTAGATTGTAAGCTCCTTTGAGCAGGGACTATCCTTTTTTGTTAAACTGTACAGTGCTGCGTAACCCTAGTAGCGCTCTAGAAATGTTAAGTAGTAGTAGTAGATTTCACAAATGGATTTTGAAGAGATTAAAACTGCTTCGTTTTATGTTTCGATTGCAGAACGATGTAGGTGGGCAGCGCAGTCTGGTTAATAAGTGGTCAACATTCCTGAAGGCCAGGCTGCTGTGTTCAGTAATGGAAGACGACGGCACAGAAACAAGTTTTGATGAACTAGGTATATTAGAGCTAGAGGGGGAAATGTCTGGTCCTGAAACCTACAGATGCACTGCATTATCTATCTGATATTTTTTTCATGAACAAATCTGTTATATAAAGTTTCCTTGGTATCCTATGCCACCTACACTTTTCCTCTTTAAAACAGCAGAATTATGTTAGGGCTGGTCCAGCGCTGTGAACTGCCATTACAATGTCCAGGTTCAATTCCTAAGTACAGTTACCACGCCCTAGTTCAACTAAACCATTAGCCAGTCTCTGGGGCTGTTACCATGATGGCTGGGTTGAGTTGGGAAGAAGATACAAGAACAGGAGGTAAATCTCAGGTTCACAGAGACAAAGACCAATAGAAGGCAGATGCAGCAGAAACAGAACCCAAAAATATAATGGGGTCAATATTCAGGAGGAGTTACCTATTGACCAACGGCTGGTAAATGTACAGCTCCTCTGGCCACTGAAAGTTATCTTATATACACCCCAGCATTACTTCCTTCCACTGTGACTAGACACAGAATCTGTGTATCATCGGCATATATATATTGCAATATGTTTATTCAATTCTTGATATAGCGGCTTTCTGTGGTACAACCAAAGCAGTGTACATGTTATATTTAAGTTCTTTGTTGTCCCTAGTGGACTCACAACCTAAGTGGTCCTTTTAATAAGGTACACGCTAGATGATAAGATGCCCATAGGAATACAATGGGTGTCTTATCATTTAGTGAATGAATGCTAATCATTAGCACACTCTAAATCCATTAGCACACCTTAGTAAAAGGACCCCTAAATGTTGCTTCTGGGATAATGGAGGGTCAAGTGATTGGGTCACAAGGAGCTGCACTGTGAATTGATCCCAGGTCCCCTAGTTCTGTTTCATCTGTTTACTCTTTCTGGAGTCCTCTTGGTCATGAGACACTGCATCTGACATTTGACAAAGCACCTCATGAAAGACTCCCTTTTTGGCCTTACATTGCTTTCGGGTGTGTTTTCCGAGGGTTCCATGTGCACATTAATGGAACTATCATACACATCCTATTTTATACCTATGGGCAGTAGTAAAATAGACAGTGGTTTCAAAGACCCGATAATAATAATAATAATACAAAGACTCTTATAGTCTGTTACTATTCTCGTAAATTCAGTTCAGAATATATTATAAGAAGCTGGGAATATCCAGGAATTACATTAGAATATAAAATAAATTATAGAAATTGCTGAAAGAGAACATCTTTTTACAGAATTGCATATAATTATATTCCTGAGTCATTTATATCGGAAGATTATTCCAACACAATGCCGCTTGGCATGAGAATATTATCAAAACAATTTCTTTGATGGAAAGTGAAATTGAAAAAAGCAACTCAGTCACAAGGAAGTGCTTGAAGTTGGATATAAGATCAAGGGCATCAGGAAAAAGCTGAGCATGAAGAAGTTAGGACCCAAAGTAGTGAACTGGATTGGAAACTGGTTCACTGACAGATGACACGGGGTGGCGGAAAATGGAATCTGTTGAGAGGAAAGGAGGGCAAGTAGAGGAGTACCTCAGGGATCTATTCATTATATTTGTGAAAGAAAAAAAAAAACTTTGCCTATTTTGGATGACAAAAGATTTCCAATAGAGTGGCTACCCCGGAGGGAATAGAAAACATGAGAAGAGATCTACAAAAATTAGAAGAATGGTGTAAGGTCTAGCAGTTAAAATTTAATGTAAAGAAGTGTAGAATGGTGCACTTGGAGATCAGAAATCCAGAGGAGATTTACAAGACAAGAGGTAAGAAACTCAATCATAGTTCAGGAGAGGGACCTTTGAGTGATAGTGTCTGAGGATCTCAAGGTGGCAAAACAACGTGATAAGGCAGTGGCCATAGCCAGAAGGATGCTAGGCTGCATGGAGAGAGAAATAACCAGTACAAGAAAGAAGGTATTAATGCCCCGTACAAATTATTGATTGAGGAGGCTTCTGTGTTCAGTTTTGGAGGCCGTATTTCACTAAGTGGTTCAGAGGAAAGTGACAAAAATGGCATTTGGTTTGCGCCAAAAGATGTATGAGAAGAGACTTGAGTTCAATATGAATACCCTAGAGGAAAGGAGGGATAGGACAGATAAAATGCAGAGATTTAAATACCTGAAGAGTATTAACATACAAACAAATCTCTTCTAGTGATGGGGAAGTTGTAGAGCTAAATAGGAGTGGAACAAATGACTGGTAAAGGTTCTGATTAAGACAAACTTTGTGACAGTTGATATTTCAAATGTAAAAATACCCATGAAAGGAAAGGCAGTTATGAACTGCAGCTGTCTATCTTCCTTTCCTACAGAGGATGTCTTCCTGATGGAAACCGAGAACCCCAGAAACACACTGGTGTATGGCATTTTTACAACATCAAGGTAAATTTCATGATTTTAAAACATGTGACTCCGAAGAATTGGCAATTTCAATGTTGTGCAGACAGACATGGAAAACTGTACGTTAAAAGCTTAAATCAGGCAAAATAAGGCTTCCCGGGATGTTCTTTGTTTTGAGAAACAGAAGGTAGAAGACATGATGAAACCCCTTATATGTAGAGGTCCACAAGAGGCCACACAGATCCGCAACACAGAAGCAAAAAGCAGATTCAAATCCATTATATAAAAATAATGCCTTTACTTAAAAATGGCCAACATAGTACACATTTTCCCCATGCATGGGCTGCATCAGGGGTTACAATACTAAAAGTGACCAAAGAATAAGGAAATTTAGAAACATACAAGGATAAAGTAATATATAAACACACATCACATAAAATATAGAGAATAGATGAGATAACTGATATGCACAAATAATGTATATAAAAAAAAAGTACCATCTACAAAGAGTTTCATGCAATCAATTCATGTTAAGACATCAAATGGATAGACAGGTGCTGTGTAAAGCAGACAAAAAAAATGAATAATTAAATAACATAAGAGTAGCCATACTGGGTCAGACCAATGGACCATCTAGCCCAGTATCCTGCATCCAACAATGGCCAAGCTAGGTCACAAGTTTACTAGTTTAGACATGTTGATATATCACTTTTCATGAACATTCCATGCTACCAATCCCGGGGCAAGCAGTGGCTTCCCCCATGTCCATCTCAATAACAGACTATGGACTTTTCCTCCAGGAACTTGTCCAAACCTTTTTTAAACCCAGATACACTAACCGCTGTTACCACATCCTCAGGCAAAGAGTTCCAGAGCTTATAAATATTTTCTCCTATTTGTTTTATAAGTATTTCCATGGGATTTTAATGGGTGTCCTCTGGTGTTTGTACTTTACGAAAGAGTAAAAAAAAATTTTTTTTGATTCGCTTCTACTCATTCTACACCACGCAGGATTTTGTAGACATCTTTCATATCTCCCCTCAACCGTCTCTTTTCCAAACTGATGAGCTCTAACCTCTTTAACCTTTTCTCATATGAGAGGAGTTTCATCCCCTTTATCATTTTGGCCACTCTTTAAACCTTTTCTAATTCTGCATTTTCAGTGGTCTCGCTGTACAAGTCATTTTAAAGTACTGCTGGAGTGCATAATGCATGCAATGTGCATCAAATCATTAAGAAAGAAGAAAGGCAAATGTTTGTTTGTAGATGCCCCCAGGGAGCAGTGCCTGCGATGCACACTTCCAATCAATGTTTTAGTGCTCAGCACAATTATAAAAGACCAGCAGAAAAATCATTATGTCAAGGCTTTAACTAAAAGTTTTACAACGTCTCGTATCAAAACAATTTCAGGAATAAATCAATAGCTGACAGAATTTCTCACAGAAAAAGCTTCACATTTAAGCCATACTGATTTTACAAGAGTTGCTTAGCACCTTCATCATTTAAAACTTTCCTTGACAACAGTGTTACTTAACAGCAAGAATTACCACTGGAAGGAATTAAAACATAAGCCAAAACAATCAATTTAAAAGCAACAGGTTTATAAAACAGGAGGGTCAAAGCTAAACAAGTGTATAAATCATTCTAGTGTATCATTAAACACGATTGAGCAAAGGACATGAAAACTATTTAGGATAGTGCCAGTAGAACACAGACTTAGCTTTTTCACAGCTGTTTCAATGCACTCATTAACCACTGCTCACACAGTTTCTGGAAGATATATTGTTAAGTATCTTATTCCTGATAGGTATGAAACTTAACAACAAAGCCATAATCACAAACCATCTCTTAAATGCAGTAAAAAAAAAAAAAAAAAAAAAAAAACTTACCAGCTTGAAGCACAACTGAGTACAGACTATTTCCTTCACAGCTGCAGCAGTACACTTATAAGTAGTTTCTGCTCTAAACTGTTCACAGTTCCTGAAAATATTGCGATGCTGAACATCTTATTTACTTCAAACCCTTTCCCAACAGGTATGTAGCTTAACAAGAAGAGTCATAATCAAAAAAGCAATAAATAAACCTACCAGCTTGAATTATGCACAGCCAGGCTGGTTCCTTCACAGTTGCAGCAGTATACAGACTAGTCTCTGCTCTAACAGCATTTAGAGAGCAATGCCTCATGGGAAGCAGTAGACCAATCAGAAAGTAAACCTTCTAAGCACCAAATTTAAATATAATAATATGCAAAAATATGAAAAAACAGTACCAGTCACATTAAAAATCAAAGCCATTAAAAATCTAATAGGAACAGATAATAATATACAAAAATGCATATAAATACATTTAAAACCATATAAAAAAATTAAAAAAACTACATCATAAAACAATGGTATGAAATTACAGAACATAGGGTCTCTTTTACTAAAGCACTGTACCCCCTCCCCCCCCCAACATTTAAACACTTTTAAGGTAAGTATTCAAGGTACCTGTTGCAACCCTACCTTGTTCGTCTGGCAGCGACCATATTGGAAGGATCATCTGAGCAGCAACCATCTTGGGAAGATCATCTGAAGGGCAACCATCTTGGAAGGATCATTTGAGGAGCAGCCATCTTAGGTAGCTCACTAGGAGGCAGCCATCTTGAGTTATTTTGGGCGTGTCCTTGCTTGCCTCACAGCTGAGACCAGGACCCTCTGATTGGAGGCCTATTTAAGAGCTGGCCTGAGCCACCATCTTTGCTTTGGCTTCTATGATTATAGAGGTTTGGTGTGTGCATTTTACTGCTGACTGTCTGCTGATACCTGACTTCCTGCTGTGTTACTGCCTGCCTTGACTTTTGGACCAGACCTGACAACCCGCTGTGTTGCTGCCTGCCTTGACCTTTGGACCGGACCTGACTACCCGCTGTGTTGCTGCCTGCCTTGACCTTTGGACTATACCTGATTACCCGCTGAGTTACGCCCGCCTTTATCAGTAGCCAGGTCATTGGCTGCCCAACCCCGTCCAGATCCAGAAGTCCTGGTGGCCGCCTGCACCTGGGGGCTCAACTCCTGGGGAACGGTGGTCATTTCCTAGGTGAAGCTAGGGGTTGTCCAGCTGCCTGACTGAGTGCAGCGCTTCTCTTCATCTACCGTGCTCAGTCATGGCACAAGGGCTCAGTACTCCAGTCCTAACAGCACCCCACTGGGCCTGAGGCTGTGGCTGCTTATTCAGCCGAAGATCTGTGAAGATTTCCATAAGTATCATATCCCACAAGTAAGCTTTCCATACATGTAAGGGTAGAACCTCTGCAGACTTTCAAAATGTAACCAATACCCATCTAACTGCTGCCGAACACTTAGATACTGTAGAGAAGTCCCAGTCCATACCAAGTACATCCAAGAGGGCGGGCCACTGAGAGACAAAAGCAGGCCTTGGGCAAAAAGTCTTAGAGGGCCCCCCCACCCCACCACACCATCAGTCAAGAAACACAGGCAGCCCATGGGGGGGGGGGGGGAGACTCTGGGGCTACCCATTTCTTTCTGCTCTCTCTCCAATTCCGTTCCTCCCTCCCCACATTAAAAATGTTACCTTTGCTGGCGGAGATGCTGACGTCCTGCCAGCCAACTAGCTCTCTAGCCCGAACCTCCCCTGGTGTAAGGAAGTTGACAGCATGCTTTCTAGCAGCCGACACCGACACTCCTCACACATGCTCAGTTCATCCGTGGAATGCCAGCGTCAGCTGCTACCGACTTCCTTACACCAGGGGAGGTTTGGGCTTCGGAGCTATTTGGCTGGTGGGGCTTGAGTATCCCAACCAACCATTCAAGGTCTGCATTGGGTGGATCCAAGCCCAAAGTGGAGGGTCAGCTGGCCAAACCCAGGGAATCTTGCCTGCCCCCTCGGCAGGCCTACAAAGAGGATCCATCCCAAGGTGAAACCCCAAAATTTTGTTCATTTCTTGGAGAACACCCAACCAAAATTTCTGGGCAATAGGACATTTCCACTAAAGATGGAAAAAAGTTCCCCATTGCCTACACCCTCTCCAACTGTCAGTAGAACTCAGGGGATACAGCTTTTGTAAACACGCAGGCATCAGATGCCAGCACATTAGGACCTTGAAATTAGTTTCCTTAATCACAGCTCAGACTAAGAACTTATAGGCTTGGAGGAGAATCTCAGACCACTGAATGTCAGAAAAAATAATGCCCAACTCTCTCTTCCAAGTAAGCACATAGGGCAACTTGGTAAACCCCAAAGATACCAAGTGCCAATATAAGGAGGCTATTAATCCCTTAGCCCCATGATACATAAGCCAGAGTTCCTCCCATGGATTTAGGGTCCTCCCCAAAGTGGCTTCCCAATATTTCTGAGTCATAGACACCCCCCCCCCCCCCCCCCAGGATTCTATATATGGTGCCTAGATTCACAGGGGGATAATTGAGTAACTTAATTGGCGGAACAAGATAAATTAGCATTTTTAACGGCACTTAAGCAATAACAAGTGCTAATTGGCAATAATTACAATTTATACGCAGAAATTGGTAAGTGTATTCTATAAAGAACTGCGCCTAAATTGCAAAGCGCACAGTTCAAAATAAACGTGTGTAGCTGAAAAGGGGCGTGTTTATGGCCATTCCAACAGTTACATGCACAATTACAGAACACGCTAAATCTTCGTGAATGGATTTACACCAGGTTTTTATTGGTATAAATGATTGTGTGTAGCTTTAGGCGCTGCAGTATTTATAAGACATATTCTGTATACTGCGCCTTAATTTTATAGACTATACTTATTTCTGTGCGGATTTTTTAGGCGCCATATATAGAATCTAGCCTATAGTTGTAAAATTCTTTATTAGGTAGCTCATATTCCTGTTGCAGCTGGGTAAAAGTCTTAAGGGCCCCACCCTCAAAAATTTGATAACCGTACTTCAGTTCAAATTGGTCCCAACCCACTTGAGCTCCTAGTCTGTGCTTCCCTTCCTTTTCCATATCCCATCCGAAATACGGTGCCACAGCAAGACCAAATGTCGAGTCATGGGATTGACAATATTATAAGACCCCCCCCAAAATATAGGAATCACCCAGGGAAGAAAATGCAAGCAAATCCCCAGCACAAAAGACTGTTCTAAAGTGACATATCATTTATGCTCCAAAGGGTTCTGCCAATACCAAATATCGCATAAATGAGCAGCCACAAATCTTACTCCGTCCTCAGTTTTATGTTTACTCAGAAGCAAAATTCCCAAGTGGGGAGGCCTACCCTACGTGAGAAACCTAGTAATGTCTCGTTGCCACTTGGGGGAGGGGTGAAGGATCTTCCATGGGGGGCTTTTGCCATGGGCTGGAGGGGCTCAGGGGCTCTTTTTTTTTTTTTTACCAAAAAAAAATGTGGGTGCCAGCCCGATATTCAGTGCCGGCAGCCCCGTAGCTAAATGATCTTATTTAGGACACCTCTTGAGCTGCCCTAAATGAAGCCGCTTAGTTTTGCGGGTGCCGGCACTGAATATTGCTGGCACCCACATAACCTGGGCTCCTGCCCACTTTTTCTTTGGGCGGTCAGTGGGGATATGGTTAAAGGCTGCGGAATGTCCCCACTTAGGCATCAGAATGTGACTTAAGTGGGCAGGAGAGGCTCACTTTGAATACACAGCCCTATGCGAGTCCAACAAGTGTCACAATTAAATAATAAAAGTAAATTGATTGTGTGATCAGATAACAAGTGCCAGTGCTCAAGAACAAAATTCACATCCTACATAATAATTCTCACCTCCAACGTTCTAATGTGCCTGGTACCGTGGCTCCCTCGGAGGTAGTCTGCTAGGCAGTTTAGAATGCACTGACGTCAGTGATGTCACTGACAGCTGATTCCAAGGCAAGGGGAGGAGTAGGGAAACACGCGGAGCATGTTTCTCTACTCCTCCCCCTGCCTGGGAAACAGCTGTCAGTGCCCCCCCCTCGGCGAAACACCCAAGCCCCTACCCACCCTCGACGCATCACCCAAGACCCTCCCCCCGGCGCATCACCAAAGCCCCTACTCCCCCCCTCTTGGGCACATCAACTCCCTCGCCACCCACAGCCGCCAATACTAACGCTGTCCGGCCGCTGCTGCTTCTCCTGTGGAGCAGCAGCGGCCGGTACAAAAAGAAAAAAGCCAAAAAAAGATTTTTAACCTGAAACACGGCCCGTAGACAGCCATCTGGCATTGGCTGTCGTCACTGCAGCCGCTCCTCCTCTCCCCTCTACGTCACTGCCCCTGCAGGAAGACCCCGGAGGAGCGCAGCGAGTCAGAGGGGAGAGGAGGAGCGGTTGCAGAGATGACAGCCAATGCCAGATGGCTGTCTACGGAGCCGTGTTTCAGGTTTAAAATCTTTTTTTTTTGCTTTTTGCTTTTTTCTTTTGTACCGGCCGCTGCTGCTCAACAGGAGATGCAGCAGCGGCCGGACAGCGTTAGTATTGACGGCTGCAGGTGGCGAGGGGGTTGATGTGTCCGGGGGGGGGTAGGGGCTTGGGTGATGCGCTGGGGGGGTAGGGGTTTGGATGGTGCTCCAAGGGGGGAGGGGAGGGTTGCTGGACATGGGTGGCTGGAGGGGGGAAGGGGGAGGGGAGGATCACTGGACATGGATGGCTGCAGGGGGGGGCAGGGAAGAGGGAGGTGGGGAGGGGGTCCTGAGACCAGATGGGTGGCTGCAGGGGAGACAGAAGGGACGCTGCAGGGGGGGCAGTGGGAGAGGAGGGTCACTGGACATGGGTGGCTGCAAGGGGGGCAGGGGAGAGAAGTGGGTCGCTGGACATGGGTGGCTACGGGGGGGCAAGGGGAAAGGAGAGGAGGGTCGTTGGACATGATTGGCTGCAGGGGGGCAGGGGAGAGGAGGGTCGCTGGACATGGGTAGCTGCAGGGGGAGAGGAGGGTTGCTGGACATGGGTGGCTGCAGGGGGGCAGGGGGAGAGGAGAGTCGCTGGACATGGGTGGCTGCAGGGGGAGCAGGGGAGAGAGGAGGGCCGCTGCACATGCGTGGCTGCAGGGGCAGAGGAGGGTTGGTGGGGAGGGGGTCCTGAGACCAGATGGGTGGCTGCAGGGCAGGCAGGGGAGACAGGAAGGACGCTGCAGGGGGGGATTACCTTGCTAGCGCCCGTTTCATTGCCTACCGAAACGGACCTTTTATACTAGTCTATAATAAATCAGAAGCACACTTATCTTGGTTTGCTGACTATGTGGCCCCTAACTTTAGTCAACCTTTGTTTAATTTACCCCCTCTACATCTAGTTTTATGTTCTCGCCCTCACTTTGCTCTAACTCCACCCAGACATTATAAGGGCAATTCTATAACCCAGGCACCTCTGCTGGGTTCCTCCCACAGGAAGTTGCATCAGAGAGGTGGGACTAGACAGTGAAAAGGCTCCAGCATTCTATGCGGCAGCCTTTGGAGGACCGGGGGAAGGATGAGAGGTGCCGGACCAGGATGCGGAGTGGGGTTAGGAGAGGAAGAGAGGGTTCAGCTGTAGGCGGCCCCTACCAATGGGCAGCCCTGGGCATTTTGCTGCGCTCGCTTAATGGTAGCTACGCCCCTGTTCACCAGCACTATCTACAGTGGTGGAAATAAGTATTTGATCCCTTGCTGATTTTGCAAGTTTGCCCACTGACAAAGACATGAGCAGCCCATAATTGAAGGGTAGGTTATTGGTAACAGTGAGAGATAGCACATCACAAATTAAATCCTGAAAATCACATTGTGGAAAGTATATGAATTTATTTGCATTCTGCAGAGGGAAATAAGTATTTGATCCCCCACCAACCAGTAAGAGATCTGGCCCCTACAGACCAGGTAGATGCTCCAAATCAACTCGTTACCTGCATGACAGACAGCTGTCGGCAATGGTCACCTGTATGAAAGACACCTGTCCACAGACTCAGTGAATCAGTCAGACTCTAACCTCTACAAAATGGCCAAGAGCAAGGAGCTGTCTAAGGATGTCAGGGACAAGATCATACACCTGCACAAGGCTGGAATGGGCTACAAAACCATCAGTAAGACGCTGGGCGAGAAGGAGACAACTGTTGGTGCCATAGTAAGAAAATGGAAGAAGTACAAAATGACTGTCAATCAACAAAGATCTGGGGCTCCACGCAAAATCTCACCTCGTGGGGTATCCTTGATCATGAGGAAGGTTAGAAATCAGCCTACAACTACAAGGGGGAACTTGTCAATGATCTCAAGGCAGCTGGGACCACTGTCACCACGAAAACCATTGGTAACACATTACGACATAACGGATTGCAATCCTGCAGTGCCCGCAAGGTCCCCCTGCTCCGGAAGGCACATGTGACGGCCCGTCTGAAGTTTGCCAGTGAACACCTGGATGATGCCGAGAGTGATTGGGAGAAGGTGCTGTGGTCAGATGAGACAAAAATTGAGCTCTTTGGCATGAACTCAACTCGCCGTGTTTGGAGGAAGAGAAATGCTGCCTATGACCCAAAGAACACCGTCCCCACTGTCAAGCATGGAGGTGGAAATGTTATGTTTTGGGGGTGTTTCTCTGCTAAGGGCACAGGACTACTTCACCGCATCAATGGGAGAATGGATGGGGCCATGTACCGTACAATTCTGAGTGACAACCTCCTTCCCTCCACCAGGGCCTTAAAAATGGGTCGTGGCTGGGTCTTCCAGCACGACAATGACCCAAAACATACAGCCAAGGCAACAAAGGAGTGGCTCAGGAAGAAGCACATTAGGGTCATGGAGTGGCCTAGCCAGTCACCAGACCTTAATCCCATTGAAAACTTATGGAGGGAGCTGAAGCTGCGAGTTGCCAAGCGAACAGCCCAGAACTCTTAATGATTTAGAGATGATCTGCAAAGAGGAGTGGACCAAAATTCCTCCTGACATGTGTGCAAACCTCATCATCAACTACAGAAGACGTCTGACCGCTGTGCTTGCCAACAAGGGTTTTGCCACCAAGTATTAGGTCTTGTTTGCCAGAGGGATTAAATACTTATTTCCCTCTGCAGAATGCAAATAAATTCATATACTTTCCACAATGTGATTTTCCGGATTTAATTTGTGATGTGCTATCTCTCACTGTTACCAATAACCTACCCTTCAATTATGGGCTGCTCATGTCTTTGGCAGTGGGCAAACTTACAAAATCAGCAAGGGATCAAATACTTATTTCCTCCACTGTATATAGTACTTTTGAATGTCGGTGGTTGGAGGAGTTATACATTTACGGTTCACCAGTAAATATATAACTCCTTATCTGGTTACTGGCACTGAATATCCCGTCCGTTGGTGGGCCACGGAAATTATCCAGGTATCTCTGACATTCAGTGCCAGTGCCCAGTTAAGTAATCACAAAGTTATATTGCTTTTTGAGTGGTCCTGCCTGTCCGGTTAGTTTTATGGATACCTTTTGGGCACCAGTTTGGAATATTAGCAGTCCCAGGATAACCTTTCACTAACCATAAGTACATAAGTACATAAGTAGTGCCATACTGGGAAAGACCAAAGGTCCATCTAGCCCAGCATCCTGTCACCGACAGTGGCCAATCCAGGTCAAGGGCACCTGGCACGCTCCCCAAACGTAAAAACATTCCAGACAAGTTATACCTAAAAATGAGGAATTTTTCCAGTCCATTTAATAGCGGTCTATGGACTTGTCCTTTAGGAATCTATCTAACCCCTTTTTAAACTCCGTCAAGCTAACCGCCCGTACCACGTTCTCCGGCAACGAATTCCAGAGTCTAATTACACGTTGGGTGAAGAAAAATTTTCTCCGATTCGTTTTAAATTTACCACACTGTAGCTTCAACTCATGCCCTCTAGTCCTAGTATTTTTGGATAGCGTGAACAGTCGCTTCACATCCACCCGATCCATTCCACTCATTATTTTATACACTTCTATCATATCTCCCCTCAGCCGTCTCTTCTCCAAGCTGAAAAGCCCTAGCCTTCTCAGCCTCTCTTCATAGGAAAGTCGTCCCATCCCCACTATCATTTTCGTCGCCCTTCGCTGTACCTTTTCCAATTCTACTATATCTTTTTTGAGATAGTGCCATGGTGGTCTGTCTGGATATTCAGTATCACTTTCCAGGAAAGCACCACTGAAAATGCACTTATGGCCCAGTAATAGAAGCTTCTCCCACCCAGATAAGTGTCCCTAAATATCGACCCCCACATTGGCAGTTCTAGAGCCAGAATGGAAGAAAAGCCCTAGTGAGTTAGACCTGTCATCCTGCTAAAGACACTGATAATCTTGCCAGACTGTGTAAACTCTATTTAAAATTATGAGAAACTAGTGAACATATTGTTCCTGCTTTTCAGTTCGGTATTTAAAGGTTCAGCAGTCTGTGTGTACCACCTGCCTGACATCCAGACGGTATTTAATGGACCCTTTGCACATAAGGATGGACCCAACCATCAGCTGATTCCATATCAGGGCAGAATTCCATACCCAAGACCAGGCACTGTGAGTAATATTTATGATGGTTCATAACAATGTCAATAGATCATGCAGATGCCCATTGTGTAGCATTAAAGTTTACTATCTGCATGCCCTCTCTAAAAGTGTGTTTCTCTTCATCTTATTAATATTAGATGCCTTTAATATACATTAAACTATACCTGATATTCAGCCTGCAGTGGTAATAAGCTGCTTCCAGCCATGGGCTGAACTAACCCCAGATACTCAAAGCTGTGGCATCAGCAGCTCTGGATGTGTCCACCGCAGGGGCGTAGCCAGACACCCAATTTTGGGTGGGCCTGGGCCCAAGATGGGTGGGCAGAAGAACTCCGCCTTGTCCCACAAGTGATTTGGTCCTACTCTCTCTCTCGCCTGCATGCCATATGGTCTTTCAAATATCCCCCTCCCCCGCATACCTTGTAAATAGATTTTCACTGGCAGCGAGCAGCAGCTAATACACACTGCTCATGTTGGCCCCACAGCCTCCCTCTGAGGCAACATCCTGTTTCCGCATAATCGGTAATACATCCGAGGGAAGGCTGTGGGGCCGGTGCGAACAATATGTATCAGTTGCTTCTCGCTGCAGGCGATGATCTGCTATTTACAAGGTATGCAGGAAGGACACTTGTTGGGAGTTTTCGGCTGGTGGGGCTTGGGGATCCCTGCCAGCCACATCATAGGTGTGCTGCTACTGGGTGGGCCTGAGACCAAAGTGGGTGGGCCTGGGCCCACCCGGGCCCACCCTTGGCTACGCCACTGGTCCACCGACCCAGAATTTCTCCGGGCGTTGGGCGATGTTCAGACCAAGGCCAGTTAACATTGTGCTTGAAGTAGCTGTTGTGCTGTCCTAACTTTTTAAGGTTACTTAGCCTATTAATGGACTGAAAATCACCGCTAACCACCTAAGATGACACTCGGCCTTAACTCCGCCCCCAGCCCACCCCTAACGTATTCAGCACAACTAACCGGTTAAGGGCCACTTACCAGGGGTGTAGCCAGACAATAGATTTTGTGTGGGCTTAGGCAAGAATTGGGTGGGCACCAAGTGTTCTCCCCCCCCCCCCCCCCCCATAAACATAAATCTCAGCTGGTGGGAAAACGCTTCTTTCCACCTTGGCAGCAGGAATGCACTGAAAACTGAACATGCACAGGTGCCGGTGTTATGGAGAGTAGCGTTTTTGTTACCATCAGGGGGAAATCTTCAGCTGGCAGAGCTTGGGATTCCCACCAGTTACCACTAAACAAGTGCTACTGTTGGGTGGGCCTCAGCCATAAATGGGTGGGCCCTGGCCCACCCAAGCCCACCTGTGGCTAAGCCACTGCCACTTACTATTGGCTTCCGGCTCTCTCAGCGGGGTTTAACTGGGCAGGAACCTCTCCTGCCCAGTTAAACCCTTTTGAACATTGACCCTTTAATTTCTAGCAGTAAATTAAATTGAGGAAACTGAGAGGATAATCAATAAAACACTGGGATACTGAGATACAAATTATAGTCCTTTGTCTTGTGTTGATGTTTTTATAAATGCTTAACAGATATCAACTATTGTGTGTACACTGCCTTGATGTTATTTGTGATACAGCTGTTTATCAAATCCATTGCATAAATAACTAAAATAAATCACAGTGATTGGGTGAATCAAATAGTTGGATGGGCTGTGCTATATGTTAAACAGACCTACTCTGTTTCCCACCTGTTTAATCAGACGGCCCTTCACATCCTTGTTCACTCTTTTGTCATAACATTTCTGGACTACTGCAACTCCCTCCTCCACAGTGTTAGGATACATCTCTCCCTACATTCCTTCCCATGAACTCCGCTCACTGGACAAATCTCTCTTGTTGTCCCCCTTCTCCTCTACTGCTAACTCCAGGCTTCGTTCCTTTTCTCTCGCGGCACCTTATGCCTGGAATCGACTTCCTGGACCTATACGTCTAGCTCCATCTCTACCTGTTTTCAAATCCATGCTAAAAACCCACCTTTTCACTGCTGCTTTTGGCTCCTAGCCTCTACTCATTTGCTGTCCCTTGTTCCCTTCCTTCCTTCTCACCCAGTACTTCCCTCATCCGTAACTGTCTTGTCTGTCTGTATTATTTAGATTGTAAGCTTGTTTGATCAGGGACTGTCTCTTTGTGTCAGGTGTTCAGCACTGCGTGCATCTGGTAGCGCTATACAAATGCTAATAATAATAATACAAGATCTTCAGGTTATTCAAAATTCGACTGTGAAGCTCATCATTGGCGCCAAGAAATACGACCACGTTACCCCCTCGTCCGCACAGAGCAAGTCTCCCACAGACTTTTATTAGTCCTCAAGGTACATAGCTGTAGCGTCCCTTCATACCTTTCTCTCCTTCTAATACCATTCTCTCCATTACATCTACGTGATTAGCGCGTGCTAAAAATGCTAGAACACCTTTGTAAAAGGTGCCCTCAATAAAGCACAGCACTGAATGTTCATCAATTTAAGGTAAGTGTATTTTTCAACATATAAGAGAATTTGAAATCCTATCTTGAATGGAGATAGTTTCACAGTAAATTTTATCTACATAAAAAATATGGACCGATGAGGAATTTGAGTGCAGTGTGGAAAAGTTCTGCCTCATACATGGAAAATGTGATTTCCCCTACTTTCTGATGGTCCAGAAAAATATTTGAACTATAATTATAAGGATCCTTTTCTTGGATGTTACTAGTATAGTAGTGCGTTTCCTTTAACATTTTTGAGACCACAATTTTGTTTTCTGTTACATGTACTGTATGGATATACACGTGTGTGTAATGTGTGTATACATTGTGTGTGTGTGTAATGTGTGTGTAAATAAGAATTTGCCAATGTCTAATTGAGCACCAGAGTCAGAGACGGATGTAGTGGCTTCTACAGAGCTGTTTGATTGCCTCAACCTTTAATTTATTATATATAATTTTTATTAAGTTTTTAATACTTATACAGATATTATCAATACTGCAAAGTATAATACAGCCATTAAACAATAAGCTTTTAAGTCAGGAAATCAAGAAAATATTTTCTTTATGTAACATGACTTCCTTAGACCTCAATATGGAAGATAAGGGGGGGTAGGAATATAGTGAAGTTTAAACATAATATATACATAAATCATTATAATTTTAATTATGGTTCCGTTTTCCTTTCTTCTTTATTACTCTACAGATTTCTTGCTGTCTAGGAAGGTCTGAAGTTGGTTAGGCAAATAATAGACATATTTTATCTGATTTAGTCTAATAATACATTTACAAGGGTAAGCCAGGAGAAATGAAGCCCCCAATTCCAAAACTTTTGGTCTCATAGAAAGGAATATTTTTCGTCTTTCTTGAGTAGACTTAGTCACGTCCGGGTAGAGCCAAATTTTTTGACCAGCAAACAAACAGTCAGTAGATTTAAAATATAAACGCATTATTGCATTTAAATCCTGCTGAAATACAAATGAAACAATTAATGTCCCTCTTTCTGTTACATCTTCAATTGATTGTTCCAAAATATCTGTGACGTTTTGCAGGTCTATTGACTTCTCTGAATCTATTTTTTTCATTGTAGATGGTATATAATAAATTTTATTTAACGGTGGAAACACTTCTTGGGGAAATTTCAAATTTTCTTTTAAAAATCTGCAAAACATATCATTCGGGGACACTCCCATCAATCTAGGAAAATTCAGTATTCGAAGATTTAATCTCCTATTATAGTTCTCCACTTGCTCTATCTTCCTTCTTAAATCCATATTATCCTTTATCACTGCAATTTTAAATTCTTCAGTTCAACCTTTAATTTAACAGACTGATCTATTTTTTATATACTTTCCACTTCACATATCATATTGCTTTAGGACACGTTGACATTACTGTCTCAAGAGTAGTTCATAAGCTGAAGATATTTTGCATAAGGAAGCTCATTATTTTAATATTTCATGAACAATGAATCCAATCATTTACCTTCTCGATGTAAGGAGAAAGGCAGCGTAGCTGTCGCAAATAGTAGAAGCAGCTCTTGAAGGTTGCTTGGATTTGGGGAATCAGAGTGTCGAATCTAACTGTATTCTGAGGTTCCTGACTTGTGATTTGAGGGGGAGTTCATACTTCCCAAAAGAGATTTTGATGTCAGGTATGTATCCACTTGTGTTAGGGACCCAGAGAAGCTCAGTTTTACTTGGGTTCAGGCAAAGTTTGTTGTGTTTATCCCGTTCTTGAATTGATGTTAAAAAGGTAATCAGTTTATTCAAGGCTGTAGGTAAGTCACGTTCAATGGGTATGAGTAGCTGCACATCATCTGCATAGATGTAGAACTGAGTGTCCATTGACCGAATCAGCTCAGCTAGTGGTTTGAGGTAGATATTGAACAGAATAGGTGACAGTATCGATCCTTGTGGTACCCTACAGGTCAGTGTCCATGATGGTGATGAGTTGCTTCCAATCATTATGGATTGTTGCCTGTCTGATAGGATCTGAACCAGACAAGTACTGTTCCATTGATGCCTGTTTCTGTCAGTCGTGCTAGCATGATATCATGATTCATGTACACCGCCTTGAATGAATTCCTTCAAAAAGGCGGTAAATAAATCCTAATAAATAAATAATAATATTTCATTAACAATGAATCCAATCATTTTGCGAGTTCAGTGTATTCCAGTGCAAATTTTCCTTCATTCGAATTATAAACAAATTCTCTTTGGATGCACTACTGAGCAGACTCTCATTCCAGCAGTCAGTGAGGGTCATTGGACAGCTCCAAAGTATCTGTTTATTGCTGTAAATAGCGGAAGCAGATGAAGGGAAGAAACAAACTCCACAAGATAAATCCAAGAACAGTACAAAGGTGGAGAAGCAAAGAAAAGAGTCCAGGCACAAGGATGTGCTAAAAAATTAACAAACTTTACTAAAATGAACCAAGAGCTGACGCAGCCTGCATTAGGGGTCCAACAGTATGACGCACATAGTCTGAATGCAGTCAAGACAAAAAACATAGTAACATAGTAGATGACGGCAGAAAAAGACCTGCACGGTCCATCTAGTCTGCCCAACAAGATAAACTCATATGTGCTACTTTTTGTGTATACCTTACCTTGATTTGCATCTGCCATTTTCAGGGCACAAACCGTAGAAGTCTGCCCAGCACTAGCCACATCTCCCAACCACCAGCCCTGCCTCCCACCACCGGCTCTGCCACCCAATCTTGGTTAAGCTTCTGAAGATCCATTCCTTATGAACAGGATTCCTTTATGTTTATCCCACGCATGTTTGAATTCTGTTACAGTTTTCATCTCCACCACCTCCCGCGGGAGGGCATTCCAAGCATCCACTACTCTCTCCGTGAAAAAATATTTCCTGACATTTTTCTTGAGTCTGCCCCCCTTCAATCTCATTTCATGTCCTCTAGTTCTACTGCCTTCCCATCTCCAGAAAAGGTTTGTTTGCGGATGCAGATTCTGAACATCAAAACTTCCATGTGCGCGACAAGCATCACATTTCACTAGCATTGGGCCCTTGTGCTCAGACCTTCTTCTTTGGTTCTGCACCTTTTTAATGTTATTGCTGTGGTGATTTCCATGAATGTCACCTTGCCATCTCTATTCTCAAAATTTATATCATGTGATGTTTCAGCAGTTGATACTGCTACTTGTCATTTCTACTGCGTTGTGACAGTCATGTAAGAGAGTGTCCTTGCTCAACAAAGCTTACAATCTGTTCGACGAACTGGACAATTAGGCATTAGGAAGTTTCATTTATTATGGGAATGTTCAAATCAATATGGATATGTGAATACATTACATTACAGCTCCATTTATATACTCCATTTTTTTCGGTATATTAAAAGCAGGAAGCCGGCAAAAGAATCGGTTGGGCCGCTGGATGACCAAGGGGTAAAAGGGGCGATCAAGGAAGACAAAGACGTAGCGGAGAGACTGAATGAATTCTTTGCTTCGGTCTTCACCGAGGAAGATTTGAGTGGGATACCGGTGTCGGAAATGGTATTTCAAGCGGACGAGTCGGAGAAACTTACTGACTTCACGGTAAACCTGGAGGACGTAATGGGGCAGTTCGGCAAACTGAAGAGTAGCAAATCTCCTGGACCGGATGGTATTCATCCTAGAGTACTGATAGAACTGAAAAACAAGCTTGCGGAGCTACTGCTAGTGATATGCAACTTATCCTTAAAATCGAGCGTGGTACCGGAAGATTGGAAGGTGGCCAATGTAACGCCCATTTTTAAAAAAGGCTCCAGGGGAGATCCGGGAAATTATAGACCGGTGAGTCTGACGTCGGTGCCGGGGAAAATGGTAGAGGCTATTATTAAAAACAAAATTACAGAGCACATCCGAGGACATGGATTACTGAGACCGAGTCAGCATGGCTTTTGTGTGGGGAAATCTTGCCTGACCAATTTACTTCAATTCTTTGAAGGAGTGAACAAACATGTGGACAAAGGGGAGTCGGTTGATATTGTGTATCTGGATTTTCAAAAGGCGTTTGACAAGGTACCTCATGAAAGGCTACAGAGGAATTGGAGGGTCATGGGATAGGAGGAAATGTCCTATTGTGGATTAAAAACTGGTTGAAGGATAGGAAACAGAGAGTGGGGTTAAATGGGCAGTATTCACAATGGAGAAGGGTAGTTAGTGGGGTTCCTCAGGGGTCCGTGCTAGGACCGCTGCTTTTTAATATATTTATAAATGATTTAGAGATGGGAGTAACTAGCAAGGTAATTAAATTTGCTGATGACACAAAGTTATTCAAAGTCGTTAAATCGCGACAGGATTGTGAAAAATTACGAGACTGGGAGACTGGGCGGCTAAATGGCAGATGATGTTTAATGTGAGCAAGTGCAAGGTGATGCATGTGGGAAAAAAGAACCCGAATTATAGCTACGTCATGCAAGGTTCCACGTTAGGAGTTACGGACCAAGAAAGGGATCTGGGTGTCGTCGTCGATAACACACTGAAACCTTCTGCTCAGTGTGCTGCTGCGGCTAAGAAAGCGAATAGAATGTTGGGTATTATTAGGAAAGGTATGGAAAACAGGTGTGAGGATGTTATAATGCCGTTGTATCGCTCCATGGTGCGACCGCACCTTGAGTATTGTGTTCAATTCTGGTCGCCGCATCTCAAGAAAGATATAGTAGAATTGGAAAAGGTGCAGCGAAGGGCGACTAAAATGATAGCAGGGATGGGACGACTTCCCTATGAAGAAAGACTAAGGAGGCTAGGGCTATACAGCTTGGAGAAGAGACGGCTGAGGGGAGACATGATAGTGGTATATAAAATAATGAGTGGAGTGGAACAGGTGGATGTGAAGCGTCTGTTCACGCTTTCCAAAAATACTAGGACTAGGGGGCATGCGATGAAACTACAGTATAGTAAATTTAAAACAAATCGGAGAAAAGTTTTCTTCACCCAACGTGTAATTAAACTCTGGAATTCGTTGCCGGAGAAACTGGTGAAGGCGGTTAGCTTAGCAGAGTTTAAAAACCATAAACCGCTACTAAACGGACTTGGAAAAATCCAAAATTCCAGGAATAACATGTATAGAATGTTTGTACGTTTGGGAAGCTTGCCAGGTGCCCTTGGCCTGGATTGGCCGCTGTCGTGGACAGGATGCTGGGCTCGATGGACCCTTGGTCTTTTCCCAGTATGGCATTACTTATGTACTTATGTACATTTACCTATAAGATTCAATGTGAATCACAATAAGAGAATCCAGCTCAAGTTAGGTACTGGGTACATACCTAGCCAGAAGTATACACAGCCAGTTACAGCAAAAAAAAAATTCAATCACTTAAATAAAAATGTTTATAAGCATTTCTTAAATATTTCAGTTTGTTTAATCGCTGTTGGCAAAACATTACAAATTTTTGCACATTGGTAAGGGATCGTTAGAGAATAGATACATGTATTGGGATTTTCTATCTAATATCATACAACCATTTTCCCAGCAGATGAAATTTAATGTGGACAAATGCAAAGTGATGCACATTGAGAAGAATAATTCAAATCATGGTTACTTCATGTTGGGGTACACTTTAGGAGTCAGCACTCAAGAAAAAGATTTGGTGTCATTCTAGAAAATACACTGAAATCTTCTGCCCAGTGTGCAGAGGTGTCCAAAAAAGCCAACAGGATGCTAGGAATTATTAGAAGAGGGATGCAAAATAAGACCAAGAATATTATAATGCCTCTATCACTCCATGGTGCAACCTCACCTTGAGTATTGCCCTCAACTCTACTCACCGTATCTCAAAAAAGATACAGTGGAATTATAAACGGTTCAAAGAAGAGCGACCAAAATGATAAAGGGGATGGAACTCCTCCCATATGAGGAAACGCTAAAGAGGTAAGGGCTCTTCCACTTGGGAAAGAGATGGCTAAGGGTGGATATGATTGAGGTCTATAAAATGCTGAGAACGGGTAAAAGTGAATTGATTTTCACTCTTTAAAAAAGTACAAAGACCAGGGGGCACTCCATGAACTTACATGGAAACACTTTAAAAAATTGGAGTAAATATTTTTCATGCAAAGAATAGTTAAACTCTGGAGCTCACTGCTGGAGGATGTGGTAATGGTGGTGAACATACCTGGGTTTAAATAAGGTTTGGACATGTTACTACTACTACTTAACATTTCTAGAGCGCTACTAGGGTTACGCAGCGCTGTACAATTTAACAAAGAGAGACAGTCCCTGCTCAAAGAGCTTACAATCTAATAGACAAGTGAACGGTCGGTCCGATAGGGGCAGTCAAATTGGGGCATTCTGGATATAATCCGCTATTGAGACAGACATGGGGATGCCACTGCTTCCCCTGGGTTTGGTAGCATGGAATGTTGCTTCTATTTGTGTTTCTGCCAGTTACTTGTGACCTGGATTGGCCACTGCTGGACGCAGGATACTGGGCAAGATGGACCATTGGTCTGACCCAGTATGGCTATTCTTATGAATTGCAAGAACCCAAAACCATGAATAATATTGAATATTAACATCACTGTTCCCTCTAAGCTGAGTGGGATTCCTCCAACCGCATTGCTGCCAGTGTGGGTGGTGTTTCATTATTGTGTTTTCAGTCAGTAGGGACAGGCAGGTTCCCTGGTGTCCTGCAGAACTTGCCTGTCCCTCACTATAGTTAACAGCAATCAATTTGATGTGTATACAAATACAGTTGTATTAAACCAGTTAGTCCTTCCAGCATGTTCCTAACAACCAAGAGAAGTAAAGTGAAGTGGTGGAGTCTTGATTATTTGCAAGAAATTAACTTGTTACCATCAGTATTTCTATAATTCAAGGCTTTGAACTGGTTTTGTCCACGTTTGCTTTACTGTGCATCATCTGTACTAATTCTTTGCTTCTTCAAATGTTGATCTTAATTTTTTTTTCTTTTTTTTTTAAGAGTTAGCTGATTTGTTCCTACTCTAAAATTGTAAAATTACATCATTTATTTGGAAGAGTGGATTTAGGAACTCTCTCATATGTTCCTGTAATCAAACTATTATAAAATGGGATAAATTCAGTTTTATAGAGAACCTGAGAGCATCTGATTTACAAGATGTAGCTTGTGTATTGGTTCCTTTACAGTACTAAAAACAATATTGGGAATTCCTGACTCAAATCATTAATACTACCTTGACAAAAAGTACTTCTGTTATAATTTTCAAACAAAAATACAATGAAAAAAAAAAGCACAAAAGAGAACTTGTAATGGCAGCAGACAACATGAGAAGGCGAAGGGGAATGCATCTTTCTATTATAGATCTCAGAGCTAAATAACAAAATGGCACAATGTTTCTCCACTGGTTTCCATACATTAATAAAATGATCCACCCTGCATGTCGCTATTACAGCTTCATACTGGGGGTCTAACAACATGCTACTATTCCAGTTTTCTAGTTTTAATTGAAGCACAATTATAATTGAAGGTTAAAAATAGAAAAGAATGCCATAGCATGATAGGAAAGACCTCATTCACAATCATGCAACCAAGAGTCCACTTATCCCATGATCCTCAATTCTTCTCATTTCTACAGTCTTCCAGGTCTCCAGTGATATAAACCCAAGTCAGTCACTACTTTTGAAACAATGAAGGTCTAAACATCACTAGTTTATATGATACCTCTACATAATTTATTTTGCACATTTATGCCCCACATTTTTCCCACAGTTTTGCAGGCTCAAAGTGGCTTACAATGCACTGAATGGCTATTGCCAGATCAGAGATGAGATGGTTACAATCAAATTAGATAGAAAGGGTAAATGAGTCTAAAATGGTCCGTAGATATGCTGGCAGGAAGAGCTGCAGGTTATAAGTTGCATCTGAGGAGTAGGCTGAACCTCTTCTGGCTGGAAGAGAGGTACATCAACTGGACACACCAAGATGACCCTGCTTCATGGAAATGGAGTCCATTAACCGCCACTCCTGCTCCCATGGCAACTGGCGCAGCGACCCACACACTCTCCGACCTGTTCAACAAGAAACAGCTGAGAGAGAAGTGGAAACCGAGAAGCATACAAATCGGGCCACCTCTGCAGCTGGGATCGGCAGGGCAGCACCCTCCAAGAGGACCCAACAATGCCGCCACAACCTCCAAACGGCCAGCAACCAACCAATATCATACTTTGTGCAAAACGTCTTGGATCAAGAATAATAAAAGAGCTTGTCGGAGTTAGTGCTCATGTCCATACCACAATTCTAACAATTTTTGGATTGGGTGAGCTTAGATCTGTATATTCTAGGTGGTGATCAATATATTCTGTATGGCTGGAAGTAGATGCATTTCAAAAGGCTTGCAGAGATAGTTCTCGTTAATGACTCTCAACCAGAACCACCTTTGGTTTATCAAGGTATCCCCAATGTCAGCTGTCCACATGTGTTGCAAGCCCACTAACTGCCTGGTCATGGAAGATTTCAGAAACTTGCACAACCATGTGACTGGTCTTCCAGACAATCTTGCACACTCACATATATGCATTACATCTGGGTCGTCTTTGGTTTATTTTTGCCAGCTGCATACTTAACAAAATACATTGTCCTGAATAACCGGGGGACCCTTTCACTAAAGCTTAACACATGTTAACAGACATTAGCACATGCTAAATGGTGCATGTTCTATTTTATACTTATGGGCTACGTGGCACTTACCACATGCTAATGTCCATTCGCATGTGCTAAGCTTTAGTAATATAATAACATAGTAAATAATGGCAGATAAAAACCTAAATGGTCCAGCCAGTCTGCCCGACAATCACACTCATTATCCATTCTTGATTAAACCAACAATGAATGTGATATAAAATAACTGATCATGATCTTTCTTTGGTATTTCTGGAACATAAACCGTAGAAATCTGCCCGGCACAGTCCTTACATTCCAGCTACTGGACTTCCTGTCGAAGACCACTCCAGCCTACCCGAATCCGTCTTGTCATTTGCAGAACACGGACTGTAAAAGTCTGCCTGACACTGTCCTCGCATTCCAACTACTGATGTTGCCATCAAAGCACACTCCAACCCATCCTAAATTTCAATGCCATGTGCGGGACACAGACCTACAAGTCTGCCCTGCACCAGCCTTAGTTCTTCACAGCCGAAGCTGCCATCAAGCAGCACAAACATCCATACACATGTAGCTATTTAAGTTTTCTCTTTTTTTAATGCCATCTACTTTCTAATTAGAGATCCTCTGTATTCATGCCATGTCTTTTTGAATTCCATTACTGTTTTTGTCTCTATCACCTCCCTTGGGAGGGGATTCCAGGCATTGACCACCCTCTCCATGAAAAAGTGGAGTGGACGAGTGGTCTAGTGGTTAGGGTGGTGGACTTTGGTCCTGGGGAACTGAGGGACTGAGTTCGATTCCTACTTCAGGCACAGGCAGCTCCTTGTGACTGTGGGCAAGTCACTTAACCCTCCATTGCCCCATGTAAGCCGCATTGAGCCTGCCATGAGTGGGAAAGCGCAGGGTACAAATGTAACAAAAATAAAATAGATACTATTGGAGATTCTACATGGAATGTTGCTACTATTGGACATTCTACATGGAATGTTGCTAGTGGAATAGCAACATTCCATGTAGAATCTCATATAGTAGCAACAACAGTGGAGGAGTGGCCTAGTGGTTAGGGTGGTGGACTTTGGTCCTGAGGAACTGAGTTCCCGGCACAGGCAGCTCCTTGTGACTCTGGGCAAGTCACTTAACCCTCCATTGCCTACCGCATTGAGCCTGCCATGAGTGGGAAAGCGCGGGGTACAAATGTAAAAAAAAAAAAGAATTGCCCAACATTACTCCTATGTCTACCACCCTGCAATTAATTCATGTCCTCTACTTTTACCAATTCCTTTTCTCTGGAAAAGAGAAAATGGTAAAACTAGGTCTCTTTGTTCACTCGTATCCCACTAACTTCCCTTTCAAAATTAGCACAAGGTCTGCATATACTAAAGCACATGCATACCTTATAATAGTGCAATCCTTTCAGATTCTAGATCTATTCATGCTGCTCAATATTGAGCCCACGGGAGGCAGACCTACTAAGTCCCATGATCGGTGCTGAGCCTGGTTATTCAATGCTGGGCCATTTCTGGTGACTGGCATTGAATATACTTTTTTGGGGGGGGGGGAGGGGGAGCAGTTTAAATATAACCAGCTAAATCAATATTCAGCGCTGGCTGGTTAAGTTTATAGCAGCCAAAGAGAGACCTGCTATTTGGGCAGCCCAATTTGGCCACTAAATATAGCTAGCGATGCACTGAATATTTGCAGCTAGGTGGTTATATTGCGCAATAAATACAGACAGTTGCTATGCGTTAAGTACTAATATTCGGTGAAGATAACCAGTTATCTCATGCTGGATATTAGTGCTTAGCTGGCTAAGTGCCATTTAATGGACCAGGAGCCATTCCTGACTGGTTAAATAGCGCTGGATATGGACCAGAAGGTTTTAATTGTCGTTCTACTCACTTCCCTGCCTTCTGTGTCTCATCTAGTCTTGTCTTTGGTTTATCAACTGTATGCAGAAATGTTTTGGTTTTGTAAATGATCAAGTTGTCAACTTTATTGTTCGAATTGTAGTATTTCAAATCTCAATTGATCAACCAGTAAAATCCCTCCCTTAATGCACACAAATACATGCCCAGCTGTCACTGCTACTGCATTGTTTTATATATTCATTCCCATTTTATCATCAACTAATAGAGAAAAAGAAAAAGATCTGAATATCTATTCATTTTAGTTAGAATAAAGCCAATAAATCAACTAACTAGAAATTACAAATGCATAACGAGTATCACAATTTAAATTGTCTTTTTCCTGATTAGTGTTATCACAGTTCCTGCCCGTTCTTAGAACCCAGCTGCCATCTCTTACCCTTGATCATATTAACTTTCAACTTCCATTTCTCTGACCTCTGCCAAAAATTCCTATGAACATAGTAACATAGTAACATAGTAGATGACGGCAGAAAAAGACCTGCACGGTCCATCCAGTCTGCCCAACAAGATAACTCATATTTGCTGCTTTTTGTGTATACCCTACTCTGATTTGTACCTGTGCTCTTCAGGGCACAGACCATATAAGTCTGCCCAGCACTATCCCCGCCTCCCAACCACCAGCCCCTCCTCCCAACCACCGGCTCTGGCACAGACCGTATAAGTCTGCCCCGCCTCCCGATCTTGACTGAGGATCCATTCCTTCGGCACAGGATTCCTTTATGCTTATCCCACGCATGTTTGAATTCCGTTACCGTTTTCATTTCCACCACCTCCCGCGGGAGGGCATTCCAAGCATCCACTACTCTCTCCATGAAAAAATACTTCCTGACATTTTTCTTGAGTCTGCCCCCCTTCAATCTCATTCATGTCCTCTCGTTCTACCATCTTCCCATCGCCGGAAAAGGTTCATTTGCGGATTAATACCTTTCAAATATTTGAACGTCTATATCATATCACCCCTGTTTCTCCTTTCCTCCAGAGTATACATGTTTAGTTCAGCAAGTCTCTCCTCATACGTCTTGTAACGCAAATCCCATACCATTCTCGTAGCTTTTCTTTGCACCGCTTCAATTCTTTTTACATCCTTAACAAGATACGGCCTCCAAAACTGAACACAATACTCCAGGTGGGGCCTCACCAACGACTTATACAGGGGCATCAACACCCCCTTTCTTCTGCTGGTCACACCTCTCTCTATACAGCCTAATAACTTTCTAGCTACGGCCACCCCCTTGTCACACTGTTTTGCCGCCTTCAAATCATTACTCTTGATTTAGATGCTAAACCTCTGATGTATCGATCACCTATATTGTGAATATTCCTTTGCAGTGCCCGGGAGGAGCTTTCACTCCCAATATGCGAACAACCAAGGAGTTCCCAGATGACGTTATTACCTTCATCAGGAACCACCCATTAATGTTCAATGCCATCTATCCAATAAATAAGAGACCACTGATCGTCAGGACAGGCACAGACTACAAGTATACCACCATAGCTGTGGACCGAGTGAATGCTGCAGATGGGAGATACCATGTATTATTCCTGGGAACAGGTAAGAAAAATGCACAAAATTGCAATATATCACCTTTATTTCTGATGTATAGTTAGCTGCAGGTTGAAGTCATTATGAAGACGATTTCATAATCGGCCACCTAACTTGTATAGAAGATATGTAGACAGATTATAGCAATATTTTAAGAGAAAGGGTGTTCATGCTTTCCCTTTGAAAATTAACTCACAGAAAGTACATTCGCACAAATTGCACATGCTATGCAGTATGCATTACTTTCCCATGCATGCATATTTTACAAAGTACCATATAACTATGGCCAGCAAGTAATTTAACCACTGGATGTATCCACAATGAAGTAACTAGGCTCCGTTTAATCTTCAACAGACCCGAATATCCAGATGTAACCAATCAAGTTTTAATTATATTAATGTATGAACTTCAGCCATACAACGGTATGTTCAATAGATTTTTACACAACGATGTATGTACTTATCATCGGTTCAAACCTACCTCCCTCCTAATTTTCAAGTTTTTGTATCTTTAAACTTTTAAATAAATGTACTTAGTACTCATCTTTTCAAATTGAATTTCAAAGCTAGTCGGCTCACAGAAACTTTTGATCCGACATGGGACATGTTTTGATGAAATGCTTTTTCAAGGATATCCCGTAATATTAGCCTCCGCTCATCCTGCAAACCTAAAAGTCGTGTCACAGAGCACATCCTGGAAAGATGTACAGAAAAGACTAAACTGAGTCCAACCTGGTTCCCTGGTAGCCTAATGATGCGCGGTATGCCCCCTTCCATACCCCCACCTACAGCCAAAACGTTTTTATAAAAACAAATCACCCACCGCTTACTCCCTTAAAAAATCTCTGCTCCTCTAAAGCCCTAACCCCCCTCATCGCCACTCACACTTCCTTTTAAAAATTGCTTCTTCCTCCCACACACCTTGAGACTACCACTTCAGGGCAAAAGAGGGAGGGGGCATGCCCATCCCTACTAGGACACCAGGGTCTTAGGCTCAGACAGGACAACGTCTAGGGTTTTTCTTTGCACCAGGGCAGCTCTTTTGACTATTTCCAGGAGCATCAGTCCACGTGATAGTGTACTGATACTCCTGAGGGGCATTATCAATACCTTTGGAGTTATCTGGGTTTGCCCATCTCTACTATTTCATATTTTTTTTAATCAAATTTATTTACTACAAGTTATTTTTTTTGTTCTTATTCCAGACCGAGGGACAGTCCAAAAAGTTGTTGTTCTACCCATAAACAACTCAGCAAACGGAGAGCTTATACTTGAAGAACTGGAAGTTTTTAAGGTTTGACTTGCAGTACTTTATCTTCAAACACACATTTATCTGGAGTTTAGTAAAAGACAAAAAGCACTTGCTTAAAGATGAAATATATTGGTCTTGCTGTGTCTGAGCTCACATGCCAAAGGAAGAAACCATAAAATAAGCTACTTCTTTCCACTGGAAACTAGCTTGTTTTGTCACACTTGGTAAAAGGGTGTCAAAATGATGAGGTGTTGCCAGAAAAAGGATTATATCCATTTCGAGGGCAATTTTCAAAGGTACTTACATGAGCAAAAGACTTTCCTGAAAACTGCCCTCTTCAAACACCGCTGAAGGTTTGCACAAATTCATCACACACACACATCTTTGACCACATTAAAAAGGGGATTTCCTGTGCACGTGTTTAGATTAGGTGAACAAAATGACACAGTTATGCTCAATTTAATTCGATCTATTTACTTGTACATTTGTATTGTCCTTTTATGAACATTCAGAGCAGTTTGCAATAAAACCATAAAACAGACAAACAAAACAATATTCAGAAAATGCTCAGCTCCTAAATTTATGCCTCTAAGATATCCTCCGAAATTTGTGTCCTATTTTCAGCTAGTCTTAGGATTATAACGTTTCATCTGAAAATGCATCTTAATTTAGGAGCTCATAAATTTAGACCTAAGCTACAGATGTCCAGCAGCAAAGTCAGAGTGGCCAGCGTCACATACTCCTCCGGTAGATATGCCAGGGTTCCTCGCACTGTTCGCATCTGGCCCATGGCTGTGCTCCCTCCTGACTTACTGGAGTAGCAGCTGAAGAAAGCCAAACAAAAATCTCCCAGCTTTGGGATCAAAGTCTCTTCCATGAGATGTTGGATCTCTTCACATCTTCATGAATCAGGCCAGGTTGGCATGCATGGAGGAACTGGATGGCACAAGTGGATCCCAGCAAGATATTTTTCCCTACCCTAAATCCACCCCTGTTACCACCCCATTTTTATGTTCCTAAATTTATGAGTTTAGTGAAATTTTGAGTAAAATTAATGCACTCAGCCCTAGTAAATGTATTTATTTATTTATTGCATTTGTATCCCACATTTTCCCACCTATTTGCAGGCTCAATGTGGCTTACATAGTACCGTGATGGCGATCGCCAATTCCGGTATGAGAAATACAGAGTGGTATTGCATTAAAGTTCATAAGTGACAGTAAATTAGGTAGTCAAGAAGAAAGAGTTAAGTTTTGTCCAGTTCTGGTATAAGTTTCATTGTGTTGCAGGGTTCAGGTGTTGGATTGTTATGGTATGCCTTTTTGAACAATTTCATTTTTAATGATTTCTGGAAGTTTGTTAGGTTGTGCATTGTTTTCATGACGTTTGGTAGTGCATTCCATAGTTGCGTGCTTATGTAGGAGAAGCTGGATGGATATGTTGATTTATATTTTAGTCCTTTGCAGCTTGGGTAGTGGAGATTTAGGTATGTGCATGCTGACCTTTTTGTGTTTCAGGTTGGTAGTCTGCCATGTAGACCGGGGCCTCGCCGTGAATAATTTTATGAACCAGGGTGCAGATTTTGAACGCAATTCATTCTTTGATTGGGAGCCAATGTAGTTTTTCACGTAAGGGTTTGGCGCTTTCATTTGTTTGGCTCTTCGTATGTTCAAAGAGGCCAATTTATGAGCATAACTCTCAACGTTAGGAATGTAAATCCTTTGAATATCGGGCCCTAATTGTATTACATAATACCATAAGCCTAACGTCCATCTACTATGCAGTACAATGTGCTCTTTGCACATACTGAATTTCAGAGGGAAACACGAATTTTTTCTCATTGAAAATCTGCCTCAAGTGTAGAATAAGTATTAATAAGCCCCATATAGTCTGGGATTCTGCAGTTTGTAGGAAAACTGAAGACCTTTCATTGCTCCTATATGTTTTCATTTCACTAATTATGTATCCTTTCAATTTTTAACTGCAGCAGTTGACAAAACAAACATGTTTGTTTGCTATAATTTTCAAAGATATGTAACTATTATTCTTTTTTTTTTTTACTTAGAAATCTATTCCTGCAAGAAAGCTAAACAAAAAAGTAAAATTAAGTCATTGAATATATTGTGGGATTATTGGATATTTAGGGCTCTATTTACTAAGCCGCACTGTACGCATGCAAACCTTTTACCACGCGCTAACACTAGAGACACCCATAGGAATATAATGAGTGTCTGCTAAAAAGTTACAATCCCTACAGCGCAGCTTATTAAACAGGGCCCGTAGTGAGCCTCTGAATTTAAAACACAATTCCCCTGATATTCAATGCTATTTTATTATTATTATTATTTGTTACATTTGTATCCCACGTTTTCCCACCTTTTTGCAGGTTCAGTGTGGCTTACATTTTACCGTTAACGGCGTTAGCCGATTCCGGTCTGAACAAATACATGGTATGAATGAATACAAATGTTATGATTCTGCCCATGTTTCAGGCTCTCAGTCATCTCGCCACCTGATGGCCAGACCTGGTGGCTGCATTGAACTGGCTGGTTACAATACATTATTCACTTATAGCCTGCATATACTTGCTGAGTACAATGCGGATTGATTTTTTTTTTTTTAAAGACCCGGGAATTTACAGTAAAAAGTACATAAGTATTGCCATACTGGGAAAGACCAAAGGTCCATCTAGCCAGCATCCTGTTTCCAACAGTGGCCAATCCAGGTCACAAATACCTGGCAAGATCTCAAAAAAGTATAAAACATTTTATACTGCATATCCCAGAAATAGTGGATTTTCCCCTAGTCCATTTAATAATGGTCTATGGACTTTTCCTTTAGGAAGCCGTCCAAACCTTTTTTTAAACTCTGCTAAGCTAACCGCCTTCTCTGGCAACGAATCTGCTCCGCTCCATATGTACAGCTGCATTCTTCTCTAATCCCTTTCATCACTGAAAAAAGGACAGGATTTGTTTAGTATTTCTGCTTTTTTTTTCTCTCATCTCCTTTTGGGTCCACGTCACCCACATTTCTGAAAAGTCCAGTTACCTTGCTTTACTTATCTTTATTTCTCATTGTGCTTCGACTCTATTGATTTATTTCTGGAAACTTGGCACCCTGATTTACACTGCTTCTAATCTAAAATAATAATTTATAACATTCATCCAAAGCCCACCCTATAACATTACATAATCAAATAAAATCCCCTCCCAAACAACAACTGGAACCCATCATTTCTTTGTATCAAAGCCAACCTGCGCATTCAAATGGAAAAGCTGTTATCCTCTTACAAAATCACTGGGTAAAATATTTCACAGCTGAAGTCCATAATAACTAACCCCCCCTGTTTACTAAACCGAGCTGTGTCAGGATTACCGTGCGGCTTAGTAAACAGGGAGGTAACATCCTTTTTTTTTTTTAATTACATTTTTATTGAATTTCAAATATTAACTACATCAATCATAATAATGCAGTACAGAAATAACTAAACAGAAAAGGAAATTGAAATAATCCCAACAGAAATAAAATACTTGGAAAGTCCCTGTAAACATGAGGTTCATTCCTGTCACGGTATGTGCAAAACTAACCTGTTTGGAGAAATTGCCCACGAGAGACCAAGAAAAGTAAACTAAAGAAAAACTGCTCATTACAGGATTAAAAAGCCAAGCTACTAGCAAGGACTAAAGATAAATAAACACAGCAAAATACCTGCAAAGCAAGGAGCAACATTTTAAAATTATGGGGCTCATTTTCAAAACAAAAAAATATCCAAAAAAATGTCCAAGTTGTGATTTTTCAACATCCAATTTTGGACATTTGCTTCACAGTTCATCCTAATTTCAAGGGGGCATGTTGGGGGCATGTTTTGGGTGGGACATGGATGGCACCAAAAGATAGATGTTTTTCTGCAATAATGGAACAAAATGAAAACAGCTGAGAGGAAAAGCTGTAATACTCAAAGGGGAAAGTGTGGGAATAATATGGTGAAGAATTTTGATGGAATCAGAGTAGCTTATGGAGGGATCAGTCCCTAGAACAGCTGCTGATCACAAAGGTATGCTAGGAAGACTGGGACACTCAATCACAACCCCCAGGAGAAGAGAGAGGGCTGGCTCTGGCCCAGAACTAAGAGCCAACAGGGAAAGCTCATAAGTACATAAGTAGTGCCATACTGGGAAAGACCAAAGGTCCATCTAGCCCAGCATCCTGTCACCGACAGTGGCCAATCCAGGTCAGGGGCACCTGGCACGCTCCCCAAACGTAAAAACACAAGGAGTCAATCACAGGAAACTGAAAACTATAGGGACAGTAGCCCTAATACACAGTACTATGTATATTTGGGATAAGGAACATAAAATTCTGGGATAAGCAGCATAAAATGTATTGAGTTTTCTGGGATCTTGCCAGGTACTTGTGACCTGGATTGGCCACTGTTGGAAACAGGATGCTGGGCTTGATGGACCTTTGGTCTGTCCCAGTATGGCAAAACTTATGTACTTGAGATTCTGAATGGAATCTTGCGACTCTTTGGGGTTCTAAATGGAATTTTGCTACACTTTGAAATTCTGCATGGAATCTTGTTATTCTTTAGAATTCTAGAATCTTGCTGCTCTTTGGGGTTCTACATGGAATGTTGCTACTGTTTGGGTTTCTACCAGGTATTTGTGACCTGGATTGGCCACTGTTGGAAACAGGATGCTGGGCTTGATGGACCTTTGGTCTGTCCCAGTATGGCAACAGTTACGTACTTATGTACACAGGCAATACAATTGAATAGAAGCAATACTCATACTAAATATACATAGCAATATACCCTGCCTCCTAATGGATTAAGGAACCCAGGCTGGAGTTCAGGCAGATCATGGGTGAAGAAAAAAACTTACATGTCAAGTCACACGTGCTTTACTGTAGGCATGCACAGGGGTGGAGACCAGACAGATCATATTATAAAACACACACATATGTGCATAAATTTATCTGTGCTTCGAATGTAGGCTGCTAGATTTGTACTACTATTTCATAAAGCCTCACAGAACCTTCCTGCTCAATTAACCCTGTTATAAAATTACCCCACATGAACTGAAAATCCAGGGTTCGGGAAGGTGTACGTTCACCAGCCAGCAGTGAACATATAGAGGGGCATAATTGAATGGCGCCGGCCATCTATGAGGCCGGCGCTGTAAAGGGGCGGAGCCAACCGTATTATCGAAAAAGATAGCCGGCCATCTTTTCCTTCGATAATATGGTTGGCGCTGGCTAAATCTCAACATTTTGGTCAAATGTTGAAATAGCCAGATCTAGAGATAGCCGGCTTTGATTTTTGGCCATAATGGAAACCGGGCCCGACCATCTCAAACCCGGCAAAATGCAAGCCTTTTGGTCATGGGAAGAGCCAGCATTTGTACTGCACTGGCACCCCTGACATGCCAGGACACCAACCGGGCACCCTAGAGGGCAGTGCAGTGGACTTCAAAAATTGCTCCCGGGTGCATACCTCCTTTTCCTTCTGTGCTGAACCCCCAAATCCCCCCCAAAACCCATTCCCCGCAACTCTACACCACTACCATAGCCCTAAGGGTGAAGGGGGGCACCTACATGTGGGTACAGTGGGTTTTGGGGTTTTTTGGAGGGCTCAACATATACCACCACAAGTGTAACAGGTAGGGGGGATGGGCCTGGGTCCACCTGCCTGAAGTGCACTGCACCCACTAAAATTGCTCCAGAGACCTGCATACTGCTGTCATGGAGCTGGGTATGACATTTGAGGCTGGCATAGAGGCTGGCAAAAAAATGTTTTATTTTAATTTTTTTGGGGTGGAAGGGGGTTAGTGACCACTGGGGGAGTAAGGGGAGGTGATCCCTGATTCCCTCCGGTGGTCATCTGGTCAATTGAGGCACTTTTTTGAGACTTGGTCCTAAAAATAAATGGACCAAGTGCAGCCGGCGAAATGCTCGTCTGAGCCGGCCATCTTTTTTCCATTATCGGGGGAAGCCGGCCATCTCATAACCACACCCCCTCCTCGCCTTCTATACCCTGCCTTGAAGTTTGGCCGGCTCCGCGACGGAAAGCAGTTGGCGCTGGCCAAAATCGGCTTTCGATTGTACCAATTTGGCCGGGTTCAAGAGATCGCCGGCCATCTCCCGATTTGTGTCTGAAGATGGCCAGCGATCTCTTTCGAAAATAAGCTGGATAATGTCTTCTAAATATTGCTCTTGATGTTATTTGACTTTTGCCAATGGAATGATGCCGGTAAGACAAGTGACTTTAGAAAGAAAATATTTAAGCAACTTTCTCGTGTTTTCTCTTTTTAGAATCATGCTGCTATAACAACAATGAAAATTTCATCAAAGAAGGTAAAAAGCTTTTTACCATTCCCTAGTGTGTACTTAGATATATAAACCCTGCACCTCCTGTCTGAACAAGTTAGTTAATACATTTCTGCTTTATGATTCCAAGGTAAGTTTGCTTTTGTATTGCCAAACCTTATGCCTCTGCTTCCGCTGCTAAAACTATAGAAAATCATTTTACGTGCACAGTTTTGTGGAAGCAGGGAGAAGGATTCACATGTCCAAGTCTCACTGTATTTTTCAAGAGCCTCTTGTAAAATAAGACCAGGGCTGCACATAGAAATTCCACCAGCTGAAGCATCAGTTTCAGAAAGCTGCACATAGAAAAAAAAACCCAAACATACTCTCCCCTACCCCTCCACCCCGCTCCATTCATAGGCATGCAAGGAGCTTTCTAAAATCATTGCTCCCTCATCAAATGGCTGCAATCAGTAGCAGCTCTCCCCCATGGCATTTTCTTCCCCCCTCCCCACGGTAACCTCCAGCCTGGCCCACCCAGTGGTCAGACCAGGTCTCTTCTGACAACAAGCACCCCTCAATCCCAACTATAGCAACCCCCTGATACAAACTCTGCCCCTTGCTGGCTCACACTCAACACTCCTTATTGGTAGCCCCTCCAAGGAATCACTTCTCAAGAAGGACCTCCTAGTGTGCTTACCATGTGGATCCCTTCCTCCAAAACAACCTTCCCTCCCATGAGCCAAACCCCCTTAGGAAGGCTCCTCTGGACAGGTCCCCAACCCACCCCCAATGGCAACCCCCAGTATTACCACTAGAGAAAAGGGTCTACTGGTTAGAGAATTTGTACAACATCTGTGTAGATAGAAGTGCTACAGCCCATCGATTGTATAAATGTTACAAGTGGAGTAGGAAAGAGTTAAATAAGGTCAGTGTCCATATGGAGTCTTTGGGTATACCAGACAGAGGAAAGAATTTCTTTAGAGATTGTTTACAAGGTACAGGCCTGAAGATATGATGATAACCAGGCTAGAGCTGTCAAAGCTATTCCCAGTTCCTGAAGATGAACAATTATAAAGGAGTGAATCTACGAGACCATAGATTAATGCCAGCTCTGTGGTTACTAGGATCATTTCCATTTCCAGTGCTATATTTGCTAAACTTCCTTTCAAGGACAGACGCATCAAAGCAGTTTGCATAAAAACTAAAGAGGGAGAAAGGAAGAACAAGAAATGAGAGAGTGAGTGAATGAGAAACTGAGTAGAAAGAAAAGAAAACCACCTCTACTTCCTGACACTTTTTTTTTTTTGTTCCATTTGTACCCCGCGCTTTCCCACTCATGGCAGGCTCAATGCGGCTTACATGGGGCAATGGAGGGTTAAGTGACTTGCCCAGAGTCACTGAGTTATTTTTTCAACAAACCAAATCTAGTAATTTCCTAAACATCAGAAAACTATAACCTTCTAAAAGGTCATAAACCTTCTAAAAAAAACCCCAGGTCATCAGTTGCTCCTTAAACTTCCTCTTTGGGGATCTTGCCAGGTACTTGTGACTTGGATTGGTCACAGTTGGAAACAGGATATTGGGCTTGATGGACCTTCAGTATGTCCCAGTATGGCAACACTTATTTTCTTAATTTCAGAAGACATCTTTCACTACTCAGGTTGAGAGGCACAGTATTCCATAGCACAGAGGCAAGGAAGCCAAATGCTGCATGGAAAGTAGTTTCCAGCAAAATTTGAGCGGGAGTTGTGCCGACTATGAAGTGTGATTGAAATGAACATAAATTTCTGCTCAGAACATGAAATCAGACGACTTACCAGATAAGGCTTCTGAGAGTAAATAATACACAATGAGTTAATATTAGAATTTTAAATTTCAGTCAGGAGCTGTTTAGGAGCCAATGTAATTTAATCAGAAATGGTGTTATATGATCATATTTCCGTAAACCAAAGATCCATGTTGTAGCCCTATTTTCAAGCAACAGAAGTGTATCAGCAAAATATTGGGTAAACCTTGTGAAGTATAGAAGGAGTTCCAATAGTCAATTTCGGAGCATCAATAGAGAAAACATCACTCCCCGTTTACATTTAGCTGCCTATAGTTCTGTTGCACACACACTCCTATAAATGTTGTACCACCCAGGCTAAGAAGGATTATTTCTTTTTACTGATAACTCAGGACCCTACACCTGCTAGGCTCCATAAAATTGTGCATTGGCTTTAATAATATTGTACTGGAAACACTCTGTTCCTCAACTCTTACAACTAATGCTTTCCTGGACAACACCACAAATTTGCATGATTCTCTTGCTATTACTGTTCCCCTTCCTATGCTTGCTGATCTTCCTATTTCTACCCCCTCGTGATCCTTTATCCCTTACCTTCCCTCTGGTCTTGAGGTTAAGAAAACAGTATTATCTATGAAGTCCTCCACTTCTACTATGGATCCTATACCCACATCTATCCTTAAACAACTTCTTCCTCCTTCACTTTCTTACGTGTATGGATCAGCCTTAAAGAAGGCATTTTCACTTCTAAATGGAAGGAGGCAATTATTTGTCCATGACTCAAGGATCCTAAGGCAGATCTCACAATATCACTGAACTATTGCACCATTTCAGATTTACCATTTATATTTACAGAAAACTGTTGCTTTCCAACTATCCACCTACCTTGGTCAAGAAAATGGTTTCTCTGAGGACAAGTAGGACTTTGTATTCTCACCTATTGGTGACGTCATCTGAGAAAGCCTGCTGCTGACATTGACTTGCAAGTTTAAGAAATTTCTAGTAGCGTTCCACTGCGCACATACTGGTTTCACCTTCCCACCCGACATGCAAGCTCGGGTCCCTTAGTCTTCATTTTTCTGTGGAACTGAGAGGACGCGTCTCTGTCTTCTCTTTGCGGCATGTATTTTTCTAGTGTTAAAGTGCCTTCCCATGTGGCTCTTTTTGTTCTTAATTCTATATTTTTGTAAGGTATTTTTCCTTTTTAATTCCTTCATCCCTATTTTTTCCTTTTATTTTTATAGGTTTTTTTTTGCATTTTAAGCTTCCTTTAGTTTTTGCAACCAGCTAGACCTGTTTTAGGCCGGAGCACCAACCTCAGTTTGGACACTGCCCCTTTTTCTGTTCAAAATTGAGGAGTTTAATTTGGTCGTAATTCTTTTTTCACAGTCTCAGAAGACCTCCCAGTGGCTTCAAGAGGTGTGCCAATGAAATCGGATGATTTCAGTAACAGACCCACACTCACGATGGGTTCCTTAGGCCTAACTATGATCCTAACTCTTGCTCTCTCTTTTTTAAAATGCAGCTCAGGACACAGATGGTAAGGCAGATCCAACAGGAGAAACATTTTAGTTTCTCGAAGACCGGTGCATTGACATTGACACCAGAACCATCAACCTTAATGGCTGCAAAGGCTTCTACATCTACTGGGAGTGTATCGGCATCGAGAAGGTCTCCACCTGTCTCAACATCGGGCAATGAGAGTTGACCCTAGGACTGTTCAGCATCGAACCCGACACTGAGGGCACATATGGATTTCACATCACCCTCATCAGCACCGAAGGACCATGATGCTGAGCATCATGGGAAGCCCAAGAAGCACAAGCATTGGTCCTCTTCAATACACAGTGCTGAGAACACCAGGGCATCGGCATTGCAGATACCTGAGAAGCGCTGCCACCGAGAGGAGCACTCCCCCTCTTTGGAAGAGGTACCGGTGCACAAGCCTCAGAACAGCCAGTCCCCACTACCAGTTTGACTCCAATGCCTTCTCAGGTTGCCTCTCTCCTAGGTTCCCTGACTTTGCAAATGCCTTCCTTCGATGAGAGGTTCCAAAACAAGTTTAGGGAGGAGCTGATGCATATGCTGCAGCAGCCGACCATCCAGGCATCGAAGGTACTTGCGCCTGCTCTGGATCAGCCCCAGCTTCTCTCTGAGGCTCTTTCTATGTCTGTGCAGGCATCTTCAGCACTGGCACCTCGAAGGGTGCCGATGTCAACATCAATGCATACAGTACCACTCTCAACCTCGAGGGAGGAAGCTTCCTTGAAGATAGGACTGTATCTCAGCACCCTTCAGGGTAAGGGTATGGTTCCTCTGAGCCAAGGCAGACACAGACTCTCCCAACCCACTCTGAGTATGAGGAAGAGTCTGATTGGTACCACTCCTTGAACTCAGAAGAAGACCCACATTACTTCTCGGAGGAGGAATCCTATGATATTCCCTCTGATCCCTCCCCACCTCGATAGATGAAAATCTCCACTTGAGGATCTCTCTTTCACTGGATTTATCAATGAGATAGCTTTGGCCATCCCATTTAAGTTGGAAATGGAGGAAGAGCCCAGGGCAGAGATGTTGACTGTCCTGAACTATGAGTTTCCTCCTAAGGAAGGGATCACGATAACATTGTACCCTATCTGTACTGAAGAAGAACTGGGACTCTCTCCTCTCAATGCAGGTGGTACCAAAGAAGGTGGCTATGCAATATCATATCCAAAAGGCACCTGGAATTAAGAAGGCCCAATTGCCACACATAAGTACATAAGTATTGCCATACTGGGACAGACCAAAGATCCATCAAGCCCAGTATCCTGTTCCAACAGTGGCCAATCCAGGTCACAAATACCTGGCAGATCCCAAAAAAGTTCAATACATTTTATGCTAATTATCACAGAAATAAGCAGTGGATTTTCCCCAAGGCATTTTAATAATGATCTATAGACTTTTCCTTAGGAAGCCATCCAAACCATTTTTAAACCCTGCTAACTTTTTTTTTTTTTCCACATTCTCTGGCAACGAATTCCAGAGTTTAATTACACATTAAGTGAAGAAATATTTTCTCAGATTTGTTTTAAATTTACTACTTTGTAGCTTCTTTGCATGGCCCTAGTCCTAGTATTTTTGGAACGAGTAAACAAGCAATTCACATCTACCCATTCTACTCCACTCATTATTTTATAGACCTGGATCATATCTCCCCTCATCCGTCTTTTCTCTAAGCAGAAGAGCCGTAGCCACTTTAGCCTTTACATAAGTATTGACACACTGGGACAGACCAAAGGTCCATCAAGCCCAGTATCCTGTTTCGAACAGTGGCCAATCCAGGTCACAAATACTTGGCAAGATCCCAGAAATGCTCATTACATCTTATGATGCTTATCCCAGAAATAAGAAGTGGATTTCTCCAAGTCAGTTTAGTGGGGTTTAAAGAGGGTCTGGATGGCTTCCTAAAGGAAAAGTCCATAGACCATTATTAAATTAACTGCCTTTACCACATTCTCTGGCAACGAATTCCAGAGTTTAATTACACATTGAGTGAAGAAAGCTTTTCTCCGATTCGTATTAAATTTACTACTTTGTAGCTTCATTGTATGCCCCCTAGTCCTAGTATTTTTGGAAAGAGTAAACAAGCAATTCACGTCTACCTGTTCCACTCCACTCCTTATTTTATAGAACTCTATCATATCTCCCCTCAGAGGTCTTTTCTCCGAGCTGAAGAGCCCTAGCCACTTTAGCCTTTCCTCATAGTGAAGTCAACCTTTATCATTTTCATTGCCTTTCTCTGTACCTTTTCTAATCCCACAATATCATTTTTGAGATGCTGCGTCCAGAATTGAACACAATATTTGAGGTGCAATCGCACCATGGAGCGATAAAAAGGCATTATAACTTCCTCATTTTTGATTTCCATTTCTTTCCTAATAATACCTAATATTTTATTTGCTTTCTTAGCCACTGCCACACACTGAGTAGAGGGTTTCAATGTATCATCAACAATGACACATAGATCCCTTTCCTGGTCAGTGACTCATAATGTGGAACCTTGCATCACGTAACTATAGTTCGGGTTCCTCTTTCCCACATGCATCACTTTGCACTTGCTCACATTAAACGTCATCTGCCATTTAGATGCCCAGTCTCGTAAGGTCCTCTTGTAATTTTTCACAATCCTTCTGCGATTTATCGACTTTGAATAACTTTGTGTCATCAGCAAATTTAATTACCTCACTAGTTACTCCCATCTCTAGATCATTTATAAATATGTTAAAAAGCAGCGGTCTCAGCACAGACCCCTGGGGAACCCCACTAACTACCCTTCTCCATTGAGAATACTGACCATTTAACCATATTCTGTTTTCTATCTTTTAACATTTTTAATCCACAATAGGACACTACCTCCTATCCCATGACTCTCCAATTTCCTCTGGAGTCTTTCTTGAGGTACTCTGCAAATGTACGTGCATTAACCGTGTACGTTCCTACAATATCCCTATAGCACGAGTGCTAATTGTAGGTGCGTCAATAATGCTAACATGCTTTAGTAAACAGGTCCCTAGGTCTAGAATTTTTCCTCCTCTTGTTGGCTCCTATACAAGCTGCTTCATATAGCAGTCCTTGATTTTGTCAAGGAAGTCTACCTCCATAGCATACCCTGATGTTACATTTATTCAGTCAATATCGGAGTAATTGAAATCACCATTACTGTGTTCACCAGTTTGTGAGCCTCCTTAATTTCTGATAACATTTCTACATCTGTCTGTTCATCTTGGCCAGGTGGATGGTAGTACACTCCTATCACTATCCTTTTCCCTTTAACACATGGAATTTCAATCCATAGGGATTCCAAGATGTGTTTTGTTTCTTGCAGAATTTTCAATCTATTTGATTCAAGGCCCTCGTTAACATACAATGCTACCCCTCCATCAATTTGATCCACCCTATCAGTGTGCAGCGGTGGTGAAGAAAGCAAATAGAATGTTAGGTATTAGGAAAGGAATGGAAAACATAAATGAGGATGCCATAATGCCCTATCAATACTGGGGTAATTGCAATCACCTATTCTTATTGTGTTACCAAATTTGTTAGCCTTCGTAGTTTCTGTTCATATTTCACTGTCTTTCTCTTCATTCTGTCTTGACCCCCCACCGCTAATCTCTGACAGTTACTATCAATTAACCTGGATTTGAAATCATCACAGAAGGGCAGTAGCTACTTTAACAGGAAAGCAATGATCTAATGGTTGTAAATCAGGAAAAATTATATTTTAATGGAAACATATTTCCCAGCAGTTTACTTTTTGGATGAATTGGAAAGAGTGTGAAATAGTAGTAAAATTTTCCAGTCTCTGCTTTCATTAAAGAAAGATTTCTATTTAACCAGCAAATATAAAAATACATACAATTTGAGTTCATTTAGAATAACACATTCTAGCTTGAATTCTTTTTAAACTTATTTCCATTTTATCCACAGCAACTGCTGTATGTCAGCTCTGAGGAGGGTGTTACCCAGTTATCTTTGCATCGCTGCCATGTCTATGGTGCAGCTTGTGCCGACTGCTGTCTGGCCAGAGACCCTTACTGTGCCTGGGATGGCAAAGCCTGCTCCAGATTTTATCCAACTGGCAAAAGGTGAGAGCATCCCTAGGTAAAATCTTGGATAGTCATGCAGTGAAAAATTTCATTTATACAGATGACATCGCCTTACTTATTCTTTGGATGCAGTGATGTTGAAGATTGATGCTAAAGTCACATTTTATATCAAGCTAGTTGAGGACTGGGTTACTATACAGAAATTAAAGCTAAACTTGGATAACCCAAAATTGCTTCCAATCCGCAGCAGGGTGCTTTATGTCAGATGATAAATAGAGATAAGGTTTGCTTTCCAGCTGAATCAGAGTTAAAAATATTAGGAGCAGTGCTGGATTCTAAACTCTCTCTTTTAAGAAGCACATGGCTCAGTTAACCAGGAAAGTCTCTCTTACTTTGAAAAGACTAAGAAAATGATTAGCCACTGTTCAAGCCCTAATTTTGAGTCAGTTAGATTATTGCAATGTGCTTTATGTGGGCTGTACACAAATAATTTTGAAGAGGTTACAAGCTCTACAAAATGTAGCAATTCATTTGGTTTACTCTGCAAAAAAACTGTGATCGTTACTCTTCTGTTGGCTAGAGCAGTGGCATTTCTAGGTCGGTAGCCACCCAGGGTGGATTGCCGCTGCACACACACACCCCCAGCGCATCACTTCCAGATGACTCCACCCCCTGGCACATCACGTCCTGGGGGTGCAGGGAGTAGCCGCACAGCTGTCGGCTCCACCAGTTCCCTGCCCTGGAACAGGAAGTAACGTCAGAGGGAGCAGGGAACCGGTGGCACCGACAGCCGCACAGCTGCTCCCTGCAACCCCTTGCAGCGTGCACCCAGGGCAGACCACCCCCCACTACTCCACCCTTGGTATGCCACTGGGCTAGAGCCCATTGGCTCCCTATCCAAGATAGGGTGTATTATAAGGCTTGAACAATTATTTTTAAAATATTATATGGTCTTGCCCCAGAATACATGTCACTGTTTATTCTCCCCTGTCAAGAAAATACTATGCAGTTATGGAATACGTTGCTTTTACTTCTCCCATCTTCTACATCTGTTAGATATAAAAGAATATTTCACTCTTCATTTTCTTTTACAGCAGTCAAATTTTGGAATAATTTTCCAGTAATTCTGATCCCTTGACAATCTTTCACGATTTAGAAAATTACTAAAAATATGGCTATTCGAGAAATATTTGTATTGAGTTTTTGAATGTATGATGTGTCCTACAGCTGTTTTAATGCCTGGCTTCTTACTATCTGCAAACCACATAGAACTGGTAAGGTTGTTGTGGTATTAAAGTATTTTTTGGTTCTTAAGTCTTTCCTGGTTCAAACCCTGTACCATTCTGACTGCTTTCTTCTGAACCACTTCTAACGTCTTTATATCCTTAGATTATGGCCTCCAGCACTGAACAAAGTTCTCCAAGTGAGGCCTCACCAAAGACCTGAACAGGGGCTTTATGACATCCTCCTTTGTGCTGCTTATACTTCTCTTTGTCCAGTCCAAGATTTTTCTGCCTTTGTCCATAGCCTTTGTATATTGATTTGCCACCTGGAAATCAGCAAGTTCTCTCTCCTGGTCTGTACTCATCAGCGTCTTCCACCTTAGTGCATGTAACTCATTGGGGTTTCTGCACCCCAAATGCTTCTTTGTATGTGCATTAAAGCTTAACTTCCAAGATTTTGACCAGTTTAGATCACTTCTCATTTTGTCTTCTCATAGATCTTAGTATAATCAGCAAAAACGCAACGTATTCCTCACAGGGGCTGTGCCAGAACTGAACCCTAAGTCAGATGTGTTTGAGACAATGTGAATTTGCTAAAACCAAGCTACCTCTGATCTTACACCTATCCTTTCCTTCAATAGTTCTTCCTTACTTTGCCTACCACTGAGGTGCCTGTAAAGCTTGTCACCTTGTAGTTTTCGAGCTCCTTTTTCTAACAAACTTTATAAGAAGGATTACATTTGCTCTGTTCCAGACTTGTGAAACAGCTCGTATCACCAAAGATCTATTAAACATAGTCTTTAGTAGACCCCCTGTCTCTTATTATGCTGAGATATATATCAACTGGTCCCATGGTTTATGCACTTTCAAATTTTCAAATTCCTTATATTCTCTCCCCCGTGATTGATGTTGGATCTACTCCATTTCCACATGTGCTGTTGCTTTGACATCTGCAGTTCCTCTCCAGGGCCCCCACACATGGTCCTCTGCACTTTTCAGTCTTACAATTCCACCTCTCATCTTCCTCCTTTCTGCTACATACTTTGCTTTATATATTTAGCCACGTTTTCTTCCACTCACACGTTTGCTATCCTGATTTCTTTCCTGGCCTCTTTGAGCTTTGCCAGGTATACATCTGTGGTTTTTTTTTAGATCCTTTGTGTATTTTGTATACTGAACTTTTATTTTTCCAGCCATGTCCTTAGATAAAAGCTAAACAAAAAAGAAAAGGTACATTTTCCATTTTCCTTACACAAAGAAGTGCTGCCATTTTGATACTTCCCTTTACTTTAACTCACTATCAGGCTCATTTTCGAAAGAGATGGATGTCCATCTTTTGACATAAATCGGAACATGGATGTCCATCTCCCAGAGACGTCCAAATTGGTATAATCAAAACCCGATTTTAGACGTTTCCAACTGCAGTCTGTCACAAGGATGTCCAAATTTCAAGGGGGCATGTTGAAGGTGTGGTGAAGGTGGGACTTGGGCATGCCTAAGACTTGGACGTCTTTGAGCCATAATCAAAAAAAGCAAGGATGTCCTAAAGTAAAATTTGGATGTTTTCACCCAGTTGTGGTTTTTTGTTTTTTTTTTACGAATGAGGCAAAAAAGGTGTCCGAAATAACCAGATGACCACCAGAGAGAATCATGGATGACCTTCCGTTACTCCCCCAGTGGTCAACTAACCTCCCACCCTCAAAAAACATCTTTAAAAATATTTTGTTCCAGCTTCAGATGTCATACTCAGGTCCATGACAGCACATGCAGGTTCCTGGAGCAGTTTTAGTGGGTACTGTAGTGCACTTCAGACAGGCAGACCCAGGCCCATACCCCCCCCCCTACCTTTTACATTTGTGGAAGAAACAGTGAGCCCTCCAAAACCCACTGGAAACCCACTGTACCCACATAAAGGTGCCCCCTTCACCCATAATGGCTATGGTAGTGGTGTACAGTTGTGGGTAGTGGGTTTTGGGGAGGGTTCAGCACATAAGGTAAGGGAGCTATGCACCTGGGAGCATTTTATGAAGTCCACTGCAGTGCCCCCTATGGTGCCCGGTTGGTGTCCTGGCATGTCAGGGGGACCAGTGCACCTCCAAATGGCTTGCATTTGGAGCCATTTGGACGTTTTTGACATGGACATCTTTGGTTTCGATAATCCCCGAAAGTCAAAGACGTCCATGTCTAAGGATGTCCAAATTCAAGGATGTCCTTGGTATTTTTGAAACGAAAGATGAATGTCCATCTTTTTTCAAAAATACAGTTTTCCCCTCCCCCGGATTTGGACATTTTACAAAGACGTCCAAATCTAAACATAGACGTTTCTTTCGAAAATGCCCCTCTATGCATCCAATTGCCCTCTCTCTCCCAGCCTGCTAGCTTTTTCTTAAGGTACATACTAGAGAGTTGAACAGGGACAGAAATCCAACCCATCCCCGTGGGAATCTAACCTGTCCCTGTCCATCCCCATGGGGAATCTAGCCCGTCCCTGCCGCACGTAATCTCCTCCATCCCAGATCCCAGCCCACCAAGCCCTTGCTGTGCCGCAGTCACCTTGACCCCTCCCAAAGAAAACCAGATTCTATAAGCAGTAAAAATACTAGTAAAAGTAACATAAATCATTTTCTTCTGCTAAGACAGCAGATGTACAGATCAGCACAGGACCCAAAACAGTACAAATTCCACAACAGGTAGTCAGAAACAACACAATTTATATCTAATTGTTCAACCACCCTTAGGCAGTGGCGTTCCTAGGGGGGCGGACACCCGGGGCGGCGCCCCGCCCCCCCGGGTGCAGGACCCCCCCCCCCGGGGTGCATGCCGCTGGGGGGGGGTGCCGCAGCACGCACCTGCTCAGAGTTCCCTGACTTTGCGCGTTCGCTGCAGCTCCCTCTGACCCGGAACAGGAAGTAACCTGTTCCAGGGCAGAGGGAGCTGCAGCGAACACGCGAAGTCAGCGAACTCAGAGCAGGCGCGCGCCACGGCACCCCCCAGTGGCGTGCACCCAGAGCAGACCGGCCCCACCGCCCCCCCCCCCCCCCTTGGTACGCCACTGCCCTTAGGATTTACCTTTGGGATTAAAAAGCAAAACCATGTGCCTGCAAGGACTAGATAAATTAATTAAACAAAGTTTAAAAGCAAATGCCCTTAATATGTAATACTTGGTAGCAATAATCACATAGCAAGCAGCCTGAGGCAACAGATTTATTTTCTACTGAACATAATTAACTTTATATGAACTTGGCGGCTGAACTGGACAATCTTGGCACATTTGGACTGATGCTGGACAAAACTGTTGCATTAAGGAAGCCCTTCTCTAATTATTCAATACCTCCACCCCCCACCCCCCAAGCTATCACCCTAGGCAACCCCTAATCTTGCATAAGGGTTAACCAAGCCCTGCTAGAGTATCTAATATTATCTAGTTTTAGTGTTTTTCGGTTATGATACACTGACAGTTTCGGCTTTTTCCTCCTAAACTCTTAAGGCGAAGTCGCAGACAAGATATACGACATGGAAATCCTATGACTCAATGCCGAGGATTTAACCTGAAAGGTAAGCCACAAAAACAATTAGTTTTCTTCCTGTGCATTATTTCTATGTTGTGTTTTGATATAGTTTATTATGCATAATTACAATTAAATACCTCAGTGGATTATAATAAACTAATTTAGTTAAATAAGATAAAATAAAGCATTAAAAAAGTACAAAGGGATAAACAAGTTTCCACTAACTGACCCTTACAAATAGTTAGATAGGGTAAAGGTTAGACTCATTCATTCATTTGCAGATTCTGGATATACCGCAGAGGGCCATGAAACGGCTTCTACACACTTTACAGACTAAGCATAAAGATAAGTGAGACTACATCTCAAATATTGTGTGCAATTCTGGTCATTACATCTCAAAAAAGATATAGTGGAATTAGAAAAGGTACAAAGAAGGGCAATGATAAAGGGAATGGGACAACTTCCCTATGAGGACAGGCTAAAGTGGATAGTGCTCTTCAGCTTAGAGAAGAGACGACTGAAAGGAGATATGATAGAGGTCTATAAAATATTGATTTGACTGGAATGGGTAGACATGAATCACTTGTTTACTCTCAAAAAATACTAGGACTAGGGGCATGCAAAGAAGCTACTAAGAGTAAATTTAAAACAAATTGGAGAAAACTGTAGAATTCATTGCCAGAGAATGTGGTCAAAGCAGTTAGCTTAACAGGGTTTGAAAGAGGTTTGGATAATTTCCTAAAGGAAAAATCCATAAGCCATTATTAAGATGGACTTGAGAAAATCCATTGCTTACTTCTAGGATAAGCAGCATAAAATCTGTTTTACTGTTTTAGGATTTTGCCAGATATTTGTGACCTGGACTGGCCAATGTTGGAAATAGGTTACTGGGCTTGATGGACCTTCAGTCTATCCCAGTATGGCATCACTTATGTTCTAAGTGAGATAAACATAATAATCCAGAAAACTGATTACAAATAAAGAAAAGAAAATATAGAATCAAGGGGTTACAAAAGGAAATGGTAAGACATTCATCAATCACAAAGCAAAATAAGAAGTAGTGCTTCTATAACCTAAAGATATATTTAGTGATTAAGATCCAAAAGGATCACACACAGGAGCAATCATTACTTTTCTACTTCTGATAAAGACTGAGCTGGTTCAAAAATATACCAAATTTATAATTAACAACACACTTAAAAAGATATTCCAAAACAAATAAAGCTCTTAACTGGTCACTGACTTTGACTCCTGGCTTTCTTTCTTTCTTGAACCTTCATCTTCTTCCCTTATTCTTGGGGATTTTAACTTCATACTGGTGATCTCTCAGTTTCTCACTTTAACATCCTCATTCACCCTTCAATTGTTCTCCACCACTACCTTGATCTTGTCTTCTCCAACTGCTTACTCTCCAATTTCTCCATCTCATTCTTCCCCTCTCTAACTATCATCTGATAACTTTCACACTTATCATCCCCCCCCCCAATCTCATCCAATCTCCACCAACACATTTAGGAACCTTCAGGCGATTGACCCTTGCACTTTCCCTGCCTCTGTTTCATCCCTCTTCCCAACTACTATGTTATCCAAGTCTGTCAATGAGGCTGTCTCTTCCTATTATACTATTCTGTCCTCTGCTGTGGATACTCTCGCTCCTCCCATTCCCCATTCTGTAAGGTGTGCCAAACTTCAGCCTTGGCTGACCTGTAGAATCTGCTACCTACATTCCAATGATCAATCTGCTGAACGCCTTTGGCTAAAATTCTGTGCCCATGCTGATTTCATATACTTCAAATTCTTGTTGACCTCCTTCCAGTCTGCTCTTTCACTTGCCAAACACTCAATCTCAACCTCTCTTTGCCACACTGAACTCTCTACTCAAAGTGCCTTCACCGCCAACTCCCCCTTCACTTTCTCCCCAGACTCTGGCTGAGTACTTCCATGGCAAGCTTCACAAGATTAACTTTGAGTTCTCAAGCATGTCACCTCCACCTCTCCTTCCCCCAGTCCATTTTGCCAACCTTCCTTCAACTCCTGCTACCTTTTCTTTTCTTTCTTTTCTGAAATCACTGAAGAGGACACTGCACATTTTCTTTCCTCCTCCAAACTGACTACCTGTTCCTCTGATCCTATTCCCACCCATCTACTTAGCACTAGCTCTCCTACTGTCATCCCTTCTATATCATATCCTGAATCTTTCACTTTCCACTGAAACTGTTCCTGATGCCGTAGTTACGTAAGTACATAAGTAATGCCATACTGGGAAAAGACCAAAGGTCCATTGAGCCCAGCATCTTGTCCCCGACAGTGGCCAATCCAGGTCAAGGGCACCTGGCAAGCTACCCAAACTTACAAACATTTTATACATGTTATTCCCAAAATTGTCGATTTTTCCCAAGTCCAATTAGTAGCAGTCTATGGACTTGTCCTTTAGGAAACCATCCAACCCCTTTTTAAACTCTGTCAAGCCACCACTCCTCAAAAAAACCTTCATTGGACCTTACCTGCCCTTCCAGCTACTGTCCCATCTCTCTCTTCTCTTTCTTATCCAAGCTACATGAATGTGCTGTTCACTGCCATTGTCTTAACTTTCTTTCATCTCAAGCTATTCTTGATCCACTTTGATCCAGTTTTCACCCTCTAAATTCAACTAAAACAGCCCTGGCTAAAGTCTCCAATGACATGTTCCTGGCCAGATCCAAAGGTCTCTATTCTATCCTTATCCTTCTCGATCTATCTACTATTTTGACACTGTTGATCACCACATACTCCTTGATATGCTGTCCACACTTGAATTTCAGGGTTCTGTTCTTTCTTGGTTTTCTCCTTTTCTCTCCCATCGCACTTTTAGTGTATAGTCTGATGGATCCTCCTCTACTTCTATCCCACTATCGATTGGTGTACCTCAGGGCTCGGTCTTGAGAATTCTTCTTTTCTCCATCTATACTTATTCTCTTGGTGCTCTGATCTCCTCCCATGGTTTTCTGTAACATCTTTATATTGATGACTCCCAGATCTACCTCTCCACACCAGAAACTTCAGCAGGAATCCAGGTTCAAGTCTCAGCCTGCCTGTCTGACATTGCTACCTGGATGTCTCACCACCATTTGAAACTAAACATGGCCAAGACTGAACTTCTTATCTTTCCCCCCTAAACCCATCTCTCCTCTTCTCTGATTTTCTATTTCTGTGGAAAACATTCTCATCCTCCCTGTCTCATCAGCTCATAACCTTGGGATCATCGTTGACCCCTCTCTCTCTTTCTCTGCACAAATCCAACAGATTGCTATAACCTGTCATTTTTCTCTACAATATCACCAAAATTCTTCCCTTTCCTTTCAGAGTAAACTACCAAAACCCTTATTCAGACTCTTATCACCTCATGCTTAGACTACTGCAACTTACTTCTCACAGGTCTCTCACTAAGCCATCTCTCTCCCCTTCAATCTGTTCAAAATTCTGCTGCACAACTTATATTCCACTAGTATCACTATGCTCAAATTAACCCTCTCCTCAAGTCATTTCATTGGCTCCTTATCTGTTTCTACATACAATTCAAACTCCTCTTATTGACTTACAAGTGCATTCGATCTCCAGCTCCTCAGTACCTCTCCACTCTTCTCTCCCTACACTCCTCCCTGGGAACTCTGTTTATTTTATTTATTTATTTATTTATTTATTTACGTCAATTTATATACCGTATCTTATTGCTACTGCAAGACAGAACGGTTTACAATTTATAAAAAGAAGCAATACAATAAGTACAAATTGGACAAACATTAGAACTCCAATCATTACAGGAAAGCACAGCAAACCCACAAACTAGCTACATAAGATGAGAACAATATAACTCATGATTAGTACACAGGAGAACACCGCAAATACAAAATTAAATACATAATATAATCTACACAGACAGATAATACAGTTTTGACTTAGTATATATTACAGATGCCCAATTTATAACCTTTCTTCCATTATTCTAAATTCTGATCTACATACTCGATAAAGTAGAAGGTTTTCAAAAGTTTCCGAAAATGAAAGTAAGATTTCTCAAGTCTGATCTCTTTTGGAAGGCCATTCCAAAGAGAGGGAGACAAATAGAAAAAAGCCGAATTCCGTGTAGATTCCCATCTAGCCCTAGTGAGAGGAGGAATCACTAACCTGTTGTCTGTCAGGGATCTAAGGGTTCGTGTGGCAGTGTAAGGAATAGTTAGATTTGACAGATAGTCAGGATTTAGTGTATAAAAAGCCTTATTGAGTAAGTCTCTCTTATCTGTACCCTTCTCCTCCACTGTGAACTCCAGACTCCATTCCTTTCACCTTGCTGCACCATACGCCTGGAATAGACTTCCTGAGCCAGTACGCCAAACTCTATCTATGGCCATATTCAAATCTAGGCTAAAAGCCCACCTTTTGGAGGATGCTTTTAATTCCTAACTCCTATTCACTGTTTGTCTGTCTTGATTAAATTGTAAGCTCTGTCGAGCAAGGACTGTCTCATACCTGTTTAGTAGTGTACAGCACTGCGTACGTCTAGTAATGCTATAAAAATGATACGTAGTAGTAGTAGTAGCGGTGTGCTCTGGATCTTAACAAAAATAATCTGGCTCCTTCTGCTTTGTGTCTCTTTAGTAACATCAGGAACAATTCTATAACACAGTATCCCAAAAAGGATACCTGACAATGTTTAAAAAGCATAAGTAAGAGCCACTCAGTCTATGCTGAGCGCCACAGATACTAACAGAGGAGACATTCTTCAACCAGACTTCTTTGAGATTTCTTTTTAGCTAAAGGCAAATAGTAGGCCTTAGATAACGGGGTCATAGATTCTTCTGGTATTATTCATTAATATATTATTTTCAAACAAATATAATATACTTTGATATAGGAAAAATAATGAAGAAAAAAATAAACAACATAACTCCATGAAGAAATAGCTACACTCTCCAGCAAAGTAGTCTAGCGTTTCTTTAAACACTGACTGCTGCAGACTGAATTAAACATGGATATTCAGTGCTGAGCTAATCCGGGACTTTTGCAGCCACCAGAAGTTATCTGAGTCTAGTGGACCCTCAGTTCCAGTACCCAGAAAACTACTGAGCAAGTTAGGACTACTGTTTCTGCTCTCTTACTTATTCAGTGCTGGAACCAGATAACAGCTGGACATCAGAGCCACCTGGATAACTTCTAGGTCCCCAGAAATCCCGGCAGTAGCTGGAGACTGACGCAGTGCTCACAGCAGACTTTCAACAGCACCCTCCAGTTTACTGTCACTGAACATCTGCTCCAGACCGTCACAGCACCATTAACCACACAGAAGACTCTTCTGTCTGCTTAACTAGAGCTTAATATCGACCCCTGAGTAATCGGCGTGGAGCTGGGGATGGCGCTTGCTTGTTTCACTCGGGCCCCACAACCAAAAGACATTCCAAAATTTCACTCATTGTTTCACGTGTGATGAACAAAAGTCATTGTTGTATTTGGTTTTAGTTGGTTGTTCTATGTTTTATTTTTCTATGTAATTGATGTTAACTACATTGATCAGACTGGTTCTGTAACACCATATTATGCATGTTAAATAAATAAATGATTTGTGTGAATTAACTCACACGGCAGAGGATGCAGAAACAATCTAAATTATGGCTGCACTTTAAGTAAAAATAAAGGAGACATTTTAGTAACGTACTGATTGCATTATTTTGCTTCCCAGAATATAGAAATACAGCAGAGATAATACAATATGGAGTGAAAAATAATACAACATTCCTGGCATGCACTGTGAAATCTCCACAGGCATCTGTCAAGTGGCTGATACAAAAGGAGAATGATCGCAGGAAAGAGGTCAGTGGCACAGCTCGGCATCTCCAAGTAACTAGTGGGAGTAAATTTTCAAAAACTGGAGATCCCTTCTTAACTAGTTACAGTAATAAACTTAAGCAACCTAAGTCAGCTATTATTGGCTGAGAGATGTACATGTAGAGTACACATTTTCCTTTCTATTGAAAATGAACCCAACAAGCATCATCTCACGTCACAAGGATACAGTCTATGTCCATTTCTCTGTTACAATAGGTAGGGTCACAGAATACTAATTCATAGTGCTTTTTAATCTAATGCAGATAACTGTGACCTGCTGAATGAAAAGGTACCAAAAGTGGGGTATAAGACTTATTTATACCACAAGATAGAGGGATATCAACTGCAAAATCCTGTCAAATTTAGCCTCAGGTATGGACTAATTATGTCTTTTAAAAATGAAAAACATATATCAATAAAAAGAAATAATTAACTCCAAAAATCACATTCCTCACTTTAAACACTTGCAGTTTTAGGCTGGAGACAAAGATGGGAGCAATCTCAGTTGCTGGTCCATCCTTGTGGAATGCCCTGCCGGTACATTTGAGATTTTATAAAAATATTCAGTAATTTAAACGTCTTTTGAAGACACATTATTTTGTAAAAGCCTTTCTGGAAGAATGAAGTAGATTGTTGCTGATTGACTGTAGCTGTCTTTAACCCTTTAGTGTCCAATGTTCCCGTAATAAGCCATATGGGAACAGATTGATGGGAAGGGTAGTTAGTGGGGTTCCCCAGGGGTCTGTGCTGGGACCACTTTTTAACATATTTATAAATGACCTAGAGATGGGAGTAACTAGTGAGGTAATTAAATTTGCTGATGACACAAAGATATTCAGTCATTAAATCGCGGGAGGATTGTGAAAAATTACAAGAGGATCTTCCGAGACTAGGAGACTGGGCGTCTAAATGGCAGATGACGTTTAATGTGAGCAAGTGCAAAGTGATGCATGTGGGAAAGAGGAACCCCAATTATAGCTATGTCATGCAAGGTTCCACGTTAGGAGTCACGGACCAAGAAAGAGATCTAGGTGTCGTCATTGATGATACGTTGAAACCTTCTGCTCAGTGTGCTGCTGCAGCTGAGAAAGCAAATAGAATGTTAGATATTATTAGGAAAGGAATGGAAAACAAAAATGAGGATGTTATAATGCCTTTGTATCACTCCATGGTGCAACCGCACCTCGAATATTGTGTTCAATTCTGGTCGCCGCATCTCAAAAAAGATATAGAGGGGCATAATCGAATGCGGAAGCCAATCTCCATGGGCGACTATCTCCGAGGACAGGTCCGCGAAGGAGCGGGACAGACCGTATTTTTGAAAAACATGGCCATCCATCCTTTGTTTCGATAATACGGTTGGTGCCGGGCAAATGCATCAGATTTGGGCAGATTTGAGATGGGCAGTATCGGTTTTCAGCTATAATGGAAACCGAAGCCGCCCAGCTGAAAAACAAACAACTCCAAGGCATTTGGTCGTGGGAGGGGCCAGGATTTGTAGTGCACTGGTCCCCCTCACATACCAGGACACCCACCGGGCACCCTAGGGGGCACTTGTAAAAAGTAAAAAAAAAATGTAAAATACCTCCCAAGTCCATAGCTCCCTTACCTTGGGTGCTGAGCCCCCCAAATCCCCCCCCAAAACCCACTCCCCACAACTCTACACCATTACCATAGCACTTATGGGTGAAGGGGGGCACCTAGATGTGGGTACAGTGGGTTTTGGGGGCAGTTTGGAGGGCTCCCATTTACCAGCACAAGTGTAACAGGTAGGGGGGATGGGCTTGGGTCCACCTGCCTGAAGTCCACTACACCCACTAACAACTGCTCCAGGGACCTGCATACTGCTGTGATGAAGCTGGGTATGACATTTGAGGCTGGCATACAGGCTGGCAAAAAAAAGTTTTTAAAGTTCTTTTTTTTTGGGTGGGAGGGGGTTAGTGACCACTGGGGGAGTCAGGGGAGGTCATCCCCGATTCCCTTCGGTGGTCATCTGGGCAGTTGGGCCACTTTTTGGGGACTAATACATGAAAAAAGGGTCCAAAAAAGCGCCCCAAATTGTCGCTACTACCGCCCCTCTTTTGTCCATTATGGGTTGAGGGCGCCCATCTCTCGGCCGATAAACACGCCCCAGTCTCGCCTTCACCATGCCTCCAACACGCCCCCGTCAAATTTTTTCATTCCCGCGACATGCTGCAGTTGAAGGCGCCCAAAATCGGCTTTCGATTATACCAATTTGGGCACCCATGAGAGAAGGGTGCCCATCTCCCAATTTGGGTTGAAATATGGGTGTCTTTCTCTTTCGAAAATAAGCCTGATAGTGGAATTAGAAAAGGTGCAGAGAAGGGCGACAAAAATGATAAAGGGGATGGGACGACTTCCCTATGAGGAAAGGCTAAAGCGGCTAGGGCTCTTCAGCTTGGAGAAAAGACGGCTGAGGGGAGTCTATAAAATAATGAGTGAAGTGGAACGGGTAGACGTGAAATGTCTGTTTATTCTTTCCAAAAATACTAGGATTAGGGGGCATGGGATGAAGCTACAAAGTAGTAAACTTAAAACAAATCAGAGAAAATTTTTCTTCACTCAATGCATAGTTAAACTCTGGAATTCATTGCCATGTAATGTGGTAAAGGCGGTTAGCTTAGCGGAGTTTAAAAAAGATTTGGACAGCTTCCTAAAGGAAAAGTCCATAGACCGTTATTAAATGGACTTGGGGAAAATCCACTATTTCTTGGATAGGCAGTATAGAATGTTTTGTACTTTTTTGGGATCTTGTCAGGTATTTGTGACCTGGATTGGCCACTGTTGGAAACAGGATGCTGGGTTCGATGGACCTTTGGTCTTTCCCAGTATGGCAATACTTATGTACTTATGTAAAATTGGACACTAAAGGGTTAATGATGGTGATATATTTATGTTTATCTGTTACCTGCTTTGGATAACAGCAGGATATAAATAAATAAAAACAAGTTGTGGAAAAAAAATTGCATCGTCCCTTTCTACTGATCCCATAGTACACAAACCTTTCAAAAATGAGAGTTTCCAAATTTACCCCTCCAAACTTTTATAGCCTTTATCTCTGTTATTTGTAATCCCATTTTGGTACCTTTACATTCAGTGGGTCACAATTTTCAAACTTCCTGCCAGGGTACAGTGTTCACAAATGCAAATTTTTTTCCAAATGCAAAGATCCTTTTGAAAACAGACCTGCTTATAAAGTTCAGAGCAGAAGCTGGATGTGATTGGTAGGGGAGGAGAGGAAGGGAACACAGCAGTAGCTGAATGTTTCTAGGAGGGAAGAGGAACAAGGCAGAAGCTGGATGGGTCTAGCAAGGGAGATGGGGAACAAAGCAGAAGAAAAATTGGACTTGAAAGAACTGGGACATGGTGGTTGAATGGGAGTGTGTGAGGGGGCAGAACAGGGAATTATAGATGGGAGAAACTGAGTGGGAATTTGGAGAGGATAGTGAGGTGAATGTGTGTGTTAGGGAATGGTGAGACTGATAAGAATTTTGAGGGGGTAGCTATGAATGGGGGGGGGGGTGTTAAATGGATTAGGACTATGAGTGAGCCTGTGAAATGGAGGTGAGAAAAAGGGGATGAAGAGGCTGAGATGTAGTGTGAATGACCTGGAGCACTGGAGTGAGGAGCACTGTTGCCTCTAAGCTCAACGGGAGTCTTCCAACTACATTCCTACCAGTAGGGGATGGTGCTTCAATATTATAATTCAAATACTAGAGACAGGCAAGTTCCCTGGAGTCCTTCAGTCTACCTGACCCTCACTATTGGAAATGTAATAGAGAAATAGCAGTTCTGCTCAGCTTATAGGGAACAGTGGAGAGGATGAGACATATTGAAAATGTACGGGGGGTATTGTGGAGGGGTATGAGAGAGGAAGGGGATGAGTCTTTGAAGGGGTTGAATGAGGGTTAAATTAGATTAAAAGATGGTGAAAGAAAGGCGGTAGGAGATAGAAGAGTCAAGGGAAGGAAGGAGAGACAGGGATAAAGTTGGGGCTGGTGAGGAGATTTGAGGCAGTGGAGGGTAGTTGAGGGCTGTGAGGGTGAGTGCAGAGGATGAAAATGGGGGTTCATGGAGTGGCTAAAGAGAGGAAATAGAAAATTAGGGAAGGAGAGATGCATAGTGGAAAATGGGTCCAGCAGAGTGGATGAGAGGGAGATAGGAAAAGCTGGTAGGGAGATGAGGGGTGAAAAGAATGAGAAGGATTTAAGGGTGGGGAAAAGGGAGAATGAGGGGTAAAATCAGAAAGGAGTGGATATAAAGGCAAAGAAGGGAAAAAGAAACAAAGATCAGTGCCAGATAGATGTAGAGATGGAAGGGAAGAAGACAAGAGGAGAGAGAAGAAATGGAAAAGGCCAACATGGAAAAGAATTTAGGAAAAGACTGATACATGGAAAGTGGAAGAGATACTGGGACCAGCCCAATTTGTAAAATGATATACTCAGACAACAAAGGTAGAAAATAATAACTTTATTTTTATCTAATACTTTTAAATGATTGAAATATTCCACTTTAGGAAATTTACATGTCACGGAATACTAGCACTAAGCAACCATTTTGGAATTGGGTCTGAGAATGAATACACCTAACTCCAAATCCCGGAAAAACAGAACATAAGAGTGGCCATACTGGATCAGTACCAATGGACCATCTAGCCCAGTATCATGTGTCTAACAGTGGCCAAACCAGGTCACAAGTACCTGGCAGAAGCCCAAATCTTAGCAACACTCCATACTACAAATCCAAGGCCAAGCAGTTTCTTCCCATGTCTGTTTCTATAGCATACTATAGACTTTTCCTCCAGGAATTTGTTCAAACCTTTTTTAAACCCAGATATGCTAACCACGGTTACTGCATCCTCCAGCAAAGAATTCCAGGGCTTAACTATTGAGTGAAAAAATATTTCCTCCTATTTGGTTTTAAAATGTTTCCAAGTAACTTTCTTGAGTGTCCCCTAGTCTTTTGTACTTTTGGGACAAATAAAAATTGATTCACCTACACTACTCAGGATTGTGTAGACCTCAGTCATATCTCCCTTCATCCATCTCTTTTCCAAGCTGAGGAGCCCTAACCTCTTTAGCCTTGCCTCATATGAGAGGAGTTCCATCCCCTTTCTCACTTTGAACACTCTTCCTTGAATTTTTTCTAATTCTGCTATATCTTTTTTGAGATACGGTGACCAGAACTGAATGCAATACTCAAGGTGAGGTCGCACCATGGAGTGATACAGAGGCATTATAGTATTATCGGTCTTATTCACCATCCATTTTGTAATAATTCCTAGCATCGTGTTTGCTTTTTTGGCCGCCACTGCACATTGAGTAGAAGATTTTAGCGTATTATCTGCAATGACACCTAGATCTTATTTTTTGGTTGGTGACCCGACCCCCCCCCCCCCCCCAAGGTGGACCCTAGCATCAGGTTACTATGATTCAGATTATTCTTTCCATTGTGCATCACTTTGCATTTGTCCACATTAAATTTCATCTGCCGTTTGGATGCCCAGTCTTCCAATGTCCTAAGGTCTTCCTGCATTATTTCACAGTCCACACGTGTTTTAACAACCTTGAATAGTTTTGTATCATCTGCAAATTTAATCACCTCACTCATCATTCCGATTTCCATATCATTTATAAATATGTTAAATAGCACCGGTCCCAGTACTGATCCCTATGGCACTCCACTGTTCACTCTCCTCCATTGAGAGAAGTGACCATTTAACCCTACCATCTGTTTTCTGTCAAATAACCAATTCCTAATCTAAACCTGAACATTGCCTCCTATCCCATGACTCTAATCTTTTCATGAGGAACTTTATCAAAAGCTTTCTGAAAATCTAGATACACTACATCAACCAGCTCACCTTTACCCACGTGTTTATTCACGCCTTCAAAGAAATGAAGCAAATTGATGAGCCAAGATTTCCCTTGGCTGAACCCATGCTGACTCTGTCCCATTAAACCATGTTTGTCTATGCGTTCTGTAATTTTATTCTTTATAATAGTTTCCAATATTTTGACCAGCACTAACGTCAGGCTTACCGGTCTGTAATTTCCTAGATCACCCCTAGAACCCTTTTTTAAAATTACGGTCACATTGGCCACCCTCCAATCTTAAGGTACTATGGATGATTTTAGTGATATGTTACATATTACTAACAGCAGATCAGCAATTTCATGCTTGAGTTCTTTGAGTACCCTTGGATGTATGATGGATAGCAGGAGGTCAGTACGGTTCTGGTTGCAAATACAAAGAGGTCCAGGGACTCTGAGACTTTCTCTTCCAACACAAGTTCAGCTGGGACATAGTTAGATTCTGAGGAAACCCATAGGTTTTTGGATGGTGAAGTTTTCCTTCAGCCCAGTTACTACTACTTATCATTTCTATAGCGCACCTAGATGTACACAGTGCTGTACACATCATATGCAGGTACCTTCTCTGTCCCTTGTGGGCTCACAATCTAAGGGGGGGGAGTTGTACCGAAGGTTAAGTGACTTGCCCAGAGTCACAAGGAGCTGCAGTGGAAATTGAGCCCAGTTCCCCAGGATCTCAGCCCACTGCATTAACCATTCGGCTACTCCTCCTGGACCACTGATAGATGGGAATGCCTAGGTCATCCTGCTGGAAAATATGCGTGTAGCCCAGTCAGAATAGCCTGGAGAAGGCATGCAGAAGGTTCACCATTCCCTCAGATGTATAAGTGCCTTCTGTCTCCTGTGCATTCCTGAACTGTATTCTTTATACCCCAGGATGTGGTAACAGCGGTTAGCATATCTGAGTTTTAAAAAAAGGTTTGGACAAGTTCCTGGAGGAAAAGTCCATAGTCTGCTGTTGAAATAGACATGGAGGAAGCAACTGTTTGCCCTGGGATTGGTAGCATGGAATGTTGCTACTGTTTGGGTTTCTGTCAGGTACTTGTCAGGCATTTTTGGAAGGGGCATTTTTTTTTCCCAGGGAGAATCCCTTTGAAAATTGCATCCTTAATGTTAGTAGTTTGTCTTCTGACTACTTAATCTAGGTCAGTGGTGAGTAAACTATTGCTTTCCTTTCTACATCCAAATGCTCAGAAATGGAAAACTGAACACGTGATCTTAGCAAATGTATCCAGCTCTGTATTCCATAAGATGCTTCTAGATGTTATCAGACTGAGCACAAGCTTATGATGTGCTCTGTGAAGCCCTTAGAGGAACTTCAAGTTCATTGTTCATAAAGATCTTTCTCCCCTGTTTTGACTGTGGGAAAATCTTTGTATAATCTACTTGCTGTTATTAAGTGTGGCCTAGGCTGTTTCTTATCATCTTCAGGCATAATTTCTTTGCATTCTTCCAGGTAAAGTTGAATGAGAGAATCATTGCTACCGACCAAGGACTTGTGATTCGTTCCATGCAAGAATCAGACCAAGGACTGTATCACTGCATTGCCTCAGAGAACAGCTTCAAGCAAACGTTAGCAAAGATCAGTTTGAAACTTCTGGAAACAGACTTCTTAAACTTTATGACTGACAAATCCCGCTGGTCTTGGGCCAGTTCTGTGAGAGGGCTGCAGTTCTACCCAAAAGATGCTATGGGAGATTTCAATCATGCAGAAATGCAAATGATTAATCAATATTGCAAAGAAAGTAGGCAGCGAACTCGAGAGGAATCAGTCCACCATAAAATGAAAGGGGATTATAGCAAGCTGAAGGCCCTCATCGAGAGCAGAAAAGGAAGAAACAGAAGAAATCGAGAACTAACAGCTTATATTTGAGTTTTGTGATACCTAAAAATAACATTTGTGAGCAAATCAAGAGCAAACACTGACAACAAATTTAGTAAATCAAAAGTAAGAACATGTTTATGAACTTAAATGTCAGAAAGCTGAATGAAAACTCGAGCAATCTCAGTGGGAGATGCTAAGAGACAATTGGTGCCATACTTATCTATGTTAGAAATAATGAAACCGTGGCTATGATAGTAAAAATGAGAGCTACAGTTTAATGCCACACTACTGACTGTTTTTGGGTGAATGGAATTTGCTTCTTGTTTCTTTTAATATTTTGTTCAAATCCAAGATTTTAAACTCTCAAAGTTTCTAATCTAGCTCAATCAATTCAGACTGGAAGAAGTAATTTTGGCATGTCAGCAAATATTTTCCATTAGATTGAACTGATGTTTCACTTGGCAATACTTTAATTAATGATTGTAATAGTCACATAGAAACCACTATTTAGCAGAGTAAAATCCGCTTAAAGTTATCCAAATCATTCATCTGATTAACTTTAAGCAGATTTGCAGCTGTCCTATTTCTTAAAGTTGGACCACTGAATATGCAGTCCCAGACTTAAAAAGACAAGTTATCCATCTAATATTATGGCAGTTTTCTAGCTGGCAATTTCCTTTACATGGAAGGCTGATCCCCTACCACTAGATGTCACACCAGCCATTTTCAACCAGACCCAGTAGGGGCAAGAGAAATTGGTGTTTGCTCCTGCCCAACTACCCCCTAGACCATGAGGAATGTGAAGGTAGGCCTGGGGCGGCCTAGTGGGGTATGGAAGGGGGCATCTCTGAGGGGAAGCAGCTGGGAGGGAGCCAGGCTTTTCTTAAGGGGTTCTCAGAGGGGGCCAGGCTTATGTTGGGGTGATGGGGCCAGGACGATGATCGGACTTGTTTGGATTTCCAAAGCAAGGCTTAGTAGAAGTCCGTCAGAGATTTGGCATGTGGACTGGGAACCATAGCGTCAATTTACCTGCAGATAAGTGCAAGTGGATTCTGAGTAGCATTGAAATTCTTGCTCTTTGGAGTCCCTTAAGAGACGCTGCTTCGATATTAGAGCATCCTACCTTGTATGAATTTTGATGAGATTTGTAGGAGTGAATATTTATAATTATTGATTATTTCACATATGCACACAGATTGGGAGATCCGATGATGGTGTGAATGTACACAGGGGCTTGCCTGCCTTTTTGAAAGCAATATTTATTGTTGTTACTTAGCGGTGGGTTTAGGCTGTCATTGTGATAACTACCTTCTCCCCTCTTATTTTGAGGGTGGTGGATGGGACACTGAGGACTCCCAAATACACATTAATAATTTAGGTTTGTTTACTGTTTTTAATCTTGTCAAAACTCACAGAGTTAATCTTTGTTGTTGTTTTAATTTTACAAGAAGAACAACTTATTAGCAACCAAAAACTGACACACTCAGAAGAGGGTTTGTGTTCAACTTGTCCAGGAAAGATCTGCTTGTAGCCATACCCAGAAGTGTGATCGGTATGACAGAACACCCTCTATGAATAGACTTCTGAGCTGTTGCTGACATGAGTATTTTAATGTACTCAATCCTTTTATCTGTGAGCTGATCAACACAGCGAGATAAAGCCGTAGTTCTGTCATTTACAATGAGAGAGGATCAACCATAGAAAATTATGAACATCTTAAAACAAATTAAGAAAAATTAAGAAAGAAAGAACATGTATATAGAGTCAGGTTAATATTTAGCAAGTGTGAGAGATGGGGGGGGGGGGGGTTTGAACAATAGTTATGGTTATTTTTCTGTGTGTGTGTACATTTGGCTGCTGAAAATTCCTACAGACTGTCTCAGCTTTAGAGGCAAGTTGGAGGTAGCGTGGAGACAACTACCAGTCTCAACATAAGCCAGCAACATGCAATCACCATTAATAGAGCTGTGTGGTTTAATGTAGGCCAGTTAAAGTACAGTAACATAGTAGATGAAAGTAGATAAAGACCTGTATGGTCCATCCAGTCTGCCCAACTTCTTCCCTACCCCACAATACCTCATGCACTGAAATTATAAGCTTTCCTTCTGTGCTTTCCAAATGTAGCCTGTTATGTCCGAGTGTTATCTTTATGCTCATTTTCCGTTTTCCCCTATTTTATATCTTCTTTTTCCAAACTACACAGACAATTTTGATTTGTGGTATATCAAATACATTTGATACCTGAGCTGTTGGTTGTATATTTGCTGCTATTAGTCAATGCTATCGATGTGTATTCACTGTCTATCACATGTTAGTTTTCACTGTCTAAAAAGGTGAGCCTGTTTGCATTTTCAAAGGGATTGTAACAGGAAAACAAGTGCTTTATCTGCAGAAATGGCACTTTTGGAAATTAGCACCCTCCCTCCCCCCCCCCCCCCCCCCCCCCAAGAGGCTGAAGATGGGGTCAAACTGCACAGGGGTCAAAGCAACTTTATTGTTAATTCTATGCATGCACTTCCCGGTTGGAAATTTATACCTTCAAACTCCACTCAAACATAAGGAACCAGAAGCCCCACTGGGGATATAAATGTATCTCCAGGAATATGCCTCTGTGTAGCTAAGAGGGAAACAGGTCTATGTCCCAGCCACATTCCATCCCATATATGTAAGTGGGAGACATGTCTATGTCCTGGCTATATTACACCTCATGTATGTACAGAGTGAGACATGTCTATGTCCCAGCCACGCGCCACCTCATGTATGTAAGAGGGAGACACGTCTATGTCCCGGCCACGTTCCACCTCATGTGTGTAAGTGGGAGACATGTCTATGTCCCGGCCACGCTCTGCCCAATGTATGTACAGAGGGAGACATGTCTATGTCCCGGCCAAGCTCCACCACATGTATGTAAGAAGGAGACACGTCTATGTCCCAGCCATGTTCCACCTCATATATGTAAGTGGGAGACATGTCTATGTCCCGGCCACGTTCCACCTCATGTATGTAAGTGGGAGACATGTCTATGTCCCGGCCACGTTCCACCTCATGTATGTAAGTGGTACCTTCTTCAATTAGACTACTACAAGTCTTATACATAAGTCAGAATATCTGTCCTTTTTATTAATAATAATACCACACATCACCACTAAGTCCCACACTTCTCACATCAAGTCCCATAAGATAGTCCGTTATACAGGAAATAAAGTCCAAAAAATATTCCCAACTTTATACAATTCCTGTTGGATACAACCTTCCTTCACCATTGATCTTCAACGTGTCCAAAATCCACGCTCTCTGTGTTTCTTAAATATAGTCCAGTCCACTTGATGCTTAATCCATTGCTCTTCACTGATCAGCAGTGTGGTTCGCCGCACACTGAGGGAACTCTTGCTGTTCCAGGCAATTTTGAAAGGCTATATAAGGGTCTCCTGATGAAGAGATTGAAACACGGCCAATGTTGAGACCGAATGAAAGTTAGAAGAATGTATGTGAAGACCATTTCTTGTTTGGTCAAGCCTTCAGTTATACAGTGGAAGTGGAGATCTGTTTGAGTATCAGTGCTCTTGTGAAGAGCAACAGATTAAGCATCAAGTGGACTGGACTATATTTAAGAAACACAGAGAGCGTGGATTTTGGACATGTTGAAGATCAATGGTGAAGGAAGGTTGTATCCAACAGGAATTGTATAAAGTTGGGAATATTTTTTGGACTTTATTTCCTGTATAACGGACTATCTTATGGGACTTGATGTAAGAAGTGTGAGACTTAGTGGTGATGTGTGGTATTATTATTAATAAAAAGGACAGATATTCTGACTTATGTATAAGACTTGTAGTAGTCTAATAAAAGAAGGTATAATATAAGTAAGACTTACTAACATTTATTGTAACCCTTGTATTGTGAAAGATGTATGTAAGTGGGAGACATGTTTGTGTCCTGGCCACACTCCACCTCATGTAGGTTAAGGGCATTTTGCAGAAAGGCACCCAGATGCCCTGCTAACACTTACATCGGTCTGTGGCACAAAAAACGTGTCACATGCTAGTACTGTAAACACATATGTGCCTGGCACATGCAGAAATATGTGCACTTGTGTCATAGAATTGCCTTTGATGTCTTTTTTATTCAATATTTTCCTGTTTTCAGGATTACCTAATGTCTATAACTTTATTAGTTTGTTTTTTTTTAGAGAAAATACCTGCTAGGCATAAACCTAAAGATAAACTGGCCGATGTTCAGCACTTGGGAGGCAGCTTTGCTAAGTCCCTTGATGGGCGCCAAGGCCACATAGTCCACGCCGGGCCATTTGCAGTGACCTACATTGAATATCCAGGGGGGGGGGGTTTCCAGCCGGTTTAAAATTAAGTGGCCAAATGAATGTTCAGCACTGGTTAGTTGATATTATAGTGGTCACAGATAGGATCCTACATGACCTCTAAACTTAGCCAGCGATGTGCTGAATAATCACAGCTTGCCAGTTCTATCGCATGATACAGCAGGCTAAGCAGTAATATTTAGTGGAGATAACCGGCTACCTCACACTGAGTATTAGTGCTTGGCCGCTAAGTGTATTTAAACCACTCAGGAGCTGTTCCTGGCTGGTTATAGCTCAGAATATCGGCCAGAAAGTTCTGATTCATGACTGATATGCAGCTGAAGCTCTGCTGTTTCTTTTAATACTTTGCTGGTTTCATTCTGTGGTCCTGAATGTGAGCTGGTACTAGGACAGTGCACAGAATTGCTTAGAAAGCATCTAGCAAGATGAAACTGTTATCACAGTGAATATGTATGAACGATATTAAAAAGACCAACATATGTTTAATGGTACTAAGTTATTTAAATGGAAACAAATTATTTGCTTGAAAAATAAACTGTTCAAAGGTTCAGTATTTGTTTGATTTCCTTCAGTATTCATAAGGTTAATTTTTAACACTTTACCAAATGTGTGTGAAGTATCCTATAGAACGTACTTACACGTCTACACCCACTATTCAGTATGAAAGCATCTGTAAAAGCCAGTGCATGAACATTCCACAGTAACTCCAGACAATCCTGAAACAAGCTTCCATCACATAAACCTCTTTTTCTGCTTTGAAAATGATCACAGGCTGGGTTACTTTTGCTGCCAGAAACCCAAATCATGGCAACATTCCATGCTACCGATCCCAGGGCAAGCAGTGGCTTCCCCATCTCTGTCTCAATAGCAGACTATGGACTTTTCCTCCAGGAACTTGTTCAAACCTTATCCACCCAAGGCCTTAACCCATTTATCTACGCTGATGACGTCACATTATATATCCCCTTCAAACATGACTTGGCAGAAATCACCAACGAAATCAAGCTCAGCTTAAACACCATGAACTCATGGGCTAACGCATTCCAACTAAAACTCAATACAGAAAAAACACACGGTCTCATCATCTCATTACAATACAATACATACAAACCCACAAGCATCAACACCTCATCATACACCCTCCCTATCTCAGACAGCCTGAAAATTCTCGGAGTAACAATTGACCGTAACCTCTCACTTGAAACCCAAGCGAAATCCACCATAAAGAAAATGTTTTTCTCAATGTGGAAACTCAAACGCGTGAAACCATTCTTCCCGACAGAAATATTTTGAAACCTGATACAAACAATGGTACTAAGCCATGTAGACTACTGTAATGGAATCTATGCAGTATGCAAAGATCAAATCATTTAAAAACTTCAATCCGCCCAAAACACAGCAGCCAGGCTTATATTTAGAAAAACGCTTTTTGACAGCGCCAAACCACTCAGACAAAAACTGCATTGGCTACCAATCAAAGAACAAATCATGTTCAAAATCTGCATGACTGTTCATAAAATCATTTACGGAAAGGCACCTGGATACATGACAGACCTTATTGACCTGCCAACCAGAAATACCACTAAATCTACACGATCATACCTAAACCTCCACTACCCAAGCAACAAAGGACTCAAATATAAATCCACCTATGCATCCAGCTTTTCCTACTTAAGCGCACAACTATGGAACGCACTGCCAAAAATAGTAAAAACTATGCCAGACCACCTTAATTTCCGGAAATCACTAAAAACGATCCTGTTCAAAAGAGCATACCCCACTGGCCCAACATAAATATACATGGACACCTGTGACACAATGCAACCAAAGAATGTAAAGGACATCACCTGACTCTTCTTCCCCCCCTCTCTAAGTTCCCCCAACTACACCTACCTTACATGTATCGTATCTACCACAACATCACCTTGTATTCATTCGTACCATGTATTTGTTCAGACCGGAATCGGCTAACGCCGTTAACGGCAATATGTAAGCCACATTGAGCCTGCAAAAAGGTGGGAAAATGTGGGATACAAATGCAACAAATAAATAAATAAACCTTTTTAAAACCCAGATACGCTAACCGCTGTTACCACATCCTCCGGCAAAGAGTTCTAGAGCTTAACTATTCATTATTTCCTCCTATTTGTTTTAAAAGTATTTCCATGTAACTTCATTGAGTGTTCCCTGGTCTTTGTACTTTTGGAACGATGCTGCTTGACTATTGAGCTGGTTCCCAGCACTACTGAAAGATATCTTTAGATACCGGTGCAGTTATTTAATCTCAGTAGAAAGGATTAGATCACTGTGCAATTGTCCCCTACTGACTCCTGACAGCCGAAACAGCTCATGTTGAGTCATTGATACCAATTAATAAAGTTCAGCACCACACCATTGTTTGGGGACTTTTGTCGTCACTTTTGCTGTTTGTGTGCTGTGATACAGAAGCATCTTTGTTTTTTCTCTTATTTGCCATCCCTTTCCTTTTTTGGCCGCCACCGCCACACACCACGTGTATTATCTATAATGACACCTAGATATTTTTCTTGGGTGCTGACCCCCATGGTGGACCTTAGCATCAGGTAACTATGATTCAGATTATTCTTTCCAATGTGCCTCATTTTGCATTTGTCCACATTAAATTTCATCTGCTATTTGGACACCCAGTATTTCAATTTCCTAACGTCTTCCTGCAATTTTTCACAGTCTGCATGTGTTTTAATAACCTTCAATAGTTTTGTGTCATCTGAAAATGTAATCACCTTACTCAAGGTGCCTGTGGCACTCTACTGGTTCACCCTCCTCTGTTGAGAGAAATTACCATTTAACCCTACCCCCTGTTTTCTGTCCAATAACCAATTCCTAATCCACACCAGAACATTGCCTCCTATCCCACGACTCTTTAATTATCTCAGGAGTCTCTCATGAGGAACTTTGTCAAAAGCTTTCTAAAAATCTAAATACACTAAATCAACTGGCTCCCCATTATCCATGTTTGTTCATGCCTTCAAAAAAATAAAGCAAATTGGTGAGGCAAGACTTCCCTCGGCTGAACCCATGCTGACTCTGTCCCATTAAACCATGTTTATTTGTGTATTCTGTAATTTTATTCTTTATAATAGTTTCCACCTCTAATTGTTAACATTATATTCTGACTCTATGACTTACATTTTAAACTGTACTGCCTACAGCTATGAGAATTGTTGTCCACATTAAATTTCATATTTCAAGCTTGTTCTAATTCCAGTGTTGCCACTCTAACTTTTAGGAAAAACGAAAACTAATAAAACTTATATTAAACATCGCAGTAGCGTGTTCCTATGTTTACCATACAATTCAAATGCATAAATTCAGACTTAAGAACATCATTACCATGATTCACCATCACTTAAGTCAACAACTGCAACCTTATTTAATTGCCTAGTCCTTATCCAGTTGTTCACAATAAGGTTTATGGCATGGTAGAGACGCCATTGACATAACAGGCTGTTGCTTTCATTATATTTGCCTCTGTTGATCTCTATGCTTAAATTTTCCACTTTGCTAATGGCAAACTGACATCAATTTCACCCAGTTGCAGCAATGAGTCAAGGTAGCAAGTATTTCATCTAGTGCTTTATTATTTAAATAGGCCATGTCACACGGGGGCCCTTTTACAAAGCGGTGGAAAGCCCAATACCGCTCGCTAAAAGGGAAGTACTGCTGGCTCCCTCCCCCAGAGTGCGCCATTCCCAGCACTGCAAAAATATTTCAATTTTTGTAGCGCTGGTGTGTACCGGACAGTAATGGGTTAGTGCAGGAGCTCTTCCCGCCCCCCCCCCCCCCCCCCCCCCCCCCCAGAAATGGCCACGTGGCAAGTGCTTCACTTGCTGCACAGCTAGAAACAAAGACCTGCCTTTTACTCGCTGCAGTAAAAGGGGGCCTCAGTGTACATAAAAAGCATGCTCCGATGCCAGCGTAGGTTCCCTTTTGACACAGCTTCGTAATGGGATTCCATAGAGATATAATTCAAATTAATATAAATATAATTCATCACAAAAAAACAGATTTGAATGGAAATTCATAGAAACATAGGGAGGAACAAAAACTATAGATCTAGGTGGAAGAACATAGCAGTGGCTAATTCCACTTTTCTTTGTGTTTATTACCATCTGTCCAGTGAATTCTGGTTGTCTGGTTAAAAGAAAACCTTAAATCTAAGACTGCCATCTTGTAGCCATTGCTTTAACAGTAAACACGTTTATATATTTATTGGGGTTTATGTACCATCTTTTTGAATAAATTCACCTAAAGCAGAAAATGGCAAGTACAATATAGACATATAACTTTGCCTTTTTGGTCGCTGGCTGGGACGAGGAGGGTCCTAGGTGGTTAGAGACGGGAAATTGTGGCTCCGTATCCTTTGTGCAGTTTGCTAACAGTGCAGGATAGACGGGTTGTACCTCAGTCTTTGATTCTGCCAGTTGCTGATTGCATTTATTGTGGAGAAATTTGGAGGTAAAGGTTCAGCACAGGGTCATAAGCTGCTCGGATTGGCAAGCTAAGAAGGTGTGGTATGTTAGTCAGATGTTTCGGGGGAGAAGTTTCAGGACCTTTAAGGACTTATCTTGGCATTAACTGAATAACATTCAAACTATATGCATTTGTTTTCAAAACTCTGTATGGCTTAACCCCCGATTATATGCAAGTTTTAATTCATCTTCCCCTTTGCAACACTCTCCCTGGTTCAAGAGATTATCTAACCCTCCACTATCCCAGTTGCAAAAATGTGATCTACAAGTCAATCTACATGCCAGGATTCTCTTGCTCCTGTATCAAATGCTGGAATTCCCTCTCAAAATTCATCAGATAGGAGCCTAATTATTTGATATTCTAGAAATACCTTAAAGCCTCTCTGTTTAAGCAATTTCTCACAGATGATCATAATTAATTTAAAACCCCTAACTGTACAATTATTCCAATTACTCAGTTGCACTCTAATTGTTATTATACATTGATGACTATAAATTGTTACCTTTTTGCATCTAGCATTCATTTCTTCATTACATATTGTAATATTCAATCCTCATTTGCTTTGTTATGACTACTTAATGTGTACTATCCCACATCACTTTTTGTACTGTTAATTACAATAAGTTGTTGGCCACATTGAACCTGATCTATTGGGATAATGTGGAACATAAATAAATAAAATTACTTCCAGTGGCTGCAGTTCAGGCACTGTTTGAGGGATTCCAGGTGTATTGAGTGGGTTTATTTAATTTCTGTGTTGGGCTTAACGGGCTGTCAAAGAAAGCTTCAGCAGTTTATCATAAGGTTAAGTTCAAAGGTAAGAATGAGTGTCTTGCATTACAGAAGGTGTGGAAACATGATTTGGGGGGGACAGTATTGATGAGGCGGTATGGAAAGTTTTGGGGGTAGAGTTTGTAGGGCCTACTTCATCTGCTTCAGTAAATCATCTCTTTTTTTATGTAGCGCGTAGGGCACTGTGGACCCCTTAAAAGGTTTCTAGGTTGGCGAGTAATGGGTCCAGTTTATGTTGGTCCTGTAGGTTGGGTGTGGGAACCTTTTATCATTTGTTATATGGATGAGGTAGTTTACAAGACTACTAGGGTTAGATTTAGAAAAGGGTTCAAGATGTCTTCAGTATTCAGGTTAAATTTAGTTATAAAATTGTTATTTTAAGGTCAGCAGCTTTGTCCCATTTGTTACAAAAGAACAAAGCTAGTCTGGGTTTAGCCATACAGAAGGTCTTGCCTGAGTGGAAAGACAGTTCTGCATTTTTTATTTATTTTTGTTACATTTGTACCCTGCGCTTTCCCACTCATGGCAGGCTCAATGCAGCTTACATGGGGCAATGGAGGGTTAAGTGACTTGCCCAGAGTCACAAGGAGCTGCCTGTGCCTGAAGTGGGAATCAAACTCAGTTCCCCAGGACCAAAGTCCACCACCCTAACCACTAGGCCAATCCTCCAATGTTGCTACTATTGGAGATTCTACATGGAATGTTGCTATTCCACTAGCAACATTCCATGTAGAAGTCGGCCCTTGCAGATCACCAATGTGGCCGCGCAGGCTTCTACATGGAATGTTGCTAGTGGAATAGCAACATTCCATGTAGAATCTCCAATAGTAGCAACATTCCATGTAGAATCTCCAATAGTATCTATTTTAGTTTTGTTACATTTGTACCCTGCGCTTTCCCACTCATGGCAGGCTCAATGCGGCTTACATGGGGCAATGGAGGGTTAAGTGACTTGCCCAGAGTCACAAGGAGCTGCCTGGTCCGGGAATCGAACTCAGTTCCCCAGGACCAAAGTCCACCACCCTAACCACTCCTCCATATCATTGAATGTTTGATGGTTTGGAATTTGTCTTGTGTGAAAGTATGAAGATGTTGCTGCTGTCAAACAACATTGTGTTCCCAAATTCCAGACACTTTGGACTCCGTTAGATGTTTTCTGTTCATTGGATTCTGTATAATCTGTAGTTGTGGAGTTACGCTCTGTGGGTTCTATATTGTGGGGTGGGAGGGGGTGACTTGTTTGTTATTCTAAATTTTATAAATTAATAAAAATGGACCCCTACAAGTTAAGTGGTATCCAATGAGAGGCACAAAAAAAAAAAGCAACCCCCTAGAGTTTTTTTGCCATTTTCTCAGCAACCACTTTGAATTTCAGCACTATTGAAGCAGCAATTGAGGCCCATGGTAGGAACAGAGAGACAGGGAGCCGGCTCAGTCCCTCCTTATACAAAACTGGAGCATTGGCTTGCAGATACAGACTCTGAGGTGTAGGATTTCACATGACTTTATCCACAGCTATAAACTGTTTCTTGTGGTTATTCTGACCTGACACTGACATATGGCTCTAAAAGTGCATCACAGGCTAGAAAACGCAGAAGCCATGTTGGTTAGCAACATTCTCAGCACTCCACAGCTTTCAAGCTTCTTTGAAAGGTACTGCACTCACTTTTGTAAGAACGGCTTAGCTTTCCTTGATCCTACTTGTAGCTTCTTGCATGCCTAGCTTCAGGGCACATTTTTTTTGTTTTGTTTTGCTTATTAGCACTTAAATTCGTGCAGCTACAGACTGCTTTTTCTCATGTGCTCTTAATGATCTGGTGCAACTGCAAACCGAGGGAAAACGTCACTTCCACCCAGTGCCCACTGATGCTCCGGAAGAAAGGGGGCAGCAGTCACATCAAAAAGTGCTCACAGTAAAGTCTGAGAGTACCACTGCAATCCTCTTGAACCTGATTGCTTGGAAGCAGTGACCGCTTTTGTTTATGGCAGAGCTGCTTTGCTTTCGTCTGACAAGCACTCTACAACCGGCTCGCAAAATTCATGAAAATTTAACAAACGGCTCTAGCGAGCCGGTGCGAGCCGGCTTCAGCACACCACTGCCTACACCACTGGTGGTCCAGCAGGGTCATTGATGGCTGGGGCACAGCCCCCTCGCTCCTGACCCTTTTGGCGCCTCCATAAAATGGCTACCACAACCTCTCACAGCAGCTCTCGGTACTACACAAAGTACTACAAGTTGTCATTTTCCAGAGGTGCTGCAAGGGGTAGGGGCAAGGGGGCTGCACTCCTGCTTCCAATGACCTTGCTAGACCACCAGGGATGTAGGTTTTCAGGTTGGGGGGCAGGAGGATTTGCGGGGGAGCTATGGGGAGGGAAAAGGGGACATTGTAGGAGGGTGGAAGGGGGCTTAAAAAAATTATGTGGGTGCTGGCCCGATATTCAGACCCGCCACCCACATAGCTAAGTGACCTTATTTAGGACAGCTCTTGAAGCCACTTAGGTATGCGAGTGCCGGCACTGAATATTGCCAGCACCTGAATAACTTGAGGCTCCTCCCCAGTGCCATCACCAGCGCCACCCCGACCTGCCCACCTTTTGTTTGGGTGGTCTCAGAAGATATTCAGTGGAACTGTCCAGTTAAGTGCTGCTGAATATCCCCGCTTAGGCAGGCAGGAGAAGCTCCTGCCCACTTAAATCGCTTTTGAATATCGGCCTCTATGCGCTCAGTGCGTTTTTCTTTTGTGAACATTAAAAAAAAAAAAAGGTCCAAGGAAACCACACAAAAAACAAGCCATTGGGATGTAGGGTGAGGGGCATCATTCTTAGTAGACTTGCCACACAGATCCCAGCAGAGCAGTGGGACACCCTTGGGAGCACTTCAGTGGATTTACATAAATGTCCTAGGTACACATCTCACCATTACCCCCTTATATTGTAAGAGAAGTCCTTCAAAACCCACAAAAAAACTACTGTACCCAACTAAACAAACACTACAATGGCCCTTATGCCTGCAGGTTTCACCTATATGTGGGTATACTTTCCACCAAAAGTATAACAGAGTGGGATATAGGCCTGGGTCACCTTCTCCACAGTGTACTGCACTGACCACTAGGCTACTCCAGGGACCTGCTTGCTGCTCCAATAGGCCTGGCCATAACATGTGAAGCTGTCATATAGGCTGCTGTGCCAGAAAACAGCAAGGCAAACAATCTGCGAAATCCAGCATGGAAAATGAGCAAGCAGATCAGTATCTTCAATAAAATATTTTGCATAATATACTGATCTGCTTGCTCATTTTCCATAGAGGCTGCTGTGTACTCTTTCTTTCACATCTTTGGGGGTGGGTCAGTGACCACTGGGGGAGCAAGAGGGCTCATGCCTTAATCCCCCCAGTGATCATCTGGTCATTTAGGGCCCCTTTTACTAAGCTGTGGTAAAAACTGTCCTATGCTAGTTCTGACACGTGAAATTGGCGCATACTGGGTAATTTTTTTACCACCGCAAGAAAAAGGTCTTTTTAAAATGGGGCAGTATATGGCCGTGCGCTAATATTAAAATTAGCGTGTGAGTATTTACTGCCTGAGACCTTATTGCCAGCTATTTAGAAAGTGCTAAGGGCTCATGCGCTACTTATGCGGTAATCAGACAGCATGTGGCAATGTGGCCAAGCTGCTTATTACCGCCTTGAATGCCCCAGTGGTAGAAAATTATTTTGTACCGTGGGAAACTGCGCACGCCAACTTCGCAACTACTGCCAGGTGCCCACGCTACACCGGCGATAGGGCCAATTTTGCACACGCTATTCACGCGGAAGCCCTACCAAAGCTTAGTAAAAGGGTCCCTGAGGCAACCTTATGACTTAGTTGCGATTGATACAGATCCAGACCAAAACATCCAGCTTTTAGGACACTTTTGCTTTGTTCCATTATGGCAATAAAACATCTAAGTTGTGGGAACGCCTTCAACACACCTCCTGGTGATCTGGATGCACTGCAGACAAAGTGCAGAGAAAAACATCTTTCAAATGTGTTTGAAGATTTTTATAGAAGAAAAGTTCATCTGCTACTTTGTACCACTTTTTGGGCATTTTTCTCTTTCAAAAATGAGCCTCAGGTATCATTAAATACAAGAAGAATTTGAAACAATATTTGACTTTTCCAATTATTCTAACAAAAATTGACCCCAGACCTGATACTTTATGCATCTATTTCACAGGACCTACTTATATGGTAATCTACATAAAGTTGTTATTCATGTAAAATGATCCATAAAATCATCCATGGAGAAGCTCCTTCATACATGTCAGACCTAATTGACTTACCAGCACGAAACATCAACAGTTGTTTTGTTTTTTTGTTACATTTGTACCCCGCACTTTCCCACTCATGGCAGGCTCAATGCGGCGGGCAATGGAGGGTTAAGTGACTTGCCCAGAGTCACAAGGAGCTGCCTGTGCCGGGAATCAAACTCAGTTCCTCAGTTCCCCAGGACCAAAGTCCACCACCCTAACCACTAGGCCACTCCTCATCATGTACCTTCCTAAACCTCCACTACCCTAATTGTAGAGGACTCAAATACAAATCATTACATGCATCTACCTTCACATACCTCTGCACAAAAGCATGGAATAAACTACCGAACACTATAAAAATAACACGTAACTTGACAGACTTCGGGAAATTATTGAAAACGCACTTGTTCGAAGAAACTTACAAAAAGAATCCTCCTTAAGAACTTGATTATTCTACATCTAAACCAACCACCTAGTGATCCCTCTGAATTGATTATATTAGGCTGGAGGTTGGGAGGCGGGGATAGGGCTGGGCAGACTTATACGGTCTGTGCCAGAGCCGGTGGTGGGAAGCGGGACTGGTGGTTGGGAGGCGGGGATAGTGCTGGACAGACTTGTACGGTCTGTGCCAGAGCCGGGGTTGGGAGGCAGGGCTGGGGAGGTGAGGATAGTGCTGGGCAGACTTATACGGTCTGTGCCTGTGCCAGAGCCGGTGGTTGGGAGGTGGGGCTGGTGGTTGGGAGGCGGGGATAGTGCAGGGCAGACTTATACGGTCTGTGCCCTGAAGAGCACAGGTACAAATCATAGCAGGGTATACACAAAAAGCAGCAAATATGAGTTATCTTGTTGGGCAGACTGGATGGACCGTGCAGGTCTTTTTCTGCCGTCATCTACTATGTTACTATATTATCATTATTGGTCATTATATTTTACTGCTTTTTATTATGTGTTATGTAAATCATTCTACAGGCATATCTTCCTTATTTCTTACATAGTAATATGTTAATTTAGAACAAACCTCTTACTCCGTTCATAATTATACCTTTTGCAATATAATGTAAGCCACATTGAGCCTGCAAATAGGTGGGAAAATGTGGGGTACAAATGTAGCAAATAAATAAATAAATAAAATGTATGCAGTGCTAAGAGATTTATTTAAAATCTTCTTAATGAAAGGTTTCAAAATGCTTTTTTGGCTGCCTGCCTAGAAGAAAGCAGGGCAAAGTATAAGTGTACTTAGCTTATCTTATCATACCTGTTTTACCTGGTGTATGTCTGTGCTGCACTATACGTTATGAAAACTGGAATATCTTTCCAGACTTTGCCTCTACCTAGCTTTGTACCAATAACTTTATATAGCCCAGAAATGATAGTCAATAAATGTGATTCTCCATTTCAACAGTTGACATTGCACAATTGTTATATTGACAGTAGGTTAAGGTCATGTTTCTGATTCTGCATACCACAAGCACTGGGACTGAGGCTGGGACCTCCTCCCACCGACTAGGTCACAACCGCCTCTGGGCAAGTCTCCCGCTCTCAAACTATCTTCAGTGATTTCTAGGTTACTGGAGGTCACACTCACAGTGGTTCCACAGAAAGTACTCACAGACACAACACACAAACCACAGGCGTCAGGCAGAGTCAACAAACTAAACAGGCAACATTCCAAAAATATGTAAAAAGATGCGTGTTATGCCAATAGTGAATACTATGCACTACATTAAGTGACTGACGGCATCCAAAAAATACAATCATTTAGTACTGATCTTTGGCTCCACGAATCCCCATGGACATCCGTTTTGCCGTCGCTTTATCAAGGGACTGGAGCTTGAAAATCTAGGAAGAAAATCATATAGCCACTCATCCAAAAGACTGGTGAACTTATTTCAATGTAATTGTATAAATGTATTGAAGTCTTGATTTACAGGACACTTGCATATCAGCTGTTCTTGCCACCTAGCCCTTACAAAATGGCAGCGGCGTCCTTTTAACAACGGATATTGGGATCGTAACCACCTGCTGACATCACTCCTCCAATGTTCTCCTCCAACGTTCCAATGTGTGTCACTGGGATTGTAACCACCTGCTGATGTCACTCCTCCAACGTTCTCCATCCCCCCTCCCTCCCAGTTCCATGGGACCCTGGAACTGGGAGGGAGGGACGGAAGGACAGAGGGAGGGGGGACCTTGGAAATGGGAGGGAGGGAGGGGGACACTGGAACTCAGAGGGGGGGAGGGAGGGAGGGGGGCCTGGAACTCGGAGGGAGGTGGAGGGGGCAGGGGAGAGATGCTGCACATGGATGCATGGAGGGGGCAGGGCACAGAGGACGTTGCCTGCATATGGATGAATGCAGGGGAGAGAGCATAATGCAGGGGAGGGAGGAGACCCTGAAACTCGGAGGGAGGCAGGGAGGGGACGACCCTGGAACTCAGAGGCAAGGAGGGGACAACCCTGGAACTCAGAGGCAGGGAGGGGACAACCCTGGAACTCAGAGGCAGGGAGGGAGGGCCCTGGCACACACACACACACTCTCTCTCTCAGACACACTCGCACCCAATCTCACTCTCTCTCTCTCACACACACACACTCTCTCAAACATACACACTCCGAGGAAAACCTTGCTAGCACCCGTTTCATTTGTGTCAGAAATGGGCCTTTTTTACTAGTATCCAATAATAGGCGCTTTCTTCCAAATACTAATCACTTGTTAAAGGGACTTTAGACATAAAACAATTCCATTTCAAATGAGTGTTTTTGGTCTATGATTATATTTATCGCCGAAGGACACAAATATAACTCCTTAAGGACTTAACTAATGCAGCTTTAAGTCCAGCGATTGATGAGACGTTTTCCCCATTTTGTTCACATATATGGTGACTTATTTGGTTCAAATTTAGTTGTTATTTTTGCTGGTAGGATTGAACTATATTTTTTAAGCCTCAAAAGATTTATTATTTACAATTTCATTTTTGAGTTCTTTCAGTGCCCTGGGGTATAAACCATTTGATCCAGGTGATTTACTACTCTTTAACTTGTCAGTTTTGCATGGTACATCTACCAGGTTCACCAAGATTTGTTTCAGTTCCTTTCTGTCATCACCTTTGAAAACCATTTCTGGCTCAGCCCTATCAATATACTCCTTGCCTTCACACATGGAATTTCTATCCATAAGGATTCTACATTGCTATCAGTGTCCTGTAGAATTTTTATTTTGCTTGATTTAATTCCTTCTTTAACATATAGCGCAACCTTTCCTCCAATTTGATGTACTCTATCATTGCTATAACACAGTGTCCCATTGATTGTCCTCCTTCCACCAGGTATATCTACCTCATCATAAAGGGCTTCTTAAACTAAACCATGCTAGCAATTCCCTTGTGGCAATGCCGCACCAGGAATCGCTAGTGCGGTTTGGTAAAAGAGGTTCTTAGTGCTATATACTCCAACTTTCCCATCTTAGCTTTTAGGTTTCTAGCATCTGTATGCAGATACTTCAAATTGTGTTTTTACCTTGCGTCTACAAGCTGCTTAGAAGTTGACAGGGATAATTTGCAACCTTTGCTGTGATCTACCCTTAAACACTCCTGGCTTTCATTCACCATTGTTGAAACCTCTCTATTGAGATTCCCTAAAAGTCCTGTTTTGCTAGTATCCTTCAAGGATACCTTACTCCAAACCATGTTGCCATATTGAATGTTTGTATGTTTTTTATTATTTTTTTTTATTACTTAACATTGTGATCCGCCGAGAGTTGTAAGATTGTGCAGAATAGAAATTTTTTAAATAAATAAAATGTGTTCCTGAGCGACTGTCAGCTTCCCCCCCCCCCCCCCATTCCCTACCCCACTTCTAGTTTTAAAGCTGCCACCACCAACCCTCCCCCCCTACACACACACATGCATTTATATGTAGAGGGCTGGAAAGAATTCCATGAGCCATGCTGTGCATGCTTTCCTCATTTGCTTAAAATGAGCACATCCAGAAACTTTGGAATCTTATTTTAACAAAAAGCATAAGTTCATGATTATAAGACAGTTTGGAATGGTGGGATTCAGGAGTCCATCAAGTTCTAAATTACCTTAAATTACCATGTGTTTTCCCATTCTTTGCATTGGGAGCACACTTAACCCTTTGTCCTATAAACTCAGGTATATCTGAAAAACTCCAGATTACTGTATGTTCAACGTAATTATGCAGCTAAAGGGTTAATATACTAGTTCTTTATTTTTCCACAGAATTAGAGACATACAATAATCACTAGTATAGTCAGATGTAGCTACATAAACAGAGCACAAACCAGGAATCCACTCAAACTAACATCTCTCAAGGGCATGTTTACTGACGTGGAGTATTGTTCCCACTTGCAGGCTATGGGGTAAATCAGCAGATCTACAGTCTCTTTGCAGTTCAATATTATAGGAGAAATTTTCAAAGTCTCACATTGCTGCTAAGTTCACAAGTGAACATACACAAACGTGATGGCCCCAGGGAAGCCTCTGTAGCTATTATTGTGAACATTATACTGTACTATAATGTATTATTTATTTACTTGTAATGTAATGACATTTATATTTACACTGTACATTGACTTTTTTAGACAGTAAATTGTCTAGATGTTTAAATCTTTTGACAATGGTAATAACCATTCTTCCCAGGTAAAACACTTGTCAATTTGAAAGTGAAATCTAGTGCTGCACAGTGTAGAAGAACTTGGTAAAGGGAGGTAAAATTTTAGGCAGTATCTTTACCCGACTTAGAGGCAGATGCAGCAACCAAACGTAAAAAAATCTAAATCGTTAAAGTCCCTAACGATTTTAAAATAACGAAGAATGCACCAAAAAAAAAAGTCACACATGCTGAGATCGGTATTGAAACGTACAATGTATCAAAGAATCACAATACACATCGTTAATCGGCCCCCAAATCATGCGCAGAGCAGCCAAGCGTTATGTTAGCTGCTCTGCGCATGCCACAAACAGTCAAAACACAGTCAAATCACAAGCACATGGCTCCCAAATCAAAACAAAAATAAAAAAAAAGGGTCGGGAGGGGGCAAAGGCGCTGGTCAGGAGCGTCCTGTATGGCCGTCCTTGCCCCCCCCCCCATCCGTGGTCGCCGTTCCCCCCGCCCCACTTCCCCCTGCATTCTAAATTAAAAAGCAAGAAGAAAAGCAAACGTACCTTTAGCAGCCCCGGCCCCCCTCCCTTCCTCACTACTCTGTCTCCCCTCAGCTCCGCCTCCCGACATCCTCCGCCCTGTGCCCCGCCCCCTCTTGGGGTCGTCGCCGCCATTCCCCTCCTCCATCGGGCCCCCCTCCCTCTTACCGGGACCGTGCAGTGCCTCTCTCCTCTGTCCGAAGGCGCTGCACGGGCAAGAAGAAAGCTGATGCCTGCCTTCGCCCAGCTTCTGTGGCGCGTCTCTCTCCTCCTGGGCCCGCCCCTGTCTGACTTGGGGCTTGTAGAGGCTTCTGTTTATGGATTGTGCCTTTCAGTTTCCTTTTGAGCAATCACAGTGCTATTAGCTCTGCTAATGCGCTGGGATTGGCTCACAGTTTGTTTGTTTTTTCACTTTACTATTTTTCCTGGCACAGAGCTGTCCTAACGAGAGGTCCAGACCTCTCGTTAGATTTCCTGCCTTTTTCCTGCGTAAAGGCAATCGGAAAAGGTTAGTGCATCTCGTTTCAATGGGGTTTTCACACTAATTGCTCATCTCCATTCCGTTTTCGTTAGCTGCTGGCTTCCTCGGTAAAAGCCCTTTGATGCATGCAACGGATCAAATTTTCCTCGTTGGAGGGTCATTAAAGGCTCATTAAGCTTTAGTGCATCTGCCTCTTAATCAGTACTTATTCAGGTAAATGACTTTAGAAAATTATCTTCAGAATCCTTTTAGAGTTGTGGTTCTCAACAAGTGTATCAGGACACACAGGGGTGTCCCTGGAAATAATAACAACTGCTCCCTAGTGCTGCTTCTTGACTGCATCAATCCCAGATAGAAATGCTTCAGCTCTGATGTCCATATGATCTGTTTTCTACATAGTTTCTGAGTATTTGCAGGCTTTTGTGTTACTTCACAGTATCTGGCAGTAGAGGGATTTTTGTGTTGCTGTTACTGAGGTGACACCAGAATTTGAAAATATTTTTGTTTTGTATGATAAATTGTATAGACTCAAGAATGGGTAAAGGTTCCTTGGCTGGACAATATTATTATGAATTTGCCTACTATACGGTCCCATATGGAAAAACTACATGCAACTCATCAGTCCCAGATTTCTCATTGATAAAGTGAAGATCAAAACTTCTTCGGAAAAAAAAATTAAATTTGTTTTATGAACTGGTGCTAAACTAAATTTCTGTTTAAGAATATTTTATGCTTATTTGTCCCTTGCATCATTTTTAACAATGAAATATTAAGGAGTTGTTTTTTTTGTTGTTTAGCTGTGAAGTTTAGGGGTCCTTTTACTAAGGCGTGCTAACGGATTTAGCGTATGCTGAATGCTATGAAGCCCATACGTATTAAATGAGCTTCTTAGCAATTAGCGCACACTAATAATGAGCATATACTACCCCCCCCCCCCCCATTTACAAAGCCACACTAGCGCTGCTGATGCGCTAATACCGTCACAGCCCATTCCTTTGACTGGGCTGTGTTGGCATTAGCATGTGGCTTAGTAAACAGGGGGGTAAATCTGTTAGTGCTGTAGGGCTATTTCCCTGTGAGCCTCACTCTGCTGATCTCTGCCTGTATATACAACTATGTCAAGATGGAGTCTGTAAACTAAGACCCTGCACTTCAGGGACCAAGCAGATTCAACTTTCTGTTTGTACCAGAGCTCTGCTTGGTGGTAAATAACTGGCAGGTCTGAAAAAAACTCAAGGATATGCAGTGGGCTACCTGACCCTTGCACCTCCCTGATGAGCTACAGGGGGTAAGGCCATGGTGCCAGCGAGTCTGATGAGAGACAGGAACGCATACCACAATGTAACAACTGAAAGATCAAAAAAAGGTTTTTTTCTTGCTCAGGGAAGGAGCTGGACAAGATCCTGATTGGTTGCTGTCTGGTCACCTGGGAATCAGGGGCCAGAGAGCGGGAGACCAGAAAGGGAGAGAAGGGAGAGAGACGGACAGAAGAAGAAAGAAAAGAAGAAAGGGAGAATTTGTCTGGTTCTACTGGAAGAAGGGTAGCTGAAAAGAAGACCAGCGAGACCTGAAGTGGTCCACAACCTTGTGAACTGACCATCTGAAGAAAGTACCTGTTGGTTCAGCTCTACCGGCCAGACCCAGAGAGACTGTAATCCTGCATGCTGCAGAACCTGTGTTGTTTCCTGAGACGGGGACTCGCTGTGGAAAACAGCTGGAGTCTAAAGGGGAAAACCTGTGTCCACTTCATCTGAGAGACCACCTACAGTCGGCTCGGTGAGGATTGCAGAGATTTATTTCCTATAGTTGGGGATTAGCTAGTGGGTTCTTACCTAAGCAAAGGCGGGTTAGTCAGAACTTTGTGATCAGGAAGATGTGCTGCTAACTGTATTACTTCATGACCTAGTCAGTATTACTAATCAGGATTGTGTAATAATCTAGTAACCAGTGATATCAGTGTTTTAGTTAGACAATACATTCTACAGTTGCTTATCAGCATAAGGGAGCTACATTTGTACAGCTGAGCTGTAGTGTAGGATGTATTATACTATTTTCTTACCTATATAATAAATTAATATATTTCACAGCAGTGACTTTACCTTTATTCCAGTTCTCTCTAACAGAAGAAAAGTTCTGGTGTAGGCCCAGAACAGCCAGGTTCCTTTATAATATATAACCCCTGGACAGAGCTAGGAAGTTGGTTTAGCCAGACTCCTGTAAACGGAACCTGGGAATTACTCATTGGGTAGCTTTGCCCAGAAGAGTTATTCATCCTATAAATGCTTACAGTGCCTCTTAGTAAAAGGGCCCCCCACAACAGAAGAAAGGTTGAGAACCACTGCTTTAGAGAAGACAGGCTTTACTTTCTCAACTCACTACAACGATCTGTAGGTAAACAGCACATTATCATAGGATACAAAGAGCACGACATTGCTTGTAAAAATCCTCCCTGCAGATGACACAACACTGAGCAGAAATTACAAAACATATTTTCTGCAAATACAATCAGAATATTTAATGCAATGAAGAATGGAACAAATGCATCTTGTTTAAATTGGTGAAATCATGTTTTCTGTGATCTTGTTAGTAAAATACTTTCCACTGTGACTGTCCATCCAAAACTGTTACTGTCCACATTATAATAATGCAAAAGACATCTATATTTTCTTCATGAAAGAGAAAGTTCATTTTTGGTATAGGGATTTCTATGCAATCAAATTTTTAGTCGGTCCCAAAGACATTTCAATCAACAGCGTATGTTCCTCCTTGGTTATCTGAAAAGGAGTCAAAGATTACAGATTATAAATTTATATGGGACTTAACATTATGGAATATATCTTTTAATATGATGCCTTTCCTATCCCTGGTCCCCCCAGGCCCACCCCAAATAAAACCAAAGGACAAGTGGTGGCAAAACTAGCCACAGCTTTTACTAAAATCTTCTTCACAAATATCAGCAACAAACAATGGAAAATTCCTCAACAATTACATCTCCCACTTTGGTCTGTTAAATGCACAAACTTCCATTCCTGACATCAACATTACATTATAATTTTTCTCCTTCACTCACTTTCCACAACCATATTCAGTTACTCTGCCACTTGTGATCTAACCATAATGAGATACCCAAGGTAACATGTAGACAGGGTTCCCAACATACATAGTCTGCTACTCGGAGACGCAGAGGAGCAAATAGACGGATGGAGTGGACTTCGAAGGAAGAAAAACAGTGAGACTGAGGTAGAAGAAGAAGTTGAAATCTACAAGAGGGTGAAAGTAGTAGCCCGACACCACCTCCGTGGCCAACCAGGCGAGGAGTATGGGAGAAAAGATAACCTCCATGGCATAGGGCCGCGACTGAAGTAGAGTCTTCAGGGTAAAGCCAAGTTTCAGTTAGGGCAAGCAGATGGAGAGTATGAGAGATAAAGAGGTCATGGATGTAGGAAACTTTGTTACAGACAGAGCGAGCATTCCACAGAGCACAAGAGAAAGGCAGGGAAGAAGGGGGGAGGAGAGGAACACAAATTAGATTGGAGATATCATGGTGTGACCTGCACAAATAAGATGAGAGCTGATGTGGAAGACTAGGATTGGGATTAATGTCCCCAGCAGAGAGCAGGAGAAGGAGCAAGAGAGTACGGAGAAGAGTAGAAGAGATACGACAAGCGACGAAGGCAAGATGTACTCAGATAGAAAGGAGATGGATGAATGGAAGGAAGGAAATGTTGAAGGTTGAGAGCTGAGAAAAAGGAAGAGGAAAAAAGAGATGGTGAGATGATGAATACAGAGGGTGGACAATGTGTTCCTGCTGTGTACAGTGGTTTCAGATGGAGAAACAGATTAGGAAGGGACAGAACCAAGAAGAGAAAGTATACTGGAGCCATAAATAGTAACTCGGAGAAAAATACATGTAAAGAGAAAAATGCCCCGCGCACCTAGAGCAGAGGCCCTGAGTGGATCTGAGTGGACCTGGGAGTCACCTCAGAGAAGGCTGTAAAGGATATGCAGATGAGCTGCAAGTCCTCCACAGCACCTGAAAGGCAGCTGGTGGTAGAGCTGGGCACCTCTCAGCTGAGGAAAGGCTTACCAAGGGTTAGGCCGAAGCCAGCATTCCTCCCCCTGAGGGTCGCCTGATCCTCAGGGGGGATAAAGTAGCACATATGAGTTTATCTTGTTGGGCAGACTGGATGGGCAACTTAGCATTTAGCGTGAGCTAATCATTAGCATGCACTAAAAATGCTAGCACGTCCTTAGCGGTGCTTAGTAAACAGGGCCCTTAATTTTCAAATTATCCTATAATATAATTCTCACCTCCAACGTTCTGTGCCTGGGACCGTGGATCTGTGGTCTGCGAGGCACCATCAGTGACGTCCCACCTCACGCCCCTCCCACACTCCGCCCCCCTCCGTGTAACCTAACCGCCCTCACATCCCTCCCACCCAGTTCAACACTTGACTCCACCCTCAAAAAAACGCTGCCGCCCTCCCTCCCCAAGATTCGGCTGTCGGAGACGGAGAGGACGAAGAGGGAGGGCGGCAACACGTTGACCAAACGGATGGCGACAGGTGAATCAGAATACAGGGGGGAGGGAAAGAGCAGTGGGTCCGACCGTCAGAGACGACGAGGAGGGAGGGCGGCGAGACGGTGAGGTAAGCAAGGAAGCACATTGGTTGATCTCTGTTTCCACTCCCCTATGCAGCCGTCATTCCTATACACTAAAAAAACAACCAAAACTAGGAGCTGCTGCTTCACACTGTCGTTTTTACATTGAGGGAGGGAGGGAGCGAGGGAGGGACGGATGGGGGGAGGGGAGAAGGGGGGAAGGGGGGACCCTGCAACTGGGAAAAAGGGAGGGAGGGGAGGTAAGCACGGAAGCACATTGGTTAATCTCTGTTTCCACTCCCCTATGTAGCCGTCATTCGTATACACTCAAAAACAAGCAAAACTAGGAGCTGCTGTTTCACACTGTCATTTTTAAATTGAGAGAGGGAGGGGGGAAGGATGCAGGGATGGCAGGAGGGGGGACCCTGCGATTGGGAAAAAGGGAGGGAGGGGGACCCTCCTGCAACTGGGACGGAGCGGGACCCCCCTGCAACTGGGATGGAGGGGGGGACCCTGCAACTGGGAGACAGACTGGGGGGGCGGCCACCCTGGAACTGGGAGGGAGGGGGACCCTGGCACATACTCTCATTCTCACACACACACTCGCACCCAGTCTCACTCTCTCTCTGTCACACACACACTCTCGCACATTCACTCTCTCTCTCTCACACAGTCACCCTCACACACACTCTCTCAAACATACACACTCCGAGGAAAACCTTGCTAGCGCCCATTTCCTTTAAAACAGAAATGGGCCTTTTTTACTAGTAAACTATAAAATGTAAAGTTTTAGTCTTAGCACATTGAGGGACTGAAGAAAGAGGAGAGATCCAGGATGCCTGTGGTTTCTTGGGAAACAATCCTAGCATATCAGTGTTGGGGATGAGTAGAGAGGCAAGATGGTCTGTTCAGGTTGGCTGCAAAAGTTGCCACTGGAGAAAAGTTAAGAAGATATCAGAAGTCGGCAAAAGAATCAGTTGGACCACTAGATGACCAAGGGATAAAAGGGACACTCAGGGAAGACAAGGCCATAGTGGAGAGATTAAATGAATTCTTTGCTTTGGTCTTCACTGAGGAAGATCTGGGAAACATACCGGTGCCAGAAATGACATCCAATGATGATGAGTCAGAGAAACTGAATCAAATCTTTGTAAACCTGGAACATGTAATGGGACAATTTGACAAACTGAAGAGTGTAGCAAATCGCCTGGACCAGATGCTATATATCCCAGAGTACTGATAGAATTGAAAAATGAACTTGCAGGACCATTGTTAGTAATATATAATTTATTTTTTAAATCAAGCACGGTACCAGAAGATTGGAGAGTGGATGGTCAATATAATGCAAAAAACATTTTTTTAAAAGGTTACAGAGGGGATCCGGGAAATTATAAACCGGTGAGCCCAACGTTGGTGCCTGGCAAAATGGTAGAGACTATTATAAAAAAAACAAAATAACAGAGCATATTTATAAGCATGGATTAATGATACAAAGTCAATGTGGATTTAGTGAAGGGAAATCTTGCTTCTCCAATCTATTACATTCCTTTGAAGGAGTGACCAAAACATGTGGCTAAAGGTGAGCTGGTTGATATTGTGTATCTCGATTTTCAAAAGGCATTTGACAAAGTATCTCAAGAAAGACTCCAGAGGAAATTGTAGAGGCATGGGATAGGAGGTAATGTTCTATTGTGAATTCAAAACTAGTTAAAAGATAGAAAACAGAGAGTAGCATTAAATGGTCAGTATTCTCAATGGAGAAGGGTAGATCATGGAGTTCTGCAGGGGTCTGTACTGGGACCACAGCTTTTTAACATATTTATAAATGACCTAGAGATGGGAGTAACTAGTGAGGTAATTAAATTTGCTGATGACACAAAATTATTCAAAGTTGTTAAATTGCAAGAGGATTATGAAAAATTACAACAGGACCTTACAAGTCTGGGAGACTGGGCATCCAAATGGCAGATGATGTTTAATGTGAGTAAGTGCAAAGTGATGCATGTGGGAAAGAGGAACCAGAAATATAGGTATATGACGCAAGGTTCCACATTTGGAGTCACCGACCAAGAAAAGGTTCTAGGTGTCATCACTGATGAAAAGCTGAAACCCTCTGCTCAGTGTGAAGCAGCAGCTAAGAAAGCAAATAGAATGTTAGGTATTATTAGGGAAGGAATGGAAAACAAAAATAAGGATGTTATAATGCCGTATTGCTCTATGGTGCAATTGCACCTCAAATACTTTGTGCAATTCTGGTCACCACATCTCAAAAAAGATATAGCACAATTAGAAAAGGTACACACATAAGGGCAACAAAATGATAAAGGGGATATGACAACTTCCCTATGAGGAAAGGCTAAAGCGGCTAGGGCTCTTCAGCTTGCAGAAAAGATGGCTGAGGGGCGATATGATAGAGGTCTATAAAATAATGAGTGGAGTGGAACAGGTAGATATGAATTGCTTGTTTACGATTTCCAAAAATACTAGGACTAGGGGGCACACAAAGAAGCTACAAAGTAGTAAATTTAAAACAAATCGGAGAAAATATTTCTTCACTCAACATGTAATTAAACTCTGGAATTTGTTTCCAGAGAATGTGGCAAAAGCAGTTAGCTTAGCAGGGTTTAAAAAGGGTTTGTATAACTGCCTCAAATAAAAGGCCACAAGCCATTATTAAGATGGACTTGGAGAAAATCCACTGTTTATTTCTAGGATAAGCAGCATAAAATATATTGTACTGTTTTGGGATCTTGCCAGGTATTTGTAACCTGGTTTGGCCACTGTTGGAAACAGGATGCTGGGCTTGATGGACCTTCAGTCTGTCCCAGTATGGCAACATGTATGTTCTTATGTAGAAACTGGAACTGCTGAGTTATTCTGTTATAACTTTAAGAGTATCTCCATGTCCTGATGTAGAATCATTGAAACATGACAATGTCAACAATGGTGGGATCCCTTTTGTTTTTGAGAAGAGATTTTAAAAGCTGTACCAGAAGTGACAGTTTTCTTTTTTCCGCCTGTGAGGTAATTAGTTTGTTTGGAAGTAGAGGGGGAAAGACCTCTCTAGTGAGACCCTGTGATCAGTTATATTCTGTAACTTGTGAGCAGCTAGACATCCTGTAAAAACATAGTAACATAGTAGATGACGGCAGAAAAAGACCTGCATGGTCTATCTAGTCTGCCCAACAAGATAAACTCATATGTGCTACTTTTTGTGTATACCCTACCTTGATTTGCACCTGTCCTCTTCAGGGCACAGACCGTATAAGTCTGCCCAGCACTATCCCTGCCTCCAAACCACCAGTCCCGCCTCCCACCACCGGCTCTGGCACAGACTGTATAAATCTGCCCAGCACTATCCCTGCCTCCCAATCACCAGCCCCGCCTCCCACCACCGGCTCTGCCACCCAATCTCGGCTAAGCTCCAGGCACTAGTCAGGAAGTGATAAAATGTTTACATAATTTTATAATTAATCCTATTTCAGTTACCTGTTATTGTGTGCTGTTTTCCCGATCTGTTTTATACTTCACTGTTCAATATTTTATGATAACAAACCTCTTTTAGTTTATTGCCTCTCCTTGTCTGGACTGACTAAGAATCATGGTGGTTTGTATGTGTTGTCTGTGAGTACTTTCTAGGAACTGTGGGACCACTAGAAGTATGGCCCCAGAAACCTACAAATCACCGGGGAACACCTTGAGAGAAGGAGATTCGACCAATGGCGGTTGGGACCCAGTTGGTGGGAGGAGGGGGCTAGTGTAGATCACAAGAGACAGGTGTAGGTGGACCTGAGCTGTGCTGGGGATGGACCCTCCAGGTGGCCGCAGGGTTAGCCCTAGGCGGGTGGCTAGGCATTTCCTCACAGTTATGTAAGAAGTTTGAAAGACTTTGGAGATGAGTTTTACACTATTATGTGAAGTATGTATGAATGGGTTAATAATGAAAAGGGGCCAATAGGTACTGCTAGAAAATAGAACAAGTGTGACATTTGAAACCCATCTTTTCACTCTAAAAATCTGCACTTTATAATAGTTTCTCATTTGACATTTAAATTGGAACTGCAGTATATATAAGAAGTATTGGGTTAATTTAATTTATATTTGACTATTTCGAAATAACTGGTGCAGCAAACCTGTACAGCACATGAATCTTGCTGGCAGCTTACAACAGTTTTGAGGATTTAGTTTTACATATAGTATTTTCTCAACTATATATTCCTTGAGCCTACGTAGAACGCTGATTAAAATGTCTAAATACAGTAAATATAATAACTAGATTGTAGCTATGATAACTGTTCAACACATTCATCGCAATTTTGCTATTACTGTGTTTTGTTTTGAGGCCAGTGTAGGCAGTTTGTGATTTCTGTTCATGCATTAGGACACTTACCTATTTTGATTTCCTTGAGCTGCGAATGCAAAGAGTAATGGAACAGGCTAGAAAGCTCACAATCCCCAGACAGAGCAGGACCACTTCTACTACCATCAATATGTTCATTGGTGTAGTCACTGTGGCTTTGAATTTCTCTGCAGTGCCATCATCAATCGTACCAGTCTGTAATAAAACGTATCAACTGCATCACTTCTCATACACTGAAGTAAAAAAAAAATTAGTTCTCTATAGTTTACAGACCTGAACCTTGCCTATTCCTGAACTCTGCTCTGCTGTGCAAGTAATCCCCATGTCAGCATCTATAAATTACCTTACAATCTCTCTCTCGATTTTAGTTCTCCTATCTGAGATAAGATAATGATGATAACTTAGATGTGTCAAACTTTCCATCTGCAATCCAGTGTTAGCATTTTGGTTAAAGAAATCCAAGCATTACGTGGTAAGAGGCGAGATACTAAAGTCCACAAAGGAGGAAGGAGGCCCAATGATTTCAAGTGTGACCCAGCAGTGGCAGGAGCTGTAAGGACAATAAGGTGCATTAGGAGGGGTTACCACTAGTGAATAAGAGGAAAAGCAAGAATTATGAAAGCGCGAAGCCCTTGAGAGAAAAACTGCATTGGCTTCCGCTCAAGGAACGAATTGAATTCAAGTTACGTACAACCGTGCACAAAATCATCCACGCAGACGCCCCACTCTATATGCTAAACCTAGTACACCTGCCGCCCAGAAACGCCAAAAAATCGGCCCGCAAATTCTTAAACCTGAACCTTCCCAGTTGCAAAGGAGTGAAGTACAAACAAGCATATGCCACGACCTTTGCATACAAAAGTACACAGTGCTGGAATGCACTACCCAAAACCCTGAAAACCACGAACAATCTAACCAGCTTCCGCAAAGCTTTGAAAACGCATCTCTTTAACAAAGCTTACAAAAGTCTCCATCAATGATACAACTCTTCCCCCAATTCACCCAAACACACCTAAACACCTCTCATATAACCTACCCAAGCTTCCACCCAACTACCACCTCTCTTACCTCTGCTTTTGATCAATTGTATTTAAATTAGGCACTGTCTTTATCATAACCTACTCTGTAAGCCACATTGAGCCTGCAAAAAGGTGGGATAATGTGGGGTACAAATGCAATAAATAATAATAATATTAGTGGGACCTTGCCTGGAGTATTGTGCCCAGTTCTGGATGCAGCATCAAAATGCTGTGTGATATGTATGAGAAGCCCTTTGAGAACTAGAAGCAAGTACTTACTTATTTATTACATTTGTATCCCACATTTTCCCACCTATTTGCAGGCTCAATGTGGCTTATATTGTACAGTAGAGGCGATCGCCAATACCGGTATGAAACAAATACAAAGTGAGGTTAATGGCAGGGTATACTCTGCAGGAAATATAACAGAGAAAGGGAAAGCAAGTTGATTATCTAGGGGGTAAACTGAAGAGGTACATTAGGAAATATTGTTTCATGGAAATGATGATGGAAGAATAGAATGCCCTTCGGAGGTGGTGATAAAGTTTAAGAGGCCACAAGTAGAAAGCATGACTTTGCAGCACAGGTGTAACTCTTCAGAGCTTCATGCCTGTCTCATTCAGAATAAATGGAAAGTGGTAAATAAGAAATTTTAGAAGTACTAATGGAAGCACAGGCATCCTAATTGCCATGTTTGTCTGGCAGCCTGCAATGACAGAAGCGAGGGGTAGCTGGGTCTATCTGGCAGGCTACAAGTTCTGGAATTGCTCAAAGTCCTCATGGAAACAAAGGTAATCAAATAGGTCTGGCTGGATGTTCAGTGGCTAGGTGACTATTACAGGACATTTAGGTTTTGCACAGGAAAGGTGATTACTAATGGAGCTCTGTGGTAGTTGTGTATGAAGTACACGGAAGAAGACAAAAAAAAAGAGTGCCTAGGATAAGGATAAATAGTCCAGCTGCTCATCATGACAACTGTTCAACACATTCATCGTGTAATTAAACTCTGGAATTCATTGCCAGAGAATGTGGTAAAGACAGTTAGCTTAGAAGGGTTTAAAAAGGTTTGGACGGCTTCCTAAAGGAAAAGTCCATAGACCATTATTAAATTGGCTTGGGGAAAACCACTGCTATTTCTGGGATAAGCAACATAAAATGCATTGAACTTTTTGGGGATGTTGCCAGGTATTTGTGACCTGAATTGGCCACTGTTGGAAACAGGATGCTGGGCTTGATGGACTTTTGGTCTGTCCCAGTGCGGCAATACTTATGTACTTATCATTGTCAGTACGGACACAAAAACTGGACAAACTGAAAGGGGATGATGATATTTTCTGTTATTTACTATGTTAAAATATTACCCACTCACTGTAACTCCTCCTTGTAAATGTTAGGGTTGATATTCAAAAGTATTTATCCAGGAAACAGTGACTCTGATAAATGCAACCCAGAAAGGGTCAATAGCACTATATGAATAGAAAGGTTGAATATCTTTACAGACCACCACAGTACTATCCGGATAGTAACATTGAATATCTTTACAGTGGTCGAGTATCATTGCTACCTGGATAATACCAAGCACCATCTCAGTATCCCAATATTCAGTGACAGCCACTATCTGAACCTAACAACATAAGAACTACTATACTGGGTCAGACCGATGGTGCATCTATCAGTGGTCAGTCTAGGTCACAAGTACCTGGCGGAATCCCAAAGAGTAGCAAAATTCCAGAATCCCAGAGTAACAAGATTCCATACTACTGATCCCAGGGCTACTGCCAATAAAAGGGAACGGGAATGGGACTTGATATACTGCCTTTCTGTGGTTTTTGCAACTACATTCAAAGCGCTTTACATAGTATATACAAGTACTTATTTGTACCTGTGACAAAGGAGGGTTAAGTGACTTGCCCAGAGTCACAAGGAGCTGCAGCTGGAATTGAACCCAGCTCCCCAGGATCAAAGTCCACTGCACTAACCACTAGGCTACTCCTCCACTAGCAACATTCCATGTAGAATCTCAAATAGTAGCAACAGAATCTCAAATAATAGCAACATTCCATACAGAATCTCAAATAGTAGCAACAGAATCTCAAATAATAGCAACATTCCATATAGAATCTCAAATAGGGAAAGGGAAATGGGACTTGATATGCCACCTTTCTGTGGTTACATATCAAAGTAGTTTACATAGTATATACAGGTCCTTATTTGTACCTGGGGCAATGGAGGGTTAAGTGACTTGCCTAGAGTCACAAGGAGCTGCAGTGGGAATCAAACCCAGCTCCCCAGGATCAAGGTCCACTGCACTAACCACTAGGCTACTCCTCCACTCAACTGAGTACCTTCCACTAAATATCTGGATATTTTTGCTCATAGCAGCTGGCATTAAAAAAAAAACACCAGCCACTGTGAGCTAAATATCAAGGTGTTTGTGTTAGAATATTAGTAATCAATATGTTCAGAACCAAATCAAAAACTACCAACCTCATTAAGCCAAAGAACAGGGAACACTAAGATGTCCTTCAGTTTGGAAAAAACCCTGCAGAAAATAAAATGAATATAATTAGTTTTGTATAGTTTATTTATGCGATGATTGGAACACTGGGTAGAAGATTTCAGCGTATTGTCTACAATGACACCTATATCTTTTTCTTGGGTGCTGACCCCTAAGGTGGACCCTTGCATCAGGTAACAATGATTCAGATTATTCTTCCCAATGTACATCAATTTGCATTTGTCCACATTAAATTTCATCTGCCATTTGAATACCCAGTCTTCCAGTTTCCTAAGGTCTTCTTGTAACTTTTCACAGTTCACATGTGTGAACTATTCAACAACCTTGAATAGTTTTGTTACCTGCAAATTTAATCACGTCACTCGTTCCGATTTCCAGATTATTTATAAATATGTTAAATTGCACCAGCCCCAGTACAGATCCCTGCAGCACTCCACTATTCACCCTCTTCAAATGACAGAAATGGAATGACGAATGAGGTGATTAAATTTGCAGATGACCAGTGGTGTTCCTAGGGGGGGGGGGCGGTAGGTGCGGTCCGCCCTGGGTTCACGCTGCCGGGGGGTGCCGTGCGCGCCTGTCCTCCGTTGTTCCATGCTTCTTCTCTGCCCCGGGACAGGTTACTTCCTGTTCCGGGGCAGAGAAGAAGCATGGAACAATGGAGGACAGGGGCGCGCGGCACTCCCCCAGCGGCGTGCACCCAGGGGGGGATTCCTTCGCAGGGGGGTATCCTTTTGCCGGGGGGGGGCCGTGCTGCATCCGGGGGGCGCTGCGCATCGGCAATCCGCCCCAGGTGTCAGCCCCCCTAGGAACGCCACTGCAGATGACACAAACTATTGAAATTGTCAAAATGCATGCGGATTTTGAAAAATTGCAGGATGCCCTTAGAAAACTGGAAGACTGGGCGTCCCAATGGCAGATGAAATTTAATGTAGACAAATGCAAAGTGATGCACATTGAGAAAAATAATCCGAATCATAGTTATCTGATGCTAGGGCCCACTTTAGGAGTCAACACTCAAGAAAAAGTCCTAGGTGTCATTGAAGACAATATGTTGAAATCTTCTCCTCAGTGCGGCGGCGGACAAAAAAGCAAACAGGATACTAGGAATTAGTAGGAGAGGAATGCAAAATAAGACCAAAATTATTATAATGCCTCTGTATCGCTCCATGGTGCGACCTCACCTTCATATTGTGTATCTCAAAAGAGATACAGCAGAATTAGAAAAGGTTCAGAGAAGAGCGACCAAAATGATAGAGGGGATGAAATTGCTCCCATATGAGGAAGGCTAAAGAGGTTAGTGCTCTTTAGCTTGGAAAGAGACAGCTGAGGGGGGATATGATTCAGGTCTACAAAATCGTGACTGGTGTGGAATGGGTGGAGGTGAATTGATTTTTCACTCATTCAAAAAGTACAAAGATCAGGGGACACTCACTGAAATTGCATGGAAATACTTTAAAAACAAATTGGAGGAAATATTTTTTCACTCAAAGAATAGTTAAGCTCTAGAACTCATTGCCAGAGAATGTGTTAATGGCAGTTAGCATATCTGGGTTTAAAAAAAAGGTTTGGACAAGTTTCAGGATGAAAAGTCCATAGTCTGTTATTGAGATGGACATGGTGGAGGCCACTGCTTGCCCCGGGATTAGTAGTAGGAATGGTGCTACTATTTGGGTTTCTGCCAAGTACTTCTGACCTGGATTGGCCACTACTGGAAGCAGGATACTGGGCTGGATGGACCATTGGTCTGACCCAGTATGGCTATTCTTGTTTTTATGTGACAGGGCAGAGAACTGCAGAGGTTTGGACCAAAGTAGCTGAAGCTGGTCTTACGAGAAATAGCAGAGAGGAGATAAAGGCCCTAATAAGGCGTAAGGACCTGTTTTTTCAACTGTACAGTCTGAGAAGACATGTGAAAATGTTGGAGTTTGAAGTGAATTATGCTGCACAGAGGAAACTTTTCTTTGATAAAGTTATTTGATTCTTTGTGAAAACATGTACCTTGTTTTTTTTTAACAATTTGTCTCATTATTTTCATTGTCCTCTTTTGTACATACTAGATACCCTTATTTTAATGCCAAAGATTGCCTCCAGTTCTCTTTTGGCTTTTATCAATACCATGGCTAATCATTATTATTCTCTGTAAAAATTGAAGCTCACTAGAGGGGAATCCTTCAAAGGTTGTGTGAAACAGAAAGTTAGGAGAATAGAAGTGTAAATTTGGCCACTTATTATGTTCCTACCTCACGGGCCCTTTTACAAAGCAGCGGTAAGCCCAACATGGGCTTAGCGCTCACTAAAAGAGAAGGTATCACCAAGCCACCGCAGCAGCCCAGCAGTAGATCCCGCCCCCAGTGTGAGCCATTTTGTAGCGCCAGTGTGTACCCAGCAGGAATCGGGCAGTGCCACGCGGGAGCCCTTACCGCCATCTCAATGGGTGGTGATAAGTGCTCCCACCCGAAATCTCCATTTCTTTTAAAATTAAAAAAAAAACCTGCTCTTTACCCACTGTGGTAAAAGGGAGTCTCTGTGCATGTCAAAAACATACACCAACACCAGCGCAGACCCCCTTCTGCTGCAGCTTCGTAAAAGGACCCTCAATCCCAATACACAAGTACAGAAGTACATAAGTAATACCACACTGGGAAAAAACCAAGGGTCCATTGAGCCTAGCAGCCCAGGGTCCTCTATGTACATAAGTAAAGTCAAAATATCTAGCTGTTCAAGTCTATGGCCTTGTGCCCTTGACCTGGATTGGCCACTGTCGGTGACAGGATGCTGGGCTAGATGGACCTTTGGTCTTTCCCAGTATGGCACTACTTATGTACTTATGTACTTAATTTAGCATAAATTTAAGTCTGAAAGCCAAGCTAAGCTTCTAATTCTTTTACCTAAATCACCTCTCATTTTAGGACTCCTAAATTTAGACTACTAGTGAAACTAGTCTCATAAAATTTGAAATTCAGCCCTAGTCAATTTACAGGAGGCCAATTTACTCTCAGAGTTAAGATCTTTAACCTTCTTAAAATCATTTCAAAAGTACTTATTCAGAAATTATGATTTTATAATTATGTAAAATGTTACCATTATTTTAAAATATTTTTATAGGATCATTTCAGTTAAGTTCTTTCAATAGTCAAAACCTAATCCAAGTTTTAAGAAAAATTCATAGAAAACTTACTCAATTTTATCTGTCGGTTTAAACATTAAATTGATTTGTATCCTTTTGGCAAATCTCATGGTAAAACCTGTATTCTAAAAAAAAAAAAAAAAAAAAAGTCATTGTTTCTTTACTCATTCTTAAATGTTATAGCCTGTAAATAAAAATTACTGCAGAATTTGGGGGATGTATTATTGTTCACTTTTCAAAGAGCACCTAACAATTCTCCTCTAGCTCTGGGTCACTCGTACTGTTGCGGACTTACTTCCCTAATTCCCTTACAGTAATCCTCTATTTAAGAAACTATTCTTTTTTAACTTATACTGTTTATGGCACTTTCAATTCAGTCTACAAATATTAACTCAGCACATTTGCAAAAGAAAATAAACATACAATTTCACATTTTCATATTACAAATAACCTTGCAAGACAACATGAAAATGATAAACTGAGCAGTCTGAACATTGCTGTCCATTACAATCAACTTTTCAACCAAAACTAAAAAAGAAAAACATTGTCAGTGTGTAATTAGTTTCCATTCTGGATATGGACTTGTAAATGGTAGCGTTCAGTGGTGAGAGGGGTAGGTGTAACTGCCTAAAATTGTGGCCTTTTGGAATTGTATATTGGATCTGCAAGTTCAGGTGACGGAAGGACTATCATAATCTTATGCACATTGGCTTTGCTGTATGTGGACACCGGAGCAGATTTCTCACATTCTGGATCAATTGGCATTGATAATCTTATGTGAAAGCATGGGGGTGAAATTCACAAGCCTTTTTTGGCTTACGTCATTGAGGCTAGCCATACTGGTTATCTGGAAGGACAGAAACCCGTCCAGCATTGTTGAGTGGATTAAAAAACTGAATATAGCAAAGGGAGAAGATTCATGCTATGCTACAGCATGAAAAGCAGAGGTGGCACAGTCTATGGTCCCCATCGGATCATTTTCTGGATCCATATCTTAGGGTATACCTTGGAGCACAACTAATGAGACACCCCCTGTTTAAGCTCCATCATATCAATGATGCACGTCATATTCTGTTTGATTTGGGGTTCCCTAACCAATGGAGCTCGATATTTGCAGTGCTTTTCTTCTTAAGGAACCACTGTTTTGTGTTGTCTCTTTGCAGGAACCTCCTAATTTCTTATCTCTAGTTTTTAAGGCAAAGCTCTGACAGAGTGAAGCTTTCACCTCTCTAGCCACCTCCTCCCTCATATTTTAGTTTCTTTCAAGCTTTGGCCACCATATTATTTAGGGTGACCTGAAAAACTCCTTTGGCTTCCCTGGGTCTCTTCTCCTGTACTGACTGTAAGAAATGTGGTGAAAGCAGTCAATGTGGGGAGAAAAAACTTAATTCCTTGATACGGGTGATGCACTGCAGTAGTACAGCAGAACTAGAATATCTGAGCATAATACTGACAGGCCGATGCTCAGAAACTAACGCTGGTGCCGGACTAGCACCGGTGTTAACCTGCACACAATGCTCAGAGGTCTCTAGTGCCAGAAACAATCCAGCCACCAAAAATCAGCGCAAATGATATTTAAATGCATGCAAAGGGTAATTAAGAGGATCATTAGGTATTCCCAACAGCGCAGGAAAGAATGCTACCTCTAACGCTGGAAAGTTATGCCAGCTCAGAACTGGTGGTAGGGAGCTTGAACGGAGGGACAGGATCAGAAAAGAAGCAACAGGGACTGACAGTAGGGTCTTTAACAGAAGGACAGAGAAAAAGGATCCAAAAAAGAAGCAGCAGGGACTCAAAAAGTCCAGAGGGTAAACAAAAAAAATCTGGAGTGAAATTCAGCCTCCCAAAAAGAAAAAGAAAAGCGGTGTTTCTAACAGCAAGGTCGGGTTTTTCTGTAGTTTTTTTTCAAAAGCTTTGCTCAGAGTTGCGGTGCTCGGTGGGGGGGGGGGAGAGATCCTGCATGGGCTCCCTGCTCCCCTGTTTGACTAGGCATGTGCACAAGAGTTGTCCTTACCGCACAGCTCTTGCGCGCATGTGCCGAGCTTGTTCCTTCCCCTTAAATTCCCAATGCTAACATCGTGCATAATATTTGCATACTATTAGTGTTGAGCATAGGGAAGGTTTTTAAGGTGCTGCTCCTTGCAGGGCTGAGGTTTTGAGCATCGGCCTGTCAGAAGTGAAGAGAAAGTAGTGTAAAGGTCCTACTGCAGAAAGACTGCCCACGTATGTGGGACTTAGCTTACAGGTTCCACGTCTACGTAGATTCGATGTTCTTCCTCGTTGGGCTTCAGACCGGTCACACGGCTTCTTATGTTTTCGCTTACATAGAGGAAATGAGGAAGTGAAACATACACCGGCTTCTCTGAAAGGAAACATATAGATTGTCTATACCTGTTGCATATTGTTTTCTTTTCATATTATAAACTACAGGGCAGTTCTCCTAAATAAGTTACTTATTCCCATATCTTTATTCAGAATTTCAGCCATACTATCTGTAAAGCTGTATAAATGGAGAAGTTTTCCTTTCAGGACAGCTATTGATGCAGTTCTGCTTAAACTGATGTCATTATCTGGATAGTGCTGAATATTGGATGCACCCTCCAGCCTTCTCCCTTCTAAATAGATTATTTTTGACTGAATATCTCATTGGCTGGTCAAAAGTTATGCTATTTTCCCAATTTTTCATCATAAAGAATGAATTCACTTTGTATTTAATGATCCATTGTATATATAAACATATCACGCATCAATTAAGGGTTGCTTGTGTTCACTGTAAATATTATTTCACATCCTTTCCCAATCACTTTCAACTATGTTCACAGTACATCATTAACCTTGTATTAAACTTAATATGCAGATAGTAGACATTTTTCACTGGTACACTCTTATTTTTCTACACACTCCATTAACGAGACCATATCACCTGAAATTATCAAGAACATTTTCTCAAGATTCTCAGTTTTAGTGAGAATGAATTTTAATGCTAACCTTTACAGTATCATCTACTGTCACCTAATTTCTGCCTTTGCTTACACTTACTAACACGCTGGCAGGGGCAGCCCATGGGGAACACAGAGGGATGGCGGTCATAGCAGACACTCACTGCACGGTCTCATCTGCATAAGTCGATATGGGCTGAAAAGCAGGGAAGAAAAGTATGGCCATGTGCAAAAAACACAGTCACTCAGCTGTTCAGCCAGCCCTGTATGTTGGATCATAAAAACTGGGAACTAAGGAGGTGAATAACCAGACTAAAAGGGTAAATTGTTTAGAAACCCGGCGGCAGATAAGGGCCATATGGCCCATCCTCAGTAACCAATAACTCCTCCTTTTCCTAAGGGATCCCACATGCCTGTTCCACTCTTTTTAAAATTCTGACACAGTCTTCGTCTCCACGACCTCCACCGGGAGGCCATTCCAGGCATCCACCACACTTTCTGTAAAAGAGTATTTTCTTAGATTCCTCCTAAGCCTATTTCCTTTCAACTTCATCCTACGCCCTCTCATTCCAGAGTTTTCCTTCATTTGAAAAAAGGTTCTCCTCCAGTAGATTAACGCCACTGAGGTATTTAAACTTCTCTATCATATCCCCTCTGTTCCGCTTGAGGTTCATATATTTTATGACAGAGAACGCTTACCAATTTTGTAGCCGCCCTCTGGACCAACTCCATCCTGTTTATATCTTTCTGTAGGTGTGGTCTCTAGAATTGCACACAGTTCTCCAAATGGGACCTCACCAGAGACTTATACAAGGCCACTCATCTCCTTTTTCCTGCTGGTCATCCCTCTCCTTATGCACCCCTGCCTTTGACTGTTGCCTTTTCTACCTGTTTAAACACTAAGATCGTCAAACACAATAACCCCCAATTCTCATTCTTCTTCCATACACAGAAGCACTTTGCCCCCTATATTGTATCGTTCCCTTGGATTCTTGTAACCAAAGTGCATGACCCTGCATAAATCTTAGTTGCCAATTATCAAACCATTCTTCAAGCTTTGCTAGATCATTTCTCATGCCATCCACACCCTCAGGGGTGTCCACCCTATTACAGAGTTTGGTATCATCCACAAAGAGACAGACCTTACCTGACAACCCTTTTGCAATATCGCTCACAAAGATGTCAAAGAGAGCCGGCCCGAGGACCCATCTCTGCAGCACACTACTGATAACATCTCTTTCCCCAGAGTAAGCTCCATATTCCACTACCATCTCTCTCCTCCCTTTTAACCAGTTTTTAACCCAGTCAGTCACTTTAGGTCCCATACTGAAGGCGCCTGTTGAGAACCATGTTGAAGGCTTTGCTAAAGTCCAAGTTCACCACGTCTAGTTCCCCTCCCACGTTTAACTGTTTGGTCACCCAGTCAAAATCAATAAGATTCATTTGACTTGAAATGACCTGCCTCGGGTCCTGAAGTCCATTCAATTTGAGAAACCTCTTCTATGTTTGTGCAGCGCTGCGTACGCCTTGTAGCGCTATAGAAATGCTAAATAGTAGTAGTAGTAATTCTCCGCTTTAGAAGCGTTTGTTTAGTTTACTGGCCAGCAAGGTCTGACTGAAGGTCTGTGATTTCCAACCTCCTCCTTACTTCTGCTCTTGTGCAAAGGGACCACATCCGCCTTTCTCCAGTCCTCCGGGACCACTCCAGCCTCTAAGGATTACTACTACTACTATTTAGCATTTCTAAAGCGCTACAAGGCGTACGCAGCGCTGCACAAACATAGAAGAAAGACAGTCCCTGCTCAAAGAGCTTACAATCTAAGGATGCATTGAAGAGTTAAGACAGCGGAGCTGCCAGGACTTCTCTGAGTTCCTTGAGTACCTTCGGATGTATCCCATCAGGCCCCATCGCTTTGTCTACTTTTAGTTTAGCTAGATCCTCACAAACACAGTCTTCTGTGAATCGGTCCTGGTCTACCATACATCCATCCCCATTTGCATTTGTTTTTTGCGGTCCTTACCCCAGCCTTTCATCCATGAACATAGAACAGAAATAATTGTTAAGCAGTTCAGCTTTATCCTTATCAGCTTCTACATATTCCTCCCCCTTGGCGTTGAGCCTCACAATACTATTATGACACTTCCTTCTGTCACTTATATATCTGCAAAACATTTTGTCCCCCAATTTTACCGTATCGGCTATCTTTTCTTCCATTTGCCTCTTTGCTTTCCTAACAACTTTTCTAGCTTCCCTTAGCTTTTCCAGGTACTTTTGCCTGTCTCCCTCTTTCTGAGTCATCTTGTAACATGAGAAGGCTAACCGTCTTTCCCTTACCTTGTCAGCTACTACGTTTGAGAACCACAGCGGCCTTCTTTTCCTCTTACTTTTATGTAATTTTCTAACATAAAGGTTTGTCACCTTTAAAATAGCTCCTTTCAGTTTTGTCCACTGCTGTTCTACTTTCTTCAGCTGCTCCCATCCAACCAACTCTTCCTTGAGAAATTCGCCCATCTTGGCAAAGTTAGTTTTTTTTTAAATCTAAGACCTTCAATCTTGAGTAAGCCCTCTCCTCCTTTGTTTTAATATTGAACCACACCATTCGGTGATCACAAGATGCCAAAAGATCTCCCACCATATCATCAGAAATATTTTCCCTGTTTGTAAGCACCAGATCTTGAATAGCTCCATCCCATGTCAGTTCTGTTACCTGCTGCTGAAACAATTCGTCCTGTAGAGAATCCAAGATTCCTTTGATTCTAGACAACCCTGCAGCAGGGACACCCCAGTCGACATCCAGCATATTAAAATCATTTGTCAGTAGTACTTCCCCTTTCCTAACTATCTTGTGAATGTCTTCAATTAAGTCTCTGTCCAATTCTTCTGACTCTGAGGGTGACCTGTATATTACATCAATGTAAATACATTTTCCTTTCCCTCTTACCAATTTGACCCACAATGCTTCTCCCTTACCCCATATATCCTGCAATTCTGTCACTTTAATATTATTCTTTACATATAATGCCACACCTCCACCCTGTCCTTCCTGAATAGATTATAGCCAGGTATAACTATACCCCAGTCATGGTTCTCCATGAACCACGTCTCTGTGACCACCACTAAATCCAAGTCAGCTTCTGTCACTAAAGCCTCTAGATCTAAAACTTTATTTCCCATACTATGGGCATTGGTATACAAGGCTCTCCAGAGGTTACTCTTTTTTTCTGCTTTCTGTAAGGGTCTTTGATGTCTTACCTTCCTGAGGGTTATTAATGACTTTGGGGCTTTTCTCTCCCAACCCCAGTAAATTTAGTTTAAAGCCCTCTTTAGTGCTTTAGTCAGTCTGTTTTCCAACATCTCCAGTTATGACAGTCTGCTAAATCACCTGCACAAGTGAAGCATTCACTACCTCAACCTTTCTTGCTGTTTCTTACAAAGTCTCTATCCTTTTTGGAAAGATCTTATATATAGATTTCTCCTGAGTGGTGGTCTGACTTTCTGTTTTAACTGTCAGCATTCCAGTATCCCTAGTACATTTCAAAATCATACCCTCCAATATTACCAAAGTTGTCCAGATGAATTGAGAGCCACACCTTCTGGGTGTACCAAACTCACCACTAAGGTAGTCATGGTAGGGGGAGAACCTAACAAACAGCCCCAGCTGTTTCCCAGAGATCTGTAAACCATGCTACAAAATTGGTAGATGTATGCTGAATGTCCTTTGTGTGTTTCCATTTCAGTTTAAAATGAATTCTTCTGTAATGTCAGAAGCCTCACTTGGCAGTATGGAGGAGGATTCTACCTGCTTAAATTTGGACATGTGAGTGGCCATGGAGAATTTCATGGGTCATGCTGATGTTAGGAATTTAGGGTGAAGGGATTTGGAGTTAGCTTATGCCTTTATGAATAGTTAAAGGCGATTTACATTGAAGTACAATAGGTTCAGATTGATGTTGCTGGATTTGAGAAGACAAGACAGAAGCACATTTCATTTCTTTAAGCAAAATACTTCAGCCCGAATGGTCCTCCATGGAACCCAAGATTCCCTCTTTGTAAAGGGCTGACGAGCTACAGAACTCTTGGAGTCCATGGCGTGGTACTAGAGTGGCAGAGGTTAAAACAGCTGGGGCTGTTTGTTAGGTTCTCCCCCCTACCTTAGAGGTGAGCATGGTGCATCCAACAAGTGTGGCTCTCAATTCTGGACAACTTTGGTAATATTGGAGGGTATGATTTTGAAATGTACTAGGGATACTGGAATGCTGACAGTTAAAACAGAAAGTCAGACCACCACTCAGGAGAAATCTATATATAAGATCTTTCTAAAAGAGAAGAGAGCACTATCTACATATAATACACCTTATTTAAGAAAATTGCACACTATTTACATATAATATGCCCTCTAAGAAAAGAGAGGAGCATTTTTGATATGTCATAAGTACATAAGTATTGCCATACTGGGAAAGACCAAAGGTCCATCAAGTCCAGCATCCTGTTTCCAACAGTGGCCAATCCAGGTCACAAATACCTGGCAAGATCCCAAAAAAGTACAAAACATTTTATACTGCTTATCCCAGAAATAGTGGATTTTCCCTTAGTCCATTTAATAATGGTCTATGGACTTTTCCTTTAGGAAGCCGGCCAAACCTTTTTTAAACTCTGCTAAGCTAACCGCCTTTACCACATTCTCTGGCAACGAATTCCAGTGTGAAGAAAAATTTTCTCTGATTCGTTTTAAATTTACTACAGTGTAGCTTCATCGCATGCCCCCTAGTCCTAGTATTTTTGGAACGCGTAAACAGATGCTTCACATCTACCCGTTCAACTCCACTCATTATTTTATAGACCTCTATCATATCTCCCCTCAACCGCCTTTTCTCCAAGCTGAAGAGCCCTAGCCACTTTAGCCTTTCCTCATAGGGATGTCGTCCCATCCCCTTTATCATTTTCTTCGCCCTTCTCTGTGCCATTTCTAATTCCACTATATGTTTTTTGAGATACGGCGACCAGAATTCAACATAATATTCGAGGTGCGGTCGCACAATGGAGCGATACAAAGGCATTATAACATCCTCATTTTTGTTTTCCATTCCTTTCCTAATAATATCTAACATTCTATTTGCTTTCTCAGCTGCAGCAGCACACTGAGCAGAAGGTTTCAATGTATCATCAACGATGACACCTAGATCCCTTTCTTGGTCCGTGACTCCTAACGTGGAACCTTGCATGAATTAGCTATAATTCGGGTTCCTCTTTCCCACATGCATTACTTTGCACTTGCTCACATTAAACGTCATCTGCCATTTAGACGCCCAGTCTCGTAAGGTCCTCTTGTAATTTTTCACAATCCTCTCGCGATTTAACTACTTTGAATAACTTTGTGTCATCAGCAAATGTAATTACCTCACTAGTTACTCCCATCTCTAGGTCATTTATAAATATGTTAAAAAGATGCGATCCCAGCACAGACCCCTGGGAAACCCCACTAACTACCCTTCTCCATTAAGAATACTGACCATTTAACCCTACTCTCTGTTTTCTATCTTTTAACCAGTTTTTAATCCACAATAGAACACTACCTCCTATCCCATGACTCTCCAATTTCCTCTGGAGTCCTTCATGAAGTACTTTGTCAAACGCCTTCTGAAAATCCAGATACACAATATCAACTGGCTCACCTTTATCCACATGTTTGGTCACCCCTTCAAAGAAATGTAGTAGATTGGTGACGCAAGATTTCCCTTCACTAAATCCATGTTGACTTTGTCTCATTAATCCATGCTTTTGAATATGCTCTGTAATTTTGTTCTTTATAATAGTCTCTATCATTTTGCCCAGCACCAATGTCAGACTCACCAGTCTATAATTTCCCGGATCTCCTCGGAAACCTTTTTTAAAAATTCGGCGTTACATTGGCCACCCTTCAATCTTCCAGTATCACGTTCGATTTTAAGGATAAATTACATATTACTAACAATAGCTCCGCAAGCTCATTTCTCAGTTCTATCAGTACTCTGGGATGAATACCATCCGGTCCAGGAGATTTTCTACTCTTCAGTTTGTACAAATGCCGCATTACATCCTCCAGGTTTACAGTGAATTAATTAAGTTTCTCCAACTCTTCAGCTTTGAATACCATTTCTGGCACCGGTATCCCACCCAAATCTTCCTCGGTGAAGACCGAAGTAAAGAATTCATTTAATCTCTCCGCTAAGGCTTTGTCTTCCCCGATCACCCCTTTTACTCCTCGGTCATCTAGCGGTCCAACCAATTCTGTTGCCAGCTTCCTGCTTTTAATATACCTAAACAAATTTTTACTATATGTTTTTGCCTCTAATGCAATCTTTTTTTTCGAAGTCCCTCTTAGCCTTCCTTATCAGCGCTTTGCATTTGACTTGACATTCCTTATGTTGTTTCTTATTATTTTCAGTCGGTTCCTTCTTCCATTTTCTGAAGGATTTTCTTTTAGCTCTAATAGCTTCTTTCACCTCACTTTGCCCCTTATATTGTCTAAATCCAACTTTAGATGTTTTCCTGAAAATGTCCAAAAATCTAGTATTGAAAATGACCATTTTCAAACCAGAAAAACAACTATCTTTTTTCTTTGAAAATGACCATTTCCTAGATGTTGTTTTGCTTAGTACACCTATCTTTCTGGACCATTTAAAAAACAAAACAAAACGGCCAAATGAAAAACGCACAAAATCAAGCCATTGGGACGTAAGAGGAGCCAGCTTTCCTAGTAGACTGGCCACATAGACATTCCAGCAGAGCAGAGGGGCACCCTAGGGGACACTGCAGTGGACTTCACATAAAAGGTCCTAGGTATACATCTCACCACTACCCCCTTATGGTGAGCCCTTCAAAAGCCACGAAAAACCTACCGTACCCAACTATACACCACTACAATAGCCATTACGGCTGAAGGTGTCACCTATATGTGGGTACAGTAGGGTTTTTTTTTGGGGGGGGGGGGCTGACAGAAGTGTAACAGAGTGGATTATGGGCCTGGGTCACCTTCTCTACAGTGCACTGCACCCACTACTAGGCTATTCCAGGAACCCGCTTACTGCTCTAATAGGACTGGCCATAACATCTGAAGCCGTCATAGAGGCTGGTATGTACTGTTTCATTTACATCTTTGTGGGGTGGGAGGGGGGTCAGTGACCACTGAAGGAGGAAGGGGTGTCATTCCTTTATTCCTGCAGTGGTCATGTGGTCAGTTAGGACACTTTTTTGTAGCTTATTTGTTAATAAAACAGGTCTAAACCAAAATGTCCAATTTATAGCGCTGGATGTTTTTGTTTTGTTCCATTATGGCAGAAAAAGGTCCAGATCCCACCCTTAACAGACCCCTGACACACTGCCTTGTGATTTGAATGCACTTCTGATGGACTTTATGTTAAAACGTCCAAAAATTGGATTACAAAATACCAATTTGAATTTTTTGTGAGAAAAACATCAAATGCAGATTTATGCCACTTTTTGGATGTTTTTCTCTTTTGAAAATGAGCCCCAGAGTGCACTGTCTGCATATAATGTGTCCTCTTTAAGAAAAATATGCCCTATTTGCATTTAACATGCCCTCTTTCAGAAAAGTATCTTAACGTATCAAGACCTTACGCCACAATATTCAAAAATATAATTCAAAAGCTATAATAAGGAATTATTAGATCCATCAGGATCTCATAATTCAACCCTCAGGCAATAACTTAGCCATTGGACAATAGGGAGAATATGCAATCGTCATTGATCCAGCAGTATATATATCCACAATTTATCATTTATTATTGGATACGAGATCTCAGTGAAGATTTGTTTTTAATTTTTGTTTTGTTTTTTTAGGACACAGACCTTGAGACAGCTTTGGGGTGAAACATGAATTCATGTCACTGTGATGGATCTCCTGCTTTGTATTTTCACATATAACTGATATTTCAGAACAATATAAAAGAGAAAAAAGAAACAACTTTCAAATAAAGATAAGTGCTATTTTTTATAAAGTGTGCATATACAGGTATATATACTGCTGAATCAATGACGATTGCTTATTCTCCCTATTGTCAAATAGCTAAGTTATTACCTGAGGGTTGAATTATGCAATTCTGATGGATCCAATAATACCTTATTATCCCTTACGATTTAACTGGCCAGAAGGGCAGCTGACCAGTTAAAGAGCACTTAACTGGCTATCCGCCGATATTCAGCAGAGGATAGCTGGTTATCTCCTACTGAATATCTGTGGTTAGCAGGTAGTAGATAGCTGGTTATATTGGGTGATATAACCGGCTAGCCACTATTTTTAAAGCCAGTTTAGTGGCCATATTCAGCCACATGAAAAGGTGGGATATCTTTGGCCGGTTTAAAGATAACTTGCTAAGTCTGAATATAGAGTTAGCCGGTTATCGTTAAACCAGCCAAAATTAAACTGAATATTCAGTGCCAGTCACTGGAAAAGTCCCAGCGACGACCACGGAAGGTAGCTGATGTTAACTCCCGCAGTCTGAATATTGGCCCATATATCTTTTGAATTATATTTTTTATTTTATATTTGAATTATATTTTTGAATATTGTGGAGTAAGGTCTTGACATGTTAAAATACTTCTCTACGTCCTCCTGATTGAAGACTTGTATGTCTGCTTTGGATTCAATCTACTCTTTAAGAAACGAGCGATCTATCTACATATAACATACTTTCTTTAAGGAAAGGGCACACTATTTGCATATAATATGCCCTCTTTAAGAAAAGATTTTATATGGTTTTTTTTTTTTTTCGATCAGCCTTTTCTTTTCTTTATATTTGCTGAATGTTGCCTTACTATTTTTACAGGCTGAGATGTCTAGAAGGCCTCCTTCAGTACAGTTTCTTGAGACAATATTTTCTGTGCAAAAGCACCAATTGTCCGGATTCACTACAGAAGATGCAAAAGCACTTTCAGGGATTACGAACCGATAAACAGGAATTCCCTTCACATTCTGTTCACTCTCAAATTTTGTGTGGAATGATCTACATATAAAAAAGAAAGAAATTACATTAATGGGTCACCTCAAGTAGTAAAAGAGAAAAACACTTATAAGGAAAGGGAGCAGAACTTGAGCTGTAGCGGTAGTTCCTTCTGCTACACGTTCCTCCCTTCACCTGCTGGAGTGTCCGGCACATTCTTGAGACCCTTTTTTTTCCACAGTTCAAGTTTACAAGGAGGTGGACAATTCTGAATGTGCCTACAAAATTTGCCTGGTGCCTATGCAAGGACAAGCCATAGGAAGCAGGTCTTGAGATTTCAAAATGAAATTCTGGCATACATCGGGCAACAACCCTAGACCCACCTCTGGGGCCTCTCATTTTTCCAGTGGAGAAAACTACCTTGACTTATATATAGTGCCCCCCAAATTCCACACCAGGGGGGACAATTTTCAATGTAATCTACAGAGGATAATTTTGTAATTGAATAGACATGTAAGTAGTACACTTACTCCATTCCAGAGGGCAAGAGAAGTTGGAGATACTTGGAGGTTAATTGTAATAGCCTCAGAGAATATGTTATATATGGCCAGCTATGATACCCTATTAAAGAGGATTGGCTGGGAGCTGGAGATATGGGACCGGATGACTACATTTTAGATCGGGTGTAATCATGTGATTAGAAAAAATATATTACCGAACTAGACTTATCTCTTTTGAGACCTTCCCATTATGATCCTGCAAAAAGTGTTAAAGCAGAAGCAAAAAACATAATGATATTTGTATAGAAGAGGAAACCACCCAGATTTACATCTGCAAAACGTTATACAGCTAAGCAGGAAGGAGGGTTAGAGATGCCATGGCAAGACTGATACTTTAAGACAGCCCAACTAAGAGTGATAGTAGAATAGGGTCAGATTTAGCATGGAAAGCAGTGAGTGGACTAGGAATGGTTAGAATCAGGTGGGGGCGGGAGGTACCACTGGATTTACTTAGAGGGGAGGAGAGGAGGAAAGGCTCATCTATATACATAGATGATGTTGTGGTGCTGGAAGGGAGAGGAGAATAAGGTTAGGGACTGGCAAAGGGATTTCTCAAATGTCCCCTATTTAGAGGAGATGGGGGTGTTCCTCAAAGTTTGTGTGTGGGGGGTGGGGGTTCTTTTGTGAGTATGGAGTAAATGGGATGAAGGTGGGGTCAGTTGATGAATGAGTGGTCAATGTGCCCCTCTGAGAAATTGCAAGGGCTTCATTCTATGAGCTCCAGGGACTTTTGAGCCTACCACTGGACAAGACATTCTTTGAGACAAGGATGATAAAGGAGGCAATGCGACAGCCGAGGACAGATTTTGAGAAGTTATAGACAGGGGAGTGGCTACAAGGTATGAAGGATTTATTGTCAGTTATAGTATGTTGAGGGATGGGAGAGAAAGTCAATATGGATTTGTGAATGGCTGGGAAAAGCAGATAGGGGAAGTTTGGGACACTGAGATTTGGGAGGAGATATTTCAAAACACTGCTAAAATCTCAATATATACTATAATTTTAAAATGGGTATAAGGTATTCTATTGGTGATACCTCAGGCCTTCTCATTAAGAGGTTGTGCCGCAGTAGTACTGTGTCACGAGGACCAATTTTTGATCTAGTTGTTTCTAATGTTTTTGTAAGTGATATTGTAGAAGGGTTGTCTAGTAAGCTTTGCCCCTTTGCAGATGATACCAAAATCTGCAATAGGATAGGCACTCCTGATGGTGTGGATAACACGAACAGGGATGTAGAGAAGCTTGAAGAATGGTCTAGAATTTGGCAAAACTAAAAATCAAAAATCATGGAAACCATGCACACCTAAATAACTATTCAATCCAGTGACAGCCCTGTTCTTCAAACAGGAAACAATTTTTAAGAATTTTTTTTGACTTATAAAATTTTTTTTTATTTATTATTTTTTATTTAAAAAGGAGGAAAAAGCCTCAGCACTCAAAGGTAATTGCCAGCGGCTGGGCATAACCCACTTGATTTTCAAATGCCAAAGCTCCTTCTGACTAAGACCAATCATCAGCGTGGTTGCCTGTCAAAGTGCCTTACTCAGACAACTGGTGACGGAAACCATGAGGGAAGGGTCGACGTTGGATCCAGTGGTCATAAATGGAGGAAGTGTTTCCAAAGTCCATGTGGGTGCCCACCTAGGTAATAGTGATCATCACAAGATATGCTTTAATGTAAGAGCAAAAGTGGAGTGTGGACGCACAAAACTCAAAATACTGGATTTCAAACATACTGATTTTGGTAAAATGGGAGAATACTTGTAGAAGGAGCTGATGACAGGGGTAGGAACTGGAGAAGTGGAAGTGCAGTGGTCCAAGCTGAAAACTGCTATAAATATGGCAACTGACCTTTACGCAAGGAAAGTGAACAAAAACAAGAGAAACAGGAAGCCTATATGGTTCTCCGAACAAGTGGATGAAAAAATAAGAGCAAAATAGGCTTCATAAGTACATATAAATACATAAGTACTGCCATACTGGGACAGACCGAAGGTCCATCAAGCCCAGCATCTTGTTTCTAACAACAGCCAATCCAGGTCACAAGTACCTGGCAAGATCCCAAAAAAGTACAATACATTTTATGCTGCTTATGCTAGAAATAAGCAGTGGATTTTCCCCAAGTCCATTTTAATAATAGTCTATGGACTTTTGCTTTAGGAAGCCATTTAAACCTTTTTTAAACCCCACTAAGCTAACTGCTTTTACTACATTCTCTGGCAACAAATTCCAGAGTTTAATTGCATGCTGAGTGAAGAAAAATGTTCTCTGATTTGTTTTAAATTTACTAGTTTGTAGATTCATTGCGTGCCCCCTAGTCCTAGTATTTTTGGAAAGAGTAAACAAGCGATTCACATCTACCCGTTCCACTCCACTCATTATTTTATAGACCTCTATCATATCTCCCCCAGCTGTCTTTTCTTCAAGCTGAAGAGCCCTAGCTGCTTTAGCCTTTCCTCATAGGGAAGTCATCCCATCCCCTTTATCATTTTCGTGGCCCTTCTCTGTACCTTTTCTAGTTCTACGCTATCTTTTTTTAAAATGGTATCAGAGCTTGAGAGAGACCTTGCTGGGGTCTGAGTACATTTTTAAAACCCTACATTAATGTGACATAATTTGATAAAGATGCTAACATACTTATGGTTACATTTGTGGGGGTTTAAAATGTAATTATATCATGGTCAGGGGGGGCAACATACTTATTTGCCTACAACCCACCAAAGGGATAACCCTGCCCTGGCAAAGCCAGTGAGTGGAAAAGGAGATGCCACCTGGGGAAGTACAGAATCCAATTCAATCTTCATGACACACAACTGATGTGTCATACAGTGAAGTCAATTTCTGTCCTGTGAAAGTGTCAATACCTGCAGATTTCAGAGTTAAACAAAGCCAAATTCGTATTCTTGTCAACAAACGGAGGAAATGATGCGGCATCTGTTAAGAGTCATAAGAAAAAGGAAATTAGTGGTTAAGTGGCTTCTTGCTTTTAGCAATATAAATGTGAGATCCAGTGAATATTTTCTCAGATATATGTTAAGAACAGAGATCAATGTACAATGAGGTACACACAGAGAAAATCCATTTTATTTAGCAATTTAGAGGTATATTTTCAGAGGAATTTCCCTTTGAGTATCTGGTGGTTGGTCGGTGTTATGGAAATCCTTTACTCTGCAAGCTCTGCAGGTGCAAAGTGTATGGATTTGAAAATGAAAAGTTATTTTAGAGCAGTGGTTCCCAAACTGAGGGGTCCTTTTACAAAGAAGAACTAGCGTTTTTAGCTCGTGCTAAAAATAAGCGCAGACTAAATGCTAGAGAAGCCCTTATATTCCTATGGGCGTCTCTAGCATTTACCAAATGCTAAAAATTAGCGGGCCTTTGTAAAAGACCCCCTGAGTCAGGACCCCAAATGGGGATACCAAAACATGACAGCTCCCCCTCCCTCTGGATCTCCACTGGCACCTATACCCAAATACTGGCAGTCAGCATGGTGCTCTCTGAGGTCGACAACTTCTACTACTTATCATTTCTATAGCGCTACTAGATATATGCAGTGCGCTGTCCACAACGTGTAAGAGATAGTCCCTGCTCCACAGCGAATGTTCACAACACTGCCCCGTCCTCTTGTGTGGACTTCCTGTTAGACTAGAAACCCAGGCACAGTATTGGGGTCTATGAATGCACACTAGAGACCTGCACAGGAATGGGGTTCTCGCAGGGATGGAAGCAGTTCTGCGGGGTTCCCATGGGGATGGAAGCAGTTTCTGAGAAATTCCCGAGGAGATGGAAACAATTCCTGTGGGATTCCCATGGAAGTGTAAGCTACACCTGTGCCAGCCTCTCATCTACCAAGTTCTTTGAGTGCTGCTGTCTCCTCCTCCTCCTCCTCCTCGCTTTAACAGCACAGAAGCAGAAAGTCTTCCATTAAGGAGGTGGTAGAGACACAAATGATGAAGGAATTCAAAAAGGCATGGGATAACACAGAGGATCTCTAATTAGAAAATGGAAATTATAAAAAACCTAAACTTAAATGGCTGCATGTGTGTGGATGTGTTGAGTGACACTTAGATGGCGACTCTGGCTGTGATTAACCAGGGCTGATACTGGGCAGACTTGTATGGTCTGTGTCTAATATATGATAATCTGGTTTAGCATGGGCTGAAAAGGGCTTAGACAGCAACTTCAGCAGCTGGAACATGAGGACAGTGCTGGACAGACTTTTACGGTCTGTGTCCCACAAATAAGAGGAATAGTCTGGAGTGGGCTTTTACGGCAGCTCCAGCAGTTGGAACATAAGGATAGGAACAGAAAGATTTCTATGGTCTGTGTCCCAGAAACACCAAAGAGAGAACATAATCAAGTATATAATATCACACTCATTGATTTAATCATGAATAGATAATGAGTGTGACTATTGGGCAGACTGAATGGACTGCTCAGGTTTTAATTTGCCATCACTTAATATATTACTACTAATCCTCTTTGCTCCCGGGCTGATGCGCAGACCTCAGCTCTGACACAGGCACAAGCATCAGATGTCACCTGACCTACTGGCTCATGCATGTGGCGACCTCTCAGCATACAGTGCAGTGAATCAGAGACAAATCGTACATGTGTGCACCAGAGTGTTCCAACCCAGCTTCCATTTCTTCCTTCCTGCAGTGCTGTGGCTCAAATGCAGAGAGAGACTGAGAGAGCTGACAGGAATGGGTCTTGCGGGGATGGGTGGAGATGGGTGGGGATGGGTTAAATTCTTGCAGGGATGGGTGGGGACTGGCAGGGATGGATAAGATTTCTGTCCCTGTGCAACTCTCTAGTGCACACTGACACACAGACCCTGGCCCGGCCCCTCCTCCTGTGTACAGGTCCTTAAACTGGAAACCCCTGCAAAGTACTGGGATCTGTGAGAGTCAGTGTAGCAGGTTCCCTGCCAAATTGGGCTACTTTTGAAGGCTGGGTGCAGAAAATTTGTTATGGTGGCAAATTACAGATTTTTGGCTTCTTTCTTGCAATGTGTGCAGGTTTTTGGGCAATATTCACTATTCAACCAACGGAAGTTCCAAACCTCAGTCTAATATTATAGCTGCCTCTCTGTGCAATCCAAGCCTCATTCTGCTGCTCTCAGCATGTTCCAAGTCTCATTAGACATTCCTAACTTCTTCTGGGGCCAATGCAGAAATCAGCCACAGGGTTATCACAAGTTGAATGGGTTGTACTTGTCCAGCGATGCAGAGTGAAATTGTACGTGGGAAAACACAGTGACTTTGACGCCTGGCTTGCCTTCTTCCATGATCCTTCCTCCCCCTCTCTCATCCTTGGTGACTTTAATATTCCTGCTAATGATCCTTCCAACTCTTATATTTCCAAGTTACTCACTTTAACATCCTCCTTTAATCTCCAACTATGCTCCACCTCCCCCACTCATCAAAATGGTCACTGTCTTGATCTCATCTTCTCCTCCAACTGTTCACCCTCTAGTTTCTTTGCCTCTGATCTTCCCTCCTCTGATCACCATCTTATAACTTTCACACTTAAATCTCCTCCCTCCCAGTCCTGTCCTATCTTATCTAATTTATCTAGGAATCTTCACGATATTGACCCTTCATCTCTATCCTCCCATGTTTCAAACCTCCTCTCTACTATGGCACCATCCACGTCTGTCAACGAGGCTGTTTCTTCTTACAACAATACTCTATCCTCTGCCTTAGACACTCTTGCACCTTTGATGACCCGCCCTGTAAGGCGTACAAAACCCCAACCTTGGCTGACTTCTAATATCCGCTACCTACGTTCCTGTACCCGCTCCGCCGAATGCCTCTGGCGGAAATCTCGGGCCCTTGCTGATTTCTTACACTTTAAGTTCATGCTGACCTCCTTCCAATCTGCTCTTTTACGTGCCAAACAGGATTATTATATCCAACTGACCAACTCTCTTGGCTCTAATCCTCGACTTCTCTTCACCACATTGAACTCTCTCCTCAAGGTGCCCCCTCCCCCAACTCCCCCTTCATTATTTCCTCATACCCTTGCTGAATTCTTTCACAACAAGGTTCAAAAGATAAATCTTGCTTTCTCTACCTCACCACCTCTCCCTCCACTAGTCCATTCCCCTCTCTCTCCTTCCCCTCATTCCCTTTCCTCCTTTCCTGAAGTTACTATTGAGGAAACTACACTTCTCCTTTCTTCCTCAAAATGTACCACCTGTTCCTCTGATCCCATTCCCACCCACCTTCTTAATGCCATCTCTCCTGCTCTTATTCCTTTTATCTGTCACATTCTCAACCTCTCACTTTCCACTGCGACTGTCCCTGCTGCCTTTAAACATGCTGTGGTCACACCTCTCCTTAAGAAGCCTTCACTCGACCCTACTTGTCCCTCTAATTACCGACCCATCTCCCTCCTTCCCTTTCTCTCCAAATTACTTGAGCGTGCTGTTCACCACCGCTGCCTTGAATTTCTCTCCTCACATGCTATTCTTGACCCACTACAATCTGGTTTTCGCCCTCTCCACTCAACCGAAACTGCGCTTACTAAAGTCTCCAATGACCTATTACTGGCTAAATCCAGAGGTCAATATTCCATCCTCATTCTTCTTGATCTTTCCGCTGCTTTTGACACTGTCGATCACAGCATACTTCTCGATACCCTGTCCTCACTTGGATTCCAGGGCTCTGTCCTTTCCTGGTTCTCTTCCTACCTCTCCCTCTGCACCTTTAGTGTTCACTCTGGTGGATCCTCTTCTACTTCTATCCCTCTGCCTGTCGGCGTACCTCAGGGTTCTGTTCTTGGTCCACTCCTCTTTTCTATCTACACTTCTTCCCTTGGTTCATTAATCTAATCCCATGGCTTTTCCTACCATTTCTATGCCGATGACTCCCAAATCTACCTTTCTACCCCTGATATCTCACCTTGCATCCAAACTAAAGTTTCAGCGTGCTTGTCTGACATTGCTGTCTGGATGTCTCAATGCCACCTGAAATTAAACATGACCAAAACGGGTAGGGGGAGATGGGGCTGGGTCTGCCTGCCTGAAGTGCACTGCACCCACTAAAACTGCTCCAGGGACCTGCATACTGCTGTGATGGACCTGAGTATGACATCTGAGGCCGGCAGGACATATTTTGAAAGTTGGTTTTTGAGGGTTGGAGGGGGTTAGTGACCACTGGGGGAGTAAGGGGAGGTCATCCCCGATTCCCTCCAGTAGTCATCTGGTCAGTTCGGGCACCTTTTTGAGGCTTGGTTGTAAGAAAACAACAAAGAAAGCGGGAGGGAAACCAAAATAGACCAGATAGAAACCACAAAGAGTAAGAGCACCAAAGAAGGGTCCTAATAAACTTCTTTGATGCTCTTACTCTTTGTGGTTTCTATCTGGTCTATTTTGGTTTTCCTCCCACTTTCTTTGTTGTTTTATGTGTTTTTTGTGGGAGACCTGGACCTTCTTTTTGTTGGTTTGGTTGTAAGAAAAACAGGACCAGGTAAAGTTGTCCAAGTGCTCGTCAGGGACGCCCTTTTTTTTCCATTATGGGTCGAGGACATCCAAGTGTTAGGCACGCCCAAGTCCTGCCTTCACTATGCCTCCAACATGCCCCTGTGAACTTTGGCCGTCCCTGCAATGGAAAGCAGTTGGGGACGTCCAAAATCGGCTTTCGATTATACCAATTTGGAAGACCCTATGAGAAGGACGCCCATCTTCTAATTTGTGTCGAAAGATGGGCGTCCTTGTCTTTCGAAAATAAGCCTGATGGAATCTTAAGAAGGACTCATGATCAGTTTGCAACTAACCTGTAATTTTTTAGTTACTTCTGTTCTGGATTATAGAAGAAGACAATGACAGAAATTTTTCAGATGAAAATAATTTGTAAATTTACCTGTCCCATTTATCTTGCTACAGTCTCCTTTCCAGTATGTGAGATTTCTAAAACAATTAAAAAAAAATGTTTTAAGTTGAATATAGTCACTTTTACAGAGCAGCAGTAAGCACAATACAGGCTTACTGCTTGCTCTTCCAGGACTACCACCGGCCCAACGCGGCCACCGGTGGTAGTCCTGCCCAAGCGCGTGCCATTCTGGGAGAAAACCCACGGAAATGGCTTGCGCGGCAGTAACCTGGAGGTAACTTGGCATGACTGCATGCTGCCCGGTTACTGCCGGGTTAACGCAGGAGCCCTTATGGCCACCTCAATGGGTGGCAGTAAGGGCTACCTGCCGCATAGCCATGCGGTAAGAGTTCTCTTACCACATGGCCATGTGTTTCAAGGGGCTTTTTACCCGCTGTGGTAAAAAGGGCCCTGGTGCTCTCCGCTGCTAGCGCAGGGCCCTTTTTCCCAAAGTTTGGTAAAAGGACCCCTGTATTTTTAAAATATTTGTCACATTTTTATGCACAATTTTATGAATAGACTGTGTTAAAACGGACCATAAAAAGTTGTGTGTTAAGAAGGGGAGTAGCCTAATGGTTAGTGCAGTGGACTTTGATCATGGGGAACTGGGTTCACTTCCCACTGCAGCTCCTTGTGACCCTGGGCAAGTCACTTAACCCTCCATTGCCCCTGGTACAAAATAAGTACCTGTATATATGTAAACCACTTTCAATGTAGTTGATATACCGCCTTTCTGAGGTTTTTGCAAGTCCCATTTCCCTTTCCCCCTTTCCCTTATGACATCACAATATCAGAAGTGAGCCAAGTATCGGGCAATCAAGCCATTGTGACATCACTGATGAGGTTGGCTTTTATTGGTGGAATGAGTGGAGGAGTAGCCTAGTGGTTAGTGCAGTGGACTTTGATCCTGGGGAACTGTATTGGGCAATCAAGCCATTGTGACATCACTGATGAGGTTGGCTCTTATTGGTGGAATGAGTGGAGGAGTAGCCTAGTGGTTAGTGCAGTGGACTTTGATCCTGGGGAACTGGCTTCACTTCCCACTGCAGCTCCTTGTGACCCTGGGAAAGTCACTTAATCTTCCATTGCCCCTGGTACAAAAACTTAGAAAATACTTGCATGTGATGTGTATAGTGCTGACTACAAATCAGTAGTAGAGACAGGATGAGGGAAAAGACACAGGGGAGCCCCAAAGTTATTCAGAGAGTGGAAAAATTCAGCCACTTTCTAGATAACTTACATATAAGTTTGGTCAGTAAAAACACAGATATGGTTTATATATTGAAGTTTATGATGTAACAAGTGGCAGCAGCAGCAACGCTTTACTTCATTTAGTGGTTTCCACAGCTGAATATCAGGCCCAACCTTTAATCTTAACAGTAATCAGGCAAGTGAGAATAAGCAGCAGAACCGTAATTAAAGACACGTGAATTCATTCAAGCTGTGCTTTTATTTGTAGCATCATTTCAGTTTCTAAGAAGGCAACATACTATTTTCAATGGTCCTTCTGCTTAAAAACTGCTATAAATATGGATTTTAGTAAACAGAACGAGAATGTTCTGTGATATTAGAAACCTGTCTTGCCACATCCCAACATAAGTAAAATATAGCAGTGCATCCTTCACTAGCCAGCGGCAGCTTGGGACCCCCCCTACCCATGAATAGATGCTAAGCCTGGAAAGAAGGTCAGGACTCATCTGAACTGAGGGTCGATCTGGGGGTGTGCACTATTTCCTCGAAGTCCTCCATTTATAGTCCTGCCAGTAGGTGATGCTGTTACATTTTCAATAGTGAGGGACAAGCAAACCCTGCAGTACTCCAGGAACCTGCCTGTCCCTAAAGATAGAAAACCCAACCCCCACCCCAGCAGCAATGCAGTTGGAGGATTAGATAGAAGAGTAGGAAATGTGCTGTCCATCATGTTTGTGTGTGTATCACTCTGTGTACACTCCTGAATGATTGGGCTGCCTATCCCAGGAAACTTGTACTGGTGGCCAGGAAGGAAAGTGTTTACTGGAGAACAGGGATGGAGCCAGGAGCTGTGTTGTTATTCAGGAAGGGAGAGGTAAGGCCGCAGTTTAAGCGGCTCTTTCAGTTTGGGCTGATTAGCAAAAGGGATTTCCTGAGAAAGGAACATGCACGGTGGTGTATTTTTAAGGATAATGTCTGCAATTTTTTAGAATGAGTTTGCTAAAATGCACTGTAATGCTAAAACTTACGTTTCAACATTCATGTTACATATACTAACACAGAAGATGACAAGAGATAAAGACCTGAACATTCAGTCTGCCTAGCAGTTACATTATCATTTTATGATTAAACCAACAATGAATGTGGTATAAAAAAATTTTCGGTATATGTAAAAACAAATTTCGGTATATTAAAAACAGGAAGCCGGCAAAAGAATCGGTTGGGCCGCTGGATGACCGAGGGGTAAAAGGGGGTAAAAGTGTAGTAAATTTAAAACAAATCGGAGAAAATATTTCTTCACCCAACACGTAATTAAACTCTGGAATTCGTTGCCGGAGAACGTGATGAAGGCGGTCAGCTTGACAGAGTTTAAAAAGGGGTTAGACGGTTTTCTAAAGGACAAGTCCATAAACTACTACTAAATGGACTTGGGGAAAAATCCACAATTCCGGGAATAACATGTATAGAATGTTTGTACGTTTGGGAAACTCGCCAGGTGCCCTTGGCCTGGATTGGCCGCTGTCGTGGACAGGATGCTGGGCTCGATGGACCCTTGGTCTTTTCCCAGTGTGGCATTACTTATGTACTTATGTCCTCTACTTGGCTCACTTTTATTACATAGAGCAGTGATTTAACCTATTGTGATGTCATAGTGGCTCATTCCACCAATAAGAGCCAACCTCATTAGTGATGTCACAATGGCTTGATTGTATAGAATGTTTGTACGTTTGGGAAGCTCGCCAGGTGCCCTTGGCCTGGATTGGCCGCTGTCGTGGACAGGATGCTGGGCTCGATGGACCCTTGGTCTTTTCCCAGTGTGGCATTACTTATGTACTTCATTCTTATTTTTTCTTGTAAATATCTTTATTGAAGTGCAGGACAAACTACAGAGCACAAAACAAAACAGAAGACTTGAACCAGCAGGACACATCAAGGAATCTTAATAAAGATAAACAATAGTGTATGTTTCACATGTATGAAACGTCCTGCTCATTTTCTATTACCCAACAGACACCCCCTCATCTCCCTATGTCCTCCCCCCCCCTTCCTGGAACCCCCTGCGAGCCAGAAAACAGTGTCTCATATACACCCCAAAGGGCTTGCCAACGTACCTTACCATATGATTGCAGCCTTTGTTTTTCCCATCTAGCCATTTGCACCATCTTTGCATGCCACCGCTGTAGGGGCGGTGCGCTCTCCTCCACCCAATACAACAGTATGGTCTTTTTAGCCAACAATAATGCCACACACAGAAACTGACACTGGGAGGGGGAGAGCCCCTGCTTGCTCAGGCCGGAGACATCCCCCAAGAATAGCACACGGTAAGACCACTCAGTACTCGTATCGGTTACACTCTTCGGGGATTCAAGCACTCCACGCCAGAACTTCTGTAACTGCACACACTCCAGAAAGTGATGAATCAGAGTATCCGCCCTGGATTTACAGCGCACACAGGTGTCATCCTCCCAGAGGCCCATCTGCTTTCCCTTAGCTCTGGTAATAAAAGTGCCAAGCAGGAGTTGAAGATTTGCATTAGGGGAGACTTTAGAGGACAGTACAAAACATGCTAACAACTCCGCTTCGGTCACCTTCTCCCCCAACTGTTCCCCCCACCATTAAGCCAACTGAGCAGTACAAGAGGAAGGACGGTGCTCCCTGCCCATTGAATACCATACTGCTAATTTGTTTGTATGTGCGGGTGTTTGACAAAAAATCTTATCCAGAAGGATGAAAACCAAGCCTCTTCCCCTGGATGAGGTCAAAGAACAGCAATAGTGCCTCAACTGCAGGAAAGAGAAAAAAATCTGTTCTAGATAGTTGCCATTGTGCTTTCGCCTGCCCTTCCAGAACGTCCCGGCTTCACCAACAGATGCCTGGAGTCGTAACTCAGCAGGTCGCCAGTTCTGGGGTCCGATGTGAGGGGGGGGAGCAGATATTAAAGCCGAATTCTGGCATAGGAGCAGGGAGATCAGCCATCAGGCATCCACTCAGGTCGCAGCCATCACGTGACCCCCATATATACTTCATTCTGATCTTTATTTCCTGATCTTTGAAATTTTCAGGATACAAACTGTAGAAGTCTCACTCCAGCCCATCATAATACATCAACAGCCATGAGGTCATTTAAATTTTGTTATGGTACCACCCTCTTTCTATTTAGGGATCCTCTGTGTTTATCCCAAAATAGAAAACATATTCAAATGCAAAAGCAGTGATGTGCTCCTGTCCTTGGCTGCCCCTCCTCCCTCACTCCACAGTTCCACTTCCATTTTTGTCTACAAATTGAGCTGGTTATTACATGACACACTAATTTCAGTGTCCTCAAAAGGATGTTACCATACAAGTTAAGTCTCATTGCATAGATCAAGCCTTTAATACAGCAAGCCCTCAGTGCATGAAAGGTGATTTTAAAATCCCAAACAAACCAAGAATTCAAGAAAGTCTGCAGAGACCCTGCAGACAAACCACTGATCACACCTTTGGAGATACAGATCAAATGGGGATAATATACCTCTCGAACCATCAATTATCACAGCATGAAGTCTCTGTACTCTCCAAAGGACTTTCATTTTGCCCATCCAGCAAGCTGGACAAAATTCAATTATACTCAGATCTGGAAGAATACTTTAGAAAAATGCACCCAATAGACTGGAATACAGTTTTAAACAAAAGAACACTTATTTCACCCCACAGGATGGACAAAACATCAAGCTGGACAACTACATAGAAAGCTTCAGACATAGGGTAAAAGCACAACTTTCCAACAAAAAAGAGAATTCTGTACAATCTTACTCCACCAGAAAAAGCGGCCATAAGCACTCTACAAACTATCCCACACATTATCATCAAACCCGCAGACAAAGGAGGCTCAGTGGTGATTATGGACATAGAAAAATACATTGAAGAAGGGCACAGACAGCTCTCAGACAATACATACTACAGGAAACTAACCGAAGATTCCACACAGGATAATACAAAACAGCTGAAAGACCTGATCAGAACATTTCCTACACAAGCACAGCCACATCTGAAGAAACTCATACCAAACCAGCCTTCTGTGGGCACATTATACATGCTACCCAAAATCCACAAACCTGGAAATCCTGGCAGACCAATCATATCAGGTATTGGCACTCTCACAGAGGAAATATCTGGACTCATAGAGGGAATTCTGAAACCTCTCGTGCACAAAACCAACAGCTTCATACAAGACACCACAGACTTTCTAAATAAATTGAAAAATATCAAACAATTACCACCAAGTACGGATAGCTGCATGTGAGAAACTCCTAAAAACATCCACACTGGACCATCAATACTCACCAGAAACCATTACAAAACGAATCAAATTTATTTTAACTCACAACTATTTCCGCTTTAACAATGTTATCTATCTACAAATAATGGGCACTGCGATGGGCACAAGGACAACACCCCAATATGCCAACCTCTTTATGGCTGAGCTGGAAGAGACATTTCTGAATACATACCAGACCAAACACCTAAAATGCTACCGGTACATCAATGACATTTTTATGATTTGGACTGAGGGGGAAGAAACTCTGAAACAATTTTACAATTCCTTCAATAAATACCATCCTACAATCAGATTCAAAATGGACTACTCCCCAGAAAAAGTCAATTTTTTGGACACCACAGTCTCAATCAGCGATGGATATATACAAACATCTATATACAAGAAACCCACAGACAGATGCAGCTACCTCCACAACTCCAGCTTCCATCCTTCACATACAAAAAGATCCATTATTTACAGCCAAGTCACAAGAAACCACCATATCTGCTCTGACCCAGGGGACAGAGACAGACATCTTGAAACCCTGAATGCATCCTTCGAACAGAAAGGCTACAACCCCAAAATAATCTCCAAGAATATTGCCTCCTCCCTCAAAACACCCAGGGAAAATCTGCTACAATACAAAGAAAAAAGAGCCATAGACAGAATCCCCCTTATAGTGGCATACAACCTGAGCTGGAAAAATTAAGAAAAATCATAAAAGATCTGCAGCCTCTACTCCAGGAGGATGAATTACTGAAAGAGATATTCCCATCCCCACCAGTGCTGGCCTTCTAACAGCCACCCAACTTAAAACACAAACTAATTAGAAGTAAGCTCCAAACACAGATTCAAAAAGAAAAGAATGGCACACACATTCTTACAATATATCCAGCTGCAAACTATGCCAAAACATTTCGCAGGACCCCACGGTCATTCACAAAGAAAAAATATTCAACATTAAGGAATCTTTCACGTGCTCATCTTCCAATGTGGTATATATCATTCAGTGTAAAAAATGCAACGAAGGCTGCTACATTGGAGAAACCAGTCAGATGCTAAAGAAGAGATTTAATTTACATAGACACCATATGAAAAATGCCAGTACTAATAATGATGTCACACCTGTGGGGCAGCACTTTACAAAACCATTACACTATATCAGCGATTTCATGGTAAGAATCCTAAAAGCAGTGGTGTGCTTGTAAATTTTTAACAACAGGCTCTCTCCCTGGTCCACCTCAGCGCCCCCCCCCCCCCGGTCCACCTTAGCGCCCCCCCCCCATCCACCTCGGTGCCCCCCCCCGTCCACCACTGCGTCCCCCACCCAACTCTGCGCCCCCCCCCCCCAAAAAGAGCTGGCTATACCCCGGGGGGGGGGGCGGCCAACACATTACGCTCTCCAGGAAAAAAAATTTAAATTATCCCAGGTTCCAATCTAATTCATGTTTAATATGGGATAAAATGCCATAAATAAGTAAATAAATATAAACTTTTAACGTTCAGCACCTGATTCTCAAAGTGGACATATTCCAAACACTATAATGAAAATAAAATTATTTTTTTTCTACCTTTGTTGTCTGGTGACTTTGTTTCTCTGATCATGCTGGTCCAGTATCTGATTCTGCTGCTCTCTATCTGTTCCCTTGACTCCGTTTCCAGGGCTTCCTTTCCATTTATTTCTTTTCTTTCCTCCTTTCTTCTTCATTTCTGGTCCTCCGCATACTTGACTGTACAGTGGATCCAGCTTCTGCCTATTTTCTCCATCCATGTGCAGTTTCTCTCCTCACTTCCTTTTCCCTCATCTAATCTCCTTCCTCTATCTTCCCTCCATGTCCAGCATTTCTTCTCTCTCCCTTCCCTTCCCTCCATCCATGTCCAGAATTTCTCTTGCTCTCCCCTCCATCCATGTCCTGAAACTCTCCTCTCTCCCCTGCCCCTCTCTATCCATCCATACCCAGCAATTCTCTTCTCTCCCCTGCCCCCCTCTACCCACCCATGCCCAGCAAGTCTCTCCCCTGCCCCCCTCTACCCATCCAGCAATTCTCCTCCCTCCCCTGCCGCTCCAAAGCATGTCCAAAGATGTCCTTCGCTCCCACCCTCCCCTCCCGCTCCCCTCCGTCTTTTTTTAATTACCTCCGTCGAAGCACACGCCATTTAAAGCCCTGCTGTGTGCTGGCCGTCTCCAGGCTTCCCCTGCTTGCTTCGGATGATGTTCGTGCCTTAGTCCCGCCTTCACGAAAAAAGGAAATGATGTCAGAATGAAGGCGGGACTAAGGCACGAACATCATCCAAGCAAGCAGGGGAAGCCTGGAGACGGCCAGCACACAGCAGGGCTTTAAATGGCGCGCGCTTCGACGGAGGTAATTAAAAAAAGACGGAGGGGAGCGGGAGGGGAGGGTGGGAGCGAAGGACATGGTTGGATATGTTTCGGAGCGGCAGGGGAGGTAAGCATGGCCTGTGATGGCGCCCTCCTGCCATGCTTACCTCCCGCAATGGAGCCGGCTCGCCCCCAACAACAACCGGCTCGCAAGAGCTGTCAAAATTTAACAAGTGGCTCTTGCGAGCCGGTGCGAGCCGGCTCCAGCACACCACTGCCTAAAAGGGAACTTTAAAACAATACAGGAACGTAAGACCTTTGAAGTCAGAATGATTAAATATTTTGACACCCACCAGACAGGACTTAACAAAGATCTGGGTTTTCTAGCTCATTAAAAACCATAAAAATGTACTGCTTTGAAAATCGTACTGCTTTGTCCCCCTCCTGTCTCCATGCATATCTCCCTCTTCCTCTCTCTCACCTATCCACCCGCATCCTGTTAAGACTGTCACTCTAACAGAAGACCCCTGACTTAAGATAAGTACTTTTGTGGAAATGTACTGAATTATCCAGTAGGGGGTTTGAGGTTTAAGTTCCTGCTTTCGTTGTTCATCTTCATTATTACTATAAGACAAGTGCTTTAATATCAGTGATGAAGCAGTCCTAGCCCTTTCTCTGCCTATAGAGCGGAAAAGGTGCTTCTTGAGGCTTTTTCCTCCAAAAATAAATTTACTCCTGAGCTGCAGGCTTACACAACTTGTCTCTTTGGTTTATACTAAGTCACTCATATATACTGTCATCTACCAACATTTGCTTATTTCCAATCTGACGAAGATGGGCAACCTTCGAAGGCTAATCAAAAAATGTATTATGATGTCCAATAAAAAAGGTATCATCTTATTTTCTTTTCCATGTTTTATTTTGTTTTATTTCTATTGATTACCTTTTAAAGTGGACTAACACGGCTACCACACTCCTCTGTACTTAAAATACAACAAAAAGCACCAAGAGCCTTCAAAAACAGGACCCAGTTCCTTTAATTGTAAAAGCCAATCTTCCAAAGTAGACCTGACACAATATATCATTATAATCTCTATTCACTTCGTGTATTGCAATACACATTGTTGTTGTATGCCGTCTCTCGGATTCTAGATTGAGTAATAGCACACACCATGTTCAATGACACGTACTGCACAGAGATTATACAATGTTCAGATTCATGTGCCCCTAGATTGAATTGTTTTTTCTGCTACAAGCACTTTTTCAAAGAAACATCTTTTTCTATTGTATGTTAATTATCTCTAAGTCTACAGTAATGCTAGTGCAGACGTTCTCATATAATTACCAACCCTCTTATAATTAAAATTAAGTAGGACAGTAACTCCACAATGTCTTTAACTTATGTTTAAATAAGACGTCCTTATCAGATGCAGAAAAATGATCCTTTATGCTTATTAGACTGGATCCCATATACACATCAGCGTAGTCGTCATCTTCCAAGTCATCCTAATTTGTATATTTATACTGTATGACAACAGCACTTCTGTTTGTTTCTTTTATCAAAGAACAAAGGCACCTTTTTGTTCTTAACGTGTCAAGCGACCACTTCATAAAGTGGATGGGTGAGTTGTATCTTTTCAACCTCCTCTTACTTTCTTTCAGTATTTTAAATAATACGGGCAAACATACGTACGCCTAGAGAAAAGGCGGCTGAGGGGTGATATGATACAGGTGTACAAAATAATGAGTGGGGTAGAGCGGACTGATGTGAAGTGTTTGTTTACACTTTCTAACAATAATAGAACCAGGTGACACAAGATGAAATTAGAATATGGAAGGTTTAGAACAAATCGTAGAAAGTTTTTCTTTACTCAGCGCATAGTTAGACTCTGGAACTCATTGCCAGAGAAGATAGTGATGGCAGCTGGCCTTGCTGAGTTTAAATGGGGTCAGGATAGATTCCTGAAGGAAAAGTCCATTGATCGTTATTAAATTTTGGGGTTTTTGCCAGGTTCTTGGGGCCTGGATTGGCCGCTGTCGGAGACAGAGTGCTGGGCTTGATGGACCTTTGGTCTTTTCCCAGTGTTGCAGTGCTTATGCTTGTGTGTTTTATACACTTCAATAATTAAGTAGGTGTTAATACAATTTTAGAACTAAGGACGCTGCATCCCAGGACAGTTACTTCCTTTTGATGCGGCTAGGATATTTTATAGTTAATTCAACAGTATATTATTTTATCTTCTAATTGATTTTATCTTCCAATTCTAATTTGGCACCTTTTTTACGGACTTTATAAACAAGGAGCGCAGCATTTTTATTTCCTGCTCGCTTTATATCAGCTAATTCATATTATTTAATTCATTTAAGTATTTTGTGCTTTATATCCCGATCTCTTTAGTAAAGTTTGTAACAGCAGCCAGTTGATTTCAAGTGAACAACGGGTGGGGTTTTTTTTTCATTATTACAAACAGTTTCTACAGCTCGTACTGCAGACTATCGGTGGTCCTGCTTGAAGCAATTACAATGGCGGCCATTCGATCTCTAGTACTACAGCCACTGGATAACATGTCTGTTGTATACATTATTAAGTTACATTCAGTTATGGGCATCTTTCCTATCCATAGTAACAATGTGGAACTTTTCCACATTAACTCCACCATCTTTTGGATATTTGAGTACCTAAGATGGCTTGTGTTTTTTTTCCATATATATATAATTTTTTTTACATCTTTATATTTGGACCATCGATTATGCTGTGTTACTATGATTATCCTCTCACTACATAGTTTCTTACCAACATCGGTCACTAACTTTTTTTTTTATTTGTTTTTTAGAACTCTTTTTTATTTTGTAAGGAAGAAGTTTGGTTGCTGCACACAGCATTCATTTCATATTAGAACACATTTCGTAAGTTGCAACAATGTTAATTACCATCTTCCATTTATTCAAAAAGATGCATGTATTTAGTTGAAATATTCATCTTGTTAACAGTCTCTTTCTGTTTAAATAATGTGACTGTGTCAATGTTTATTTATAATGTATGTACATATATCTATCTTTTAGTCAATAGATTTTACATGCATGTCCAATTTATACACTGCACTATTCATTTACTTTTATAAATGGTTTACACAATATTTTTAAATGTATCTTACGTAAGTTTTATTACCCATGTTTTATTTATACTGTCATTATATCTAGTTGTAAGAATTTTGCATATTTATTTCATTTTTAGCTTAAAGATTTTACACGTATGTCTATTTAATACATTGCACTTTTCATTCATCATTATTTCTAAATGTATTAATAAGTTTGTATTATTCATGTTGCAATTAGAGTTTTTATTAATTTTTGATTTCTATTGTTATTTATGTTTAATACAGACCCCTGAAGCAGGCGCTGATCACCGAAACACTGCCTGTGTCGGGTCTACATCCACACCCTTGTCACCTCTCGTTTAGACTACTGCAATCTGCTTCTTGCTGGCCTCCCACTTAGTCACCTCTCCCCCCTCCAGTCGGTTCAAAACTCTGCTGCCCGTCTCATCTTCCGCCAGGGTCGCTTTACTCATACTACCCCTCTCCTCAAGACCCTTCACTGGCTCCCTATCCGTTTTCGCATCCTGTTCAAACTTCTTCTACTAACCTATAAATGTACTCACTCTGCTGCTCCCCAGTATCTCTCCACACTCGTCCTTCCCTACACCCCTTCCCGTGCACTCCGCTCCATGGATAAATCCTTCTTATCTGTTCCCTTCTCCACTACTGCCAACTCCAGACTTCGCGCCTTTTGTCTCGCTGCACCCTACGCCTGGAATAAACTTCCTGAGCCCCTACGTCTTGCCCCATCCTTGGCCACCTTTAAATCTAGACTGAAAGCCCACCTCTTTAACATTGCCTTTGACTCGTAACCACTTGTAACCACTCGCCTCCACCTACCCTCCTCTCTTCCTTCCCGTTCACATTAATTGATTTGATTTGCTTACTTTATTTATTTTTTGTCTATTAGATTGTAAGCTCTTTGAGCAGGGACTGTCTTTCTTCTATGTTTGTACAGCGCTGCGTATGCCTTGTAGCGCTATAGAAATGCTAAATAGTAGTAGTAGTAGTAGTAGTACATTGGAAGATTGTCTTTTACAATTAAAGAAACTGTGTCCCGCTTTTTGAAGGCTCTTGGTGCTTTTTGTTGTATATTGGACTTTGTTCTGTACTTTGGACCTTCTCTGTGTTGTTGTGAAAAGTGATTTTAGACAGCAAGCTAAGCGAATGCAAACAGAGGAGCCCCATCCCATAAAGTGTCTTTTTATACTGTTCTTGTCAAGTTTGAGGCAATGTAGGACTGTATAGAAAAGAGAAGACCGCATTCAATTAATCTCTGAAACATCGTCAACTGATACTTACTCAGCTCCCTTATAATCCTTAATTATTGCGGTTTTAGATATGTCATCTTTCCCAGTAAAGATAGTAAAAACTCCCTCAGCAGTGTCATTGTACTGTGAAAACAATAAAAGACTTTGCAGTAAATCAAATTCAATACAATTAAAATAAGCTAAAGGATGACATTTAGGTTTCTGTCCAGACAAGTCATATTGCTTTATTTCCCACAGACACAGAATGAGAAAAATGCTAAACATTATATCACTGACATGAAACAAAGATTACAATTTTAGATAGTACCATAGTAAGTGTTACAACATGTTTCAGATGTCAAATGCTTCCGTTCAGGGGTCATATTTATACTACCAAAATGCTTACATTAGAAACAATTACCTTTAGGTTCAATGCCCTTAAGGCAACTGCAAATTAGCAGCATTCCCTTACATAACACTTGAAAACACCTTTAGGCAGAGTAAACTGGATTCCCACCTCAAAAGGATAAGCAGTATTGGCAGAATATAACGGAGTTGTTTTTCAACCAGTTTCGAACAGGTTACAGAAAAAGCATGGTGCTTAACCGTCAAGGCCGCAGAATAGTCCTAAAAACTTTTTACCAGTTCGCCATCAAATTTTGTATCCTCTCTGCAAGTTTTATACAGAGACGCAGCAGTGCTGCTTTCTGAGAGTAGCTGTGGCATTTAGCGATCACAACCCAAGGCCTTAGATCTCTCGTGGGCTTTTGCCCGATACGATGGGCCCGTTCAAGGCGGATCACCCTTCCCTCCCCCGCTTCCGGGAAAGTTGCTAGAAGCCATGTTTGCAGTGTTTAAGTTTCGTTTCAGCAATAGATTCTGGAAATCCGACAAACCTCAAATATCGTGGCGGGAGCATTTCTCCAGGTCCTCCAGTTTCTGATGGTATTCTTGGGTCAAGTGCTCCAGTTTTTCTAGTTCTCCTGCGTGGGCCTGTTGTACATCCTTCACCTCGGGCACTCGCGCCTCCAGCTCCCCGGTCCTGCGTGCTAGCTTGGAGGTTAGAGCTATTAATCCTGTAAGTTGTTCCGACAGTTGTGTAAATCTAGGGTCCAAGGTGCATACCACCGAATCTGTAAGTTCTAAGACCATTGTTGTCCAGGGGCAAATGGGGTGGTGACGCCGCCGGGGAGGCAGCCACCATTTTGGAATTCAGAGGTTTCTGCTGCTTCTCTTTCCGTTTCGAGCTTTTAGATGCTTCCACCATCACGGCTCGCATTAAGTATTTGTCCATACATTGTTACCAGCTCATAGATCCAAAATCTAGGTTTTAAAGTCCAGGAGAGGGGTGGAATAGCCAAACTGCAGATGAGGCCCCAAGCAGCCGATGTGACTCACGCCTTTCGCCGCTCAAAGCATCACATGATCCCCCCTGGACGGATTTATTTATACACTTAATTAATGATACCAGTTACACATAACAGCTTTTCTATTTTGCACTTTGGATAAATTTGTGAGCGATACTGTTCAATACAATGGTCGCATTCGCGTCTTCAATTAATTAAGGACACCAGTTCCACATGTGACTAATACTATTCTATACAATGGATGCATTCCCTTATAGAAATAAGAACATAAGAATATAATACTAGCCATACTGGGTCAGACCAATGGTTCATCTAGCCCAGTATTTCTGTTTTCCAAACAGTGGCCAAGCCAGGTCACATGTACCTGGCAGAAACCCAAATCGTGGTAACACTCCATACTACAAATCCCAGGGCAAGCAGTTGCTTTCCATGTCTGCCTCAATAGCAGACTATGGACATTTCCTCCAGGAATTTGTCCAAACTTTTTTTAAACCCAGATACGCTAACTGCCATTACCTACATCCTTCAGCAAAGAGTTCCAGAGCTTAACTATTCATTGAGTGAAAAAAATATTTCCTCCTATTTGTTTTAAAAGTATTTTGTAGACCTCAATCATATCTCCCCTCATCCGTCTGTTTTCCAAGCTGAAGAGCCCTAACCTCTTCAGCCTTTCCTCATACAATAGGAGTTCCACCCCCTTTATATCATTTTGGTCGCTCTTCTTTGAGCCTTTTCTAATTCCGCTATATCTTTTTTGAGATATGGCGACCAGAACTGAACACAATACTCAAGGTGCGAACACACCATGGAGCGATACCAAGGTATTATAGTGTTTTCAGTCTTACTCACCATCCCTTTCCTATTAATTCCTAGCATCCTATTTGCCCTTTTGGCCGCCGCCACATACTGAGCAGAAGATTTCAGCATATTATCTACAACGACACCCAGATCCTTTTCTTGAGCACTGACCCCCAAGATGGACCCTAGCATCAGGTAACTATGATTTGGTTTATTCTTTCCAATAAGCATCACCTTGCATTTGTCCACATTAAATTTCATCTGCCATTTGGATGCCCAGTCTTCCAATGTCCTAAGGTCTTCCTGCATTATTTCACAGTCCGCACGTGTTTTAACAAGAATAGTTTTCTATCATCTGCAAATTTGATCACCTCACTCGTCGTTCCGATTTCCATATCATTTATAAATATGTTAAATAGCACCAGTCACAGTACAGATCCCCGTGGCACTCCACTGTTTACCCTCCTCCACTGAGAGAAATGAACATTTAACCCTACCATCTGTTTTCTGTCGAATAACCAATTCCTAATCCACACCTGAACCTCGTCTCCTATCCCAAGACTCTCATTTTCTCAGGAATCTCTCATGAGGAACTTTATCAAAAGCTTTCTGAAAATCTAGATACACTACATCAACCGGCTCACCTTTATCCACATGTTTATTCATGCCTTCAAAGAAATGAAGTAAATTGGTGAGGCAAGACTTCCCTCTGCTGAACCTATGCCAACTCTGTCCCATTAAACCACGTTTCTCTAAGTGCTCTGTAATTTTATTCTTTATAATAGTTTCCACTATTTTGCCCGGCACCAATGTCAGGCTTACCGGTCTATAATTTCCCAGATCACCCCTACAACCCTTTTAAAAAAACTACGGCACATTGGTCACCCTCCAATCTTCAGGTACTACGGATGAATTTAACGACAGATTGTAAGCTCTGTCGAGCAGGGACTGTCTCTTCATGTTCAAGTGTACAGCGCTGCGTACATCTAGTAGCGCTATAGAAATGATAAGTAGTAGTAGTAGGTTACATATTACTAACAGCAGATCAGCAATTTCATGCTTCAGCTCTTTGAGCACCCTTGGATGTATGCCATCCGGTCCAGGTGATTTACTACTCTTTAATTTGTCAATTTGGCTCAGTATATCTTCCAGGTTCACCGAGATTTCTATCAGTTCCTCTGCATCATCACTCTTGAAAACCAATCCTGGTACAGGCAGATCTCTTATACCTTCTTCCGTAAAGAGAGAAGCAAAGAATTCATCTAGTTTCTTCAATATGGCCTTGTCCTCCCTGAGTGACCTTTTTGCTCCTTCATGATCTAACGGTGCCACAGATTCCCTCACAGGCTTTCTGCTTCTGATATACCTGAAAACGTTGTTACTGTGAGTTTTAGCTTCTGCGGTAAATTTCTCTTCATATTCTCTTTTAGCCTTTTTTATAATGCTTTGCACATGATTTGCCAGTGCTTATGTTGCTTATTTTCTTCATATGGGTCCTTTTTCCATTCTTTGAAGGACAATCTTTTGGCTGTAATGGCCTCTTTTACTTCACCTTTTAACTATGCCGGATGACATTTTCTCTTCTTTCCACCTTTGCAAATATGTGGAATGCATCTGGACTGGGCTTCCAAGATGGTATTTTTGAATAACGTCCACCCCTGATTTAGTGTCCTAATCTTTGCAGCCGATCCTTTTAGTTTCTTTTTAACCATTTTCCTCATTTTATTATAGTCACACTTTCAAAAATGAAATGCAGCTACAGTAGATTTCCTTTGTGGGTTCATCCCAGATAGTCCAAACTTGGATCATGTTATGATCACTATTTCCCAGGGGACCCAACACCGCCACCTCTTTCACTATGCCCTGCATGCCACCAAGGACCAGATCCAAAATGGCTCCCCCTCGTCGGATCCCGAACCAGCTGCTCCAAGAAGCAGTCATTTATTACATCTAGAAATTTTATCTCCCTGGCACTCCCTGATATAACATTTATCCAGTCAATATTGGTGTATTGAATTCACCCATTATTATAGCGTTGCACAATTTTCTAGCTTTCCTAATTTCTATAAATATTTCTTCATCTGTCTGTTCATTCTGTCCCAGCGGACAGTAATACAGCCCTACAAGAATACTCCTTCCCTTCACACATGGAATTTCTATCCACAGTGATTTCACGCTGCTATTGATGCCAGGTGAAATGTTTATTTTATTTGACTCAATTTCCTCTTTAACATATAGTGCAACCCGCCCTCCAATTTGATCCTATCATTGCAATACAACCCTGTTAACACAGTGTCCCATTGGCTGTCCTCTTTCCACCAAGTCTCTGAGATGACTAGTATATCTACCTCATCATTTAGTGCTATATATTCTAACTCTCCCATTTTATTTTTTAAGGCTTCTAGCATCTGTATACAGGCACTTCAAATTGTTTTTTCCTTTGATCTACAAGCTGCTTAAAAGTTGAAAGGGATAATGTGCATCCTTTATCCTGCTCTCTCATTAAACACACCTGGCTTACTTTCAGCATTGTTGAAACCTCTCTGCTGGGATTCCCTAAATGTCCTGTTTCAATAGTATCCTTCAAGGATACTCCATACCGAACCATACACTCCTGGGCGACTGTCTGCTTCTCCCCCCCCCCCCCCCCCCCAATTCTAGTTTAAAAGCTGCTCTATCTACTTTTTAAAAGTTAGCACCAACAGCCGGATTCCATCCCAGTTAAGGTGGAGGCCATCCTTTCGGAACAGTCTCCCCCTTTTTCAGAATGTCGCCTAGTTCCTAACAATCTAAATCCCTCATCCCTGCACCATCGTCTCAACCACTCATTGAGACTTTGGAGCTCTGAGTGTCTTTTGGGCCCTGCGTGTGGAACAGGGAGCATCTCTGAAAATGCAACCCTGGAAGACCTGGACTTCAGCTTTCTACCTAAGAGCCTAAATTTTGCTTCCAGAATCTCCCTCCCACATTTTCCTATGTCATTGATACCCACATGTACCAAGACAGCCAGCTCCTCCCCAGCACTATCTAAGTTCCTGTCTAGGTGACATGTGAGTTCCACCACCTTTGCACAAGGCAGGCAAGTCACCAGGCGATCCTCATGTCCACCAGCCACCCAGCTATCTGTATGCCTAATGATCGAATCACCAACTACAACAGCTATCCTAACCCTTCCTTGCTGAGCAGAAGTTCTTGGAGACATATACTCGGTGTAAGAGGATAGTACATCCCCTGGTGCGCAGGTCCTGGCTACAAGAGTACTTCCTACTTCAACAGGGTTATGGTATCCTTCTAGGAGACCTCCTTCCTCCAAGACAGCACAGGGGCTGCCAGACTGAAGGTGGGACTTCTCTACAACATCCCTGTAGGTCTCCACTATGTACCGCTCTGCCTCCCTCAGCTCCACAAAGTCTGCTACTCTAGCCTCAAGAGAACGGACATGTTCTCTGAGAGCTAGGATCTCTTTGCATTGGACACACATATAAAACTGCTCACCAACTGGGAGATAATCATACATGTGACACTCAATGCAAAAGACTGGATAGCACCCCTCTCGCTGCTGGACTGCTGACTCCATCTTAATATTTTTGAGTTTTTCAATAATTTAAAACTTGCTAAGGTATTAAGGATGTTAGCCTAATATAAAAAATGTCTTTAGTTTATATGGTATACTGTGTGATTTATTTAGAGTTTGCTTCTTATGAAGTGATGAAATGTAATTAAAACTCTGTAAGAACACTCCTCGATTGCTATCCTAATTACAATAACTGACTATAAATGAAGAGTTGTGCCAGGGGTGGGCAGGACGAGATCTAAACTAGGTCCTGCAGTGCCTGCTAGAGGCTATCTGTTAATGTTGTGGTACAAAGTTCAAGTTTTAAAACTAGGGGGAAAAGAGTATGGTGATCAGTTGATAAAATTTGCTTCTTTATATTTTTATTCTGCCTATCACTAACCTACAATTCCTCCTTTAAACCCCAAAGCACAAGGTAAAATAATGTTAACTTACCAGAGAAATGTTCTCTTCTCTCAGAACTTTTCAGAAAGAAAGTTAAGTGGGACCTTTTCTCTTTATATTGTTTTGAATCTAAGGGGACTGCTTCAAACAGACCCTTTCAAGCTAACTCAGTAATCAGAATGCGCATAGTAATCTCTGCAAATATTCTACTTCCTCACACCTTAATTAACACCTAATTCAGGTCAGTGGCAGTGCTACCTCTCCAGCAACCAAAGAACAGAAAATAATTGTCTTTTAGATTTGAGCATTTCCTACTATTCTTTTAAAGTTCTTTGGCTGTTAAGCTTCTACCTCTACAAAAAGTTTCAGTTTAAAACTATGGAAAAGTGTCTACTTGTAGAGAAAATTTCAGTTTAAAAACTATGGGAAAAGGGTTGTACACTATGGAAACTAGTTAATAATGCTTGCTTCCCTCTCTCCCTTTTTTCCCTCAAGACTAAACTAGGTCCTGCAGTGTCTGCTAGTGTCTATCTGTTAATGCTGTGGTGAACTTAAAACTAAGGGGAAAAAGGGTATTTTTATTCTGCCTATCACTAACCTACAATACCTCCTTTAAACCCCAATCTTTAAGTTCCCAAAGCACAAGGCAAAATAATGTTCACTTACCAGATAAATGTCCTCTTGTCTTAGAACTTCTCAGAAAGAAATTAAATAACAACAACAGTTCCACATGTGACTGATGCTATTCTACATAGTGGATGATTGATGACACCATTTTCACATGTAACTGATACTATTCTATACACTGGATACATTCACATATAGAATTAATTATCACACCAGTTCCATGTGTAACTGGTGCTATTCTATGCAGTGGACACAGTCCCTTATATAATTAAAGACACTAGTTCCACATAGAACTGATATCATCTACATACTGGTTACATTTCTTTATAGAATTAATGACATCAGCTTAATGTGTAGCTGATTATACACTGGATGCATTCCCTTATAAAATTAGTTATCACACCAGTCCCACATGTGAGTGACACTATTTTATAAATTGGATGCATTCCCTTATATAATTAATGACACCTGTTCCACATGCGACTGATGCTATTCAATACACTGGATGCATTCCCTTATAATTAATGATACCAGTTCAACATACTCTCCACAATGGACGGTTTTCCTTAAAGAATTAATGATCACACCAGTTGCACATGTAACTAATGCTATTCTATACACTGAATGCATTCCCTTATAGAATTAATGATACCAATTCCACATGTGACCGATACTATTTTATACACTGGATGCATTCCCTTATAGAATTAATAAGACCAGTTCCACACGTAACTGATACTACTCTACACACTGGATGCATTTCATTATAGAATTATTTAATGACACCAGTTCCATATGTAATTGATGCTATTCTACATAGTGGATACATTCCCTTATAGAATAAATTTTCACACAAGATCCACGTGTGACTGTTAGTAGTCTACACTCTGGATGCATTGTCTTAGAGAACTGACACCAGTTCCATATGTGATTGATACTACCTTACACACTGGATGCATTCCCTTAAAGAATTAACTAATGACACCAGTTCTATATGTGACTGACACTATTTCATACACTGGACGCATTATTGTTGCCTTCATTTAGGCAGAAGGTTATACAATCGCCTTTCACATCATGTCTCATTTATTTTGCTCTTTTAATCTTTACTTACCGGATAGAACACTCCAGTTTCTGTGCCTAATGGTTTGAAATTTAACTCCGTTAGCAATGGATCTGTATAGCCCCATATTAACTCTTTCACAGTTCTGTTCTGAAACAGTGAAGAATTTGTTTTCTTGATAAGCGTATTAAGAGCTGGCCATATTAGAGGTGGCAGGATGGCTGGAGCAGCCTGGAAACCAGAAGTTAGAAATATGTTTAATTAAACAATAACATTAAAATTCTTATTTGTAAAATCCCATTGACTCCTGCTTTCAAAATGTCAGTACTTGCACCTAAAGATGGATGCTTAAAAATGTGCTAGTGGCTTCCATCGCTTATTCAGTAATTTTGAAATAATCAACAGATGCATTAAGTCATACATTTATCTAACTCTCTTACAGAGTGAGAGTAACATACATTGAATAATACTTGTTGGCATTATGAATGACAGTATTGTGAAACCAAATGCACCTCAGTTGACTAGCAGATGATGCGGTGCAGTTAACAGGTAAATCTGTGCTAGTGTGTGTACTTAGCGACCTTAACATTTACAGCCCAATGAGCTCTGCCTGACTGATTTTAACGCAGGCTATGCCAGTGCATGCTGCTGCCTTTCAGAGTCAAGTGGAGAGAGACTTTATATGTCCATCTCTGGAAATTTTTAAAGCATGCCTAGTTTATGCCTAATTTATGAAGGCAAAAAAAGAAAAAAAATCAGCCCCACCTCATGTGATGTTTATCAAACCATAACACTCAAAACACATGCAGCCAATGACTACAACCCAGTGGTGTAGCCTCTGTGGACCCGGATATGCAAGGAGCCCACCCAAAATTGGTGCACCCTGGCTAGCTAAGGAAAAATTATGTTCTTACCTGATAATTTTCTTTCCTTTAATCATACCAGACCAGTCCAGACTAATGGGCTGTGTCCATCTACCAGTGGAAGGAGACAGAGAAAATAGTTCCAAGTAAACCGCCCCTTAAGGGTATCATGTAGCCTGGAATGTTCAGTATTTCGAATAGCTAAGCAATGGTGCTCTGAAGTCTACAAGAAAACACAGTTAATACCAAACAGGCAAACTCTTAGAGCCAATATGCAGAACCTCACTGTTCCTACTTGGCCAAAGGCAACTGCATCCTCCCCTCACAGTAAAGTAAGCGGGAGGGAATAGTCCATACTGAGCTTGCCCAAGGACAGAGATCTACCCCTGAATCCGGGGAAAGAACTCCGTGATCCCAAGTAACAGGACTGATACAGAGCTGGCACAACAAGTAGTGGCAGGAGATTGAATAGAGAAGATAAAGTAGTCAGTGCTGTAGGACATCCCACCATATTGAAGCATCGTGGAACAGCCAGGAATACCTAAAGGAAACAACACTCTGACAGACTTTAGCCAGGGAGGGTATCTGGACTGGTCTGGTATGATTAAAGGAAAGAAAATTATCAGGTAAGAATGTAATTTTCCTTCCTTGTCATCTATACCAGACCAGTCCAGACTAATGGAATGTAGCAAAGCAGTTTCCCAAAGATGAGGGAGAGAAAAGAAGAATGCAGAAGGTTGAAAAATCAACAAAGCTATACTCACAGCAAAAAACTGATCAGCAGAAAAGGATTCGAATATCCGAACCATAAGGCTACAAAAATGGAACAGAGTTAGACACTAGAAAAGGAACTGAAGCCGTAGGACGTAAAACAAACGTCCTGAGCAAAAGAAAAATTACATACCCCTATCCCAAGAGTAGCAAAAGAAACAGCAAAAGATACTCATGCCAAAGGACCCCCCTTGGAAGGAAGGCAACAGTCGTATCCAAGCAACAAGGAGAAGAACTGTCTCCTAGACCAGGATCCACTTCTCCGAACCCTGGCAGGACAAAGACTAACTCCCAAACCTGCCAGTCTGCCTTGAGTCCAAGATGGTCGGATGAAGCGACCCTAACAATTACTAGGAGTACGCAACCCCAAACAGTGTGCCACACTTCATAGAAGACAGGAAGCAAGGCCCAGGAACCAACTAGACCCGCGCCAAGTGAGAGAGCTGCATGCCACACACAGACAAGGAGCTGCGTTCCACAGGCAGAGAGAGAACTGCATGCCACGCACAGACAAGGAGCTGAGTTCCATACGCAGAGAGAGAGCTGCATGCCACATACAGACAAGGAGCTGAGTTTCATACGCAGAGAGAGAGAGAGCTGCATGCCACACACAGAGAAGGAGCTACGTTCCACAGGCAGACAGAGCCGTGTTCTACACGCAGACACAGGACTGCACCCCACACAGACCTGCAGAGAAAGAACTACACTCAAAATATGACAATGGAACTGCGTTCCACATGAAGAGATGAAAGGTTGCAGAATAAGCAGTGAAGGAGCTTCACTCAACATGCCATGATTGCCATGATAGAACTGTCATCAACATACAGCGATGGAGCTAAAGCCAACCTGGAACTGTGGAACTGTGCCCAACATACGGCGATGGAGCTAAAGCCAACCTGGAACTGTGCTCAACATGCAGCGATGGCGGAGCTGTGCTCAACATGCAGCGATGGAGCTGTCCCCAACAAGCAAAATGCATAGATGGAACCCTGGGGAATAGCCAGAGAAGAAGGTGCTGCCAGGAGGCCAACAGGAAAAAAGCACAATTTGTGGAAATGCAGACCTGGCGCTGCACTCCCCTGGCCCAGAGGGACTAAAACTACAAGAAGAAAAAGCCCCGTGACTCAAGAGACACTCTCAGCCCCCAAGTGGTCTCTGAGCCACAATGACCGCCCTCCTAGGCAACCGATATGGAGCAGCAGTCAACGTAGAAAAAGAACTTCCGCCAAGAGGGAGGTAAGCATCACGGAGCTGGAATCCTCAGACCATAGGGAGCAAAATGCAGCCGTAAGGCAGTGAGGAAGAAACAACTCTCGCCAGGCTAGGAACAAAGAGGAAGCTGGCCACTAACATCAAACTGAGGAAAAACCAGCTAAGGGAGAGTCAAACTCCACAACTAGAACAGAGCCACTTCCCTGCACAAAAATAGAGAAAAGCGCAGAGCTAAGAGGCGATAATCCATTTGCACAGAAATAGATCTGCTCAGCAGGAAAGAACTGCATCCCTTACAGAAAAAGGAAGGAGTGCCAAATGTGCCAGGAGAGAGGCGCCTGAAACTAGAAAAGGCAAAATCCGCCTGTGCCAAACAAACTCCCACCCGAAAGCAAGGGAAGCAAGGAAGAGCTGTGGCCAACTAGTCCTAAAAAGGCACATTCCCATAAAGAGACACTGAACTGAGTCCAAGCAAAAGACTGGCAAGAATGGCACTACCAAGGGTACTCAGAAGAGGGATTTGAGCTAGCAGTTGCACACCAAGGGCAATTCGAACCCTTGCCAAAGGAAAGTACCCTGCAGACAAACCAGAGCAGACAGGAGGGATCCACGGTGATGAAAGAACCAGAACCTCCCGAAGGAAGGGAGGAAAAACTGCTGCCAAAACAAGAATCAAATAGCAGGGGCGTCTCAAGCAAGATGCCTGAAGCAGCAGAGACCGGACGGTCTGAAAAAGAACTGACTGACAGCCGCGTAAGGCTGGCAGGAATGAAAAAAGAGCCCTGGACTAAAAAGACCAAGCCTGCAGCCAAACAGAGCCAGCGAGACACTTCCCCCACTTTGGAAATGGCAGTCTAAGACCTCCGAACCGCAAAGGTGCAAGTTCCAGCAATGGGGCCGCCCTCTGAACCAGCCGCCGTCTAGGACCGTGAAGAGGAGAAAAACAACCGAGTTTCGTGATCTAGACAAGAGCCGTGCCCCACAAAAAAAAAATCAAAGCAACTGGTACCAGCTCGGAAGGGTCCAAGATCAGAATCAGACGCCGGACAGCGAAATTCAAAGAAACTTCGCAAGCGGCCCCCCAGAATACATTGCCAAAGGCAGGAAAATAAATCAGGTAGCAACTAAGAGAAAGAAGGAAAAACAAAGTTTCTTCTTTTTTTTTTTTTAAACAATCTTCTTCACTAGTGACAGGAATAAATAAAGGCTTACCTCCGAGGCAGAAATTCAGATATACCTACCAGCACAAAAGAGAAGAACCCCACAGGGGAGACAAGTTACTCCATGCCACAATCAACCATCACCCTGCTAGAAAGACAGCCAGGGGAGGTAGGGGAGGGGAGGGAACCAGGGTCACTGGATATCACCCTAGCTGGCAGATGAGGAACTCAGGACCACTGAGTATCATCTAAAACTAGCCCCAAAAAAGCTACCAGCACACCCGGCTCCACTGTCACCAGAAGAATATGGGACAGGAGCTACCAGCCAGCAATCCAGAGCAGCTGCATGATCCGTCCACCATCCACTAGGAGACAGAGAAAATACTGAACATTCCAGGCTACACGATACCCTTAAGAGGCGGTTTACTTGGAACTATTTTATCTGTCTCCTTCCGCTGATAGATGGACACAACCCATTAGTCTGGACTGGTCTGGTATAGATGACAAGGGAAGACGTCATTCCAGTCAGAACTGTTCCAAGCTGGGCAGCCAGCAACAGTGTCCTCAAGTTGCTGCCACCACCAGCCCCTCCTCCACCCAGACAGAAACACACACACACAAATACATGCTCAGTGTTCACATATGCTACAGAGGAGGATAAGAATGAGTAAATAGTCAAAGCTATTCCACTCAGAAGTGGAATTTATGGAGAAGTGGAAGGCTCTGTTAAACAAATGCAGTTTAGACCTTATGATGTTGATAGGATTATGAATTCCTACACACTGAATTTTGGTAATTTATGTAGTGGTTATTTTGCATAGCATTTTGTTAACTATCTAAAAAGCAGTTCTAATGCTCCAAAAGTATCACTAAATTTTTGCATCATTTATGAAGTTCACATGCTTGTTAATTTGCATACTCTGGCACAATCTCTATAATCAACATATTAGCATCCAGTTTGAAAAGTAACGATTATCTAGATTGTACCTGTATATAATGTATAAACTGCTTTGGCTGTACCACACAAGGACAGTATATCAAATGCATTACCCATACGCTTAGGTATGGAGCACTGTTTTAGAAAGGACATAAAAATGTCCAGGTCAGGATAGCTGGTGTTCTGCTAATAACTTTTAATGGGATCCTACAGGCAATTTTTGCCATATTGGTAAATTTTCAAAAACACAGGGACCTATTTACTAAGCTACATTAAAATCACCCAATTTTTAAAATAATAGGTCCCCGTGCCTTTGAAAATTTACCCAATATGGCAAAAATTATGATTCTATAAAATTGTAAAGATCCCCGGGGAACACGCCAAGGTTGTCCTCTGTCACCGTTATTATTTGTGTTATCACTGGATCCCTTGTTGAGAGAAATCGAGGAACAGAAAGCGGTGGCAGGGGTAAAAATAGGAAGCGAGGTCTTTAAGGTAGCGGCTTTCGCAGATGACATCTTGGTCCATTTAACAGACCCACAAGAATCCTTGAACGCTTTATTAGAAATTTTCTCCGAATACGGAGACTATGCGGGCCTCAGTTTAAATTTAGAGAAATCGGAGGCCTTGGCCTCCTCAGAGGAAGTGTGGAGGCGGTGGAGAGGCGAGTTCCCTCTGAGGAAAGCACAAATCTCTTTTAGGTATCTAGGCATCCTGATGCCTATGGATCTCTCGCGATTGTATGATCTGAATATTACTTGGTTGTTAGAGGAGACCCAGCAGGTGCTACAAGGATGGATGGATTTGCCGTTGTCAGTGTTAGGGAGAGTAAACATGATTAAAATGGTGTTGTTCCCCAAATGGCTTTATGTGATGCAGACCATCCCAGTTTGGCTCAGACGGAAAGACCTAAAGAGTTTTTACAAGCTAGCATCAAAGTTCTGTTGGAGGGGCAAGAAGCCTAGGGTTCGTTTCTCACGGTTAGTAGGCAGCTGGAGCCGAGGAGGAATGGGCATGCCAAATTTAGAACTATACAATAAAGCATGTCATTTGCGTTATCTAGGAGATTGGTGTTTAGATACACAACGATATACCCCCACAGCGCTGGAGGCAGCGCTTTGGGAGCCTTATCAGCTTTTCTCACTTTTACACCACAAAACGAGAGATCTACCGCAGGGATTAAGTAAAAGTGTGCTGTTGCGTTCACTACGAGAGGTGTGGGGAGTGCTTATACGTCAGTTAGGGGGGGACCCAACAACAACGGATTTGATAACCATACGTGGGAACGGTGCATTTTTGCCAGGATTGTCAAGCCGTTATTTTGTTGAATGGGCTAAGCGGGGAATTTCTAAATTGGAACACCTGGTGGGTGAAGATGGGCAGCCCCTTACCGACGAGGAATTATTGGGAAAGTTAGGCGATTCATGGGGGAATAGATTTGCTCTATGTCAAGTGCGACACTATATCACTTCTCTACCGGGAGACCCTCTGAGAACTCAGTTGGGGGAAAGGGTGCGAGAATTTTTTCATTCTTTTGGTGAGGGCGAACTCACAATATCCTTACTTCACAAAACAATATCAGGATGGCAGCCCCCCAGGGACTATAGACAACTGAGGAGCGCTTGGGAAAAAGAATTGGGAGTTGTAGTGACTTCATGGGACATTACTAAATCAATAGCACGAATACCCCTGTTAGTATCAGATGCTCGTTTGAGAGAATGTGCCTATCGTTGCATTCATAGGGGATATGTAACTACAGCTCAATTAGCACATATGGGAGGAAATCGTAGCCCGGACTGTCTTAAATGTGGAAGACATCCTGGCACAATGCTGCATATGTTTTGGAGCTGCCCAATTTTGAAAAGGTTCTGGACACGAGTCCGAGGTTTCTGGGAGGAGCGGCTGGGGCTGCGGATTTTGGGGACAGTTGAACAATTGATTTTAGATATTCCGGGGTCCTTGAGAGGGCGGAATCGTTTTGAAACACTAATGCTCCGCAAGATGAGCCTATTGGCCAGGAAATGTATCTTACAGTACTGGACGGTCAAGGATCCTCCGGCATACTGGCACTGGAGAAACCAGTTACATCAGCTGGTGTCTTGGGAGGCGGGAGAATCTAGGTTCTCACAGAAAAGGAGAGTCACATTCTTGGCTATCTGGGGCCCTTACTTGCAAAGTCTAAGCCATAGAGGCCGTAGTTTACTTTTAAATACAGGGTGAACTCCACGGGCTGATATTGAATGGTTATCCAGGTCTGGGGGGGGGGGGGGGGGGGGAAGGGGGGGGTAAGGGAGGGAATGGGAGAGGGCGAGGGGAGGATTGGTATATATTTGATGGGGCAACAAGGTTGGCACAAACTTACAAATGCTATATGTTAGTTAGCAATGGTTGTATATTTAGATTGAGGCTGGATGGATGTTATATGCAGACTTGTATGATAATGTTGGTGTTGATACAATGTCAATAAAAAACGTTTGAACATAAAAATTGTAAAGATCCTGTTGGATCCATGTGCTAATCTGAAGGGAAGCAGAGTGTTTAAATGGGAAATTACAGAAAACAAACACAACAAAACAGAGAAAGAAAAATAATATACAGGTGAAACTTAGAACAGTACAATAGAATGCAAAAGAAATTTCTTCTTCCATACAATAGCAATATCCTTTTGTCTCACTATAATGACTGACATTAATCAGGTCTCATCTTTACTCACAGCCACAGCAAGATTGAGAGCTATGACAGTATCATCTTCAGATCCAACTGACATGTCACGCTGAAAGACTGCAGAATTTGGCTGTAGAAAAGACACTGTATGATTTTCCCCCTTTGTGATATTTTCCTTGGATAAATATCGAACTCTAAAAGGAATGAAAACAATTTCACATACTTCAATTCAAATGCACTTCTAAGTGATCAAACTGCAAAAATATACTGTCTGTTCTTCCTCCTGGAAAGCTAACTTAGGCCCTATTTTCAGAATGCGCGCTAACCATGTAGGCGCCTATTGGGATATTGTAGGTATTCATGGTTAACGCGCATTAAAAAGGTTAACACTCCTATAACGCTGCTTAGTAAACAGGGCCCTTAATGTTACCAGTTTATAATGCAAGATAAATATATTGAAAAATAGCGCATAGAAAACGACAGAAGATAACGACCATATTGCCTATCTAAGCTGCACAATCATTTCTCTTCTTCAGAGATCTCTATACTTGGCCCATGTTTTCTTGACTTCACAGATCATCCTCATCTCCACTGGGAGTCTGGTTCCACCCATCCAACACCCATTCCATAAAGAAATATTTCCTTAAATTATGAAAGTATACAGAAAATTTGAGATTTCAATGTTATTATTCTTTTCAGTTCATTAATGGAATGACTAGCCAGTCCAATTCCAACTGTAGCTCCTTGTGAGTGTGGCCTGGATTCAACCCCCGTTTTATATATATATACACATATATACTGTAAGGGGTTGGCGAGGAGCCTGCCTCAAGGGGGGCTCAGGCAGAGGCCTGAGGGAGATGTGTTCTTAAGGAAGAGAAAGTTTCACTCACAGATTCCTGATAAACATGAGATTCGCCCCTTAGTGGCCAAGAGGCCGGTCAGACTACTGACTAAGGGTAGGAACTACCATCCCCAGAAGCCATCAGTTCCTATGCAAGACTCTCAGGAATTGGAGGGCGGGGGAGATGATTGGGAAATGGTCTCTGATCAGGGAGAGGAGAAGCAGGTGGGGGAACCCTATGGGGAGGAGGCTATGGAATGGGATAAAAAGTAGTCCAAAGTGTTCAATGTGAGCACTCGAAAAAGAAAAATTAAACTGTGAACAATGGCGATAAGTTAGACATTCCTGCAGTATCTCCAGCCAGTCTGGTTTTCAGCACCATGCATGGAGATGCAAATCTCTTTCCTGCATATGACTCCAGAAAAACACTGAGAAATAATGCTAAGGCATTTATCTCCGAAATAATTTCTTCTTCCACTTATATGTTATAAATCTGTTAAATAAAAATAATGAAATAAATAGATAACTTGTACAATTACTCCTCACATACTCAATTGTTTGTAATGTCTTTGCAAGATAAGAAATACTAAAATAAAGTCTCTGAAACACTGCTGTAACAGACTTGTTTCCTTCTGATTTATAAAAACTGGTACATGACATAAAAATTAAAGGACTGACCTATATGTGTAAGGTCCTTTCTGAATAAGTTCTGGTTTTGCTCCATAATCGATCACATCCTGTGGATTTATAACATGAAACAGCCAAAACTGCCTGTACACTGGACTTGGTGTTGTAACCCAGCTCTCATATGCAATAGTACCTTCTTCAATGACAGTTTCCTGTGAAGACAAAAGCACATCATTAACTGTTTCAAGGAATAACTGTGCCAGACAGTGGCGTTCCTAGGGGGGCGGACACCCGGGGCTGTGCCCCGCCCCCCCGGGTGCAGCACCCCCCCCCCCCCGGGTGCACGCCGCTGCGGGGGGTGCCGCAGACTTTGCGCATTCGCTGCAGCTCCCTCTGACCCGGAACAGGAAGTAACCTGTTCCAGGGCAGAGCAGAGGGAGCTGCAGCGAACGCGCGAAATCAGCGATCTCAGAACAGGCGCGCACCGCAGCACCCCCCAGCGGCGTGCACCCGGGGCGGACCGCCCCCACCTTGGTACGCCACTGGTGCCAGATCACTTACCCAGACTGAACCAAAATCGAGGAAAATCATGGGCGTAGTTTGACTGTTTCACTCGGGGGGAGGGGGGATGGGGCACATTAGCATATCCATTTGCATATATAGATATGCAAATGATATGCTAATGTGGAGGCAATAAGGGAGGAAGAGCTGGCTTTTTTGGGAATAACCATAATGAATATGTATGAGATATCTCATACATACACGTTAGGGTTATTCCCAAAAAAGCCAGCTCTTTCTCCCTTCCTTCCTTCTTTCCTCCTTATCCAGAACTCCCTCTTCCCCACCCCCTTTCCCATACCACGCCAGTGTAGACCTTACAAATGCATAAGCTCTATATGTAGATCCTTCAAGAGGTAGTGTCATGATTTAGGCTCTAAAACCCTTTCTGATGTTTTGGTGCCACCTCAGTAAGGCCAACACAAAATCTCTCCAGTGCAAAACACTATACACAAACTTGTGCAAAAACACACTCATAACCTTACCAAACCATAACAGCACTAATTCCAAGGACACGACGAGCTACAACCTTAAGCGTGGAAAGGGAGCACTATAATTACAGTGGGCTCTAAAACACCAGTACACTACCTAGTGTCAAAAAAACAAAAAGGGCTGCAAATACTACGCACTAGCAGAATACTGCACCTTGATCACACATGAAAAACACATGACACAACAGATATAACACAAGGAACTAGAAATAAAAAAAAGTATGAAGGCAAAATACTGAACTGGAAAGTTAACTCAATAAGTCAGACTCAGCATGCAGAAATACTAGAAAAATTGAAACTTACATGCAAAATATCACAGATGCACATTTCCAAAAGCTGACATATTCCAAGCAGAAGAAAGGAGGTTTTAATGCCCCTGTATAAGACGTTGGTGAGGCCCCACCTGGAGTATTGTGTTCAGTTTTGGAGGCCGTATCTTGCGAAGGATGTTAAAAAAAATGGAAGCGGTGCAAAGAAAAGCTACGAGGATGGTATGGGATTTGCGTTCCAAGACGTATGAAGAGAGACTTGCGGACCTGAACATGTATACCCTGGAGGAAAGGAGGAACAGGGGTGATATGATACAGACGTTCAAATATTTGAAAGGTATTAATCCGCAAACGAATCTTTCCGGAGATGGGAAGGCGGTAGAACGAGAGGACATGAAATGAGATTGAAGGGGGGCAGACTCAGGAAAGATGTCAGGAAGTATTTTTTCACGGAGAGGGTGGTGGACGCTTGGAATGCCCTCCCGCGGGAGGTGGTGGAGATGAAAACGGTAACAGAGTTCAAACATGTGTGGGATATGCATAAAGGAATCCTGTGCAGAAGGAATGGATCCTCAGAAGCTTAGCTGAAATTGGGTGGCGGAGCAGGTGGTGGGAAGAGGGGTTGGTGGTTGGGAGGCTAGGATAGGGGAGGGCAGACTTATACGGTCTGTACCAGAGCCAGTGATGGGAGGCAGGACTGGTGGTTGGGAGGCGGGAAATACTGCTGGGCAGACTTCTACGGTCTGTGCCCTGAAAAGGACAGGTACAAATTCAAGGTAAGGTATACACATATGAGTTTGTCTTGGGCAGACTGGATGGACCATGCAGGTCTTTTTCTGCCGTCATCTACTATGTTACTATGTTACAATTAATAATTTCTGAATAAAATAATTTTCTACCTTTGCTGTCTGATCATTTAGTTTTTCTATTCGCTTTGGTCCCAGTGTCTTCTGTTTTATGCAGTGTCTTCTTTCCATTTGATATTTTTTCTCTCACCATGTCCACCATCCTTCCTGTGTCCTTATGCGTCCTGTCTACCATCTGTAGCCCTCTCCCTATCCTTCCTCCAGTTTCAGAATCTGCCCTCAAAGTGTTCCGATCCAGCCCTTAAATTCAGCAATTCCCCCTCCATCCATATCCAGTATTTCTCCTCACTCCCCTCCCCTCCCCTCCATCCATGTGCATCTACTTCCTCTGCCTTCCCTCCCCTCCATCCATGTCCAGCATTTCTCCTCTCCCTTCCCCTCCATCCATGTGCATCTCCTTCCTGACTTCCCTCTCCTCCATCCATCTATGTCCAGCAACTCTCCATTCTCCCCTGCCCTCTCCTCCATCCACCCATATCCAGCAAATGTCCTCTCTCCCCTGCCTCCATCCATCCATCCATCCATGTCCAGCAACTCTCCATTATCCCCTGCCCTCTCCTCCATCCATCCATCTCCAGCAAATTTCCTGTAGTAGGGGTCACCTGAAGTTGCACCCTCCCTCCCTTCCAGAAGTCCGACATCCCTGCCTCCCTCTTCTCCGTGCCTGGTTTGTTGGATGGAACCCAAGACCACTGCTTCCTCATTCCAACAATCTACTGCACGCTGACAGGATCCACTTAAATTTAGGACTAGAGATGCTCCGGTAAAGAGAGATCCCCAGTGAGAATCTCTTAGTCAGGCCCACAGGGAGGCTGGTGTCTACACCCTTCCTGACCTTTCGTAGGCAACCACTTGTTACTGAAATTCAGTTAACAAGTAAGGCACTGCTGCAGTGGTGTAGCCAGACAGCCAATTTTGGGTAGGCCTGAGCCCAAAGTGGGTAGGTACAAAGTTTTCTCTCTGCCCCCCCCCCCCCAAGCACCTCCCAATTCAAAATATAAATACTTTAGCTGATGAGGATCCCCAAGCTCTGTCAGCTGAAGACTTCCTCCAAAGATGGCCAGAACTCCCTTTAACCAAGCTTTGCGGGTAACAACAACTCCTTGAGCCACCGATGCTGGCATCCCATGTGTGCTTATTTATCAGTGGCTCAAGATTGCTGCCTTGCCTGCCGAGCTTAGTAGAAGGGAGATCTGGTTACCTTCAGAGGAGGTGCTCAGCTGGAGGGCTTGGGGATCCACACCAGCTAACTGCAGGGTGTCACGTTTGTGACTGCTTTCCATGTGGGAGCTCTCCTTGCCCTCTGGTGGCCAGAACTGGTGGCTGCTATGGACTGTTTTCTGCTGTCTTCCATGTTCCAGACTTCAGTGAGTCCGGTCCGGATTTTCCAGGTTGCCAGACTTGCTCTGCTGGTTTGTCCTTGAACAGCAACCTTACTTGGCTGGTGATGATTGCAGCTATGGGTCAGCTGATGATGGGCTTATTAGCTTCTGTGAGCCTTGCTTGCTTTGCCTTGGTATCAAAGGTCATCCATGAGTTCCTGTTGGTTTGTTGGAGTTCCTGCTCTGAAATTTTCCTGTGTGTTTGACTCTGCCTGTTCCTGGACCTGGACCTGGACTTTGCTTGCTGCCTGCCTTTGACCCTTTGCCTGGACCTGGACTTTGCTTTCCGCCTGCCTATAAGACTCTGGTTAGTTTATGGATTACCCGTGTTTGCTGCCTGCCCTTTTGACCTTGCTGTGCTACTGGATAATGTTTACTGTCTACTATTAAAGCCTCTTCTAGTTATATTCTGTGGTTCCTGCCTGTTGTGTTCAGCACTGCTTTCTGCTTGGGTGATTTGCCTGCCACTGCCGCTCCTCGGCAGTGGCCCAAGGGCTCACAAACCTAGTTCCTACTTTGTAAACTTGGCACAGGGTCAGGGCTGGTGTTAGAAATGCTGGGGCCCAGGGTAGAAAATTAAAAAAAAAGTTATCATCACGAAACGCCTAGCCACCCGCCTCGGGATACCCCGCGGCCACTTAGAGGGTCTATCCCCAGCACAGCTCAGGTCAGCCTGCACCTGCCACCTGTGCTCTAGAATTGCACCCTCCTCACACTGGGTCACAAACGCCTCTGGGCGAGTCTCCTCTCAAATTATCCCCAGTGATTTCTAGGTTACCGGGGCCACACTCCCAGTGGTCCCACAGTTCCCAGAAAGCACTCGCAGACCCAACACACAAACCACCAGGATTCTTTATCAGTCCAGAGAGGCAATAAACTAAATAGTGAAAGTAGCAAACAATAACAGGTAACTGAAATATGGATCAATGATGACACTAAACATTTGCATACTTCCTAGAAAGTAGCTCGGGAGATAAGGGCATATAGCTGTTTTTTTCACAGGGTCTCTCTCTCAGTACATTTTACAGACCCAAAACACTTGTTTCTTCACAGTTCTCCTCCCCCCCCCCCCCCCCCCCCCCACGATTCCCTCTCATCCCTGCCTCCCCTCTAATCTCCCCATCTGCCATTATAATCACACCACCAGACCCTCACCAAATACAGAACATGGAATCACAAATTAGAAATAAAAATATGTAGACAAAAATTAAACTGGGAACCTCAGTATGTACTACAACACTGAAGAAATAAAAATAGAAATGCATTTCCTTTTCTATTGAACACAGTAAAAAGACGTCTGCTATGCACATTTTCCAAAGCATTCAAAATAAAATGCTTTTTCTACCTTTGTCTGTATATTTTATTATTCCATCATGCTGGTTCCAGTTTCTCTTTCCCACTTTCCTGTGACTTCTCCTAATTCTTCTTCAATCAGCTTCTATTTGTCTTTTCTCCTCTCTTATTTCATTTCCTCACTACACATGCCTCTGTTATATTTATAGTTCAATCATTTTTATTGATGTTCAACTGTCCAAACAATCATCTCTGTTATATTTATATTTCCATTTCAGTTCTTTCCTCTTTTTTTTCTCATCTGCTGTCAACTCAAATTTCACCCTCTTTCTGTTTTCCTTCTTTTTACTTTTCAGATACCTATATCATATTTCTATTGCCTTCTTTCACCCATTAGCATTCCTATTCCCTGTCTTTCCCAGCCTTTCATTCCCTTCCATCTTCAATTTACTCACCATTACCATATTTCTACCCCTGTAATCAATATTCTGATATACATTTTCTTGCCAACCCTCACCTTCTCCCACATATTTTCCACCATTCCTAGTGTCTCCCATCTTCCACCCTTCTAGCCTAGCATCTGATCCCTCTTCTCCCCCCCCCCCACCCTCATTGCCTGACATCTCCCTGGCTCTTCCACTCCGCCCCCACCATCTCCCTGTCCCGTTTTTGTTCTCTCCTGCCCCTCCCCATGGTCCAGCATTTCTCCCACTCTCTTCCCTCCCACCCAGCCAACATATCCCTCTTTCTCTCTTACCCCCTCTTGTGCAGCATTTCTCCTTCCCACTCCTCCACCCCCATGTCTAACATCTCTCCTTCCCTCCTCCCTCTTCCATTGTCCTCCACTTCTCTCTGTCTCTTTGTCTTGCACCCTAACATTTCTCCCTCTCCCTATGCAGCATCTCTCCGCCTCCACCCCACTGCACTGCCATTTAACATTTCCCCCTCTCCTCTCCTCTCATCCTCCCTCCCTTCTACTGCCATGTCCAACACTTTTTTCCTCCCTCCACTCCACTGCCTTGTCCAGCATTGTTTTCTCTCTCTCATCATTCACCATTGCTGTGCAGCCTCTCCCTACCTATGTAAAGCAATTTTCCCTCCAGCTCCTTCTTCTCTCCGTGCAACATCTCACTCCCCTCCCCCACGTCGTTATTTCTGCATCCCACATAGTTTTGCCTCGTCTTACTCCCCCACACCAACAGTGTTTGTCTACCTGTCACCCTCTCCAAAGCCACCCACTGGCATGCTGCAGAATATAAGGCTTGGGGAAGTGGCTTTCCCCGCCGGCTGCTACTTCATTGGTATTGCCATACCCCCATCTGGCATGTTCCCACCCTTGCTTACTATCATTTCTGGGCTGCGTTTTTTTTATTCTACAGCAAAGCTGCACCAACCGGAACTCTTTGCATGCTACAGCTGCTTCCTTCAGGCCGGCCCCTCCTTCTCAGATATAACTTCCTCTTTCGGAGGAGGTGGGTCTGGCCCGTAGGAAGCAGCTGCAGTACGCAGAGAGTCCCAGTCCAGTGCGGCTTTGCTGTAGAATAAAAATCGTGGCCCAGAAGTGATAGTAAGCAAGGGAAGGAACAAAACTTGCAGAATGACAGCTGGAATGGGGGCAATTACCAGTGAAGCAGCAGCTGGCAGGAAAACCCGCCTCCAGAGCCTTATATTCTGGGGGAGTGCACTGCTGCTGGGTGGACCCGGGCCCACCTGTGGCTACGCCCCTGCACTGCTAGCACCGCATGCATCGATCCTGGTCACCCACACCAATAGTACCAGTTGTGTAGTGCCTGTAGCCATGCGGCAGAGGTTGTGTTTCTCTAGATCTTCTTTATATATTCTCTGTGCATCAGCCTGGTGCTATAGGAACAGTTAGGAAGGGGCTCTCTCAATGGCTAGTAGGCCACAAGCCTAACTGGGAGCCCACCAGACTGGGAAGCTCAGCCTCTCTGCTAATGCCCCTTACCCCTCTGCTTCTTGTGCTTTGTCACTCTTTCCTTTTCCTTCTTGGGCTTCATTCCCTCCCAGGTCTGGTCATACTGTAGAAGGGTTGTCTTGGGGATCTCAGGCCTTTCCCTGGTGCTCATCCTGTAGGTTTCGGTGTTCTGTCCTTGGAAATATTACTTGTACTACGCTTGATATTGAGTTTAAACCAGAGTAACATCACTATGAGAAGACTCAGAACTCTTGAACCAAAATCATTTTTAATGCAGTGATTAAACAAGGACAAACAACTTACAGTTCAGATGTGCTGGACAAGAGTTTTCGCCCTGCAAACTAGAAGTCTGTTCTCAACCAGCTCTCTCTCATGCAAAAGAGGCTAGGAGATTTTCAGGAGTAGTAATGCTGTTTATACTTTATCACTGGTGAAATCGTGAATCACAGTAGCTTAAAGGATCGAGTACAGGATAGGCAGTTTCAATTCACAGAGGACACATGCTGCAGACTAACTCTTACAGACCCAATGGACAGAGAAGGGGGAGGAGAACTAGTCCAGCATTCACAGAGAACAAGGCAAGCCAATAGAAAGAGCCCATAAAACACAGGGAACTGGACATGTGCTTTGAAAAAGCCTATTACAGAGAAGTACAGGATAACAGGGACTAGAACACCCGGTGATGCATGTACGACTACTCCAAGAGCTGGATCTGCTTCCAGATTGCTATCTGGAATGTTCCTCACTTTTCTTGGTCAAGGAAGACCACCTTACAAAGGTGCCGTTCCTCTATGGTGTGGCTTAAATTTACAGCCCTGTCTACATAGTAACATAATAAGTGATGGCAAATAAAGGGGAAAGGGAAATGGGACTTTCTGTGGTTTTTTGCAACTACATTCAAAGCGGGTTACATAGTATATTCAAGTACTTAATTTGTACCAGGGGCAATGGAGGGTTAAGTGACTTGCCCAGAGTCACAAGGAGCTGCAGTGGGAATCGAACTCAGTTCCCCAGGATCAAAGTCCACTGCACTAACCACTAGGCTACTCCTCCACTCATTCCACCAATAAGAGCCAACCTCATCAGTGATGTCACAATGGCTTAAAGTCCATTGCACTAACCACTAAGCTATTCCTCCACTCATTCCACCAATAAGAGCCAACCTCATCAGTGATGTCACAATGGCTTGATTGCCCAATACTTGGCTCACTTCTGATATAGTGATGTCATAAGGGAAAGGGAAATGGGACTTGATATACTGCCTTTCTGTGGTTTTTGTAACTACATTCAAAGTGGTTTACATAGTATATACAGGTACTTATTTTGTACCAGGGGCAATGGAGGGTTAAGTGACTTGCCCAGAGTCACAAGGAGCTGCAGTGGGAATCAAACCCAGTTCCCCAGGACCAAAGTCCACTGCACTAACTACTAGGCTACTCCTCCACGCCAGACCTGAACGGTCCATCCAGTCTGCCCAACAGTCACATTCATTATCAATTCAACAATGAATGTGATATTATATATTTGATCACGGTCTTTCTTTGGTGTTTCTGGGACACCCGGCTCCAGTGGTGTGCTGGAGCCAGCTCGCAGCGGCTTGCAAGAGCCGTTTGTTAATTTTTTAAGAATTTTGGGAGCCGGTTGTTAATGTAGCTACTTTAACAACCAGCTCCCAAAATTTGGGTTTGGATACCCTCCTGGCATCGGCGTCCCCCTCCCCTATATCTGTGGCTTAGGCTAAGCATATTGTTTCCCCACTCCCCCCCCCCCCCCATACCTTTCTGCGCTCAATTTTTGCCCCCCTGCACCTCCTTGCCTCTTGTACTGCCGGCCGCGGAGCATTTAATTTTTTTAAAGCAGTGCTGGTATACGTCAGCAGGGAACAGGCTGTTTCAGCCAATCCCGGGGCCTTTCTTCAGCCCTCCGGGGTGGGGCAGGCTGAAGTAGCCTGTTCCCTGCTGACGTATACCAGCACTGCTTTAAAAAAACTGATTGCGCCGCAGCCGAGTGTGTGTGTGCTCGCTTGCTCACCTTCTCGACGTTGCCAGTAGTTGTCTCTGTGCCCCCCTGATCGCAGCTTTTTCACATGGCCTGGCCTGGTCCTCTTGGCTGTCCTGCAGTGCGGAGACAGACGCCAGATGGAAGGTGTCTCTGTTGGCGGGTCCCTCCCGATCTGCTCTTATTGTCAGAGAGAGCAGATTAGCAGGAGAGAGGGACCTGCAGCACCACCAGAGAGGACAAAGCTGGAGGAGCCACAGAAAGTGTGAGTCTGGGATGGGGGATGGAGGGAGCCGGAGCAGATCGGATTAGATAAGAGATGCTGCAACCACATTGTGTTTAATTGTTGGTAGCATTTTTATTTAATCTTATTTATATTTTCAAACATACCAGCCAGCTGCTGCAGCATACGAATGTACTAGAGAAAGTATAACTTTTTATAGGTAGAGTAGTAATTTGTTATAAGTCGTAATTAGTGTGTCATTTGGAGGCGGGCTGGTTACAGGGTCATCCTAGCATGTGTTCTATACTTGCAGAAATTTTTTTTCTCCTGGTAAGAGGTCCACTAAAAGAGACATCATATTATGAGAATCAGGTGCTCAACATTCAGAGTTTCTATCTATTTACTTATTTTTGGCATTTTATCATTAGATTAGAACCTGGGAGCATTTAAAATCTTTCTTTTTTTCTGGAGAGAGTAATGCATTGCCCCCTCCTAGGCTTTCTCCCTGGGTTTAGCCAGCCTTGCAATTTGGGGGGGGGGGGGTGCAGAGGTGGACTGGGACCTCTGCACCCCCCCCCCCCAACAAAAAAGAATTGCAGGGCTGGCTATAGCCGGGAAGAGAGCCTGTTAAAAATTTACCAGCACACCACTGCCCGGCTCTGTCCTTTGTTTATATGGGACATGCAGGTTATGAACCATAAAATAACTTTATAGCAGTAACTGAGAAAAGCCTCTGTGAACAGGCTATGAACAGGTTAAAGAGTCACTAAGAAGCTAAATAATAAGAAATTATAAGAATTATACAGAATGTGAATCTCATGTCAGCTTGCTCCTTCTGCTGGAGACACAGGCAGATATGGACTCATAACAAAGATGTGTTGCAAGAGAATACTATAATGTAAGAGGGAAAATTTGCTGTCTTTGGCCTTATTCGAGTTATTTTTCACAAAGGTCCTGCAATGGTGTAGAATGTGTTCTTTCATTTCTGGCCAAGGTTTCTGAGAAACCCCGACAGGGGAAGATCATGGTCAATGTGTGAGCCCGCAGTTTGTGCCTGATCAAAAGCCAAAAGGTGCTCTTTGTCTGACGAATCACTAGTAAGTGATTGGGCTGGGACTATACAAATCTCAGACCCGTTTATGGAACCTGGGTTACCCACAATGGTGTGCTGGAGCCGGCTCGCACCGGCACGCAATAGCCAGTTAAATTTATTGGCATCTTGCGAGCCGGTTGTTAGCAGAGTGCGAGCCGGCTCGCCTCTGCTCCCCCGCGCCCCAGGTCGTCCATCATCTCCGGTCTGCAGCTCCCTGATAGCCCTAGTTTCCTTCCTGCACCGCCGCCCTGCCTTTAAAAATTTTATTTTCCCTTAAGGCGCGCCGGCGTTGAAGGCAGCAGGCTCAGCTCGGCTCCAGCCTTCCCTTCCCTCGCATCATGGTTCCGCCCTCTTCTGACATATTTCCTGTTTCTGCGGAGCAGCAGAATTGGATACTGGGCCAGCATGATCAGAAAAACAAAGTCACCAGACAGCAAAGGTAGAAAAAATCATTTTATTTTCATTATAGTGTTTGGAATATGTCCACTTTGAGAATCAGGTGCTCAACATTAAAAGTTTATTTTTATTTACCTATTTATGGCATTTTATCCCACATTAAACATTAATTAGCTTGCCCCCCCAGGCTCTCTCCCCGGCTATAGCCAGCTCTGCAATTTGGGGGGGGGGGCGCAGACAGGGGGGGGGGGCGCAGAGGTGGACCGGGGAGAGAGCCTGTTAAACATTTACCAGTACACCACTGGTTACCCAGGGATGTTTTGGTGAAGGCTCCAGAAGTGATTTTGTCCTTCAAGTGTAATTGTTCAATACACTGGTTTTTAAAATTTATCTGATGCATTCGCTTCACCTTCATTGGTTACTTGTATAGTGGCCACATTTATTAGACTCTCTTTCTTTTCCTTTGCGTTATTCCTCTGAGGAGTTGGTCTGTATAGCATTCTCCTTAGTTTTGTTTTTCAGATTCCGGAATCCCAAAAGAATACATTCTTCATAACCCCAGTGATAAGCAGTGGCTTTCCCCAGGTCTGTCGTAATAATGGTTTATGGATTTTACCTCTAGGAATTTGTCAAACCCTTTTTTAAAAACCCAGTTATGCTGTTCTTACCACATCCTCTGGCACTGAATTCCAGAGCTTAAGTATTTGTTGAGTGAAAAAATATTTTCTCCTATTTTATTTTAAAAGTATTATTATGTAACTTCATGGAGTTCCCCCAGTCTATGAACATAAGTACATAAGTAATGCCACACTGGGAAAAGACCAAGAGTCCATCAAGCCCAGCATCCTGTCCACGACAGCAGCCAATCCAGGCCAAGGGCACCTGGCGAGCTTCCCAAACGTACAATCAAGCCATTGTGACATCACTAATGAGGTTGGCTCTTATTGGTGGAATGAGCCACTATGACATCACAATAGGTTAAATCACTGCTCTATGTAATAAAGGTGAGCCAAGTAGAGGACATAAGTACATAAGTAATGCCACACTGGGAAAAGACCAAGGCTCGATCGAGCCCAGCATCCTGTCCACGACAGCGGCCAATCCAGGCCAAGGGCACCTGGTGAGCTTCCCAAACGTACAAACATTCTATACATGTTATTCCTGGAACTGTGGATTTTTCCCAAGTCCATTTAGTAGCGGTTTATGGACTTGTCCTTTAGGAAACCGTCCAACCCCTTTTTAAACTCTGCCAAGCTAACCGCCTTCACCACGTTCTCCAGCAACGAATTCCAAAGTTTAATTACACGTTGGGTGAAGAAAATTTTTCTCTGATTTGTTTTAAATTTACTACACTGTAGTTTCATTGCATGCCCCCTAGTCCTAGTATTTTTGGAAAGCGTGAACAGACGCTTCACATCCACCTGTTCCACTCCACTCATTATTTTACATACCTCTGTCATGTCTCCCCTCAGCCGTCTCTTCTCCAAGCTGAAAAGCCCTAGCCTCCTTAGTCTTTCTTCATAGGGAAGTCATTCCATCCCCGCTATCATTTTAGTCGCCCTTCGCTGCACCTTTTCCAATTCCACTATATCTTTCTTGAGATGCAGCGACCAGAATTGAACACAATACTCAAGGTGCGGTTGCACCATGGAGTGATATAACGGCATTATAACATCCTCACACTTGTTTTCCATACCTTTCCTAATAATACCCAACATTCTATTCGCTTTCCGAGCTGCAGCAGCACACTGAGCAGAAGGTTTCAGTGTATTATCGACGACGACACCCAGATCCCTTTCTTGGTCCGTAACTCCTAACGTGGAACCTTGCATGACGTAGCTATAATTCGGGTTCTTTTTTCCCACATGCATCACCTTGCACTTGCTCACATTAAACGTCATCTGCCATTTAGTCGCCCAGTCTCCCAAGGTCCTCTTGTAATTTTTCACAATCCTGTCGCGAGTTAACGACGTTGAATAACTTTGTGTCATCAGCAAATTTAATTACCTCGCTAGTTACTTCCATCTCTAAATCATTTATAAATATATTAAAAAGCAGCGGTCCTAGCACAGATCCCTGAGGAACCCCACTAACAACCCTTCTCCATTGTGAATACTGCCCATTTAACCCCACTCTCTGTTTCCTATCCTTCAACCAGTTTTTAATCCACAATAGGACTTTTCCTCCTATCCCATGACCCTCCAATTTCCTCTGCAGCCTTTCATGAGGTACCTTGTCAAATGCCTTTTGAAAATCCAGATACACAATATCAACCGGCTCCCCTTTGTCCACATGTTTGTTTACTCCTTCAAAGAATTGATTAAATTGGTCAGGCAAGATTTCCCCACACAGTTTTATAATAGTTGACAAAATAGTGGACTCTTTGCAGTGTGTGCATGCTTGACGAAAGCCAGAAGGATAATTCCAGCCTGAAAATGGAATGTCATACAGAAATCATGAAAAGCTTTTTCAAAATGTTTTCTGTGGAAATCTAGAAAACGTAAATTATCCACACTAGTAAAACTAGCAGCTGCTGACAATTAAGTCATGTCAACTTTGTTTTCAGTTTTTGATCAAATAAACATGATGGTCTTACTTTTAGAAAGGAAAATTAATCATGGCTTTAACACTGTTGTTTTAATCTATACAAGGCTAATGCTAACGGCTAGATGCACTGCACTAACATTGCCTGAAGCATTACCTTATTTCTCCACATATAGTGTAGGTTAGGTTTTTAACATTTGATCCTGTTATTTTTAGATGATCTTTATTCTTTTAAGGAGATTGTGTAAAGTATGTAAAAGACGTGCCATGGACCCCATTTTCTAAGCATTTTCTTACGAGTACAAAGGGGGCAATTCTATCACCAGGCACTTACAGTGGGGGAAATAAGTATTTGATCCCTTGCTGATTTTGTAAGTTTGCCCACTGACAAAGACATGAGCAGCCCATAATTGAAGGGTAGGTTATTGGTAACAGTGAGAGATAGTACATCACAAATTAAATCCGGAAAATCACATTGTGGAAAGTATATGAATTTATTTGCATTCTGCAGAGGGAAATAAGTATTTGATCCCTCTGGCAAACAAGACCTAATACTTGGTGGCAAAACCCTTGTTGGCAAGCACAGCGGTCAGACGTCTTCTGTAGTTGATGATGAGGTTTGCACACATGTCAGGAGGAATTTTGGTCCACTCCTCTTTGCAGATCATCTCTAAATCATTAAGAGTTCTGGGCTGTCGCTTGGCAACTCGCAGCTTCAGCTCCCTCCATAAGTTTTCAATGGGATTAAGGTCTGGTGACTGGCTAGGCCACTCCATGACCCTAATGTGCTTCTTCCTGAGCCACTCCTTTGTTGCCTTGGCTGTACGTTTTGGGTCATTGTCGTGCTGGAAGACCCAGCCACGACCCATTTTTAAGGCCCTGGCGGAGGGAAGGAGGTTGTCACTCAGAATTGTACGGTACATGGCCCCATCCATTCTCCCATTGATGCGGTGAAGTAGTCCTGTGCCCTTAGCAGAGAAACACCCCCAAAACATAACATTTCCACCTCCATGCTTGACAGTGGGGACGGTGTTCTTTGGGTCATAGGCAGCATTTCTCTTCCTCCAAACACGGCGAGTTGAGTTCATGCCAAAGAGCTCAATTTTTGTCTCATCTGACCACAGCACCTTCTCCCAATCACTCTCGGCATCATCCAGGTGTTCACTGGCAAACTTCAGACGGGCCGTCACATGTGCCTTCCGGAGCAGGGGGACCTTGCGGGCACTGCAGGATTGCAATCCGTTATGTCGTAATGTGTTACCAATGGTTTTCGTGGTGACAGTGGTCCCAGCTGCCTTGAGATCATTGACAAGTTCCCCCCTTGTAGTTGTAGGCTGATTTCTAACCTTCCTCATGATCAAGGATACCCCACGAGGTGAGATTTTGCGTGGAGCCCCAGATCTTTGTCGATTGACAGTCATTTTGTACTTCTTCCATTTTCTTACTATGGCACCAACAGTTGTCTCCTTCTCGCCCAGCGTCTTACTGATGGTTTTGTAGCCCATTCCAGCCTTGTGCAGGTGTATGATCTTGTCCCTGACATCCTTAGACAGCTCCTTGCTCTTGGCCATTTTGTAGAGGTTAGAGTCTGACTGATTCACTGAGTCTGTGGACAGGTGTCTTTCATACAGGTGACCATTGCCGACAGCTGTCTGTCATGCAGGTAACGAGTTGATTTGGAGCATCTACCTGGTCTGTAGGGGCCAGATCTCTTACTGGTTGGTGGGGGATCAAATACTTATTTCCTTCTGCAGAATGCAAATAAATTCATATACTTTCCACAATGTGATTTTCCGGATTTAATTTGTGATGTGCTATCTCTCACTGTTACCAATAACCTACCCTTCAATTATGGGCTGCTCATGTCTTTGTCAGTGGGCAAACTTACAAAATCAGCAAGGGATCAAATACTTATTTCCCCCACTGTATAATGAGGTGTCCAGAGGGTGCCTGGTAGAAGACTACTTTCCTTTACAGAATACTAGCCTAAGTGGCTATTAACTGGTCTAACATTCAGGCCTGAGCATTTATGCCAGATCTAGATACACGAATAACTTACCCTGTTCTATGAGTTATGCTTGTAAGTTTGGGAACGTTTGCTGCCCTTTCTCTGTGAGTTAAGTGGGTATGTGCAGAATAGTGATTAGGCCGCTTGTTGGCATATATTTGTGTTGACTGTATGTGTAATGTGAACATAAAAGTTTGTGCCTATTCTATAGAATTGAACCGAAAATGGGAGAAAACCTTCAGGATATACCTATCCAATTGCAAGATAAATCACCAAACAGATCAGTATAAGAAGTAAAATTGAAGAGCACGTTCAAAGCACAAGAACTGAAAATCTAAACTAGAAAGAATAAAGAAGTGATGTATGCTTTTAGCTGATGAGTACAAAGCTACCATCAACATTACATTACATCCAATACTTATATGCTGCAAATGCCATGAATGGGTTAATCCTAGAATTAAAACAGTACAATAACATCCAAGTAACCGTATATAGTAAGATCTGATCTATCAGGTATTAAACAACTTCTGGAACAACCAACTTTTTAAGGCTTTCTGGAATATTACATAGTTAAACCGATGAGTAATATAATTCAGCAATTTATTCCACCACTTGGCAGCTTGATATGTGAAAGAAGCTTCTAATTCAGTTTTATATACAACCCCTTAGGGTGATGGAAATTGTAGATTCAAATAATGCCTTGAACTGGATTCATAATTCTTACCTAATAACAAAATCATGGGAAGCATATATAACAGGGTTAAACCATGGAGAATAGAAAAAAATCAAGCAACACAATTCAAAAACTAAGCAGCCAGTGAAGATCTGTAATCAGAGGTTTAGCATCTTAACAAAAATATGTGAATGCTGGCATTCCTTTCTTCTTTTTGGATTGTTTTAAAAACTTTAGAAATTGTACACCACCTATATCTTCTTTGGTATACGCTTTGTAGTAAGTTTTATTAAACCATAACTGTGCTAAATATACACAAGGTACAGCAAGGTGGAGGAGTAGCCTAGTGGTTAGTGCATCAGGCTTTGATCCTGGTGAGCTGGGTTCAATTTCCGCTACAGCAACTTATAACTCTGAGCAAGTTACTTAAGCTTCCTTTGCCCCAGGTACAAATAAGTACCTGTATATAGTATGTAAACCACTTTGAGACTAACCACAAAAAGGCAGTATATCAAGTCCCATCCCCTTTCCCTTACAGGCACCATACATCTAGTTTAAGCTTAAACAAACCTATAAGTTATCCAGGCAGCCGCTTATACGGTCTGTGCCCTGAAGAGCACAGGTACAAATCAAAGTAGGGTATACACAAAAAGTAGCATATATGAGTTGTCTTGTTGGGCAGACTGGATGGACCGTGCAGGTCTTTTTCTGCCGTCATCTACTATGTTACTATGTTGCTATCTGGATAATGTTTTTTTGTCCTGCCCTCACTCAGCCCCTTTCTGCTAAGGGTAGCATCAGGTCATTCAGAGATTTAAATGGTTGAGTACTATCTGCATAAGGTTTGAAAATATAAAGATCAAATTGTGGGTTCACTGGTCAGTGTGTGACTTGTTTTGAATACTGGGTCTATTACTTATCTTGGAAAATCTATATGTAATAGTGAGATAAAATGTAAATGGTTGTTTAAAATACATCTCAGAATATCGCAGGCTTTACAAAAAAAAGGACAGAATAATTCATGGGTAACTAGCAACACAGCCATACCTGTTTGATCTTGTTCTCAATGACAATATTTCCAACAGGTATCAGTATGCCACCAAGAATGGCCAGCAGTCCTCCAACCACAGCTCCAGCAATTAAGACACACTGTGTTGTACAGCCCATTCTGTCTTGAGAAGGATTTACAGCAGGCTTTGTTTCCACTGCTGGTGTCCCTTACAAAGGCAGGTTCTGCTCTGGGTAATCTAACACTTATTGTCAGGCTTGTCAGGCACCAGAGATCAAAGTGCACAATAAGATAAGACTCCACTGCTCCAGAGGCCACCCCCAACAGACAAGATAAACTGTCGTTATGCTTTTAGTTTTATTAACAGATTAAACACGACATATAATCAGCAAAACTCTTGCTCCAATCTGTGCAACTCGATTCTATGTATACATTTATTTATTAGGATTTATTTACTACCTTTTTGAAGGCATTCAGTCAAGGCGGTGTACAGTAAGAATACGCCAAGCATAAGCAATAGACAATTACAGCAGTAAAAATATGGCTATTCTTATGTTCTATCTCTTTTCTAAACTGAAGAGCCCTAATGTTTCCTCATAGGGGAGTTGTTCCATCCCCTTAATCATGTTGCAGGACAACTGAAGGAGAGTGTCCCAGTTGACTACTTTGAGGACATGAATCAATGAAGTGAAGAAAAAATCTATGCAGCTGATAGCTATGAAAAGGAAACTGGTACAGCATCAGCAAGTGGTCAATGTGATTAAGGACCAAAATCATTAGCTGGCTGTCCATAACCAGAGCTACTTGACCAAAATAGAAGCTGCAAGAACCAGAGCAGCTGCAACAAGAATTGACACAACACTGAGGCCCAGATGCATCAACCAAACGTTAAAAAATAAGAATCGTAGAAGTGCTTAACGATTTTTTAAAAACGAGGCATGCACTACAAAAACACTCCAGAAATGTTCGGATCGGTATTGCAAAGTAGGATGTATCACAGAATCATTAAACCCGTCGTTAATCAGCGCCTAAAGCATGCGCAGAGCAGCCCAAGCGTTATGCTGGCTGCTCTGCGCATGCCACAAAGGCCCAGCTGTCAAAACAAACAAAAAAAACCCACAAACACGTGTGTTTCGGGAGGGGGCAAAGGCACTCGTCATGAGCGTCCTGTATGGACGCCTTGCCCCCCACCCCGCTGCTCCCCGCTCCCCCCCCCCCAAAAAAATCTCCAATTTTAGCAGCCCCGGGCTGGCCCTCCTCCCTTCCTGTATTCTCCCACACTAGCACTGCCTCCTGCCATGCTCCGGTCCCGTGCCCCGTTTACCTACGTCAGAGGAGGACGGGCCCAGGAAGAAAGAAGGGACGTCTGAGGAGGCCTTCTGACTCGCCGATCAGCTGTTCTTGCCTGTGCAGCAGAGGTGACAGGCACTGCACGGGCCGGTAAGGCAAAGGGGGGGGTTGTTGGACGGAGGGACCGGCAGCCACGACCAAAGGGGGGGCAGCGGGGGCGGGGCACGGGACCGGAGCATGGCAGGAGGCGGAGCTAGTGTGGGAGAATACAGGAAGGGAGGAGGGCCGGCCCGGGGCTGCTAAAATTGGAGATTTTTCGTGCGGAGGGGGGGGGGAAGTGGGGAGCAGCGGGGGGGGCAAGGCGTCCATACGGGACGCTCATGACGAGTGCCTTTGCCCCCTCCCGATCTTTTTTTTTTTTTTTTTGGTGCTGAGAGGGGAGCAGCGGCGACCTGGGGCGTCAATAAAGGACGCCCCTGACGCGTTTTCGCCCCCCCCCCCCCCCAGTTATTTTTTTATTGGATTTTGTTAACTTCTAGCAGACAGACAGCCCTAATGAGAGGTACAGACTCTCGTTAGATTTCACGGTGTTCTCCTGCGTTAAACGAATCGGAAAAGGTTAGTGCATGTCATTTCAATGGGATTTGTAGAAGAATTGCTCATCTGCATTCCGTTTTCGTTAGCTGCTACTGTCGTCGGAAAATAGGCTTTAGTGCATGGAAAGGATAGGAAATTCTTCCTTGAGGGCTCATTTAACGATGAAAAACATTTAGTGCATCTGGGCCTGCGTGTATATAGAGCCATAAGAAGGTGTAAGCAAAGGTTATGAATGCCATGTTCCAGATTTAAGTCAGGGAACAAGTCTCCAGGAGGAGAAAAAGCAGTCATAATAATATAGTAGCTGACAGCAGATTAAAGACCTGCATAGTCCGTCCAGTCTGCCCAACGTGAGATACCATATGTATACTTGATCTCGAGCTGTCCTTCCATTTTCAAGGCACAGGCCGTAGAAGTCAGCCCAGCACTGGTTTAATTTTCAACTACTGGAGTTTCCGTCAAAGTCCACGCCAGCCTAACCAGACGTATCTAGCCATAACCGGAATACAAGCCATAGAAGTCTGCCCAGCACTAGCCTTACTTCCCAACTACTGGATTTGCCACAGAAGCACAGCTAAGTTGGGTTCATTTATTCACTTCTCATATAGGAATCCTTTGTGCTAATCCCCTACATTCTTGAATTCTGTTAAAGATTTTGTGTCCATCACTCCTGTGGGGAAGGTATTCCAAGCATCCTCCACCCTCTCCATAAAAAAAAAAAGTATTTCCTGACATTACTCCTAAGTCAACCCCCTGGAACCTCAATTAATGTCCACGAGTTCTACCTATTACCTTTCAAATATTTAAATGCCTATATCATAACACCCCTGGCCTTCTTTTCCTCCAGGGTATATTCAGGTTCTCAAATCTTTTCTCATATGTCTTTTGACATAAACCCAATATCATTTTTGTGGCTTTTCTCTGAACCGCTTCAAGTCTGTTTACATCCTTAGCAAGATTAAGCCTCCAAAACTGAACACGATACTCAAAATGGGGCTTATCAATGGCTTGTACAGGGGCATCAACACTTCCTTTCTTCTGTTGGCTACCCCTCTCTATGCAGCCTAGCATCCTTCTGGCTACATCCACCATCTTGTCACATTGCTTCGCCACCTTGAAATTCTCAGACACTGTCACCCTAAGGTCTGTGTCCTGAGACGTGCCTATAAGTCTCTCACCTCCAATCTTGTATATCTATTTTGGATGTTTTAATTTATTTTTCCACATTTATATCCAGTTTTAACCACAGTGGATTACAACCAAACATACATAATTTTTAAAAATTCAAGTACATAAAACCACATCAGTCATCATCTTTCTTTTTTGGGTCCAATCAGTAAATGTCATCTTTCCAGAAAAGCTTTCACAAAACAGTGAGCTTTAAAGTATCTTTTAAACTGCTGAGTGTTTGCACAAAGTCTTAAATGCCTGGTAGTTTATTCCACATTGTGGGCCCTGCAATAGAAGATGAATTTGTACAAGACTCAGTATAATGATATGCTGTCACTGATGGAAGACAATGATAAGTGACTCAAATTTCTTGTAAAAAGACAAAATAATTGAAAAAGTAAGCTGGAGATGAATATATAATCTACTATAATAAAACTCACCCTCAACGTTCTGAGGACACTGACGTCAGTGAAGCCAAGCTCTGACTTCCTTCAAAAAGGTTCAAAATCGCTCCGGGCCCCGCCCTCGAGGGCGGAGCAATGGCAGAACAATGAAGGGGTTGGCAGGGAGGGAGGCAAGGAGGCGGGGGGTGGGAAATAGCTCCGGGCCCCGCCCTCGAGGGCGGAGCAATGGTAGAACAACAAAGGGGTTGGCAGGGAGGGAGGCAGGGAGGCGGGGGGTGGGAAATAACTCCGGGCCCCGCCCTCGAGGGCGGAGCAATGGTAGAACAACAAAGGGGTTGGCAGGGAGGGAGGCAGGGAGGCGGGGGTGGGTGGGAAATCGCTCCGGGCCCCGCCCTCGCATCTAACGTCATGACGTTGGGGGCGGAGCAATGCCAGAACAACGAAGGGGTTGGCCAGGGAGGGAGGAGGGTGTTGGCGACGAAAACCTTGCTAGCGCCCATTTCATTTCCTCTGAAACGGGCTTCTTTTACTAGTATCTTATAATAAAACAAAAAATTTTAAATCAAATCCTAGCATGCACTGGAAGCCAGTGAAGCTTTCTATAATATTCAGAAATGTATTTTTTCAGTGGATAAATGAGTGGCAAAATGCCACATTTTGAGTGATTTGAAGTTTCTTCAATTGTTTAGTGGCTCCCAAATAAATTATATTACAATAATCCAATAAACTGGGACTAAATATGTTTATTTTCTTTTTGTTCCTGAGCAATTGAGATCCTTCCTAGATCTGAAGAAGATCCATTTAAGTGTATGTTGGGGGTATAGAAATGGGTGGAGGTAATCGTGTTAAGCCTGGTTAGATAGTAATTTGGGGGGTTTTCCCTGAGTTCTCCTTGGTTATTCCTTGTTTACTTCGGGTCTTTCGGGACAGGAGCAAGTTGCAGCTTCCCTGAGAAAATGGTTTGCCGTGACCTTTCATGGCAGCTTGCAAAATTGCACAAAATACCATGAACTTCTGCAAGAGGTCATGGAGGCTATTTTCTCAGGGAAGTTGCACTGAATGCTATGATAAGCTCCAAAACCGCAACTTTAAATACTAACCGATATTCTAAAACAAAGACTTTAAATGATAACTGTTGCTTAAACTTCTTTTGCTAAATAAATTAACTTAAAATAAAGGCACTGAGATTACCTATTTAACCACAAGTCTATGTTTTCACAAGTTTAAATATAATTTCCCAGCAGGTAAAATACTCACCAGTTGAAGTTTTCTTCCCCTCAGAAAGTCCTCTCACAGCACCTCTTCAAAAGTCAAAACTGTGAGAAGCAAGTTAGTGGATGAAAACCTTTTGATGCAGTGAGTGGAAATGCAACTGCAGGGGCTATACAAGAGTTTTAACAATCTGTAAGAAATACTGCCCTATCCCAGGGATGTATTTGGGGAGGGTAATATCACGCTGTCCCTTGCTGCTAACTTCCAAGTGCCCAAGCAATTAAGGATCAAAAACACTACAGAATATGACCTTGTTGCCACTGCACGATGAATGGAGTGTTAGACTTCCCATTTATGAGACTGTTAAAAAGTACCATGCATATTTGTGACTGGAGTATAGCAACCCACTTTTAGAAGTTGTAATTTTGTTAAGGTCTACATTGTGGCAGGGGACTTGGATGTATTCCAATTACATATGTTAGAGCCCAAAGGGGTGTTGATGATTACTTGATTGATAAGTAGGTCCTTGTAGTGGCAAGTGCTTACCTGGACAAGGTTGAACTGAGGGGGAGGGAGGCTCAGATCACATAAATGGCGGAAGATCGTTCCAAAGTGTGATTCTCCTGTGTTCAGGGTCTGACTGTCATTACGTAATTTTGTGTGTGAAGGCCCTTGGATTGTGTGTCTCTCTTCTATCATTAATGGAGTTCCTTTCTGTGTTTTAATCTATGTTACTTAGTTTTATTATGTAAACAGCCCTAACCTGCCTGTCCAGAAACAGCAGTATAATAATTTTTTTAAAATAAACAAACTTATGTTAAATTGACTTTCCTGCCACATGAATAAAAAATAAGACTTTTCTCCTGGTTTAAACTGTCTGCTGCCTGTACATGAGGGGCTTGTGCCCACTGCCACACCCACCTACCACACACTGTCATACAAGGAGGTTTAATAGACAAGAGTGGAAGTGAGCCTATCTAGTTCACTGTAAGGAAGGAAGCCTGTTTGGTTAATCTCTGTTTCCACTCCCCTGTGCAGCCGTCATTGCCATTCACTCAAAACAAAGCAATCAAACCTATGAGCTGCTGCAAGGAGGTTTAATAGATACCTCAAAGGTAACTTTAAAACCATACAAGAACGTAAGACCTTTGAAGTCAGAATGATTGAATATTTTAACACCCAACAGAAAGGACTTAACAAGGACCTGGGGTTCCTAGCCCATTATAAACCATAAAGCTGTATGTCTCTGTTGATCACCCTCCCCTCACCTATCCACACCCATCCTGTTAGAATACCAATGATATACTTTGATGTCCCCATGCATACTTCCTACCCACCCCCATCCTCCCACCCTGTCAGACTGTCATAGCAATGCTTGAATGTTTCTCACTTATATACACTGTCAGCTAGCACATTTGCTTATTTCCGATCTGAGGAAGAAGGGCAACCTTCGAAAGCTAATCAAGAAATGTATTAAGTTATGTCCAATAAAAAAGGTATCATCTTATTTTCTTTTCCATGTTTTATTTTGTTTGATTTCTATTGATAATAGATAGGAATAAAAGTGAGCCTATCTAGTCCAATTTAAGCAAAGAAGCCAATTTGGTTAATCTCTGTTTCCACTCCCCTGTGCAGCCATCACTGCCATTCACTCAAAACAAAGCAATCAAACCTTTGAGCTGCTGCATCCCATGTTGTTGTTTATTGTTGGTCCATCTGTAACAAGTCTAAAAGGTGTTCACTTGGATAGGCAGTGTCTTAAAAGGCGGAGGAGAAAAGAAATGCTAATTGAATATCACTAAAACAGCTTCATAAATTATTGTAGCTCTCTTTTGTTTAAACATAAATGCCCCTAATACAGTTCATTGGTTTTCTTATATTTTGTTCTTGTGATGACTTATACTGTGCAAAAACTGAAAACTCTTATCTCTATCTGGTCGATAATAAAAGGAACACTATCCACCCTAAAAAGTTGTTTTGTAGTTGTACGTGAGGAATTGTGATATTGAATAAATGTTTGTGGTCCTTGTCATGCATCCTACGTTTATATAATCCTTTCAAGAAATCCAGTTAATCGTTTAACTTATTAGTAGAACATAACCACAGAGGCATGGTATGGTCGCATTTTTAATATGGTAATACTAGGGCCCAGCTAAGGAACAGGTTATTTTGAGTTGGTCTTCACTGGACCAAACTTACTTTCCTTGTGCCATCACTATCCAGGATGTAGGCAGTGTCTTAAAAGGTGAAGGATAAAGGATTTTTTTTTTTTTTTTTTACATTTATACCACACATTATCCCAAGCAAAGTCGGATTCAATGTGGTTTACATTTGAAAATACAGTGAGACAGAATAGTAGAATTCAGTTATATCATGGGAACAAATAGATGGATATGTCTGAAACATTTAACAAAGTTGAGATTAGCATATATACCCAACTGGGCATTTAAAAGTTTGTCCTTTAATGATTCAACCAAAGATCGATACTGTTCACCAAAATTGATAATCTCAAAAATGCCAAACTGAACAGTTTGATTGTGTTTGCGAGGGAAAAGTCTCAACTTTACAGCAACAACTTTAAACCGTTGTGTTGCACGTACAAAACGTCATCATAGACTCAAAAACCCTCGTGTAATATTTTTTAGTGGTTTTTCAAACTTATAAATGATATATTTTTCAAAATTTTAAAAGTTCATATATTAGAGAGTCAATTAGACTGAGAAAAAATATATATATGTGATCTGTAACTATATCAATTCTCAATGACTCAAATGCAACTTCACACTCCAGCTTTCCAGATGATTCCAACGGTCCCGTTTCGTTCATCTTCCTCAGGGAATCACGCAGCAAAGAGTTTTAAAATCGATTGTTGCCTAAATGTTAGTTTGAGTTTTCTCCAGCATTTAGGCAACAATCGATTTTAAAACTCTTTGCTGTGTGATTCCCTGAGGAAGATAAACGAAACGGGACCGTTGGAATCATCTGGAAAGCTGGAGTGTGAAGTTGCAAGATAAGTGCATTTGAGTCATTGAGAATTGATATAGTTACAGATCACATATATATTTTTTTTTTCTCAGTCTAATTGACTCTCTAATATATGAACTTTTACAATTTTGAAAAATATATCATTTATAATTTTGAAAAATCACTAAAAAATATTACACGAGGGTTTTTGAGTCTATGATGACTTTTTGTACGTGCAACACAACGGTTTAAAGTTGTTGCCATAAAGTTGAGACTTTTCCCTCGCAAACACAAACTGTTCAGTTTGGCATTTTTGTCCTTTAATGATACCACGTGTTCAGAAATCATTGCCATAAGTATAGACAGTTATTCAAAGATTATCACATGCACACACCAGAACAGGCATCTATCACATTGCAAAAGTAAACAACAACTTCTACAGAGTACAAATTTAATTTTTATTTCCTTATTTCCATCTTCCAAAATTCCAGAGAGCAGATATACAGATCAGCAAGATCCAAAGCACTCCAAAACAAGTAAAGTCAGAAACAACACAGTTTATACCTAATTGTTCAACCACCTTTAGGATTCACCTTTGGGTTTAAAAAGCAAACCATGGTACTACACTGTATGTAAGGTCTGGATAAACAAATTAAAACAATCAAAGTTTAAAGCAAATGCCCATATATAATATATGGTAGCAATAATAAAACAATGATGGAATAGTCACCTGAGCCAATGGATTTATTTTCCACTGAACATAATTAACTTTGTATGAACTTGGCGGCTAATAGTGTGCTGAACTGGATAATGCTAGCACATTTAGACTGTCTCTGGACTTCTGCATGAAGGTAGCTCTGCCCTCATTATTCAATATCTGTATTTTAAATAATAGTAATAAAAATAGCAAGTGCGTTTTTATAATATACCTCTGCAATCCACAAAACAAAAGGCGCAAGTTCCCAAATGCCATCTTTTTCTTTTGTTGTAAGCACAGGAAAAAAAAAGTTTTAAAGTGCTCCCAGGTTTCAACCTAATTCATGTTTAAGGTGGGGTATAAATGTCATAAATAGATAGAAACTCTGAATGTTGAGCACCTGATTCTCATAACATGATGTCTGTTTTAGTGGCCCTTTACCAGGAGAAAAAAAATCTTTGCACAAATATAGCACATGCTAGGGTGTCCCCATGGGTGTAGACTGGGGGGGGGGGGCGAGGGGGGGCAATGCCCCCCCCAAACGCAGGGCCGGCAACAGGCAGCTGTCCCTTCACCCCACCCTCTCCCCGTTCCTTCTCCTCCCCCCCTGGCCCCCCCGTGAGCCGGCTCTCCTCCCTCCGTATCCGTCCCTCACCGACCTGATCTTCGAATCCTTTGCCTGCCCACTAGGCGCTAGCGCTCTCTCCCCTGCTGGTTCGCGCTTTAAAAATGGCCGCCGAGACTTTCAGAGGCTGCCTCGCGAGAAGTCTCGGCGGCCATTTTGAAGCGTGAACTGGCAGTGGAGAGTCAGCGCTAGCGGGCCGGGCAGGTGAAAAATTCGAAGATCGTTGGTGAGGGACGGATCCGGAGGGAGGGAGGAGAACTGGCTCGCTGGGGGGGGGAGAAGGAACGGGGAGAGGGCGGAATGAAGGGAGGGCAGGGGAGAGGAGGGTCACTGCTGGACTGAGTGGATGGAGGGCAGGGGAAAGGAGGGCCACTGGGCATGGGGAGAGGAGGGTCACTGCTGGGACTGAGTGGATGGAGGGCAGGGGAAAGGAGGGCCACTACTGGACTGAGTGGATGGAGGGCAGGGGAAAGGAGGGCCACACAGGGGAGAGGAGGGTCACTGTTGGACTGGGTGGATGGAGGGCAGGGGAGAGAAAAGAAATGCTGGACATGGATGGAGGGGAGGAAAGAGTGAGGAAGGAGATGAGATGAGGGAAAAGGAAGAGAGGAGAAAAACTGCACATGGATGAAGAAAATAGGCAGAAGCTGAGGACCAGAAATGAAGAAGAAAGGAAGAAAGAAAGAAATGGAAAGGAAGCCCTGGAAACGGAGTTAAGAGGACAGATAGCAGCAGAATCAGATACTGCACCAGCATGATCAGAAAAACAGTCACCAGACAACAAAGGTAGAAAAAAATCATTTTATTTTCATTATAGTGTTTGCAATATGTTCACTTTGAGAATCAGGTGCTCAACATTAAAAGTTTATATTTACTTATTTATACCCCCCCCCCCCCAGGCTCTCTCCCCGGCTATAGCCAGCTCTGCAATTTGGGGGGGGCGCAGAGGGGGACTGGGGGGAGAGCCTGTTGTTAAACATTTGCCAGCACACCACTGCCTGTCGCCAAACCCGCTGCCTCTCTGATTCAGTGGCTATCCATTGGCAAACGAACACTGGTTATTCCCAAAAAAGCCAGCTCTTGCTCCCTTCCTTCCTCCATATTAGCATAATTTGCATATACATATATGCAAATGAATATGCTAATATGCCCCGCCCCTTCCTCTGCTCCCCCAAATGAAACAGTCAAACTACGCCTATGGGTGTCCCTATAACTAGCCCCTCCAAATGACATACTGATTACGATTTATAACAAATTACTACTATACCTATGAAAAGTTATTATGTTATACTTCTGTGTACATTCGTATACTGCACAAGTCAGTGTTTGAAAATATAAGTGAGATTAAATACAAATGTAACCAACAATAAAGAGCTTCAAAGTGGATGCAGCAGCTCATAGGTTTGCTTGCTTTGTTTTGAGAGTATGGTGATAACAGCTGCGCAGGGAAGGGGAAACTGAGACTGACCTAATTGGTTTCAACATTTTGATCTCACTTGGTCTCCTGTCTATTAAACCTCCTTGCTATCATAATCAAACATGTTCGTTCCTACACACTCTCACTCTCCTCAAGCCCAATTCTACATTCTCCACATTCCTACCTCCCAGTACCTCCTGGACCAACCCCATCAGCCTCTAACCCTATACCATCCAGCTACCCTCACCTCCTCTTCTTCTAAACTCTAGGGACTGCAGAGACTGATGCCTTCCTCCAGTTCACAAATTCCTATTGTAGCTAAATGTAACTCACCTTGAGTTACAACTGAAAAAAAGGCCAGAGCTACAGCTAAATAAATGAATGAATGACAATCAACACCACTACCACCTTCAGCTCCTCTACCTGGTAATATTTCTGGATACTCAGCAATCTATGCAAAATGCAGGAGTCTCCAGGTTTCCCAGATCTGGTGAGAAGAGAATACTATTTAATCCGTTGCTGAACCACCGACTTTCACTTTACCTTTCTGTTCCTGGTAAGATTCATTGTGCAAATGGATGACAATGCGTAAATGCCAGGTAGTGCTGCCATCTTGTGACCGCTTGAAGAATGGCACATAGAATAAGTCAAGAGGGTGTGAAAATAAGGTTGAATAAGCAAGTTGTAGCTAATATGTTTATACTAGATAAATATGTCTTTGGCAAGCTTTCGAGGTTTAACCCTTTCTTCCTCAAGTCAGCGTCAGTCCAATAAAAAGGTATCACCTACAACTTGCTTGTTGAAATTTATTTCCACATATCCAAATGGACTAAAGCAATCAAACTTCTCTGTTCTTTTTAGGAAGCAATTTTGAATTTACAGGTATTTTTACTCCAGGACTTTTCTCCAGTTTTCAGAATGAAAGTATGCCTTATTACGTAAGAAAAAAAGAGAGCAAGAGATCAGAAATGTATTTTTCTTTATACATTTTTTTACAAAATCATTCACGGAGACGCCCCAGCCTACATGTCAGACCTGACAGACTTAAGTAAACAATAGTAAGAGGATTACCATACAGGACTCCAAGATGTAAGATCACCGAACATATAAAGAGGAATCCAATAAAATTTATATGGAAATATAATGTTTGATTTTAACAAAATATTTCTAAAAAGCAAGGAAAAGACCTCAAAACGCCCGACCGCTTACTTTCAGTTTTCAGCGGCTTTAACTGGGGACATGGTGTTCATCAGTGGTCATAAAAACCTTGCTTGGAAAGAATCATTTTAACTTTTAATTTATTTCCAAATAGATTTTAACAATTTTGCTCTTTTTGCAAGAGACTTTTTTTAAAGAAACTTTTTTTTTAATATATTGACAATATCAATGCTAACTTCAAATTTTCTTTGGTTCATGAAAACCTTCACTGATTCTCATGAAGTGCTCTAAAGCAGCTTTACAAATATAAAGTAAAGTCGAGCACTTATTGTTGGAATAATGTATTGTATTTTACATGCATTGCCTGTCAGCTATTATTTCTCTGTGATTACTCTGTGACCTCTGATGTGAATTTCCTAGAGAGGTCACACCCATGCAACTTCCTGTGGGGGTTGGGCACAGCATATGGAGCTCATGATCTCTCCTAACTGAGAATCTATGGTGTGAGCATCCATTACCATCTAAGCACATGGAAAGAGCTGATAATCCAAATGTATAGTATTATGTATATATAAGCCTGTCTGAATATAATCTAACTACAAACTGTGAGTAAACAGATGTTTTGTTACTTCAACTTTAAAGTGACTCAGCAGTGAATTATTCTGGGGTGTATGTGAGAGAGATGAAGAAAAGAAATTAACATTCTAAAGCTGAAGCTGTGTGTATAAAATCTGCTAATTATTTACTACAAAATAATCCAACAAAAGGGTTATGGGCCCAGCCCAGGAATTGAAAAGGAAGAGAAATATTACAAGGCAGTGAAAAAGCCACATTTTTTTCTCTTAAGTTTTAAAAGAAAGATTCAGTCTCTCTCTCTCTCCCCCCCACACACTAAACAGAAGGCTAAGAAATGGCTGAGGGAGGAAATTCACCATTTTTCCACTCTCTCAAGGTGCCTAAATTAACTGAATTTAATTATCAGCAGTGGGAACTAAGAGGTAGATGCACTAAACGTTTTTCATCGTTAAATGAGCCCTCAGGGAAGAATTTCCTATCCTTTCCATGCACTTAAGCCTATTTTCCGACGACAGTAGCAGCTAACGAAAACGGAATGGAGATGAGCAATTAGTGTGAAAACCCCATTGAAACGACATGCACTAACCTTTTCCGATTGCCTTTACGCAGGAAAAAGGCAGGAAAACTAACGAGAGGTCTGGACCTCTCGTTAGGACAGCTCCGTGGCAGGAAAAAGTGTTAAGTGAATAAATAAACAAACTTTGAGCCAATCCCAGCGCATTAGCAGAGCTAAAAGTGCTGTGATTGGTCCAAAGGACCTCAGAAAACACATAAAAAAATAAAAATAAAAAAGGATCGGGAGGGGGCAAGGGCGCTCATCAGGAGCGTCCTGTACGGACGGCCTTGCCCCCCCCCCGCTGCTCCCCACTTTCCGCCGCTCCCCCCACCCCGAAAAAGCAAACTTCTAGAAGCCCCTGCCCCCCTCCCTTCCTCACTACTCTCTCACCTCAGCTCCGCCTCCCGACATCCTCCATCCGGCCCGCCCCCTTTTGGGGTCGTCGCCGCCATTCCCCTTCTCCATCGGGCCCCCCTTCCTCTTACCGGGCCCGTGCAGCGCCTCTCTCCTCTGTCCGAAGGCGCTGCACGGGCAAGAAGAAAGCTGAATCAGCTGATGCCTGCCTTCGCGATGGCGCGTCTTTCTTCTGCTGCGCCCGCCCCTGTCTGACGTCAGTAACCTACGTAGGTTACTGACGTCAGACAGGGGCGGGCCCAGGAGGAGAAAGACGCTCTATCGAAGCTAGGCGAAGGCAGGCATCAGCTGATTCAGCTTTCTTCTTGCCCGTGCAGCGCCTTCGGACAGAGGAGAGAGGTGCTGCACAGGCCCGGTAAGAGGAAGGTGGGCCCGATGGAGGAGGGGAATGGTGGCGACGACCCCAAAAGGGGGCGGGGCACGGATGGAGGATGTCGGGAGGCGGAGCTGAGGTGAGAGAGTAGTGAGGAAGGGAGGGGGGCAGGGGCTTCGAGAAGTTTGCTTTTTCGGGGGTGGGGGGAGCGGCGGAAAGTGGGGAGGGGGCAGGGGCTGCTAGAATTTTGCTTTTTCGGGGTGGGGGGAGCGGCGGAAAGTGGGGAGCAGCGGGGGGGGGCAAGGCCGTCTATACAGGACGCTCCTGATGAGCTTGCCCCCTCCCGACGCTTTTTTTTTTATTTTTGTTTTATTTGGGAGCCATGTGCTTGCGATTTGACTGTGTTTTGACTGTTTGTGGCATGCGCAGAGCAGCTAACATAACGCTTGGCTGCTCTGCGCATGATTTGGGGGGCCGATTAACGATGTGTATTGTGATTCTTTGATACATTGTACGTTTCACTACCGATCTCAGCATGTGTGACTTTTTTTTTTGGTGCATTTTTCGTTATTTTAAAATCGTTAGGGACTTTAACGATTTAGATTTTTTTACGTTTGGTTGCTGCATCTGCCTCTAAGATTCAGATGTCTCCTTCAAGCAAAGAAATTAAGTATATGTTTAGACCAAAACAGAACAGCTGAAAATATGGCTGAATGGGACAATGCAAACTATTATGTGAAGTGCATGTTTTTGGAAGCTCTCTCAGAGAAACAAGCCATATTGCTGGAAGCAAAGGATACAGCAAGTGAAATTTTATATAAACTGAGAACTATGTATGCAACTACATATGCAAAACAGCAACCAATTTGGTTAGCAGAGTTAAATGAGCCCAAATTAAGGGATAAAAGTAAATGTAATGATCACATTATGCATCTTATGTCTTCATTTCAAAAGTTAGAACTTTCTGGAATTCCCATGTGTGATGCATTGAAAAGAGCATTTCTTTTTACCTCACTGTCAAAGAAGTTTGATGTTTTTAGGTCTGTAAATGAAGCCATTGAAGGGCAATCTTTTGAACAGGCAGCATCAAAACTGAGGCAGGAATGCATAATTAATGATTCTGAGGAGATGTGTTCTCAAAGCAAGTCAGAGAGAAATGAAACAAATTTCTTGGCAAAGAACAGAGGAAGGCGGAGCTATGGGAAAACTCCACCCAAGGGCAAGCTGATTTGCTATTCATGTGGAAAGGAGGGACATGTATCTAAATGGTGTAAGGAAACACAAACACCCCCTCTAGCTCACCTAAGCCAATGGAACAAAAGAATTTTCCAAGCAGGACATGTACAAAAGACAATGATAAACATAAGAGCTTTCTAATGGCAGAAAAATCTTTGACTATGGTAAATAATAATTCAAATGAAAGTACTTGGATTTTGGATTCAGGGAGCACATGCCATTTAACCAATTGTAAGGATTTCTTTCAGGAAATGAGTCCAGAAGAAGGTATTCTTCAAACTGCAAACGCAGGGACTACTCAGATCCAAGCAAAAGGCATTGGATTCTTAAAATGCAAAGTGTCTAATGAAGTTAAAGAAATTCCTGTAAGTGATGTCTTGTATATTCCCCAAGCAGTTTGCAATATGCTTAGTGTATCTACATTAGATAAGAAGGGATTTGCAATTCATTTTGAAAACAGTAAGTGCACAATCTCTAAAAATGATTAAGTGTATGCTGAAGCTTTTATGCATAATGATGTTTATAAACTGAGTATTTCAGGTGAAGCCTCACATCTGGCGCAAGTAAGGAAGCATGATGGTAAATGTAGTCTGGAAATCTGGCACCGCCGCCTGGGACATCGTGATTTTAAGGTGATCCAGGATCTTCACAGTGGGCAACTAGCCACAGGCATTCAAATCAGTGCAGATACTGGTAAAATGGAGAAATGCATAGACTGTGTTACTCAAAAAGGTGTGAGACCCTCATTTCCTGCATACACAGGAAATAGGAGTAATAAAGTACTGGACTTAATATACAGTGACTTATGTGAACCGTTTAATATCCCATCATTGGGAAATAACAGATTTGTGCTAATATTCTTGGATGATTTCTCTAGATATTGTGTGGCCTATTTGCTGAAAGAAAAAAGTCAAGTCACAGACATGCTGAAGAAATACGTAGCCATGGTGAGAAATAAATTTGAAAGAAAACCAAAGGTTCTTCAGACCGACAATGGTGGTGAGTTCACTTCACAAAGCATGCGCACATTTCTAGAACAAGAAGGCATTCAGCATATCACAACAGTAGCTTATACACCAGAGCAAAATTCTGTTGCAGAGAGAAAATTTAGGTCACTTGTGGAAATGACCAGGTGTATGCTGTCAGATAGCAATCTCCCTAAAAGACTATGGGGGGAAGCCATTCTCACAGCAGTGTACCTACAAAACAGAATGCCAACTAAAGGCGCTGAGCGCACACCACATGAGACATGGCATGGTAGGAAGCCAAACCTGTCACACATAAGAACATTTGGAAGTACAGCATATGCTCATGTACCAAAGCAAAGAAAGCATAAGCTGGATTCCACAACAGAAAGGGGCATTTTAGTTGGCTATGCTCCAGGACACAAAGGATATAGAATTTTGAATCTGAAAACTGGCATTGTTGGCATAAGACATGTTACATATTTTGATGAAAACAAAAGGGTTGATAAAGGCTGGATTATCCCAGATGAGCCTTATCATCCAGAATATGAAACTAGAACCATAATAGACATGCCAGTGTATATAAATGCCATACCAAGGCAGATGTCTGAAAGCAACTCATCTGTATCTAACGAGGAACAGGCAGAGGAAGCAGACACAGAAAGGATCATTGAAGAAGACAGTACAGTTGGAGAAGGGGAATCAATTGGAGAAGGACTCTCAGATTTAGAGGATGCGGAAAGGTCGGACCAACCTGTTGTCAGACGCTCATCCAGGGAAAACAAAGGTGTTCCACCCCCAAGACTGTCTTACCTAACAAAGTCAGCAGAAGCTCAAGAGCCCTTAACATGGGATGAGATTGAGAAAATGCCAGCAGAAGAAGCTGCTGAATGGCGTAAAGCTGCACAAGAAGAAATTGATGCATTGCATAAAAATAATACTTGGATTCTTACAAAATTACCTCCTGGCAAGAAAGCTATAGGATGCAAATGGGTATTCAAGTTAAAAAGGAATGCACAAGGAAAAGTGGAAAGGTATAAAGCCAGATTAGTCGCAAAGGGATATCTTCAAAAATATGGAGAAGATTTTGATGAAGTGTTTGCACCTGTAGTGAAACAAACGACAATTAGAACACTTCTGAGCATTGCAGTCTCAAAAGGCATGCAAGTCAACCACATTGATGTGAAAACAGCATTTCTTCATGGAGATATAACTGAAGACTTGTACATGGAACAGCCAACAGGTTTCATAAATACAAAACAAAGACAGCTAGTGTGTAAATTAAACAAAGGTCTTTATGGATTAAAGCAAAGTGCAAAATGTTGGAATGACAAATTGCATGAAATATTGACAAATTTAGGATTTAAGCAAGGTGAAGCAGATAAATGCTTGTACACTAGGTGCAGAAATGGACAATATGCATACATTTTAGCTTTTGTTGATGATCTGCTCATTGCAAGCGAAAGTGAGCAAGAGTACAAGGACATTGTAAAATATTTAAACCTGAATGTTGAGATAAAAGAACTTGGTAATGTGTCATACTATCTTGGTATAGAAATTGAGAAACAAAATGATGGTTCTTATCTTCTAAGCCAGAAGCAGAAAATAAATGAGCTTATTGAAAGTTTAGGTATGCAAGATGCCCAAGTTGTAAGCACTCCCATGATCACTGATTTTCTGAAGGATGAAACAGTAAGAGAACCTTTACCAGATAACATCCAATATAGATCAGCCATAGGTAAGCTTTTATATCTGACTACCACATACAGGGCTGATATAGCAAATGCAGTAGGAATTTTGAGCAGAAGGGTCAGCTCACCTACCAAATCAGATTGGACTGCAGTTAAAAGGATGGTAAGGTATTTAAAAGGTACCATTGATTGTAAATTAAAGATTTCAGCCAATAGTAATCCAAAACTAATATGTTACTGTGATTCAGATTGGGCAGGGGATCATTCTGATTATAAATCCACAAGTGGATATGTGTTTATGTATGGAAATGTACAAATTTCTTGGGCCAGTCATAAACAAAGTATTGTGAGTCTGTCTTCTACAGAAGCTGAATATGTGGCTGTATCAGAAGCATGCAGAGAACTGATATGGATTGAAAAACTTTTGCTGGATTTTGGAATAGCTGAACAGAGACCAATCCAGATAATGGAAGATAATCAGAGCTGCATCAGACTGTCACAGAATGACAAGGTTCAGTCACGCACCAAGCACATCGCAACGAAATATCACAACGTGCGAGAGCTGGCGAAAGAAGGGGTCATCAGTCTAGACTATTGTCACACCAGTGAGATGACAGCTGACATCATGACCAAACCGTTACCCAGAGAACATTTTGTGAATCTGCGAATAAAGCTTGGACTTTGTATGAATTAATAGTTGCATGACAGTTATGCATGAGAAGGGGTTTGTTGGAATAATGTATTGTATTTTACATGCATTGCCTGTCAGCTATTATTTCTCTGTGATTACTCTGTGACCTCTGATGTGAATTTCCTAGAGAGGTCACACCCATGCAACTTCCTGTGGGGGTTGGGCACAGCATATGGAGCTCATGATCTCTCCTAACTGAGAATCTATGGTGTGAGCATCCATTACCATCTAAGCACATGGAAAGAGCTGATAATCCAAATGTATAGTATTATGTATATATAAGCCTGTCTGAATATAATCTAACTACAAACTGTGAGTAAACAGATGTTTTGTTACTTCAACTTTAAAGTGACTCAGCAGTGAATTATTCTGGGGTGTATGTGAGAGAGATGAAGAAAAGAAATTAACATTTCTAAAGCTGAAGCTGTGTGTATAAAATCTGCTAATTATTTACTACAAATAATCCAACACTTATCTGCTGCCCGACGGTGGCCCCATCCGTTTCGCTTGTGGGCTTTTTCAAGGACTGTGCTTCGACAGAGAAAGCATTGAGAAAAATGTTTTTCCTCTCTCTTGATCTAACAATTACTTAGTGCTGCTTTGAACTTGATAGACTTACCACCCAGGAATGCTAAAAAATCATCCCGCACATTCCTTAACTTCACTTCCCCAACTGTAAAGGTCTAAAATACAAACTAACGCATGCGTCAACCTTTTCCTACCTGAGCACACAATTCTGGAATGCGCTGCCACACAACTTAAAAACGATCTATGAACTAACTAACTTCCACAAACTACTGAAGACCCATCTCTTTAACAAGGCGTACCACAAAGATCAACAAACATGAACTCCTATACATACATCCAGAACTGCCTTACAATATTTGCTTGTTAAACTACTATCACGTTTTATAATTATCATGTTACCCAAGATCCTTCTGTTATACTAAATGTATATTTTCTTATATATTTCCACCTGATCACCTTCACACTTCTTCACCCCCCCTCAGCCCCGCCCAACATTAACCACTACTTCCAGGAATCTCCAGGCTATTGACCCTCCCACCTTATCCTCTAGTATTTCTAATCTCCTCCCCTCCATCATGTCCTCTGAGTCTGTCGACAAGGCTGTCTCTGCTTACAATGCCACTCTCTCCACTGCTCTGGACACCCTCGCACCATCCATCTCCCGTCCCACAAGGCGTTCTAATCCCCAGCCCTGGTTGACCCCTTGCATCCATTACCTTCGCTCCTGTGCCCGTTCTGCTGAACGCCTCTGGAGGAAATCTCGCACCCATTCAGATTTCCTTCACTACAAATTCATGCTATCCTCCTTCCAATCCTCCCTATTCCTTGCCAAACAGGACTACTACACCCAATTGACCAATTCTCTCAGCTCCAACTCTCGTCGTCTCTTCGCCACTCTTAACTCGCTCCTCAAAGTGCCCTCCGCTCCCACCCCACCCCTCACTCTCTCCTCAATCACTGGCTGACTACTTCCGTGACAAGGTGCAAAAGATCAACCTTGAGTTCACTACCAAGCCACCTCCTTCAACCATCTCCCTCAACCAACCTACCCTGGCCTCTTTCTCCTCCTTTCCTGATATAACCGAGGACGAAACTGCACGCCTTATTTCCTCCTCGAAATGCACCACTTGTTCCTCTGATCCCATCCCCACCAACTTACTTAACACCATCTCTCATACTGTCACCCCCTCCATCTGTCATATCCTACTACTACTACTACTATTTAACATTTCTAAAGCGCTACTATGGTTACGCAGTGCTGTACAATTTAACATAGGACAGTCCCTGTTCAAAGAGCTTACAATCTAATGGACAAATGTACAATCAGTCAAGTAGGGGCAATCAAATTGGGGCAGTCTAGATTTCCTGAATAGAGGTATAAAGGTTAGGTGCTGAAAGCAACATTGAAGAGGTGGGCTTTGAGCAAGGATTTGAAGATGGGTAGGGAGGGGGCTTGGCGTAGGGGCTCAGGAAGTTTATTCCACGCATAGGGAGAGGCAAGGCAGAATGGGCGGAGCCTGGAGTTGGCGGTGGTGGAGAAGGGTACTGAGAGGAGGGATTTGTCCTGTGAGCGGAGGTTTCGGGCGGGAACGTAAGGGGAGATGAGGGTAGAGAGGTAATGAGGGGCTGCAGACTGAGTGCATTTGTAGGTAAGAAGGAGAAGCTTGAACTGTATGCGGTATCTGATCGGAAGCCAGTGAAGTGACGTGAGGAGAGGGGTGATATGAGTATATCGGTTCAGGTGGAATATAAGACATGCAGCAGAGTTCTGAACAAATTGAAGGGGGGATAGATGGCTAAGTGGGACGCCAGTGAGGAGTAGGTTGCAGTAGTCAAGGCGAGAGGTAATGAGAGCGTGGATGAGAGTTCGGGTGGTATGTTCAGAGAGGAAAGGGCAAATTTTGCTGATGTTAAAGAGGTAGAAGCGACAGGTCTTGGCTGTCTGATGGATATGCGCAGAGGAGGAGAGGGAGGAGTCGAAGATGACTCCGAGATTGCGGGCAGATGAGACGGGGAGGATGAGGGTGTTATCAACTGAGATCGAGAGCGGAGGAAGAGGAGAAGTGGGTTTTGGTGGAAAGACGATAACCTCTCTCTCTCCACTGCAACTGTCCCTGACACCTTCAAGCACGCCGTAGTCACACCTCTCCTCAAAAAACCATCACTTGACCCTACCTGTCCATCCAACTACCACCCCATCTCCCTCCTACCCTTCCTCTCCAAAATACTTGAGCGTGCCGTTCACAGCTGCTGCTTTGATTTTCTCTCCTCTCAGGCCATCCTTGATCCACTTCAATCCGGTTTTCGCCCTCTACACTCGACAGAAACAGCACTCTCTAAAGTCTGTAATGACCTGTTCCTTGCAAAATCCAGAGGCCACTACTCCATCCTCATCCTCCTCGATCTATCTGCCGCTTTTGACACTGTCAATTATGATTTACTTCTTGCCACTGTCCTCACTTGGGTTTCAGGGCTCTGTCCTCTCCTGGTTCTCCTCCTATCTCTCCAACTGCACCTTCAGAGTACACTCTCATGGATCTTCCTCCACCCCCATCCCGCTCTCTGTAGGAGTTCCCCAGGGATCTGTCCTTGGACCCCTTCTTTTTTCAATCTACACCTCTTCCTTGGGCTCACTGATCTCATCTCATGGTTTCCAGTATCATCTTTATGCTGATGACACCCAGCTGTCTCTCTCCACACCAGACATCACCTTGGAGACCCAGGCCAAGGTATCGGCCTGCCTATCCAACATTGCTGCATGGATGTCCAACCGCCACCTGAAACTGAACATGGCCAAGACCGAGCTTATCGTCTTTCCACCAAAACCCACTTCTCCTCTTCCTCCACTCTCGATCTCAGTTGATAACACCCTCATTCCTCCCCGTCTCATCCGCCCGCAACCTCAGAGTCATCTTCGACTCCTCCCTCTCCTTCTCTGCGCATATCCAGCAGACAGCCAAGACCTGTCGCTTCTACCTCTTTAACATGAGCAAAATTCGCCCTTTCCTCTCTGAGCATACCACCCGAACTCTCATCCATGCTCTCATTACCTCTCGCCTTGACTACTGCAACCTACTCCTCACTGGCCTCCCACTTAACCATCTATCCCCCCTTCAATCCGTTCAGAACTCTGCTGCACGTCTTATATTCCGCCTGAACCGATATACTCATATCACCCCTCTCCTCAGGTCACTTCACTGGCTTCCGATCAGATACTGTATACAGTTCAAGCTTCTCCTTCTTACCTACAAATGCACTCAGTCTGCAGCCCCTCACGACCTCTCTATCCTCATCGCCCCCGCCCGAAACCTCCGCTCACAAGACAAATCCCTCCTCTCAGTACCTTTCTCCACCACCGCCAACTCCAGGCTCCGCCCATTCTGCCTCGCCTCACCCTATGCTTGGAATAAACTTCCTGAACCCTTACGCCAAGCCCCCTCCCTACCCATCTTCAATTCCTTGCTCAAAGCCCACCTCTTCAATGTCACCTTTGGCACCTAACCTTTATACCTCTATTCAGGAAATCTAGACTGCCCCATTTTGACTGCCCCTACTTGACTGACTATACATTTGTCCTTTAGATTGTAAGCTCTTTGAGCAGGGACTGTCCTTCTATGTTAAATTATACAGTGCTGCGTAACCCTAGTAGCGCTTTAGAAATGTTAAGTAGTAGTAGTAGTATTGTAAGCCACATTGAGCCTGCAAAGAGGTGGGAAAATGTGAGATACAAATGCAATATATAAATAAATAAATAAATATCCACAGTTTAGAGCACAAAACTATATCTATAGGAGTTAATATTCAGCCCACAGTGGTTAGGTTTTCTCTTGGCTCTCTCTTGGCTCTAATCCTCGACTTCTCTTCACCACATTGAACTCTCTCCTCAAGGTGCCCCCTCCCCCAACTTCCCCTTCATTATCTCCTCAGACCCTTGCTGAATTCTTTCACAACAAGGTTCAAAAGATAAACCTTGCTTTCTCTACCTCACCACCTCTCCCTCCACTAGTCCGTTCCCCTCTCTCTCCTTCCCCTCATTCCCTTTCCTCCTTTCCTGAAGGTACTATTGAGGAAACTACACTTCTCCTTTCTTCCTCAAAATGTACCACCTGTTCCTCTGATCCCATTCCCACCCACCTTCTTAATGCCATCTCTCCTACTTTTATTCCTTTTCTGTCACATTCTCAACCTCTCACTTTCCACTGCGACTGTCCCTGCTGCCTTTAAACATGCTGTGGTCACACCTCTCCTTAAGAAGCCTTCACTTGACCCTACTTGTCCCTCTAATTACCGACCCATCTCCCTCCTTCCTTTTCTCTCCAAATTACTTGAGCGTGCTGTTCACCGCCGCTGCCTTGATTTTCTCTCCTCACAAGCCATTCTTGACCCATTACAATCTGGTTTTCGCCCTCTCCACTCAACTGAAACTGCACTTACTAAAGTCTCCAATGACCTATTACTGGCTAAATCCAGAGGTCAATATTCCATCCTTATTCTTCTTGATCTTTCCGCTGCTTTTGACACTGTCGATCACAGCATACTTCTCGATACCCTGTCCTCACTTGGATTCCAGGGCTCTGTCCTTTCCTGGTTCTCTTCCTACCTCTCCCTCCGCACCTTTAGTGTTCACTCTGGTGGATCCTCTTCTACTTCTATCCCTCTGCCTGTCGGCGTACTTCAGGGTTCTGTTCTTGGTCCCCTCCTCTTTTCTATCTACACTTCTTCCCTTGGTTCATTAATCTCATCCCATGGCTTTTCCTACCATCTCTATGCTGATGACTCCCAAATCTACCTTTCTACCCCTGATATCTCACCTTGCATCCAAACCAAAGTTTCAGCGTGCTTGTCTGACATTGCTGCCTGGATGTCTCAACGCCACCTGAAATTAAATATGACCAAAACCGAGCTTCTCATTTTCCCCCCCAAACCCACCTCCCCGCTCACCCTGTTTTCTATTTCTGTTGATGGCTCTCTCATTCTCCCTGTCTCCTCAGCTCGAAACCTTGGGGTCATCTTTGACTCTTCTCTCTCCTTCTCTGCTCATATCCAGCAGACCGCCAAGACCTGTCGTTTCTTTCTTTACAACATCCATAAAATCCGCCCCTTTCTTTCCGAGCACTCTACCAAAACCCTCATCCACACCCTTGTCACCTCTCGTTTAGACTACTGCAATCTGCTTCTTGCTGGCCTCCCACTTAGTCACCTCTCCCCTTTCCAGTCGGTTCAAAACTCTGCTGCGCGTCTCATCTTCCACCAGGGTCACTTTACTCATACTACCCCTCTCCTCAAGACCCTTCACTGGCTCCCTATCTGTTTTCGCATCCTGTTCAAACTTCTTCTACTAACCTATAAATGTATTCACTCTGCTGCTCCCCAGTATCTCTCCACACTCGTCCTTCCCTACACCCCTTCCCGTGCACTCCGCTCCATGGATAAATCCTTCTTATCTGTTCCCTTCTCCACTACTGCCAACTCCAGACTTCGCGCCTTCTGTCTTGCTGCACCCTACGCCTGGAATAAACTTCCTGAGCCCCTACGTCTTGCCCCATCCTTGGCCACCTTTAAATCTAGACTGAAAGCCCACCTCTTTAACATTGCTTTTGACTCGTAACCACTCGTCTCCACCTACCCTCCTCTCTTCCTTCCCGTTCACATTAATTGATTTGATTTGCCTACTTTATTTATTTTTTGTCTATTAGATTGTAAGCTCTTTGAGCAGGGACTGTCTTTCTTCTATGTTTGTGCAGCGCTGCGTATGCCTTGTAGCACTATAGAAATGCTAAATAGTAGTAGTAGTAGTAGTAGGTTAGGTTTTCTAAATACCAGCTGCCACAGGGTTTTTCCCCTGGATATTCAGTTCTGGGCCAGTGCTGATTCAGGTATAAAGTAGCCACTAGCCTTTATTCAGGTACCTTCAACGTTCAGACTGTTACCCAAATAACCATCCAACCTTTTTGCTGTCCTCATTTTATCCAGATAATTACCTGGTAACCAGACTGAATATTGCCACTAACCGGGTAATTCTGGGCTCTGCCCTGGATCCACCTAGGCACTATCTGGAGAGCCAGAAGATGAAAATAATAATGGTGAAAAGATAAATATGTCACTAGACCAAAAATACACCCTTGATACTAGAAGACAGAATTCCTCCAAAAACATATTTTAAACTTTACAGAATATTTAATATCAGAGAAGAGACTTATTCCATAGCGTCCCACAGATCAATCCAGAGACTTGTGGGTTGTGTCCCTCTAACAGCAGGTGGAGATAGAGAGAACTACAGAGGTTTGGTATATGTAGAAACATGTCGGCAGATAAAAGGCCATATGACCCATCCAGTCTACCCATCCTCTGTAACCCCTAACTCATCCTTTTCCTAAGCGATCCCACATGCTTATCCCATGCTTTTTTTTAAATTCTGGAATAGTCCTCGACTCCACAACCTCCACCCGGAGGCCATTCCATGCCTCCACCACCCTGTGAAATAGCACTTCCTTAGGTTACTCCTAAGCCTATTCCCTCTTAACTTTGTCATATGCCCCCTCATTTCAGAGCACTCCTTCAGTTGAAAAAGGCTCTCTTCCTGTACATAAATGCCCTTGAGATATTTAAACATCTCTATCATGTCTCCTGCCCCTCCACTCTTCCAGCGTATACATGTTGAGGTTCATAAGCCTGTCCTTATAATTTTTGCATTCAAGACCACTTACTTACGTGCAGCTGCCAGAACCTCAATATTCTCTCTATGTAGCGGGTGGAAGGTCACAACGGTGCAGCTCTGAATTGACCAGCTCCTTTCCCATCCCCCAGGAGTAGTAGCAGCCTGGTTTGGGGGTTGAGGTGTCTTACTGTGTACACCCGGTGGTGCCGGGTCCCTCCCCTTTCTTCCCCCCGTTGGTCCCACTGTTGCCTGAGGCTTCTGAGAAGTGCTTGCCTTTCTTTTCTACTTCTATTTCCTCTCCTGTCTTAAAAAAAAAAAAAAAAAAGGAAGTCAAGTTGGGACCTGCTCTCTAAGGCACTATTTGTTTTTGGGCTTTGTCTGGCACAGTTTTTTGTCAGCTTTCTCCGGCATGGCTCATGTCTAAACCCTCCGAGTCTGTCAAACGTTGCTTCTAGTTTGGGAACCGACGAGCAGCGTCTGGGGCATGCGATCTTTGTGTGCAGGGGTCCGCACAGGCCGCACCGCCTGAGGCAGCAGAGCGGCCCGCTCTTGAAGCAGCTGCAGCACCGGAGTCCTTTTCAGCAGGACAGTCAGGCTCCTCAGGGACGTGCGCTTTGGCGACTGCAGTTTTTTCCCTTGACCAGCATGCAGCACTGCCGGCTGTCTCCAGTTTACAGAAGTCAATTAGCCCGCAGGATACTTTAACTTTGGAGCCTGTGGGGGATTCTGCAGGTACTTTATTGTCAAACCAGCTCCCTTTTTCTCCAGAATTTGTTCTCTTAATTCACAAAGCTTTTTTATTGAAAGGACCATCGAACCCTCATGGTTCTACCAGCTGTCCCTCTTCTCAAAGGTCTCGTTCTCCCCCACCAGCGCACTTGCCTAAGAGGCAGCGCTTGGAATTTCTTCTAGAGTCTGATGGGGCCTCTGGTGATTCGGAGGCTCTGGGTGACTCCTTCTTTGGAGCCTCCCTTACTGCTGGCGTATATCCTCTCGAAGAGGGGGAATTGCCGCCAGATGAAGGGGATGACCCCATGGCGGGCAGACTATTCAGAAAGGAAGAGCTCCAGGAACTACTTATCCATTCCCTTGAATGGATTCGATGGCAGGAACCTCGGTTACACCGTCTATTATGTCTGACACAAGGAGGCCCCCTTTCATATTCACGAGGCTATGAAGATTCTCATTTCAACTCAATGGGATATTCAAGATTCTGGCCTTAGGGTAGCTCATGCTATGGCACGACTCTACCAGCTTCCGTCGGATGACCTAGCTAATTTGCATCTGCCTTCTGTAAACTCTAATTATAGCAGTCACAAAAAAGACCACCCTTCCAGTGGAAGGGATATGGCTCTTAAGGACCCTCAGGATAGAAAACTAGAATCTTCTCTTAAAATGTCTTTTGAAGTTGCGGCATTGTGCCTTCAAGCGTCAGTCTGTGGTTCTTACACTGCCCACGCTTTCCTTTCTTGGGTCCAGAAGGCATCCTCACCTGTGGAGCTTCTAAACTCATTGCCAGCCCTGGCTTTTTAGTGGATCTTCTTTACGACCTAGTTTGAGCCTCGGCCAAAGAGCTTTCTTTAGTGGTCATGGCTCACCGCTGGATTTGGTTAGGCCACTGAGCAGCTGATGTAGCCTCAGTCATGTCTTGCAAAATTGCCTTTTAAGGGCAGATTGTTGTTTGGGGAAGAGTTGGAAAAAATAGTTAAAGACCTTGGAGACTTCAAAGGTTAGTGCCTTCCCGAGGATAAACCTCGATCTTGGGGATGGTCTGGGGCATCTTGTTCAACCATGCAGCTCCTTTTCAGCAGTCCCGTTTTCAACAAAAATTGCAACCATTTTGTGGGGACCGTCATAACTCAGCTTCCTCCTCCTGAGCGCAACCAGCCTCTAGAGACACCCAATGATGGGGCCCTGGTCTATCCTCCACCATCCAGATACAGTGAAGACAACAAAAAGATTCAACTCTGAATCTGGATATTTAGAACCAGTCACTCTTCCAGATGCTGACTGTGGATGTCCAGACTTAATTCTGCTACGGCAGCTGTCAATTAAAAAATACTAACTGTTTTGGAAAGGAAATGTGGAAAAGAGAAAAATGAATGAGTAAGGAAAGGTTAGAGAAATGAAAATAAATCTAAATAAAAGATTTTAAAAAGAAACAAAAAAACACTGGCATTTTTAAATTATTTTGTTGTACCATCCTCCTGTAGCTAGAACTGAAGGGTGAGGCTGTTGGGGATGGGAGGGGGAGCTGATCAGTACACATCTGAGCATAAGGGGTGAAAGTTTGCCCTTTGCCATTAATCTGAGCTCCCTACCCTTTGCCTTCCAAAGTAGGCAAAATATAAATATGATCTTTGCCTGGGCATCATCATTCCACTGAAGAATCATGCTTGACATGTGTTAATGCTCTTTCCTAGTCTTTTGTTACTGTGGGCTCGTCTTGCCACTGTTGAAGTCTTCTAGAAGCATGAAAATTGTTACACTACAAAATTGTTTATGCCCATTGACTTTAAAGGATCCAAATTAAACAAATAAATTCAAAATCCAAAACCAAACTAAATAGGTGATTGTTCTAAAAATGAACCAAACTGATTCGACATTTACTATGATCCCCATATCCAGGCAACCTTCAAGAGCTTCTGCTATTACCTGTGACAACTATACAATCTTTCTCAATAAATCATGAAGGAAGGTATGGTCACAGTGGTCTATGCCATGGTAGTACCTAAACTGGTCCCTCTTCTCACTGATGAACACTGGCTCCCCATCACTTATCGTCTACTACTACTCACCTTCAAGATTCTCACCTTAGTTCAGTTTAGCTTTATTGGATAAAGGACAGTCACCCAGTCATTGAGCATTGACTGTGATTGTCACACGCCTTTCTTTGTGAAACTATGAGGCTTGTTCTCCCCCCCCCCCCCCTTATCAAACTAAGTGTGAAATACGTATGGACTAGTTTGTCTATTCTCCATTACCTAGTTATCCTAGATATAAGCAGTGGATTTTCCCCAAGTCAATTTTAAACCCCGCTAACTACTTTTACTACATTCTCTGGCAATGAATTCCAGAGTTGCAATGAATTCCAGAGTTTAATTACACGTTGAGTGAGAAAAAGTTCCTCCAATTCATTTTAAATTTACTACTTTGTAGTTTCATTTCATGCCCCCTAGTCCTAGTATTTTTGGAAAGGGTAAACAAGCAATTCATGCCTACCCATTCCATTCCACTCATTATTTTATAGACCTCTATCATATTGCCCTCAGCTGTCTTTTCTTCAAACTGAAGAGCACTAGCAACTTTAGACTTCCCCATAGGGAAGTTGTCCTATCCCCTTTATCATTTTCGTCGCCCTTCTCTGCACCTTTTCTAATTCCACTATATCTTTTTTGAGATGCGGTGACCAGAATTAAATACAATATTCAAGGTACAGTCGCACCATGGAGCGATACAAAGGCATTATAACATCCTCATTTCTGTTTTCCATTCCTTTCCTAATAATACCTAACAATCTATTTGCTTTCTTAGTGTCACGATTGTGCCCATGTTTCATGCTCTCATTCATTTCGTCACCTGGTGATCAGACCTGGTGGCTGCGATGGACTATCTGCTTGTTGTTTCCCATGTTCCAGAAATCATTCCGGTCCGGATCTTCCAGCCTTCCAGACTGTCTTGAGATTTTTGAAACTAAGCAGCACCCTTACCTGGTGACCTCCCTGGTATTTTGCTTTTATTAATCACCTGGAAACTTTCTAGTTTGCCTTTGCAACAGAGGTCCTCAGAAGAGTTTTCATCTGTGAGAGTTTGTTGCCGTGCTAACCTTGCTACTTTCAGTTTCAGCTAGACCCTGCTTGTTCCCTGGTTTATTCTACTGCTTGCTGCCTGCCCAAGACCCTGCTTATTTCCTGGTTTATTCTACTGCTCGCTGCCTGCCCAAGACCCTGCTTGTTTCCTGGTTTATTCTACTGCTTGCTGCCTGCCCAAGACCCTGCTTATTTCCTGGTTTATTCTACTGCTCGCTGCCTGCCCAAGACCCTGCTTGTTTTCTGGTTTATTCTACTACTCACTGCCTGCCCAAGACCCTGCTTGTTTCCTAGTTTATTCTACTGCTTGCTGCTGCCTGCCCAAGACCCTGCTGTTTCCTGGTTTATTCTACTGTATGCTGCCTACCCAAGACTCTGCTTGTTTCCTGGTTTATTCTGCTTTGCTGCCTGCCAGTAAGACTCTGTTTGATTCATGGACTATTCTCCTGCTTACTGTTTATTGCTTCTGTTCCAGTCCGGCCTGTGCCCGTCTGTGGTCCGCCTTGCTGCCTCTTTGGGTGGTTCTCCTGCCGCTGTCGTTATCGGTAGTGGCCCAAGGGCTCACTTTTCCTGACCAGTGTGACAGATTTCCTGCCCAGTGTGACACTTAGCCTCTGCCACACTCTGAGCAGAGGGTTTCAACGTATCATCAACGATGACTCCTAGATTCCTTTCCTGGTTGGTGACTCCTAATGTAGAACCTTGCATTAGGTAGCTATAATTTGGGTTCCTCTTTCCCCACATGTATCACTTTGCACTTGCTGGCATTAAACGTCATCTGCCATTAGGATGCCCAGTCTCCCAGTCTCGTAAGGTCCTCTTGTAATTTTTCACAATCCTCTTACGATTTAACAACTTTGAATAACTTTGTGTTGTCAGCAAATTTATTTACCTCACTAGTACTCCCATCTCTAGATCATTTATAATTATGTTAAAAAGCAGCACAGATCCCTGGGGAACTCCACTATCTACCCTTCTCCAATGAGAATACTGACCATTTAACCCTACTCTCTGTTTTCTATCTTTTAACGCTACTTCCTATCCTATGACTCTCCAATTTCCTCTTATACAGCCTCCTGTTGAGACTTCTGTATGAATGTGCTCTGGTATGATCTTGCTTTCCTGTATGCAGTGGAGTTCCTTGGATTCTTTTTCTTCTCACAAGGTGGTGTATTGTTTAATAAACTTTAATTGTATCGGGCAGATTGAAATCTCCCAGCAATAGCATCTCCTTTTATATTCCTAACTTTTGGATATCTGGCCAGATCTTTGTCCAGCTTCTCTATTTGTATTGTAGTATATAAAAATCCCAGAAGACTTTCTTACAGCTCTTTTAAAATTCTTTCATTAAAAATACCAATCCTGCTAATCATTTCTATAGCACTACTAGATATATGCAGCACTGTACACATCATATGCAAGCACTTTCTCTGTCCCTAGTGGGCTCACATTCTAAGCTTTTTGTACCTGGGGCAATGGAGAGTGGCACAGGGTCACAAGGAGCTGCAGTGGGAATTGAACCCAGTCCCCAGCATCTCAGGCCACTGTTCTAACCGTTGGGCTACTCCTCCACTCCTGATTCCAACAAGAGCCATTGTCTCACCCAGTTGGCTTCTTCAGCAGATATAACAACATAAGAACATAAGCATTGCCATACTGGGAAAGACTGAAGATCCATCAAGCCCAGTATCCTGATTCCAACAGTGGCCAATCCAGTGCCAAGTACTTGGCTCATCCTAGAAATAAGCAGTGGATTTTCCAAAGTACACCTTAATAATGACTTTTGGACTTTTCTTTTAGGAAATTGGCCAAACCATTTAAAAAAATAAATGTTGACAATTCTTATCTTTTGTGTATATCTAGACAAATCAGGAAATATATGAACTCTAGACCCAAAGGAATTGTTTATTCATAAATCGAAAATACAATTGAAAAATATTATTCCTATCCGGTTCTAGAGCGAATGTCACTAATAGTGTTGTTCTTTGAGTAATAACTTCAAGAAGTGACTCGAGGAATGCAGTCAGATTTTGTTGATCTACCTGACACCTTCCATATCTTTCCAAGATGACCCAAGTAACAAATACTGGGTGTTAACCAAAGGTGGCAAAGCATCTGATAGTATCTTCAAAATTTCCATAAAACATTTCTGCACCATACTGTATCTACTGGTGAAATTAATGGTGAGTTTGGAAAATTAATGTCTGAGAATTTTCTTCCTAAGCTAGTTCTCCTAGTACTCGGTTTTCTTGAATGAGTACAATTTTATCCTTTTTCAATGCTGTATTCAAAGCTTGGGTCTCGGCTACCTTTGGTCTCTGAAGCTACTATCCTGTTAGAATGTTGATCCAAAATAGTACCATGTGCTTCAATAGAATCAGAAAAGTAATCAATCTGTAACCTTGAGAAAAGAGTCATTAAGGGATTGTAAGGCCTCCATAGTGACAACATATGGTTTTAATAAATCCAGCTTCTTCGGTTTAACAGATACAAATTCCATGAGGGGGTCTGTAAATTATAATGCCTCTGTATCATTCCATTGTGCGACCTCGCCTTGAGTATTGTGTTCAGTTCTGGTTGCTGTATCTCAAAAAAGATATCATGGAATTAGAAAAGGTTTGAAGAAGAGTGACCAAAATGATAAAGGGGATGGAACGCCTCATATGAAGAAAGGCTTAAAGAGGTTAGGGCTCTCCAGTTCAGAAAAGAGGGGAGATATGATGGAGTCCTACAAAATCCTGAGTGGTGTAGAACAAGTAGAACTGAACAGATTTTATTTTATTTTTTTTTCAAAATTTACAAAGACTAGGAGACACTCAATGAAGTTACATGGAAATACTTTCAAAAGAATTAGAAGGAAATGTTTTTTCACTCAACAAACAGTTAAGCTCTGGAACTTGTTGCCAGAGGATGTAGTAACAGTGGTTAGCAAACCTGGGTTTCAAAAAGATTTGGACAAGTTCCTGGAGGAAAAGTCCATAGTCTGCTATTGAGACAGACATGGGGAAGCAATTGCTTGCCCTGGGATTGTTAGCATGGAATGTTGCTACTATTTGGGTTTCTGCCAGATACATATGACCTGGATTGGCCACTATTGGAAACAGGATACTGGATAAGATGGACCATTAGTCTGACCCAGTATGGCTGTTCTTATGTTCTTATAACTTAAAATCAGTTCACTAACTTTTGTGTACCTTCTGATGATCGATCCAAATACGAGGTGCCAACTGCAGCTGGGGATCACTCCAATGAGTCAGGGAAAGGCTCACCATTGGCCAACACCAGGCTCTATCGACCAGTTGCATGCAGTTTCACAGGCTGAATGTCATGGCTGCAGCCATGTCCAGACCCCAACCCACCTACCTCATCAGTGTGGACTGCTGTACAGCTGAACGGCCACCCTGAAGCCAGCAGCCCTTGGTCGTTGAACTCCCATGCCTCCACAGCGGCGTTGCCTTAGGTGCGCACATGCATCCTCTTTGTCCTTTTATGTGGGACAGCGGAACTAGGCACTTTCTGATAATGTAATTTAGCCAGCTGTTTAAACCGGCTAGCCTTCACTTCCTTCACCTCCTCACCTTTGCAACAATCAGCTCCCAGCCGTGTGTTGCTGGGCCTCCAGAAAGCTCAGTTGCTGTTCCTGCTCCAGCCTTGCCAAGTCCTGCCCCAGTTCCTGCTCCAGCCTTGCCAAGTCCTGCCCCAGTTCCAGTTACTGCTGTTCCTGCCCCAGTATAAGCCCAGTGTGCCTTGGTTCCAGTTGCAGTTGTTCCTGCCCTGGTTCCAGTTGCAGTTACTGCTTTTACTGCCCTAGTATAAGCCCAGTCCGCCTTGGTTCCAGTCGCAGTTCTGCCGTTCCTGCTCCAGAGTCAGCCAAGTCTGCTCCTGCTGTTCCTGCCTCTGTTCCAGCTGGGAACTTCTTCGCCTGTGCCTATCTTCGGCTCGACTACCTTCCCTGTGACTTGTCTGCCATTGATCTGAGCCTCCAGATCCTCTGGAGATTCACTGGAGGTCCAAGGCAGGAGCATAGCCACGGGTGGGCCTAGGCCCACCCAGTTTGGGCTCAGGCCCACCCAGCAGTGGAGCACCCTTAACAGCACCGGCAGCGGAGGGATCAGGCTGAGCTCCCATGATCCTGCATCTACCTCCATCTCAGCGGCAGCAATAGCGATTCGTACATGCTGCCTACTGCTTCTAACCCAGAAGCATCTCCTCTGCCGCATCCCGCCCCACCCCAAAAGATAGATGCTGTACTGGGGGGAGGCATGATGTAGGGAGTGGCAAGAGAGAGAGAATTGCGGGACATAGGGTAGAGAGGGGTAAGAAAGGAAAAATCTTGCATATGGTGGGGGAGGGGAAGGGACATGTTGCATAGAGAGGGGAGAGGGATGACAGAGAGAGAAATGTTGGACATAGGGGTAGTGGGGAAGGAGAGATGGTAAATATTGGACATGGGGTGGTGAGGAGGGGAAGATGGTGAAAAATTGGGCATGATGGTGGAGGGCAGGAAGAGATGCTGTAGGGGGAAGCAAAAGATGTTGGATGGGGCACAAGGGAGGGAAAGAGGCAGAAATGTTGGACATGGCAGCAGAAGGGAGGAAGAGAGAAAATGCTGCATGGAGGGAGGGGGGAAGAGAAGTGTTGGACCCATGGCACAAGAGAGGGAGAAATGGTGGAAAGTGGGAGAGAGGAAGATATATTGAACCTGGGGGTGAATGAGAGGGAGAGAGAGAGATACACAGTACATGCTAAGTTTAACTTTTTGGGGTTCTGAGTTCAATTTTTGTCTAAATATTTTTATTTCTGATATGTGATCCCTTGTTCTGTATTTGGTGAGGGTCTGTTGGTGTGACAGTAATGGCAGGTGGGGAAATCGGAGGGAAGGCAGGGAGGAGAGGGGATCAGGGAGGGGGCCCTAGCATGTCTTACACTAGTTCTGACCCTTGCTATATAGCTGGTAGGGATCCCAAGCCTCCCCAGCTGAGGACCTCCTCCAAAGACGGCCAAAACTTCCTTCTATCAAGCGCTGCAGTCGGTGACAGCATGCTTGAGTCACTGACAGCTAAGCACGCATAGGGTGTTGGCATCAATGGCTTGTGGGCATTGCTGCTGCCTGCCAAGTTTCGTAAAAGGGAGTTCTGGCCAACTTCACAGAAAGTCTTCAACTGACAGAGCTTGAGGATCCTTATTAGCTTATGTATTTATATTTTGCGGTAGGGCAGGGCAGAGAAAATATTGTGCCCACCCACTTTGGGTTCAGGCCCATCCAAAATTGGCTCTCTGGCTACACCACTGATCCAAGGGCTCACCCTCCAGCTTGTAACAGTTTGTGAAGGCCATGAGCTTAATGGAGTCACCAGCATTGCATCTACTGCAGCAGTTGGCCATTCAGCTCCAACAATTATCCAGGGTCATACAAGACTTTACCCAACTCATGGACAACTTCCAGGACCCTGGTATACCCCAAGCTGCAGCCTCACCACCCATAGTAGCCACAGGCCCCACCATCATTCAGATTCATGTTGCATCACTTCCTCGGTTTGATGGGAACCTGAAGACCTGCCAAGGATTCCTGAATCAATGCCAAATTGTTTTTGAGTTGCAAGCTAGAGACTTTGTTTCTGATCGAGCCAAGATGGCCTACCTCATCTCTCTTCTTCATGGTCCTGCTCTTGTCTAGGCTTCCCCTATCTGGAAGTGGAAAGACCCCATACTGAACAACTTGAAGGAGTTTCTGGGCCACTTCCATATAATTTTTGAGGAACCAGGGAAGGCCTCCTCCACAGACTCGAAGTTATTGAATCTACCCTCAAGGATCACAGATTCTGGGCGATCACGCTATCCAGTTTCAGACCCTAGCGTCCGAATTGGAGTAGAACAATGAGAGCCTAGTTGTCGTGTTCTGCCAAGGTCTGTCCTGTCAGATTAAGCATGAACTAGCAAGGTGAGACTGCCAAATGAACCTTGATGACCTTATCTTATTATGCAGTCAAGTGGATATCCACTTCCACGAGCAAGCCCAAAAGCGCTAAGTCAGCCACAGGCAATTTCGTCTGACTCCCACCTTCCAGCATAAGTCCCTCTTCTTTCTTCAAAACCTTCAGGGTTGACAGAGTGGGGAGCCTATGCAGGTTGATCAGTCGGGCCTCTCTGATGAAGAAAAGCAGCAAAGACGGACCCAGGATCTGTGCCTTTGCTGTGGAGAAAAAAGCCATTACAAGAGGACCTCGTGAGACTGGGGGATTGGGCGTCCAAATGGCAGATGAAGTTCAACGTTGACAAGTGCAAAGTGATGCATGTGGGAAGGAGGAACCCGAATTACAGCTATGTTATGCAAGGTTCCACGTTAGGAGTTATGGACCGAGAAAGGGATCTGGGAGTCATCGTGGATAGGACGTTGAAATCTTCAGCTCAATGTGCTGCGGCGGCTAAGAAGGCAAACAGAATGTTGAGTATTATTAGAAAAGGGATGGAAACCAAGCATGAGGATGTTATAATGCCGTTATATCGCTCCAATGTGCAGCCGCACCTGGAGTATTGTGTTCAGTTCTGGTCGCCTCATCTCAAAAAAGATATAAAGGAATTGGAGAAAGTGCAGAGAAGGGCGACAAAAATGATAAAAGGGATGGGATGACTACCCTGTGAGGAGAGGTTAAGACGGCTAGGACTCTTTAGTCTGGAGAGAAGGCGGCTGAGAGGTGATATGATAGAGGTTTACAAAATAATGAGCAGGATAGAGCGGACAGATGTGAAGCGTTTGTTTACGCTTTATAACAATAATAGAGCCAGGGGACACAAGATTAAATTAGAATGTGGTAGGTTTAAAACAAATCAGAGAAAGTTTTTCTTTACTCAGCGCGTAGTTGGACTATGGAACTCATTGCTGGAGAAGGTAGTGACGGCAGCTGGCCTTGCTGAGTTTAAAGGGGGTCTGGACAGATTTCTGAAGGAAAAGTCCATTGATCGTTATTAAATTTTGTTTTTTTTTTTGCCAGGTTCTTGGGGCCTGGATTGGCCGCTGTCGGAGACAGAGTGCTGGGCTTGATGGACCTTTGGTCTTTTCCCAGCATGGCAGTGCTTATGTGCCCACCGGTGTCCCAAGAAGCCAGGAAGCCTTCAAGCCTAGTTCTGGCCGGGGAAGCCCTAGGTTATTCCCGACAAATTCCCCATCACTATAGAATGGGACTCCGAATTCTCCTCGAAAGCATTCATTGACTCAGGAGCCCGAGGGCAGCTTCAGTGATGAGACCTTAGTCCATCACTACCACATTCCCACCTGAGTTACCACAGCCCATCTCTGTGTCCTCAGTGTATGAGAACATCCAAGGGATTATTAAGACTAGAATGGTTCCCCTTTGCTTAAGGATCAAGGTGCTCTGTAAGGAAGCTATAACGCTGTATGTTCTCCAGACAGCTGTAAATCCTATCATATTGGGCCTCCCTTGGTTACAGAAGCATAACCCTCGTATTGACAGACTGAGGTGAGCTCTTAGCCTGGAGTCAGTCCTGCCTACAGCACTGTTTGGGTTCAGTGAATCCCACCATTCCATTGACCACCAGTAAGATAGTGTCATGTTCCCCGCTTGCGCAAGGTATGGGCATCTGAGGAGATGGCGGCCATCTTGGATTTGGGCATATCCAGGAGAGGGCGGCCATGTCAGAGGTAGGCGTCTTAGGATGGGGCGGCCATCTTGGTGTTGGGCAGCCGCAGGAAGGAAGCCCATGTTTGGGCTTGAGGGCGTCTGCGTTTGGGGGCAGCCATCTTGAAGACAGCTGTGCATGTTTGGGCCTAATTCCTGCACTATTTAAAGCCATGCCACCAGTCCTTCCAAGCTTCGGCTTCTCACAATGGAATCCATAACTGATTGTAACAAACTGCATTTCCATTATTTACAATGTATTGTAAGCCACACTGAGCCTGCAAATAGGTGGGAAAATGTGGGATACAAATGCAATAAAATAAATAAATAAATAAATATTCAGTTCTCTGGGTAGTTGCAGTGCTTCTGGTTCTTCTTCTGTTTGCTGTCTGGTATTGACCGTTGCCTGATCCTGGATTTTCTACTGTTTGCTGCCTGGTATTGACCATCACCTGATTCTGGACTTGCTTCTGTCTGCTGCCTGGTATTGACCTTTTCCTGATCCTGGATTTTCTACTGTCTGCTGCCTGGTATTGACCACCATTTGTTCCTGGACCTTCTTTGCCCGCTGCCTGGCTGTTCCCCGTGGACTTTGTTCTGAACTCAGTTCTTCCTGCTGTTGGCTTCCCTAACCTGGGGGCTCAACCCCTGGGGAACGGAGGGAGACACAGGGGGAACTCGGGGTTGGCCGATGGCTCGGTGGGAATTCTTCCTCCATCGGGCACAAGGGCTCACATCTCCACTTGGCGTGCCTGACAGAGACCATAGACAGCCTTCTATGAGCCTACCAAGAATATTTCCCAAACAACAGGCGGAAACCCTACCACCATACCAGGACAGTACCATTGACCTGCTGCTAGGGAAGACAACCCCTAGAGGTAGGGTTTATACCTTCTCTCATCCAGAGACCAAAGCAATGTCGGCATACATTAAGAACAACCTGCAGAAAGGGTCCATCTGCCCATCTATGTCTCTGGCCAAGGCAGGGTTTTTCTTCATATGCAAGAAGGATAGGAGGCTACATTCATGCATTGATTACAGGGGCTTGAATGTGATTACTATTAAAAACAAGTATCCCCTTTCCACTCATTTCTGCACTTTTCGATTGGCTCCAAAAGGCTTGCATCTTCACCAAACTGGATGTACGTGGGGCCTATAAATTAATCCACATTTGGGAGAGCGATGAGTGGAAGACGACATACAAAACTAGAGATGGGTACTACAAATATCTCGCCATGCCATTTGGACTTATCGGTGCTCCAGCTGTCTTCCAGAATTTCGTCAATGACATATTCCAAGATTTACTGTACAAGTGCATTCCCATTTATCTGGATGACATCCTAATCTTTTGATCACTGGAACAACACCAACAGCATGTCCAGATGGTACTGTAATGCCTGCGCTGGAACCAGCTGTATGCCAAGTTGAATAAATGTGCTCTTGAACACACAGAATTACCCTTCCTAGGACCAGGGGCTGCGAATTGATCTGGCCAAGCTGTCTGCAATCCACAACTGGCCTTGGCCTCACAGGCGCCAAGCACTCCAGAAGTTTCTAGGGTTCACCAATTACTGTTGGCAATTCATTCTGAACTACTCATCAATAGCGCCCATGACAGTACTTACCCAGAAGGAAGCAAACCCTCAAGACTGGCCAACAGAAGCAGTAGCCACGTTTGACCGCCTAAAGCAAGCCTTCATGATAGCTCCAATTATTTGACACCCAGATCCTGGAAAACGTTTCTTCATCGAGGTAGACACGTCCACCATAGGGGCCAGCAGCGTCATCTCTCAGGCCAATACCAGTGATAAACTATGCCCTTGTGCCTATTTTTCCAAATGTTCTCACCAGCCGAAAGGAACTATCCAATTGGAGACCAGGAACTCCTGCCCATGAAAATGGCCCTAGAAAAGTGATGCCACTTACTTGAGGCAGGCCAAATATTCATTCATCGTACTGATGGATCATAAGAATTTGTTGTATCTCCAAGAAGCACGCCTGCTTAATCCAGTGGTCCTTGTTCTTCTCCCACATTGATTTCAGATGCTCTTTTGGCCTGCAGGGAATGGCAAGGTAGATGCAGTGTCATGATCTATGGAGACCACTGAGGACATGTCTGACCCCCCCCCCCCCAGCATGTCATCGACCCAGCCCAGATGTTGATCACAACCACTGTGCTTGTTTAGGCCAGCAAGACCATAGTATCCAACCGACTGCGGGAGGCCACATTCAAGTGGGGCCATGACTGTAAAATCACTGGACATCCTGGGGTTTAAAGTACCACCAAACTGATATCCCGCTCATATTGATGGCCCAGCCTGAGGAAAGACATTAAAGAATTCATCACAACCTGTCCAGTTTGTGCCCGCCAGAAACCCTGTCCTTGGGGCCTTCTGCAACCACTCCCAACGCCTAAGAAACCTCGAACACATCTTGCAATGGATTTCATCATGGATCGCCCTCTCTCTGATGGTTTTTCTATCATCTGGGTGGTGATGGACCACTTCTCAGAGATGTCTCATTTTGTACTACTCTCTAGATTACCATCAGCCTCTACCCTAGCCCAGCACTTTCAGAAAGGAGATCTTCCACCTTTGCTGGTTGCCTGAGTCCATCATCGCCGATCAGGAGGTCCAGTTTACTTCCAAGTTCTGGCAGAGCCTCAACTGTTCCCTACAGGTTAAACTGAAATTTTCTTCTGGATATCACCCCCAGACTAATGGGCAAACAGAAAGAATTAACCAAATTCTTAAAGCCTTTCTGCTCGCCTATGTCTCCACCTTACATGATTACTGGTCCTGGTTACTCCCTTGGGCAGAGTTCTGCTACAACAATCATGTAAATGAGTCCACTGAAGCTTCCCCCCTTTTGGGTTATCTTTGGCCAACACCCTCGATTGCCTGTGTCTGTGGCCCCAAAGGTTCCTGCAGTCAAAGAGACCATCAGTTCCCTCTCCCAGATATGGAAGATCACTTGGATTCTCCTAATCTACAAGCAACAGGCTGACAAATTAAGATGCCCTGCTCCCCTCTTCCAGATAGAAGCCCTGGTCTGGCTTTCTATACAGAATCTGCACCTCAAAATACCTAAACATGGATATTCAATGCTGGGTCATTTCCGGTGACTGGCATTGAATATCCAGTTTATTTTTCGCCGGTTAGAGGCTAACCGGCTTTGTTGATATTCAGACTTAGCCAGTTATCTCCTAACCAGCCAAAGGTATCACACACATTCATTTTATTGGACTAAATATATTTTTTAATTAACTTTCAGAGGCCAAAACCTCCTTCCTCGGGTTCGGACAGTATACTGCTATTATAGTATCATGTTCTGACCTAAGGAAAGAGGTTTTAATCTCAGAAAGTTAATCAAACATGGATTACAATTAGTCTAATAAAAAGATATCTCCTTATTTCCATTTGTACTTAACATTTATTAACACAGCTACCACACTAATTTATCCTGAACTAAAATTCTTCTTTCTGCCTTTGTTGACTAGCCATTTACTTTTTCTAGGAATTTTTCAGGAGTAGATTTATCAACAATTGCTCCTTTAAATGCTTCCTTTCCAAGATGACTTTATGCAACAGCCTTTAAACTAACAGCTGTCATTGTGGAGTTAGATTCTGTCAACAGTTGTGAATGCTGTGGTCCCATGGAAAGGTGGTGGAGGAGGAGGGCTAGGAGGAACCCATGGTATCAAGAAGAATTATTCCTCATACATCGGCAGGTAAGGCGACAGGAGGCAGTGGTGGAGGAAATCGAGGATGGGAGAAGATAGTTGCATTTATTAGATTAATTGCACCTGTATCGGGCATGTGAGAGCAGCTAAGATTAAGTGCTTTGGGACTATCTTGGCACATGCTTCGAATCCAGGTTTATCAGGTTTTACAGGGGTTCCAACCTAAAGTTCATGGGCAGCAAAATCTGCCAAAACCAGAAGTTGAAGCTTTGGCAAGTTATTTTTATCAAACAATTGAGGATCTGTGGTTAGGGATGTCCGTACTTGGATGTAAGGGGGACATTGATTTGAGTCCTGGTATTCAGCCTGATGTTAGTGAGCATGGGACTGTTGGATTAGTGGGAGAGGGTTAATTAGTTAGTTAGTTAAACATTTCTATTCTGCCTACACATAGGCGGATCACAAATTAACATATATAATAAAAGTTTAACAACAAACACATAGCAGAAAACTAATACATCAATTAGGCAAACACAAAAGTTGGGAGTTCCTTCAAGGAGTGAATTTATTTAAGTGTTTCAGGGGTTAAAGGGTGGTTCTGTGTTGGATTTTGTCACTTTGTCATGGATAAAGCAAGAGAGGCATGGGTTATTGCCTTTGATGCATGATATAATTGTTAGTAGTATAGGAGTGGGTACCGCCTTCTTGGAAGAAGGCAGTTCGCCAGACTCTTAAGGATGAAGAGACGGATACCGTAGATGTAGCAAATTATAGACAAATCTCTAATTTGTGCTTGTGTGCAAAGGTGGTGGAAAATTTGTTTTAAGGCCATTAATGGATTATGTGGAACGGGATGTTTTTGAGTCCATATCAGTCAGACTTCCATGTGGGCTCTGGAACTGAGACATTGACTTTACTCTTGTCTGATGTTAGGGCTCACATTGATGCTGGAGAAGTTGCATTGGCTATATCGCTTGATTTGAGTTCAGCGTTTGACCTTTTAGATCACAGCCTGCTGTTGGACAGGTTATCTAATTTGGGGTTGAAAGACCAGGATATTAGTTGGTTTAGGTCTTTTTTTATTTAAACTGATCATACTTATTTTGTACAGGAGTTGAGGGATCAGTCCTCAGAGTTTAGGAGTGCATGTACCTCAGGGGTTCTCATTATCCCCTGTATTGTTTAATCTGATTCCCCACCCCCCCCCCCCCCCCCCCACACCCTTGTAAAAAAAATATTCAGGCGTATTCAGTGAGTGTGTATGCAGATGATGTTTTACTGGTAGGATTTTCTTCTCATTCGGTGGGTTTATCCCTATTTAATTCATGCTTGCAGATGGTGTTTGACTGGTTATAGCACTCTAAATTGATTAGCAGCCATCTGCCAAAACCTAAGGCTTTGCCCTCGGGTTTGGAGGGTAAGGTTCAGTTGTATGAAGACTTCCGTTATTTGGGGATTATTTTAGATTCAGATTTGTATTTTGATCGACAGGTGTCTAAGATAGTACGTTCTGGGTTCGGCATCGTGCGAATGCTGCATGCTGTAAAACCTTATTTTGATCAGGACACATTTCATTTATTTATTTATTGACATTTATTCACCGCCTTTATGAAGAGATTCACCCAAGGCAGTGTGCATTAGGTACAGTTTAACATCAAACTTACAATTTTGTTAACAGCATGCATTGGTAATTTCTAAATTGGATTATGCCAATGTGATATATGTTGGTATCGCACATTATCTTTATAAAAGGTTGAGGACGCTTCAAAATGTGGCACTTAGGTTGTCGGGCGATGTGGGGTGGAGTGATGTTATCCCTTTATATATTCACTAGTAAAAAAGGCCCGTTTCTGTATGAAATGAAATGGGCGCTAGCAAGGTTATCCCCCCCCCCTCCCTCGCTCTCTCCCTCTGTCCCCTCCAAGTCCCACGGCCCCCTTTCCTCCCCTCCAATTTCTTTTCCAGGTCGTCCCCTCTCCCACTCCCCTGCAACTCACCACTTTGTCCATAAGTTTCCAGGTGTTCTCTACAGGCCTGATTGTGGGTGCTGTTTTTTTTGTTTTGTTTTTTTTACAGGTGGTGCATTCCCCCCCTCCGAGTTCCAGGCCCCCCTCCCCTCTGAGTTCCAGCCCCTCCCTCCCTCTTTCCCTCTGTCCATCCTCTGAGCTCCAGTCCCCCCTCCAAAATCGCCAACCCCCCTCTCTCAGTCTCACAGACACGTCCTCGCGATGCCTCCACCCGCGGCCCTCCCCTACACTGGCCCCCCCCCTCCAAAATCGCCAACCCCCCTCTGCTACCATCCCCTCCCCCCTAATCTGTGGTGACATTGCCTTAGGCTTGTAGGAAGCTTGTGTGAGTGTTGGGAACGCTTTGTGGTGTGTGTCATGTTCTGTCCTATTTTTTTATTGGTGTTCCCTTTTGGTTTTAGCATTTATTTATTTGTTACATTTGTATCCCACATTTTCCCACCTATTTGCAGGCTCAATGTGGCTTACATAGTACTGTAAAGGCGTTCGCCATTTCCGGTATAAACAGTTACACAGTGATGTTGTGGTAGAATGAGGTTCATGTGGAACAGACATATTAGGGAATAGTATAGAGGAAGAGTTACGTTATGTCCATTATGTGCTTTGGTTTTGTAATGTTGCAGGGTTCAGGCATTTAAGTTGGGTCGGTAGGGTATGCCTTTTTGAACAGGTAAGCATTGGCGCCTCGGAGTGCAACTTTACAGTATTCTATGAGTTTGACGCCAAAATATGTGACCCACCCATGCCCCCTTTCCGGTTAGGTGCCTAACTGCCAATTACCCCCATTTGGGCTCCTAACTTACAGTTGAACACCTAAAGTTAGAGGCCTAACTGGCACTTAACTTGTGGTCCACTATATAGAATTAGGGAGATGATGTTAGACTCACTCACGTATGCTAGGTCCATGGCAGGCATTAAGTGTGCGTAACCACTACAGATCACATGCATAACTTAATAGTATTTTGTAAGTTATGTGCGTATGTGAGAGATCTGCTCATGTCTCACCCTACTACTACTATTTAGCATTTCTATAGCGCTACAAGGCATACGCAGCGCTGCACAAACATAGAAGAAAGACAGTCCCTGCTCAAAGAGCTTACAATCTAATAGACAAAAAATAAATAAAGTAAGCAAATCAAATCAATGTGAACGGGAAGGAAGAGAGGAGGGTAGGTGGAGGCGAGTGGTTACGAGTCAAAAGCAATGTTAAAGAGGTGGGCTTTCAGTCTAGATTTAAAGGTGGCCAAGGATGGGGCAAGACGTAGGGGCTCAGGAAGTTTATTCCAGGCGTAGGGTGCAGCGAGACAGAAGGCGCGAAGTCTGGAGTTGGCAGTAGTGGAGAAGGGAACAGATAAGAAGGATTTATCCATGGAGCGGAGTGCACAGGAAGGGGTGTAGGGAAGGACGAGTGTGGAGAGATACTGGGGAGCAGCAGAGTGAATACATTTATAGGTTAGTAGAAGAAGTTTGAACAGGATGCGAAAACGGATAGGGAGCCAGTGAAGGGTCTTTAGGAGAGGGGTAGTATGAGTAAAGCGACCCTGGCGGAAGATGAGACGGGCAGCAGAGTTTTGAACCGACTGGAGAGGTGACTAAGTGGGAGGCCAGCAAGAAGCAGATTGCAGTAGTCTAAACGAGAGGTGACAAGAGTGTGGATGAGGGTTTTGGTAGAGTGCTCGGAAAGAAAGGGGTGGATTTTACGAATGTTGTATTGCCTACATTATGCTCCCCTTGATGTTACATGCTAATGCACTTCCGTGCCATTTTATAGAACAGCACATAGAGCACACACACACACAAGTGCCAATTAGCTTGGCTCTGACAGACATATGGCACATGTAACTACATGCACTTAGTTATAGAATTACCCTGTGGATGGCTGTTTTGAGTCCAGCAAAATCAAGTTACAGAAAAGACCTGAGCTGTCTATGGAAAGAGGAGGCCAGACAAACAAGACAGATTCAGAAGAGGAAGACGAACTTGAGATTGGATAGATAGCAAATATGAGATGCGTAAGGGAAAGAGGAGAATATCCAAGTTTGTTTCATTGAATCATCTGATTGGATCATTTGGGATTCAAATGTACTCAGAAAGATGGGTGTACCTCTATACTTCTACGAAATTCTTACACTGAGCAAAAGGCTCCATGAGGACAGAATTTGGAGAAACAGAATGGTTCAACATTGGAAAAGGAGGGATACAGAGATGTGTTTTATATCTATACTTGTTTAACTCTACTGCAAGTACAGCTTAAGAATGACTGGGCTGGTATATTTTAGCATGCTGGGAGAGGTATCAAAATAGAACATCGAAGTATCAGTAGTTTAAGATGTGCGGATAGAATCCCTCTCTGAATTGAAAATGAAAATGACCTATGCAATCTTCTAATGAAAATCTGAAAAGAAAGCGGGAGAAGTGATCTGATACTGAACAGAGAAGATAATTGTTGTGTGGCCAGAAAACAGTGAAAGAAATCAAGTTTCGTTAATGAGCGAGTTGAAGCAATGGACAGCATCATCTTCCTGAGGTGCAGAATGAAGAGAAAAGGGGGAGTCACTAAAGAAATTGGTATGGGACTAATATTAGGAACAACTACAGCATCAGATGTATGTGTGATGGTGACAACTAAAGATGTTACTGTGACACTTATAGCAGAGATTTAATTTAATTTAATAACAGCATTTGTATCCTGCTTAACCACCAAGTTCCAAGTGGGTAACAACAACAAATTTTCATCAAAATCATACAATATATAAAATTCAGTCAAAACCAGAAAGTATAAACATGATCATGAAAAAGTACAGGTGATACAACAATTAAAAGAGGTAACGTTGGAATAACGAAGTTTTTACAGCAGTTAAATGATGGGTTTTCCAGTAGAGATGTATAGAAATACGGCAATGTGTCATGTCCCCTACCTCAACGCAAGCAGCGTCCTTGGGCTGCGTGGGGGTCCCGTCAACTTGCATACTTGACTGGCATAGCCCTGAGCCATGTGTGTGTAGTTCTCTGGGTTTGTTCAGAGAGATGATGGTTGCAGGCTCCTTGATTGCTTTGCTTCCACGCACCTGGGTCTGCTCTCTCTCTCTGCCTGGCTTCCAGGCTCCTTGATTGCTTTGCTTCCACCCACCTGTGTCTGCTCTCCCTCTGCCTGGCTTCCCTTGCTTCTCTCCTATTGGTCTTCCAGTTCCTCCTTCCCCTGCTCTTGTCCTATGGCTGTACTCCTTCTCCCTGCTGGTTCCTGCTGATGTCAGACGCCAGCACTTTATCAGCTGAGCTCTTCCTGGACTCCATGCTTTGGCTTCTACTTTGGTAGGTGTTACTTGCTCAGTAGTTTGCTTCTTCTCTACTTTGTCCCTTCATTGCTGACTTTGCATGTACCTGGATTACTCTCTTGCCTGCTGCCTGCCTATTGACTTTGCCTGTACCTGGATTACTCTCTTGACCTGCTGCCTGCCTATTGACTTTATCTGTGCCTGGATTACTCTCTTGCCTGCTGCCTGCCTACTGACTTTGCCTGTTGTTGCATTGTTTATATTGTAAATCGCTCTATTTTATTAGAAGGGTGGTATATCAAGCTTATTAAACTATTAAACCAAACTCTCCAGAACTGCAGCAGCAGCAAAACAAGATAAAGCCATGCGGGACTGCATTCTGCTTACATGTTCCTGTCAACCGCCCCAAATCAATAAGGTACCAGAGGGAGCAGAACTGGCAGCCACACATATGTAGAGTGTGGCCTTGCACTGGCTGTATCTTGTTTTGTGTAAGTGTGTACGTGCACAGCTATGCAAATGAGTATATAACAGCTATATAAGTATGTAAGTATAGCACCTACGTTATAAATTGACCTTTAAAAAGAGATTTTTTTCTCCCTATTTGCTGATATTCAGCCTCTAATACTGGCCATGCTCTAGCTTAGAAACAAATAGATTTATTAACCAGCCTGATTTAATAGCTATTTAATTCAGCCTCCCTTCCAGGCAGAAATGGGTGAATCAACCCTTGTATTCTTCAAACTATCTCACCTACCTTTGAAATTGCTTTGCCACACATAATTTACAGGAGCAGTTTTTTTGCTGTTCTTTTCTCAATGTAGATAGATATATGGATGGCCAGATATAGCTAGATCTTCCTTTAATGTGAAATCAAATGTTTAAAAACTTATGTTTTAGCCAAAGTTATATCAATTTCTTTGGATCATTCCCAAGAAATTATTCTTGGTAATAAGTATATTTACAACACTTTCTGTCCAAGAAAAAAGAAAGCCATCTGATCAAGCGTCAAAAGGTTATTTCAATGTTTTGTGTGTGTTTAAACCAGCAAGAAAGAAATTACCTATAATAAACTTGAGCTAATGACCAAGTATTGCATATTTCCACTCAGAAAATGACTGCTTTTAGTAAAATTAGTAAAAAAAGGGTTTGGTATAAATGAAATATGGTAGGGTGTTGGCTCAGTGTGTGGTTACGATAAAGATATAAACAGGATATTGTGACATCCTCAGAAAGTGAAGTATATAATCTTCTGTTCAAGTGGTTAAATCTCATATAAAATGTTGCATTAAGTACTGGTCCTCTGTTATAACGAATAATTATATTACTTTGGAGTCAGAATGGTATCGATCAGAGCTTCTCAACACAGTCCTTGAGGCACATCTAGTCCCGTCAGGTTTTCAGGATATCCACAATTAATATGCACGAGATAGATTTGCATGCATTGCCTCATTGGTATGCAAATCTATCTTATCCATATTCATTGTCGATATCCTGAAAACCTGAAGGGACTAGATGTGCCTCAAGGACTGGGTTGAGAAGTTCTGGTATAGAGGAAGTTTAATTCCCAGCATACATTTAGCAGAAACATTGCTGCATTCACAGCTCAGCAGTGATCAGTAGCACAGGGACAGAAATTTCATCCATCTCTGCCCAACCCCTTAATCTCCCCCGTCCCCACCTATACATGCAATAGTCAATGCTATTTACTTGCTCATAGCCCTCTGTTTCCTCCCAACCCTAACAGCCTCTCTCGGTTTTTTTTTATGATATTCACTAACCTGGGCAGAGACCGCTGCTTTTTAACATATTTATAAATGATCTCGAGATGGGAGTAACTAGAGAGGTAATAAATTTGCTGATGACACAAAATTGTTCAAAGTTGTTAAATTGTAAGAGGATTGTGAAAAATTACAAGAGGACCTTATGAGACTGGGCATCTAAATGGCAGATGATGTTTAATGTGAGCAAGTGCAAATGTGGGAAAGAGGAACCCAAATTATAGCTACTTAAAGCAAGGTTCCACGTTAGGAGTCACCAACCAGGAAAGGGATCTAGGCATTATCGTTGACGATACATTGAAATCCTCTGCTCCATGTGCGGCGACATCTAAGAAAGCAGATAGAATGTTAGGTATTATTAGGAAAGGAATGCAAAACAAAAATGAGGCTGTTATAATGCCTTTGTATCACTCCATGGTGCGACTGCACCTCAAATATTGTGTTCAATTCTGGTCACCACCTCAAGAAAGATATAGTGGAATTAGAAAAGGTACAGAGAAGGGCAACAAAAATCAAAGGGGATGAGGCGACTTCCCTATGAGGAAAAGCTAAAGTGGCTAGGGCTCTTCAGCTTGGAGAAAAGACAGCTGAGGGGAGATATGATAGAAATCTATAAAATAATGAGTGGAGTGGAATGGTTAGAGGTGAATCGCTTGTTCACTCTTTCAAAAAATACTAGGACTAGGGGGCACACAATGAAGCTAGAAAGTAGTAAATTTAAAACAAATCAGAGAAACTATTTCTTCACTCAACGTGTAATTAAACTCTCAAATTTGTTGCAAGACAATGTAGTAAAAGCGGTTAGTTTAGCTGGTTTTAAAAAATGTTTGCATGGCCTCCTAAAGGAAAAATCCATAGACCATTATTAAACTGGACTTGGGGAAGATCCACTGCTTATCCTATATAATAATTCTCACCTCCAACGTTCTGACCTGCCTGGGACCGTGGCTCCCTCGGAGGTGGTCAGGACGGCTCCGTAGATTAGACTGACATCACTGGGCCGCATTATGACGTTACCCTAGCAGACCAACTCCGAGGTTGCCACGGTCCCAGGCAAGAAAGCACGTTGGAGGTGAGAATTAAGGAGCTCCATCAACGATAATGGCGCTGCAAATACCCCCTCCCCCTTCTGTCATTTCGGGATCCCCCTCCCACTCCACTCCTCTCTGGCCCTCCCCTTCGTAAGAGCTGGCTGCTTAAAAAAATTTACCTCCTGCAAGCAGGGACGCTGCTTCCGTCTGCCTTTTCTTTCGCATCTGTTTCAGCTGTTCCTGTGGTCCCACCCTTGAGGCAGGACCACAGAAACAGCTGAAACACAAGTGAAAGAAAAAGCTGTCAGAAGCGGCGTCCCTGCGTGCAGGAGGTAAAAACTTTTAAGCAGACAGTTCTTATGAAGGGGAGGGCCAGACAGGTGGGGAGTGGGAGGGGGATCCCGAAACGACAGAAGGGGGAGTTCGCGATGGCGCCAAAAGAAGCACAGAAAAAGGGAAAAAACCCATACGGGTTGCCAACAGGGCCGCACACGAAAATGAAAACAAAAAAGCTACCAATAAACTAAGACAAAAGAGGGAAGTTTGGGAGTTTTTTTTAAAAAACAGAACAAGACGACGAGCGGACTAGTGAAAAACGAGAAAAAGTTTTAAGAGACGGTAAACCGCAAAAAGCCTCTCGCCTGAGGCGCAGAGCAACCGTAAAACAGCCGCCCTGACCGCGGAAAAAAAAAAGACTGAGGGAGACGGCCGCGCATGCGTGGTGCGCGCACTCGTGTGCACGAGGGTTCTAGCAAGCTTTGTTGCTAGGAAGATTTCCGGACCTGGGGCTGCCATCGGACGTCAACCCATCAGTGAGAACAAGCAGCCTGCTTGTCCTCGGAGAAAGAAGCTTTTCCTTTACTTGTTTCTGGGCCCAGAGAAATTCTGCACAGCAGTTCTGTGTTTGTGTATCATTATTCTCATGTAGAATGTCATCCATCCATTCACTCCATTTTCAAAGCAATCTAACTGGACAGGAGAGAATTGCATGTAATCACATAAGCACTAATATTCAGTGACAATTAACCAGACAGTGCTGCTGAATGTCACCACACACCACCTTTGCACTATCTGATGAGTGCCAGGAAGCTTGGGCAGAGCATGGGAGGAGTTGGAATTTAACCAGTTTATGGACATATTCTATAGAGGCAAACCGAATTTTTGGTTTCAGCGCTGAAACCTACCTGAAATCTGGATTCAGCCATTCTTTGGTTTTGGCCAAAAATGCAAGTGCCCTTTCCCCGGTCGTAGTCACTTCCCTGGCCTACCTTCAAAACCTTGGTAATCTAGTGGACTCTTCAGGGCAGGAACAAACTCAAGTCACTCCTACACCTACCTGCTCAGCAGTCAAAATGGTTGCCGTGACAACCTCATGAGACTGCTGTGGGAGGTCACAGCAGCCATTTTGAGAATGGAACTGGCATAAGCAGATCTTTAAATGCCTGCTGCCATCTTTCCTGGCAGTCTTGTGAAGCTACCACAGGAAGTCGCAGCAGCCATTTTGACTGCGGACATGACAGAATCAGAAGCGACTTGAGATCGCTCCTGCCCTGAAGAGGCAACTAGTCTACCATGGCTTTGACGGTAGGCCCAGGAAGGGCAGAGTTGATGGGCAGCCCAGAGGGATGGTTTATCTGCTGGAGGGGAAGCTAACTCAAGGAGATGGTTAAATAAGTGGCTAAAGTTAGGACAGCAAAAGAGCTGTCCAAACTTTAGCCAGAGAGGTAACCGGTCACTGGCCTGAATATTGGCCAGTGCCCATTTAACCTTTGTGTAGTGCCAGAGGGTGCCACCTGTCCTGTTCCAATCCCCTTCACATCCCCTGGAACAGCATACTCCCTTCCAATCTCCCCTATCCCTCAAAAGTAAGGCTGAGCCCAAGCCCCCCCCCACCCCCATATGCCCCCCCCTAGGCTTACCTGGCAGCTCCCTGGTCGTATAGGGACAGTAACAGAAGAGACGCCCACTCGCTCCTTCCTGGCACAGCTGCCTCTTCAAAATGGCTGCCACAACCTCTAGCGGCAGCTTCACAGTGCTTTGGTAGTATATCTTCAGGGGCCAACATAAGCTCCACGACAGGTTACATATTACTAACAGCAGATCAGCAATTTCATGCTTGAGTTCTTTGAGTACCCTTGGATGTACGCCATCCAGTCCAGGTGATTTACTACTCTTTAATTTGTCAATTTGATCAAGGTGATAATAGATGGATCTTCTCCAGAAATTCCTCTGGCTTTGTCCTGAACACACAAAGACCAGGGGACACTCATAGAATTACTTTTAAAACAAATAGGAGGAAACATTTTTTCACTCAAAGAAGAGTTGAGCGAGCTGGAACTCACTTCCGGAGGATGTGGTAACAGTGGTTAACATATTTGGGTTTATAAAAGGTTTGGACAAGCTCCTGGATGATAAGTCTATAGTCTGTTATTGAGATGGACATGGGGGAAGCAACTACTTGCCCCGGAGTTGGTAGCATGGAGTGTTACTACTAATTGGGTTTCTGCCAGGTACTTATGACCTTGATTGGTCACTTTTGGAAGCAGGGTACTGGGCTAGATGGGTTTTCCTAAACAGGCATAGTTCACCCTATCATCTGTTGCTAGCATTCATCCCTATACCTAGGTTCAACAACTGATTTTAGACATCAGAATGTCTCTGGACCGCTATGGTTTATTGGATACATTATTGTGGTGGATAAGGAACTGTTGTTGGTTCCTTTTGCCTCTTTTTTGGTGACATGGGATACTATTACTTTTACTCCTGCTGCTTTGGGCCCCATCCCCCCACCCCACTGTGCTTTCTGCTTCAGCTTACCAACTATTGATCTCATTGAGTTGTTAGCTTTCAGTGGAGAATTCCATTCCAAAACAACCAAATCACAAGAAGGCCTGATCCCAGTGAGTTATGGGCCACTTCTGGCCCAACATTATCCAAGATATGAGTCTCAGTCTGAAGGGCTTAGGTCCCTGCCCTGGGTAAGCAAATATGCCACAATGTCTGCTCCCACCAGATGAGAGGAGACTGGTGCTGGGCTGTCAAAATGTCAAAGGTCATGGATTTAATATACCATTCTCTGGTACAACCAAAGTGGTTTTACATTTATTATACGCAGGTAGTTTCTCTGTCCCTAGTGAGCTACACTCCATGTTTTTGTACCTGGGGCAATGGAGGGTTAAGTGACTTTCCCAGAGTCACAATGAGTCGCTACACTAACCATTGACTTCTCCTCCCTTAGTCCTTTCTATGGATGTTAAAACATTCTTTGGCGTAATGATATATTTTTGAAAGATCAATCCAATATTGTTGCAGTTCATGCCACTGCTGCTGATACTCTGCCATCTGACTAAGCCTTGAACTCTTCATAATACTGTCTATACCACTTCAGTTCTCTTTGTTGCTGTTTGCACTACCTTTGCCCTTTCTCAGTGCCTTGGACTCTTCCTGCTACTGTTGGACCACTTTAACCCTCTCATTGTGTATGGGGTGTTCATGTTACTCTGTTGGTACCTAGGGGGGGGGGGGGGGCTGTTGCTGCCTTCAAATCCATAAAACTTGGATGGAAAATCCCAAGAATGAGAATAATTCAATAAATGAACATTTGAAAGGGGAATTTAATTTGAACAATACTTGAGCACACACCTCATCAAAGTAGTCTGAAACAAGTTATGATACTGTCACACATAAAATACAATATAAAAATCTCATACCCTCTCCCTGATATTCCAAGAAATTATAATACATATGGTTATTTTCCCACCTCTGCAGCAGTACCTAAGCAACCATTATTTATTTTGTTTGAAATGTAATGTGCAGGGGCATTTTTGAAAGAACATCCAAATCCTGCTCATAACATCCAAAAAAAACCCATCCATCTCGCAGCCATTTTCAAACAGGGAAAACAGGGTTTTCTGTTCAAAAATACATAACATAGTAACATAGTAAACTATGTCAAATAAAGACATGAACAGTCCATCCAGTCTTTCCAACAGTCACATTCATTATCAGTTCAAGATTAAATCAACAATGAATGTGAGATTATATACTTGATCATGGTCTTTCTTTGGTGTTTCTGGGACATAGACCGTAGAAGTCTGCCCAGCTTTGTCCTTATTTTCCAAAAAGAACAGTCATTTTCCAAAATAAAATGTCCAAATTATGAATGCCAAAAAAAACAAAACAGGGACAAGGATGTCTATCTGAAAGTATTGATACAAAAATGGTCACACGGATATCACTGCAGAGCGGAGGAACAGCCTAGTTGCAGGTTCAGTGGACCTTAATCTAGGCCACTCATGTTCTTATTCCACCACAACTGCTATTTCAAATGGTGAGTCCTCCAGGAACAGGAAAATACCTGTTGTACCTGAATGTGCACCACCACAATTACCCTCAGGATTGCAGGTCTCTTATATCTCTATTTCTGGTGGACTCATAACTTAAAGGGAAAAACAAAAAAAGAGTTGAAGTGGGATTTGTTAGTCTTGCATCCTTCTCATTCTAGATTCTGTAAAAATTACAGCACGGTGACCATGACAGTACTACTATTACTTATTTCTAAAGCGCTACTAGATGTATGCAGCGCTGTACACTTGAACATGAAGAGACAGTCCCTGCTCGACAGAGCTTACAATCTAATTAGGACAGATAGAACAAACAAGAGATAAGGGAATTTTAAAGTGAGGATGATAAAATAAGGGTTCTGAACAAAGTGAATAAGGGGTTAGGAGTTAAAAGCAGCATCAAAAAGGTGGGCTTTTAGCTTAGATTTGAAGATGGCCAGTGATGCAGCTTGAAATCTATTCCAGGCATATGGTGCAGCAAGATAAAAGGAACGGAGTCTGGAGTTAGAAGTGGAGAAGGGGGCAGATAAGTGAGATTTACCCAGTGAACGGAGTTCCCGGGGAGGAATGTAGGGAGAGATGAGAGTGGAGAGGTAGAGGAGCTGCAGAGTGAATGCACTTATAGATCAATAAGAGGAGTTTGAACTGTATGCGGAAATGGATAGGAAGCCAGTGAAGTGACTTGAGAGGGCTAATATGAGCATAACGACACTGGCAGAATATTAGTCATGCAGCAGAATTTTGAACAGATTGAAGAGAGATGGCTAAGTGGGAGACCTGTAAGAAGCAAGTTGCAATAGTCTAAGCGAGAGGTGATAAGAGTGTGGATGAGGGTTCTGGTAGTGTACTCAGAAAGGAAAGGGCGAATTTTGCTGATATTATAGAGAAAGAAATGACAGGTTTTAGCAGTCTGCTGAATATGTGCAGAGAAGGAGAGGGAGGAGTCGAAGATGACCCCAAGGTTACGAGCTGATGAGACAGGAAGGATGAGAGTGTTATCCACAGAAATAGAGAATGGGGGAGGAGGAGAGGTTGGTTTAGGGGGAAAGATAAGAAGCTCAGTCTTGGTCATGTTTAGTTTCAGATGGCGCTGAGACATCCAGGCAGCAATGTCAGACAGGCAGGCTGATACTTTGGCCTGGATTCCTGCTGAGATTTCTGGTGTGGAGAGGTAGATCTGGGAGTCATCAGCGTAAAGATGATACTGAAAACCATGGGATGAGATCAGAGTACCAAGGGAAGAAGTATAGATGGAGAAAAGAAGAGGTCCCAGGACAGATCCCTGAGGTACACCAACTGACAGTGGGATAGAAGTAGAGGAGGATCCACTAGAGTATACGCTAAAGGTACGCTGGGAGAGATAAGAAGAAAACCAGGAAAGAACAGAGCCCTGAAATCCAAGTGAGGACAGCATATCAAGGATTAGGCTGTGATCAACAGTGTCAAAAGCAGCAGATAGATTGAGAAGGATGAGTATAGAATAGAGACCTTTGGATACGGCCAGGAACAGTTCATTGGAGACTTTAGCAAGCACTATATCAGTTGAATGAAAGGGGCAAAAGCCTGATTGAAGTGGATCAAGAATAGCTTGAGATGAAAGAAAGTCAAGGCAACGGTGGTGAACAGCACGTTCAATATCTTGGATAGGAAAGGGAGGAGGGTGATAGTTGGAAGGACAGGTAGAGTCCAATGAAGGTTTTTTAAGAAGTGGTGTGACTACGGCATGTTTGAAGGCATCAGGAACAGTCGCAGTGGACAGTGAAAGATTGAGGATATGACAGATAAAAGGGATGACAGTAGGAGAGATAGTGTTAAGTAGATGGGTGGGAATAGGATCAGAGGAAAAGGTAGTTGGTTTTGAGGAGGAAATAAGATGTGTAGTTTCCTGTTCAGTGATTTCGGAAAAGGAAGAAAAGGAGGCAGGGGTTGGAGGGTTGAGAGAATGGACTAAGGGAAGGAGAGGTGGAGGTGACCTGGTTGAGAATTCAAGTTTAATCTTGTGAACCTTATCATGAAAGAACACAGCCACAGTCTGGCAGGAAAGTGAATGGGGGGGGGGGGGGGGGGGGGTTGGAGGTGAAGGCACTTTGAGGAGAGAGCTCAGTGTGGCAAACAGACGTCGAGGGTTTGAACCAAGAGAATTTGTCAACTGGATGTAATAGTCCTGTTTGGCAAGTAAAAGAGCAGACTGGAAGGAGGTCAGCAAGGATTTGAAATGTATGAAGTCAGCATGGGCACGGGATTTCAGCCAAAGGTGTTCGGCAGAGCGGGCACAGGAAAGTAGGCAGCGGATTCTAGAGGTCAGCCAAGGCTGGGGTTTGATACATTTTACAGAACGGGGAATGGGAGGAGCAAGAGTATCCAGAGCAGAGCAGAGAATAGTATTATAGGAAGAGACAGCCTCATTGACAGACTTGGATAACATAGTGGTAGAGAAGAAATTTGAAACATTGGAGGACAGAGTAGAAGGGTTAATAGCCTGAAGATTCCTAAATGTATTGGATAAGATTGGATGGGACAGGGTGTTTAAGTGTAAAAGTTATCAGATGATGGTCAGAGAGGGGAAGAGTTGAGGCACAGAAACTGGAGAGTGAGCAGTTTGAGGAGAGGATAAGATCAAGACAGTGGCCATTCTGGTGAGTGGGGGCTGTGGAGCACAGTTGAAGATTGAAAGAGGATGTTAAAGCAAGAAACTGAGAGGCATAAGAGCAGAGGGATCATTAGCGTGAATGTTAAAATACCCAAGAATAAGAAAAGGAGATGAAGGTTCAAAAAAGAAGGAAAGCCAAGCATCAAAGTCAGTGAGAAAGGAAGAAAGGGACTTATCAGGGGGTCGATAAATGACTGCTACTCGGAGAGGCAGAGGAGCAAATAGACGGATAGAGTGGACTTCGAAGGAAGAAAAACAGTGAGATAGAGGTAGAAGAAGAGGTTGAAATCTACAAGAGGGTGAAAGTAGTAGCCTGACACCACCTCCGCGGCCAACCGGGCGAGGAGTATGGGAGAAAAGATAACCTCCACGGCATAGGGCTGCGACTGAAGCTGAGTCTTCAGGGTAAAGCAAAGTTTCAGTTAGGACAAGCAGATGGATAGTACGAGAGATAGAGGGCATGGATGTAGGAAAGTTTGTTACAGACAGAGCGGGCATTGCACAGAGCACAAGAGAAAGGCAGGGAAGGAGGGGGGAGGAGAGGAACAGAAATTAGATTGCAGATATCATAGTGTGACCTGCACAAATAGGATGAGAGCTGATGTGGAGGACCAGGATTGGGATTAATGTCCCCAGCGGAGAGCAGGAGAAGGAGCAAGAGAGTACGGAGAAGAGTAGGAGAGGTACGACGACAGCGACAAAAGCAAGATGTACACAGATAGAAAGGAGATGGATGAATGGAAGGAAGGAAGGAAGGAGATGTTCAAGTTTGAGAGCTGAGAAAAAAAAAAAGAGGAAAAAAGAGATTGTGAGATGATGAATACAGAGGGTGGACAATGTGTTCCTGCAGTGTACAGTGGTTTAAGATGGAGAAACAAATTAGGAAGGGACAGAACCAAGAAGAAAAAGTGTACTGGAGCCATAAGTAGTAACTGGGAGAAAAATAAATGTAAAGAGAAAAATGTCCCGCGCCTGTACCTAGAGCGGAGGCCCTGAGTGGATCGGAGTGGACCTGGGAGTCACCCCGGAGAAGGCAGGATATGCAGATGAGCTGCAAGTCTTCCACAGCACCTGAAAGGCAGTCGGTGGTAGAGCTGGGCACCTCTCAGCTGAGGAAAGGCTTACCAGGGGTTAGGCCGAAGCCAGCATTCCTCCCCGAGGGTCACCTGATCCTAGCCAAAAAGCACCTGGAAACCCTGGCACTTGGAGCGAGGGCCCTGGGAAGATCGGGGTGGAGCTGGGAGTCACCCCGGATACAGCTGTGAGGAAATGCAGAAGGGCTGCAAGTCCTCCACAGCACCTGGTGGGAGCACTGGGCACCTAGAGCGGAGGCCTAGGAGCTTTAGTTGCTTGGAGTAAGGTATTGTTGGGCCGAGGGTTGAACGCTATAGTTGTTTGACCTTTTTATGCATTCAATCTTGTTGACCATAATTTTCTGAGTTTTAGATTGAGGGGGTCTTCTAGAGAGGTGCACTAGTGTTTTTAGCGCACACTAAAAATTAGCATGCACTATGTAGACACCCATAATATTCCTATGGGTGCTTACACAGTGTGTGCTAACTTTTAGCTTGCGCTAAAAACGCTAGCACACATTTGTAAAAGAGGCCCTGAATGAATTAGGTGTTAGCGGTAAAGTACTATCTTGGGTTCAAAGGTTTCTCAACTCTTTGAAGCTATACAGTACAGAAAAAAGATGCACTATCTAGTAGCTGGATTCCTGGATGTGGGGGTCCCCCAGGTCTGTGCCCTATCCTCCATTTTATTTAATATTCTGCTTCAACGTCTAGGTAATCTGCTGGATCAACTCAAGATATCCTATTTTATATATGCCGACAATATTAGTCTGCTGTTGCCAGTTGTCTCGGACTGGTCTTCTAGTTTGTCAAACATCACACGTTGTGTTCAAACAGTTCAGCAGTGGATCTCATCCAATTTATCTTAAATTACACTGTGAGAAGACTACATTTTTATGGCTATGTCCCTGCAATCCCGTATTTCCTCAGAGTTTCACTATTGCTTCTGACTCTTTTTAAATTTGAATCTAGTTCTAAAATCTTTGGTGTGGAATCGATAGTTGGTTCACCTTTTATGGACACAATAAAATCTTATCAAATGAAAAAATTAAGTACATATTTATACATTTTTCGATTCTTCACATTTTAGAGTATTACTCCAAGCTCTGATTATTTTTAGAATGGATTATTGCTATGTTATCAATGTAAGTTGTTCTAACACCTTGCTAAAAAAAAGTACAGCTAATCCAGAATGCAGCAGCCAAATTAATCTTTGCTGCTGGTAAAATTGAATCAATAACCCTGTTGCTGATTACTGTGCACTGGCTTCCGGTAGAAGCCAAAGTTCAATTTAAATTGTGTACTCTTACTTTAATATCTTAAATGGTTTAGCCCCTTCTTATATTAGCGATTGGGCTTTTCTTCTTCACAATAACTCATTAAGGGGGCCTTTTACAAAGGTGCATTAGTGTTTTTAGTGGGCGCTAATGATTAGCGTGCACTAAACTCTAGAGATGCCCACAGGAATATATGAATTCTTATGAAAGAGGAAAAATATTTTCTATGAATAAAGTTTCAAGATGGTCGGAATACAAAGAAATCTGGATTTGAGTGATGTCATAAATAGATTGAAATAATTACAGCTGGGTGGTTGATTATTTACATAGGAATATACAGTGGTGGAAATAAGTATTTGATCCCTTGCTGATTTTGTAAGTTTGCCCACTGACAAAGACATGAGCAGCCCATAATTGAAGGGTAGGTTATTGGTAACAGTGAGAGATAGCACATCACAAATTAAATCCGGAAAATCACATTGTGGAAAGTATATGAATTTATTTGCATTCTGCAGAGGGAAATAAGTATTTAATCCCTCTGGCAAACAAGACCTAATACTTGGTGGCAAAACCCTTGTTGGCAAGCACAGCGGTCAGACGTCTTCTGTAGTTGATGATGAGGTTTGCACACGTCAGGAGGAATTTTGGTCCACTCCTCTTTGCAGATCATCTCTAAATCATTAAGAGTTCTGGGCTGTCGCTTGGCAACTCGCAGCTTCAGCTCCCTCCATAAGTTTTCAATGGGATTAAGGTCTGGTGACTGGCTAGGCCACTCCATGACCCTAATGTGCTTCTTCCTGAGCCACTCCTTTGTTGCCTTGGCTGTATGTTTTGGGTCATTGTCGTGCTGGAAGACCCAGCCACGACCCATTTTTAAGGCCCTGGCGGAGGGAAGGAGGTTGTCACTCAGAATTGTACGGTACATGGCCCCATCCATTCTCCCATTGATGCGGTGAAGTAGTCCTGTGCCCTTAGCAGAGAAACACCCCCAAAACATAACATTTCCACCTCCATGCTTGACAGTGGGGACGGTGTTCTTTGGGTCATAGGCAGCATTTCTCTTCCTCCAAACACGGCGAGTTGAGTTCATGCCAAAGAGCTCAATTTTTGTCTCATCTGACCACAGCACCTTCTCCCAATCGGCATCATCCAGGTGTTCACTGGCAAACTTCAGACGGGCCGTCACATGTGCCTTCCGGAGCAGGGGGACCTTGTGGGCACTGCAGGATTGCAATCTGTTATGTCGTAATGTGTTACCAATGGTTTTCGTGGTGACAGTGGTCCCAGCTGCCTTGAGATCATTGACAAGTTCCCCCCTTGTAGTTGTAGGCTGATTTCTAACCTTCCTCATGATCAAGGATACCCCACGAGGTGAGATTTTGCGTGGAGCCCCAGATCTTTGTCGATTGACAGTCATTTTGTACTTCTTCCATTTTCTTACTATGGCACCAACAGTTGTCTCCTTCTCGCCCAGCGTCTTACTGATGGTTTTGTAGCCCATTCCAGCCTTGTGCAGGTGTATGATCTTGTCCCTGACATCCTTAGACAGCTCCTTGCTCTTGGCCATTTTGTAGAGGTTAGAGTCTGACTGATTCACTGAGTCTGTGGACAGGTGTCTTTCATACAGGTGACCATTGCCGACAGCTGTCTGTCATGCAGGTAACGAGTTGATTTGGAGCATCTACCTGGTCTGTAGGGGCCAGATCTCTTACTGGTTGGTGGGGGATCAAATACTTATTTCCCTCTGCAGAATGCAAATAAATTCATATACTTTCCACAATGTGATTTTCCGGATTTAATTTGTGATGTGCTATCTCTCACTGTTACCAATAACCTACCCTTCAATTATGGGCTGCTCATGTCTTTGTCAGTGGGCAAACTTACAAAATCAGCAAGGGATCAAATACTTATTTCCACCACTGTATGGGCATCTCTGGTATTTAGCACATGCTAAAAACGCTAGCACGCCTTTGTAAAAGGACCCCTAAGTCAGTGGCGATCCTAGCCGGCATGTCACCCAGGGCGGATCGCTGATGCGCCCCACCCGGGTGCAGCGCAGCCCCAACCCCCCCCCGGGTGCCGCGGCACGCGCCTGTCAGCTGACTTCGCTGCAGCTCCCTCTGCCCCGGAACAGGAAGTAACCTGTCCCAGGGGAAGAGGGAGCTGCAGCGAAGTTAGCAAACTCAGCTGACAGGCGCGCGCCGCAGCACCCCCCCAGCGGCGTGCACCCGGGGCGGACCGCCCCCACCGCCCCCCCTTTGGTACGCCACTGCCCTAAGTAAAACTCATAATCAGATGCTTCTACCTTTTTCCATCAATTAAGGGGTATAAATCATTAAAAGTATTTAATTCTTCAATATAATATATTACCAAGCTGCCATGACATGGAATTCTCTTCCAACATCAGGCCGAATGACTGAGGATTATATGATATTTTTTAATTCTTTAAAAACCTGTTTTGTAAATACTTTACTTCTACTGCTTGAAATGGTCAAATTCAAATTGTGATTTTGGTTCATAGTGTTCAACTTTGATTCTTGTGATTTGTTAACTTGATTTGTGATGAGTTGTAATTCATGGATTTAGGGCTAGACGGTGCCTGAAAAAAAACCACGCACAAAAATAAATATGCGTAGGCATATTCTCTAAAGTATGCCTAAACTGAGCTCCACCACCCCTACTCACCAATTCTGGCCACTGTCTTGACCTCGTCCTCCCCCTCTACCTGCTCACCCTCCATTCTGCGCCTCAGCTCTTCCTCTCTCTGACCATCACCTGATCACCTTCACACTTCATCATCCTCCCCCGCAGTCCCGCCCAACACTAACCACTACTTCCAGGAATCGCCAGGCTGTCGACCCTCCAACCTTATCCTCTAGTATCTCTAATCTCCTCCCTTCCATCATGTCCTCCGAGTCTGTCGACAAGGCTGTCCTCCACTTACAATGCCACTCTCTCCTCTGCTCTGGACTCCCTTGCACCATCCATCTCCCATCCCACAAGGTGTACTAATCCCCAGCCCTGGCTGACCCTTGCACCTGATACCTCGCTCCTGCGAGCCGATCGGCTGACACCTCTGGAGGAAATCTCGCACCCATACTGATTCATTCATTACACATTCATGCTATCCTCCTTCCAGTACTCCCTATTCCTCGTCAAACAGGACTATTACACCCAATTGACTAATTCCCTCAGCTCTAACCCTCGTCATCTCTTCGCCACCCTTAACTCGCTCCTCAAAGTGCCCTCCGCTCCCACCCACCCCTCACTCTCTCCTCAATCACTGGCTGACTACTTCCGTGACAAGGTGCAGAAGATCACCTCAAAGTTCACCACCAAACCATCTCCTCCTCTTCACCTATAACCCACTCCCCTCAACCAACCAACCCAGGCCTCCTTCTCCTCTTTTCCTGATATCACCGAAGAGGAAACCGCCCATCTTCTTTCCTCCTCGAAATGCACCACCTGTTCCTCTGACCCCATCCCCACCAACTTAACACACATCTCTCCTACTGTCACCCGCCCCCCATCTGTCTATCCTCAACTCTCTCTCTCCACTGCACTGTCCCTGACACCTTCAAGCATGCTGTAGTCACACCACTCCTCAAAAAACCATCACTTGACCCTACCTGTCCGACATTGCTGCCTGGATGTCCAACCGCCACCTGAAACTGAACATGGCCAAGACCGAGCTTATTGTCTTCCCACCCAAACCCACTTCCCCTCTCCCTCCACTCTCTCTCTCAGTGATAACACCCCTCATCGTCCCCCGTCTCATCCGCTCGCAACCTCAGAATCATCTTCGACTCCTCCCCTCTCCTTCTCTGCGCATATCCAGCACATAGCCAAGACCTGTCACTTCTTCCTCTATAACACTAGCAAAATTCGCCCTTTCCTCTCTGAGCACACCACCCAAACTCTCATCCACTCTCTCATTACCTCTCGCCTTGACTACTGCAACCTACTCCTCACTGGCCTCCCACTTAGCCATTTATCTCCCATTCAGTCCGTTCAGAACTCAGCTGCACGTCTTATAGTCTGCCTGGACCGATATACTCACATCACCCCTCTCCTCAAGTCACTTCACTGGCTTCCGATCAGGTACCGCATACAGTTCAAGCTTCTCCTACTAACCTACAAATGCACTCGGTCTGCAGCCCCTCCTTACCTCTCTACCCTCGTCTCCCCTTATGTTCCTACCCGTAACCTCTGCTCTCAAGACAAATCCCTCCTCTCAATACCCTTCTCCACCACCGTCAACTCCAGGCTCCGCCCTTTCTGCCTCGCCTCACCCCGTGCTTGGAATAAACTCCCCGAGTGCATACGCCAAGCCCCCTCCTTGCCCATCTTCAAATCCTTGCTCAAAGACCACCTCTTCAATGTCGCCTTCGGAACCTAACCACTATACCTCTGTTCAGGAAATCTTGACTGCCCCAACTTGACATTTCATCCTTTAGATTGTAAGCTCCTTCGAGCAGAGACTGTCCTTCTTTGTTAAACTGTACAGTGCTGCTTAACTCTAGTAGCGCTCTAGAAATGTTAAGTAGTAGTAGTAGACGACTTAAATTTCTGAGTGGTATATACACCAAGCAGCTCTCTGCATGACCGAATTTGGTCACGTCCATGTAGGACATGTTTTACTTGGCGTAAATCCTCATGCCTAAATTAGGTGCAGAATGGGTTTATTCTATAATAATGCACATAGATTGTAGAAATGCCCATGGCCACACCCTCTTTTCAGCTGCGAGGGTCAAAAATTTACATCAGGTGTAGATGCTGTTCAAAAACACCATTCTGGAAGCCCAGGCCAAATATAATTCCACGTATTAAAAAAGGAGGACGGAAGACAGACAGCCGGCGTGGTTAAAAAATGAGGTGAAGGAAGCTATTACAGCTAAAAGAAAATCCTTCAGAACATAGAAGGAACCAACTGAAAATAAGAAGCAGCAGCATAAGGAATGTCAAGTCAAATGCAAAGCGCTGATAAGGAAGGCTAAGAAAGACTTCGAAAAAAAGATTGTGTTGGAAGCCAAAACACATAGTAAAACTTTTTTTTAGGTATATTAAAAGCAGAAAGCTGGCAAAAGAATCGGTTGGACCACTAGATGATCGAGGAGTAAAAGGGTTGATCAGGGAAGACAAAGCCGTAGTGGAGAGATTAAATGAATTCTTTGCTTCGGTCAGCAATACTTTTTGGTCTAAACATATATTGTTCCAAGACTGTGTCATATTTAACTGGCTCTGTGTGATTGGCATGATGGCAAATTGCCAACCAGGGTTTAATCATGAATGACTATAACCTGCACAGAGTGGCAGATGCGAGACTGGCTGCCTTCTTGGGCAGAGTGCAGGAAATGTGCAGATCTTTACCTGCTGTCATTTACTGTGGTACTGTATCACAGACAAGAAGGTGAGGGCAAACTAAGAAGGACCTTCTGAGAAGAACAAAGTAAGCACGAAGAAGTATAAGGGATCAGAAGATTATTAAGAGTCAGGGGCAGTGAATTAGCAAACTTTAGTTTCAAATGTATAATTCTTCAGCTTATAACTCTTTGAATGCCCGGAACCTTATTTTGTGTACTTTCTAGGCTTCATCTCCATAAATTAATCAAAGATAGAGTGTGTTTCCTGCTGCTCAGTGTGCAGGTCTTAATAATTTATTTTTCAGTATGTGACATATAGCCATGCAGGAAAAGGATATGATAGTAATCGAAATAACCTTGATCTAGTTTATTGACACTGCCAAGAATATATATAGGTAAACGCTCCGTTGCTATGGCACAGTGGTCTAGCTATGATTTCTTATCAAATAGGTAAGACTCCTGGATTTGTAAAACAAATTTGATGTTTGATGACTCACAATTTAATCCACATCATCATTGCTTTTTCAGGGTTTTGTTTTTTTTAATAGGTCAATGAGGATGAAAAACCTAATACAGGGCTTTTTATAAAGCCACGCTAGCGATTCCTGTGTGGCAAATTAATTCCTAGGCTTTCTTTCATTTGCCACACAGAAATTGCTAGTGCAGCTTTGTAAAAGAAGCCCATAGCTCAGTGGTTCCCAAACGTGGTCTTGGAAGCACCCCAGCCAGTGAGGTTTTCAGGATAGCCACAATATTCATGAGAGATTTGCATTCACTGCCTCCACTGTATGCAAATCTGTCTCATAATTCATTATGGATATCCTGAAAACGCAACTGGCTGGGGTGCTTTCAGGACCAGGTTTGGAAACTCATGCCATAGTTAGAACCTTATCTTTTCAGGTATTCACTGAAAAACATCCCCAATACAAAATAAGTTAGTGTTGTGTAAATACAGCCAGTCCCAGTACTCATTCAGTTGCCTCTGCCCCTTCTCTTGAATTTTCACCTGTTCACTGTGATTATCAGTTGGCCTTTATTTCTCTTGCTACTTTCACTGCACAGGTTTTCCAACTGTGAGTATCTGAGCCAAGGACAAAATAAGCAAGGGTGGAAGGGAGAATTCCAGAAAGAAAACTGATTAAATCTATTTATTCTTCCCCCTCAATTGTCTTCTTCCTGACATATGCTGATCTATTACTGTCCAGTGCAACTGTTCCTGTCATCATCAAACATCTTGTAATCATACCATCACACAAGAAGCCTTCACTTGTCCTTTATCTCTCCCATTATTTACATCCATGTCACTTGAATAACGTGTCTGCATCTATTGTCTTGCATTATTAAATCCCAACCATTCTCTTTTCTGCACTAATATGGCGTTTTCCTACCCTCCTCTACCGAGACAGCAGTTGCCAAAGTATCTAGTAACTTCTTCATGGCTAAACACAGTAACATACTGTAGTAAGTAACGGCAGATAAAAACCTGAACGTTCCATCCAGTCTGCCCAAGTCATATTCATTATCAATTCATGATTTAATCAACAATGAATGTGATATTATGTACTTTATCATGAGTCTTTCTTTGATGTTTCTGGGACCCATTGGACCCTACCTGTCCTTCCAACTATCGCCCCATCTCCTTCCTCCCTTTCCTATCCAAGATACTTGAACGTGCTGTTCACCGCCGTTGCCTTGACTTTCTTTCATCTCAAGCTATTCTTGATCCACTTCAATCTGGCTTTTGCCCCTTCATTCAACTGAAACAATGCTTGCTAAAGTCTCCAATGATCTGTTCCTAGCCAGATCCAAAGGTCTCTATTCAATCCTCATCCTTCTCGATCTATCTGCTGCTTTATTCAGGCAGCAATGTCAGACAGGCAGGCTGATACTTTGGCCTGGGTTTCGGCTGAGATTTCTGGTGGAGAGGTAGATCTGGGGGGAGTCAGCGTAAAGATGATACTGAAAACCATGGGATGAGATCAGAGCACCAGGGGAAGAAGTATAGATGGAGAAGAGAAGAGGTCCCAGGACAGATCCCTGAGGTACACCAACTGACAGTGGGATAGAAGTAGAAGAGGATCCACTAGAGTATATGCTAAAGGTACGCTGGGAGAGATAAGAAGAAAACCAGGAAAGAACAGAGCCCTGAAATCCAAGTGAAGACAGCGTATCAAGGAGTAGGCTGTGATCAACAGCGCCATCTGAAACTAAACATGACCAAGACTGAGCTTCTTATCTTTCCCCCTAAACCAACCTCTCCTCCTCCCCCATTCTCTATTTCTGTGGATAACTCTCATCCTTCCTGTCTCATCAGCTCATAAACTTGGGGTCATCTTCGACTCCTCCCTCTCCTTCTCTGCACATATTCAACAGACTGCTAAAACCTGTCGTTTCTCTCTCTATAATATCAGCAAATTTCGCCCTTTCTTTTCTGAGCACACTACCAGAACCCTCATCCACACTCTTATCACCTCTCGCTTAGACTACTGCAACTTGCTTCTCACAGGTCTCCCACTTAGACATCTCTCTCCTCTTCAATCTGTTCAAAATTCTGCTGCACGACTAATATTCCGCCAGTGTCGTTATGCTCATATAATGTCACGTTTTCAAAGTTGGAACTGGGTTTGTGAGCCCTTGGACCACTGCCGAGGAGCAGCAGTGGCAGGCAAAACCACCCCACGCTAGAGACAGGGCAGATCTCTGACAAACAGTTAGGCTTCACCTGCACCTGGCCACTTTTCACCAAGAGTTGAGCTCCTGGCTTCAAGTGGCCGGCAGGACTTACTGGACAGGGCAGGACTGGATAACAGCTAGGCAGCACAGGGACTGAGGGTCAGAGGGAAAGGCATAAACAGGGACAGCAAGGCAGGGAAAGGATAGACTAAAGGACAGGACTGAAAGCTGCGAGCAGCCACTGAAACAGGGAACAAACACAGCTAGACAGGAGACTGAACTGAAGGCTGCAAGCAGCCACTGAAGCAGGGAACAAACACAGATAAACCCCAAACTAGGCAAAGACATACAAACAATACACCAGACTGGGAAACAAGCAATACAGTAAACAAGCAATACCCTAAACTAAACATAGACTAACTAGAACAGGCAAGACTTCAGGCAAGAACTAGAGCAAGGAAACAAACTCAGGCTCAAGTGCAAAAGCACCAACATACCAGGGCCTTAGATGTAATGCAAAGGCAAAGAGTATCAAAATGGCTAATAAGCCCAGCATCACCTGAGACTCACTGCAGCAATCACCAGGACACTAAGGGTGCTGTGCAGGTTCAAACAAAACAAGCAGGTCTGGCAGTCTGGAAGATCCAGACCGCACTGGGCTGAAATCTGGAATGGGTGACAGCACACAGACAATCTAATGCAGCCTGCACACAAAGACAGAAACAGAACTAACTCACAAAGAACAGCCAGAAGCCAGCTCAGAAGCTGACCACAGGTAATAAGGTGAGTCTGAGAGGGGTCACGGCCACAGACGTGACATATAAGCCCTCTCCTCAAGTCACTTCACTGGCTTCCTATCTGTTTCCGCATACAGTTCAAACTCCTCTTATTGACCTATAAGTGCATTCACTCTGCAGCTCCACAGTACCTCTTCACTCTCATCTCTCCCTACATTCCTCCCCGGGAACTCCGTTCACTGGGTAAATCTGTCTTATCTGCACCCTTCTCCTCCACCGCTAACTCCAGACTCCCTTCCTTTTATCTTGCTGCACCATATGCCTGGAATAGACTTCCTGAGCCGGTACGTCAAGCTCCATCTCTGGCCGTCTTCAAATCTAAGCTAAAAGTGAAGAGTTATGCTAGCCCTTGCTCTCAGTAAAATAAGAGCTAGGCTTCTTAAAATCAAAATCATCTCTGATAAGGTGAGTCTGAGAGGGGTCACAGCCACAGACGTGACATATAAGCCCTCTCCTCAAGTCACTTCACTGGCTTCCTATCTGTTTCCGCATACAGTTCAAACTCCTCTTATTGACCTATAAAGCGAATGCTACATACCTGTAGAAGGTATTCTCCGAGGACAGCAGGCTGATTGTTCTCACTGATGGATGACGTCCACGGCAGCCCCTCCAATCGGAATCTTCACTAGCAAAATCCTTTGCTAGCCCTCGCGCGCCAATGCGCACTGCGCATGCGCAGCCGTCTTCCCGCCCGAAATCGGCTCGTGCCAGCCAGTCTCATATGTAGCAAGACAAAGAGAAGGGAAGACATAACTCCAAAGGGGAGGTGGGCGGGTTTGTCAGATCAGCCTGCTGTCCTCGGAGAATACCTTCTACAGGTATGTAACATTCGCTTTCTTCGAGGACAAGCAGGCTGCTTGTTCCCACTGATGGGGTATCCCTAGCCCCCAGGCTCACTCAAACCACCACCATGGTCAATTGGGCCTCGCAACGGCAAGGACATAACTGAGATTGACCTAACAATTTATCCAACTAACTGAGAGTGCAGCCTGGAACAGAATAAACATGGGCCTAGGGGGGTGGAGTTGGATTCTAAATCCCGAACAGATTCTGAAGCACTGACTGCCCAAACCGACTGTCGCGTCGGGTATCCTGCTGAAGGCAGTAATGAGATGTGAATGTGTGGACAGATGACCACGTCGCAGCTTTGCAAATCTCTTCAATAGTGGCTGACTTCAAGTGGGCTACCGACGCTGCCATGGCTCTAACATTATGAGCCGTGACATGACCCTCAAGAGCCAGCCCAGCCTGGGCGTAAGTGAAGGAAATGCAATCTGCTAGCCAATTGGATATGGTGCGTTTCCCCACAGCCACTCCCCTCCTGTTGGGATCAAAAGAAAAACAATTGGGCGGACTGTCTGTTGGGCTGTGTCTGCTCCAGATAGAAGGCCAATGCTCTCTTGCAGTCCAATGTGTGCAGCTGACGTTCAGCAGGGCAGGAATGAGGACGGGGAAAGAATGTTGGCAAGACAATTGACTGGTTCAGATGGAACTCCGACACAACCTTTGGCAAGAACTTAGGGTGAGTGCAGAGGGGGCTACCAGGGCCTGAAGCTCACTGACTCTACGAGCTGAAGTAACTGCCACCAAGAAAATGACCTTCCAGGTCAAGTACTTCAGATGCAGTTCAGTGGCTCAAAAGGAGGTTTCATCAGCTGGGTGAGAACGACATTGAAATCCCATGACACTGTAGGAGGTTTGACAGGGGGCTTTGACAAAAGCAAACCTCTCATGAAGCGAACAACTAAAGGCTGTCCTGAGATCGGCTTACCTTCCACACGGTAATGGTATGCACTGATTGCACTAAGGTGAACCCTTACAGAGTTGGTCTTGAGACCAGACTCAGACAAGTGCAGAAGGTATTCAAGCAGGGTCTGTGTAGGACAAGAGCGAGGATCTAGGGCCTTGCTGTCACACCAGCCGGCAAACCTCCTCCATAGAAAGAAGTAACTCCTCTTAGTGGAATCTTTCCTGGAAGCAAGCAAGATGCGGGAGACACCCTCTGACAGACCCAAAGAGGCGAAGTCTACGCTCTCAACATCCAGGCCGTGAGAGCCAGAGACCAGAGGTTGGGATGCAGAAGCGCCCCTTCGTCCTGTGTGATGAGGGTCGGAAAACACTCCAATCTCCACGGTTCTTCGGAGGACAACTCCAGAAGAAGAGGGAACCAGATGACGCGGCCAAAAAGGAGCAATCAGAATCATGGTGCCTCGGTCTTGCTTGAGTTTCAACAAAGTCTTCCCCACCAAAGGTATGGGAGGATAAGCATACAGCAGACCCTCCCCCCAGTCCAGGAGGAAGGCATCCGATGCCAGTCTGCCGTGGGCCTGAAGCCTGGAACAGAACTGAGGGACTTTGTGGTTGGCTCGAGATGCGAAGAGATCTACCAAGGGGGTGCCCCACACCTGGAAGATGTCGCACTACATGGGAATTGAGCGACCACTCGTGAGGTTGCATAATCCTGCTCAACCTGTCGGCCAGACTGTTGTTTTACGCCTGCCAGATATGTGGCTTGGAGCACCATGCCGTGACGGCGAGCCCAGAGCCACATGCTGACGGCTTCCTGACACAGGGGGCGAGATCCGGTGCCCCCCTGCTTGTTGATGTAATACATTGCAACCTGGTTGTCTGTCTGAATTTGGATAATTTGGTGGGACAGCCGATCTCTGAAAGCCTTCAGAGCGTTCCAGATCGCTCGTAACTCCAGAAGATTGATCTGCAGATTGCGTTCCTGGAGGGACCAGCTTCCTTGGGTGTGAAGCCCATCGACATGAGCTCCCCACCCCAGGAGAGACGCATCCGTGGTCAGCACTTTTTGTGGCTGAGGAATTTGGAAAGGACGTCCCAGAGTCAATTGGACCAAATCGTCCACCAATACAGGGATTTGAGAAAACTCGTGGACAGGTGGATCACGTCTTCTAGATCCCCAGCAGCCTGAAACCACTGGAAGCTAGGGTCCATTGGGCAGAACTCATGTGAAGGCGGGCCATGGGAGTCACATGAACTGTGGAGGCCATGTGGCCCAGCAATCTCAACATCTGCCGAGCTGTGATCTGCTGGGACGCTCGCACCCGCGAGACGAGGGACAACAAGTTGTTGGCTCTCGTCTCTGGGAGATAGGCGCGAGCCGTCCGAGAATCCAGCAGAGCTCCTATGAATTCGAGTTTCTGCACTGGGAGAAGGAGGGACTTTGGATAATTTATCACAAACCCCAGTAGCTCCAGAAGACGAACAGTCATCTGCATGGACTGTAGAGCTCCTGCCTCGGATGTGTTCTTCACCAGCCAATCGTCGAGATATGGGAACACGTGTACCCCCAGTCTGCGAAGTGCCGATGCTACTACAGCCAAGCACTTCGTGAACACTCTGGGCGCAGAGGCGAGCCCAAAGGGTAGCACACAGTACTGGAAGTGACGTGTGCCCAGCTGAAATCGCAGATACTGCCTGTGAGCTGGCAGTATCAGGATGTGTGTTTAGGCGTCCTTCAAGTCCAGAGAGCATAGCCAATCGTTTTCCTGAATCATGGGGAGAAGGGTGCCCAGGGAAAGCATCCTGAACTGTTCTTTGACCAGATATTTGTTCAGGGCCCTTAGGTCTAGGATGGGACGCATCCCCCCTGTTTTCTTTTCCAGAAGGAAGTACCTGGAATAGAATCCCAGCCCTTCTTGCCCGGATGGCACGGGCTCGACCGCATTGGCGCTGAGAAGGGCGGAGAGTTCCTCTACAAGTACCTGCTTGTGCTGGAAGCTGTAAGACTGAGCTCCCGGTGGACAATTTGGAGGTTCTGAGGCCAAATTGAGGGTGTATCCTTGCCGGACTATTTGGAGAACCCACTGATCGGAGGTTATGAGAGTCCACCTTTGGTGAAAAGCTTTCAACCTCCCTCCGACTGGCAGGTCGCCCGGCACTGACACTTGGATGTCGGCTATGCTCTGTTGGAACCAGTGAAAAGCACGTCCCTTGCTTTTGCTGGGGAGCCGAGGGGCCTTGCTGAGGCGCACGCTGCTGACGAGAGCGAGCGCGCTGGGGCTTAGCCTGGGCCGCAGGCTGTCGAGAAGGAGGATTGTACCTACACTTACCAGAAGAGTAGGGAACAGTCCTCCTTCCCCCAAAAAATCGTCTACCTGTAGAGGTAGAAGCTGAAGGCTGCCGGCGGGAGAACTTGACGAAAGCGGTATCCCGCTGGTGGAGCTGCTCTACCACCTGCTCGACTTTCTCTCCAAAAATGTTATCCGCACGGCAAGGCGAGTCCGCAATCCGCTGCTGGAGTCTATTCTCTAGGTTGGAGGTCCCTCAGCGACCCAGAGCTCTCGGTGCCGACACGGGAAGGGGACCGGTGTCGATGCTTCTTCGACTTCTTGGGACGAAGCATGTCACCAGAGCTTCCCGGCACCGACGAGGAGGACGTAGAATCCAGCCGTCGCTTCCTCGGGGCCGAGGCCGAAGAAGGTCGGTCTCGGGGGGGCTGTACCGCAGGAGCCCTCAGGGTAGGGGGAGACCCACCCGAAGGCTCACCGCCACCAGCAGGGAAATGGACAGCCCTCACCTGCACTCCAGACGAAGCACCACCGTCCGACGACATCAGCAGACGAGGAGGTCCCGGTACCACCGACGCCGACGCAGCCCTTCCGATGTCTCAGCCCCGATGCAGAGGGTTGATGCCTCGATACACTCGATGCAATCGCGGCCGAGGATGAAGGTCTGGACACTGGCGACGTCGATGCACTCGATACTCCCGGTGCCGATGCCCACGAAGAGCCCGAGAACAAAACGTTCCACTGGGCCAATCTCGCTACCCGAGTCCGCTTTTGTAAGAGAACACAGACTACAGGCCTGCGGGCGGTGCCCAGCCCCCAGACACTGAAGACACGACGCGTGTCTATCAGTGAGCGAGATTACCTGGGCGCACTGGGTGCACTTCTTGAAGCCGCTGGGAGACTTCGATGTCATGGGCGGAAAAATCACGCCGGCGAGATCAAAACTCGTAATGGCGAAGATGGCACCACAGAAAAGGGGAAGAAAAGCTTCGAACTGAGGCCTCAAAGGGGCCTACCCCGACGACGAAAGAAAACTTCACGGGGCAAAAACTAGAAATATAGGAAGGGGAACAGACCGAAAAGGTCTCCTTCCGAAAGGATTTTTTTTTTTTTTTAGCGAAGTCCAAAAAAGACGCGCGAGGTCGACTTTTGGGGCGCGAACAGCGTAAACACAACCGTACCGAGCGCGGACAAAATAAGACTGGCCGGCACGAGCCGGTTTCGGGCGGAAAGACGGCCGCGCATGCGCGGTGCGCATCGGCGCGCGAGGGCTAACAAAGGATTTTGCTAGTGAAGATTCCGATTGGAGGGGCTGCCGTGGACGTCACCCATCAGTGAGAACAAGCAGCCTGCTTGTCCTCGGAGAAGTGCATTCACTCTGCAGCTCCACAGTACCTCTCCACTCTCATCTCTCCCTACATTCCTCCCCGGGAACTCCGTTCACTGGGTAAATCTGTCTTATCTGCACCCTTCTCCTCCACCGCTAACTCCAGACTCCCTTCCTTTTATCTTGCTGCACCATATGCCTGGAATAGACTTCCTGAGCCGGTACGTCAAGCTCCATCTCTGGCAGTCTTCAAATCTAAGCTAAAAGTGAAGAGTTATGCTAGCCCTGGCTCTCAGTAAAATACAGGCCAATGGCTCATAGCTAGGCTTCTTAAAATCAAAATCATCTCTGATACAAAAGAGAGCTAGCTTGTAGAAATCAGAGATCACCTTTGACACAGTTACATTTCACTGTAGCAAGTGCTGAGCTGGCAAGGGAGGGGGCATTTGCTCTTGTCTACAATCCTGGCACCTGCAAGACGTCATGAGCAAGAGTTGCTATGGTTGTGTAGAGATAATACTGGGTCAGCTGCACCCCGGGTGAGAACATCCAAAAGAGGGGGCTAGGGGAGAGTTTGGGGAACATGCAAAGTCATCTAATAAGATGTGCTCTGAGCACATCTCGTTTATACTTAGAGCTTGAGAATATGTGAAGTCATTTTGATCAACTGATAAGGGCCAAGAACCCTGGTAACAAAGCTAGGGTCCACTGAAATGAATAGGGTCAGAATTGTATATAAGGAGCAGTTTGAGGGGTATTAAACCAGACAAGAGAGCAGAAGACTCCAGAAGGTCAGAGAGATAGGACGTGTCGTGGACTGCTGTTCAAACCATACGAATACCTGATTTGCCTGTACTGCTATTGGTAAGATTGAAATAAACTATCTTCTTATAACCCCGCGAGTCCTACTGATTATTGAGTTCATTAATTCCTGGACTGTGTAAGAGCAGTCTGGGGGAGTATGAGGTCAGAGTAATTGGTGGGAACACGCAAATTATTTACTAGGGAGAGGCCCTGGCTTCCACTGCCCAAACGAGAGGGGCAGACCTAATTATATACAAAAGCCCACCTTTTTGATGCTGCTTTTAACTCCTAACCCTTATTCACTTGTTCAGAACCCTTATTTTATCATCCTCACCTTAATATTCCCTTATCTCTTGTTTGTCCTGTCTGTCCTAATTAGATTGTAAGCTCTGTCGAGCAAGGACTGTCTCTTCATGTTCAAGTGTACAGCACTGCATACGTCTAGTATCGCTATAGAAATGATAAGTAACATAGTAACATAGTAGATGACGGCAGAAAAAGACCTGCATGGTCCACCCAGTCTGCCCAACAAGATAAACTCATATGTGCCATTTTTTGTGTATACCTTACCTTAATTTGTACCTGTCTTTTTCAGGGCACAGACCGTATACGTCTGCCCAGCACTATCCCCACCTCCCAACCACCAGCCCCGCCTCCCACCACCGGCTCTGGCACAGACCGTATAAATCTGCCCAGCACTATCCCCACCTCCCAACCACCAGCCCTGCCTCTCACCACCGGCTAAGCTTCTGGGGATCCCTTCCTTCTGAGCAGGATTCCTTTATGTTTATCCCACACGTTTGAATTCCGTTACCGTTTTCCTCTCCACCACATCACACGGGAGGGCATTCCAAGCATCCACCACTCTCTCCGTGAAAAAAATACTTCCTGACATTTTTCTTGAATCTGCCCCCCCTTCAATCTCATTTCATGTCCTCTAGTTCTACCGCCTTCCCATCTCCGGAAAAGATTTGTTTGCGGATTAATACCTTTCAAATATTTGAACGTCTGTATCATATCACCCCTGTTTCTCCTTTCCTCCAGGGTATACATGTTCAGGTCAACAAGTCTCTCCTCATACGTCTTGCAACGCAAATCCCATACCATTCTCGTAGCTTTTCTTTGCACTGCTTCCATTTTTTTTTAAAACATCCTTTGCAAGATACGGTCTCCAAAACTGAACACAATACTCTAGGTGGGGTCTCACCAATGTCTTATACAGGGGTATTAAAACCTCTTTTCTTCTGCTGGTCACACCTCTCTATACAGCCTAGCAATCTTCTAGGTGCAGCCACCGCCTTGTCACACTGTTTCGTCGCCTTCACGTCCTCAGATACTATCACCCCAAGATCCCTCTTCCCATCCGTACCTATCAGACTCTCCCCGCCTAACACATACGTCTCCCGTGGATTTCTATTCCCTAAGTGCATCCCTTTGCATTCCTTCGCATTGAATTTTAATTGCCAAACGTTAGACCATTCTTCCGCAGATCTTTTCTCATGCTTTCCACTCCCTCCGAGGTGTCCACTTTGTTGCAAATCTTGGTGTCATCCGCAAAAAGGCAAACTTTACCTTGTAAGCCTTCGGCAATATCACTCACAAATATATTGAATAGAATCGGCCCCAGCACTGATCCCTGAGGCACTCCACTACTCACCTTTTCCTCCTCTGAGCAAATTCCATTTACCACCACCCTCTGGTGTCTGCCCGACAACCAGTTCCTAATCCAGTTCACCACTTCGGGTCCTATCTTCAGCTCGTCTAGTTTATTCAAGAACCTCCCGTGGGGAACCGTGTCAAAAGCTTTGCTGAAATCCAAGTAGATTACGTCCATAGCACGTCCTTGATTTAATTCTCCGGTTACCCAAAGAATTCAATGAGATTCGTTTGGCACGATTTCCCTTTCGTAAAACCATGTTGTCTCGGATCTTGCAACTTATTTGCTTCCAGGAAATTCACTATCCTTTCCTTCAGCATCGCTTCCATTACTTTTCCAATAATTGAAGTGAGGCTTACCGGCCTGTAGTTTCCAGCTTCTTCCCTATCACCACTTTTGTGAAGAGGGACCACCTCCACCGTTCTCCAATCCCACGGAACCTCTCCTGTCTCCAAGGATTTATTATGTTTCAACAATTTTTTATTGATGACAAAACAAACATCTTCAACAAGTGAAATGTGCATAAAGTCAAACATCAAAATTTGATCCCCCAAAACAGAACATTAATGTCAGTCATCAAACTTTGTTATCTCCCCCCCTTAATATATTCAACCAATATAGTAGTAATACAGCAGTATTTCTCCCCCAATACCAACATTTAACATTCCCCTCCCCGATCCGATTTATTAAACAAATCTTTAAGAGGACCCGCCAGAACCTGAGCTCCCTCAATATCCTGGGGTGGATCCCATCTGGTCCCACTGCTTTGTCCACCTTTAGATTTTTAAGTTGTTCATACACACTCTCTTCCGTGAACGGTGCTATATCCACTCCATTCTACATGTACTTTTGCCAGTCAATTGCGGTCCTGCTCCAGGATTTTCTTCTGTGAAAACAGAACAAAAGTATCTATTTAGCAAATTTGCTTTTTCTTCATCATTATCTATATAGCGGTTCTCAGCATCTTTCAGTCTCACAATTCCCTTTTTAGTCTTCCTCCTTTCACTAATATACGTGAAGAAAGTTTTGTCACCCCTCCTTACATTTCTATCCATTTGTTCTTCCGCTTTCGCCAGACGTCTCTCTCTCTTGGCTTCTTTCAGTTTCATCTAGTATTCCTCCCCGTGTTCCTCTTCTTGAGTCTTTCTGTAATTCAGGAACGCCAACTCTTTAGCCTTTATTTTCTCAGCCACTTGTTTGGAGAACCATATCGGTTTCCTTTTTCTCTTGCTTTTATTTACTCTCTTTACATAAAGGTTTGTGGCCCTATTTATAGCTTCTTTCAGCTTGGGCCACTGTCCTTCCACTTTTCGTTCATCCTCCCATCCCATCAGCTCCTTCCTCAGGTATTCTTCCATTTTACTAAAGTCAGCATGCTTGAAATCCAGGACTTTTATTTTTGAGTGGCTGCCCTCCACTTCAGCTGTCATATCAAACCAAACCGTTTGATGGTCACTGCCGCCCAGGTGGGCACCCACTCTGACATTTGACACACTATCCCCATTTGTGAGCACCAGATCCAGCGTCGCTCCCTCCCTCATGGGTTCCGTCACCATTTGTCTGAGCAGAGCACTTTGAAAAGCATCCACGATCTACTTCTTTCCGATTCCGCAGACGGAACTTTCCAATCTACATCCGGCAGATTGAAATCTCCCAGCAACAGCGCCTCTCTCTTCTTTCCCAACTTATGGATATCTGTGACCAGATCTTTATCTAGATCCTCCAATTGTGTCGGAGGTCTGTAGACAACACCCACGTGTATAGAGGTTTTATCATCTGTTTTTAAGGTGATCCATATCGCTTCTTCCTTTCCCCAGGTCCCTGACATTTCATTTGCCTCGATGTCATTTCTCACATACAGAGCTACTCCTCCACCTTTTCGACCCTCTCTATCCTTCCTAAATAGATTATAGCCCGGTATGTTTGCATCCCATTCATGGGAACCATTTAGCCATGTCTCCGTGATTGCAACGTCTAAGTCTGCCTCCAACATCAGGGCTTGAAGGTCATGAACTTTATTGCTTAGACTGCGAGCATTTGTGGTCATCGCTTTCCATCTACATTTTCTGGTATGTGTTTCAACATTTGTGATTTGGGGTTGTTTTTTGTCTTTGGGTACCTTCATATCTTTTTGTTTCACCTCCATTGCTTGTTCTTCCGCGTCAGTTCTATTTTGAGGAACATCACAGTGCTGTAATGGAGCAAAAGAATTCTGTAGAGGCAACACTAGTAGTAGTAGTAGTAGATGACTGCCTAGCACTATCCTCGGTTCCAGCTACTGAATTTGCCATTGAAGCCCTTTCTAGTTTATCTTTAACTGGATTGCCATATATAGACACAGACCTACAAAGTCTGCCTGGCTCCGGCCTTAGTTCTTTACAGCCATAGTAGCTGTCCAAGCGTCACTCACACATTCAGTCCCTGCAGCCATTTAAGGTTTTGTTTTGATTTTTGTTTTTTACCATCAATTTTCTAAGTAGAGTTCCTCTGTGTTCATCCCATGCCTGTTTGAATTCCGTCACTATTTTTGTCTCTACCACCTCCCTCAGGAGGGCATTCCAGGCATTGACCACTCTCTCCATAAAAAAGAATTTCCAGATATTACCCCTAAGTCTACCACCCCGCAACCTCAGCTCATGTCCTCTAGTTTTATCATTTCCCCTTCTCTAGAAGAGATTTGTTTCTATATTAATACCATTCAAGTATTTAAACATCTATATCATATCTCCCCTTTCCCTTCTTTCCGCTAGGCTATATATATTTAGGTCTTCCAGTCGCTTCTCATATGTCTTATGACACAGGCCCCATATAATTTTTGTCGCCTTCCTTTGAACTGCTTCTAGTCTTTTTACATCCTTAGCAAGATATAGCCACCAAAACTGAACACAATACTCCAGTGGGGCCTCACTAGTGACTTGTACAGGGGAATTAACTCCTCCTTTCTTCTGCTAGTTACTCCTCTCTCGATGCAGCCGAGCATCCTTCTGGCTACGGCCACCACTTTGTCGCACTGTTTTTTCGCTTTAAGGTCCTTAGACACCATCACCCCAAGGTCCCTCCCCCCCTTCTGTGCGTATCAGCCTCTCACCTCCTAGGGCATACTTCGGTTCTACTCCCCAAATGCATCACTTTGCATTTTTTGCATTAAATTTTAATTGCCAAACATTAGACCATTCTTCTAACTTTTGCAGATCCTTTTTCATGTTTTTCACTCCCTCTGGGGTGTTCACTCTGTTATAAATCTTGGTATCATCCGCAAAAGAAAAGCATACCTTACCTGTTAATCCTTCAGCAAAGTCACTCACAAATATATTGCATAGAATCAGATGCAGCACTGATCCCTTAGGCATTCCGCTACTCACCTTTCCTTCCTCTGAGTGAATTCCATTGACCACCACCCTCTGGCATTATATTTGCCACCCTCCAATCTTCTGATACCATGCTTGAGTTTAAAGATAAATTGCATATTGGTAATAACAGCTCTGCAAGTTTACTTTTTATTTCTATCAGTACTCTGGGATATATACCATTTGGTCCAGGTGATTTGCTACTCTTTAATTTATCAAATTACATCATTACATCTTCCTGGTTTACAGAGATTTGTTTCAGTTCCTCCAACTCATCACAACTGAATACCACATCTTCCTCAGTAAATACTGAAGGAAAGAATTCAGTTAGTCTCTCTATGGCCTTCTCCTCCCCGAGTGTCCCATTTACCCCTTGGTTTACCGAAGTGGTGAACTGGATTAGGAACTGGTTGACGGACAGACGCCAGAGGGTGGTGGTAAATGGAGTTCGCTCGGAGGGAAAGGTGAGTAGTGGAGTGCCTCAGGGATCGGTGCTGGGGCCGATTCTGTTCAATATATTTGTGAGTGACATTGTCGAAGGGTTAGAAGGTAAAGTTTGCCTATTTGCAGATGATACTAAGATTTGCAACAGAGTGGACAACCGGGAGGGAGTGGAAAGCATGAAAAAGGATCTGAGGAAGCTAGAAGAATGGTCTAAGGTTTGGCAATTAAAATTCAATGCGAAGAAATGCAAAGTGATGCATTTAGGGAGTAGAAACCCACGAGAGACTTATATGTTAGGCGGTGAGAGTCTGATAGGTACTGAGGGGGAGAGGGATCTTGGGGTGATGGTATCCGAGAATCTGAAGGCGACGAAACAGTGTGACAAGGCGGTGGCCGTAGCGAGAAGGTTGCTAGGCTGTATAGAGAGAGGTGTGATCAGCAGAAGAAAGGAAGTGTTGATGCCCTTGTACAAGTCGTTGGTGAGGCCCCACCTGGAGTATTGTGTTCAGTTTTGGAGGCCGTACCTTGCGAAGGATGTTAAAAAAATGGAAGCGGTGCAAAGAAAAGCTACGAGAATGGTATGGGATTTGCAATCCAAGATGTATGAAGAGAGACTTGCTGACCTGAACATGTATACCCTGGAGGAAAGGAGGAACAGGGGTGATATGATACAGTCGTTCAAATATTTGAAAGGTATTAATCCGCAAACGAATCTTTTCCGGAGATGGGAAGGCGGTAGAACGAGAGGACATGAAATGAGATTGAAGGGGGGCAGACTCAGGAAAGATGTCAGGAAGTATTTTTTCACAGAGAGGGTGGTGGACGCTTGGAATGCCCTCCCACGGGAGGTGGTGGAGATGAAAACGGTAACGGAATTCAAACATGCATAGGATATGCATAAAGGAATCCTGTGCAGTAGGATTGGATCCTTAGCAGCTTAGCCAAAATTGGGTGGTGGAGCAGGTGGGGGAAGAGGGGTTGGTGGTTGGGAGGTGAGGATATTGGAGGGCAGACTTATACGGTCTGTGCCAGAGCCGGTGATGGGAGGTGGGACTGGTGGTTGGGAGGCGGGAAATACTGCTGGGCAGACTTGTACGGTCTATGCCCTGAAAAAGGCAGGTACAAATCAAGGTAAGGATACACATATGAGTTTATCTTGTTGGGCAGACTGGATGGACTGTGCAGGTCTTTTTCTGCCGTCATCTTCTATGTTACTATATTACTATGTATTCCAGTGGTCCAACTGATTCTTTTACTGGTTTCCTGCTTTTAATATACCAAAAAAGTTTTTATTGTGTGTTTTTTTTGCCTCCAATGCAATCTTCTTTTCATAGTCAATCTTCACCTTCCTTATCAGCACTTTGCATTTGATTTGCCATTCCTTATGCTGTTTCCTATTATCTTCACTCAGATCCTTCTTCCATTTTCTGAAGGATATTTTTAGCTCTGATAGCTTCCTTTACCTCACATTTTAACCATACTGGCTGTTCGGCCTTTTTCTCAAATTTTTTAAATAGGTGGACTATATATGGTCTGGGCTTCTAGGATGGTACTTTTGAATAACATCCATGCCTGATGCAAATTTTTGAACTTTGCAGCCGCTCCTCTAAGTTTTTTTTTTTTTTTTTTTTTTTTACCAGGAGCAGCGGCTTACTCAATCCTCAAAAGGTAATAGCGTGCAGTATCACAAGTCCTTCGTTTACCTCCATTCTGTTTGGTGCCTTGGCCCAATCAATAAGTCAATTCAATTTGCTGGGAGTTACTTTAGATTCAAAATTAAGCTTCTCGCCGTAAATCACATCAGTATTAAGGCCTGGGTTTCTTGCCCTCTACAAAATTAGATCTGTTTGAGAATTCCTAGATATCAATTCACTGCACACTTTGGATCAAGCATTTGTAAGTGCACAGTTGGATTACTGTAGTAGTGTTTGCGCAGGTCTTCCAAAATCAGAAAAAAAGTGTCTTCAAGGCATTCTGTACTGGATTACCAAACTATGTCTAAATTAATTATCCCATCCTTCCCCTTCTCATTTACCTTTGTTCTATCAACAAAGTGGAACGAAGGAGTGGCCTAGTGGTTAGAGCAATACAAAAGGAAAACTCCTTCTTATTTTTAGCTCAATCGACTGAGTTGTACGCAGACCCTTTGACCCTGACGCAGGCAACGAAACGCTGGCCATTGTCAGTCTGGGTCGTGCTATGGATATAACTGGCTTTAAGAAGGACTGGACCATGTGAAAGCTAAGTAGCCGCTATTTATTAAATTGCCCATTACAATATATATATAAAAAAAATAGAATAAAAGAAAAAAAGAAGAATATTATTCAACTCATATATGTTGGGCAGTGGCTGCTTTCTATAGAGTGCTGTTGCCGATGATGAAGCAACCCAGCCCCCTTGAGCTCCATACAAATTAGAGCCGGGGGCCTCTTGAGGCAACGTCTCTCAATTAACCAAATGAATGCACTTTTTGGTCAGCAAATTGAGCTGCTGATATTTCATATTTATCTCCTCCATTTTTGTATTTGCTAGTGGTTAGAGCACCAGTCTTGCAATCCAGAGGTGGCCGGTTCAAATCCCACTGCTGCTCCTTGTGATCTTGAGCATGTCACTTAACCCTCCATTGCCTCAGGTACAAACTTAGATTGTGAGCCCTCCTGGGACAGAGAACTATCCAGTGTACCTGAATGTAACTCACCTTGAGCTACTACTGAAAAAGGTGTGAGCAAAATCTAAATAAACATTCTACCTAACCCATCTGAGGCCTATAGGGCGTCAACATGAAAAAGTGTTTTTTACTTTATGGCTCCATTCTTTTGAAACAGATTGTCCCCTGGGATTCAAGCTGAATCATCTCTGAAAAACTTTAAATCAAGTCTTAAAACTTGGCTATGTAATGAGGCCTTAAATTGACTCAGGGTCTAGCCCACCTGACGTTAGTGTGATGCTGCTGTTCACTATGAGGATGTATAATTATCTCTTGCTGTACTTTCCTACGAACAAACTGGAGTTCTTTTCCTTTGTTTAATTATCTGGTAAAAAAAAAAGGCAAGTCAACAAATCTGAATAAATCATAGCATTCTCCTCCTCTTATCATAGTCTCCTTTTTGAAAATTAAATTACTTTCAAATTTAACAAGATGAAAAGAAGGGATTTCAAGAAGACCCCAACCACTGGAACAGAGTGACTTGGTTGATAAAGATGCAGACTAGATATAAATAAGGAGAAAATGATCTAATGATTTCCCACATATTTATATCTAATAGAAAGCCTTAAAGACAAGACAAGCACTTTTAAACTTTATATGCTGTTCAATAGACAATCAATTCAATTTTTTCAAAACTAGAGTGATGTAAGTATATCTAGGTTCATCTGCATGAACTCTAGCTGTAGCATTTTGTGAAGATTGGAACACTTTCATAGAATTTATTGAGAGTCAGAGACCATTACAATAGTCAAGCACAGAAAAATTAAGGTCCTGCACCACCATTCTGAAATTAACTGGGTTCAGAAGATCTCTCAAACATCTTACAAAATGCAGTTTAGAAAAAAAAACATGCTAATAAGTTTAGCTACCTGATACTTCATAGATACTTCTGTATCAAAGATAATGTATGTATTTTAAAAAACAATCTCAATTTTCATATCATTCAATGGTAAAGACAGCATGTATATCTGAATAAGATAACTAGATAGTAACAAAATCTGAGTTTTCTGCATATTCAGTTTTGGATGGTTTCCCTTTAACCACTGCTTAATCATGGTTAAACATAAATGCAGATATTCAAACACATATGAAACTTCTGCTTCTGAACCATCAGTTTCACATGATCCAGATGTTCTCCCATCCTCCTCATGTGAGCTGATCTTCATAAATGACCGGTCTTAAAGCTGTTTTGCTGTATAATAACAATGTTTTGCTACCAATTCAATTCACTTCAGATGAAGAAACATGTAATATGAAAACTTTTGAGCTGCATGAACTCTGACCAGCATTAGTAGTAGCTCTGAGGTAATTTGAAGGATGTTGTTCTTGCTTGGTCTGCAGATTTGATATGCAAAGTACTGCTGGGTTTCTGTGAACCGGATAGTCATACAAGAAATTCTCACCACTATCAAGGGAAACTGTCATGCCCAGAGACAATCATTGGAGCATGGGAGGAAAAATGTTCAGCATTACTACTACTATTTAGCATTTCTATAGCGCTACAAGGCATACGCAAGCGCTGCACAAACATAGAAGAAAGACAGTCCCTGCTCAAAGAGCTTACAATCTAATAGACAAAAAATAAATAAAGTAAGTGTCGCGTCTCTCGTGCTTGCCGCGCTCTCGAGGACCTTGGCATACCTTCAGGCTTCTTCCCCGGGAGCGCGGGGTTTGTGAGTCCATAGGCCACTACCGTGGAGCGGCAGTGGCAGGCAAAATCACCTTCCAGGTAGAGAGGAAACAAGACTGGACCGGAACTCCGGACTGGAGTGCTACACCGGAACACTCGGAACTGGAACGCACCGGACGGGTGCGCACTGGAGTGGGGCCCGCTGGACTGGACACACTGGAGTGGCCCCACTGGACTGGAACATACAGGAGTGAAACCCGCTGGACTGGAACACACTGGAGCGGAACCCGCGGAACTGGAACACCCTGGACCTAGGCTTCACCTACACTTGACTGCCTTTCCCCGAGGGTTGAGCCCTAAGGTTCTGGCAGCCGGTAGGACTTACAGGAACAGCAGGAATGAAGATCCAGGAGTGCCCCCTGGCACCTAGGCGAAGGCAAGGCAGACAAGCAGGGACTGTCCGGGCTCTGGCAGTCAGCAGGAATCAACACAATGACTAGTAATCTGTACCCAGGCTAATAGGAACGCTATACCTAGGCAAACCAGTCATACACAGGAACATACACAGAGCAAACTCAGGAGACTTGGAAGGCTATACACCAGCTAACAACTAAGCTGTGCCCAAGCTAACAAGTCATGCACTGGAAACAACACAGACACTAGCAAAGCTTTACACAGGCTACAAGCCACACGGTGCCTAAGCTGGCTAGTCAAGTATTAGGAACAAACCCAGGGAACTAGCAAAGCTATGCACAGGCTACAAGCCAGACAGTGCCTAAGCTGGCTAGTCTGCACTAGGAACAAACACAGAGAACTAGCAGAGCTATGCACAGGCTACAAGCCAGACGGTGCCTAAGCTGGCTAGTCTGCACTAGGAACAAACACAGAGAACTAGCAGAGCTATGCACAGGCTACAAGCCAGACGGTGCCTAAGCTGGCTAGTCTACACTAGGAACAATCACAGTCTTGGGATAGTGGCTAGCAAGGGCGGCTAGTCTAACACTAGGAACAAACACAGAGAACTAGCAGAGCTATGCACAGGCTACAAGCCAGACGGTGCCTAAGCTGGCTAGTCTACACTAGGAGTGGCTAGCAAGGGCGGCTAGTCTAACACTAGGAACCAACACAGTCTTGGGATAGTGGCTAGCAAGGGCGGCTAGTCTAACACTAGGAACAAACACAGTCTTGGGATAGTGGCTAGCAAGGGCGGCTAGTCTAACACTAGGAACCAACGCAGAGAACTAGCAGAGCTATGCACAGGCTACAAGCCAGACGGTGCCTAAGCTGACTAGTCATGCACTGGAAACAAACACAGAGAACTAGCAGAGCTATGCACAGGCTACAAGCCAGACGGTGCCTAAGCTGACTAGTCATGCACTGGAAACAAACACAGAGAACTAGCAGAGCTATGCACAGGCTACAAGCCAGACGGTGCCTAAGCTGACTAGTCATGCACTGGAAACAAACACAGAGAACTAGCAGAGCTATGCACAGGCTACAAGCCACACGGTGCCTAAGCTAGCTAGTCTACACAAACACAGAGCACTAGCAAAGCTATACACAGGCTACAAGCCACACGGTGCCTAAGCTAGCTAGTCTACACAAACACAGAGCACTAGCAAAGCTATACACAGGCTATAAGCCACACGGTGCCTAAGCTAGCTAGTCTACACAAACACAGAGCACTAGCAAAGCTATACACAGGCTACAAGCCACATGGTGCCTAAGCTAGCTAGTCTAAACAAACATAGAAACTCACACAGAGCAAACACTGAAACTGTGTACAGAGCACTCTATACACCAGGACCTTTAGATGAGATGCAAAGGCCAGGACTGTAGTCTCCAAGGGACTAATAAAGCCCATCAACACCAGAGCCACAGCTGCAGCAATCACCTTGTGACCAGAGGCTTGACACTCAGAGCAGTCAGCCCATAGGAAGGAACAGCGGGAGCCATCTTGGATACTGGCAAAGAGGAGGAGGCGGCAGCCATCTTGGAAGAGGCAAAGCCCACACAGGTGAGGTTCAGTAAGGCAATCAGCACACAGAGCCAGAGAGAACCTAAGACAGACACAGACACAGAGACAAGCAGAAGCCAGCACAGACACTAACTCCCAGAAACAGGGTAAGTCTGAGGGTTGGCACGGCCACAGACGGGACAGTAAGCATATCAAATCAATTAATGTGAACGGGAAGGAAGAGAGGAGGGTAGGTGGAGGCGAGTGGTTACAAGTGGTTACGAGTCAAAAGCAATGTTTTGAATTAGATGATTTTGTTACCACCCTTGCACAACAGGCTGGGTTTAATGAAGAATTTTGTCAAAGCCACAAAATGGCAGCTCGCAAGTAGCCTTTCCAAGGCTACATGAAGCTAAGATAAATGGAAGTGTCTGTGGGACCTCAGATTTGCCAACTTCAAGATGATGCATTTGATCATGCACAGTGTGGCAAGGAAGAGACGGCATGGAAAGCATAGCAACAATTTTCTAGGAAATAAGGCAGACAACTACAAGCAGTTGCTACAAAAGCCTTTTCCACTCATCTGGTTTTTGTTTTTCCACCAAGCTGTGGAGCACTGAACAAATATGGTGAGCAATTTCACCAGGACATTGCAGGAATGGAGCAAAGCTATCAGGGCAAATAAGAGTCCATCAGTGCTTGCAAACTACTGTTGGACATTAACAACATATACCCCATTTTATGAATACAAGAGACATACCAAGAAGCACTAAGTAGACTATACTGTACATTTGTCTTTTCTTTCATCATAAATTTGTATTATATAATCCTTTTGCTTATTTCTAAAGTTGTACATAGAGAAGTGAAATATGTAAAGCAACCATGCTGTGATGGAAAATATTAAGGATTGCTTTTCAGTCTTGCTTTGACCGATAATACATTTTTAAAATCTTCTTTGACCAAAAGTGACTTTCCTTGTACATCTCAAAGAACAAGCTGGTATGTAAAGCACATCTCAAGAACAATGTATGAGATAAAGCACACTCAAGAACAAGTTGGAATGTCTCTGAAGCCAGCTTGTGCAGGAGGGAGGCGGGGTATGCTTGAGGTTCAGGAGAAAAGCCACCTGGCCAGTGGTTTGTTTACCTGAACTGAGAGCGTGTGGCTGAATCCTCATGTACATTCCTGGATAAGTTTTAGCTTAATAAAAAGGGGGCTTGTTGCAGCAGATCTTAGAGGCTCATCTGTGGGTAGACGTATTACGCAGAAAGACTTGTTCCTGGTCATAAGGAGACTTCGAGCTTTCGCTGCAATGGGCCTCCCAGCTGATGAAATAAGGGCCTGAAATTCCTGACCAGTGATGTAAGTATAATATGATCTGTCTTATAGCTCTATAGTTAGATGACTTGATCAGCGTGCATATTTCTTAATCTGACTTAATCAGTGTGTAGATTTCTTAATCATTGTGTAGTTGGAACAATGACTTATACACTCTCCATTTAAAGTACTAATAAAGAGTTTCATTTACCCAATACAAATCCAGAAGAATCTGTATTTTATTCTTTGAGCAGTATGTAGTGATTAAGTGAGCAGGCTGCACTACCTAAGCAATACATATACATAGATGAAAATGACCTAGGTTTACAATTTTTAAAGTATACTAGCTAAACAGTATACATATAAAAAATGTAAAAATTTAAATATCTTGGAAATTGTAGCCAATCAGTTGCTTTATCATATTTGAATTCAGAACATCAAAATTCATGATAAATAGCACCTTTTACCTCGGAAGCAAATGACTTCTACAAAAAATTGTGGACCAGTATTATCTGTAAAAGATTTATATATTAAAAAAAAAAGGTTTGGAAAAATTCCTGGAGGAAAACTCCTGTTACTAAAGCCTACTGCTTATCCCTGGGGTTGAGTAGTATGGACTTATGACCTGGAGTGGCCACTGTTAGAAGCTTGATACGGAACTAGATGAACCTTGGGTCTGACCCAGTAGGCAACACTTATGTAATTTACTATCACCTCAATTTTATGTAAAGGGTGTTATTGAAAAAGTACTAGAAACTCCACCTATCTACTTATGTATTCCCTTTAAAAAAGTTTTTTTTCCACTTTGACTCCGTTTTCATCTTCTGCCCCTACTGAGTTTGCATATTCTTCATACTTATGAAAGGTCATAAATTTTATCTGAAGTTCTGGGTATTTGAACGTGATAAAAATTATTCAATTTTTGGCAGACTGAATTATTCAATTAGGTAAAGCAGAAAGGTAAATGCATGCTTGAATCACAATTCCAGCTCTGTGCTCTAACCACACAACAGTGAACACAAATAAATTTGTCGATTATACAAGCACATAAAAGGAATTTGCATCAGGGATTGCCAATGTCAGAACCTAGGTTAATATAAGATACTATAAGTATTTTCTTTCTCTATGTGCTCTGGATGGAAAAGTACTACACCATCATCTCTAACTATACCTCTCATAAAATGCAAACAATTTTAAAGCTATGAATTTAATATATACTTGAACACAATTTTAAATTTTTAAAAACGTTAAGATTTATTTGAACTGGTTAGTAACAATTATATATGATAAAGTTCAGGAGTCCAACAGTAATGTTTACCAACATGTGCACATATATCTATTTCTACACGTTTCAAACCTGACATTTCTGTTTCATCCTCATTTTCATAATATGGATAGCAGTCTTCCATCAGTAATTTTAATGAAAAACCTATTTAGGCAAGGCACAAAGAATTTAGACCAACTATAATAAATTTACTACATATTGTTCAGTCCCAATGTCTCCCAAGGAAATACAAAACAACCTTAATCATGAAAATACAAATAGAATTCATTCACACAATATACTTTAACAAAGAACTACTGAAGACTGATGCCTGTGATGTTGTGAAGTTCAAAATGATCCAGAATCAGGGTATATAAACTACTGAACAGTAAGGCAGACTAAAAAACATTAATCGCCTGTTCACAGTGAGATATTTATGATTCTACAGAATATGTGCTTCAATGTATCTGAGTAAACCAACAAATTTGGATTATGTAACTTTTACTTGAACTCATCTTTAAAAAGAAATGCAGAACTATCAAGGCATAATGGAGCATCTTGAATTAATGTAATCTAAGAGTTACTTCCAAGCAATTTAATAGCCCTCAGTAACACAAATGAACAGAAAATTAAACAACTCAGCTCTTCTTAAAACATCAGTATCACAAGGTTGAAAGTGTGCTTTTATTACAGCAAAACATGTAACTAAGCTATCAACAGATTAGAGAAGGTATCTTTCTTCACTCCAACATGATTGTCTCCAAATTTGTTACACTGGCATTTTACAACCTACAAAAATGTTTAACATGACTTTCTGGAAAGCGAAAGCTACATACCTGTAGAAGGTATTCTCCAAGGACAGCAGTCTGATTGTTCTCACAAATGGGTGACGTCCACGGCAGCCCCTCCGATCGGAGATCTTCACAAGCAAAAGCGTTTGCTAGCCCTCGCGTGCGCATGCGCGACCGTCTTCCTGCCCGAACGCGAGCGTGCTCGTCAGTCCAGTAAATAGCAAAGACAAAGACAAGGGAAGACAACTCCAAAGGGGAGGCGGGCGGGCAGGTGAGAACAATCAGCCTGCTGTCCTCGGAGAATACCTTCTACAGGTATGTAGCTTTCACTTTCTCCGAGGACAAGCAGGCTGCTTGTTCTCACAAATGGGGAATCCCTAGCCCCCAGGCTCACTCAAAACAACAAACATTGGTCAATTGGGCCTCGCAACGGCGAGGACATAACTGAGATTGACCTAACTTATTCAACTAACAGAGTGCAGCCTGGAACAGAATAAAAATGGGCCTAGGGGGGTGGAGTTGGATTCTAAACCCCGAACAGATTCTGCAGCACCGACAGCCCAAACCGACTGTCACTTCGGGTATCCTGCTGAAGGCAGTAATGCGATGTGAATGTGTGGACAGATGACCACGTCACAGCCTTGCAAATCTCTTCGATAGTGGCTGACTTCAAGTGGGCCACTGACGCTGCCATGGCTCTAACACTATGAGCCGTGACATGACCCTCAAGAGTCAGCCCAGCCTGGGCGTAAGCGAAGGAGATGCAATCTGCTAGCCAATTTGAGATGGTGTGTTTCCCGACAGCCACTCCCCTTCTGTTGGGATCAAAAGAAACAAACATTTGGGCGGACTGTCTGTGGGGCTGTGTCCGCTCCAAGTAGAAGGTCAATGCTCGCTTGCAGTCCAGTATGTGCAGTTGACGTTCAGCAGGGCAGGTATGAGGACGGGGAAAGAATGTTGGAAAGACAACTGACTGGTTCAGATGGAACTCCGACACCACCTTTGGCAAGAAGTTAGGGTGAGTGCGGAGGACTACTCTGTTAGGATGAAATTTAGTATAAGGAGCATGAGCTACCAAGGCTTGCAGCTCACTGACTCTACGAGCTGAAGTGACTGTCACAAAGAAAATGACCTTCCAGGTCAAGTACTTCAGATGGCAGGAATCCAGTGGCTCAAAAGGAGGTTTCATCAGCTGGGTGACAATGACGTTGAGATCCCATGACACTGTAGGAAGTTTGATGGGGGGCTTTGACAAAAGCAAACCTCTCATGAAGCGAACAACTAAAGGCTGTCCCAAGATTGGCTTACCTTCCAAATGGTAATGGTATACACTAATCGCACTAAAATGAACCCTTACAGAGTTGGTCTTAAGACCAGACTCAGACAAGTGCAGAAGGTATTCAAGCAGGGTCTGTGTAGGACAGGAGGGAGGATCTAGGGCCTTGCTGTCACACCAGACAGCAAACCTCCGCCAGAGAAAAAAGTAACTCTTCTTAGTGGAATCTTTCCTGGAAGCAAGCAAGACTCGGGATACACCCTCGGAAAGACCTAAGGAGGCAAAATCTAAGCTCTCAACATCCAGGCTGTGTTCCCAGACGGAATCGAAGATACTGTCTGTGAGCTGGCAGTATCGGGATGTGAGTGTAAGCATCCTTTAAGTCCAGAGAGCATAGCCAATCGTTTGCCTGAATCATGGGAAGAAGGATGCCCAGGGAAAGCATTCTGAACTTTTCTTGGACCAGATATTTGTTCAGGGCCCTTAGGTCTAGGATGGGACGCATCCCCCCTGTTTTCTTTTCCACAAGGAAGTACCTGGAATAGAATCCCAGCCCTTCCTGCCCTGGTGGCACGGGCTCGACCGCATTGGCGCTGAGAAGGGCGGAGAGTTCCTCAGCAAGTACCTGCTTGTACTGGAAGCTGAAGGACTGAGCTCCCGGTGGACAATTTGGAGATTTTGAAATCAAATTGAGGGAGTATCCCAGCCGGACTATTTGTAGAACCCACTGGTCGGAGGTTATAAGAGGCCATCTTTGGTGAAAAAAATTTAACCTCCCTCCGACCGGCAGATCATCCGGCACTGATACTTGGCCTTCGGCTATGCTCTGCTGGAGCCAGTCAAAAGCTCATCCCTTGCTTTTGCTAGGGAGCTCCTGAGGCCTGTTGAGGCACATGCTGTTGACGTGAACGAGCGCGCTGGGGTTTAGCCTGAGCAGCAGGCTGGCAGGAGGGAGGATTGTACCTACGCTTACTAGAAAAATAGGGAACAGTCCTTCTTCCCCCATAAAAACGTCTACCAGTTGAGGTAGATGCTGAAGGCGCCCGGTGCGAGAATTTGTCGAAGGCAGTGTCCCGCTGGTGGAGTTGTTCTACCACCTGTTCGACCTTTTCTCAAAAAATATTATCCCCCTGGCAAGGAGCATCCGCAATCCGCTGCTGGAGCCTATTCTCCAGGTTGAAGGCACGCAGCCATGAGAGTCTGCGCATCACCACACCTTGAGCAGCAGCCCTGGACGTGACATCAAAAGAATCGTAAACACCCCTGGCCAGGAATTTACGACACGCCTTCAGCTGCCTGACCACCTGCTGAAAAGGCTTGGCCTGCTCAGAAGGGAGCTTGTCCACCAAGTCCGCCAACTGCCGCACATTGTTCCGCATATGAATGCTCGTATAGAGCTGGTATGACTGGATTTTGGAAATGAGCATTGCAGAATGGTAGGCCTTCCGCCCAAAAGAATCCAAGGTTCTAGAGTCACAGCCCGGGGGCGCCGAAGCGTACTCCCTAGAACTCTTGACCTTCTTAAGGGCCAGATCCACCACACCAGAGTCATGGGGCAACTGGGTCCTCATTAACTCTGGATCCCCATGGATCCGATACTGGGATTCGATTTTCTTGGGAATGTGTGGATTAGATAAGGGCTTCGCCCAGTTCACCAGCAATGTCTTCTTGAGGACATGATACATGGGTACAGTGGACGATTCCTTAGGTGGCGAAGGATAGTCCAAAAGCTCAAACATCTCGGCCCTTGGTTCATCCTCCGTAACCACAGGGAAGGGAATGGCCGTAGACATTTCCTGGACAAAGGCCGCGAAAGACAGACTCAGGAGGAGAAAGCTGCCTTTCAGGAGAGGGAGTAGGATCAGAGGGAAGACCACCAGACTCCTCATCAGAGAAATATCTGGGGTCTTCCTCTGCTTCCCACGAGGCCTCACCCTCGGTGTCGGACACTAGCTCGTGGACTGCAGTCCAAAGCCGGGCCTGACTCGACTCCATGGAAACATGGCCACGGGTGGGCACGTCGAGAGGAAGACTTCCGCATCAACGGCAATGAAGCTCCCTCCATCGATGTCGTTGGGGAGTCAGCCTGGGAGGCTGCCGATGCAGGTACCGCAAGCGGTACCAGGACCGGAGACCTGACAACGGGCGGGGGGCCAGCCGGCGCCTCACTCAACGATACCGGCGGCGCAAGCACCCCTGGTACCGGAGAAGGGCACAACAGCTCCTCCAGAATCCCTGGAAGGACGGCCCTGAGGCTCTCGTTCAGAGCGGCTGTCGAGGAAGGCAAGGAGTCCGGTACTGGCGATGAGCTCAGAATCTGTCCGGGACGCGGAGGCGGTACCGGGCTGTCCACAGTGGAGCGCATCGACACCTCCTGTATGGAGGGTGAGCGGTCCTCCCGGCATCGATGCTTAGCGGGTGCCGGTGCCACCGGCGATCCAGAGCTCTCGGTACCGCATCTGGAAGGCAACCGATAACGATGCTTCTTTGCCTTCGCACGAAGCACGTCACCGGTACCTCCCAGTACCAAAGAGGAGGACGTCGAATCCAAACGTCTCCTGTGGGCCAGGTCCAAAAGAGGTCGATCCCGGGGGGCCTGTACCGCAGGAGCCCTCGAGGCAGGCAGAGACCTACTCGAGGGCTCACCGCTACCAGCAGGGGAATAGACAGCCCTCACCTGCACTCCGGAAGAGGAAGCACCCTCTGACGACATCGATACCACCGATGATCTCAGTATCGCAGAAGTTGAAGCACCGGCTGATGACCTGGGTACCGCAGACATCGACACGCCGGACGATGACCTCGGTACCGAAGATGTCGAAGCACCGGACGAGGCCTCGAACAAAAGATTCCACTGGGCCAATCTTGCCACCTGAGTTCTCTTCTTCAACAGAAGTACAGGTCTGGGGACGATGCCCAGCCCCCAGACACTGAAGACACGAAACTTGCCTATCAGTAAGCGAGATAGTCCGGCTGCACTGGGTGTACTTTTTGAAGCCGCTGGTAGGCTTTGATGACATGGGCGGAAAAATCACGCCGGCGAAGTCAAAATTCACGATGATGGCAATGGCACCAAATCAAGTAGAAAAAACCCGTACGGGCGGCCAAAAAGGCTGCGACCGTCAACGAAAGAAAACTTAATGGGAAAACACTCGAAATAAGGGAATTTTTTTTTTGAAAAGACGAACACGACGGAACGAAGATTCTGGACACTTCCAAACGGAAGAACGCGGTGAAAAGACGCGAGGGGTCTCCTTGGGGTGCAGACCGACCAAAAAACAGCCATCCTGAGCCGCGGAAAAAAGAAGACTGACGAGCACGCTTGCGTTCAGGCGGGAAGACGGTTGCGCATGCACACGCAAGGGCTAGCAAACGCTTTTGCTAGTGAAGATCTCCGATCGGAGGGGCTGTCGTGGACGTCACCCATTTGTAAGAACAAGCAGCTTGCTTGTCCTCGGAGAAAACTTATTTACAATGGAAAGCTACATTAATTTTGTACATGTATAAAAATTTTTGGCACTACCTGTAAGGTAATGCACAAGACATGTATTACACAGCAAAAATGCACAGTGAAGGCTTAAATTAGCAGGATGAATTTTTTTGTGTTATACCACTTAAGTTTATGCAAAAGTAAGAAAGCCTTATTGAAAAGTATCAATGGACCTAAATTACTTCCCCCCCCCCCCCCATTTTAGATAGCTGCACAGCAATGCCAGCACAGCCCATTCACTTCGTATGGCTTATGTCGGCATTACCACAACAGCAACCACTAGCGCAGCTTTGTAAAGAGGGGAGGGGTATTTTGCTAACAAAACACTTGAAAAGGCAGCATGCGTGTTTAAAAGGGAAAACAAAATGTACAATGTTTAAATAGAAAGGCAAGAATATTTGTCCTCTGTTAACAGCATCTCAGGAAATGCAGAGGCACTATAGAGGACACATTCAAACTTAAAATATTCTGTTCAATGTCTGTACAAACACATTCCTACAATTACAAGTATACATATAATCAAGATACTTTTCCATGGTGACCTAATACCAATTACTTTAAAATTTACAAGACATGAACATAAATAAAGCTGTTAAAACTTGTGAGTACAGTACTGGTCCATCATTCAACATGAGTCTTCTTATGTCACTCTAAAAGCTGTCAAGCTTGAATATTGTGAATATTTTTTTTAACCTAAAAAAGAAAAAAAAAAAAAAACGGTCATCAGTGAATCTACTTTAGATATGCAAACACAATTTGCCTGTAGAAATTTCTAGGAAACAATTCTCAAAGCCACCTACAGAAATAAAGCCAAGATACATACCTGTAGTAGGTGTTCTCCGAGGACAGCAGGCTGATTGTTCTCACAACTGGGTCCTCGGCGACCCCCTCCAATGGAATTTTTCCAAAGCAAAAATCTTAAAGCTTTGACAGAACCTTCTGGCGCACGGGGTGCATGCACCACGCATGCGCGTCCGTCTTCCCGCCTGTCGCGCAAAAGTCCCGCTCAGTTATATCCAAAAGCAAGAATTAAAGGACAACAACTCCAAAAGGGAGGTGGGCGGGTTTGTGAGAACAATCAGCCTGCTGTCCTCGGAGAACACCTGCTACAGGTATGTATCTTCGCCTTCTCCGAGGACAAGCAGGCTGCTTGTTCTCACAACTGGCACCCAGGCTTACTCAAAACAACAAAGAAAGGTCAACTGGGCCTCGCAACGGTGAGGACATAACAAGATTGACCTACGAACAAGAACATCTAACAGAGTGCAGCCTGGAACAGAATAAAAATGGGCCTAAGGAGGTGGAGTTGGATTCTAAACCCCAAACAGATTCTGCAGCACCGACTGCCCAAACCGACTGTCGCATCGGGTATCCTACTGAAGGCAGTAGTGAGATGTGAATGTGTGGATTGATGACATCGCAGCCTTGCATACTTCTTCTATAGTGGCTGACTTCAAGTGGGCCACTGATGCTGCCATGGCTCTAACACTAGGAGCCGTGACATGACCCTCAAGAGTCAGCCCAGCTTGGGCATAAGTGAAGGAAATGCAATCTGCTAGCCAATCAGAAATGGTGGGTTTCCCGACTGCGACTTCTTATGTTGGGATCAAAAAAAACAAACATTTGGACGAACTGTCTGAAGGGGCTTCTCCACTCCACGTAGAAGGCCAATGCTCTCTTGCAGTCCAATGTGTGCAACTGATGTTCAGCAGGGCAGGTATTTGGATGGGGAAAGAATGTTGGCAAGACAACTGACTGGTTCAGATTGAACTCAGACACCACCTTCGGCAAGAACATAGGGTGAGTGCGGAGGATTACTCTGTTGTGATGAAACTTGAGATAAGGAGCATACACTACTAAGGCTTGGAGCTCACTGACTCTACGAGCTGAAGTAACAGCCACCAAGAAAATGACCTTCCAGGTCAAGTACTTCAGATGGCCCATCAACATGAGCTCCCCACCCCAGGAGGGATGCATGCGTTGTCAGCACTTTTTGTAGCTGAGTAATTTGAAATGGACATCCCAAGGTCAAATGGGATCGAATTGTTCACCACTGAAGGGAATTGTGAAAAACGGTGGACAGCTGGATTGCATCCTCTAGATCCCCCACAGCTTGACACCACTGAGAAGCTAGGGTCCATTGAGCTGATCTCATGTGAAGACAGGCCATGGGTGTCACATGGACTGTGGAGGCCATATGGCCTAAAAGTTTCAACATCTGCCGAGCTGTGATCTGCTGAGAGGCCCTGGCCCTGGAAACTAGAGACAGAAGATTGTCTGCTCTCGTTTCTGGAAGATAGGCACGAGCAGTCTGTGAATCCAGCAGAGCTCCTATAAATTCCAGTTTCTGAATGGGAAAAAGATGGGGTAATTTATTACAAACCCGAGTAGCTCCACCAGTTGAATAGTCATCTGCATGGACTGTAGAGCTCCTGCCTCTGAGGTGTTCTTCACCAGCCAATCGTTGAGATAAGGGAACACATGCACTCCCAATCTGCGTAGCGACACTGCAACTACTGCCAGGCATTTTGTAAAGACCCTGGGCGCAAATGCCATACCAAAGGGCAGCACACAATACAGCGAGGTTACTAACCTGTAGCAGGTATTCTCCGAGGACAGCAGGCTGATTGTTCTCACTGATGGTTGACGTCCGACGACAGCCCCAGGATCAGAAGATCTTCCTAGCAACAAGTTTTGCTAGACCCCGCTTGCACCTGCGCACCGCGCAAGCGCAACCGTCTTCCCGCCTGTAACGTGAGTGTGTCCTTCAGTCAAATAGAAAGCAAAAGACAAGGGAAGACAACTTCAAAGGGGAGGAGGGCAGGTTTGTGAGAACAATCAGCCTGCTGTCCTCGGAGAATACCTGCTACAGATTAGTAACCTCGCTTTCTCCGAGGACAAGCAGGCTGCTTATTCTCACTGATGGGGTATCCCTAGCCCCCAGGCTCACTCAAAACAACAAACATTGGTCAATTAGGCCTCGCAACGGCGAGGACATAACTGAGATTGACCTAAACAACAACTGGAACAGAATAAAAATTGGGCCTAGTGGGGTGGAGTTGGATTCTAAACCCCAAACAGATTCTGCAGCACTGACTGCCCGAACCGACTGTCGCGTTGGGTATCCTGCTGGAGGCAGTAGTGAGATGTGAATATGTGGACAGAATACCACGTCGCAGCCTTGCAAATCTCTTCAATAGTGGCTGACTTCAAGTGGGCCACTGACGCTGCCATGGCTCGAACACTATGAGCCATGACATGGCCCTCAATAGTCAGCCCAGCTTGGGCATAAGTGAAGGAAATGCAATCTGCTAGCCAATTTGAGATGGTGCGTTTCCCGACAGCCACTCCCCTTCTGTTGGGGTCAAAAGAACCAAACAATTGGGTGGACTGTCTGAATGGGCTTGTCCACTCCAGATAGAAGGCCAATGCTCTTTTGCAGTCCAATGTGTGCAACTGACGTTCAGCAGGGCGGGTATGAGGACGGGGAAAAATGTTGGCAAGACAATTGACTGGTTCAGATGGAACTCCGACGCCACCTTCGGCAAGAACTTAGGGTGAGTGCGGAGGACTACTCTATTATGATGAAATTTAGTATAAGGAGCATGAGCTACCAAGGCTTGAAGCTCACTGACTCTGCGAGCTGAAGTGACTGCCACCAAGAAAATGACCTTCCAGGTCATGTACTTCAGATGGCAGGAATCCAGCGGCTCAAAAGGAGGTTTCATCAGTTGGGTGAGAACGACATTGAGATCCCATGATACTGTAGGAGGTTTGATAGGGGGCTTTGACAAAAGCAAACCTCTCATGAAGCGAACAACTAAAGGCTGTCCCGAGATAGGCTTACCTTCTACACAATAATGAAAAGCACTAATTGCGCTAAGGTGAACCCTTACAGAGTTGGTCTTGAGACCAGACTCGGACAAGTGCAGAAGGTATTCAAGCAGGGTCTGTGTAGGACAAGAACGAGGATCTAGGGCCTTGCTGTCACACCAGGTGGCAAACCTCTTCCATTCGAAAGAATAACACCTCTTCGTGGAATCTTTTCTGGAAGCAAGACTCGGGAGACACCCTCTGATAGACCCAAGGAGGCAAAGTCTACGCTCTCAACATCCAGGCTGTGAGAGCCAGGGACCAGAGGTTGGGATGCAGAAGTGCCTCCTCGTTCTGAGTGATGAGGGTTGGAAAATACTCCAATCTCCACAGTTCTTCGGAGGACAACTCCAGAAGAAGAGGGAACCAGATCTGATGCAGCCAAAAGGGTGCGATCAGAATCATGGTTCCACGATCCTGCTTGAGTTTCAGCAAAGTCTTCCCTACCAAGGGTATGGGAGGATACGCATACAGGAGCCTCTTCCCCCAATAAAGGAGAAAGGCATCCGATGCTAGTCTGCCGTGGGCCTGAAGTCTAGAACAGAACTGAGGGACCTTGTGATTGGTCTGAGTGGCAAAAAGATCTACCAAGGGGGTGCCCCACGCTTGGAAGATCTGGCGTACCACTCTGGAATTGAGCGACCACTCGTGAGGTTGCATTATCCTGCTCAACCTATCGGCCAAACTGTTGTTTACGCCTGCCAGATACGTAGCTTGGAGATACAAGCCGTGTTGGCGAGCCCAAAGCCACATCCTGACAGCTTCCTGACACAGGGGGCGAGATCCGGTGCCCCCCTGCATGTTGATATAATACATGGCAACCCAATTGTCTGTCTGAATTTGAATAATGTGATTGGACAGCCGATCTCTGAAAGCCTTTAGCGCGTTCCAGACCGCTCGCAACTCCAGGAGGTTGAGCTGAAAACCTGTTTCCTGGAGGGACCAACAGCCTTGGGTGGGGAGCCCATTGACATGAGCTCCCCACCCCAGGAGAGATGCATCCGTCGTCAGCACATTTTGCGGCTGAGGAATTTGAAAGGGACGGCCCAAGGTCAAATTGGAGCGAACTGTCCACCAATGTAGGGAGATGAGAAAACTTGTGGACAGTTGGATCACGTCCTCTAGATCCCCCGCGGCTTGAAACCACTGGGAAGCTAGGGTCCATTGAGCTGATCTCATTTGAAGACGGGCCATGGGAGTCACATGAACTATAGAGGCCATGTGGCCGAGCAACCTCAACATCTGCCGAGCTGTGATCTGCTGAGACGCTCGCACCCAAGAAACCAGGGACAGGAGATTGTCTCTCCTCGCCTCGGGGAGGTAGGCATGAGCCGTCTGGGAGTCCAGCAGAGCTCCTATGAATTCTAGTCTTTATACTGGAAGAAAGTGGGACTTTGGATAATTTATCACCCTACCCTAGTAGCTCCAGGAGTTGAATAGTCATCTGCATGGACTGCTGAGCTCCTGCCTCCGAGGTGTTCTTTACCAGCCAATCGTCGAGGTAAGGGAACACATGCACTCCCAGTCTGCACAGAAACGCCGCTACGACAGCCAGGCATTTTGTAAACACTATGGGCGCGGAGGCGAGACCAAAGTGTAGCACACAGTACTGAAAATGCCGTGTTCCCAGACGAAATCGAAGATACTGTCTGTGAGCTGGCAGTATCGGGATGCGAGTGTAAGCATCCTTTAAGTCCAGAGAGCATAGCCAATCGTTTTTCTGAATCATGGGAAGAAGGGTGCCCAGGGAAAGCATCCTGAACTTTTCTCGGACCAGATATTTGTTCAGGACCCTTCGGTCTAGGATGGGACGCATCCCCCCTGTTTTCTTTTCCACAAGGAAGTACCTGGAATAGAATCCCAGCCCTTCCTGCCCCGGTGGCACGGGCTCGACCGCATTGGCGCTGAGAAGGGTGGAGATCTCCTCTGCAAGTACCTGCTTGTGCTGGAAGCTGAAGGACTGAGCTCCCGGTGGGCAATTTGGAGGTTTGGAGATCAAATTGAGGGAGTATCCTAGCCAGACTATTTGGAGAACCCACCGGTCGGAGGTTACAAGAGGCTACCTTTGGTGAAAAAACTTTAACCTCCCTCCTACCGGCAGATCGTCCGGCGCGGACACGTTGATCTCGGCTATGCTTGCCTGGAGCCAGTCAAAAGCCTGTCCTTTGATTTTGCGGGGAGCTGCAAGGGCCTGAGGAGGCGCACGCTGTTGACGCAAACGAGCGCGCTGGGGCTTAGCCTGAGCAGGCTGGCGAGAAGGTGGATTGTACCTACGCCTGTTAGATGCATAGGGAACATTCCTCCTTCCCCCATAAAAACGTCTACCTGAAGAGGTAGATGCTGAAGTCGTCTGGTGGGAGAGCTTGTCGAATGTGGTGTCCCGCTGGTGGAGCTGTTCTACCACCTGTTCAACGCGCTCACCAAAAATGTTATCCCCCCCAGCAAGGAGCATCCGCAATCCGCTGCTGGACTCTATTCTCCAGGTCAGAGGCACGCAGCCATGAGAGTCTGCGCAACACTATACCTTGAGCAGCAGCCCTGAATGCAACAGCAAAAGTGTCGTAAACACCGCTGGACAGGAATTTTCGACACGCCTTCAGCACCCTGACCACCTCCTGAAAAGGCTTGGCCTGCTCCGATGGGAGCTTGTCTACCAAGTCTGTCAGCTGCCTCACATTGTTCCGCAAGTGGATGCTCGTGTAGAGCTGGTACGACTGGATCTTGGACACGAGCGTAGCAGAATGGTAGGCCTTCCTCCCAAAAGAGTCCAGAGTCCTAGACTCCCACCCCGGGGGCGCCGAGGCGTAATCCCTAGTACTCTTGACTTTCTTGAGAGCCAGATCCACAACTCCAGAGTCATGAGGCAACTGGGTCTTCATTAACTCTGGGTCCCCGTGGATCCAATACTGGGACTCAATCTTTTTGGGAACAGTGGTTACTTAAGGGTTTCATCCAGTTCGCCAACAATGTCTGCTTCAGGACATTATGAAGGGGAACAGTGGACGACTCCTTAGGTGGCGAAGGATTGTCCAGGACCTTGAACATCTCAGCCCTGGGATCCTCACTAACCACTGGGAAGGGAATGGCCGTAGATATTTCCCGGACAAAGGAAGAGACTCTCGGGGGGAGAAAGCTTTCTCTCAGGCGAAGGTGTAGGATCAGAAGGAAGACCACAAGACTCATCAAAGAAATATCTTGGGTCTTCCTCTGTCTCCCACGAGGCCTCACCCTCGGTATCGGACACAAGTTCACGAACTTCAGCCTGAAGCCGAGCCCGTCTCGACGCAGAGGAACTAGGTCCTCGATGGCGGTCGAGAAGACGACTCCCGCGCCAGCGGCGACAAAGCTCCCTCCAGCGACGTCGAGTCAACTTGGGTGGCAGCAGACGCTGATGCCGCAAGTTGCAGTCCGCATTGCAGTCCGCACCACAGGCAGGGAGCCAGCCGCCGCATCTCTCAATGATACCGGAGGCGCAAGCACCCCCCCCCCCCCGGCACCGGAGCAGATGAATGCAGCAGCCTTTCCAGGATATCTGGAAGAATGGCCTTGAGGTGCTCGTCAAGAGTGGCTGTCGAGGAAGGCTGTGGGGCCGGTACTGGCGACAATGTCAGAACCTGTCTGGAGCGAGGAGGCGGTACCAGGCTGTCCGGAGCAGAGTGCATCAACATCTCTTGTATAGAGGGCGAGCGATCCTCTCAGCGTTGATGCTTCTCGGGCGCCGACTCCCTCTGCGTCCCGGAGCTCTCGGTACCGTGACGGGAAGGTGACCAATAATGGTGTTTCTTCGCCTTCGTTACCGAAGAGGAAGACGTGGAATCCAGCCGGGTCCGAAGGTGGTTGGTCCTGGGGGGGCCTGCAGAGCAGGAGCCCTCGAGGCAGGTGGAGACCCACTTGATGGCTCACTGCTACCAGCATGGGATCTCTGGACAGCCATCACCTGCATTCCTGATGTCGATGCACCCTCAGATTACCTCGGTACCGCTGGCTCCGTCGATGTCGAAGGACCGGACCTGGCTCCGAACAGCAAGTCCCACTGAGCCAATCTCGCCGCCTGGGTCCTCTTTTTCAGCTGAAGACACAGCATGCAGGCGTTGGGACGATGACCCGCTCCCAAACACTGAAGACACGAAACGTGTCTGTCAGTCAGCGAGATGATCTGGTTGCACCGCGTGCAGGCTTTGAGGACATGGGTGGAAAAATTGCGCCGGTACCGAAAAAGCACCACAAATAGGGAGAAAACCTGTACGGGCGGCCAAAATGGCCACTTCCGAAAAGAAAGGAAACAGAGGGAAAAAAAAACTGAAAAAACTACAGGAAACAAACTTTTTTTTTTTTTTTTTAACAAAGAAAAAGACAAACGGACTCGTCGAGAACACCAACATGCCGCGAAAAAACGCAGCGGGGGCCTCTCTGGGGCACAGACCGACCGTAAAACAGCCGATCTGAGCCGCGGAAAAAAAAGAGACTGAAGGACACACTCGCGCTACGGGCGGGAAGACTGTCGCGCATACGCGGTGCGCATGTGCACGCGGGGGCTAGCAAAACTTGTTGCTAGGAAGATCTTCCGATCCTGGGGCTGCCGTCGGACGTCACCCATCAGTGAGAACAAGCAGCCTGCTGCTCCTTGGAGAATGGAAGTGCTGCACTCCCAGACGGAATCGAAGATAGCTCCTGTGAGCTGGAAGTATCGGGATGTGTGTATAAGCATCCTTTAAGTCCAGAGAGCATAGCCAATCGTCTTTCTGAATCATGGGAAGAAGGGTGCCCAGGGAAATCATCCTGAACTGTTCTCGGACTAGAAATTTGTTCAAGGCCCTTGGGTCTAGGATGGGGCGCATCCCCCCTGTTTTCTTTTGCATAAGAAAGTACCTGGAATAGAACTCCAGCCCTTCCTGCCCTGGTAGAACAGGCTCGGCCGCATTGGTGCTGAGAAGAGCGGAGAGTTCCTCTGCAAGTACCTGCGTGTGCTGGAAGCTGAAAGACTGAGCTCCTGGTGGGCAATTTGGAGGTCTGGAGATCAAATAGAGGGAGTATCCTAGCCTGACTATTTGGAGAACCCACCGATCGGAGGTTATGAGAGGTCACCTTTGGTGAAAAAATTTTAACCTCCCTCCGACTGGCAAGCCATCCGGCACGGACACTTTTATAGCAGCTATGCTCAACTGGAGCCAGTCAAAAGCCCGTCCCTTGCTTTTGCTGGGGAGCTGCAGGGGCCTGCCTTGGCACACGCTGTTGACGAGATCGAGCGCGCTGGGGATGAGCCTGAGGCGGCCGTCAAGGAGGACTGTATCTACACTTATTGTAAGCATAGGGAGCATTCTTCCTTCCCCGGTAAAAACGTCTACCTGATGAGGTAGTAGCAGAAGGCGCCTGGCGGAAGAGATTGTCCATAGCGGTTTCCCGCTGAGTGATCTGACCGACCACCTGCTCGACTCTCACCAAAAATATTATTTCCCCCCCCCCCCCCAAGGGACATCCGCAATCCGCTGCTGGACTCGATTGTCCAGGTCAGAGGCACGCAGCCATGAGAGTCTTAGCATCACTATAGCTTGGGCAGTGGTTCTGGATGCAACATCAAAAGAATCGTAAGCACCCCTGGACAGGAATTTACGACACGCCTTCTGCTGCCTGACCATCTCCTGAAAAGGCCTGGCCTGCTCGGGAGGGAGCTTATCAACCAAGTCCGCCAGTTGCTTCACCGTATTCAAAGTGAATGCTCGTGTACAGCTGGTAAGATTGGACTCTTTTGGGAGAAAGGCCTATCAGTCCTCTATGCTCGTGACCAAAATGCAGAGTTCTAGATTTTCTCCCCGGGGGCACCGAGGCAAAGTATCTAGAACTCCTGGCTCTCTTGAGAGCGGAATCCACAACCATAGAGAGTCGTGAGGTAACTGTGACTTCATCAGCCCAGGTTCTCCGTGAATCCGATATTGGGACTCAGCTTTCTTGGGAATCTTGGGATTACTTAGTGGTTTCATCCAGCTCCACATAAGAGTCTCCTTGAGCACATTATGCAAAGGAACCGTGGATGACTCCTTAGGTGGTGAGGGATAGTCAAGGACCTCAAGCATCTCAGTCCTGGGCTCATCCTCAGATACTACAGGGAAGGGAATAGCCAAAGACATTTCCCGGACAAATGAAGAGAAAGACTCTCCGGGGGAGAAAGCTTTCTTTCTGGTGAAGAAGTAGGATCAGAGGGAAGACCACAAGACTCCTCAGAAGAGAAATACCTGGGATCCTGCTCTTCATTCCATGAGGCATCCTCATCGGTATCAGACAAGAGTTCCTTAACCGCAGTCCGAAACTGGGCCCGTCTCAACGCCGAGGTACCATGTCCTCGATTGCGATGTTGAGAAGTCAACTCCCATGCCGGTGGCAATGAAGCTCCCTTCAGTGACGTCGATGGGGAGTCGACCTGGGTGGCAGCTGAGGCCGATCGGAGACCTCACCACATGCGGAGAGAGCCAGCTGCCGCTTCTCCATCGACGATATGGAGGGCGCAAGCACCCCCGGTACCGGAGCAGACTGACGCAGCAACCCTTCCAGAAGACCTGGAAGTATGGCTCGGATGCGCTCGTCCAGAGTTGCTGTCGAGGAAGGCTGTGGGGTCGGTGCAGAAATCGATGGCAGAACCCGTGGAGGTTGAGGAGGCGGTACCGGGCTGCCCGAAGACTGACACCTCTTGAATGGAGGGTGAGCGCTCCTCCCGGCGTCGGCGCTTCTTGGGTGCCGAATCCTTCGACGCCCTGGAGCTCCCGGTATCATGCTTGGAAGGAGACCGATGACGATGCTTCTTAGCCTTTGCTCGATGCACATCGATACTCCTTGGTACTGACGAGGACGTGGAATCCACACGCCTCCTCAGGGTTAGGTCCGAGAGTTGTCGGTCTCGGTGGGCCTGCATAGCAGGAGTCTTCGAGACAGGTGGAGACCCACTCGACGGCTCAGTGCTCCCAGCGTGTGGTGGTCTCCGGACAGCCATTACCTGCGCTCCTGAAGTCAATGCTATCCCCGGTGCCGATGTCGAGGAACCGGACGAAGCTCCAAAAAGACGATCCCGAAGAGCTTGTATCGACGCCTGTGTCCGCTTTTTCAAGCTAAGACAACTTACATGCATCTGGGTGATGGTCAGGTCCAAGGCACTGAAGACACCACGCGTGGGGGTTGGTACCCGAGATCGTCCAGTTGCACCGAGTACACTTTTTGAAGCCGCTGGGAGTCCTCGATGACATGGACAGAAAAATTGCGGTGGCGAGATCAAAATTCACGATTGTACCAAAAGGAAGAGCACAAAAAGAGAAACCGCGTACGCGCGGAAGAGAAAGGAAACTTTGAAAGGGCCAAAACTAAAGAAATAAAGGATTATTTTTTGTTTGTTTGTTTTTGTAAAAGGCAAGGAAGAAGAGGAGAAAAGAAACAAACAAAACGGAGCAAAACTCCGTAACAAAGCCTGCCGAAGGTTCAGAGGGGCGAAGACACGAAAAACACACTGCCTCTCTTACCGCGGAAAGAAAAGCAACTGAGCGGGACTCTCGCACAACAGGCGGTAAGACGGTCACGCATGCGCAGTGAACGCACCCCGCGCGCCAGAAGGTTCTGTCAAAGCTTTAAGATTTTTGCTTTGGAAAAATTCCATTAGAGGGGGCCACCGTGGACATCAACCCAGTCGTGAGAACAAGCAGCCTGCTTGTCCTCGGAGAAATGAAGATATACAGATATAAATTGGCTCTCAAAATTATCCTCCCTCAATATGGCTAAAAGTAATTTTTAAACAAAATCCACTGTTTTGCTCCAAGAACTGTTAAAGAAGGAATCTTTCTTAGGATTACTATTCAATTTAACAAACTGAAGCCTCAGCTACCCTGAGGGAAGTCACACTTTTCAAATAACCTCAATGGAACGACATTCAAACAAAAACCCACCACTGCTCAGCTAAAAAATAAACTGCGCCTATCTATGCTAAAGCAATGTGTTGAGCTAACAGTTCAACGAGTTAAGATGTATGATGATTGACCAGATGATTATCAATAAACGGAGAGGAGATATTTCAAGAACATTGAGACAATGTGAGCAGGGGTGTATTCTCAAACTTAAAACAGTGAATCTGCAAGGACTTAATGGTCTGCTTGAATGGGATGTGTTCTTTTAATAAGTGAGCATGTTCCTTTAAGACTTTTCTTTGTGCTGATAAAGTCTAAATGCTTTGAAAATGAGCCCTATAGTAATTTGTGGAGCTTTGTAAGTCTAAGTGCTTTGAAATAAGCCCCAAAGTCTCCACTCTGGTAGGTCAACACTTACTGGAAGCGTCTGACAGCAACTGAGTCTTTTGGGATTGATTTCACCACTTTTGCATACCTAGATCTGTCAGCAGCTAAAAATTGTTTTAGCTTTGCTAAGTTGCTTGGGAAGTTCTCACGGACAGATATCTTCAACTCATGCCACAGTCACTCATTGGGATTGATACAGGTACTGGCTGGACCACTCAAGAACATTTACTATAGTTCAGAATGCTGCAACAAGAATAGTAATGGGTAGTAGCGCAAGACAACACAGGTGTTGTCTGCTTCACATTGGTAAGTATCTAAATTGCAATGTACTTAAGATAAGCACTGTTCAGAAGTCTTTGGGGTGAAGCACAATTTATCACATTTATATATACCACAAAATTTTCAAAAGAGAAATCTAAGCGGTTTACAACATAGAAAATAATTAGGGGAGGGAATATGGAGCAACACAAAGTAATACAAAGTAGAACACAAGAGGGAAGCGGAGGAAGGAAAGAACAAGAGGGAGCTTGGCAGGATCAGGAGCACAGGATGAAGGCCCTCAAGTCAGGTATCTACAGAAGGAAAAGCCAGGGTGAAATAAGTAACTGGGACTTAAAATTCTGAAAGGATTGCTCAAGACAGATATTGGGGGAAGGGAATTACAGAGTGGGAAAAACCACACTAAAGCAACAGCTCCTGTTGACATGCAGAAAAACTGATAGAAGGAGAGGACTTACAAGACCCTGATTAGCCGACCAAAGTGATCTTGCAGGGGTTTAGGGAATCAAAAAAGATAAGCTAAAATGGAGGGCAGACCAGAAGACTGAACCTGATGGGACAGGATATTGAGCTTGAAAGGAATCCTGTACGCAACAGGAAGCATATGTTCAATGAGAAGTAGCAGTGAAACATTATATTTCTTTTTAATATGAAGGAGTTTCATCGCAGTATTTTGTATCAGCTGCAAGCGGTTCAACTGATATATGGGCAACCCTATGAGAACAGAATTGCAATAGACAAGTTTGGATAATATACATGAATAAAGATACAGCCAATACATCTAAGCGAGTTACAACTTACACTCATAAAAATTAAAACATCACTTAGAAATAAGACAACGTATAACAAAAAGTACATATAACGTACAGCAACTCCTAAAAAGGAGAAAATAAAAAGCAAAATCCTTTATAGAGCCGATTTCAATTATTCAATAAAATGTCTCACAAAACAAATAAGTCAGTTTTTTTTAACGGCAGAAGGGAGGGTCAAAGTACACAGCAATAAGATGAATACAGAAGCACAAAGGGCTGTCAAGCATGGGATGATCAAGAGTCCTTTACTGGGGAACTCGTCACAGGCCATGATTCAGCCTGAAAACACCTGTGTCAGGAGAAAAAGAGTGGTCAGGCTTGTCGCGGGTGACTTCAAAGACAATTTGTAAGGTTTTTTGGCTGAATGAGCAGTGACCTTATACTATTTATTGAACATTTTCAAGAGCCCGGGTATATTTGATTTGATCCCTGACACAGGCATTTTCATGCAGAAACACAGCCCATGTCAGGTCCCCCAATAAAGGACTCTTGACTATCCCATGGATGGCCCTTTGTGCTTATATATTTGTCTTTTAACTGTTTTTTAAACATTAACAATGAGGTAATTATTTTAGCAGACTAACTTAATTTAGAAAGGGAAACAGCATCGATGGCTTTGTCATGATCTTTATATGAAAGCTGGGAATCAAAAATCACAAAATTTGGGCCTTGTATGCTATTGGAACAATAATCCCTTGGAACACAGAGCTCTTGCAAACTCTTTGACCAGTCTTGGTCATGAAAATCTGTAGCTCATTCACTGGTCTCTTGGTTACTTCACTAATAAATCTCCTCCTTGCTTAGCCATCCATTTTAGAAGGACTGCCTGATTGAGGCATAGCCTTCAACCTCTTAGTTAAAACAATTTTATTGATATCTGTAGAAAAATACAAGAGAACACACATTGGGTTATACAAAAAATGCTGATGACTGCAAACAGCGCAGCAGTCCTTTCCTCAGATGTACTGTAATGCATCCAACACGTACGCTATGCTGCCAACTAGTTCTATAATCAAGAACATTACAGGACCTCCTTCTCCCCATTCTACAAACCCAACTTCTTGGCCTACTTAACTATCTAAGGGCCTTAGTGCCTATGACCCTTAGAATCTGTGTCGAAGAGAAAAAAAAAATCTCTCCTCCCCCCTAATCATATCACCCTGTCTTCTCCTTTCCTCCAGAGTATATATGTTTAGGTCAGTAAGTCTTTTCTCGTACATCTTGTAAGGCAAATTCCATACCATTTTTGTAGCTTTTCTTTGCACAGCTTCAAGTCTTTTTACATCCTTAGCAAGACACGGCCTCCAAAACTAAACACAAAACTCTAGGTGGAGACTCACTAATGACTTGTACAGGGGCATCAACATCTCCTTTCTTCTTCTGGTTACACCTCTCTCTATACAGCCCAGCATCCTTTTGGCTGTGGCCACCGCCTTATCACACTGTTTCGTCGCCTTTAGATCCTCAGATACTATCACCTCAAGATCCCTCTCCTTGTCTGTGCATAGACTCTCACCATCTAACACATACGTTTCCCGTGGATTTCTACTCCCTAAGTGCATCATTTGGTTGAAGGATAGGAAACAGAGAGTGGGGTTAAATGGGCAGTGTTCACAATGGAGAAGGGTAGTTAATGGGGTTCCTCAGGGGTCTGTGCTAGGACCACTGCTTTTTAATATATTTATAAATGATTTAGAGATGGGAGTAACTAGCGAGGTAATTAAATTTGCTGATGACAAGAAGTTATTCAAAGTCGTTAACTCGCGACAGGATTGTAAAAAATTACAGAAGGACCTTACGAGACTGGGAGGCTAAATGGCAGATGACGTTTAATGTGAGCAAGTGCAAGGTGATGCATGTGGAAAAAAAGAACCCGAATTATAGCTACGTCATTCAAGTTTCCACGTTAGGAGTTAAGGACCAAGAAAGGGATCTGGGTGTCGTCGTCGATAATACACTGAAACCTTCTGCTCAGTGTGCTGCTGCGGCTAGGAAAGCGAATAGAATGTTGGGTATTATTAGGAAAGGTATGGAAAACAGGTGTGAGGATGTTATAATGCAGTTGTATCGCTCCATGGTGCAACCGCACCTTGAGTATTGTGTTCAGTTCTGGTCGCCGCATCTCAAGAAAGATATAGTAGAATTGGAAAAGGTGCAGCGAAGGGCGTCTAAAATGATAGCGTGGATGGGACGACTTCCCTATGAAAAAAGACTAAGGAGGCTACGGCTTTTCAGCTTGGAGAAGAGATGGCTGAGGGGAAACATGATAGAGGTATATAAAATAATGAGTGGAGTGGAACAGGTGGATGTGAAGCGTTCGTTCACGCTTTCCAAAAATACTAGGACTAGGGGGCATGTGATAAAACTAGTGTAGTAAATTTAAAACAAATCGGAGAAAATTTCTCTTCACCCAATGCATAATTAAGCTCTGGAATTCGTTGCCAGAGAACGTGGTAAAGGCGGTTAGCTTAGCAGAGTTTAAAAAGGGGTTAGACAGTTTCCTAAACGACAAGTCCATAAACCGCTACTAAATGGACTTGGAAAAAATCCACAATTCCAGGAACAAGTATAGAATGTTCTTATGTTTGGGAAGCTCGCCAGGTGCCCTTGGCCTGAATTGGCTGCTGTCGTGGACAGGATGCTGGGCTCGATGGACCCTTGGTCTTTTCCCAGTGTGGCATTACTTATGTACTTATGAAGTCAGCAAGGGCACGAGATTTCAGCAAGAGGTTGGGGTTTGGTACGCCTTATAGGACGGGGTATGAGGTGCAAGAGTGTCTAAAGCAGAAGACAGAATAGTATTGTAGGAGGAGATGGCTTCCCTTGACAGATTTGGATGGTGCAGTGGTAGAGAAAAGGTTCGAGACATAGGAGGATAGAGTAGTAGGAGGGTCAATGGCCTGGAGATTCCTAGATAGATTGGTTAAGATTCGACGGGATTGGGCAGGAGGAAGTTTAAGTGTGAAGGTTATTAGATGATGGTCAGAGAGGGGAAGATCTGAGGCAAGGGAATTGGAGGGAGAGCAGTTATAAGAGAGGATAAGATTGGACGGGATTGCGCAGGAGGAAGTTTAAGTGTGAAGGTTATTAGATGATGGTCAGAGAGGGGAAGATCTGAGGCAAAGGAATTGGAGGGAGAGCAGTTATAAGAGAGGATAAGATCAAGATAGTGACCATTCTGGTGAGTAGGGGAAGTGGAGCATAGTTGGAGATTGAAGGAGGATGTTAAGGTGAGGAACTGGGAGATGTAAGAATTAGAGGGATCATTAACATGAATGTTAAAGTTGCCAAGGATGAGGGAGGGGAGAAGAAGGATCATGAAAAAAGGAAAGCCAAGCATCAAAGTCGCTGAGAAAGGATGAAAGGGACTTATCAGGGGGATGATAAATAACTGCTATTCGAAGAGGCAAAGGAGTGAATAGGCAGATGGAGTAGACTTCAAAGGAAGAAAAGCAGAGAGACTGAGGTAGCAGAAGAGATTGAAATTTGGAAGAGGGTGAGAGTAATAGTCCAACACCACCACCGCGGCCAGTAGGGTGAGGAGTATGGGAGAAGAGATAACTACCATGGCAGAGGGCTGCGACTGAAGCAGAGTCTTCAGGACAGAGCCAGGACCTCCCTTCTCCAAGGATTTATTAAACAAATCTTTAACAGGACCCGCCAGAACCTCTCTGAGCTCTTCAATATCCTGGGATGGATCCTGTCCAGTCTCATGGTTTTGTCCACCTTTAGATTTTCAAGTTATTCATAAACACTCTCTTCCGTGAACGATGCTATATCACCTCCATTCTCATATGTACTTTTGCCAGTCAATTGTGGTCCTTTCTCTAGGATTTCTTCTGTGAAAATGGAGCAGAAGCATCTGTTTAGCACAATTGCTTTTTCTTCATTTTCCATGTAGTGGTTTGCAGCATCTTTCAGTCTCAGAATTCCATTTTTATCCTTCCTCCTTTCCCTAATATACCTGAAAACATTTTTGCCACCCCTTCTTACATTTCTAGCCATTTGTTCTTCCGCTTTCGCCAGACATATCTCTCTCTTGGCTTCTTTCAGTTTCATACGGTATTCCTCTCTGTTTCTCTTGCTCGGAGAACCATATTGGTTTCCTTTTTCCCTTGCTTTTATTTACTCTCCTTTCATAAAGGTTTGTAACCATATTTATAGCTTATTTCAGCCTGGACCACTGCCTTTCCACTTCTCGTTATGTCCTCCTAGCCTATCAGCCCTTTCTTCAGGACTTTGAGTTTTGAGTGGCTGTCCTCCACTTCAGCTGTTATATCAAACCAAAATGTTTGATTGTCATTGCTGCCACCCATTCGGACATTTGACACACTTTCCCCATTCGTAAGCACCAGATCCAGCATGGCTCCCTCCCTCGTGGGTTCCGTCACCATTTGTTTAAGTAGAGCACTTTGAAAAGCATCCATAATCTTTCTACTTCTTTCCAATTCTGCAGATGGAACTTTCCAATCTGCATCCGTCAGGTTGAAATCTCCCAGAAACAGCACCTCCCTTTTCTTTCCCAACTTTTAGATATCTGTAACCAGATCTTTATCTACATAGTAACATAGTAGATGACGGCAGAAAAAGACCTGCACGGTCCATCCAGTCTGCCCAACAAGATAACTCATATTTGCTGCTTTTTGTGTATACCCTACTTTGATTTGTACCTGTGCTCTTCAGGGCACAGACCGTATAAGTCTGCCCCGCACTATCCCCGCCTCCCAACCACCAGCCCCACATCCCAACCACCGGCTCTGGCACAGGCACAGACCGTATAAGTCTGCCCAGCACTATCCTCACCTCCCCACCACCAGCTCTGGCACAGACCGTACAAGTCTGTCCAGCACTATCCCCGCCTCCCAACCACCAGTCCCGCTTCCCACCACCGGCTCTGGCACAGACCGTACAAGTCTGTCCAGCACTATCCCCGCCTCCCAAACACTAGCCCCGCCTCCCGATCTTGACTAAGCTCCTGAGGATCCATTCCTTCGGCACAGGATTCCTTTATGCTTATCCCATGCATGTTTGAATTCCATTACCGTTTTCATTTCCACCACCTCCCGCGGGAGGGCATTCCAAGCATCCACTACTCTCTCCGTGAAAAAATACTTCCTGACATTTTTCTTGAGTCTGACCCCCTTCAATCTCATTTCATGTCCTCTCGTTCTACCACCTTCCCATCTCCGGAAAAGGTTCGTTTGCGGATTAATACCTTTCAAATATTTGAACGTCTGTATCATATCACCCCTGTTTCTCCTTTCCTCCAGAGTATACATGTTTAGTTCAGCAAGTCTCTCCTCATACGTCTTGTAACGCAAATCCCATACCAATCTCGTAGCTTTTCTTTGCACCGCTTCAATTCTTTTTACATCCTTAACAAGATACGGCCTCCAAAACTGAACACAATACTCCAGGTGGGGCCTCACCAACGACTTATACATGGGCATCAACACCCCCTTTCTTCTGCTGGTCACACCTCTATACAGCCTAACAACCTTCTAGCCACGGCCACCGCCTTGTCACACTGTTTCGTCGCCTTCAAATCCTCAGATACTATCACCCCAAGATCCCTCTCTCCGCCCGTACCTATCAGACTCTCCCCGCCTAACACATACGTCTCCCGCGGATTTCTACTTCCTAAGTGCATCACTTTGCATTTTTTCGCATTGAATTTTAATTGCCAAACCTTAGACCATTCTTCTAGCTTCCATAGGTCCTTTTTCATGTTTTCCACTCCCTCCGGGTTGTCCACTCTGTTACAGATCTTAGTATCATCCGCAAATAGGCAAACTTTACCTTCTAACCCTTCGGCAATGTCACTCACAAATATATTGAACAGAATCGGCCCCAGCACCGATCCTTGTGGCACTCCACTACTTACCTTTCGCTCCTCCGAGCGAATTCCATTCACCACCACCCTCTGGCTTCTGTCCGTCAACCAGTTCCTAATCCAGTTCACCACTTCGGGTCCTATCTTCAGCCCATCCAGTTTATTTAAGAGCCTCCTGTGGGGAACCGTGTCAAAAGCTTTGCTGAAATCTAAGTAGATTACGTCCATAGCTCGTCCCTGATTCAATTCTCCTGTCACCCAATCAAAGAACTCAATGAGGTTCGTTTGGCACGATTTCCCTTTGGTAAATCCATGTTGTCTCGGATCTTGCAACTTATTGGCTTCCAGGAAATTCACTATCCTTTCCTTCAGCATCGCTTCCATTACTTTTCCAATAACCGAAGTGAGGCTTACCGGCCTGTAGTTTCCAGCTTCTTCCCTATCACCACTTTTGTGAAGAGGGACCACATCCGCCGATCTCCAATCCCTCGGAACCTCTCCCGTCTCCAAGGATTTATTAAACAAATCTTTAAGAGGACCCGCCAGAACCTCTCTGAGCTCCCTCAATATCCTTGGGTGGATCCCATCCGGTCCCATGGCTTTGTCCACCTTTAGGTTTTCAAGTTGTTCATACACACTCTCTTCCGTGAATGGTGCTCTATCCACTTCAATCTCATTTGTACTTTTTGCAGTCCATCGCGGTCCTTCTCCAGGATTTTCTTCTGTGAAATTGTTCCTCCAATTGTGTCTGCGGTCTGTAGACAACACCCATGTGAACAGAGGTTCCATCATCTCTTTCTAGGGTGATCCATATATCACTTCTTCCTTTCCCCAGGCCCCTGTCATTTCACTCGCTGCGATATCATTTCTCACATACAGAGCTACTCCTCCACCTTTACGACCATCTCTATCCTTCCTAAATAGATTATAGCCTAGTATATTTCCATCCCATTCATGGGAATCATTGAGCCATGTCTCCATGATTGCAACAATGTCTATGTCTGCCTCTTAACATCAGGGCTTGCAGATCAAGAACTTTATTACTTAGACTGCGAGCATTTGCGGTCAACGCTTTCCATCTACATTACAGTAACATTTTCATCTTCTGTTTGTTTTTGTTTAGTCTTACTTCCTGCTGTGTTGGTAAGAAGTGATTTGCTAAGATTGCTGTTTTAATTGCTTTTGTTTCTACTGTCATATCTTGTCTTTAGCTGGAGGTGACCACTGGAAGTGACCTGCCACCCCACCTTCTAGTTTAAATGCCTAGAAACATTGTCTTAAATTTCTCCCAAAGGATTTCTTCCCCTGCCACAATGAGATGAAACCCACTGTTGCAATATAGTCTGTTTTTCCATGTATTGCTCCATCCTTCTATGTACCTACTACTACTTACTATTTATCATTTGTATAGCGCTACTAGACTTATGCAGCGCTGTACACTTGAACATGAAGAGACAGTCCCTGCTCGACAGAGCTTACAATCTAATTAGGACAAACAGGACAAATAAGAGATAAGGGAATTACTAAGGTGGGGGTGATAAAATAAAGGTACTGGACAAGTGAGTAAGGGTTAGGAGTTAAAAGCAGCATCAAAAAGGTGGGCTTTTATCCTAGATTACCTAAAACCTAACCTAATTCAACTACATCAGCCACATGGACACCTGAATGTGGAGTTCCACAGGGATCCCCTCTCTCACCGACCTTATTTAACTTAACGATGATACCCTTGGCTAAACTTCTATCAAACCAAAACCTCAACCCATACATATACGCAGACGACATAACGATATACATCCCATTCAAACAAGATTTAAAGGAAATTTCCTGTGAAATCAACCAAAGTCTACACATCATGTATTCATGGCGGATGCATTTCAACTGAAATTCAATGCAGAAAAAACCCAATGCCTAATACTCACCTCTCAACATAACACGAACAAATTCACCACCATTAACACACCGAAACTGAATCTTCCAATTTCGGACACCCTAAAAATTCTTGGAGTTACCATTGATCGACACCTAACACTTGAGAATCACACGAAACACACAACCAAGAAGATGTTCCACTCAATGTGGAAATTAAAAAGAGTAAGACCTTTCTTCTTAAGGACCGTCTTCCGTAACCTGGTACAATCAATGGTACTTAGTCATTTAGACTACTGCAACGCACTCTACACTGGCTGCAAAGAGCAAATAATCAAGAAACTTCAGACAGCCCAGAACACTGCAGCTAGACTCATATTTGGCAAAACAAAATATGAAAGTGCTAAACCCCTACGGGAAAAGCTACACTGGCTCCCTCTTAAAGAACACATCACGTTCAAACTATGTACTCTAGTTCACAAAATCATTCACAGAGAAGCCCCAGCCTACATGTCAGACCTGGTAGACTTGCCACCCAGGAATGCTAAAAAATCATCCCGCACATTCCTTAATCTTCACTTCCCCAACTGCAAAGGTCAAAAGTACAAACTAACACATGCGTCAACCTTCTCCTACTTGAGCACACAATTCTGGAACGCACTGCCGCGTAACTTAAAAACGATCTATGAACTAACTTCCGCAAACTACTGAAGACCCGTCTCTTTAACAAGGCATACCACAAAGATCAACAAATGTGATCTCCTCCACTTACATCCAGAATTGTCTTTAATATTGATTGTTATACTACTATCATGCTTTATCATTATCATGTTACCCAAAATACTTCTGTAATACTAAATGTCTATTCTCTAATATGTTTTCACTATCCATGATGTATTGTAAGCCACATTGAGCCTGCAAAGAGGTGGGAAAATGTGGGATACAAATGCAATAAATAAAATAAATAAATAAATAATAAAACCTCCTTGGTGACACCAGGCTTTGAGCCAGCTATTGAAATTTTCAGTACTTTACAATCTTTTCTCTCCCTTTCCAAAAGTAGGTAGTACTTCAGAAAAAGCTGTTTGTATCAAAGGTTTTAGCCCCTTCCCCAGCTCCTGAAAGCTCTCTGCGCTGCAAGTGGAGTATTACTGGACAGGTCATTTGTTCCCAGGTGGATAACATCAGCATTTGACTCCTTAGTTTCTTCTCTGATTATAGTCATTATTTGCTGGGTACTCCTGGTAGCTGAGGAACCTGGCACGCATTTCACTTTCCATGGCCCCTTGAACTGTGTTTCAAAGTTAATGCCTCTGATAATGGAATCCCCTAGTAGCAACGGTTTCCTGGTATGAGTTTCAATATTAGTGCTTTCGGGGTGTCTTTTCTCTTTCGGCACCTTCCTTGCTTTTTGTTCTACCTCAGAACTCTAAGTCCCAGAGAGTCAGCCAACTGCTGTATCAAAAACATTCTCTAGGTGTAGCCAGCAATGATACAATCTGATAATACAAATTCAGTTTGATCTATCAAATTTAGCTAGAATATAACTTTCCTTTTGTAAATCTAAATATTCCCAATAATTATAGCAGTTTAATAAATGTAAAATGCAAATGTAAAACCAGTTGTGAGACTAAAGCTGCTTTTTTTATATAATGTATTTTTTTAACCTAGGAATGAAAGAACCTGTCCACAAAATTAGAGTGCTACAGCAAGAGTTAGCAGGATGAAGGCCAAGAACCAGTTAGAAAAACCTATCCTCTCTACTATCAGAGCTAGGCAGGGAGGCTAGCATAAAATGCCCTTTCCAGATTAATACGAGTAAACAGACTCTTCATAAACATCCAATCTCTATGGTGTCTCAGCAAGCACGCTGAGAAGTAGACTAGTGGTTACTGCAGTGGACTTTAATCCTGGGGAACTGGGTTTGATTCCCACTGTAGCTACTTATGACTCTGGGCAAGTCACTTAACCCTCCATTGCCCCAGGTACAAATAAGTACCTGTATATACTATGTAAACCACTCTGAATGTAGTTGCGCAAAAAAAAAAAAAAAAACCCAGAAAGGAAGTATATCAAATCCCATTCTCATTCCATTCCCATTATTGTACATCTTAAAAGTTCAGCATACCCAGATCCCCCATGCCTTCAATTAACATGCAACCTCAATTTGGGTTTCCTACCTGTTCAACAAAACTTATTGAACAGCTGATAGAGATGTCTCAGATCTTTCTACAATAGACTAAGAGGTAGCGTCTGCATTAAATACAACCATCTGGGAAATATTACCATACTTATCAGTCTGATTTTCCCCAGTAATGAGAGCAGCAAATCCCTCCATCCATCTGCTTCCTCGTAGCTTCCAACATCAATGGAATGTTGGCAGAGTAGAGAAAGGACGCAGTGGTTATTACTTGGATATCAAGATACTTAAGAGTGCTCTCAGCCCAATTTAGTGAGAACCAGAGACTTATACAAGGGCAGTTATCACCTCTTTTTTCCTGCTGGCTATTCCTCTCCCTATGCACCTGAGCATCCTTCTGGCTTTGACTGTTACCTTTGCTACCTGTTTGGCCACCTTAAGACCATCAGGTATGGTCACCCCGATGTCCCGCTCTTCTTTTGTATACAGAAGTAATTCATTACCTATACTATACCATTTCCTGGAATTTTTGCAACCCAAGCACATGATCCTGCATTTTTTAGCATTAAACTTAGCTGCCAATTTCTGGACCATTCTTCAAGCTTCGCTAAACCCCTCATGTGACAAAACAGTGGGTTTTAAACCTGTAAACTGTATTTATTTCTTCAAGTGTATTTCTCCAGTATAGCCAGCAGGTGGTGTATGTTTATGTTTGAAGCTGTTAGAGAAATTACCATTTTTGATTCAGTCCAACACAGATAGGAAGATGCAGTACTTTTGAAAACTTGTTCTTCTAGGCTCTGATTGGCCCAGTAGGTCAATTAATCTAGGATACACTGGCTTTCCCCCCATCTCAGGCCCAGATGCACAAACCCTAACGAGCCAGCAATGTGATTTTTACACTGGTTCTAGCCGGTTTAGCAAGCATGGAATACAGCCAGATATGCACAAAAGGGTTCTGCAAGCTCTTTTTCTGTCACCGTAGCAGCTAACGAAAATCGTATGCAAAGGTATTATAATAAGCTAATTACTATACAAATGTGCATGCAAAGCAATGCACAGCCATTTTCTGAACAATGCACACAAGCAGCCCCTATATTTACCATAGAAATTTTAATGGGAGGTATGGAGCTGTCAGTCCTGACAGTTCTTCATAGCAAGTACTCCACAGCCGCCTCCTCTGCCATTCCTGCAAGAGAAGGACCCTCTGCAGAGCCCAGGAGCTCAATTCATCTAGGATGTACTGGCTTTTTTTCCCCTGTCTCAGTTTGGGAGAAGAGAGAGAAGGATCTCGCTTCTGAGGCCCTGTGAACAATTATATTGGATAACCTGTGAGCAGCTATATATCCTGAACTCCCCAGGTACTATTTAGATATAAAACTATCTAAATATTTGTTTACTAAGTAATCCTATTTCTGTTACCTATTTGTTGTTTGCTGATTGAACTTTTTCTGTTCATTGTTCATGACAAACATTTTTAGTTTATTGCCTCTGCTTGTCTGGACGAATAATCCTGGTGGTTTGTTTGTTGGGTCTGTGGGTGCTTTCTAGGAACTGTGGAACCACTGGGAGTATGGGCCCCAGTAACCTAGGAATCACTGGGGATCATTTGAGAGCAAGAGACTGACCCAGAAACGGTTGGGACCCAATCGGTGGGAAAAGGGTGCTACTGTACAGCACAAGTGGCAGGTGGACCCTATAAGGGCACAGGGTAGCCCCAGGCAGTGGCTAGGCATTTTGTGACATCTCCTCTTGCTATCCACACCCTCTGGGGTGTCCCAAGGGTATGTCAGATCAGAAAAATAGACCAAATGTGTGAGGCCAAAGGTAAAAGAATTCAATGAAGCCCTTAGAAATCTGGGGAGCCTTCTAGACCTCTGAAAAACGTTTTCCAGCACAGCCTTGTGAGCCCAATTTCCAGTAAGAGAAGCGGGAATTTTCATTCTGCATCCCAGCGGGTTACACGAAGACTTCCAGAGTGGACAACCCAGAGAGAGTAGAAACATAAGATACAAAAAATTAGAAAAATGGTTTAAGGTCTGGTAGTTAAAATTTAATGCAAAGAAGTACATACTGATGCATTTGGGATGTAGAAATCCAAAGGAGATGTACGAGATAGGAAGCAAAAGAATGATAAGCGCATTTCAGTAGAGACCCTTGAGATCGCTGAGATTTATTTATTTTATTTATTTGTAGCATTTGTATCTCACATTTTCCCACCAATTTGCAGGCTCAATGTGGCTTACATTATGCCGTAATGGCGATCGCCATTTCCGGGTACAGAATTACGAATGATATTGCATTAAGATGCATACATGGTAAAGTATAATACAATATGGTATTGCATAGAGATTCCTGAGTGATAGAGTAGATTATAACATGAGTCAGATAATCAATTATAAAAAGTTCCTTTCTGACATGAGAATAAAGTGGTAGTGCATATTGCGTAACTCCATTAATAGCAACATGGTTATCAGACAAGTGTAGGGGTTCGGTTTTGTCTAGTTCATGTAAAGTCTGGTTGCTTAGTAATTAGGATGGAACGTTGTGGTATGCCTTCTTGAATAGGTCAGTTTTCAGTAGTTTTCGGAAGATTGTTAGGCCGTGCATTGTTTTTATGGCCTTCGGTAGTGCGTTCCATAGTTGCATGCATATGTAGGAGAAGCTGGATGCATATGTGGATTTATATTTAAGTCCTTTACAGCTGAGGTAGTGGAGATTCAGGGATGTACGTGCTGATCTTTTTGTGTTCCTAGTTGGCAGGTCTATGAGGTCTGACATATAGATCAGGGCTTCACAGTGAACGATTTTGTGGACCAAGGTGCAAACTTTGAATGCAATTCGTTCTTTTAGTGGGAGCCAGTGTAGTTTTTCTCTTAGGGATTTGGCACTTTCATACTTCATTTTTCCAAATGGCTGCTGTATTTTAGGCAGTTTGAAGTTTCTTAATGATCTGTTCTTTGCATCCTGCATAAATGGTGTTACCGTAATCTAGGTGGCTTAGCACCATTGATTGTACCAGGCTGCGGAATATTTCCCTTGGGAAGAAAGGCTTGATCCTTTTTAGTTTCCACACTGAGTGGAACATTTTCTTTGCTGTATTTTTTGCATGGCTTTCGAGTGTAAGATTTCGGTCAATTGTAATTCCAAGAATTTTCAGACTGTCTGAAATATGAAGGGTGTAGTCTGGGGTGTTTATGGTGGTGGGTTTGTTTGTGTTATATTGTGAGGAGAGAATGAGATGTGTCTTTTCTGCGTTTAGCTTTAGTTGGAATGCATCTGCCCATGAGTTCATTATTTGGAGACTGTGTTTGATTTCATTTGTGATTTCGGTTAGATCGTGTTTGAATGGGATGTAGATCGTGACATCATCTGCACAGATGTACGGGTTAAGTCCTTGGTTGGATAACGACTTAACTAATGGTGTCATCATTAAGTTGAAAAGGGTTGGTGAGAGCAGTGATCCTTGTGGTACTCTGCATTCTGATTTCCATGGTGATGACTTTTTTGAGTTTGAAATCACTTGATATGTTCTTGCGGTTAGGAAGCCATTAAACCATCTGAGTATGTTTCCTCCAATCCCGAAGTACTCTAGGATGTTCGATAGTATTTGGTGGCTGACCATGTCAAACGCGCTGGACATGTCAAATTGTAGAAGAAGCACATTATTTCTGGTTGCAATTGTTTGTTTATATTTGGCTAGGAGAGTGACTAGCACTGTTTTGGTGCTATGGTTGGATTGAAATCCTGACTGTGATTCATGTAGTATTGTGAATTTGTTTAAGTAATCAGTAAGTTGTTTGGTTACCATACTTTCCATTAGTTTCACTACCAGAGGGATGGATGCTGAGGTCATTTAGCGTTTCAACCCATTCTTTTGTTGGCTTCTTGCTTATAATATACTTAAAAAATGTTTACTATATGTTTTTGCCTCCAACACAATCCTTTTTTTCGAAGTCCCTCTTTACCTTCCTTATTAGCACTTTGCATTTGACTTGACATTCCTTATGCTGTTTCTTATTATTTTCAGTTGGTTCCTTCTTCAATTTTCTGAAGGATTTTCTTTCAGTTCTAATAGCTTCCTTCACCTCACACATGCTGGCTGTTATTTTTCCTTCTCTAGTCAGCTCCTGTACCAGCTGCTCCATAAAGCAGTCCTTGATTTTGTCAAGGAATTTTAGCTCCCTAGAATGCCCTGTTACATTTACCCAGTCAATATCGGGGAAATTAAAATCACCCATTATTATCGTGTTGCCCACTTTGTTAGCCTCCCTAATTTCTAATATTTCTAAATCTGTCTGTTCATCCTGGCCAGGTGGACGGTAGTACATTCCTATCACTATCCTTTTCCCTTTAACACATGGAATTTCAATCCATAGGGGTTCCAAGAAGTGTTTTGTTTTCTGCAGAATTTTCAATCTATTTGATTCAAGGCTCTCCTTAAAATACCAATTCAATCCACCATATCACTACGATAAGGGTATGATACATACCTGTAGCAGTTGTTCTCCGAGGACAGCAGGCTGATTGTTCTCACGACTGGGTTGACGTCCGCGGCAGCCCCCACCAACCGGAAAAAGCTTCGCGGGACGGTCGGCACGCAGGGCACGCCCACCGCGCATGCGCGGCCGTCTTCCCGCCCGTGCGCGACCGCTCCCGCCAGTTGAATGACAAGCAATAAAGTATGAAACACAACTCCAAAGGGGAGGAGGGAGGGAAGGTGAGAACAATCAGCCTGCTGTCCTCGGAGAACAACTGCTACAGGTATGTATCATACCCTTTCTCCGAGGACAAGCAGGCTGCTTGTTCTCACGACTGGGGTATCCCTAGCTCTCAGGCTCACTCAAAACAATAACCCAGGTCAATTGAACCTCGCAACGGCGAGGGTACAACAGAAATTGACCTACGAAGAACAACTAACTGAGAGTGCAGCCTGACCAGAATAAATTCGGGTCCTGGAGGGTGGAGTTGGATTTACACCCCAAACAGATTCTGCAGCACCGACTGCCCGAACCGACTGTCGCGTCGGGTATCCTGCTGGAGGCAGTAATGAGATGTGAATGTGTGGACAGATGACCACGTCGCAGCCTTGCAGATCTCTTCAATAGTGGCTGACTTCAAGTGGGCCACCGACGCTGCCATGGCTCTGACACTATGAGCCGTGACATGACCCTCAAGAGTCAGCCCAGCCTGGGCGTAAGTGAAGGAAATGCAATCTGCTAGCCAATTAGAGATGGTGCGTTTCCCGACAGCGACCCCTAGCCTGTTAGGGTCGAAAGAAATAAACAATTGGGCGGACTGTCTGTGGGGCTGTGTCCGCTCCAAGTAGAAGGCCAATGCTCTCTTGCAGTCCAATGTGTGCAACTGACGTTCAGCAGGGCGGGTATGCGGCCTGGGGAAGAATGTTGGCAAGACAATTGACTGGTTAAGATGGAACTCCGACACCACCTTCGGCAGGAACTTTGGGTGAGTGCGGAGCACTACTCTGTTGTGATGAAATTTGGTATATGGAGCATGAGCTACTAGGGCTTGAAGCTCACTGACCCTACGAGCTGAAGTAACTGCCACCAGGAAAATGACCTTCCAGGTCAAGTACTTCAGATGGCAGGTATTCAGTGGCTCAAAAGGAGGTTTCATCAGCTGGGTGAGGACGACGTTGAGATCCCATGACACAGTAGGAGGCTTGATAGGGGGCTTTGACAAAAGCAAGCCTCTCATGAATCGAACGACTAAAGGCTCTCCAGAGATGGCTTTACCTTCCACACGATAATGGTAAGCACTAATCGCACTAAGGTGATTCCTTACTGAGTTGGTCTTGAGGCCAGACTCTGATAAGTGCAGAAGGTATTCAAGCAGGTTCTGTGCAGGGCAAGAACGAGGTTCTAGGGCCATGCTCTCACACCACACGACAAACCTCCTCCACTTGAAAAAGTAACTCTTTTTAGTGGAATCCTTCCTAGAGGCAAGCAAGACCCGGGAGACACCCTCAGACAGACCCAACGCAGTGAAGTCTACGCCCTCAACATCCAGGCCGTGAGAGCCAGAGACTGAAGGTTGGGGTGCAGCAACGCTCCGTCGTTCTGCGAAATGAGAGTCGGAAAACACTCCAATCTCCACGGTTCTTCGGAGGACAACTCCAGAAGAAGAGGGAACCAGATCTGACGGGGCCAAAAGGGCGCTATCAGAATCATGGTGCCGCGGTCTTGCTTGAGCTTCAGTAAGGTCTTCCCCACCAAAGGTATGGGAGGATAAGCATACAGGAGGCCGGTCCCCCAATGGAGGAGAAAGGCATCCGACGCTAGCCTGCCGTGTGCCTGAAGTCTGGAACAGAACAGAGGCAGCTTGTGGTTGGTCTGAGAGGCGAAAAGGTCCACCGAGGGGGTGCCCCACGCTCGGAAGATCTTGCGTACCACTCTGGCATGGAGCGACCACTCGTGCGGTTGCATGACTCTGCTCAGTCTGTCGGCCAGACTGTTGTTTACGCCTGCCAGGTATGTGGCTTGGAGGAGCATGCCGAACCGACACGCCCAACGCCACATCCCGACGGCCTCCTGGCACAGGGGGCGAGATCCGGTGCCCCCCTGCTTGTTGACGTAATACATTGCAACCTGATTGTCTGTCCGAATTTGGATAATTTGACAGGACAGCCGATCTCTGAAAGCCTTCAGTGCGTTCCAGATCGCTCGGAGCTCCAGGAGGTTGATCTGCAGATCCTTTTCCTGGAGGGACCACAGACCCTGAGTGTGGAGCCCATCGACATGGGCTCCCCACCCCAGGCGAGATGCATCCGTCGTCAGCACTTTCGTGGGCTGCGGAACTTGGAATGGACGTCCCAGGGTCAAATTGGTCCGGATGGTCCACCAGAGCAGTGAAGTGCGACAACTGGTGGAGAGGCGGATGACATCTTCTAGATTCCCGGTGGCTTGGAACCACTGGGAAGCTAGGGTCCATTGAGCAGATCTCATGTGAAGACGAGCCATGGGAGTCACATGAACTGTGGAGGCCATATGACCCAGAAGTCTCAACATCTGCCGAGCTGTGATCTGCTGAGACGCTCTGGTCTGCGAAGCCAGGGCCAAGAGATTGGTGGCCCTCGCTTCGGGAAGGTAGGCCTGAGCCGTCTGGGAATTCAGCAGCGCTCCTATGAATTCCAGAGACTGAGTTGGCTGGAGATGGGACTTTGGGTAATTTATCACAAACCCCAGCAGCTCCAGAAGTTGAATAGTGCACTGCATGGACCGGAGGGCTCCTGCCTCCGAGGTGTTCTTGACCAGCCAATCGTCGAGATATGGGAACACGTGCACTCCCAGCTTGCGTAGGTAGGCCGCTACCACCACGAGGCACTTTGTAAACACTCGTGGGGCAGAGGCGAGCCCAAAGGGCAGCACACAATACTGAAAGTGCCGTGCGCCCAGGCGGAATCTGAGATACTGTCTGTGAGCTGGCAGTATCGGGATGTGAGTGTATGCGTCCTTTAAATCCAGGGAACATAGCCAATCGTTTTTCTGAATCATTGGCAGAAGGGTGCCCAAGGAAAGCATCCTGAACTTTTCTTTGACCAGGAATTTGTTCAGGCCTCTCAGGTCTAGGATGGGACGCATCCCCCCTGTTTTCTTTTCCACAAGGAAGTACCTGGAATAGAATCCCTGCCCTTCCTGCCCGGGTGGTACGGGCTCGACCGCATTGGCGCTGAGAAGGGCGGAGAGTTCCTCTGCAAGTACCTGCTTGTGATGGGAGCTGAAAGACTGAGCTCCTGGAGGACAATTTGGAGGCAGGGAGGCCAAATTCAGGGCGTATCCGCACCGCACTATTTGGAGAACCCACTGGTCGGAGGTTATGAGAGGCCACCTTTGGTGAAAAAATTTTAACCTCCCTCCGACCGGCAGATCGTCCGGTACGGACACTTGTAGGGCGGCTATGTTCCCGTGGATCCAGTCAAAAGCCCGTCCCCGGCTTTTGCTGTGGAGGCGCAGGGGGCTGCTTAGGCGCACGCTGTTGACGAGAACGAGCGCGCTGGGGCTGTCCCTGTGCCTGACGAGGCCTTCGGGCCGGCTGGTTGTACCTACGCTTTGCAAAAGAATAGGGTGCAGCCTGCCGTGCCCGGGAAAAAACGCCCACCCGTGGGGGCGGGTGCTGAAGGCGCCCGGTGGGAGAGCTTGTCGAGAGCGGTTTCCCGCTGATGCAGTTGGTCCACCATCTGCTCGACCTTCTCACCGAAAATGTTATCCCCCCGGCAAGGGACGTCGGCCAGTCTCTGCTGGGTGCGGTTGTCCAGGTCAGAGGCACGCAGCCATGAGAGCCTGCGCATCACTATACCTTGGGCCGCAGCACGAGATGCCACGTCACAGGTGTCAAAAATCCCCCTGGACAGGAACTTTCTGCACGCCTTCAGCTGCCTGACCACCTCCTGATAAGGCCTGGACTGCTCCGGCGGGAGCTTATCGACCAGGTCCGCCAGCTGTTGCACATTGGTCCGCATGTGGATGCTCATATAGAGCAGGTACGATTGGATGCGGGTCACGAGCATGGAGGACTGGTAGGCCTTCCTCCCAAATGAGTCCAGAGTGCGAGACTCCCGCCCCGGGGGCGCCGAGGCGGTATCCCTCGAACTCCGTGCCCTCTTGAGAGCAGAATCCACGACCGCTGAGTCATGGGGCAACTGGGGCCGCATGAGCTCTGGGTCAGAGTGGATCCTGTACTGGGACTCTGCTTTCTTGGGAATGGTGGGATTAGTTAATGGTCGCACCCAGTTCCGGAGCAGCGTCTCCTTCAGGACATTGTGCAGCGGTACCGTGGAGGACTCTCTAGGTGGTGATGGATAGTCGAGGACCTCGAGCATCTCGGCCCTCGGCTCTTCCACAGAGACCACGGGAAAGGGAATGCTTATAGACATATCCCGCACAAAGGAGGCAAAGGAGAGACTCTCAGGAGGTGAGAGCTTCCTCTCCGGTGACGGCGTGGGGTCCGAGGGAAGGCCCGTAGACTCCTCTGAGGAGAAATATCTCGGGTCCTCCTCTTCCCCCCACGAGTCCTCATCCTCGGTATCGGACATTAGCTCATGTAGCTGAGTCCGGTACCGGGCCCGGCTCGACGTCGAGGCACCGAGGCCTCGGTGTCGTCGAGCGGTGGACTCCCGCGCCGGCGGGGACGGAGCTCCCTCCATCGACGTCGACGGGGACTCCACCTGCGTGGCTGTCGAGACCGGCACCGCAAGCGGCGGCGGTGTCGACTGCCCCGGCGCCGGGCTAGAGCTCGCCGGCGCCACAGTCATCGGCGCCGAGGGCGCAAGCACCCCCGGCGCCGGCACAGCCTGGCGCATCAGCCCTTCCAGGAGCCCCGGAAGGATGGCTCTGAGGCACTCGTCCAGGCCCGCTGCCGAGAAAGGCGGTGGGGCCGGCAAGGGTGTCGGTGCCAGAAGCTGCTGGGGGCCAGGAGACGGCACCGAGGTGCCGGAACCCCGACGCGTCGGTACCTCCACCACCGACGGAGATCTCTCCTCTCTGTGATGACGCTTCGGCGTCGACACCTCCTCAGGCACCGAGGGCTCCCGGTGACGGCGCTTCTTGTCCTTCTTCCGGTGCACGTCACCGGTGCCGGAGGGCATGGAGGAGGAGGAGGTCGATCCCCCTCGGTCTCGAGGTACCGGGTCCGACAGGGTTCGGTCCCGTGGCTCACGAGTTGAGGGAGTGACCGGGGCCGACTGCCCACGCGGTCTCTCTACCCCACTCTCGCCGGCGGACCGGCGGGCCGACGGGACCTGTTCTCCTGGGGTCGCTGCCATCGGTGCCGATGTCTCGGGCATCGATACCGGTACCGAAGAACCGGCCTTCGATACCGATGCCGTCGAGGTCGACGTCGAGGGGCCGGCGCAAGTTCCAAAAAGACGGTCCCGCAGAACTTGCCTCGCAACCTGAGTCCGTTTCCGGAGACCGAGACACAAAGCACACGACTTGAGATTGTGCTCCGGCCCGAGGCACTGGAGGCACCAAGCGTGGGTGTCGGTCTGCGAGATCGGCCGGCCGCAGCGACCACACTTTTTAAATCCACTCGGGACCTTCGAGGACATCGACGGAAAAATCGCGTCGGCGAAGTCAAAGTCGGCAATGGTGGCTAAAATCACACCACGAAAATTGAAACCGACCGAGCGGCCACTAGGCCGCAACGAGGCGTCCCCGCTAGAAAGCGAGGGAAAAAGGAGGAGCGCGTGCTCCACACGCGCAAAATTCTTTTTTTTTTTTTTTTTTTTTTGGATAACAAACGAAACTGAAAGAAGAAGAGGCCAAAAGGGCCAAGAGCGACGACCCGCGTAAACGCGGTCGAAAATTCCGGCGGCTGAAACGAGAGAGTTGCAAAAACACGACTCTCTCAGTCGCGGGAAAAAAGTAACTGGCGGGAGCGGTCGCGCACGGGCGGGAAGACGGCCGCGCATGCGCGGTGGGCGTGCCCTGCGTGCCGACCGTCCCGCGAAGCTTTTTCCGGTTGGTGGGGGCTGCCGCGGACGTCAACCCAGTCGTGAGAACAAGCAGCCTGCTTGTCCTCGGAGAATAATTTGTACCCCGGCATGACAGTGTCCCATTGGTTATCCTCCTTCCACAAGGTCTCAGCGATGCCTATTATATCTAACTTTTCATTTAGTTCAATATATTCTAGCTCTCCCATCTTATTTCTTATGCTTCTGGCATTCAAATATAGACATTTCAAATTCACTGCTTATTTCTGGGATAAGCAGCATAAAATGTATTGATTTTTTTTTTAATCTTTCCAGGTATGTGTGACCTGGATTGGCCACTGTTGGAAACAGGATGCTGGGCTTGATGGACCTTTGGTTTGTCCTAGTGCGGCAATACTTATGTACTTATGTTGCTATTTACATCTTGCACAGTAGTAGACAGTGTTGATTTGCAATCATTTGTCTGAGTTTTATTTAAGTACACCTGATCTACTATGGTCTCTTTTGCAACTTCGCTATCGGGATACCCTATCTTCCCTGTTTTGGTGATATCTTTGAAAGACACCTGGTTCCGAACCATGCGTTTCTGAACGACTGTCAGCCTTCCCCCAGGTTCTAGTTTAAAACCTGCTCTATCTCCTTTTCAAGTGCTGATGCCAGCAGCATGGTCCCACCCTGGTTAAGGTGGAGCCCATTGTTCCAGAATAGGCCCCCCTATTCCACAGAATGTTGCCCAGTTCCTTTCAAATCTAAAACCCTCCTCCCTGCAGCATCGCCTCATCCACGTATTAAGACTCCGGATCACTGCCTGTCTCTTGGGCCCTGCGCATGGAATGGGTAGCACTTCGGAAAATGCTACCCTAGAGGTTCTGGATTTGAGCTTTCTACCTAAGAGCCTAAATTTAGCTTCCAGAACCTCTATCCCACATTTTCCTATGTCATTGGTACCCACATGTACCAAGACAGCCAGCTCCTCCCTAGCACTATCTAAAATCCTATCTACGTGACGCGTGAGGGTCTACCACCTTCGCACCAGGCAGGCAAGTGCAGTATACATCCACAGGAGGCGAGTCTCTTTCAATTGAAAGGAAGCTCTGTAATAAGGGGGCATAAGATGAAGGTAAAAGGGGATAGACTTAGAAGTAAACTAACAAAATATTTCTTCCCGGAAAGGTGGTGAAGTTGTGGAACAGCCTCCTGGTGGAAGTGGTGGAGACAAAAACAGTATCTGAATTCAACAGATGTTGAGACAAGTACATAGGATCTCTAAGGAAGTGATAGGGAGAATAGATGGTATGGATGGGCAGACTGGATAGACGATATAGTTTTTAACTGACTACATTTTTCTATGGGGCTCTTTTCGAAGCATTTAGACGTATAAAGTTCCATAGACTACTATGTAACTTTGTAAGTCTAAGTGCTTTGAAAATACACTTCTATGTTTCTATTATACTTCCAGGCTACAAGGCAACAAAAGGTGAACATTTGGGATTGGGGTGGGGGGGGAAAAGGAGGATAAACTTTTTACAGTCATTTTATTTACACAAAAGTTACTTACCATTTGATACAAGAGCTTAGAAAAGGCCACAGTCTTTAAGATTATTTTTTATGATGACATCAGTTACAGCATCAAAAACAAACTGCACATTCTTGGTATCTGTAGCACATGTGAAATGTGTGTATATTTCCTTTGAGTCCTTTCTCTTGTTCAGATCTTCAAACTGGCACTGAATATATGCAGCAGCCTCTTCGTAAGTATTTGACCCTGAAAATAAAGTTTAAAAAATGCTAACAAAAATAACAGTGAAAATATAGGGAGCAGTCCATCAATCAAATGCAAACTTATCGAGGTCTATACCATTATGACTACAGAGAAGGGTAAAGCAGAGGAGTATTTAGATTTCATGATATTAAACACACTAGTGCCTGAAAAGAGAGATGCCCTAGATGGACAAACCAAATATGGAAACTCAGTCACGTTTTATTAGAAATGCCATATTTATTCATAATGGGCCCAATATTGAGAATATGGAAGGTAGCCAGACTGCCTCCCGCAGTCGTTGCTGAGCCCAGCTATTCAATGCGAGGTCGTTTCTGGCGACTGGCATTCAATATCAAGGCTTATTTTGGCTGGTTTCAACTTAACCAGCCAAGCTGATATTCAGTGCTTGCCAGTTCAGTTGAAACCAGCCAAAGATAGGCTGCCAAAATAGCTAGCCTAATTTGGCTGCTAAACTTAGCGGTGATGAACTGAATATCAGCAGATAGTTATACTGTGTGATATAGTCGGCTATCTCCTACTGATTATCGGCAGACAGCCGGTGAAGTGCCATTTAAGGAGCCGTTCCTGGCTGGTTAAATGATTCTAAACCTCAGCTGGGCCATTTACAGCCCATTCATCTACTTTTTTTTTTTTGGCAAGGTACATAAAAATATACATAAAGGAATAGTCAATGAATAAATCTAAGTAGCAGCCATCCTAGTAACATCTCAAATATCCAATTTATTGCCAGGAGAAGACGGTTGAAAAGCTGCTTTCTACTTCTTCTGCAGCCGGCTTCCTCGATCTGGCCTGTCCGAGCGCTCATCTCATCCTGCCACGGTTTTAGTTCAATCAACTGAAGTCCTTCCTACCATCGTATCTATGGATCATCCTGGACTTTAATTTCACCATTCCTGTTTATTTTTCTCTGATTCCTTGCTTCTCTCTGCTCAAATTCAGATCAATTTGTAATTGAATTCTCAGCTCTGGCCAATGCTTTGCAATGCATTTTCCCTCCCCTTCCATTGTCATTGTAATTATTCATCAGTTCATTGTAAGCCGCTTTGAGGCTGCTTTAAGTGGTATAAAGCGGTGTATAAATGTTCTGAATAAATATGTACAGAAGTGTTGTCATGCTGGGATAGACTGAAGTTCAAGCCCAGTATCCTGTTTTCAACAGGTACCTGGCAAGATCCCAAGACAGTACAATACATTTTATGCTGCTTATCCCCAGAAATAAGCAGTGGACTTTCTCAAGACCATTTTAATAATGGCTTATGGACTTTTCTTTTAGGAAGCTATTTAAACCCCGCTAAGCTAACTGCTTTTATCACATTCTCTGGCAACAAAGTCCAGAGTTTAATTACATATTGAATGAAGAAATATTTTCTCCGATTAGTTTTAAATTTACTATTTTGTAACTTCATTGCATACCCCCTAGTCCTAGTATTTTTGGAAAGAGTAAGCAAATGATTCACGTCTACCTGTTCCACTCCAGTATTATATCTCCCCTCAGCTGTCTTTTCTCCAAGCTGAAGAGTCCAAGCCGTTTCAGCCTTTCCTCATAAGGAAGTTGTCCCATCCCATTTATCATTTTCATCACTCTTCTCTGTACCTTTTCTAATAAAACACATTGTAACATCCTCATTTTTATTTTCCATTCCTTTCCTAATATTACCTAACATTCTATTTGCTTTCCTTGCCGCTGCCGCACACTGAACAGAGGGTTCAAAGTATCGTCAATGATGACTCCTAGATCCTTTTCCTGGTCAGTGATTCCTAATGTGGAATCTTGCACCATGTAGCTATAGATCGGGTTCCTCTTTCCCACATGCATCACTTTGCACTTACTCACATTAATTATCATCTGCCATTTGGATGCCCGGTCTTCCAGTCTCGTAAGATCATCTTGCAATTTTTCACAATCCTCTTGTGATTTAACAACTTTGAATAACTTTGTGTTGTCGGCAAATTTAATTACCTCACTAGTTATTCTCATATCTCGATCATTTATAAATATGTTAAAAAGCAGCAGTCCCAACACAGACCCCCTGGGGAACTCCACTATCTACCCTTCTCCATTGCAAATACTGACCATTTAACCCTACTCTCCGTTGTCTATTTTTTAACCAGTTTTTAATCCACAATAGAATATTACTTCCTATCCCATGACTTTCCAGTTTTCTCTGGTCTTTCATGAGGTACTTTGTCGAACACATTTTGAAAATCCAGGTACACAATATTGACCGGCTCACCTTTATCTTCAATACCTTTTTAAAGCTTCAAGATTCCTCACTGTTCTTAACAAGGAGGGGAAGTATGTTCCATAATCTTGGCCCAGTAATATGAAAAATATAATTCTTATGTTCTTCTAGATGAACAAAGTGAAAGGAGGGAACATCAAGATAATTCAATGAAGCCCATAACAGCTCAGAAAGTTGATATGTCATATCATAAGCAGGGAGAAGAAATACCCCAACAATGTAGCAAACAAGCATCATCACAATTCTGAAAGAAAGAAAAGACCTCACTTTGTGTAATTCATTATCACCTAATGCCACTATTAAAAGTAGATGCATAAATATATTAGCAGAGATATTGGTCCAAGAGGCCAGATGTGTTATTACAAAAATTAACAAAAAGCAAGCAAGCTTCATGAAGAACAAGAGGGTATAAATGCACAGGAGTGGGTCTCAATTATATGGAAGCTCTGGAGCACGGGGGTCATAGGAGAGTGAAAAGAGGCAGACTCAGGCGTCACCTAAGGAAATATTTCTTTACAGAAAGGATAGTAAATGCATGGAATGGCCTCCCAATGGAGATAATGAGGGTAGTATCACAATTAAAGAAAGCATGGGATAAAACACTGTGGGCTTCTGAAGAAGAATGGATTGTGCTGTTGGTTTGGATGATCAGAGTGGTTAGGCATCTACCACCATCATTTTCTGTGTTTCTCTTTACAAGTTGGCCAAAGTCCAAGAATGAGGCAAGAATCAAAGTAGGGATACCCCTGAAACTGGAACCAAGAAGCCATGGATTTCCATCTGAAGGAGTCACTTTTCCTTTGGCTTGAATCGTTAGGTACTGGTGGCTAATAAGCCCATGCCAAAGTCAGCAAAAATGTTGACACTGAAGAGGTACAACAGAAGACTAACAGGGTGGCTATTTTGTAGGACACAGAACTATGAAGAATCAAACTCCTGAGATTAGCAGGCTCACAGCAGAGAGACAAGCTCCTAAGATGAACAATATCACAGCAAGGAATTGGGCTCCAAAGTGGGAAAATTAGGTTCTTACCTTGGTAATTTTCTTTCCTTTAGTCACAGCAGATGAATCCATTAACTGATGGGTTGTATCCACCTACCAGCAGGTGGAGATAGAGAACACTGAAAGACACAGTGACTCTGGACAGCCACCAGCCCCCTTCTACCTTCAGTATATGAAATTTCCAAAGCAGAGTGAATAAGAAAGGCAACATAACAAACTTTCCTCACAGTGAACAAACGCCCCAGAACTGGAGCAATAACCAAACAAAGGAGGGATGATCTCACCGCCTGCAATAGAACAGCATGTAGAAATTCTGAGAACTGATCCTCAACTTCTCCCGATGAGATACAATGTCTGTATGAAGGATCTGAACAATAAAAACAAAGTCGGACAGGGAGGGATCATGGATTCATCTGATGTGACTAAAGGAAAGAAAATTACCAAGGTAAGAACCTAATTTTCCCTTCCTTCTCATCAACAGCAGATGAATCCATTAACTGATGGGATGTACAAAAGCACTCCTTAAGTAGGGTGGGAACAGGCAACTCTGTGAGCCAGTACCTGTGCACCAAAATGTGCGTCCTGCTTCGCTGCAACATCCAGCCTGTAATGCCATACAAACGAGAGCTGAGAAGCCCAAGTCACCGCACGACAGATCTCATGAAGAGAAAGAACACCCATCTTAGCCCACGAGGGGGAAACTGCTCTCGTGGAATGCGTTTTAAATGCTTCAGGAGGAGACCGTCCCGACAGCAGATACACAGAAAAAATGACTTCTCTGAGCCAACGGGCTATACTGGCCTTAGACGCCGGACCCCCGCGTTGAGGCCCTGTCAACAATCCAAAAAGGTGATCAGAAGTCCTGAAGTCATTTGACATCTGTAGATACTGCAAGAGTCCTGAGTACATCCAAAAGACGCAACTGCCCAAAGGAATCCGGAAAGTCCTCCCTAGAAAAGGAAGGTAGACATATGGGCTGGTTCAGGTGAAACGCTGAAACCACCTTAGGCAGGAAGGAAGGCACTGTCCTTACCGTTACCCCGGAATCCCGAGAACTGTAGAAAAGGATCCCGACAGAAAAGCACCTGAAGCTCAGAAATGCGTCTAGCTGATATTATGGCCACCAAAAAGACTGATCAGAGTCACATCCTTCTCAGAAGCCCACCTAAGCGGCTCAAAAGGCGAATACTGGAGAGCCTTCAACACCAACCCCAGGTTCAAGGCCGGACACAGCGACCGCACGGGAGGCCGGAGCCGAAGCACCCACCTGAGAAATCTGACAATGTCCGGATGCGCCGCAAAGAGACAAGGCAGAGACTTTACCTCGAAAGCATGCCAAAGCTGCCACTTGAACTCGCAGGGAATTGTAAGCCAGACCTTTTTGTAAGCCGTCCTGCAAAAAGTTCAGTACCAAATTGGCAGGGGTCCTCCATCGTCACCGGACCCTGAACCAACAGGTTCGGCACCAGAGGCAAAGGGAGTGGAGCCTCCACAAGCATCCGACGGAGATCCGCATACAACGGACGCCTTGGCCAATCCAGAGTGATGAGAATCACCAAGCCTCGGTGCAGTCGAATCCGCAGGAGGACTCGTCCTATCAAGAGCCAAGGAGGGAACACATGCAGGAGGCCTGGGTGCCAGGGTTGAGCCAGTGCATCCAACCCCGCCGAGCAAGGATATCTCCTTCTGCTGAAAAAGCGAGGGACTTTGGCATTTGAACTTGACGCCATTAGATCCAATCTGGGAGTCCCCCATTTGGCACAAATCTGAAGAAAACCTTCTTCTGCCAGTTCCCATTCCGCCGGGTCAATTTGATGTCTGCTGAGGAAATCGGCCTGCACGTTGCTCTGACCTGCTATGTGAGCTGCCGACAGCAGATGAAAGTGGGGCTTGGCCCAGTGGAAAATCTGAGCGGCCTCCGTGGCCAGTGCCCTGCACTGAGTGCCGCCCTGGCGACTGATGTAGGCTACTGCTGTCGTATTGTCTGACAGGAAGCCCCTCCAGAGTCTTGTGGAAGGCCAGAAAAGCCTGGAATATCGCTCTCAGTTTCAAGCGATTGCTTCCACGGTGTTATGATTGGGGTCTGAACCCCTCTCAAACTTACCTCTTTCCTGGGGGTCAGCTTCTTAGCTAGCTTCTGTTTCTTTTCTCTGTCCTTTCTGAGCTGGCTCTGTCTCTCTGTGCTGGCAGCTTCCAGCAGCATGGCTCTAATTGTTTCACTATACTGCACCTGTGTGTGTGTTGCCTGAGTTGCTCTACCTCTCTTTGGGTGTACTGGCTTCAAGTGTTTCACAGTTTTGCATTGGTGTGGGTTGGGCCTCTCTGGGTCAGTGTGCTTTTGCCTAGGTCTAGGGAGTGTGACATCATCAGGGAGGGCCTTGATAAGGAAGTGGTGGTGTTTCCTTCAGAGCCTTTGCAACAGTGGTGTTTGCTTTAGGTAGGGTGGTGCAGTGTGCACTTCTGACTTTGTGTCTAGTTTCCCTGCTTGCTTTTGCTAAGGGCCAGGTTAGTGTTAGTGCAGTGTGCACTGGTGTTTGTGTGTTTAGCTTTCCTGCTTTTCCCTCTTGGTTTTGGAAGCATTGCTATGTGTAGGGCTTTGGAAGCTCCGTTGCTGATAGAAGTACTTCAGGGTTTGGTGTTGTTAGGAACACTGCAGAGTTTGCTGTTAGAAATACTTCTGGTGTTTGTGCTATTAGGAGCATTGCAGTCTTTGCTGTTGGTGTTTGGTGATTTAGAATCACTTTTGGCTTATGTGTTAGCTTCCCTGCTTTTTCCTTGTGGCTCCCCTGTCTTCCCTTTTAGTGCTAGGAGCTCTTCTGGTTGCTTGCCAGAGTAGTGCTTAGGAAGCACCTTGTTAGTTGTATCTAGCTTGCTAGAGCAGTGCTTAGGTAGCTGGTTTAGTTTTGTGTTTAGCTCTGCTTGTAGCTTGGTGCTTAGTAGCACCTGTGTTAGCTTTGTATTTAGTTCCCTGCTCTGTTAGTTTAGGGCTTAGGAAGTCCCTTTCTTGAGCAGGGCCTAGGAGCTCCTGTTTAGTATAGGGCTTAGGAAGTCCTTTTGTCAGTTTACTGTTAGGAACACTCCTGCTGGTTTAGGGCTTGCCCAGCAAGTAGATCAGTTTAGGTTTAGGAGCACTTCTGTTTCCAGTCCTGGTCCCTATGTCATCCGGTATCCAGTAAGTCCTGTCGGCTACTCGAACCCAGGAGCTCAACTTCTGGGGGGCTTAGTAGCTAAGTGCAGGTGAAGCTGTGTGGACCAGTCCAGTGTGCTCCAGTCCCATGTTCCAGTCCTGTGTCCTCCAGTCCGGGGGACCAGTCCAGTGTGCTCCAGTGTGTTCCGGTCCGGTGTGTGTTCCAGTCTGGTGTGCTCCAGTCCAGTGTGCTCCAGTGTGTTCCGGTCCGGTGTGTGTTCCAGTCTGGTGTGCTCCAGTCCAGTGTGCTCCAGTGTGTTCCGGTCCGGTGTGTGTTCCAGTCTGGTGTGCTCCAGTCCAGTGTGTTCCGGTCCGGTGTGTGTTCCAGTCCGAGGGATTGCAGTCCAGTGTTCCAGTCCTGTGTCCTCCAGTCCGGGGGATTCCAGTCCAGGTGTTCCGGTTCGCTGGGCAGTGCCTGCAGTCCCTGCTGGTGTGCTTACCCAGTGTTGGTTGGTGGGTTTTGCCTGCTGCTGTCGCTCCTCGTCAGCAGCCCAAGGGCTCACGTTTGCTCCAGAGCCCAGTCCCGCGGGCTCTGAACCTGAGAACCTGACACACGGGTGTCCACTGACCCTGAGCATAGCTTCCCTGGCAATGCGCTCCCAGCCCGAAAGGCTGGCATCCGTTATCACCAGGCACCAAGAAGGAAGCGAAAGCGGCATTCCCCGTCGCAGCATCCCGTCAGAGAGCCACCAATCCAAACCGTGCCAGGCCGCAGGGAGCCACGTTATCCTGCGTTGGTATTCCTGGGAAATCGGAGACCATTGCTGGAGCAGAGCAATCCGCAGCGGCCTCATACAAGCTCTCGCCAGGGAACCACCTCCATGGTGGCCATCATCGACCCCAGGAGCTGGACAAAGTCCCAAGCTCGAGGACAAGGCATCCACAGGAGCAGACGGACCTGATTCTGAAGCTTGCATCGCCTGTGGTCGGGGAGAAAGACGAACTCCAAAGCCATGTCGAACCGGACCCCCAAATACTTGCGAGACAGAGGGGGTCAGGTCACTTTTGGGTATACTAACCACCCAGCCCAGAGTCTGCAGAACTGTAACAACTCTGGTTGTGGAAAGTCAGCTTTCGTCTGCCGAATCCGCTCTGATGGGCCAGTCGTCAAGGTAAGGGTGAACTCTGATACCCTCTCGCCTGAGAAAGCAGCTACCACCACCATCACCTTGGAAAAGGTACAGGGAGCTGTGGCTAGGCCGAAAGGCAAGGGCCGAAACTGGAAATGTTGGCCCAAAACCGCAAACCGGAGAAACCACTGATGCGGAGGCCAAATAGGAATGTGCAAATACGCTTCTTTGAGGTCCAGAGACGTAAGAAACTCTCCAGGATGAACCGCCGCAATGACGGAGCGCAGGGTTTCCATGCGAAAGTGTCGCACTCTTAGGGCCTCGTTGACTCTTCGTAAGTCAAGGATTGGTCTGAAAGACCCGCCTTTTCGAGGCACCACGAAATAGATGGAGTAGCGACCGCAGCCGCGTTCAGCAGGAGGCACCAGAATCACCACTCCGAGCTGCAGCAAGACTTGCAAGGTCTCCTCTACCGCCGCCCGTTTGATGGCAGTGTCACATCGGGACTCCAAAAATGCGTCTCTCACCGGGGCACCAAATTCCAATCGGTAACCTTCTCTGATCAGGTCCAGGACCCACTTATCCGAAGAAATCTTGGTCCACTCCTCGAGGAAGAGGGAAAGACGCCCTCCTTCTGCAGGAATCGACGAGTGGACCAGCCACTGTGGAGGACGCCCCTAAACTCCTGGCCGTGGCCCGGCCGCCGCAGAACGTTTCTCCGCGCAAAAGGAGTTCCTCTGCTGAAAATGGGCACGTTGAGAAAACCTAGCAGAGTGCCCTAGGCGATATCTGCGAGCTTTGCGGAAAAGTGGCCTGTAAGAGGAGGGAAAAACAGGACTTTTGGAAGAAGGCCTCAGCCTATCCTCAGGTAACCGCTGGGACTTACAGTCCCCTAGGTATTTAACAATCTTTTCTAATTCCTCTCCAAGCAGCAGAAGGCCCCGAAAGGGTAACCTCAAAAGCCTTTGTTTCGAGGACGTCAGCCGCCCAATGCTGCAGCCAAAAAAGGCGGCGGGCAGAAACCGCCACAGACATCTGTTTAGACGAAGCTCTGATCAGATCATAAAGGGCATCAGGCAAAAAGGACAGGGCAGACTCCATCAACGGGCCAACCTCAGAGAGGGACCCCGCACCATCCTCGGGTTGATCAACCGCCTGCTGCAACCAGGCAAGGCAGGCCCGGGCAGCATAGGAACTGCAAACAGCCGCCCTTAAGAAAGGCCCGAGATTTCAAAGGACCGCTTCAACGCAGACTCTAGCCGCCGGTCCTGCATAGCCTTCAAAGCGACTTCTCCCTCCACCGGGAGAGTGGTCTTTTTTGTCACGGCTGTGACCAACGCATCCACTTTAGGCATCCCAAAAGGGGCCAAGTGATTCTCACACAGAGGGTAAAGCTGACCCATAGCCCTGGTCACCTTCAAAGGCCCATCAGAGTCAGACCATTGAGCTGAAATAAGCTCTTGGATGGAGTCATGTACAGGAAAAGCCTGAGAAGGCTTCTTAGTACTAGCCATCCTAGGATTAACAGAGAAGGCATCGCCCTCGGCCGGATCATTAATAGACAGGGCCTTCAAGGCGTCCGAGAGTTGGCAGCTCATCACGGTGGAAAATCCGTACCGATTTAGGATCATCCATGTCCTTTGGCAAACAGGCCCCCTCGTCTGCATCATCCGTCCATGAGGGCCTGCCAGATCCCTCAGACTCCCCACACCCTGACCATGGGAGGGGGGGGGGGGGGGAAGGACGCCACTCTCAGACGGGGAATTTACCCGTCTACGTTTAGCGTAAAATCAGCAGTCACCACAGGGCTATCAAAACCAGGCGGGAATCCAGTCCGCAACGAAGTGTCAGACGCCTCCGGCAGAGCTCTTTTTAACATAAAGGCCTTGTGAATCAGCAGCACAAATTCCGGGGAGAAAAACTCACCCTGGCCCTCCGCCCCCGAATTAGGAGAAGCGGAGGAAGGAGCTCCTCTAGCAGCCTCGGAACGAAGCGTTCCCCTGCACTCAGACTCTTCCGCAACCGTGAGGGTCGAGTCATGCGGCGCTTTCAAAATGGCGCCCGCTGCCAGCTCCATCGAGCGGGAAGAATCACCTGTACTAGCACAAGCGTCTAAGGAGCACGTACTGCAAAGCCCTGCTGCTGACCTGTGTTTACCACATCGGGAGCAGCGCTTAACTCCTTCAGCAGCCATCGCCCGCCTGGACGGAAATATAGAAATAAAATGGCGGCTTCGCACCAAAACTTACCCTGCACAGAACGCTGTCCGCGGAGGAGCTGGGCACTACTCTCACCTCAGAAGACTGAGTCAACGAGCTCCGGTCTCGCTGTACAGTACCAGAATCTCTGAAGAAAGCCTCAGAACAGCTACACTGAACAAGCACGCACTTTTTTTTTTTTTACACTGTGAGGAAAGTTGGAGGCAGGCAGCAACAGAGGGACTCCGGGAGGATGGGGGCATGGGGTAAGGCAGGGACAGGGAACAAAACCAAGTATGCCTTCAAAGTGGGCACCACCAGCCACAACACCCCCGCTCTACTGGCAAAGCACAGGAGCCTCCCAAGGCAGAAATCCAGGAGCTGCTAAAGCAACGTCCACACCTCCTGAGAAATAGAGATATACTGAAGGCAGAAGGGAGCTGGCCGTCCAGAGTCACTGTGTCTTTCAGTGTTCTCTTTCGCCACCTGCTGGTAGGCGGATACAACCCATCAGTTAATGGATTCATCTGCTGTTGATGACATGGAAGCAGCAGATACGAAGCAGAGTGAGAAACAGAAGTACATACTACAGTGATAAAAGACCAAGCTCTCACAAAGGAGGCACAACTTATATTGTAGGTTCATTTGGGTAGGGAAATAACTGTATTCGTATGTAACTTGCTCTGTGCCCAAATTTGGAAAGACAAGAAAAAACTGTAACAGGAAATGATCCCCAGCAAAAACGAAGTGGGAGCCATAGAGCATGTCAAGACAATCACACCAACCAAGACAAACATACTAACACCTGCTGGTGGGATGGCAGAAGTTAACTTCATCACCAAATGGACCGTGGTCACAGCAACCAGAAAAACTGCCTTAAGCGTCAGATCCTTCAAAGAAACCTTTTTCATGGGCTCAAGAGCATCTTTTCACATCACCTTGAGTATCCCTCCAATCTTCAGGTACCACGCTTGATTTTAAGGTTAAATTACATATTACTAACAATAGTTCCGCAAGCTCATTTTTCAGTTCTACTAGTACTCTGGGATGAATATCATCTGGTCCAGGAGATTTGCTACTCTTCAATTTGTCAAATTGCCCCATTACATCCTCTAGGGTCTATAGAGATTTCATTCAGTTTCTCCGACTCGTCAGCTTCGTATGCCATTTCTGGCACCGGTATCTCTCCCAAATCTTCCTCAGTGAAGACTGAAGCAAAGAATTAATTTCTCTCTTTGCTACAGCTTTGCCTTCCCTGATCATCCCTTTTACCCCTCGGTCATCTAGCGGTTCAACCGATTATTTTGCCGGCTTCCTGCTTTTAATATACCTAAATTTTTTTTTTTTACTATGTAAGTACATAAGTAATGCCACACTGGGAAAAGACCAAGGGTCCATCGAGCCCAGCATCCTGTCCACGACAGCAGTCAATTCAGGCCAAGGGCACCTGGTGAGCTTCCCAAACATACGAACATTCTATACTTGTTATTCCTGGAACTGTGGATTTTTCCCAAGTCCATTTAGTAGTGGTTTATGGACTTGTCCTTTAGGAAACCGTCTGACCCCTTTTTAAACTCTGCTAAGCTAACCGTCTTCACCATGTTCTCCGGCAACGAATTCCAGAGTTTAATTATGCGTTGGGTGAAGAAAAATTTTCTCAGATTTATTTTAAATTTACTACACTGTAGTTTCATTACATGCCCCCTAGTCCTAGTATTTTTGGAAAGCGTGAACGGACGCTTCACATTCACCTGTTCCACTCCACTCATTATTTTATATACCTCTATCATATCTCCCCTCAGCCGTCTCTTCTCTAAGCTGAAAAGCTCTAGCCTCTTCATAGGGAAGTCGTCCCATCCCCGCTATCATTTTAGTTGCCCTTCGCTGCACCTTTTCCAATTCTACTATATCTTTCTTGAGATGCGGCGACCAGAATTGAACACAATACTCAAGGTGCGGTCACACCATGGAGCGATACAACTGCATTATAACATCCTCACACCTGTTTTCCATACCTTTCCTAATAATACCCAACATTCTATTCATTTTCCTAGCCGCAGCAGCACACTGAGCAGAATGGATGAGCAGCAAGGGATAAGCCAGCGACTTTCCTGCGATAGCATGATAATGCTGCCACTTGCACCCGCAGGGAATTGTAAGCCAGGTCTTTTTGTAAGCCCTTCTGCAAAAAGTCCAGCACAGCTGAGACTGTAGCTCGCGTGGGTGTGATCGCCTTTGAAACACACTACGCCTCAAATTTGCGCCAGATCCGAGCATAAGCTGCGGAGGTGGACCACTTGCGGGCCTGCAAGAGAGTGGAGATGACCTTGTTACAGTAGCCCTTGTCTCTCAATTGCGCCCTCTCAATAGCCAGGCCGTGACCAAATCGGCAGGGATCCTCCATAGACATCGGACCCTGAATCAACAGGTTCGGTACCAGGGGCAAATGCACCGGAGCGTCCACCAACATCCGGCGGAGATCCGCATACCACTCAGAAGACCGAGTTAACGAGCTCCAGTCAAGCTGCACAGAACCAGAATCACTGGAAAAAGCCTCAGAACAGTCACGCAGTAAAAGCACGCTGTGAGGAAAGTTGGAGGCAGGCAGCAACAGAGGGACTCCAGGAGGCGGGGGGAATGGGTAAGGCAGGGAAAGGGTGAACATATATGCCTTTAAAGTGGGCACCACCAGCCACAACACCCCTGCTCAACTGGCAAAGCACAGGAGCCACCCCAGGCAGTCTGAAATCCAGGAGCTGATCAAGCTACGTCCACACCTGCTGGGAGATAGAGAAATACTGAAGGCAGTTGGGGCTAGCCGTCCTAGAGGCACTATGGTCTTTCAGTGTTCTCTATCTCCACCTGCTAGTAGGCGGATACAATCCATCAGTTAATAAACTGTTTGTGTTTCAAACTGGTTTATTGATATCTGTGAATCTGAAAACTAGATTTCTGATTTCAAACTGCCAGCAAGTATTAGAAATCTTTATTTTGCCAAGTTTCTGAGCTCCTTCCTTCCCCCACCCCATCTATCTCAGTTCACCTGTTTATTTTTGTCTGCAGCCATTTTAAAAGCACAAGTGTGTTTTCTGTGGAGAGCTGTGTTGCTGGTCTCTGGCTGGGAGAAACTCAGATAAGATTTGTGCTGGCTATATTTGTGGCTTTTCCTACCCTAGAACTGTGGTTTTTTTTTGCACATCTCTACCTACTATCCTTGTCCTCCCCTTGTCCCAATCAGCTTTGTAGAAAAGAGGCTTAATACAGGCCTAAGATAGGTTTTACAGCAAACACATTCCACAAGTTTAGGTTTTTTACCCACCCACCCTACCCCTCATCCCACCCACCCCAAGACTGACACTTCCTAAATCCCTATTCTAACTATACTACTTATCACAACTTAACTCCACCCAAATTACAACTGTCTCAAATTGCTGAGGAGTAAAGTTAATCTTGTACACTGTCAAGCCTCATCATAAAATACCTATTCATACCCATTCAACAAATCAAGATGACTTTTATTCTCTGTAATAATTGTGGAGCTTTAGTTTCAAGGCCAATCATCTGGAAACTTAAGGCTTGTCCTATCTGTAATCAGCTTGCTAGTTTAAAACAAGAGGTCAGTAAATTAATGCAGGAATTAGATGCACTTAAAGCAACTTCTAAGACTGCACAAAATCAAACCAAATTCACACCACTGCCTCAAAGGATAAAACCTCCTAAGAATAGATGGTTCACAGTAGGCTCAGGCAGACTTCGTCATGTGACACAGAGGCATAAACCCTCACAAGTGTTACCCCTACAGAATTCTTTTGCTCCATTAGAGCTCTGTGAGGTTCCTAAAAATAGAACTGAGCCAGAAGAAACACCAAAAGAAATTAAGGTGGAACAAAAAGATATGGAGGGACCCAAAGACAGAAAACACACCAAAATATCAAATGTTGAAACACATACCAGGAAATGGAAATGGAAATGGAAAGTGATGACCACAAGTGCTCACAGTCTTGGCAACAAAGTTCATGACCTTCAAGCCCTGATGTTGGAGGCAGACTTGGACGTTGTTGCAATCACAGAGACATGGCTCAATGGTTCCCATGAATGGGATGCAAACATACCAGGCTATAATCTATTTAGGAAGGATAGAGAGGGTCGTAAAGGTGGAGGAGTAGCTCTATATGTGAGAAATGATATCACAGCAACCGAAATGACAGGGACCTGGGGTAAGGAAGAAGCGATATGGATCACCTTAAAAAGAGATGATAGAACCTCTGTCCACGTAGGTGCTGTCTACAGACCTCCAACACAATTGGAAGAATTAGATAAAGACCTGATCGCAGATATTCAAAAGTTGGGAAAGAAGAGAGATGTGCTGTTGCTAGGAGATTTCAATCTGCCGGATGTAGATTGGAAGGTTCCGTCTGCGGAATCGGAAAGAAGTAGAGAGATTGTGGATGCTTTCCAAAGTGCTCTGCTCAGACAAATGGTCATGGAACCCACGAGGGAGGGAGCGACGCTGGATCTGGTGCTCACAAATGCGGATAGTGTGTCAAATGTCCGAGTGGGTGCCCACCTGGGCGGCAGTGACCATCAAACGGTTTGGTTTGATATGACGGCTGAAGAGGAGGGTTGCCACTCAAAACTCAAAGTCCTGGATTTCAAGCGTGCTGATTTTAGTAAAATGGGGGAATACCTAAGGAGGGAGCTGATGGGCTGGGAGGACGTACGAGAAGTGGAAGGACAGTGGTCCAGGCTGAAAAAAGCTATAAATAGGGCCACAAACCTTTATGTAAGGAAAGTAAATAAAAGCAAGAGAAAAAGAAAACCGCTATGGTTCTCCAAGCAAGTGGCTGAGAAAATAAAGGCTAAAGAGTTCGCATTCCAGAAATACAAAAAAAACTCAAGACGAGGAACACGGGGAGGAATACCGGAGGAAACTGAAAGAAGCCAAGAGAGAGGTACGTCTGGCGAAAGCGCAAGCAGAAGAACAAATGGCTAGAAAGGTAAGGAAGGGTGACAAAAATTTCTTCAGGTATATTAGTGAAAGGAGAATGACTAAAAAGGGAATTGTGAGACTAAAAGATACTGCAAACCGCTATGTAGATAATGATGAAGAAAAGGCAAATTTGCTAAATAGATACTTTTGTTCTGTTTTTACTGAAGAAAATCCAGGAGAAGGACCACGATGGACTGGCAAAAGTTCATTTGAGAATGGAGTGGATATAGCACCGTTCACGGAAGAGAGTGTGTATCAACAACTAGAAAAACTAAAGGTGGACAAAGCCATGGGACCGGATGGGATCCACCCCAGGATATTGAGGGAGCTCAGAGAGGTTCTGGCGGGTCCTCTTAAAGATTTGTTTAATAAATCCTTAGAAATGGGAGAGGTTCAGAGGGATTGGAGAACGGCGGAGGTGGTCCCTCTTCACAAAAGTGGTGATAGGGAAGAAGCTGGAAACTACAGGCCGGTAAAGCCTCACTTTGGTTATTGGAAAAGTAATGGAAGCGATGCTGAAGGAAAGGATAGTGAATTTCCTGGAAGAAAATGAGTTGCAAGATTCGAGACAACATGGTTTTACCAAAGGGAAATCGTGCCAAACGAATCTCATTGAATTCTTTGATTGGGTGACCGGAGAATTGAACCGTGGACGTGCTATAGACGTAATCTACTTAGATTTCAGCAAGGCTTTTGACACGGTTCCCCACAGGAGGCTCTTAAATAAACTGGATGGGCTGAAGATAGGACCCAAAGTGGTGAACTGGATTAAGAACTGGTTGACGGACAGGCGCCAGAGGGTGGTGGTGAATGGAGTTCGCTCGGAGGAGGGAAAGGTGAGTAGTGGAGTGCCTCAGGGATCGGTGCTGGGGCCGATTCTGTTCAATATATTTGTGAGTGACATTGCTGAAGGGTTAGAAGGTAAAGTTTGCCTATTTGCGGATGATACTAAGATTTGTAACACAGTGGACACCCCGGAGGGAGTGGAAAACATGAAAAAGGATCTGAAAAAGCTAGAAGAATGGTCTAAGGTTTGGCAATTAAAATTCAATGTGAAGAAATGCAAAGTGATGCACTTCGGGAGTAGAAATCCAAAAGAGGCGTATGTGTTAGGCGGTGAGAGTCTGCTAGGTACGGATGGGGAGAGGGATCTTGGGGTGATAGTATCTGAGGATCTGAAGGCAATGAAACAGTGTGACAAGGCGGTGGCCATAGCTAGAAGGTTACTGGGCTGTATAGAGAGAGGTGTGATCAGCATAAGAAAAGCGGTGTTGATGCCCCTGTACAAGTCGTTGGTGAGGCCCCACCTGGAGTATTGTGTTCAGTTTTGGAGGCCGTATCTTGCTAAGGATGTAAAAAGAATTGAAGCGGTGCAAAGAAAAGCTACGAGGATGGTTTGGGATTTGCGTTACAAGACGTATGAGGAGAGACTTGCGGACCTGAACATGTATACCCTGGAGGAAAGGAGGAACAGGGGTGATATGATACAGACGTTCAAATATTTGAAAGATATTAATCCGCAAACAAACCTTTTCCGGAGATGGGAAGGCGGTAGAACGAGAGGGCATGAAATGAGATTGAAGGGGGGCAGACTCAAGAAGAATGTCAGGAAGTATTTTTTCACGGAGAGGGTGGTGGATGCTTGGAATGCCCTCCCGCGGGAGGTGGTGGAGATAAAAACGGTAACGGAATTCAAACATGCGTGGGATAAACATAAAGGAATCCTGTGCAGAAGAAAGGGATCCTCAGGAGCTTAGCCTAGAATGGGTGGCAGAGCTGGTGGTTGGGAGGCGGGGCTAGTGTGGGCAGACATATACGGTCTGCGCTGGGGCTGGTGGTTGGGAGGCGGGACTAGTGCTGGGCAGACTTATACGGTCTGTGCCAGAGCCGGTGGTGGGTGGCAGGGATAGTGCTGGGCAGACTTATACAGTCTGTGCCAGAGCTGGTGGTTGGGAGGCGGGGTTGGAGGTTGGGAGGCGGGGATAGTGCTGGGCAGACTTATACAGTCTGTGCCAGAGCCGGTGGTGGGTGGCAGGGATAGTGCTGGGCAGACTTATACGGTCTGTGCCAGAGCTGGTGGTTGGGAGGCGGGGATAAGGCTGGCCAGACTTATACGGTCTGTGCACTGAAGAGGACAGTACAAATAAAAAAAGTAGCACATATGAATTTATCTTCTTGGGCAGACTGGATGGACCGTGCAGGTCTTTTTCTGCCGTCATCTACTATGTTACTATGAAGGCAGTTGGGGCTAGCCGTCCTAGAGGCACTATGGTCTTTCAGTGTTCTCTATCTCCACCTGCTAGTAGGCGGATACAATCCATCAGTTAATGGATTCATCTGCTGCTGCTGACAAGGAATAGAACGTTACCTCCTATCCCATTACTCTGCAATTTCCTCTGGAGTCTTTCATGAGGTACTTTGTCAAATGGCTTTTGAAAAAACAGATACACAATATTGACATTTATTCACGTTTTTTTCACTCCTTCCAAAAAATGTAATAGATTGGCGAGGCAAGATTTCCCATCACTAAATGCATGTTGGCTTCATCTCATTAATCCATGCTTTTGAATCCAAAACTGGACAATAGGATCTGCCTTTTTTTGCAACCACAAAACAGTATAGCGGCCTTGATTGAGCTAGAGAGTCAGCACCGGCATTACTGCCCCAAGGTCCAGCAGGGAACGCAGGGTCTACCGAACCACCACCCACTTTGAAAAAGCTTTGCACGTGGACCAAAAGAAAAAAATCTCCTATGGGACAGCACTCTGATTTGTAACCTATTCTAATATCATTGAGGACCCACTGGTCTGTAGTGACCTTTGGCCACTCCTCGTAAAAGCCAACTGAGCCCCTATTCTGTGAAGTGAAGAGTGGACGACCGGCACCCCATCAGTGGGAAGATTGGGCTGTGGAGGAAGGCCAGAAATACTGACCCAATCTCTTATCGGTACGAAAGGACTGCCATGGCTGATACCTCCTGGTATCCTTCAAATGAGATTGAGCTAACCCAAACAAAAAGAAGCCTTGAACCTAACTATCCTCAGGCAAGCATTGTATTTTAGAGTCCCCCAAACCTTTAATCAGCTTTTCAAGATCCTCGCCGAACAAAAGTTTGCCTCGGAAAGGAAGTGTCATGAGATACTGTTTGGAAGCTGCATCCACCGCCCGGTGATGAAGCCACATTAAGTGGAAACTCGCACCAACTCATATTAAAAAAAAAAACCTCCACCAAATAAGCTAGCCCATATGCAGAAAACTAGAGAACAGCTGGGTCTCAGATTCTGGGCTAGACTCCACCACCTGTAGAACCCAGCTAAGGAAAGCCCTAGTCGCATAAGAACTGCACATGGCCGCTTGAAGAGCTTCAAGGAAGATTCCAAACTATACCGCCTTGTACTGGTAGTGTATGTAGTCTTCTTGGTGACAGCAGCCACCAATGCATCCACCTTGGGCAATTTAAACTTCTCAAAGTTATCTGGACCTACAGGACAGAAATGAGACTGTCTTGGCCACCCCAAGACTCGTATATGGAGTGGACCATTGTGTCGAAATGAGCTCCAGCATACCCTCATGCAGTGAGAAAACCCTGGAGGGTTTCCTGATGCTAGGCATTTTTGGATTAGATGTGGCTGAAGTCTGAAACTCAGGGGAGGAGATGTTGAGAACTTCCAGTGCATTAGTAATTGGGAGGGGGGGGGGGGGGCCTCCTCCCTGTGAAAAATCTTAACTGCTGTAGGATCAGCTGCCTCATCAGAAAAAATCTCGCCGTCTCAGATAGAGAGAAGGAGATTGTGGGGCAATGACCCTACCTCAGACATAGCCCCCAAGTACATAAGTACACAAGTATTACCATACTGTGAAAGACCAAAGGTACATCAAGCCCAGCATCCTGTTTCCAACAGTGGTCAATCCAGGTCACAAATACCTGGCAAGATCTCAAAAAAGTACAAAATATTCTATACTGCTTATTCCAGAAATAGTGGATTTTCCCCAAGTCCATTTAATAATGGTCTATGGACTTTTCCTTTAGGAAGCCATCCAAACATTTTTTAAACTTGCTAACTACTGTGTTAATAGCTATCATAGGTTGGAGTATAGGACCTTAAGCTTTAGTTAAGCAAAAGAAATCCAAGTTGCAAGAAAGATACCTGCATATTCTGGGTAGCAAATTGTAAGAGGACTCCTTTTGATTTTTTCTTCAAAAAGATCTTTTTTGTTTAGGAAGAGAATGATAGATGTATCTGTGAACCATTTATTGTTGCAGATGCTGTCAAACAATTTCATACTTTCATGCATTCGGTTCTGAAATTGAAAGAACAAAGTTAATACACTAAGAGCAGTTTAACAGTAAATTGTTGATGTTCAAACATCCTTTTCCAGATTACAAGTAATCACATGCATATTGTCAGAAGTTACGTTCCTCTAATTCCAGCGTCCATTGCAGTTTAATTGTTTTTACTATGCAGTGAATATAAAGACTGGTTTCATGCCCCATCTACTTTCCAGGTGAAATCTAATCAAATAAGAAAAATTTGCATAATCCAAAAATAACTAAGAATGCAGAAACTTCAAGTATTAGTCATAATAAAAAGCCAAATGCAGACACCTTATACTTCTAAGAACTCAATTAACCCCCCCCCCCCCCCCCCCCCCCACACACACACACACACATTCTAACTGGTTCTATGTAGCAATATCATTTGGAGTAGGTTTATCAGAAAAATTCTCAAAATACAGTTCCAAAAAAAAAAAAAAAAAAAAGAAGTATAGGAATTGCTTCCCTATGCAGCTAAACATTTACAGGGAAACTTAAGGAAAAAGGATGCCCCACAGTTAAAGCCCTCGACTTCAGCTGTAGGAAAGATCTCCTCTGAGTAGGTCTGGCCATATCAGGAAATATCATTATAGTCTGATCACTCTCTTAGCGAAGATTCCAAAAATTTTGAAATGTCCATGCTATTCAATGGTAGTGTATGTGTGTGTGATAAGAAAATTTTAATGACTATGAGCTAATTAAAGAATTTTTGCATTTTCAACGGTTGTTGGTATGTGAATAAATACTTGCCAAAGGATAAAGATATCGTCTATAAGATCAGATGTATTATTTCTAACTAAAATCTGGACAATAAGTATGTTCTCAAGGAAATGAATTGACTATACACTGTATTTGGTCTTGAAGAAGCCAACCAGATGATCAATGTGGAATAATGAGTTAGATGAGTAATATCTGGGGATAATCAAGTTAATACCATGTTTTCCTTTTTTCTGTTTAATTGACATCCTTGTCTTATCTCACTCTCCCTATTTTTCTTCACTTTGTGGTCTAAGAAAGAGAAAGACTGTATATAATCCATATATCTAGTTGAGATTGTTTTCTTCTTATCTTGTATTAATGTGCAGTCATCTCCGTATTACTGTTTGCAAGTGACCCTTGCAAAATGAAAAATTATAAATAAATGATTAAAAAAAAAAAAAAAAAAAAAAAGATATCGTCTATAGGTCCTAATTTGGTCTGAAAAAATACTGGATTCTAAATGTTGTTGTTCGAAGTTACCTACATATAAATTGTTGACATCAGGGGCCATTGTGGACCCCATATCCGTGCCCTTAATCTGTTGATAAAACGTATCTTGAAAAAGAAAATTTTTGGTTAGTGCCAAGGTTGCGCAGGTAAGAATAAGGTGGTTTGGAATTCTTCTATGTGTTGTCCTTTTTTAAAGTGTGCTTTCTATTATCCTAAGTGCCTCAAACTGGGGAATATTCATGTACAGGAATTCTATATCTAAGGTAACCATTATTGTATTTGTAAGAGGACCATCATATTCGTGTAAAGCGAATGCTACATACCTGTAGAAGGTATTCTCCGAGGACAGCAGGCTGATTGTTCTCACTGATGGGTGACGTCCACGGCAGCCCCTCCAATCGGAATCTTCACTAGCAAAGTCCTTTGCTAGCCCTCGCGCGCATGCGCGGCCGTCTTCCCGCCCGAAACCGGCTCGAGCCGGCCAGTCCAGTATGTAGCAAGACAATACTCTTAAGGGAAGACACAACTCCAAAGGGGAGGCGGGCGGGTTTGTGAGAACAATCAGCCTGCTGTCCTCGGAGAATACCTTCTACAGGTATGTAGCATTCGCTTTCTCCGAGGACAAGCAGGCTGCTTGTTCTCACTGATGGGGTATCCCTAGCCCCCAGGCTCACTCAAAACAACAACCATGGTCAATTGGGCCTCGCAACGGCGAGGACATAACAGAGATTGACCTAAAAAAATTTTACCAACTAACTGAGAGTGTAGCCTGGAACAGAACAAACAGGGCCCTCGGGGGGTGGAGTTGGATCCTAAAGCCCAAACAGGTTCTGAAGAACTGACTGCCCGAACCGACTGTCGCGTCGGGTATCCTGCTGCAGGCAGTAATGGGATGTGAATGTGTGGACAGAAGCCCACGTCGCAGCTTTGCAAATTTCTTCAATGGAGGCTGACTTCAAGTGGGCTACCGACGCAGCCATGGCTCTAACATTATGAGCCATGACATGACCCTCAAGAGCCAGCCCCGCCTGGGCGTAAGTGAAGGAAATGCAATCTGCTAGCCAATTGGATATGGTGCGTTTCCCTACAGCCACTCCCCTCCTATTGGGATCAAAAGAAACAAACAATTGGGCGGACTGTCTGTGGGGCTGTGTCCGCTCCAAGTAGAAGGCCAATGCTCTCTTGCAGTCCAATGTGTGCAGCTGACGTTCAGCAGGGCAGGAATGAGGACGGGGAAAGAATGTTGGCAAGACAATTGACTGGTTCAGATGGAACTCCGACACAACCTTTGGCAAGAACTTAGGGTGAGTGCGGAGGACTACTCTGTTATGATGAAATTTGGTGTAAGGGGCCTGGGCTACCAGGGCCTGAAGCTCACTGACTCTACGAGCTGAAGTAACTGCCACCAAGAAAATGACCTTCCAGGTCAAGTACTTCGGATGGCAGGAATTCAGTGGCTCAAACGGAGGTTTCATCAGCTGGGTGAGAACGACATTGAGATCCCATGACACTGTAGGAGGCTTGACAGGGGGCTTTGACAAAAGCAAACCTCTCATGAAGCGAACAACTAAAGGCTGTCCTGAGATCGGCTTACCTTCCACATGGTAATGGTATGCACTGATTGCACTAAGATGAACTCTTACAGAGTTGGTCTTGAGACCAGACTCAGACAAGTGCAGAAGGTATTCAAGCAGGGTCTGTGTAGGACAAGAGCGAGGATCTAGGGCCTTGCTGTCACACCAGACGGCAAACCTCCGCCAATGAAAGAAGTAACTTCTCTTAGTGGAGTCTTTCCTGGAAGCAAGCAAGATGCGGGAGACACCCTCTGGCAGACCCAAAGAGGCAAAATCTACGCCCTCAACATCCAGGCCGTGAGAGCCAGAGACTGGAGGTTGGGATGCAGAAGAGCCCCTTCGTCCTGCGTGATGAGGGTCGGAAAACACTCCAATCTCCACGGTTCTTCGGAGGATAACTCCAGAAGAAGAGGGAACCAGATCTGACGCGGCCAAAAAGGAGCAATCAGGATCATGGTGCCTCGGTCTTGCTTGAGTTTCAACAAAGTCTTCCCCACCAGAGGAATGGGAGGATAAGCATACAGCAGACCCTCCCCCCAGTCCAGGAGGAAGGCATCCGATGCCAGTCTGCCGTGGGCCTGAAGCCTGGAACAGAACTGAGGGACTTTGTGGTTCACTCGAGATGCGAAGAGATCCACCAAGGGGGTGCCCCACGCTTGGAAGATCTGGCGCACCACTTTGGAATTGAGCGACCACTCGTGAGGTTGCATAATCCTGCTCAGTCTGTCGGCCAGACTGTTGTTTACGCCTGCCAGATATGTGGCTTGGAGCACCATGCCGTTCCGGCGAGCCCAGGTCCACATGCTGACGGCTTCCTGACACAGGGGGCGAGATCCGGTGCCCCCCTGCTTGTTTACATAATACATGGCAACCTGGTTGTCTGTCTGAATTTGGATAATTTGGTGGGACAGCCGATCTCTGAAAGCCTTCAGAGCGTTCCAGATCGCTCGTAACTCCAGAAGATTGATCTGTAGATCGCGTTCTTGGAGGGACCAGCTTCCTTGGGTGTGAAGCCCATCGACATGAGCTCCCCATCCCAGGAGAGACGCATCCGTGGTCAGCACTTTTTGTGGCTGAGGAATTTGGAAGGGACGTCCTAGAGTCAAATTGGTCCAAATCGTCCACCAATACAGGGATTCGAGAAAACTCGTGGACAGGTGGATCACGTCCTCTAGTCCCCCAGCGGCCTGATACCACTGGGAGGCTAGGGTCCATTGAGCAGATCTCATGTGAAGGCGGGCCATGGGAGTCACATGAACTGTGGAGGCCATGTGGCCCAGCAATCTCAACATCTGCCGAGCTGTGATCTGCTGGGACGCCCGCACCCGGGAGACGAGGGACAACAAGTTGTTGGCTCTCGTCTCTGGGAGATAGGCGCGAGCCGTCCGAGAATCCAGCAGGGCTCCTATGAATTCGAGGTTCTGCACTGGAAGAAGATGGGACTTTGGGTAATTTATCACAAACCCCAGTAGCTCCAGAAGGCGAATAGTCATCTGCATGGACTGCAGGGCTCCTGCCTCGGATGTGTTCTTCACCAGCCAATCGTCGAGATATGGGAACACGTGCACTCCCAGCCTGCGAAGTGCCGCTGCTACCACAGCTAGGCACTTTGTGAACACCCTGGGCGCAGAGGCGAGCCCAAAGGGTAGCACACAGTACTGGAAGTGGCGGGTGCCCAACTGAAATCGCAGATACTGTCTGTGAGCTGGCAGTATCGGGATGTGTGTATAGGCATCCTTCAAGTCCAGAGAGCATAGCCAATCGTTTTGCTGAATCATGGGGAGAAGGGTGCCCAGGGAAAGCATCCTGAACTTTTCTTTTACGAGATATTTGTTCAGGGCCCTTAGGTCTAGGATGGGACGCATCCCCCCTGTTTTCTTTTCCACAAGGAAGTACCTGGAATAGAATCCCAGCCCTTCTTGCCCGGATGGCACGGGCTCGACCGCATTGGCGCTGAGAAGGGCGGAGAGTTCCTCTGCAAGTACCCTCTTGTGCTGGAAGCTGTAAGACTGAGCTCCCGGTGGACAATTTGGAGGGTTTGATGCCAAATTGAGGGTGTATCCTTGCCGGACTATTTGCAGAACCCACTGATCGGAGGTTATGAGAGGCCACCTTTGGTGAAAAGCTTTCAACCTCCCTCCGACTGGCAGGTCGCCCGGCACGGACACTTGGATGTCGGCTATGCTCTGCTGGAGCCAGTCAAAAGCTCGCCCCTTGCTTTTGCTGGGGAGCCGCGGGGCCTTGCTGAGTCGCACGCTGCTGACGAGAGCGAGCGCGCTGGGGCTTAGCCTGGGCCGCAGGCTGTCGGGAAGGAGGATTGTACCTACGCCTGCCAGAAGAGTAGGGAACAGTCTTCCTTCCCCCGAAAAATCGTCTACCTGTAGAGGTAGAAGCTGAAGGCTGCCGGCGGGCGAATTTGTCGAATGCGGTGTCCCGCTGGTGGAGAGACTCTACCACCTGTTCGACTTTTTCGCCAAAAATGTTGTCCGCACGGCAAGGCGAGTCCGCAATCCGCTGCTGGATTCTATTCTCCAGGTCGGCGGCGCGCAGCCATGAGAGCCTGCGCATCACCACACCTTGAGCAGCGGCCCTGGACGCAACATCAAAAGTGTCAAACTCCTCTGGCCAGGAATTTTCTGCACGCCTTCAGCTGCCTGACCACCTCCTGAAAAGGCTTGGCTTGCTCAGGGGGAAGAGCATCAACCAAGCCCGCCAACTGCCGCACATTGTTCCGCATGTGCATGCTCGTGTAGAGCTGGTAAGACTGGATCTTGGACACGAGCATAGAGGAATGGTAGGCCTTCCTCCCAAAGGAGTCTAAGGTTCTAGCGTCCTTGCCCGGGGGCGCCGAAGCATGTTCCCTAGAACTCTTAGCCTTCTTTAGGGCCAAATCCACAACTCCAGAGTCATGAGGCAACTGAGTGCGCATCAGCTCTGGGTCCCCATGGATCCGGTACTGGGACTCGATCTTCTTGGGAATGTGGGGATTACTTAATGGCTTGGTCCAGTTCGCAAGCAATGTCTTTTTCAGGACATGGTGCAAGGGAACAGTGGACGCTTCCTTAGGTGGAGAAGGATAGTCCAGGAGCTCAAACATTTCAGCCCTGGGCTCGTCCTCCACAACCACCGGGAAGGGGATGGCCGTAGACATCTCCCGGACAAAGGAAGCAAAAGACAGACTCTCGGGAGGAGAAAGCTGTCTTTCAGGAGAGGGAGTGGGATCAGAAGGAAGACCCTCAGACTCCTCGTCAGAGAAATATCGAGGATCTTCCTCTTCCTCCCACGAGGCCTCACCCTCGGTGTCAGACACAAGTTCACGAACCTGTGTCTGCAACCTCGCCCTGCTCGACTCAGTGGAGCCACGTCCACGATGGGGGCGTCGAGAGGTAGACTCCCTCGCCCGCATCGGCGAAGCTCCCTCTGCCGACGTAGTCGGGGAGCCTTCCTGGGAGGTGGCCACGGTCGGCACCGCACGCGGTACCGACGTCGGGGACCTCAACCTGGGCGATGGGCCAGCCGGCGCCACGCTCGACGGTACCGGAGGCGCAAGCACCGCCGGTACCGGAGGGGTAGGGCGCAACAGCTCTCCCAGAATCTCTGGGAGAACGGCCCGGAGGCTCTCGTTTAGAGCGGCTGTAGAGAAAGGCTGTGAGGTCGATGCAGGCGTCGACGTCAGTACCTGTTCCGGGCGTGGAGGCTGTACCGGGCTGTCCAGAGCGGAGCGCATCGACACCTCCTGAACAGAGGGTGAGCGGTCCTCTCGGTGCCGATGCCTGCTGGGTGCCGAATCCCTCGGCGACCCAGAGCTCTCGGTGCCGACATGGGGAGGAGACCGGTGTCGATGCTTCTTCGATTTCTTCCGAAGCATGTCACCGGAGCTCCCCGGCACCGACGAGGAGGACGTCGAATCCATCCGTCGCTTCCTCGGGGCCGAGACTGAAGAAGGTCGATCTCGGGGGGGCTGTACCGCAGGAGCCCTCAGGGTAGGAGGAGACCCACCCGAGGGCTCACCGCCACCAGCAGGGGAATGGACAGCCCTCACCTGCACTCCACCCGATGCACCACCGTCCGACGACATCAGCAGACGAGGTCCTGGTACCACCGACGTCGATGCAGCTATCCGATGTCTCGGCGCCGATGCAGAGGCCCGATGCCTCGATGCACTCGATGCAGGGGCGGCCGAGGAAGATGGTCTGGACGCTGACGACGTCGATGCACTCGAAGATCCCGGTGCCGATGCCGACGAAGAGCCCGAGAACAACACGTTCCACTGGGCTAGTCTCGCTACCTGAGTCCGCCTTTGAAGAAGGGAACACAGACTACAGTTCTGAGGGCGGTGCTCGGCCCCCAGACACTGAAGACACGACGAGTGTCGATCAGTGAGCGAGATAACCCGAGCGCACTGGGTGCACTTCTTGAAGCCGCTGGAAGGCTTCGATGTCATGGGCGGAAAAATCACGCCGGCGAAATCAAAAGCCGAAATGGCGAAAATTGAAGCACCAAAAATTTAGAGGGAGAAAAAATCTCGACCGAGGCCGAAAAGAGGCCTACCCCGACGACGAAAGAAAACTTACCGGGGCAAAAAGCTGGAAGTACGGGGAGGATTGACACGAAACCCGGTCGAAGGGTTTCCGGAGCACTTCCCGACTAACAAAGCTTTCCCGAAGGAAAAAAACACGCTCAAACAGAATTTGGACGCGCGAGGTCGACTTTCCGGGGCTCGACACGGCGAAAACACGACCGTACCGAGTGCGGACAAAAGAAGACTGGCCGGCTCGAGCCAGTTTCGGGCGGGAAGACGGCCGCGCATGCGCGGTGCGCGCGGGCGCGCGAGGGCTAGCAAAGGACTTTGCTAGTGAAGATTCCGATTGGAGGGGCTGCCGTGGACGTCACCCATCAGTGAGAACAAGCAGCCTGCTTGTCCTCGGAGAAGATATTGATCATATCTGTAGTGTCTCGTACATATGAAGGAATCTGGGGGACAAACGGCCTAAGGAAAAAATCTACAAATGTTGAAAGAGGTTCAAGAATAGAGCCATTTCCAGATACCATGGGTCTGCCTGGTGGGTTATCTAACGATTTGTGTATTTTGGGTAATATGTATATAGAGGGAATAACTAGATGTTTAACTTGGAGGAAATCTCTTTATTTGTCAAGAAGCCCATCCTTGAGGAGATGTTGACAAGTTTCTTAATATCATCTTGTAGAGTTGGTGTAGGATCTTTGTCTAAAGGAACATAATACTCGAGATCGGTATGCTGTCTATTAACCTCTCCAACTGTAATACCTTAACCGCTTCTTCTTTTCAAGTCTGAGTACCTCTCTCTCTATACATAAGGAAAATGTTAAAATATGCGGGTCGATAGGGCCTGGAGGAATCCAAGTGGAGGGTCTCTTAACTACAGAGTTATCAGTAGAAGTAGTAGATGTATTGGAAAAAGCATGAATAATTTGTAATTTACGTTTGAATTTGAAAAGATCTATCCTTGTCTGGAAAGCATTATATTTGACTGTAGGGATGAATGACAGTCCTTTCCGCAGAACTGATATTTCTTGTTCCAAAAGTGATATCTGGGAAAGGTTGAAGATAAGCAGCTTTATCTCTGTTGGTTGTGATAAAATGGCCTCTCTTGGTTGTAGTGATGTAACCTCTCTGGATTGTGTTGATGATCCCGTGGTCCTCTGTAAATTCCCCTTCCCCTGCCTCTCCCTCTCTGGGGAAATACTCTGGTAGAATACTCTCTCTCCATCTGGAGTTCTCTCTCCCTGTGGGGAAGGTAAGATCCTCTGGAGAACTAGTTTGTCCATGGTTTCTTGGTCTCTCTCTCTTTTCCAAAGTTTCTCTAAAAAAAACTGTAGTGTGGTCATGCTCAAGATTGTCTATGGGAGGACATCCTTCATCTGTTGGTGAATTAGGTACTCTGAGTACCTAGGTGGTGGTTGTTGATTGGGTAAGGTGTTGGGGCTACAGAAAGGTGATGTGTATAGATCACCGGAATCACTTCTAATCCTCTTCCGTCTCTGCTCAGTTGGAGTAGTCTGTTTCGAAGGCCTAGGTGATACTGGAGAATGAGCAACGTGATTTAGGTTGGAAGGTAATCTGTCGATTCTCCTACGGGTGGAAAAATTCTCTTTGGGTCTAGAGTAATAAACTTTAGCTCTACTACTACTACTACTTAACATTTCTAGAGCGCTACTAGGGTTACGCAGCACTGTACAAAGGAGCTTACAATCTAAAGGACGAAACATTACCCTTCTTATAATCTAGTTCATCTTTTTGAAATTTACGTATCTTGGTTTCCTTAATTTCGTTTTTGAATTTCACCATTTTAAGGTTAACATCCTTGAAAATCTTCTCAAAGTTCGGATCTAATGACCATGCACTACATATCTTATTGTCTAAAAGTTCTTGTAAAGTAATGCTTTTTCGTTTGGAAGTGTCTACTAATAGAATCATGAGGTCTAAGCTACATTTGTTCAATATACAACACCATTTATCTATAAAAGACTGATCATCTAAAAACATAGTTGGTGCTTTAGTGATTCTAAGACCCCTAGGGATCCTTTTAGCTTTGCAATAATTAAGCATAGCGTTGAAATGCATATTGTTTCTAATGATATTCTTTTCAATTGAATGATATCAAACCATAAGTCCATAAGAGTAAAGGATGACTGTGCAGGATCATCTTCGTACTCTTCCTGATATTGTAGCAGATTATTATATTCTTCTTCACTGTAGAACAGTATATTGTCCCAGCCCTGAGAAGTCATGGTCCGGTCCAGGGGACAAACAAATGGGGTAGGGTCTCCACAAAGTGGATGAACACTAAATCCCACGGGGTAAAGATGCAAAAAAACAAAGTGGAAAGTGGACCAATGACTTCTGGACATAAGAGACTGAGATGGTATATAAAGAAGTAAACTTTATTGTAGACTTGACACAGTACTGTGTTTTGGCCACAGATCTGCCTCAGGAGTCTAAAATATTATTGAAGAAATTTTATTAAAAACAAAAGAACATAAATATAAATTCACAAATTTATGTTTTTCCAAAGAAATATATTTTTTTAATCCTTTAAGGAAATTTTTCAAAAAGTTCCTTAAAAAAACATTCAAAAATTATTGAGGATGAACATGTATATAATTATCAAACGCATAAATAAAAGAGATTTATACATTTAAAAGATAAATACACAAATGATTCTAAAAATTGTAAGGACGATCATGCAAGTAATGAACAAAATTAATAATGTATAAATGACAAAAATAATATATGCAAAAACATTATTTAAATTAAATCGAATCATAAAAGTGTAAAATATATGGTTATAAATACATGAAAACTGACATGGTAATAAACAATTTGTCAGATGAGTTCTTATACACAGGTGGTTCATGTATATTTATACACATAGTAAATTCCATATTGTTAAAGGTATAAAAATATATATAAAAATATAAATCTGATAGAATCCATGTGAAAAATCCACTTACATAAAAATACCATCTAATAAAGTTAAGTACATAAGTATTGCCATACTAGGAAAGACCAAAGGTCCATCAAGCCCAGCATCCTGTTTCCAACAGTGGCCAATCCAGGTCAGAAATACCCGGCAAGATCCCAAAAATGTACAAAACATTTTATATTGCTTATTCCAGAAATAGTGGATTTTCCCCAAGTCCATTTAATAACTGTCTATGGACTTTTCCTTTAGGAAGCTGTCCAAACCTTTTTTAAACTCTGCTAAGCTAACCGCTTTTACCACATTCTCTGGCAACGAATTCCAGAGTTTAATTACACGTTGAGTGAAGAAACATTTTCTCCCATTTGTTTTAAATTTATTACATTGTAGCTTCATCGCATGCCCCCTAGTCCTAGTTCAACTCCACTCATTTTATAGACCTTTATCATATATCTCCCGTCAGCTGCCTTTTCTCCAAGCTGAAGAGCCCTAGCCGCTTTAGCCTTTCCTCATAGGGAGTGGAGGAGTGGCCTAGTGGTTAGGGTGGTGGACTTTGGTCCTGGGGAACTGAGTTCAATTCCCACTTCAGGCACAGGCAGCTCCTTGTGACTCTGGGCAAGTCAATTAACCCTCCATTGCCCCATGTAAGCCGCATTGAGCCTGTCATGAGTGGGAAAGCACGGGGTACAAAAATAAATAAATCCCATCCCCTTTATCATTTTCATCGCCCTCCTCTGTACCTTCGCTAATTCCACTATATCTTTTTTGAGATGCGGCAAGCAGAACTGAACACAATATTCGAGGTGCGGTTGCACCATGGAGCGATACAAAGGCATTATAACATTCTCATTTTTGTTTTCCATTCCTTTCCTAATAATACCTAACATTCTATTTGCTTTCTTAGCCGCAGCAGCACACTGAGCACAAGGTTTCAACGTATCAACGACAACACCTAGATCCCTTTCTTGGCTCGTGACTCCTAACGTGGAACCTTGCATGACGTAGCTATAATTCGGGTTCCTCTTTCCCATATGTATCACTTTGCACTTGCTCACATTAAATGTCATCTGCTATTTAGACACCCAGTCTTGTAAGGTCCTCTTGTAATTATTCATAATCCTCCCACGATTTAACGACTTTGAATAACTTTGTGCCATCAGCAAATTTACTTACCTCACTAGTTACTCCCATCTCTAGGTCATTTATAAATATGTTAAAAAGCAGCAGTCCCAGCACAGAGCCCTCTACACTTCTCCATTGAGAATACTGACCATTTAACCCTACTCTCTGTTTTCTATCTTTAAACCAGTTTTTAATCCACAATAGAACACTACCTCCTATCCCATGACTCTCCAATTTCCTCTGGAGTCTTTCATGAGGTACTTTGTCTAACTCCTTCTGAAAATCCAGATACACAATATCAACCAGCTCCCCTTTATCCACATGTTTGTTCACCCCTTCAAAGAAATGTAGTAGATTGGTGAGGCAAGATTTCCCTTCACTAAATCCATGCTGACTTTGTATCATTAATCCATGCTTTTGAATATGCTCTGTAATTTTGTTCTTAATAATAGTCTCTACCATTTTGCCCAGCACCGACGTCAGATTCACCAGTCTATAATTTACCAGATCTCCTCTGGAACCTTTTTAAAAAATTGGCGTTACATATGCCATCCTCCAATCTTCTGGTACCGCGCTCGATTTTAAGGTCACTCTTCATTTATATAGTAGGATTTCGAAACTATAAATAAATTAATAAGATTGAAGGTAAAATTATGTATAATCATACCTGATAATTTTCTTTCCATTAATCATAGCTGATCAATCCATAGACTGGTGGGTTGTGTCCATCTACCAGCAGGTGGAGATAGAGAGCAAACTTTTGCCTCCCTATATGTGGTCATGTGCTGCCGGAAACTCCTCAGTATGTCGATATCAAAGCTCCATCCGCAGGACTCAGCACCTAGAGAATTACACCCACGAAGGGACACTCTGCCCAGCTCACCACCGCCGAAACGGGGGAGGGGAATTAACCCAGCTCATCCCCACACAAGTGGGGGAGGGGAATCCGTCCAGCTCATCCCCGCGGAGCGGGGGAGGGACACCACACCCGCCGATGCGGGGGGATCTGGCTTATCCTGCAACCGCAACCGCGGGAGGAGCTGACTGACCCTAACACCGCCGAAGCGGGAGGGGTACAAAGCTGCCCTAGAGCCGCACGAAGCGGGAGGGAGTGCCGGCAGAATTTAAATCTCAATCCAGCCCCGAAAACGGAGGGGAGAGGAATGCAGCAGCTCACTGTAACACAAACTCGTCTCAACTCTTGAAGAATCCAAGTGAAGGAAGAACTTGAACACGAAGTCTTTCTGAAGTAACTGAAGACTAAACTTGAACCTGAAATGCAACCAGAATAAAAACAGTACAGATATCTGGGAGGGGCTATGGATTGATCAGCTATGATTAATGGAAAGAAAATTATCAGGTATGATTATACATAATTTTACCTTCCATATCATCAAGCTGATCAATCCATAGACTGGTGGGATGTACCGAAGCAGTACTCACCCAGGGCGGGACATAGAAATCCCTGACCTCAACACTGAAGCTCCAAACCGGGCCTCCGCCCGTGCAGCCACAGTCAAACGGTAATGCTTGGAGAATGTATGAGCCGAAGCCCAAGTTGCCGCCTTGCATATCTCTTCCAAGGAGACGGATCCGGCCTCTGCCATCGAGGCCGCCTGAGCTCTCGTGGAGTGAGCCTTCAGCTGGATAGGCAGCACCTTCCCCGCGGCCACATAAGCCGCTGCAATGGCTTCCTTGACCCATCTTGCCACTGTAGGCTTAGCAGCCTGCAGACCCTTACGAGGACCTGCAAACAGGACAAACAGATGATCCGATTTCCGGAAATCATTGGTCACTTCCAAGTATCTGATGATGACTCGTCTCACATCCAGATAATTAAGAGCAGAGTACTCCTCTGGGTAGTCCTCCCTACGAAAGGAAGGGAGACAGAGCTGCTGATTCACATGGAAGCGAGAAACAATCTTGGGCAGGAAGGAAGGCACTGTGCGAATAGTCACTCCTGCCTCAGTGAACTGCAGAAAAGGCTCTCGACATGAGAGCGCCTGGAGCTCGGAAACTCTTCTGGCTGAAGTGATAGCCACCAAAAAGACTGCTTTCAACGTCAGGTCTTTCAGAGATGCCCTCGACAAGGGTTCAAAAGGCGGCTTCTGCAATGCTCTTAGCACCAGGTTGAGATTCCACGCAGGCACCACTGAGTGCAGAGGAGGGCGCAGGTGATTAACTCCCTTGAGAAAGCGCACCACATCTGGCTGCGAAGCCAGGGAAGCACCCTTCAGGCGGCCCCTGAAGCAAGCCAGAGCCGCTACCTGGACTTTAAGGGAACTGAGCGACAGGCCTTTCTCCAGACCTTCTTGCAGGAACGCCAACACTGAAGAAATTGGAGCAGTGAAGGGAGAAAGAGAGCCTGCTTCACACCACGCTGCAAAGATACGCCAAACTCTGGCGTAAGCAGTAGAAGTAGAGCGCTTCCTCGCTCTCAGCATAGTGGCGATGACCTTGTCTGAGAAGCCCTTCTTCCTCAGACGCTGCCGCTCAATAGCCAGGCCGTAAGACCAAAGGGGGAGGGATCCTCCATCACCACGGGACCCTGATGTAACAGGCCCTGTTCCACTGGCAGTCGCAGAGGATCGTCCACTGAGAGCCTGATCAAGTCCGCATACCAGGGACGCCTGGGCCAATCCGGACCCACCAGGATTACCCTGCCGGGATGCTTTGCCACCCGGTCTAGCACCCTGCCCAACATGGGCCAGGGCGGGAACACATAGAGGAGCTCTTGTGTCGGCCACTGTTGGAGAAGAGCATCTACTCCCAGGGATCGAGGGTCCCGTCCTCTGCTGAAGAAGCGCGGCACTTGGCAATTGGCCGATGACGCCATCAGATCTAGGCTCGGCTGGCCCCAGCGCTTCGTGATGTCCAAAAACGCCTGAGCAGATAGCTGCCACTCTCCGGGCTCCAAGGTATGGCGACTGAGAAAGTCCGCCTTGACATTCATGACTCCGGCAATGTGGGCCGCTGAAAGCTGCTCCAGGTTCGCTTCCGCCCACTGGCAAAGATACATAGCCTCCTTGGCTAGAGGGGCGCTCTTGGTACCTCCCTGGCGGTTGACATAGGCCACAGCCGTGGCATTGTCCGACAGGACCCGTACAGGCTTCCACACCAGTACCGGGATGAACTCCAAAAGCGCCAACCGAATGGCTCTGAGTTCCAGGAGGTTGATAGACCACTTTGCCTCTGCAGGAGACCAGAGCCCCTGCGCTGTCCTTCCCAAGCAGTGGGCTCCCCAGCCCGACAAAGAGGCGTCCGTCGTGACGACAATCCACTCTGGGGTCACCAGAGGCATTCCCGCAGACAATTTGTCTGTCTGCATCCACCAGCTCAGCGCCTTGCGCACTGCTGGGTCCAAGGGAAGCCGCACAGCATAATCCTCCGACATCGGAGTCCAGCGCTGCAACAAGGAGTGTTGAAGTGGTCTCATATGAGCCCTGGCCCAGGGCACTACTTCCATCGTGGCCGTCATAGAGCCCAACAGCTGCACATAGTCCCAAGCCCGAAGAGGAGAGGCTCCCAGGAACTGGTCCACCTGAGCCTGAAGTTTGACAATCCGATTGTCTGGCAGGAACACTCTGCCCACTTGGGTGTCGAATCGAACTCCCAGGTACTCCAGGGACTGAGTCGGGCGCAGCTGGCTCTTCTCCCAGTTGATGATCCATCCCAGGGAGCTCAAAAGAGCAACTACCCGGTCCACAGCTTTGCCGCACTCTGCATAAGAGGGGGCTCGGATCAACCAGTCGTCCAGATAAGGATGGACCTGTATCCCTTCCTTTCGTAGGAAGGCCGCGATGACCACCATTACTTTGGAAAAGGTCCGCGGAGCAGTAGCCAACCCGAATGGGAGGGCTCTGAACTGGAAGTGTCGTCCCAGGACTGCAAAACGCAGAAAGCGTTGATGAGGAGGCCAGATGGGAATATGCAGGTACGCTTCCTTGATGTCCAAGGAAGCCAAGAACTCTCCTGCCTTCACTGCCGCTATAACAGAGCGGAGAGTCTCCATGCGAAAGTGCCGCACTTTCAAGGCCCGATTGACCCCTTTGAGGTCGAGGATAGGCCGGACAGAACCTCCTTTCTTTGGTACCACAAAGTAAATGGAGTAACGTCCCTTGCCAAGCTGACTTTCTGGCACAGGAACGACCGCGCCCAGGCGGATCAGATTGTCCAAGGTCTGCTGCACTGCCACAGCTTTGACCGGAGACTTGCAGGGAGAGAGTACAAACCCGTCTTTTAAGGGTCGGCAGAACTCTAGCTTGTAGCCGTCTCTGATGACTTCCAGCACCCATGCGTCTGAAGTTATTGTGGTCCACTCGCCCAGAAACGAGGACAGCCGTCCTCCAATCTGCACTGGGGCGTGGACCAAGGCCCCGTCATTGGGTACGAGACCCTGGGGGAGGACCGGAGGAAGCACCTCCGGGACGGCGGTCTCTGCGAAAGGAATGCTGCTTGGGGGAGAAATTCCTCTTGAAGGAAGAGGGGGCAGAGGAACCCGACTTGCCCGGGCGGTACCGACGGGCTTCCTGCAACCGTCCTCTGGAGGTACCGGGACGAGTACTAGCCCGAGCCCTGACCTCTGGTAATTTCTTGCCCTTAGACGTGCCGAGATCGGTCACGATTTTGTCCAGCTCGACCCCAAAGAGCAGCTTGCCTTTAAAAGGCAATCTAGCCAGGCGGGATTTAGAGGCGTGGTCAGCAGACCAATGTTTCAGCCAAAGCCACCGCCGCGCAGAGATTGTCTGAGCCATGCCTTTAGCTGAGGCCCTCAAGACATCATACAGCAAGTCTGCCAAATAGGCTAAGCCCGATTCCAGGGCCGGCCAATCAGCCCTCAAGGAATGATCCGAGGGGGAAGCCCGCTGCACCATAGTCAGGCACGCCCTGGCCACATAGGAGCCGCAAACTGAGGCCTGCAAACTTAAAGCAGCCGCCTCAAAGGACGACCTTAAGGCCGCCTCCAATCTTCTGTCTTGGGCGTCCTTTAGGGCCGTGCCACCTTCCACCGGCAACGCTGTTTTCTTAGTCACCGCAGTGATTAAAGAATCCACGGTAGGCCACAGATAGGCCTCACGTTCACTCACAGCCAAAGGATAGAGGCGGGACATAGCCCTAGCCACTTTAAGGCTCGCTTCCGGGACATCCCATTGAGCCGAAATTAAGGTGTGCATGGCATCATGCACGTGGAAGGTTCTAGGCGGGCGCTTCGTCCCCAGCATAATGGCAGAGCCAACAGGGGCTGAGGGAGAGACGTCCTCCGGAGAGGAAATCTTCAAAGTGTCCATGGCCTGTAACAACAGGTTGGGCAAATCCTCTGGGCTAAAAAGCCGCGCTGCAGAGGGGTCATCCGCTCCATCCGAGCGGGGATCCGTCTCCTCCAAGGACTCCGCAAAGGACCGTTGGGAGACCTCAGACACGCTGCCCTCATCTACATCGGAGGAGACAAAGTCCTCCAAGGCCTGGGAATCAACCCGAGGGCGTTTACCTCTGGGAACCTCAACCTCTTTACCAGACGAGGGAGCAGGGGCAGCGTTTTGCATGAGGAAAGCCTGATGCAGCAGCAAAACAAACTCGGGGGAGAAACCCCCCAGACTGTGCACTTCCGAAGCCTGGGCAACAGCCCTAGACGCACCCTCAACCGGCGCTCGCAAGAGCGGGGGAGAGACATGCTGCGCATCCAAAATGGCGTCCGGCGCGACACTCCGCGAAGGAGCCGCGCGGGAAGAACGGCGCTTAACTTTAGCCGCTTTTGTGCCGTCGCCCAAATTAAGGGCGTTCATGGCATTAATGTCTCCAACCTCAAGGGCGGCCCACGAAGAAGCCGTCCGAGCCGCGTGGCCGGCCAAGATGGTGGAGGCGAGGAGCGGGGGATGGGCGTTTATGGCGGGAAAAACCGCCACGCCGGAGGAAGGACCGGGACATTCATCGGTCACGAAACTGTCACCCAACAAGGGCGAATCAGGCTGTAAGACCCCCGCATCCCCTCTAGAAGCGCTCAAGCGATCCGGGGAGCGACCCTTTGCGCCCTCGCCCTCCGACGCCATATGCCACGAGGAGAAGAATCGGGGAACCCCCTGCCCGCTATAAAAAGGTAAAAATTACCTGCTGTCCGCTCCGAGCTGTAACGAACTGGGTGTCCCAGTGAGTAGCTGCAATGAACGTTTAAATAAACGTCGAAATAAACGCCTTTAAGGACGTTTAAAAATTTTTTTTTTTTTTTTTTTTTTAACGGAGCCAGCGGGAGGGGGGAGAAAAGGAGGGACCTGGCACCACCAGGTTTGCACTTGCTCAAAAGAGCCCTCAACCCCAGGCACTCAACAAAACCTAAAAATTAGGCTTGGAGGCATAGCCAGAGCTGCTGCTGTGTGTGACCACCACCTGCTGAGATAGAGAACATACTGAGGAGTTTCCGGCAGCACATGACCACATATACTACTACTACTACTACTATTTAGCATTTCTATAGCGCTACAAGGCATACGCAGCGCTGTACAAACATAGAAGAAAGACAGTCCCTGCTCAAAGAGCTTACAATCTAATAGACAAAAAATAAATAAAGTAAGCAAATCAAATCAATTAATGTGAACGGGAAGGAAGAGAGGAGGGTAGGTGGAGGCGAGTGGTCACAAGTGGTTACGAGTCAAAAGCAATGTTAAAGAGGTGGGTTTTCAGTCTAGATTTAAAGGTGGCCAAGGATGGGGCAAGACGTAGGGGCTCAGGAAGTTTATTCCAGGCGTAGGGTGCAGCGAGATAGAAGGCGCGAAGTCTGGAGTTGGCAGTAGTGGAGAAGGGAACAGATAAGAAGGATTTATCCATGGAGCGGAGTGCACGGGAAGGGGTGTAGGGAAGGACGAGTGTGGAGAGATACTGGGGAGCAGCAGAGTGAATACATTTATAGGTTAGTAGAAGAAGTTTGAACAGGATGCGAAAACGGATAGGGAGCCAGTGAAGGGTCTTGAGGAGAGGGGTAGTATGAGTAAAGCGACCCTGGCGGAAGATGAGACGGGCAGCAGAGTTTTGAACCGACTGGAGAGGGGAGAGGTGACTAAGTGGGAGGCCAGCAAGAAGCAGATTGCAGTAGTCTAAACGAGAGGTGACAAGGGTGTGGATGAGGGTTTTGGTAGAGTGCTCGGAAAGAAAGGGGCGGATTTTACGGATGTTGTAAAGAAAGAAACGACAGGTCTTGGCGGTCTGCTGGATATGAGCAGAGAAGGAGAGAGAAGAGTCAAAGATGACCCCAAGGTTTCGAGCTGAGGAGACAGGGAGAATGAGAGAGCCATCAACAGAAATAGAAAACGGGGGGAGCGGGGAGGTGGGTTTGGGGGGGAAAATGAGAAGCTCGGTTTTGGTCATATTTAATTTGCTCTCTATCTCCACCTGCTGGTAGATGGACACAACCCACCAGTCTATGGATTGATCAGCTTGATGATATGGAAAAGGACCTTTCATATGTTTTAGTAGAGACCCAGGAAATGTAAATGGCATCAAATAGCATTAAAAAACATTAAGAAATGCATTGAATAATTTGTATTAAAAAAAAAGGAAGTGGCAAACAATATATATATAAATAATGTGTAAGTTAATTCAAAAAAGATTTTGTAAATAATGTAACAATATTGATGGAAATCAAACATATAAATGGCAAGTGACCAACTCACCTGCAAATGCGCAGTAGAGACTTCCCTCTCTGTCCCGCCCTCGCGTCAAGACGTGATGACGTCAGAGGGCGGAACAGAGAGGGAAACGGAGTCGGCCGCTGCCGCTGGAGCCTGGAAAAGAACATCGCGTGCAACAACCTCCACTCTCCCCCCATCCCCGCTGCCGCTCCCGCCCCCCCCCCCCATATCGGGCCCCCTGCACTGACCTGACAGCGCCTCTCACCTCCATGTGGAAGAGCTGCAAGCAGCAACAGAGCAATCTGCTGCTGGCTGAAGCGCTTTCACATGGAGGTGAGAGGCGCTGTCAGGTCAGTGCAGGGGGCCCGGCATGGAGGGGGGAGGGAGCGGCGGCGAGGAGGGTAGCTGGAAATCTCGCCCGTTTTAACGGGCTTAACGGCTAGTAAAACTAGAAATAGAATAAATTCAAACAATGAAAAAAGAATAAAAAAATAATAAAAATACAAATATAAATAAAAATACAAGTACCAAACAAGTATGAACTATTTGTTGCATAAAAAAATCATTAAAAATCTGCGTAAATTGACTATGAACAATTAAAATTGACAAAAAAGATCAATACTGCTATAGCCTCCAAATTATAGCTACGTAATGCAAGGTTCCACGTTAGGGATCACATACCAAGAAAGGGATCTAGGTGTCGTCGTTGATGATACGTTGAAACCTTCTGCTCAGTGTGCTGCTGCGGCTAAGAAAGCGAATAAAATGTTAGGTTTTATTAGGAAAGGAATGGAAAACAAAAATGAGGACGCTATAATGCCTTTGTATCGCTCCATGGTGCGACCACACCTCGAATATTGTGTTCAATTCTGGTCACCGCATCTCAAAAAAGATATAGTGGAATTAGAAATGGTACAGAGAAGGGAGATGAAAATGATAATGGGGATGGGATGATTTCCCTATAAGGAAAGGCTGAGCAGCTAGGGCTCTTCAGTTTTGAGAAAAGACGGCTGAGGGGAGATATGGATAGAGATCTATAAAATAATGAGTGGAGTGGAATGGGTAGACATGAATCGTTTTCTCTTTCCAAAAATACTAGGACTAGGGGTCATACAATGAAGCTACAAAGTAGTAAATTTAATACGAATCAGAGAAAATGTTTCTTCACTCAACATGTAATTAAACTGTGGAATTCGTTGCCAGAGAATGTGGTAAAGGAGATTAGTTTAGCGGGGTTTAAAAAAAGGTCTGGATGGCTTCCTAAAGGAAAAGTTCATAGACCATTATAAAAATGATTTGGGGAAAATCCACTGCGTATTTCTGGGATAAGTAGCAAAAAAATGTATTAAACTTTGGGATCTTACCAGGTATTTGTGACCTGGATTGGCCACTGTTGGAAACAGGATGCTGGGCTTGATGGACCTTTAGTCTGTCCCAGTGTGACAATACTTATGTATTTATGCACTGTCAAGCTAGAGTTAAAGCACTGAGAAAGAATGCTAAAAGAGAATATAAAGAAAAACTTGCTGCAGAAACAAAAAGAACTCACATTAACACCTTTTTCAGGTGCATCAGAAGGAGAAAGCTTGTGAGAAAATCCATGGGACCATTAGATCATGGAGGAGCAAAAGGGGCACTCAGGGAGGACAAGACCACAGTGGAGAGACTGAATGAATTCTTTGCTTTGGTTTTTACGGAAGAAGATATAAGAGATCTACCTGTATCAGAAATGGTTTTCAAGGGTGACGATGCAGAGGAACTGAAAGAAATTTCAATGAACCTGGAAGACGTACTGAGCCAAACTGACAAGTTAAAGAGTGATAAATCACCTGGATCGGATGATATACACCCCAAGGTACTGAAAGAACTCAAACATGAAATTGCTGATCTGTTGTTAGTGGTCCTTAACCCATCATTAAAATCGTCCGTAGTACCTAAAGACTGGAGGGTGGCCAATTTTTAAAAAGGGTTCAATTTGTGATTGGGGAATTACAGACCAGGTAAGCTTGACATCAGTGCCAGGCAAGATAATGGAAACTATTATAAAGAATATTACAGAACACAGACAAACATGGTTTAATGGGACAGAGCCAGCATGGGTTCAGCCAAGAGAAGTCTTGCCTTACCAATCTGCTTCATTTCTTTGAAGGCGTGAATAAACATGTGGATAACTGGTTAGAGTTGGTGTACTGTATCTAGATTTTCAGAAAGCTTTTGACAAAGTTCCTCATAAGACACTCCAGAGAAAATTAAAAAGTCATGTGATAGAAGGCAATGTCCTTCTGTGGATTAGGAATTGATTATTAAATAGAAAACAGAGGGTAGGGTTAAATGGCCATTTTTCTCCAATGGAGGAGGGTGAATAGAGGAGTAGCTGCAGGAATCTGTACTGAGAACAGTGCTGTTTATATTTATAAATGATCTGCAAATTGGAACGAGTGAGGTGTTTAAATTTGCAGATGGCACAAAACTATTCAAGGTTGTCAAAACGCATGTGGATTATGAAAAATTACAGGAAGACCTTAGGAAACTGGAAGATTGGGCATCCAAGTGGCAGATGACATTTAATGTGGACAAATGCAAAATGACGCACATTGGGAAGAATAATCTAAATCATAGTTACCTGATGCTAGGGTCCACCTTAGGAGTCAGCACTCAAGAAAAAGATCTAGGTGTCATTGTAGACGAACTGCTGAAATATCTTACCCAATGTGTGGCAGCCAAAAAAGCAAACAGGATGCTAGGAATTATTAGGAAAGGTATGCAAAATAAAACAGAGTATTATAATGCCACTGTATCGCTCCAAGGTGCGATATCACCTTGAGTATTACAATCATTTCTGGTCGCTGTATCTCAAAAAAGATATAGCGGAATTAGAAAAGGTTCAAAGAAGAGCAACCAAAACGATAAAGGGGATGGAACTCCTCCCCGTATGAAGAAAGGCTAAAGAGGTTGGGGCTCTTCAGCTTGGCAAGGAGACAGATTGGGGGGGGGGGGGTAAGATTGAGGTCTATAAATAATCTTGAGTGGTGCCAACAGGTAAAAGTGAATTGATTTTTCACTCTTTCAAAACGTACAAAGACCAGGGGGACACTTTATGAAATCACATGGAAATACTTTTAAAACAAATGGGAAGAAATATTTTTTTTCACTCAGAACAGTTCTAAACATGGAATGCTGCTACTAATTGGGTTTTTGTCAGGTACTTGTGACCTGGATTGGCCACTGTTGGAAACAGGATACTGGGCTAGATGGACCATTGGTCTGATCCAGTATGGTTATTCTTATGTTCTTATGAAATCAGAGACCAAGTGTATTTCAGTAGGATTTAGCACAGTACATAAGCATAAGCACCGCCACACTGGGAAAAGACCAAGGGTCCATCAAGCCCAGCATCCTGTCTCTGACAGCGGCCAATCCAGGCTTCAAGAACCTGGCAACCCCCCCCCCCCCCCCCCCCCCCCCCAAAAAAAAAAAAAAAAAAAAAAATTACTAATGTTCAATGGACTTTTCCTTCAGGAATCTGTCCAAAACCCCCTTAAACTCCGTAAGGCCAGCCACTGCCACCACATTCTCCGGCAACAAGTTCCAGAGTCCAACTACACGCTGAGTAAAGAAAAACTTTCTCCTATTTGTTTTAAATCTACCATATTCTAGCTTCATCTTGTAGAGTACCGAATTATTTTTATTCAAATTTAAATCACTAGTCAGCCAAATACAAATAATGTACCTGGGCACTATGTAGGGCTGAACTGAATCGAACATGAATATTCAGTACAGCCCTAGTCTTATGACACTTTTTTGTCTCTTGACTGAGGGGATTGTATTAAGGATTCTTACTTGGACTTCTTAGAAATAGCTGTTTGTCCTTAACTGTGGTGTATGGAAGCACAGGATACTCTGCTTAACTCAGCCCATAGGCTGAAAGAATGGGGTGAAGCTGCGAACCTGTGAGATCCTGCTATCAGGAAGGAAACCACTCCCAATATTGCAGCTGAAGCTGTTATCTGAGAAGGCTCTCCATCAGAACCTATGATAGGCCCGGTGAAGTGCTAGCAGCAGAACTGACTGACTTCAAAAGGCACCATGGCCATATTCACAGTACAGCCATGACAGGAAATCTGAGCCAATGGTGATCAAAACTGAAGCACCGTTATCACTGTTGCCCTCTGGGCAAATTTTTACTCTCTACAGCTGAATTTATACTTTATTTTCTTTTTAGTGAAGCGGATGAAGGAGGGCTGCAACAGCTCAGCTCCATGGATAAAGACGACAAAGCCCAACAGGCTGACAGAGGAGATGTGAGAATCCCCACAGCCTCAAAGAAGCCAAAAAGGCTTCTATACTGAAGGAGGTCTCTGGGTACTCTGGCTCTGTCATGTGACATCACTAGCAATGTGCCTGCATTGCAGTGTTTTCTTTGGAAAAAGTATGAACCTTTGGTCAAAACAATTTGGTAGTTACAGTTCAATTTTTCAGGGTATTTTACTTCTAGAAGTTTCAAAAAAAAAAAAAAACCAAACAAAAACAGCAGCTATTGTACTTGCCATTTCTTCATCTTCGGCTAGAACCAAATCATAATCACTCAGTGCTACACAAAAGATTATTGCTGTAACACCTTCAAAACAGTGAATCCACTTCTTGCGTTCAGATCTCTGTCCTCCCACATCAAACATTCTGCAAAGCGAAAAACATGTTGGCAGAACTTTCAGTATATATGAGAATATGAAGTAACTGCTGCAGCAATTAGCACGTATGAGCATCACTGCTCAAAGAGTAACAAAAACAACTTTAATCACTACACCTTCTGTCCACCTCCTAATAATAAATTTTTCATCTGTCTAGACATTTTCCAGTAATTCTTAAACTGAAATATACATCTAAATAATATTTTTACTATCTTGTATTAGTTTATTTATTTGTTTGTTGCATTTGTATCCCACATTTTCCCACCTATTTGCAGGCTCAATGTGGCTTACATGGTACCGTGTCGACTTTTGCCGATTCCGGTATGAACAAATACAAGGTGATATTGTGGTACAGTAAGATTTATGTGAGATATACACATTGGGGGATCTTCGAGAGGAAGAGTTAAGTATGTCCATTACGTGCTTTGGTTTCATTGTGTTGCAGGTATTCAGGCTTTTATGTTGGGTCGGTGGGGTATGCCTTTTTGAACAGGTTTGTTTTTAGTGATTTCCGGAAATTTAGGTGGTCATACATTGTTTTAACGGCTTTTGGCAGTGTGTTCCATAGTTGTGTGCTTAAATAGGAGAAGCTGGATGCATACGTTGATTTGTACATATTATAAAATCTAACAGGTCCAGGACAAGCAAGCTGCATACTCAGAACTATTGCAAGAAGGCATAATCTCAACCAGGAAATAATTTACAGCAAATGTTTTATATAGCAGTCACTACATGTGAAATATTGTGTCTAGCAATTAAACAAAATCAAAACATTTAGCATACCTGCCAAATCTCCTGCATTCAGCGAGACTCCCGCTATGGCAAGTCATCTCCCGTCAAAGCGGGAAAATTTCTTGCTGCGATCCGCCACTACTGTTGCTGCTTCTCGCTTGAGCAGCTGCAGCAAAAGTAAAACAGGCGTGGGGCCGCAGCAGCCTTCAGGATGCGCTGTAGGCTCTGCCGGTCCTCTGCCCCCGAAACAGGAAATTGACATCAGTGGGGGGCAGAGGACAGCAGAGCCAACACAACATGCCTGAAGGCTGCTGTGGGTCTGCACTTTTCTTCTTTTGCTAGCGCTGCCGCTGCAACATAGGGAAGGAGCGAGGAAACACGGGGTACTGGCTGAAAAGGGTAAGGGAATGGGGAAGTGTATCCAGAGGGAGGTAGAAGGTGATAAATGGAGAGAGCAGAAGGGAGAAAAAGAAAGAAGAGTGAGGATGCTGGAGGGTAGAGAGAGAAAGAGATGGGTAGAGAAAGAAGGGACAAGGAAAAAGGCAAGGGAGAGAAGCTGCTGGGGAGAAGGAAGGGAAGCAAGGGGGAGACCCTGGTTGGTCAGATGGAGAGAAAGAGAAGAAATGCTGGGTGAAAGGAGGGAGAGAATGAGGAAAAATGCTAGGAAGGGGAGAAAGAGGGAAGACGCTGGATGGAAGAGGGGTACAGAGAGAGGGGGGGAGTGGAAAGATGGGGGGAGAAAAAAAGAGGACATGGGAAAGGGCAGGAGAGAGAGAGAGAAGCATGGGGAGAAACTGGGGGACAGCTTAGCTGGTCAGACAGAGAAATGCTGGATGAAAGGAGGAAGAGGAAAAATGCTGGAAGGACGGGGCACAAAGAGGGAAGATGCTGGATGGAAGGGTAGGGAGAGAGAAAGACAGGAAGGATGGGGTGAGAGAGGATATGCTGAATGGAAAAGGGCAGAGAAAAAACAGTCTAGAAGGAAGGGAAGATAGCGGGAGAGAATGGATAGAAGGATTGGGAGAGGGTAATGGGTGGAAGGATGGGGACAGAAAGAGGAATGACATTGGTTGGAAGGGTAGGAGAAAAAGAGTGAAGGTGGATGGAAGGATAGGGAGAGAGAGGAGACAATGGATGGAAGAATGCAGAGAGAGAGTGGGAGACACTGGACGGATGTGGAGAGAAAGCGGGGAGATGCTGAATGGAAAGGGGGAGAGAATAGAGTTAGTGAAAGATTGGAGAATAAGAGGAAGGGGCATGGGGGAGAACAAGAGAGAGGAAAATATGAAAAGCCATAGGTAGATGAAGTAAAAGAGGGAAATTAAAGAATGGATTGTAAGAATGAATTAAATCTGGACAGAGAGAGGGGCAGAAAAATAAATTGAAGAAAACAAAGAAAAAGGGAGAGAAAATGACAAATGGACAGGAAACTGGCAAGAGATTTAAGAGAAGACAAAGGAAAGCAGAATCAAGAAACTGGGACCAACACAATTAGAAAAAGTAAATGGCCAGACAACAAAGGTACAGAAACTAAGTTTATTTTTAATTTAGGATAAAGTAATGTGGTAGCTGTGTTATTGAAGGTTAATAAATGCAAATAAAACACAAAATAGAAAATAAGGCGATACCTTCACTGAGTTTAAAACATTTTTGATTAGCCTTCAGAGACCAGCACTTCCTTCCTCAGGTCACGAGAGGATACCATAACAGCATTATACTGTCCTGACCTGAGGCAGGAGGTTTTGGCCTCTGAAAGCTAACTGAAAAGGATATGAGGCTATTAAATAAAATATTTTCTGAAATGGCCATGGGATTGAGGTGTGCCAGGGAGTGGAGCAGGGCTTGGGGGCGTGTACCTAAATCTCCCTCTCAAACATTGGGACCCCTTGGCAGCTCTGATGTAGCAAAATTTTAAATACAAGAGAATGATTACTTTTTCCCCCTAATCATAAAGAGGGCAATAAATACATTTTTTATAGATAAAATATTGTTGGTAAAGGGATGGGGAGATGGGAAAAGGTACAAGATGATTAAAAATAGGAAAACAACAACAATTTTAAGAGAAAATGAAAGTTAGCTTTGATTATCGCCGACATCAATTTCAGTAATTAGCTACTTTGTTCTACAACATAATTCCTTGGTTAATATGTGAGTGTGAGGAGGGGGGGACAGAAAGGCATGTGACAGTAAGCTATGCTACTGAATTGATGGTAGCATAGCTGTACTTTACCGCCTCCTTATGAGGTGGTAGTAAACTGGGCTATCGGTAGTTGGGACAGCTAGCACATAGTAATGACTTGTTTTCTAGCTGCCCAGCTGGCCACACCACCACCCTGTGTGTCACACCCAGACCTGGCCTACTCCCTTATTAAACAGCTAATGTGGTATTATACGTATTGGCTTCTATTTTAGTACACATAGCGCAGGCCTGTGCTATCATCTACCGCACTGAAAACACCACTTAATGCCATTTACTAAAAGATCCTCTTAGTGCAAAGTGAATCAGTTACTTGATCTCATTCATTAACGTAAGAGTGTAAGAATAGCCACACTGGGTCAGAACAATGGTTCATTTAGCCCAGTATCCTGCTTCCAACAGTAGCCAATCCAGGTCACAAGTACCTGACAGAAACCCAGTTAGTGGCAACATTCCATGTAACCAATCCTAGGGCAAGCAGTGGCTTCCCACATGTCTGTCTCTCTCAATAAGAGACTATAGACTTTTCCTCCAGGAACTCGACCAAACCTTTTTTAAACCGCTGTTACCACATCCTCCAGCAATGAGCTTAACTATTCTTTGAGTGAAAAAAAATATTTTCTCCTGTTTTAGTATTTCCATGTAATTTCATTGAGTGTCCCCCTGCTCTATATCCCCCCCTCAGCCATCTCTTTTCAAGCTGAAGAGCCCTAAACTCTTTAGCCTTTCCTCATATGAGAGGAGTTCCTTTCACTCTCTCATTTTGGTTACTCTTCTTTGAACCTTCTCTTTCGACTATGCTGCTGATAGTTGTTTAGGATGAACCCAGTTAAGAGTCATCACATCCAAACTTCCTCTTTTCTGCTGGTCTCGGAACAAAAGGAAGAAAGCTAAGCTTGAAAATTGGTATTTTTAAGTTGATATTGCCTCCTTCTTGGTCAAAGTTTTGAATGAGAAATAAATTGAACTGCTAGCCCTTTTTTTGCATCTGTTTCTTAAAATTTTGTGTACTTTTAAGATAAATTTTTATAGATTAAGTATAAATATTACGCCATTGTATGTCTTAAAATGTTTCTAGTCTGTGATTTGCATCAAATTCCAACTGAGTAGGAGAGGGCAAAAACAAAAATAAAGCTTTGTGGCGCAAGAAAATAGGAACCTTCTAAAAATGAAGAATGGGAAATCATTATTTAGAGGAAGACAAAACATACTTCTATGGGATGAGTAAGGACATTTTAATAACTTTTTGAGATATGTCTGAGAGACACTGCTGCATTTTAATTAATTGGAAGGACTTCTCACTCTGTGCCTGCTGGAAAATTGTCTTTAGTGAATAAGACCCAATGTGTTTGAGAAGCTATTGTCCTGTAATTTTATAATGGCATCAGCTAAACTTTTATAATACTCTTCCTACATTTTCTTGTTTTGCTTTATTTTCTACCATGTAAGATACTTTCTTTTACAATGTAAGCCGCACTGAGCCTGCTGTATGTGGGAAAGCGCGGGGTACAAATGTAATAAATAAATAAATAAACAAACCTTTTTCCATATCAAGTGGTCTGGTCCCTGCGCGGCGACCATCATGGATTTCGATGAAATTTTCTGTGAACATTCATACATGTCCCCAGTGAACATTGGTAAAGTTTTACGTTCGCCGATGCAATACTTGCTGAGATACAGTAATCTGTTTGACCCCATACTGAAGCCTTCTATGGTATGACTCCAAGATTTCGGCAACTTTGAGACACTATCTCCGGCAATATTATGTTGAAACAAAACTTGGCCATCTTGTACAACTTTTTGCGCTCTATTAAACAAAATAATAAAACAATCTTCATGAACGATTTCCATGAAGAAAACTTGGAGCAAACTTGGTCCGAAAAATTTGCGGCACAAATATTAAGAAAATGAAATTTTATATTCGAAAACCTTGTGCTGATAAGTTATGTGCAAAGTTTCACGTTTATCACACCTTTAATTCCAGAGATATAAAAAGCCAAACTTTACAAATATTTTCCATTAGTTCACAAACTGAGTGTAAAGTTGATGATTTTTGCAAAAATGCCAAAAATAGGGTATTTTTAGCCTACAAGAAAAGACCTTCTGGAAACTCTTTTTAATCATTTTCATTAGAGCATGTTTCAAACCCCTTAAAGTAGGGTTGGTTTTTCATCGCTGACATATAAGGCCCTAGAAATAGGGACAAAGTTGAGGACGTTGCTATCGCAACGTCATATACTTCAACATGCATTTTTCTATATTGTGTCCTTTTCTTTCCATTTCTGAAGTTTAAAGTGTATAATTCATTTTTTGTATGCTATATGAATCTGTTAGTCTACTAGCGGTGCTTCTACACTAATGACATTGGTTAAATTATTCTGTAAGTACCTTATTGATGCCGCACATTAGCATGTTTTGGCTATAGGATTCCGTACTGTGCAGGTGTAGTTGTATGTTTCTGTCATAACATAAGAATATTTATAACTTCTCTTTTTCAGATTTGCATTAATTTAATACACTTACTTCATAATATTAATTATTGAGATTTTGCTTAATATGCGAAAAATTGTCAAAGAGTCAACTGACAATCCCACTTTGCCCATTAGCGTTGTTGGAAAATAATTGTCATCAACTTGCCACCATGGTTCATTTTATTCTAAAGAAATTGTGCTGTATTATGTGCACAGCTTGTCTGCCAATGAAAAAAATGCTCATTACTCGGCGATTAGAGGTTGAGTTCACAGACGAACAAATCTGCCTGCATCACAAAGTGATGTAGTTGGAAAAGTACGAAATCAAGCAAAAGTCGTGCTGCAACCCATTCGGCAAACAAAATCACATAGTTAAACATGGACTGTTGAAAGTCGATCTAGTCATGTCTGATGATCTGAAAAAATTGAAAACAAATGTGACGCCGGGCCAAAAAATGTGTTCCAAGTGTAAAGCCAAATATGTTTCTATGGTCGAAAGCAAGGCAGAGTCATTGTCATCAGAAAATTACGATATGGACATTTCAGACATACTTGATCAAAGTTTGACTGATTTGGGGACTTCTCCATTAAAAATTCGGAGGTTGGCCAGAAGGGATAAAACTGGATATGTGAAACGAAAAATTGAACGCATGCAGAAAGTGGTAGCAGAAAAAAAAATAACGGTAGCCACTGCAGTATCAGCCGAAGATAATGCCTGTTATGCCAAGATTACACTGACCCAATCGAAGATGTGAAAACGAAAATTAAAATATCCAATAGATCCATGAAAATTCAATTTTTGACTTTGGCCCCAAAGAGTTGGTCAATACCAGTGACAGCAAAAACGTTTAGCGTTTCAGAACGTATGGTTAAAACAGCGCAAAAATTAAAGCAAGAGAGAGGCATTTGTGCACTACCGGATGCAAAAGTTGGCAAACTGCTACCAAAGGCAATCGCCGACAAAGTTCGAGATTTCTACGAGGATGATGAATTTAGCACGATGTGCCCTGGTAAAAAAGATTTTATTTCTGTTCGGCTTCATGGCATCAAGGTTCTAAAACAAAAGCGGTTGCTACTGTGCAATCTGAAAGAACTGTATATAGCATATCAAAACAAATATGGTGCTGAAATTGTTTTTTCCAAATTCTGTGAGCTCAGATCAAAGTGGTGTGTTACTGTCGGTGCCTCAGGCACACATTCTGTCAGTGTCTGCACCATCCATCAGAATGTTAAGCTTATGCTACAAGGTGTCAACATTAAAGAAGACTACAAGATGCTCATGGGAAAGGCAGTTTGCGATCTAGACGCCAAAGATTGTATGTTGCAGCGATGCCAAAACCATCCTGTTGAAGAGGCACTGATAGCATATTTGGAAGAAATATTTGAGGACTGGGACTCAGAAGAATCAATAGAATTCAAACAATGGGTTCATACTGACCATGAAATGCTCAAAACATATGTTCTCACTGTTGACAACTTTACTGACAAACTCGCTAGCAAAATTTGGAAACTGACTGGCCACCACTTCATTTCAAAACATCAAAGCGAATATTTGAAGTCATTAAAAGCTGGCCTAAAAGAAACCGAACTTATCATACTGATGGATTTTGCGCAGAATTACTCGTTTGTTGTCCAAGATGCTGCTCAAGGCTTTCACTAGAAGAATTCACAACGCACAGTGCATCCATTTGACGCTTATTATATCAATAAAGATGGCGTGCTGCAGATTGTCAACTGCTGCATAATTTCTTATCATATGCAACATGATACGGTTTCCGTGCACAAGTTCATTCGGAAGTTGATTGAGTTTTTGACGAATAAAACGAAGATTACAAGAATATACTACTTTACTGACTGTTCAGCAGCACAATACAAAAATTACAAAAATTCCGTCAATCTGTGCAATCACAAGAATAATTTTGAAATTGAGGCCGAGTCATGGCAAGTCATCATGTGATGGAGTTGGTAGCATGACTAAACGTTTGGCTGTTCGAGCCAGCCTCCAGCGACCATTAACCAACCAAATATGGACGCTAATAGATCTGTTTAACTTTTGTGGCAAAAACACTCATGGAATTAAATATATGTATGTTCCGACTGAAGAAATTCAAGAAAACAGGATGCTGCAAGAAGAACGATGGAAAGCTAGCTGCACAATAGCTGGCACATGAGATCATCACCAGTTTGTGCCAGTTGATTCGAATTCTATTTCTGTCAGCAAAGTTTCAAATGACACGATTAACTTTGTGGCCAAAATTTCCGATATCGTCGATCCTAATTTAAAATTGGCCAAACTATTGCCTGGTTGATAAGTTACCTGCATTTATAAAAATAAGTGGTGGGTAGGCAACGTTGTAGAAATTTCCATGGAACAAAATAATGCACTGGTGACATTTATGCATCCACCAGGCCCGGCTCATTCATTTTATTGGTCTGAAAGAAAAGATGTTTGTTGGGTTCCAGCACAACATCTTATTTGTGTGCTTCCAGCGCCAACAGTTACGTCGTCAGGCCGCCAGTATCAATTCCCAGAAGTGACACTAAAGAACGTGGCTCGTAAATTCAATAATAAATAAGCAATCGTTGGAATTTGGCAGTTCATACTAACATTACGGACTTCGGCTTGGGAACCATTTAAGATACCCACTTTAGGCTTAGGAACCTAGGATAAGCTGCTCAATCGTCGGCTTGGGAACCAGACAGATACCCACACAAGGCTTTGGAACCTTGATGAAGAAACCAAACTAGAGGCTTGGTATCCTCATCCAAGAAACTCACCCTTGGCTGGTATTGCACAGCTATCGGGCGTGACCCCTATGGCGATACGGTTACTGGTTCAAGTTCCTGAACTGGTATTGACAATGTCACCATGGACCAACACAATTTAGGTACTAATAATGTCTGTATAAAACAAAAATAATAGAATGCATGTGATGTTGCGATAGCAATGTCCTCAACTTTGTCCCTATTTCTAGGGCCTTATATGCCAGCGATAAAAAACCAACCCTACTTTTTTAAGGGGTTTGAAACATGCTCTTTCTAATGAAAATGATTAAAAAGAGTTTCCAGAAGGTCTTTTCTTGTAAAAGTGGGCTAAAAATATCCTATTTTTGGCGTTTTTGCAAAAATCATCAAATTTACACTCAATTTGTGAACTAATGGAAAGTATTAGGAGAATAAAATTTTATATTTGAAAACCTTGTGTTGATAAGTTGTTGTGTGCAAAGTTTCACGTTTATCACACCTTTAACTCCAGAGACATATAAAGCCAAACTTTACAATTTTTTCGTGCCGCAAATGTTTCGGACCAAGTTTGCTCCAAGTTTTCTTCATGGAAATCGCTCATGAAGATTTTTTTATTATTTTGATTAATAGAGCGCAAAAAGTTGTACAAGATGGCCAAGTTTTGATTCTCTCAACAAAATATTGCCGGAGATACAGTGTCTCAAAGTTGTTGAAATCTCAGAGTCATACCATAGAAGGCTGCAGAATGGTGTCAAACAGATTACTATATCTCAGCAAGTATTGCATCGGCGAATGTAAAACTTTACCAATGTTCATTGGGGACATGTATGAATGTTCACAGAAAATTTCATTGAAAATCCGTGAAGGTCGTGCAGGGACCACCAGACCACTTGACATGGAATGACCCCAGTAGCGAGATGTGAACGTGTGGACTGATGACCACGTTGCAGCCTTGCAAATCTCTTCAATGGAGGCTAAGTGAGCCACTGACGCAGCCATGGCTCTTACATTACGAGCCATGACATGACCCTCTAGAGTCAAACCAACCTGGGCATAAGTGAAGGAAATGCAATCTGCTAGCCAATTGGAGATTGTGCGTTTTCCGATGGCGACTCCCCTCCTCTTGGGGGTCGAAAGAAAAACAACTGGGCTGACTGTCTGAAGGGCTTTGTCCGCTCCACGTAAAAGGCCAATGCTCTCTTGCAGTCCAAGGTATGCAAACTGCTTTTGCCAGGGTGGATATGAGGATGGGGAAAAAATGTTGGCAAGACAACTGACTGGTTCAGATGGAATTCCGACACCACCTTCGGCAGGAACTTGGGGTGAGTGCGGAGGACTACTCTGTTATGATGAAACAATATAAGGTGCGTGCACTACCAAGGCTTGAAGCTCACTGACCCTACGAGCTGAAGTAACAGCCATCAAAAAAATAACCTTCCAGGTCAAGTACTTCAGATGGCAGGAATTCAGTGGCTCAAAAGGAGCTTTCATCAGCTGGGTGAGAACGACACTGAGATCCCATGACACTGGTAGAGGTTTGACTGGGGGCTTTGACAAAAGCAAACCTCTCATGAAGCGAACTACTAAAGGATGTCCAGAGATAGGCTTACCCTCTACACGGCGATAAGCACTAATTGCACTAAGGTGAACTCTTACAGAGTTGCTCTTTAGACCAGATTCTGATAGGTGTAGAAGGTGTTCAAGCAGGGTCAGTGTAGGACAAGAAAAAGGATCTAGGGCCTTGCTGTCACACCAGATGGCAAACCTCCTCCATTTGAAAGAATAACACTTTTTTGAGGAATCTTTCCTGGAAGCAAGACTCGGAAGACACCCTCCAAAAGACCTAAAGAGGCAACTTCTAAGCTATCAACATCCAGGCCAAGAGACCCAGAGACTAAGTTGGGATGTAGAAGCGACCCCGCGTTCTGGGTGATGAGGGTCTTAAAACAGTCCAATCTCCATGGTCTTTCGGAGGTCAACTCCAGAAGAAGAGGGAACCAGATTTGAAAGGCCAAAAAGGTGCAATTAGAATCATGGCTCCAAGATCTTGCTTGAGTTTCAGCAGAGATTTCCCTACTACAGGTATGGGAGGATACACGTACAGAAGGCCTGTCCCCCAATGTAGGAGAAAAGCATCTGACGATAGCCTGTCGTGGGGCTGAAGCCTGGAACAGAACTGAGGGACTTTGTGATTGGTCTGAGTAGCAAAAAGATCCACCGAGGGGGTGCCCCATGCTCAGAAGATCTTGTGGACAACGCCTATGTTTAGCGACCACTCGTGAGGCTGCATAATCCTGCTCAGTCTGTCAGCCAGACTGTTTACGCCTGCCAGACACGTGGCCTGGAGAAACATACCATGGTGGTGAGCCCACAGTCACATCCTGACGGCTTCCTGACACAGACAGCGAGATCTGGTGCCCCCCTGCTTGTTGGTGTAATACATAGCAACCTGATTGACTGTCTGAATTAGGATGATCTGGTTGGACAGCCAATCTCTGAAAGCCTTGAGAGCGTTCCAGATCGTTCGCAATTCCAGGAGGTTGATCTGAAGACCCTTTTCCTGAAAGGACTAAACCCCTTGAGTGTGAAGTCCATCTACATGAGCTCCCCACCCCAGGAGGGATGCATCCGTTGTCAGCACTTTTTATGGATGAAATTTGGAATGGACATCCCAAGGTCAGATTGGATCGAATGGTCCACCACTGATGGGAACTGCAAAAGTCGGTGGAAAGATGAATTACATCCTCTAGATTCCATGTGGCCTGGCACCACTGGGAAGCTAGGGTCCACTGAGCTGATCTCATATGTAGTCGTGTCATAGGAGTCACATGAACTGTGGAGGCCATGTGAGCTAAAAGTCTCAACATCTGCCGAGCTGTGATCTGTTGAGACGCTCGAGCCAAGGACACTAGGGACAGAAGATTGTCTGCCCTTGCCTGGGGAAGATAAGCTCCAGACGTCCGTGTATCCAACAGAGCTCCAATGAACTTCAATTTCTGCACTGGAACAAGATGGGACTTAAGATAATTTAGTACAAACCCCAGTAGCTGAAGCAGCTGAATAGTCATCTGCATGGTCCGTAGAGCTCCTGCCTCCCAAGTGCTCTTCACCAGCCAATCGTCGAGATAAGGGAACACATGCACTCCCAGTCTGCGTAGCAATGCTGCGACAACTGCCAGACACTTTGTGAAGACTCTGGGCGCAGATGCGAGGCCAAAGGGCAATTCACAGTACTGAAAGTGCTGAGTTCCCAACCGAAAGCTACATACCTGTAGAAGGTATTCTCTGAGGACAGCAGGCTGATTGATCTCACGAATGGGTGACGTCCACAGCACCCCTCCGATCGGAGATCTTCACTAGCAAAGTTTGCTAGCCCTCGCGTGCGCGAACATCCTCCCGCCCGAACGCGAGCATGTTCACCAGTACAGTAAATAGCAAAGACAAGGGAAGACACAACTCCAAAGGGGAGGCGGGCGGGTAGGTGAGAACAATCAGCCTGCTGTCCTCAGAGAATACCTTCTACAGGTATGTAGCTTTCGCTTTCTCAGAGGACAAGCAGGCTGCTTGTTCTCATGAATGGGGTATCCCTAGGCCCCAGGCTCACTCAAAACAACAAACATTGGTCAATTGGGCCTCGCAACAGCGAGGACATAACTAAGATTGACCTAACTTATTCAACTAACTGAGAGTGCAGTCTGGAACAGAATAAAAATGGACCTAGGGGGGTGGAGTTGGATTCTAAACCCTAAACAGATTCTGTTGCATCGGGTATCCTGCTGAAGGCAGTAATGAGATGTGAATGTGTGGACAGATGACCACGTCGCAGCCTTGCAAATCTCTTCAATAGTGGCTGACTTCAAGAGGGCCACTGACGCCGCCATGGCTCTAACACTATGAGCCGTGACATGACCCTCAAGAGTCAGCCCAGCCTGGGCGTAAGTGAAGGAAATGCAATCTGCTAGCCAATTAGATAAGGTGCGTTTCCCGACAGCCACTCCCCTTCTGTTGGGATCAAAAGAAACAAACATTTGGGCAGACTGTCTGTGGGTCTGTGTCCGCTCCAGATAGAAGGCCAATGCTCGCTTGCAGTCCAATATGTGCAGCTGACGTTCAGCAGCGGGGAAAGAATGTTGGCAAGACAACTGACTGGTTCAGATGGAACTCAGACACCACCTTCGGCAAGAACTTAGGGTGAGTGCGGAAGACTACTCTGTTATGATGAAATTTAGTATAAGGAGCATGAGCTACCAAGGCTTGAAGCTCACTGACTCTGGAGCTGAAGTGACTGCCACCAAGAAAATGACCTTCCAAGTCAAGTACTTCAGATGGCAGGAATTCAGTGGCTCGAAAGGAGGTTTCATCAGCTTGGTGAGAACATTGAGATCCCATGATACTGTAGGAGGTTTGATGGGGGGCTTTGACAAAAGCAAACCTCAAATGAAGCGAACAACTAAAGGCTGTCCCGAGATCGGCTTACCTTCCACACGGACAACTCCAGAAGAAGAGGGAACCATATCTGACGCGGCCAAAAGGAAGCGATCAGGATCATGGTGCCTTGATCTTGCTTGAGTTTCAGCAAAGTCTTCCCCACCAAAGGTATGGGAGGATAAGCATACAGGAGGTCCCTTCCCCCAATCCAAGAGAAAGGCATCCGACACTAGCCTGCCGTGGGCCTGAAGTCTGGAACAGAACTGAGGGACCTTGTGATTGACTCGAGTGGCAAAGAGATCCACCAAGGAGGTGCCCCACACTTGGAAGATCTCACGTACCACTCTGGAATGGAGCGACCACTCATGAGGTTGCATTATCCTGCTCAATCTGTCGGCCAGACTGTTGTTTACACCTGCCAGATACGTGGCTTGAAGAAACATGCCGTTCCGGCGAGCCCAAAGCCACATTCTGACGGCCTTCTGACACAGGTGGCGAGATCCGGTACCCCCCTGCTTGTTGATGTAATACGTGGCAACCTGTCTGTCTGAATTTGGATAATTTGTTGGGACAGCCGATCCCTGAAGGCCTTTAGAGCGTTCCATACCGCTCGCAACTTCAGGAGGATGATCTGCAACCCTTTTTCCTGAAGGGCCCAACTCCCTTGGGTGTGAAGCCCGTCGACACGAGCTCCCCACCCCAGGAAAGACGCATCCGTCGTCAGCACCTTTTGTGGCTGAGGAATTTGGAAAGGACATCCCAAAGTCAAATTGGACCGAATTGTCCACCAATGCAGGGATTGGAGAAAACTCGTGGACAGCAGGACTACATCCTCTAGGTCCCCAGCAGCTTGGTACCACTGCGAAGTGTATAATTATGGTACAGCTAGGGTCCATTGAGCTGATCTCATGTGAAGGCGGGCCATGGGAGTCACATGAACTATAGAGGCCATGTGGCCGAGCAATCTCAACATCTGCCGAGTTGTGATCTGCTGAGACGCTCGTACCCAGGAAACGAGAGACAGAAGAGTGTCGGCCCTCGCTTCCGGAAGGTAGGCACGAACCATCCGAGAGTCCAGCAGAGCTCCTATGAATTCTAGCTTCTGGACTGGAAGAAGGTGGGACTTTCGATAATTTATCACAAACCCTAGTAGCTCCAAGAGTCGAATAGTCATCTGCATGGACTGTAGAGCTCCTGCCTTGGAGGTGTTCTTCACCAGCCAATTGTCGAGATAAGGGAACACGTGCACTCCCAGTCTGCATAGAGACGCCGCTACGACAGCCAGGCATTTTGTAAACACTCTGGGCGCAGACCAAAGGGTAGCACACAACACTGAAAATGCTGTGTTCCCAGACGGAATCGCAGATACTGCCTGTGAGCTGGCAGTATCGGGATGCGAGTGTAAGCATCCTTTAAGTCCAGAGAGCATAGCCAATCGTTTGCCTGAATCATGGGAAGAAGGGTGCCCAGGGAAAGCATCCTGAACTTTTCTCGGACCAGATATTTGTTCAGGGCCCTTAGGTCTAGGATGGGACGCATCCCCCCTGTTTTCTTTTCCACAAGGAAGTACCTGGAATAGAATCCCAGCCCTTCATGCCCCAGTGGCACGGGCTCAACCGCATTGGCGCTGAGAAGGGCGGACAGTTCCTCGGCAAGTACCTGCTTGTGCTGGAAGCTGAAGGACTGAGCTCCCGGTGATCCATATCGCTTCTTCCTTTCCCCAGGTCCCTGTCATTTCGGTCGCCGTGATATCATTTCTCACATATAGAGCTACTCCTCCACCTTTACGACCCTCTCTATCCTTCCTAAATAGATTATAGCCTGGTATGTTTGCATCCCATTCATGGGAACAATTTAGCCACGTCTCCGTGATTGCAATAATGTCTAAGTCTGCCTCCATCAGGGCTTGAAGGTCATGAACTTTATTGCTTAGATTGCGAGCATTTGTGGCCATCGCTGTCCATGTATATTTCCTGGTATGTGCTTCAACATTTGTGATTTGGGGTTGTTTTTTCTCTTTGGGTACCTTCATATCCTTTTGTTCCAACATTGCTTTGTCTTCTGCCTCAGTAGAATAGGGAACAGTCCTCCTTTCTCAATAAAAACGTCTACCTGATGAGGTAGATGCTGAAGACAGCCGGTGGGAGAATTTGTCGAAAGCGGTGTCCCGCTGGTGGAGTTGCTCTACCACGTGTTCGACCTTTTCACCAAAAATATTATCCCCCCGGCAAGGAGAGTCCACAATCCGCTGCTGGATCCTGTTTTCCAGGTCGGAGGCACGCAGCCACAAGAGTCTGCGCATCACCACACCTTGAGCAGCGGCCCTGGACGCGACATCAAAAGTATTGTAATCACCCCTGCCCAGGAATTTACGACACGCCTTCAGCTGCCTGACCACCTGCTGAAAAGGCTTGGCCTGCTCAGAAGGGAGCTTGTCCACCAAGTCCGCCAACTGCCGCACATTGTTCCGCATATGAATGCTCGTGTACAGCTGGTACGATTGGGTTTTGGAAATGAGCATAGCAGAATGGTAGGCCTTCCGCCCAAAAGAGTCCAAGGTTCTAGAGTCACGACCCGGGGGCGCCGAAGCGTACTCCCTAGAACTCTTGACCTTCTTAAGGGCCAGATCCACCACAGCAGAGTCATGAGGCAACTGAGTCCACATTAACTCCGGGTCCCCATGGATCCGATACTGGGACTCTATCTTCTTGGGAAAGTGGGGATTAGTTAGCGGCTTCATCCAGTTCGCCAGCAATGTGTTTTTGAGGACATAATGCATGGGTACAGTGGACATTCCTTAGGTGGCGGATAGTCCAAAAGCTCAAACATTTTGGCTCTTGGCTCATCCTCCGTAACCACAGGGAAGGGAATGGCCGTAGACATTTCCCGGACAAAGGCCATGAAAGACACACTCTCAGGAGGAGAAAGCTGTCTTTCAGGAGACTGAGCAGGATCAGAGGGAAGACCACAAGACTCCTCGTCAGAGAAATATCTCAGATCCTCCTCTGCTTCCCACGAGGCCTCACCCTCGGTGTCGGACACCAGTTCATGGACTGCAGTCCGAAGCCGGGCCCGCCTCGACTCCGTGGAAACATGGCCACGATTGGTACATCGAGAGGAAGACTCCTGCAACAGCAGCGATGAAGCTCCCTCCATCGATGTCGTCAGGGAGTCAGCCTGGGAGGCCACCGATGCAGGCACCGCAAGCGGTAGTGGAACAGGAGACCTCACGACGGGCAAGGGGCCAGCAGTCGCCTCACTCAACGGCACCAGCGGCGCAAGCACCCCCGGTACCGGAGAAAGGCGCAACAGCTCTTCCAGAATCCCTGGAAGGATGGCCCTGAGGCTCTCGTTCAGAGCGGCTGACGAGGAAGGCAAGGAGTCCGTTATCGGCAACGAGCTCAGAATCTGTCCGGGACGCGGAGGCGGTACCGGGCTGTCCACAATTTGAGCACATCGACACCTCCTGTATGGAGGGTGAGCGGTCCTCCCGGCATCGACGCTTAGTGGGTGCCAGTTCCACCGGCGACCCAGAGCTCTCGGTACCGCGTCTGGAAGGCGACCGATGACGATGCTTCTTTGCAGTCGCATGAAGCACGTCACCGGTACCTCCCAGTACCGAAGAGGAGGACATCGAATCCAAATGTCTCCTCTGGGCCGGGTCCGAAAGAGGTCGATCCCGGGGGGCCTGTACCGCAGGAACCCTCGAGGCAGACGGAGACCTACTCGAGGGCTCACTGCTACCAGCAGGGGAATGGACAGCCCTCACCTGCGCTCCCGAAGACGATGCACCCTCCGACATCGATACCACCGATGACCTCGGTACCGCAGACGTCGATGCACCGGCCGATGACCTCGGTACCACAGACATCGAAGCACCGGACGAGGCCCCAAACAAAAGGTTCCACTGGGCCAATCTCGCCGCCTGAGTTCTCTTCTTCAACAGAAGACAGAGTGCAGGCCTGGGGACGATGCCCGGCTCCCAGACACTGAAGACACGAAACGTGCCTATCAGTAAGCGAGACAGTCCGGCTGCACTGGGTGCACTTTTTGAAGCCGCTGGCAGGCTTCAAGGACATGGGCGGAAAAATCACGCCAGCGAAGTCAAAATTCGCGATGACAATGGGCACCAAAACAAGGGAGAAAAACCCATGCAGGCGGCCAAAAAGGCTGCGCCCGACGATGAAAGAAAACTTAGCGGGAAAAAACACTCAAAATAAAGGAATTTTTTTTTTAAAAGACAAAACGCGACGGAAAAGGGATTCCAGACACTTCCGAACGCGGCAAAAAGGCGCGAGGGGTTTCCTTGAGGACCAGACCGATAAACAGCCATCCTGAGCCGTGGAAAAAAGACTGGCCAACACGCTCGCGTTCAGGCGGGAAGACGGTCGCGCATGCGCACGCGAGTGCTAGCAAACTTTGTTGCTAGTGAAGATCTCTGATCGGAGGGGCTGCCGTGGACATCACCCATTCGTGAGAACAAGCAGCCTGCTTGTCCTCGGAGAAATCGAAGATATTTCCTGTGAGCATCGAGGAGTATAGGCATCCTTTAAGTCTAGAGAGCATAGCCAATCGTTTTTCTGAATCATGGGAAGAAGGGTGCCCAGGGAAACCATCCTGAACTTTTCTCCGACTAGAAATTTGTTCAGTACCCTTAGGTCTAGAATGGAACGCATCCCCCCTGTTTTCTTTTGCACAAGGAAATACCTGGAATAGAATCCTAACCCTTCTTCCTCTGGTGGAACGGGTTCAACCGCATTGGCCTTTAGAAGGGCGGGAAGTTCCTCTGCAAGTACCTGCCTGTGCTGGAAGCTGAAGGATTGAGCTCCCAGTAGACAATTTGGAGGCTTGGATGCCAGATTGTGTGTCCCAACCGGACTATTTGAAGAACCCACTTGTCGGAGGTTAAAAGAGGCCACCTTTGGTGAAAAAATATCAACCTCCCCTGGCAGGCAAGCGGCCCAGTACGGACACTTTTACTGCGGCTATGCTGCACTGTAGCCAGTCAAAAGCCCGTCCCTTGCTTTTGCTGGGGAGCCCTAAGGGCCTTGGGCGCACGGCGTTGACGAGAACGCGCATGTTGGGACTGAGCCTGAACCGGCTGCCGACAGGCAGAAGTGTACCTACGCCTATTATAGGAATAGGAAGCAGTCCTCCTCCCTCCAAAAAACCTCCTGGATGAGGAGGCAGTAGCAGAAGACATCCGGCGGGAGAGAGAATCCATGGCATCATGATGCTTTTTCACCTGATAAACCATATCCTCTACTTTCTCTCCAAAGAGATTATCCCCCCCGGCAAGGTACATCCGCCATTCGCTGCTGGGTCTTGTGATCCAGGTCAGAGACACGCAGCCATGAGAGTCTGCGCATCACTATACCTTGAGCAGCTACTCGGGATGCTACATCAAAAGTGCCGTAAGACCCCCTGACCAGGAATTTGCGACACGCCTTCTGCTGCCTGACCACCTGGTGAAAAGGTTCAGCAAGCTCCGCAGGAAGTGCTTCAACTAAATTGGACAGTTGCCTCACCGAGTTCCGTAAGTGAATGCTCGTGTAGAGCTGGTATGTCTGGATCTTGGCAGCGAGCATAGCGACCTGATACATAACGCCTCCCAAAAGAATCCAAAGTCCTAGACTCTCTGCCTGGGGGCGCCGAGGCATAGTCTCTAGTGCTCTTGGCTCTTCTGAGAGCAGTGACCACCACCATGGAATCTTGAGGAAGTTGGGCCTTCACCATTACAGGCTCTCCATGGACTCTGTACTGGGACTTGGACTTCTTGGGGACCACTGGATTAGAGAGAGGGCAAGACCAATTCTGCATCAGCACTTCTCTGAGTGTATTGTGCAGGGCCGTTGCAACCTCTGCAGGTGGAGAAGGATAATCCAGGACCTTGAGCATCTCAGCCCTGGGCTCATCCACAACCTCCATAGGGAATGGAATGACCTTAGAGATTTCCCATACAAAGGATGAGAAAGTAAGACTCTCAGGTGAAGACATCCTTACTTCAATCAGTGGAGTAGGATCAGAGGGAAGCCCTCTGAAAAGTACCTGGGGTCTTCCTCTTCTCTCCATGAGCTCCCTAAGAGCAGTCCGAACCCGAGCCTGTCTCAACCTCGAGGATCGTCGACCTCGTGGGGGATGTCGAGAAGTCGACCCCTGCCTGGACTCCAGTGAAGCTTCCTCCACCGACGTCGAGGGGGAGTCGACCCAGGTGGCAAGCGGCACTGAGGGCGGGGACCCCCTCACAGGTGATGGCCCAGATGCAGTCTCTGCAGTCGGTACGGAAGGCGCAAGCACCCCTGACACCAAGGCCGACTGACAAAGCAAGCCTTCCAGAAGCTCTGGAAGAAGGGCCCAGATGCGCTTGTTGAGAGCTGCCATCGGAAAAGGCTGTGGGGCCGGTGCAGGAGTCGGTGCCAGAATCGGAGGGGGCTCGAGAGCTGGTACCAGGCTGTCAGATGACCGACGCATTGGCACCTCCTGTAAGGAGGGTGAGCGGTCCTCCCGGCGCAGACGCTTCTCGGGTGTCAATTCCCTAGGCTCCCGGAGCTCTTGGTACCGTGTCTGGAAGGAGATTGACGATGATGCTTCTTAGCCTTTGCTCGACGCCCGTCATCGACACTCCTCGGTACCGAAGAGGAAGAAATGGAATCCTCAGGCCTCCTCGGTGCTGGGTCCGATGAAGGTCTGTCCCAGGGGGCCTGCATAGCAGTAGGCGTCAAGACAGGTGGAGACCCGCTTGATGCCTTGCTGCTCCCAGCGCATTGTGATCTTTTGGCAGCCATTACCTGAACTCCCGATGTCGACACCGCCGACCTCTGTACTGATGTCGATGCAGACGTTGAATGACCGGACCGATAGGAAAAAAGCTTGTCACATTGAGCCTCTTGAGCCACCTGGGTCCGCTTCTTCATCAAATTACACAACTTACAGGCAGCTGGTAGGGACCCTGGCACTGAAGACACCACGCGTGGGGGTCGGTCCCAGAGATGGTCCGGTTGCACCGAGTACAACGCTTGAAGCCGCTGGGTGTCCTTGATGACATGGAGGTGAAAATGGCGGCAGCGAAATTAAACGGCTCGATGGTGCCAGAAAAAGGCACAAAAGAAAAAGAAAAGAGCCCGACCGAGCAGCCTAAAAGCGGCCGCGTCGAAAAATAAAGGAAACTTTAAGAGGGGAACAAAAAACTAAGAAAATATATGAAAAAAGGGTTTTTTTAAAAACGTATATTAAGAAGAATGAAAATTAACAAAAAATAGGCGGTAAACGCCGAACTCCAGTCTCCTGAGCCAGGAAAAACAGGGAACGTACACAAAACATAACTTTCCCAGATCGCGGATAAGAAAAAAACTGAGGTAGCGTGTTCACGTCATGGGCGGGTGAGAAGGTGCTCATGCATGCGCAGTACATTACTCCCGCGCGACGCTGCCTTCGAGAACTCCCTTTGATCTTTGCTTTGTAAGTCTCCGTCTCCTGGGCCATCGCGGACGACAACGACCCATGAGACTTGCTGAACTAAACGTGTATACTCTGGAGAAAAGGAGAAACAGGGGTGATAATGATGCAGACGTTCAAATATTTGAAAGGTATTAATCTGCAAACGAACCTTTTCCGGAGATGCGAAGGCGGTTGAACTACAGGACATGAAATGAGATTGAAGAGGGACAGACTCAAGAAAAATGTCAGGAAGTATTTTTTCATGGAGAGAGTAGTGGCTGCTTGGAATGCCCTCCCACGGGAGGTGGTGGAAATGAAAACGGTAACGGAATTCAAACATGCGTGGAGGAGTGGCCTAGTGGTTAGAGTGGTGGACTTTGGTCCTGGGGAACTGAGTTTGATTCCCACTTCAGGCACAGGCAGCTCCTTGTGACTCTGGGCAAGTCACTTAACCCTCCATTGCCCCAGGTAGAAATAAGTACCTGTACACAATATGTAAGCCGCATTGAGCCTGCCATGAGTGGGAAAGCGCGGGGTACAAATGTAACAAAAATAAAAAATAAATAAAATAAAATAAACATAAAGGAATCCTTTGCAGAAGGAATGGATACTCATGAGCTTAGTCAAGATCGGGTGGCAGAGCCGGTGGTGGGAGGCGGGGCAGACATACGGTCTGTGCCAGAGCCGGTGGCGGGAGGCGGGGCTGGTGGTTGGGAGGCGGGGATAGTGCTGGGCAGACTTATATGGTCTGTGCCTGAAGAGCACAGGGACAAACCAAAGTAGGGTATACACAAAAAGTAGCACATACGAGTTATCTTGTTGGGCAGACTGGATGGACCATGCAGGTCTTTTTCTGCCATCATCTACTATGTTACGATGTGTGATATCAGTCTGCTTGTCCTTGGAGAAAAAAAAAAACTTGAAACAACCAAAAACCTAAGATGGTAACAGTCCCATTATAGCACTGAACAACTAGAGAAGTTTGATGTTTGAAATTACTCTGAATGCTTCATGTTCATGTCTGCTTAATGTTTAAGCTCATGGTTTATACTCTTGTAAATGCCTTATATTCTATTTTGCACAGTGAAGTTGATTATTACCCGAATACTGTCATGCTTCTCTGGTGAACTGAGATGCAAGGGATGAAGTTTATCACAGAGCTCAGGGAGCAGCTGTCTCATTTGCTACCAGCCATCTGCACTTAGGTACAAGTCCCAGGACCTTGATTCCAAGTAGTGGAGGACTCATACAAAGAACAAACTCTGAAACAGGCATTTTCAACCCAGTCCTCGGGGCACAAGAAGTCCCATCAGATTTTCTGGATAGCCGCAATAAATATGCTTGCTAGCATGGTATGCACTCCCTCCGTGGTATACAAATCTCTTTCATACATATTTACATTTATACCCACATTTTCCCCGCACAATTTCAAGTTCAAGGTGACTAACAAGTTATTCATTGTGGATATCCTGAAACCCCAATGGGTGTTGGCCAAGGACTGGGTTGAGAAGACCCAGCTCTACACACTTGGAAATATATAGTACCTGTTCCTTACAGGACATAAACAGCTATAGGGCATTTTATAAAGATTACCAAGCTACATTCTACAAAACAATTTAGAATATTTACTTACTTAAAGTGAAGATCCTTGAATGTGAAGTGAGTTTCAACAATTCCAGTAGTTTTAACTCTAGTCCGGAGAACATCCTGCTGGGTTGGAATGTAACTATTTTGTGCTATTCTGTCCAAGTCATTCAAGTAACTATGGAATAGAAAAAGATGTCATTTTTTCATGGTTAAGACATTTTAAATCTGTTGTCATTCTTTGTGGGACATCTTACACTAGTGTGAAACATCAGCAAGCCTCAGTGTTGAAAGGTATGAATAGATTTAATATTAGCCAAAGCATATTCCCTGCAAAAATGTCTAAAAAACTGTCATAAATCACCATAAATTCAACAGTTTCTTCTGTATCACATCTGCAGATCAAAAGCAATAATGAAATGATGGTCACTTCAAATACTGGATGGATATAGGGAATGTAATTTTCAAAACTTTTCTGTGGGTGTGAGTAAACAAATGTATTTAAAAAGATCAACTGAAAATTGCCTCTCCCATCCAAATGCAGGTGAAAGTATGCATGTTGATTATGTAGCGCCCCCTAGGTTTCAGCGCTCATTTGCTTCTCTGCAATAGGCAAGTTAGCTAATGGTCACAATGTCGTGTAAGATGAATTCCCCTGAAGCAAAGCACACTTCCACCTTTGACACCACTGCCACTAAAATCAACCAGCATTGATTTGTTGAGTGAGTGGAACCTCCACACAACAGGCAATAAAAGGCTTCTACAAGCTTTACATGTAAACCAAGTTTTTATTACACATAAATGTTAAAATTTATTTTAATAGTTTTAAAATAAACTAAAACCATTGACTAATGTACATTTTAGATTTAAAAAGTAATTAAAAAAAAAACCTTTAAGCTTAGACATTTAAAACCTCAGCTGACCTTGAAAGTGCAGTATTTATTAAAAAACAAACAAACAAACTGCTCTTTCTTTTGCAGATAATATTTCAACTCAAACATCAGGTAAGAATTTTGTGTGTTATTCTTTTAATCTTTTTCCAAGTTAGGATGAATGTGTTACTGAAACACTTCTCTTCCCCTACAGACCCTGTGGGTACTCTGGTAAGTAAAAAAAAAAAAAAAAAAAAAAGTTTTACATCAACAAAAGTCTTCCAAAATAACTTGCTTTAACCAGCATTATTTGTTATAAAAAAAATGAAATCATTCTCTGTACTGTACCTTATGCTTACCTTAGAGAAATGCATGCTAGAATTAGTTAGGCCTTACTGCAGAATAGAGTAAAGAAAAGGTCATCCATAGGCCATGACTGTAAATAGATTGAGCCTTATCTAAGGGGCCAGTAGAGGGAGAAGCAAAGAAATGTTTATGGTGACCAGAAAGTTCTGCAGCTGTGAAAACTTGCTAGAAGCTGTGGTCATCACATTGGAATGTTTTAATGAGGTAGAAGTCTAAGATATAGTTGTAGTAATGCTTTTTACCTCATTAAAACAGTTAGAAAATAGACACCTGTTGGTTGTTAGATAGCAAGTTCTTTGTCTATTTAAGGGAAAATTAGGTTCTTACCTTGGTAATTTTCTTTCCTTTAGTCATAGCAGATGAAGCCATTACGTATGGGTTGTGTCCATCAACCAGTAGGGGGAGATAGAGAGCACTCAACTTTCACAGTGCCTCATGACCAGGGCCGTGCCTAGGGTCTCTGGTGCCCCCCTGCAGACTATCAGTTGCCCCCCCCCCCTCCGTCTAGCAGAGCAGGAACAGAAGGGAGCAGGTAAGTAAGCCGGACCTCAGGAAAAAATAGCACTGTATGTATCCCTCATTGATAAGTCTCTGACTCTAAAGTTTAGCAATTTCATTAAAGCAAAATGTATTTTCATAACACTTCAAAGATTTCCAACTCAAAATAGGAATGCTAATTCAAAATGTGAGCAAAGTCCTCTTAGTTTCCAAAGATTCTTTTTCTAATCTCCTTTGCACCATCAAACATTTGTCTCTGATCAACTATCTCAGATCAAATATTTATTTCAGATCAAATATTAAGGTTTCCTTGCTTACAGTCACTTAAATCTACCTAGCCTTTATATAGCTTATAGGATTTAAACACTCTTAAACTGAAATTCACCCTTTTCTATTCTTCATAAACTTCAAGTAATCCTGAAATATTCAGATCCTTTTTCACTAGAGAAACCTCAAACTTCAATCTCCACCAACCTCTTTTCATTCATATTTTCTCATTTACCACATAATCTGGCAGTCTTTTATCATTTCAGTCAACACACACAGGAACTCACAGCTGCATGTCTCTCTTGGCCAAACCGATGGTCAGTTGCTGTCTCACTCTGGTCCCTTCCCGGCAGATTTCTAACAGAAGCTGATCATCCAATCAGAGAGCTCTATTTGAATGCAGATTAACATACAGACACTGTAATGGGAATTTTTAGTGAAAAACACTAGATAAACCCTTCGTTTTTGGACCAAACTTCACACTTTTGACCAGAGCCATGCCCTAACATTAAGGCTGTAAACACTTCCATCATTTTTTATTCATAAATATGCAAATGAGAACCTCCCAAAAACAGACTAATTTGCATATGATTTAAACAAATTTGAGCATATGACAACCAAGTACAGACTCCCAGCACCTGAATTCTGCAATTAGATTTAATACAAATACTTTTAAAACTTATTTTTAGCACTTTTAAATTTCAGGTTCTCTTTAATTTGAATGCTGTTCAAGCTCTGAAGCTCACCCTGAGTGAGGAGTTAGCCCCAAACCACAGCATATATAGCAATTTGGTTGCATTCTCTCAAATAACTTGAAGAGCCTGCCTGCCTCAGTGAATACTGCTGCGTTGCTTTCACTTCCGGTTTGCCATGAAAAGGAGGGCAGGGGCGATTGCAACTTCAGGTAAAAGATTTTACAAGTGAGTGGAAGGCAGAGACTGCAGGGCAGCAGTGCCCCTCGAAGGCAGGCGCCCCCCTGCCTTGCTTACCCTGCTTACCGCATTGGCACGGCCCTGCTCATGACCAGCCAGCTCCACTGCCTCTTCAGAATTTTAAGCTTCCAAAGCAGTATGGCAAACCGCAATGGGAATAACATGAACTTTCCTCACAGCGAACGATGGCCCATTAACAAGGACATGAACTCAAAAGGAGTGAATGAACACATCCTCCTGGAGGGAATAAACTCATCCTCCAAAACAAACTGGAGGGAATGGACTCATCCTCCTATAAGTGAACATGAATCCTGAAGACTGTTTTCCAACTTTCTCCCAAGGAAGGAACTTCAGGAAACAAGAACAGAACCTGAAACAGATTCACAGCATACAATCATACAGGGAGGGCTCATGGCTTCATCTGCTATGACTAAAAGGAAAGAAAATTACCAAGGTAAGAACCTAATTTTCCCTTCCTTTTAAGCAGATGAAGCCATTACGTATGGGATGTAACAAAGCAATCCCTATATAGGGTGAGAACAGGTCACACCACGCGCTAGCACTTGTGCTCCAAAACGCGCGTCCCTCCTAGCAGCTACATCCAGCCTGTAATGTCGGGCAAAAGAGAGCTTAGAAGCCCATGTTGCTGCACTGCATATCTCTTGACGAGAGAGTGCTCCAGTTTCAGCCCAAGAGGAAGAAATCGCTCTGGTAGAATGCGCCTTAAAGGCTACAGGCGGAGACCGGCCGGCAAGCAGATAAGCTGAAAAGATAGTTTCTTTGAGCCAGCGGGCAATAGTGGCTTTAGACGCTGGAGACCCTCTGCGAGGACCTGATAGCAAAACAAACAGATGATCATAGATCCTGAAAGAGATAGTAACTCGCAGATACTGCAGCAGAGTCCTGCGCACATCCAACAGGTGCAACTGCCCAAAAGATTCTGGAAACTCCTCCTTATCAAAGGAGGGCAAGAAAATAGGCTGGTTTAGGTGAAATGCTGAAACCACCTTAGGCATGAAGGAAGGCACGGTCCGAACCGTGACCCTGGACTCTGAGAATTGCAGAAATGGGTCTCTACAGGACAGCGCCTGGAGCTCTGACACCCGTCTCGCCGAAGTAATGGTCACAAGAAAAATGGCCTTTAGTGTCAAATCTTTCTCCGATGCTCGCCGAAACGGCTCAAAAGGAGAAGCCTGCAGGGCCTTCAAAACTAGCCCCAGGTTCCAAGCTGGACAGGGTGCTCGCACGGAAGGCCGGAGTCGAAGCACCCCACTAAGAAACTGTGGCACATCTGGATGAGCAGCTAAAGACACGCCTTCAACCTCACCACGAAGGGAGGACAAGGCTGCCACTTGCACCCGCAGGGAATTATAGGCCAAGCCTCTTTGTACACCCTCCTGCAAAAAGTCCAGAATCGGCGAGACAGGAGCCAGCATGGGTGTGATCACTTTTGAAGCATACCAAGACTCAAACTGGCGCCAAATCCTGGCATAAGCCACGGAAGTGGAACGCTTGTGGGCCTGCAGGAGAGTGGAAATGACTGTTTGAATAGCCTTTGTCCCTCAATTGCGCCCTCTCAATCGCCATGCCATAAGACCAAAGCAGCAGGCATCCTCCATGGCTACCAGGCCCTGTGACAACAGGTTCGGTACCAGAGGTAAAGGAAGGGGAGCCTCCACTAGCATCTGTTGGAGGTCCGCATACCAAGGCCTCCTGGGCCAATCCGGGGCGATGAGGACCACTTCTCCTGGGTGCAGCCGAATCCACAGGAGCACGCGCCCTATCAAGGGCCATGTAGGGAACACATATAGTAGGCCCGGAGGCCAGGGCTGAGTCAAGGCATCCAACCCTGCCGAGCGAGGATCTCTCCACCTGCTGAAGAAGCACGGGACTTTGGCATTTGAACTTGTTGCCATAAGATCCATCACAGGCTTGCCCCATTTGGCACATATCTGCAGGAATACTTCGTCTGCTAGCTCCCAATCTGCTGGATCGATCTGATGCCTGCTTAGATAATCGGCTTGCACGTTGCTCTGACCTGCAATGTGAGCTGCCGACAGAAACTAAAGATGCAGCTCGGCCCAGTGGCAAATCTGTTCGGCCTGCGCGGCCAGTGCTCTGCACTGAGTGTCGCCTTATCGATTTATGTAGGCCACTGCTGTCGTGTTGTCCGACATCACTCACAGCCAATCCTTCCAGGGTCACTTGAAAGGCCAGAAGCGCCTGAAACACCGCTTTCAGCTCCAGGTGGTTGATGGATCGGACCGACTCCTCAGGTGTCCATAGACCCTGGGCATGCTTCCCCTTGCAATGTGTGCCCCAGCCCTTCAGGCTGGCATCTGTCACTACTAGACACCAATTGGGGAGCGCCAGCGGCATTCCTCGCCGCAGCATGCTGTCTGAGAGCCACCACTCCATGCTGAGTCGGGCCGCAGGGAGCCAAGAAAGTCTGCATTGCTAATCCTGAGAAACTGGAGACCATCTTTGAAGTAGGGAATACTGTAGAGGTCTCAGGTGCGCTCTCGCCCAGGGCACCACTTCTAATGTGGCTGTCATCGATCCCAGCAGCTAGACAATGTCCCAAGCTCGCGGGCAGGGCATCCTCAGGAGCAGACGGACCTGATTCTGAAGCTTGCACCGCCTTAGCTCGGGTAGGTATACATAGCCCGAGTCTGTGTCGAACCTGGCCCCCAAATATTCTAGAGATTGCGAGGGGGTCAGGTGACTTTTGGCCATATTGACGACCCAGCCTAGAGATTGAAGTACTGAGACCACTCTGGCTGTAGTTTGATAGCTCTCCTCGCCTGAGCAAAGCAGCTACTACCACCATTACCTTCGAAAAGGCTCGGGGAACTGTGGCGAGGCCAAAAGGCAAGGCCCGGAACTGGAAATGTTTTCCCAACACCGCAAACCTCAGAAACTTCTGGTGCGGGGACCAAATTTGTATGTGCAAGTAAGCTTCTTTCAGTTCTAGAGACGTGAGAAACTCTCCTGGCTGTACCGCTGCAATGACGGAGCGCAGGGTTTCCATGTGGAAATGCTGCACTCTCAGGGACTTGTTTAATTCTTTTAAGTCCAGAATAGGGCGAAAAGACCCATCTTTTCGCGGCACCACAAAGTAGATGGAGTATCGGTCGTAGCCGTGTTCGGCGGGAGGTACCGGGGACACGGCCCCTAACTGAATCAGACCTTGCAAAGTCTCCTCTACCGCCGCCCGTTTGGCGGCAGAACCGCATCGGGACTCCACAAACACGTCTCTTACTGGGGCGTTGAATTCTATTCTGTAGCCATCTCTGATCAGGTCCAGAACCCACTGATCTGAGGAAATATTAGCCCACTCCTCAGCAAAGAGGGAAAGACGTCCTCCGATGACAGGAAGCGAGGAGGGGGCCGGCGCACCATCAATGAGAGGGTCGCCCCTGAACTCCAGGCCTAGAGCCGGTGGCTGCGGAACGCTTGTCCGAGCGAAAGGAGTTCCTCTGCTGAAAAACGGGCACGAGAAGTGAACCCAGCAGAACGCCCCGGGCGGTACCTTCTAGCTTCACGGAAGCCAGGTCTATAAGAGGAGTGGACTGCCTGGCCCTTGGAGGAAGGCCTCGGCCTATCTTCAGGCAAGTGCTGGGGTTTAGGATCTCCCAGGCCTTTAACAATTTTTTTTTCCAACTCCTCACCAAATAGAAGGCCTTGAAAGGGCAACTTCACCAACCTTTGCTTAGAGGCCATGTCCGCTGCCCAATGTTGTAGCCAAATAAGACGGCGAGCCGCCACTGCTACTGCCATTTGTTTAGCCGAAGCTCTGACAATATCATAAAGGGCATCAGCCAAAAAGGACAAGGCCGACTCCAGACGCGGAGCCACATCCGAGAAGGGCTCCGCTCCATCTCCGGGTTGTTCCACTGCCTGTTGCAACCACGCCAGGCAGGCTCTAGCACAATGATGGGCAACCTTTTGAGCTTGATGTGTCAAAATTCGCCAAAAAACCGAGCATAACTCGGGTGGTGTGTCACTTCGAGAAAAATCACTGCTACTAGGACCGCCCCCGGGCCCCCCCCTACCCGAGATCGCTGCCCACCCGAGGTCGCTGGGCCCCCCCCTCCACCCGCTACCGGGCCCAGAACTAACCTTAAAGCCTCCTTTCATGTCGCAGCAAGCAGCAGCAGGGCAGACCTCTCCTCCTTCCTTCTGTGCTCCGCCCTCGCGGACGTTACGCCAGGCGAGGGCGGGACACGGAAGGAAGGAGTGGCCTGCCCTGCTGCTGCGACGTGAAAGGAGGCTTTAAGGTTAGTTTCCGGGAGCGAGGAGGGAGGGCGGACCCAGTGCATTTTTTGTAGAAAAAAAGGTGCCGGTACTCATTATGGGTGGGGTCACCACATATGGCTCCACCCCTATGATAGCCACACTCACATTAGCCACACCCCTTATATCAGCCATGGCGCATATAAACAGACATCATTGAAAATATACTAGTATAGGAGAAAAACAATAACTTGTGATTTTTTTTCATTATAAATCATTTCTGTAAGATGTTACAGCTCCAGTATACCCAGTGCAAAATAAGACAACAGATGTAAATTCTGAAATTGGACAAATTCCAAACACTAAAATGAAAATAAAATAATTTTTTTCTACCTTTGTTGTCTGGTGACTGTTTTCTATCCATACTGGTCCAAGTGTCTGATTCTGCTGCTCTCTATCTGTTCTCTTAACTCCGTTTCCAGAGCTTTCTTTCCATTTATTTCTTTACTTTCCTCCTTTCTTCTTCCATGTCCAGCATTTCTCCTCTCTCCCCGCCAACCCCTACATCCATCCATGTCCAGCAATTCTCCACTATCTCCTGCTCTCCTCTCCATCCATTTCCAGCATTTCTCCTTCCTCTCCTGCCATCCCATCCATGTGCATCTCCTTCCTATCTTCCCTCCCCTCCATCCATGTCCAGCATGTCTCCGCTCCCCTCCCCTCCCATGTCCAGTGATTCTCCTCTCTCCCCTGCCCTCCTCTCCTATCCAAGTCCAGCAATTCTCTCTTCCCTGCCTTCCCCTTCCATCCATGTCCAGCAATTCTCCATTCTCCTCTCTCCCCTGCCCTACTATCCCATCCCCTCCATGTCCAGCGATTCTCTTTTGCCCCCTATCCTCCCCCTCCCTTCAATGTCCAGTGACTCGCCCCAGCCTCCACCTGCCCCTGAGATCATTCAAACCCCAGCCCCACTTGCCCACACACACACCCCCCAGCCCCACTTGCCCACACACACACCCAGCCCTACTTGCCCACACACACCCCCCAGCCCCAATTGGCCACACAACCCCCAGCCCCACTTGCTCACCCTCCCCTGCTCGCTCCCTGCTGTTTGCACCGATCCCTGCCTGGTAAAACTTATTTTTTCGCTAACCGGCAGACTGAAGAAATAAAACAAACAGCTGACAGGCTTGCCTCCTTCGATCGCGTTGGCCGCTTCCTTTCCCTGCATTCTCAGCGTGTCCCGCCCTCGAGGAAAGGAAATGACATCAGAGGAGGGCGGGACGCGCTCAGAATGCAGGGAAAGGAAGCGGCCGACGCGATCGAAGGAGGCAAGCCTGTCAGCTGTTTGTTTTATTTCTTCAGTCTGCCGGTTCGCGAAAAAATAAGTTTTACCAGGCAGGGATCGGTGCAAACAGCAGGGAGCGAGCAGGGGAGCACTGGGCGGACCACACTGCGGCGCCGCCGCGTGTCATCGAAAATGACTACGCGTGTCAGTGCTGACACGCGTGTCATAGGTTCGCCATCAGGGCTCTAGCAGCATAACAACTGCATGCAGACGCCCGAACAGTAAGACCTGCAATTTCAAAGGACCGTTTAAATGCTGCTTCCAGCCTACGGTCTTGTATATCCTTCAGGGCAACTCCTCCTTCCACAGGGAGGGTAGTTCTCTTTGTCACCGCGGTGACTAGGGCATCTACTTTAGGCATTGCAAAGCGAGCCAAATGCTCCTCACGCAGAGGGTATAATTGCCCCATAGCCCTGGAAACTTTCAAAGGTCCCTCGGGGTCAGCCCACTGAGCGGAAATAAGCTCTTGGATGGAGTCATGCAAAGGAAAGGCTTGAGCAGGCTTTTTGGTACTAGCCATCCTAGGATTCACAGAGGAGGCCGTGCCACTGTCAGGCTCTTCAATAGAAAGGACCTGTAGGGCATCTGAAATAAGCGCTGGCAGCTCATCACGGTGGAAAACCCTCACCGCGGAGGGATCATCCAGATCCTGTGGTAATTCTGCACCTGACTCTGGCTCCTCAGACCACGAAGGCCTGCCAGAACTCTCCGAATCCTCACAGCCCGACCACAGGGGGGAAAAAGGAGGTGCACCACAATCTGAAGGGAATTAGCCCTTCTACGCTTTTCTTTATGCCAGTTATCAGGGAAAATAGCCTCAGCGGGCAGTCCCAGGCCAGAATCCACCAGGGGGGGGACAATAGAAGGGGCCTCAGACGACCCTTGAGGGAGAGTTCTTTTCAGCATGTATGGTTTATGCAATAACAACACAAAATCAAGGGAGAAAAACTCGCCCTGGGCACCCAGATCCCGTCCGGGGCTAACCGCTCCCTGAATAGCCTCAATTCGAGGTCCCCCCCCCCCCCCCGGGCTCAGGGCTCTCCGTCTCTACGGAGGCCGCGCCATGCGGAGAATTCAAAATGGCGTCCGCTGCCAGCTCTGAGCGGGAAGAATCATCACTCGCCATGTTCGGGCCGGCTCTTACACCTGGTACAGCACGATTTACAGAGCCCCACTGCTGATTTGCGCTTGCCACACCGGGAACAGCGCTTTACATTCTCTGCAGCCATCGCCAAAAACGGCGGGAAAATTCAAAATGGCGGTTTCACGCCAAAAACGCCCCGATCGCGGGCCCACCCCGGAGGAGTTAGAAAACACTCTTACCTCACCGGACCGAGTATCACAGCTCCGGTCCCATAGTATAATCAAAGGAAAACCTCTGTTCCATTTTTTTTTTTTTTTTTTTTTTTTTAACGCTGTGAGGAAAGCAGAGGTAATAAGAACTCCGGAGGCTCAGATGTGCGGGAAAGGCAGGGAAAGGCGAACCAATGTGCCTGCATCCACTGAGTGGGAAAGGACAGGGAAAAGCAAGCTAATATGTCCACATCCACGGGGGCATGGGTAAGGCAGGGAAAGGGCTAACCTATGTGCCTTCAAAATGAAGCTGCTATAGCCTCTAACACCCCGGCTAACAACTGGCAAGCCAGGAGCCACCCCCAGGCAGATTTTTGATGGAGCTCGAAGAAGCTGCAGCCACCCTGCTTGGGGAGATAGAGAATACTGAAGAGACAGTGGAGCTCTCTATCTCCCCCTGCTGGTTGATGGACACAACCCATACGTAATGGCTTCATCTGCTTGATGACAAGGAAGTCAGCATTTGAGAGTTTTTAGCCAGACATCAGAATTTCTACCCTGATGGTTTGTCTCTCTGTGCACAGATCTAATAAACTGCAAAATTTGCTCAGAGTCCTGAGAGTATGCTTTTCTTTGATGAGAGATGGCAAATTTTCATAACATTTGTGTTTTTGGCAGAAACTTCCCAACTATGGCTTTTAAGTATCTCTCTAACCTGGCCCAATGGCCATTAAAATGCAGCCAAATATTGGCGATTTAAAAAAAAACAAAAACAAACAAAAAAACCAGCAACAAAATAAAAATAAAAACCTTCACTGGCTCCAGTGCTTTCTTGTAGTGGGTACCATGGGTTCCTCAGCAGCTGGACCAGTCTCCAGATATGTCCCTTGGAATCTCTTCTATTCAGGTGTTCTCAGGACCTACTAACCTCAACATAAACAAAGGAGCAAGACCCTAAACTCTCTGTGTGTGTAAGCTCTAAGTCAGTATCTTCTTGGGTGGTAAGGCCATGTTAGCTAATTAGGAAGCAAAATATAATTATTTGTCCCTGCTCTATTTTCCAAAAACCCGCTAAGATCTTTTGATGCACTCTGAGCAGTTCTCCTTCAGCAGCACTCAATCACATCAGTGCAGCACACAAACCTTTTTTTCCTTGAGACACCATAAATTAACAAAATGACAAGTCTCAGGCTCAGTCAATCTCTAGGCAGCATCCAGCCCTGCTCAGATTCCAAGCTGCCTCTGTAGTTCCTATGCAGTGCTGATCCCTATGCAGCACTGAACATTCTGAAGCTGCTTCAACCTATGGATCACTTTTGCTTCAACACAGCACTGAATATTCTAAACTGCTTTCAGCTGTGATTTTCCCTTGCACTCAAGAAATCCAGGGAAAACTCAGAAATTACTCTCAAAACACAGTTCTTTCCTGAAGTTACATTTCCCCAGAAGCAGGTTTAAACCCAGCATCTTAAGACTCCAGTTTCCCTCTAAAGCAAAATCATGAAATAGCTTTCTCAAATAATGCTTGGTCATATCCTTTAGGGGAATATTGTTTCTCTAAAGTCTCAAGCTCCTCAGACCCTTTTTAGAAGCTCTTACATCAACTGAAATAAACCTTTTTCTCACTCTCTAAAGACAGAAGTTTTCTTTCCCCTTTCACACAGAATCAGCACCCTTAGTCTCCCACACTACTGAAAATCATAGAATTAGAGAACTCTGACCTCTTCTTTCCCCTAAATTCTGTTAAAAACCTAGATTGCAGCCACACTTGCCCCTCTCTCTCCAGGTCTCTCCCACTGACCAACTGCTATTTTCTCTGGTGAAATCACATGTTCTACCAGGCTCGAGCACGTGAGGGTTCTAAGCCCTGCACATGCCACATCTTCACACATTTCAGAAATAAACTTTATCCATTTTTAGAGTAACAGATTTCTAATCAACATTTTGCAAAAAGAATAATAATCAGTCACTCATACCACAACCACTCTTCAGAGCTCTAGAACCATGCACACAACCAATACACATAAGTACATAAGTAGTGCCATACTGGGAAAGACCAAAGGTCCATCTAGCCCAGCATCCTGTCACCGACAGTGGCCAATCCAGGTCAAGGGCACCTGGCACGCTCCCCAAACGTAAAAACATTCCAGACAAGTTATACCTAAAAATGCGGAATTTTTCCAAGTCCATTTAATAGCGGTCTATGGACTTGTCCTTTAGGAATCTATCTAACCCCTTTTTAAACTCCGTCAAGCTAACCGCCCGTACCATGTTCTCCGGCAACGAATTCCAGAGTCTAATTACACGTTGGGTGAAGAAAACTTTTCTCCGATTCGTTTTAAATTTACCACACTGTAGCTTCAACTCATGCCCTCTAGTCCTAGTATTTTTGGATAGCGTGAACAGTCGCTTCACATCCACCCGATCCATTCCACTCATTATTTTATACACTTCTATCATATCTCCCCTCAGCCGTCTCTTCTCCAAGCTGAAAAGCCCTAGCCTTCTCAGCCTCTCTTCATAGGAAAGTCGTCCCATCCCCACTATCATTTTCGTCGCCCTTCGCTGTACCTTTTCCAATTCTACTATATCTTTTTTGAGATACGGAGACCAGTACTGAACACAATACTCCAGGTGCGGTCGCACCATGGAGCGATACAACGGCATTATAACATCCGCACACCTGGACTCCATACCCTTCCTAATAACACCCAACATTCTATTCGCTTTCCTAGCCGCAGCAGCACACTGAGCAGAAGGTTTCAGCGTATCATCGACGACGACACCCAGATCCCTTTCTTGATCCGTAACTCCTAACGTGGAACCTTGCAAGACGTAGCTATAATTCGGGTTCCTCTTACCCACATGCATCACTTTGCACTTGTCAACATTGAACTTCATCTGCCACTTGCACGCCCATTCTCCCAGTCTCGCAAGGTCCTCCTGTAATCGTTCACATTCCTCCTGCGACTTGACGACCCTGAATAATTTTGTGTCATCGGCGAATTTAATTACCTCGCTAGTTACTCCCATCTCTAGGTCATTTATAAATACATTAAAAAGCAACGGACCCAGCACAGACCCCTGCGGGACCCCACTAACTACCCTCCTCCACTGAGAATACTGGCCACGCAATCCTACTCTCTGCTTCCTATCTTTCAACCAGTTCTTAATCCATAATAATACCCTACCTCCGATTCCATGACTCTGCAATTTCTTCAGGAGTCTTTCGTGCGGCACTTTGTCAAACGCCTTCTGAAAATCCAGATATACAATATCAACCGGCTCCCCATTGTCCACATGTTTGCTTACCCCCTCAAAAAAATGCATTAGATTGGTGAGGCAAGACTTCCCTTCACTAAATCCGTGCTGACTTTGTCTCATCAGTCCATGTTTTTGTATATGCTCTGCAATTTTATTCTTAATAATAGCCTCCACCATCTTGCCCGGCACCGACGTCAGACTCACCGGTCTATAATTTCCCGGATCTCCTCTGGAACCCTTCTTAAAAATCGGAGTAACATTGGCTACCCTCCAGTCTTCCGGTATTACACTCGATTTTAGGGACAGATTGCATATTTCTAACAGTAGCTCCGCAAGTTCATTTTTTAGTTCTATTAATACTCTGGGATGAATACCATCAGGTCCCGGTGATTTACTACTCTTCAGCTTGCTGAACTGACCCATTACATCCTCCAAGGTTACAGAGAATTTGTTTAGTTTCTCCGACTCCCCCGCTTCAAATATTCTTTCCGGCACCGGTGTCCCCCCCAAATCCTCCTCGGTGAAGACCGAAGCAAAGAATTCATTTAATTTCTCCGCTACGGCTTTGTCCTCCTTGATCGCCCCTTTAACACCATTTTCGTCCAGCGGCCCAACCGACTCTTTGGCCGGTTTCCTGCTTTTAATGTATCTAAAAAAATTTTTACTATGTATTTTTGCTTCCAACGCTAATTTCTTCTCAAAGTCCTTTTTTGCCCTCCTTATCTCCGCTTTGCATTTGGCTTGGCATTCCTTATGATCTATCCTGTTACTTTCAGTTGGTTCTCTTCTCCACTTTCTGAAGGATTGTTTTTTGGCTCTAATGATTTCCTTTATCTTACTGTTTAGCCACGCCGGCTGACGTTTAGTCTTTTTTCCCTTTTTTCTAATACGTGGAATATATTTGTCCTGAACCTCCAGGATGGTGTTTTTAAACAGCATCCACGCCTGATGCAAGTTTTTTACTCTGCGAGCTGCTCCTTTCAGTCTTTTTTTCACCATTTTTCTCATTTTGTCGTAATCACCTTTTCTATAGTTAAACGCTAGCGTACTTGATTTCCTAGTTTCACTTCCTTCAATGCCACACACATACATACATACACACACACACACATACACAATACCTTTTCAGCTTCTGAGCCTTTAAAGTCCTCCAGTTCAGGCCATCCAGCACACCACTATCTGCTGCATAAATATCCTGACAGTCCCCAGCATTAGTACCGCCTCACTGTCATCCCTCACCTCTCACCACAATAGCCACTCTGCCTTGCAGCATCTCAGTCAACCACGGACTGCTCGACTGCGCCCGAGCCTGAAAAAGCACAGGGGACTTTTAAAAATTCAGCCACGCTAGATGCGACTGTGTGGTGCTGAAAGCCTTTCCCCTGCTACTGGGCTCCATCTCTGTGCATGCGCACTCTGCACACCACTTACTCCAGCCCACCCCCCACCCCCTGTTGCTGGGCACTCATTAACCAAACATGGCCATTTCTTTGGGTGTTTTTTGCGCCCTTGACATCTGGGGACTCTCTCTCTCCCCACCTTTGTTGCTGGGTCAGCTAATCAATCAGGGCACTCCTTTTTACGGCGCTTTCGCGCTGAACACATTCAGGCTTTTAAACTCGCTGCTTTGCTATCCCTCCCCTCAGAGGGACCTTACTCCCACCTCCGCGCATGTGCACTGATCACACATGCGCCAAAAGTATGTCTCCCACAGCCCTGGTACCCAGGACCACCGCAGCACCAGATCACAACCGCAAACCATCACTCTGCACCCCCTTGAACACCGAAAATACCCTGCAGCTACTGAGTGCGGGTTCGCGGGCACCCGTGACTCCGCCCCATGCCAGCTCCTGTCAGCCCAGAACCCTGCAAAGCCCAGGTAAGTGGCTTTTATTTCATTAAAAAAAAATGTTGAACCCCTTACACTCATCTCCTCTAAGCGAATGTTAACCCCAACATTCCACAACCACACACACACCACACACTTTATAGTTACTTAGAGCATAATAAAAATCACTCCAATAACTTGATTTTCCTCGATTCCCTCATTTAGGCCTGGACTGACTAGCACTAGGACTAGTAGAAATGGGATCTAAGTTTTCATCTTCCAGCTCAGGCATATCACTAGATTTTACCAACACCCTTTCCTCTGTAACAGGATCAGGGTCCTCTATAAAAAAAAAACCATGCTGTCTCCATTTCATTCAAACCTGTATCACCATCTTGATATGTGTTTTGGTCTGTGTCTTGTTCCTGAGGCCTAGTATAGACCCTATCTGGGAAAGCATGTAACATTGATGCAGTTAACACTTTTAAATTATTCCTGTGCACAACTTTATAATAGCCTGCAGAATCCTTGATCTTATATGTGCTGCCTTCTGGTTCAAACACATGTACTACTTTATAGGGTATATCTTCCCACTTATCCCGTATCCTTTTACGGCCCCGGAACTTGTTATCTCTCAGTTAACACACAGCCACTCTTCGAGATCAATGCCCCCCTGGAGTGCCTGTCGAACAACCTCTTTCTGCGCAGATTCCTGTTGAGCGATTTCCAGGGAGTCTTTCAGCTGCTCCAGAAGATGAACCCAGTTGTCTAATTTTCTAACTTCAGCCTCTTTAAACTTGACTTGTAAGTCATGCGGTAATCTGAAATATCTATCAAACAGTAAGTATCCAGTTGAGTTGTGTATGCTGCTGTTGTATACCAAACCGAGTTCTGGCAGATGCTCCGCCCATTTCCGCTTCTTTTCTCTCAAGTGCTCTCAGCATATTAAGTATTGTCCAGTTGAAACATACATATTGATCATGCCCTTGCGGGTTATATGGTGTTGTTCAGCTCTTCCGGATTCTATACATTTTGCAGAGTTCTTAGATTACTTCTGACTCAAAGCTCCGGCCCTGTTCTGAATGCAACTGCACCAGACACCCATAACACAATATCCAGTGCTGAACCACCACCCTTGCGGTTGTTCTTGCAGTCTGGTGCTGTGTAGTCACAGATACTGTAAGTCGTGTGAACATGTCTGAGTACTAGCACATGTTCCATTCCATTACTACTAGCTTCTAACATGAAAGTCTATTGCCAGTATTTCTAGCGGATAAAGGGCTTGAAAAAATATATATATACTGTGTTCCTTCCTTGGTGAATAGGTCTTTGGCTAATATGCAGCGCTGGCACTCTGTTATCCAACCACTAACATCTTGACCCATGCCTGGCCAATAATAGTCTTTCCACAGGTCTTTGAGTGTGATCTCCTCAGCCAGATGAACTATTTAATATCCATGCCATCTCTGGGGTCAGTGATTTTTTCAGATCCACAATCCTTGTTCATGGTACAGTCTAGCTCTCTGTCACCAAAGTTTTTTTTCTGTTCAAGAGACCACCGACTGATATCAACTAGAGTACTGGAACCGAGATGACAACACCCACTGGAGTTCTGGATCTTCCTTCTGTAGTATTCTTAATTCAGCCCATCCGACACTTGCAAATTGTCGAACGCACTTGGTTTTTGGAACTTCTGACTCAGTTCCCTGGAACGCCACCTCAGCCATAAACGGTTTCTCACTTCCACTGCTTTTATGAGAAGTAAGTTTGGCTCCAGATCTTCAATGCATCAGTCACTTGCTTGGTCTTCCCAGGCCTGTAGTTCACCTTGAACTCTAACTCCATTAGCTGTGCTGGCCATCACAGCTCCATAGCATGTATGCTGGCAGACTCTAAATAATGCAGTGGATTAAGCAAAGATACATACCTGTAGCAGGTATTCTCCGAGAACAGCAGGCTGATTGTTCTCACGTGTGGGTCGGCGTCCGCGGCGGCCCAGGAAACAGCAAATTTTTCTACAGCAAAATTTAAAAAGTTTTGCCAGAGCCTTCTAGCGCGCGAACCGCACATGCGCAGACGACTTCCCGCCCGTCGCATACGCGTTCCCGCTCAGTTTAATCAAAAAGCAAATAATAAACAATAACTCCAAAGGGGAGGTGGGTGGGTTTGTGAGAACAATCAGCTTGTTGTCCTCGGAGAATACCTGCTACAGGTAAGTATCTTCGCTTTCTCCGAGGACAAGCAGGCTGCTTGTTCTCACATGTGCGGTATCCCCAGCAACCAGGCTCACTCAAAACAATGAACAGTGGTTAATTGTGCCTCGCAATGGCAAGAACATAACCTAGACTGACCTGAAACCATAAACAACAGAGTGCAGCCTGGAACAGAACAAAAATGGGTCTAGGGGGCTGGAGTTGGATCCTAAACCCGAACAGATTCTGCAGCATCGACTGCCCAAACCGACTGTCGCGTCAGGTATCCTGCTGGAGGCAGCAGCGAGATGTGATTGTGTGGACTGATGACCACATTGCAGCCTTGCAAATCTCTTCAATGGAGGCTGACTTTAAGTGAGCCACTGACGCAGCCATGGCTCTAACAATATGAGCCGTGACATGACCCTCTAGAGTCTGCCCAACTTGGGCATAAGTGAAGGAAATGCAATCTGCTAGCCAATTGGAGATTGTGTGTTTCCCCGATGGTGACTCTCCTCCTCTTGGGATTAAAAGAAACAAACAACTGGGCGGACTGTCTGAAGGGCTTTGTCCGATCCACGTAAAAGGCCAATGCTCTCTTACAGTCCAAAGTATGTAAACTGCTTTCACCAGGGCAGGTATGAGAACGGGGAAAAAATGTTGGCAAGACGATAGACTGGTTCAGATGGAACTCCGACACCACCTTCGGCAAGAACTTAGGGTGCGTGCGGAGGACTATTCTGTTGTGATGGAACTTGATATAAGGTGCATGCACTACCAAGGCCTGAAGCTCACTGACTCTACGAGCTGAAGTAACAGCCACCAAGAAAACGACCTTCCACCAGGTGAAGTACTTCAGATGGCAGGAATTCAGTGGCTCAAAAGGAGCTTTCATCAGCTGGGTGAGGACGACGTTGAGATCCCATGCACGGTGGAGGTTTGACAGGGGGTTTTGAAAAAGGAAACCTCTCATGAAGCGAACTACTAAAGGCTGTCCAGAGATAGGTTTACCCTCTATACGGCGATAAGCACTAATCGCACTAAGCTGAACTCTTACAGAGTTGGTCTTGAGACCAGACTCTGACAAGTGTAGAAGGTATTCAAGCAGGATCTGTGTAAGACAAGAAAGAGGATCTAGGGCCTTGCTGTCACATCAGACGTCAAACCTCCTCCTTTACACCTGTTTACAATACTTGTATAAAATTTTGATAATGTTTAAACTACATTTTAATTAAATTTATATAGAACACTGAAAACAATTTCCTGTAAGAACACTCTCTCTTATGAATCTTTGCCCTGAAAATGAGTACTTACTATGCTGCAGAGTCATTAAGCTGGTATTCTCTGGATCTACTGAAACAGAATTGTACCCCGCCATCTTTCCATAATCTCTTGATAACTCCAGCAAGTTCAGCAGTCATAAATCCTTCTTCTGCTGCTCCAGCCAGCACAAAGAGTTGACGGGCATCATCCTATACAGAAAGAAAAAAGTCACTAGAAACAAATTCTGCTTTTAACAGACAAGTTAAACCATACTTACAAATGAACTATAGCATCTTACACAACTGTATGATTAAAACTGCACTAAGGCAAAGGAACTTCTGGCTTTTATCTTTGTAAAGACTACAATAAACAGAACAGTATGCAAATTTTCAAGTCAGCTGTGACCTGCATGAAAAGCAAAGATACTTACCTGTAGCAGATATTGTCCGAGGACAGCAGGCTGATTGTTCTCACATGTGGGTCGACGTCCACGTTGGCCCAGGAATCAGCATTTTGCAAGCAAAATATTTAAAACGTTGCGCATGCGTGGACTAATTTCCCACCCATCACGTGAGCACTTATCTTCAGTTTAATCAAAGAGCATATAGAGAAATAAATAACTCCAAAGGGGAGGTGGGCGGGCTTGTGAGAACAATCAGCCTGCTGTCCTTGGAGAATACCTGCTACAGGTAAGTATCTTTGCTTCTCCGAGGACAAGCAGGCTGCTCGTTCTCACATGTGCTGTACCCCTAGCACCCAGGCTCACTCAAAACAATTTACAGTGGTCAATTGCACCTCGCAATGGCGAGGACATAAAATAGATTGACCTGAAACCATAAACAACAGAGTGCAGCCTGGAACAGAACAAAAATGGGTCTAGGGGGCTGGAGTTGGATCCTAAACCCGAACAGATTCTGCAGCACCTACTACCCAAACCGACTGTCGCGTCGGGTATCCTGCTGGAGGCAGTAGTGAGATGTGAATGTGTGGACTGATGACCACATTGCAGCCTTGCAAATCTCTTCAATGGAGGCTGACTAAGTGAGCCACTGACGCAGCCATGGCACTAACATTATGAGCCATGACATAACCCTCTAGAGTCAGTCCAACTTGGGCATAAGTGAAGGAAATGCAATCTGCTAGCCAATTGGAGACTGTGCATTTCCCGATGGCGACTCTCCTCCTCTTGGGATTAAAAGAAACAAACTGGGCAGACTGTCTGAAGGGCTTTGTCCACTCCACGTAAAAGGCCAATGCTCTCTTACAGTCCAAAAGTATGTAAACTGCTTTCACCAGGGCAGGTATGAGGACGGGGAAAAAATGTTGGCAAGATAGACTGGTTCAGTTGGAACTCCGACACCACCTTTGGCAAGAACTTAGGGTGCGTGCGGAGGACTACTCTATTGTGATGGAACTTGATATAAGGTGCATGCACTACCAAGGCCTGAAGCTCACTGACTCTACGAGCTAAATTAACAGCCACTAAGAAAACGACTTTCCAGGTCAAGTACTTCAGATGGCAGGAATTCAGTGGCTCAAAAGGAGCTTTCATCAGCTGGGTGAGAACAACGTTGAGATTCCATGACACTGGTGGAGGTTTGACCGGGGGGCTTTGACAAAAGCAAACCTCTCATTAAGCAATTAAAGGCATTAAAGGCTGTCCAAAAATACGTTTACCCTCTACATGGTGATAAGCACTAATCGCACTAAGGTGAACTCTTATGGAGTTGGTCTTGAGACCAGATTCTGATAGGTGTAGAAGGTATTCAAGCAGGGTCTGTGTAGGACAAGAAAGAGGATCTAGGGCCTTGCTGTCACACCAGACGGCAAACCTCCTCCATTTGAAAGAGTAACACCTCTTTGTGGAATCTTTTCTGGAAGCAAGACTGGAGACACCCTCTGAAAGAACCAAGGAGGCACATTGTAAGCTCTCAACATCCAGGCCGTGAGAGCCAGAGACTGGAGGTTGGGATGTAGAAGCGACCCCTTGTTCTGAGTGATGAGGGTTGGAAAACACTCCAATCTCCACGGTTCTTCACAGGACAACTCCAGAAAAAGAGGGAACAAAGTCTGACGCAGGCAGAAGAGTGCAATCAGGATCATGGTTCCGCAGTCTTGCTTGAGTTTCAGCAGTCTTCCCTACTAGAGGTAAGGGAGGATACGCATACAGAAAGCCTGTCCCCCAATGTAGGAGAAAGGCATCTGACGCTAGTCTGTCACGGGCCTGAAGCCTGGAACAGAACTGAGGGACTTTGTGATTGATCTGAGAGGCAAAAAGATCCACCGAGGGGGTGCCCCATGCTCAGAAGATCTTGCAGACAACGTCCATGTTCATTGACCTCTTGTGAGGTTGCATTATCCTGCTCTACCTGTCGGCCAGACTGTTTACACCTGCCAGATAAGTAGCTTGTAGAAACATGCCATGACGGCGCACCCACAGCCACATCTGGACGGCTTCCTGACACAGAGGGCGAGAACCAGTGCCCTCCTGCTTGTTGGTGTAATATATGGCAACCTGACTGTCTGTCTGAATCAATATGATTTGATTGGACAGCCGGTCTCTGAAAGCCTTTAGAGCGTGCCAGATCACTTGTATTTCCAGGTGATTGATCTGTAGACCTTTTTCCTGAAAGGACCAGGCTTCCTTGAGTGTGAAGCCCATCTACATGAGCTCCCCACCCTAGGAGGGAGGCACTCGTTGTCAGCATTTTTTGTGGCTGAGGAATTTGGAATGAATTATGGGAAGGGAGCCCAGGGAAACCATCCTGAACTTTTCTTGAACTACAAATTTGTTCAGGCCCCTTAGGTCTAGGATGGAACGCATCCTCCCCTGTTTTTTTTTTTTTTGCACAAGAAAGTACCTGGAACAGAATCCCAGCCCTTTTTCCCCTGGTGGAAAGGGTTCAACCACACTGATCTTTAGAAGGGCGGAGAGTTCCTCTGCAAGTACCTGTTTGTGCTGGACTGTAAGATTGAGCTCCCGGTGGGCAATTTGGAGGTTTGGATTCCAGATTGAGAGTGTATCCTAACCAGACTATTTGAAGAACCCACCAGTCGGTTATGAGAGGCCACCTTTGGTGAAAAAATATCAACCTCCCTCCTACTGGTAAGTCGTCCAGAATGGACACTTTTACTGAGGCTATGCTGAACTGAAGCCAGTCAAAAGCCCGTCCCTTGCTTTTGCTGGGGAGCAGAATAGGCCTTAGTCGCACGCTGTTGACGAGAACGAGCGCGCTAGGTTGAGCCTGGGCAGGCTGCCAAGAAGCAGGAGTGTATCTACGCCTAAAGTAAGTATAGGGAGCACTCCTCCTCCCTCCAAAAAACCTCCTAGATGAAGAGGCAGTAGCAGAAGGCGCCCGGTGGGAGAGAGAATCCTTAGCATCATTATGCTTATTGATTTGATCAACTAGATCTCTACTTTTTCTGCAAAAAGATTGTCCCCCCCGGCAAGGAACATCCGCCATCTGCTGCTGGACAGAATGATCAAGGTCAGAGACATGCAGCCATGAGAATCTGCGCATCACTATACCTTGAGCAGCAATTCTGGATGTCACGTCAAAAGTACCCCCGGCCAGAAACTTGCGACCTGCCTTCTGCTGCCTGACCACCTGGCGAAAAGGCTCAGCCAGCTCCGTAGGGAGTGCAACCACCAAGCTGGACAGTTGACGTATCGAGTCCCACAAATGCATGCTCGTGAACAGCTGGTATGACTGGATCTTGGCAGCGAGCATAGCGGCCTGATAAGTCTTCCTCCCAAAAGAATCAAGTACTAGGTTTTGCTTCCTTGAAGCGTGGACGGAAGATTCTCACCTGGCTTCTCGATTTATCCTCAGGAAGACGGCCCTTGGACTCACCCAGGTCCTTAACAATCTGTTCTAACTCCTGACCAAACAACAGTCTACCTTTAAAGGGCAACCGTGCCAAACGGGACTTAGAAGGAAGATCCGCGGCCCAATGCTTTAGCCAAATCCAACATCTAGCCGACACAGCCAAAGAAATTCCCTTAGCCGAAGCTCTCAAGATATCATACAGCAAGTCAGCCAAATATGCCAAACCTGACTCCAGAAGAGGAAGATACTCCATCAGGTCCTCCGGCAACGACGCCTTCTGTACCCAAGAGAGGCACGCCCTAGCCACATACGAACCACACACAGAAGCCTGCAAAGATAAACCGGCCACTTCAAAAGAAGACTTAACCGACGCCTCGAGCTTCTTCTCCTGGGGATCTTTAAGAGCCGCTCCACCCTCTACTGGCAAAGCGGTCTTTTTGGTAAAAGCGGTGATCAAAGAATCTACCACCGGAAGCCTCAAGGATTCTAAATCTTCCTGCCGTACAGGACAAAGCTTGCCCATAGCTCGCGCCACCCTCAAAGTAGCCTCCGGGGTTTCCCATTGAGCCCGAATTAGAACTTGCAAAGCGTCATGTATATAAAAAGCTTTCGGGGGGGCCCTAGTGCCTGACATTATCGACGCACTAAGCGCGACCAGCACCGAAGGCTCTGGAGCCGAGAGACCCAAAATTTGCAGTGCCTGCACAATAAGAGAATGAAGCTCCTCCCTCCGGAAGAGCCTCGATGCGGTAGGGTCATCACCCTCCGCTGCGGGGATCTCCCCTTCCTCCAGGGCCTCTGGATCTGACTCTGTGGACCCCATTTCGCCCTCAAGATCCGAGGAGGACCGGATCATCTGCAACGGGCTGCTCAAATTCAACACGAGCCCGTTTGGCCTGCTGCTGAACCGGCTGCGCCTCTGCCCTCACCGGAGGACCTAAAATGGCTGCCGGCTACCGTTCTCCTTCAGCACGCAGCAAGAAAGCCTCATGCATGAGCAAAATGAACTCCGGCGAAAAGCCCGCCAAAACTGGCTTCTCTGACCCCGCCGCCGCGCTGTCCTTAACCGTGCCTTCAGCGCCCGTGGTATTCGCCGTTACGGGCCTATCCGCCCTAACAGAAAACATGGCGCCAGCGGAGGCACGCGTTGAAAGACTAATGCTTCCCGCCAAAGCTGCCTTGTTGTGCTGCTTGACTTCGGGCCCCAACTCGCGGTTTTCTCCCTCAGAGCTGGCCTTTCCTACCCCCGAGCAAGCCTCGCAACGCCGACCTATGCGCCCCACAGAGCGAACAGCGCTTCACAGACTCCGACGGCACAGACATAGTAAAAGTAAGGTTTTACTCACAGCACCTTGTCAGCCCTGCTCACGTTCGCTGTAAACTGAACGGTAGACTTTCCAGCACTCAAATTTTCAGCGCTGCTTGCAGGGCAATGCAGTTTAAGAAAGGTAAGTCCCTTTTTTTTTTTTTTTTTTAAAGAGGCAGGAGACTACCTTACTGGAGATTTGTTCGTCTGAAAGGGGGAGAAGGGTAGGGACCTGGCATCACCAGGTGTATCCCAAATGTGCCTCAGCACCTCAAACCCCATCAAGAGCTCAACACACCAGAGGGAACGGGATAGGAGCCTTGTAATCCAGAGCTGCACAATATGCTCCTTCTACCTGCTAAGATAGAGAGAATACTTAAGTCAGGAAGGCTGCACATGCCCTCTAGAGGGAAACTTCAGTGTTCTCTCTATCTAACCTGCTGGAGGAGGGGCATAACCCACAAGTCTCTGGATTGATCTGAGAGGATGCTATGGAAGGAGCAATTTTAAAGGCAACAAACCTTTGTGTTAGTAAATTAAAAAGAAAGTCACTTTGTTTTTCAAAATTAGTAGCTGAAATATAAGGGAAAAGAGGTTAGCCTTCATAAACTACAAGAGATTGCAGAAAGAGGAAGACAGGTAACAATGTCTGAAAAAGCTAAGAAAAGCTGGTAAAATAGGAAAGCAAAGATGCAAATGTAAAAAAAAATAGCCAATACTGGTCTGCAGTTCCTACCCTCCTCCTCACTTCAGCTTATGGAGAGGGACCACATCTGCACTCCTCCAGTCCATTGGGACCACTTCCAACTCCAGAGAATCACTAAAAAGGTTTCACAGCTGAACTAGCTCTCCTGTACAAGCGTTGCTAAATGCTGGGTAAGTCACATTATTGTCCCTTGTCTCATTTTATAGTTTTGCACTAGTACTTTTCACTTATTATAATAGCAGCACAGACATTGATGCTTATGCGGATTAAATACCTCTCCTTGTTGGTTACCTTTCGAGAACAGTGGAGTGATATAGTTGAAAGGCTTGGTACAGTAAAGAAGGTGAACAGCAGTAGATGGTACTGACATTTTTTTAAGGTTTGAAGTGGAAGCCCAACATAAAGCGCCTCCTTTGAGAAAAATGGCCTACCCTACGTTTTCTGTCCAATAAGCAAATCCTAATCCACACCAGAACCTTGCCTCCTTTTCCATGACTCTATATTTTTCTCAGGAGTCTCTCATGAGGAACTTTATCAAAAGCATTCTGAAAATCTAGATACACAACATCAACCGGCTCACCTTTATCCACATGTTTATTCACACCGTCAAAGAAATGAAGCGAATTGGTGATGCGGTGATGCAATGAACTTGTAGAACTATTGTTAATAATATGTAATTTATCTTTAAAATCAAGCGGGGTACCAGAAGATTGAAGGGTGGCCAATGTAACAAAATTACTGAGCATATTCAAAAGCATGGATTAATGAGACAAAGACAATGTGGATTTAGTGAACGGAAATCTTGCCTCACTAATCTATTACATTTCTTTGAAGGGGTGAACAAACATGTGGATAAGGGAGAGCAAGTAATTCTATGCACAACGTGCCTACTAGTCTATAAAGAAAAAAAGTAGGCACTTTGCTAATGCACATACAACATGCTGAGAACACACCTATCTCCTAGGAACTATTATTTTCACCAGCCACAGAGCTGGTGTCAAATGACTGCACCTAGATCATTAAAGAATGTTCATAGATTGTAAGTACATAAGTATTGCCATACTGGGAAAGACCAAAGGTCCATCAAGCCCAGCATCCTGTTTCCAACAGTGGCCAATCCAGGTCACAAATACCTGGCAAGATCCCAAAAAAAGTACAAAACATTCTATACTATGGAGTGGAGGAGTGGCCTAGTGGTTAGGGTGGTGGACTTTGGTCCTGGGGAACTGAGGAACTGAGTTCTATTCCCACTTCAGGCACAGGCAGCTCCTTGTGACTCTGGGCAAGTCACTTAACTCTCCATTGCCCCATGTAAGCCACACTGAGCCTGCCATGAGTGGGAAAGCGAGGGGTACAAATGTAACAAAAATAAATTTAAAAAATACTGATTATCCCAGAAATAGTGGATTTTCCCCAAGTCCATTTAATAATGGTCTATGGACTTTTTCTTTAGGACGCTGCCCACTAATACTACTACTACTATTTAGCATTTCTATAGCGCTACAAGGCGTACGCAGCGCTGTCCAAACCTTTGCTAAACTTTGCTAAGCTAACCACCTTTACCACATTCTCTGGCAACGGATTCCAGAGTTTAATTACACGTTGAGTAAAGAAATATTTTCTCCGATTCGTTTTAAATTTACTACATTGTAGTTTCATCGCATGCCCCCTAGTCCTAGTATTTTTGGAAAGCGTAAACAGACGCTTCACATCTACCCGTTCAACTCCACTCATTTTACAGACCTCTATCATATCTCCCCTCAACCGCCTTTTCTCCAAGCTGAAGAGACCTAGCCACTTTAGCCTTTCCTCCTAGGGAAGTCGGCCCATCCCCTTTACCATTTTCGTTGCCCTTCTCTGCACCTTTTCTAATGCCACTATTTCTTCTTTGAGATGCGGCAACCAGAATTGAACACAATATTCAAGGTGCTGTCGCACCATGGAGCGATACAAAGGCATGAACATCCTCATTTTTGTTTTCCATTCCTTTCCTAATAATACCTAACATTCTATTTGCTTTCTTAGCCGCAGCAGCACACTGAGCAGAAGGTTTCAATGTATCATCGACGACACCTAGATGCCTTTCTTGGTCTGCGACTCCTAACGTGGAACCTTGCATGATGTAGCTATAATTCGGGTTTCTCTTTCCCACATGCATCACTTTGCACTTGCTCACATTAAACGTCATCTGCCATTTAGACGCCCAGTCTCTGTAAAGAATGTTCATAGAATATAGGAGTCTATAATCAACATATATTAACTATGCACCCCTCCCATGTGAATGTCCATTGCTAATGACATGGCATTAGGTGCTATTTTATAAAAAGGCTCATGGGTGGAATATTGCATTTAGGCACATGTGTGTACATATACAAGTAAATGCTGTTATTTAGGTTATTTACACTTTTTTTATGTACATTTTTATATTACATCCAAAATAAATTGAAGGTAGAGAGTCAATACAGGAAAGAATTATCCAATAATCACACCAAAAGAAATTAAAAAGAACTGACGCTACATAGTCCAAAACCGGGAGAGGCAAGAATCCGAAAACCAGGAAGAAGAGGGATAAAGAAAAACAAGAAATAACATAGCAAGCTGAATGTCAATTTTGCTACAGCTCAGATTGCTAAGGTGGCCTGGTCTCATTAACAGCAGAACACTTTCATTAGAAGAAAAACTGCAATTGGGAAGCATCATAAAATACATGTGTGTGATTATCAAATTGAATAACACATTTGCAAGGATATCTTAATTGAAACTTAGCTCCTATATCAATAACTTGACAAAGGGAAATAAATTGCCTATGTGTGGATTGAGTGGACCTCGCCACATTAGGAAAAATCAAAACTTTTCCCACCAAGAACATTCAAACCTTTAGTCCTGAAATAAAGCCGCAATAAAGCTTCTTTAACAAGGTAATCCTCGCAACAACCTCTTGTGATTTCTCCAAAATACCAGTCAAGTTCAGACTATCTAATGAAATATCCACCATAAATGATTCTCTAACTGGAGTTGATTGCTTCTGAGTTGGTATATAATAAATTCTATACAATGGAGGGAAAAAATTATAGCCTAATATCAGTAGGAGTCAAAATTGAAGGTTGCTAAGGATGTAAAAAGACGAAGCAGTTCAGAGGAAGGTGACAAAAATAGTACAAGGCTTGCACAAAAAGATGTATGACAAGAGACTGGAAGACCTGAATATGTACATCCTAGAGGAAAGAAGGGATAGGGGATATGTGATACATATGTTTAAATACTTAGAAGGTTACACAAATAATTTTTTCCATAGACGGGGAAATGGTATAACTAGAGGACATGAACTAAGCTTGAGGGGTGGTAGACTTAGGAGTAACTTCAGGAAAGCGAAGATACTTACCTGTAGCAGGTATTCTCCGAGGACAGAAAGCTGATTGTTCTCACATGTGGGTCGACATTTGCGTTGGCCCAGGAATCGGATATATTGCAAGGAAAACAAACAAAAGGTTTTGCCAGAGAGTTTTGGAGTGTGAATCGTGCGCACCACGCATGCGCGGTCAACTTCCCACCAGTCGCACGAGCGTGTACCTCAGTTAGGTAAAAAAGCAAACAAATAAACTAACAACTCCTCCAAAGGGGAGGTGGGCGGGTTTGTGAGAAAGCCTGCTGTCCTCGGAGAATACCTGCTACAGGTAAGTATCTTCGCTTTCTCCGAGGACAAGCAGGCTGCTTGTTCTCACATGTGGGGTATCCCTAGCAACCAGGCTCACTCAAAACAATGAACATTGGTCAATTGGGCCTCGCAATGGCGAGGACATAACATAGATTAACCTGAAACCATAAACAACTACAGAGAGTGCAGCCTGGAACAGAACAAAAATGGGTCTAGGGGGTGGAGTTGGATTCTAAACCCCGAACAGATTCTGCAGCACTGACTGCCCAAACTGACTGTCGCGTTGGGTATCCTACTGAAGGAAGTAGTGAGATGTGAATGTGTGGACTGATGACCACGTTGCAGCCTTGCAAATCTCTTCAATGGAGGCTAAGTGAGCCACTGACGCAGCCATGGCTCTAACATTATGAGTCATGACATGGCCCTCTAGAGTCAGCCCAGCTTGGGCATAAGTGAAGGAAATGCAATCTGCTAGCCAATTTTTTCCGATGGCAACTCCCCTCCTGTTGGGATTGAAAGAAACAAACAACTGGGCAGACTGTCTGAAGGGCATTGTCCGCTCCACGTAAGAGGGCAGTGCTCTCTTGCAGTCCAAGGTATGCAAACTGCTTTCGCCAGGGTGGGTATGAGAATGGAGAAAAAATGTTGGCAAGACAATCGACTGGTTCAGATGGAACTCCAACACCACCTTCGGCAAGAACTTAGGGTGCGTGCGGAGGACTACTCTGTTGTGATGGAACTTGATATAAGGTGCATGCACTACCCAAGGCCTGAAGCTCACTGACCCTACGAGCTGAAGTAACAGCCACCAAGAAAACAACCTTCCAGGTCAAGTACTTCAGATAGCAAGAATTCAGTGGCTCAAAAGGAGCTTTCATCAGCTGGATGAAGACAACATTGAGATCCTATGACACTGGTGGAGGTTTGACCGGGGCTTTGAAAAAAGCAAACCTCTCATGAAGCGAACAACTAAAGGCTGTCCACAGATAGGCGATAAGAACTAATCGTACTAAGGTGAACCCTCTGGAAACAAGGCCCGATTGCGCTCGTCAAGAGCCACCATCGGAGAAGGCTGCGGGGTCGGTGGAACGGACGGTGTCAGAATCTGTGGAGGCTTGGGAGCAGGTACTGGGCTGCTAGGAGACCAACGCATTGGCACCTCCTGTATCGAGGGGGAGCGATCCTCTCAGCGCCAACGCTTCTCGGGTACAGACTCTCTCAACGCCCCGGAGCTCCCGGTACAGTGTGTCGAGGGAGAACAATGACAGTGCTTCTTTGCCTTCGCTCGACGCCCGTCATCAAGACTCCTTGGTACCAATGAGGAAGATGTGGAATCCTCACGTCTCCTTGGGGCCGGGGCCGACGAAGGGCAGTCCCAGGGGGCCTGCATAACAGCAGGCCTCGAGGCAGGTGGAGACCCACTCGACGCCTCACTGCTCCCAAAGTGAACTGATCTCTGAGCAGCCATTAACCTTGCTCCCGACATCGATGATCCTGTCAATGCCGCCGACCTCGGTACCGATGTCGAAGGACTGGACTAAGCCCCAAAAAGCTTCTCTCATTGGGCTTCTCGAGAGACACAGACTACAAGCGGCTGGGCTATGGTCAGGCCTAAGGCACTGGATACACCAGGCGTGGGTATCTGTACCTGAGATGGTCCCGTTGCACCGAGTACAACATTTGAAGCCGCTGGGTGTCTTTGATGACATGGAAGGAAAAATGACCTCGGCAAAATCAAACGACGCGACTGAGCCAAAAAATAAGGCACAAAGGAAGAAGTGACGTCACCTCTGGTAATGGCAGCTTAGCTTAAGAGCTCCCGTTCCTCGCAACAACAAAAAGCTATTATTAGCAGCCATCAGATGTTTTGGAAACATCCAGCGTGTCCCCCGAAGATACTAACCTTGACTTGCCATGAGCAAAGCGCAATCGGCCCAGAACAAAGATGCTGAGAAGTCTGCCGGTGGCGGGACAAACAAGACCCCGAAGCGCCACGAGGCAATGTTGCAGGCCTCACCCTCTGACTCAGAATCAGCCCTATCAATGCTGGAATCGCGGAGGCCCCTTGCTAAAAAGGGCGTATCGAGCAAACTTCGCCAGATCCTCTCCGGTATCCAGGTCGATATTCAAAAATCAAAAGAAGGAATACTGGACCGGATGAAGGTATTGAGCTTGGACCTCCGCGAGCTGGGGGGAAGAGTTGAGGATGCGGAGCTGCGGCTGGAAGAGCACGCGGAATCCTTGACTTCCCATGAGGCGCAACTGCAAGAATTGGACCAGAAAACAAAGGAACTGACCTACATCAAAATGGATGACCTAGAAAATTGAGGGAGGCGGAATAACCTCTGGTTCCAAGGAGTTCCTGAAGGCGGTGAGACGGAGGACATTCCGCAAATAGTGCAGACCCTATGTGCTAACCTGCTGGGGGCGGCGGAGGCGGCAGCAGTGGCGATAGAGCTAGACAGAGCACACAGAGCCCTTGGCCAGCGACAGGAAAATAGAGCACAAGATGTGATTGCCCGGTTTCACAAATATGAAGTCAAAGAGCAAATACTTGCCTGCGCCAGGAAGAAGCAGGACCTGGAGTTCGGGGGGGGGGGGGGGGGGGGGGGGGGGGGGGGGGGGGGAGGGGGGGGCAAAATAACTGTGTATCAGGACCTCTCGAGGTTCACCTTGCAACAGAGACACCAGTTGAAACCGGGCTTGGACATTTTAATCATGGAGCGATCCCATACCGGTGGGGTTTCCCCTTTTCATTGAATTTTACTATAAAGGGGGTTAAATACAGAGTTTATTCATTAACCGAAGCTTGGGCATCCCTGCACGTGGCGGGCCTGGTGACTTCCAAGGCGCCTCCAGGTGCGGTGGCACCAGCAACCAAAGCGAAGTTACAAAAATGGCAACGGATCCCTGAATCCACTAAGCAGAGCAACCCAAAACGAAAAACCGCGGCAGAAGCGACCTGAACTCTGGTAAAGTACTATAATCGGGGTCTGCAACTCGAACTCTTCCACCTCCGCGGTGGTCGGAGGGAAGATGGACAACTTTGCGGTAATTAGGGAATAGTGACTATCGAGTCCTCCATGTTTTGCCATGTTCTCAGTATATTCAGATGTATTATGTTTAAGATTTTTGCATGCATATTTGCTGAATGTTTGGGGGGAAGTAATTAAGAGGGGAATGTTAAAGGGGAGATCCGGGAAATTATAGACCGGTGAGTCTGACGTCGGTGCCGGGGAAAATGGTAGAGGCTATTAAAAACAAAATTACAGAGCACATCCGAGGACATGGATTACTGAGACCGAGTCAGCACGGCTTTTGTGTGGGGAAATCTTGCCTGACCAATTTACTTCAATTCTTTGAAGGAGTAAACAAACATGTGGACAAAGGGGAGCCAGTTGATATTGTGTATCTGGATTTTCAAAAGGCGTTTGACAAGGTACCTCATGAAAGGCTACAGAGGAAATTGGAGGGTCATGGGATAGGAGGAAATGTCCTATTGTGGATTAAAAACTGGTTGAAGGATAGGAAACAGAGAGTGGGGCTAAATGGGCAGTATTCACAATGGAGAAGGGTAGTTAGTGGGGTTCCTCAGGGGTCTGTGCTAGGACCGCTGCTTTTTAATATATTTATAAATGATTTAGAGATGGGAGTAACTAGCGAGGTAATTAAATTTGCTGATGACACAAAGTTATTCAAAGTCATTAACTCGCGACAAGATTGTGAAAAATTACAAGAGGACCTTACGAGACTGGGAGACTGGGCGGCTAAATGGCAGATGACGTTTAATGTGAGCAAGTGCAAGGTGATGCATGTGGGAAAAAAGAACCCGAATTATAGCTACGTCATGCAAGGTTCCACGTTAGGAGTTACGGACCAAGAAAGGGATCTGGGTGTCGTCGTCGATAACACACTGAAACCTTCTGCTCAGTGTGCTGCTGCGGCTAGGAAAGCGAATAAAATATTGGGTATTATTAGGAAAGGTATGGAAAACAGGTGTGAGGATGTTATAATGCCGTTGTATCGCTCCATGGTGCGACCGCACCTTGAGTATTGTGTTCAACTCTGGTCGCCGCATCTAAAGAAAGATAGAGTAGAATTGGAAAAGGTGCAGCGAAGGGCGACTAAAATGATAGCGGGGATGGGACGACCTCCCTATGAAGAAAGACTAAGGAGGCTAGGGCTATTCAGCTTGGAGAAGAGACGGCTGAGGGGAGACATGATAGAGGTATATAAAATAATGAGTGGAGTGGAACAGGTGGATGTGAAGCGTCTGTTCATGCTTTCCAAAAATACTAGAACTAGGGGGCATGCGATAAAACTACAGTGTAGTAAATTTAAAACAAATCGGAGAAAATGTTTCTTCACCCAACGTGTAATTAAACTCTGGATTTCATTGCCGGAAAATGTGGTGAAGGCGGTTAGCTTAGCAGAGTTTAAAAAGGGGTTGGACGGTTTCCTAAAGGACAAGTCCATAAACCGCTACTAAACGGACTTGGAAAAATCCAAAATCCCAGGAACAACATGTATAGAATGTTTGTACGTTTGGGAAACTAGCCAGGTGCCCTTGGCCTGGATTGGCCGCTGTCGTGGACAAGATGCTGGGCTCGATGGACCCTTGGTCTTTTCCCAGTATGGCATTACTTATGTACTTATGACGTGATGGTATGGTATGAGTGAAGAATGGGGGGTTAATTAAGGGGTTGTTGGGGGACCGGGCCACATACAATGGATGTTCTTAGAATGGGTAGGTTCAGAAGGGATCTGGGCCCTGGTGGCTGTCTGATGGTCATTGGGGAGGTGGGCGGGGGGAGGGCTGGGCGGTCTGGGCCACGCTGGGTTACGGGGAGGAGGGGGGTAGTGGACCTGAGTAGGGAGGGAGGGAATGGACTCGCATACTATAGGTCTTGGGGGGTGCAGTTGCAGAAAGTGGGTTGTCTTGTAAGGCTCGCCATAAGCAGTTTTGTTACTTAGACATGAGTGCGGACTTAAAGATTTTATCATACAATGTAAAAGGATTGAATATGCCTCAAAAGAGGCAGAAATTATTTAAGGAGTTCCAACAGGCCGCCTCCTGGCCATAAGGCTGCGCAGGCAAAAAGTGGAGACAGCAGTAACCCACATCAGAGGGGGGAGGGGAGATACGCTGAATACTTTTGGAGGCTATACGGCGGTGTTTTTGCAAATTTTATCAGGAGTTATACGCCTGAGAGATCAACCCATCAGCTGAATCCATTGCAGAATACTTAGCGGAGAGTGACCTTGCCTCCTGGACAAATCGACGTGGGCAACTCTCGAGGAGCCAGTCACTCCAGTTGAAATCCAAAAAGCTATCCAGCATTTGCCATCTAGTAAATCCCCTGGCTTGGATGGGCCCCCTAATGAATTTTACAAGAACTTTGCACCTGAATTGGCCCCACTTCTGGCTGACTTGTTTAACCAAATAGGGTAGGGGGAGTCTCTGCCGGCCTCAATGCTGGAGGTGAGGATAGCGGATAAAGACCACACGGAATGTAGCTCTTACCGCCTCATATCGGTACTGAACGCGGATGTTAAGATACTAGCTGAAGTCTTGGCCAACAGGCTGGGCCCGCTGATCCCAGCGATTATCCATCCTGACCAGGTGGGCTTTGTTCCCTACAGGAAAGCAATGGATAACATGAGGCGTGTAGTCGACTTAATGTACCAGGCTAATAGAATGAGAAGGCCTATGGAGTGGAGGAGTGGCCTAGTGGTTAGGGTGGTGGACTTTGGTCCTGAGGAACTGAGTTTGATTCCTGGCACAGGCAGCTCCTTGTGACTCTGGGCAAGTCACTTAACCCTCCATTGCCCCATGTAAGCCGCATTAAGCCTGCCATGAGTGGGATAGCGCGGGGTACAAATGTAACAAAAAAATGAAGAAAAAAAAAGTGACTCCTTAGTCTAGATGCCGAAAAGGCCTTGATAGGGTGCACTGGCCATTTATGTATAAAGTGATGGACACCTTTGGGATAGGGCCACAGTTTTTTGGGTGGATTCAAGCATTTTATAGCTCGCCTAAAGCATGTATTAGAGTGAATGGGGGTAATTCCGACATGTTCAATTTACACAGAGGCACCAGGCAGGGATGCCCTCTCTCTCTGCTGTTTGCCATGGTTATGGAACCTTTTGCTTCCAGGGTCAGATCCAATCCGGGGATCACTGGCATTACTATAGCGAGGAGGGAACGTAAGTTGTCCTTATTTGCAGATGATGTGCTGTTATTTGTCACCTGTCCTCTGGCCACCTTCCCTGGGCTCCTGCGGGATATTGAAGAATATTCAGCAGTGTCAGGGTTTCGAGTGAATATGTCGAAATCCGAAGCCTTAAATGTGACACTCCCTGTGGAAGAAGTGGAAGCACTAAAGTCCTTGTACGCCTTTAGGTGGGCTAGTAAGGGCTTGCTCTGATTCACTCTGGTGGATCCTCTTCTACTTCTCTCCCTCTGCCTGTCGGCGTACCTCAGGGTTCTGTTCTTGGTCCCCTCCTCTTTTCTATCTACACTTCTTCCCTTGGTTCATTAATCTCATCCCATGGCTTTTCCTACCATCTCTATGCTGACGACTCCCAAATCTACCTTTCTACCCCTGATATCTCACCTTGCATCCAAACCAAAGTTTCAGCGTGCTTGTCTGACATTGCTGCCTGGATGTCTCAACGCCACCTGAAATTAAATATGACCAAAACCGAGCTTCTCATTTTCCCCCCCAAACCCACCTCCCCGCTCCCCCCGTTTTCTATTTCTGTTGATGGCTCTCTCATTCTCCCTGTCTCCTCAGCTCGAAACTTTGGGGTCATCTTTGACTCTTCTCTCTCCTTCTCTGCTCATATCCAGCAGACCGCCAAGACCTGTCGTTTCTTTCTTTACAACATCCGTAAAATCCGCCCCTTTCTTTCCAAGCACTCTACCAAAACCCTCATCCATACCCTTGTCACCTCTCGTTTAGACTACTGCAATCTGCTTCTTGCTGGCCTCCCACTTAGTCACCTCTCCCCTCTCCAGTCGGTTCAAAACTCTGCTGCCCGTCTCATCTTCCGCCAGGGTCGCTTTACTCATACTACCCCTCTCCTCAAGACCCTTCACTGGCTCCCTATCCGTTTTAGCATCCTGTTCAAACTTCTTCTACTAACCTATAAATGTATTCACTCTGCTGCTCCCCAGTATCTCTCAACACTCGTCCTTCCCTACACCCCTTCCCGTGCACTCCGCTCCATGGATAAATCCTTCTTATCTGTTCCCTTCTCCACTACTGCCAACTCCAGACTTCGCGCCTTCTGTCTCACTGCACCCTACGCCTGGAATAAACTTCCTGAGCCCCTACGTCTTGCCCCATCCTTGGCCACCTTTAAATCTAGACTGAAAGCCCACCTCTTTAACATTGCTTTTGACTCGTAACCACTCGCCTCCACCTACCCTCCTCTCTTCCTTCCCGTTCACATTAATTGATTTGATTTGCTTACTTTATTTATTTTTTGTCTACTAGATTGTAAGCTCTTTGAGCAGGGACTGTCTTTCTTCTATGTTTGTGCAGCGCTGCGTATGCCTTGTAGCGCTATAGAAATGCTAAATAGTAGTAGTAGTAGTAGGCTTGCGTTACCTGGGGGTGAACATAACAGCTAAACTCTCAGAACTTTTCACAGAAAACTACAAGGGACTGGGCCGGGTACTCACTGAAGATATGGACAGGTGGGGTGACCTTCAGTTTTCCTGGTTTGGCCGTATAGCTGCAGTTAAGATGAATATCCTGCCACGCTTGCTATACTTTTTTTCTTTTGTTTTTTTTGTTACATTTGTACCCCACGCTTTCCCACTCATGGCAGGCTCAATGCAGCTTACATGGGGCAATGGAGGGTTAAGTGACTTGCCCAGAGTCACAAGGAGCTGCCTGTGCCTGAAGTGGGAATCAAACTCAGTTCCCCAGGACCAAAGTCCACCACCCTAACCACTAGGCCACTCTTATTCCAGGCACTTCCGATCAAGATGCCCTGTAACTTTTTAGCTGCAGTACAAGACCGTATTGTGCATTTTATTTGGGCAGGCAAACGTCCGCAGTTAGCGCGGGCCTTTCTGTACCAGGATAGGAACAGGGGAGAGCTCGGGGTCCCCAATTTGGCTTGGTATTATCGGGCAGTACAGGCACGTGCGGCCATAGAATAATTTCAGAACTACCCCGACCGACAGTGGGTGCACTTGGAACAATATACTGTAGGTGTTCGGCCCTTGGGGGCGATTATGTGCTTCCGAGAGCCCTTAGGTCCTTGGGCGAGGGCCTGTGTCCGTCTATCTATGTTACGTTATCTAACTGGGATAGTCTTTTCTACATCGCCGAAGCACATTGTCTTGTCTGTCTCCTATAGCATATAACCCAATGTTTTACCCAGGGACGGAACGCGGAGCATTTACCAGATGGTATCAGGGAGGTTTGCGAATGTGGGGACAACTGTATGAGGGGGAGTCATTTATGTCATATCCAGAAGCTCGGGAGAAATTCCCGACCATGGGGACTGATGAGTATGCTTACCTACAATTGTCTCTTTTTCTTAAGACACAGGCAGTCCAGGAAGTGATGAAAAGGGAACAATCATTGAGCAAATTTCTGAGGGACCAACAATGACCAGGGGGATGATATCACGCCTATATCAAATTATTAATAAGCAAACACCTCGTTATATCCTTCGTAGGAGGAGTTGGCAGAGGGAGCTGGGTATGGAACTGGAGGCGGCGGCATGGGAGAGGTTGGAGAGGGCCTCGGCGGGGGTGTTTGTCTTACGTACCTTTTAGAGAGAATGCCATTAAAGTGCTGTTTAGGTGGTACATGTCACCTGAGCGCCTCAGGCACATTTACCCGGCGCTGTCAGGACTGTGTTGGAGGGGTTGTGGTTCCACGGGTTCTATGGGGCACATATGGTGGAACTGTGGGAAGATCAGGGCTTTTTGGAAAGCCATCCGCAGCAGACTGCAGGCGTGGTTGGGAGGCCTGATTCCGTGGCACCCAACCATCTTTTTATTTTCTGCTAAAGTTGCGGGCTTCTCCACTACCCAACAAACTTTGATGCGTTATGCTACACATGCAGCTAGAATTGTCATAGCCGCCTGCTGAAACAACCTATAGTTCCACCACTAGCCAGATGGCTCCAAAAATTGAGGTACGTTTGTGAGATGGAAAGGGTAGTGGCTGTGAGGCGCAACCAAACAACTAAGTGGCACTCTATATGGGATCCTTTTATCTGTCATGCACAACCACGATGATGTTTTGGGTTGGAGTAGTACGAGTCCTGTTAAAGGGGGGGGAGGGGAGGGGGAGGTTTGAATTGAGGGCGGGTTAGGGGAATAGGTCATGTTCAACAAATGTGAAAATTTATAAAGTCTGAAGTTCTGAAGGTTATATGTTTGTTCAGGCACAGCGGCACACAAGTGGATTATATTGGACCCAAAGTGCTAGCAACGGGAAGCTTGATGTGTGTGTGATGACCAACTTGTTACAAATGACTTGTGTTAAGATACCATGAACCGTAATGTGAGGTTCACTCTGTATTGGTCTGTTGGACATTGTATTACTTGTCAATAAAGACTTCATGCAAATAAAAAAAAATAAGGCACAAAAAAAGGGAATACACCCGACCGCACGGCCCAAAGGCCGGTCGCGTTGAAATAGAAAGGAAACTTTAAAAGGTGGACAAAAAAACGAGAAAACTACTATTTTTTTTTTTTTAAGATAGAAAATAAACGTGAAAAAAATAAAGCGAAAGTCAGTCGCAAAGAGTAGTTCTTTTCCTGGGCCTGACGGAGAACAGAGGAAACACTGCCGCACCCAACCGCGGAGAAAAAAAGAACTGAGGTACACGCACGTGCGACGGGTGGGAAGTCGTCCGCGCATGCGCGCCAGAACTCTCTGGCAAAACCTTTTGTTTTGCTTGCAAAATATCCGACTCTTGGGCCGCCGCGGACGTCGACCCACATGTGAGAACAAGCAGCCTGCTTGTCCTCAGAGAAATATTTATTCACTAAGGTGGTGGTTGATGCACTCCCAAGGGAGGTGGTGGAGACAAAAATGACAGAATACAAAAACTACTACTATTAATCATCATTTCTATAGTGCTACTAGACTTATGCAGCACTGTACACTAAACATGCAAGAAACAGTCCCTGCTCGACAGAGCTTACAATCTAACCAAGACAAACAGGTCAAATAAGGGACAAGGAAATTACTTAGACATGGGTACTGAACAGGTGAATAGCAGTTAGGAGATAAAAGCAGCCTCAAAAACGTGGGCAGGGATGAACACAGAGGATCCCTAATTAGAAAATGAATGGTATTAAAAACACTTAAATGACCGCATATGTGTTGACGTGTCAAGTGGTGCTTAGATGGCGACTTCACCTGTGAAGCAATTTTTAATCTTGGTATTTTACCCTGCTGTTTTGTTACTTAAGCAAGCAGCTTTGAAAAATTGTCCTCAAAGTACTGACAGTGTCATATCTCATATAGAAACTGTAGATAAAAAGTTCCTCAGTTTAGATGTGCAATACTCACAGCTCTTGCACGATCACCAAAGTCTATCTTCAGTCTTCCCATTGCCCTAATGATTGCAATGATAGATTGTATGGTGTTGCTGTAGACAACAGCTCTATACTGCTTACATTCTTCTTCTGAATAACCAGCTTCATGGATAATCCTTAAAACAATAAAGAGGGGGGAATGAAATCACATGCCTGCACATTCAACCCCTACCCATTTTTCAGGATTTCAAAAGGTTTTTTTTTCTTACTTACTTCATTTGCTTTACAATTGTGCTTTTTCCTGATTCACCAGCTCCTAAAATGAAGACAGAGTTCATCAATAGTGCCACTCAAATAGTATATCCAGAGAAATTACATACTCAATTGACTCACAGAATCTAACACTATTAGATATCTATCTAGAGAGCTGTTATTGAGAAAATATAGTAACATAGTACATCATGAGAGATAGACCATTCAGCCCATCCAATCTGACATCCGACACCGTTTATAAAAATATCTCCCATCTGCCAATCTGTGTATAACCACCAGCAAGATTTCTCCTCAGCAAGTAAAGACAGTTTGCATTCCTCCTTTCCACACCACCATCCTGAGAACAGATTACAAGGGCTTGACTTTATTCCATCCAGAATCCCTTTCCCAGCACTATGATTAACACAGTCTAAAAATTTAAATAGCCAGCAACATTCACCATTCTAGGTTCCTTGTATAACCTGCAGGATATATACCGGCTACATAAATGCTTACTTTTCTAAAATGATTTCCAGGTAATTATACAACTTGCAGCCTGATAGATCCAGCTGCTAATTTGATCTTATGACCTAACTATCTAACTCTACTTTGGAGACGCCCAAGTCTAAAAAGAGGTTGGATATTACATCAAGAAGAGTCTCCAATATATATCTCAAAAATAACCATGACGTGCTTACAGGGGAAATTGGTATAATCAGGGCTTACCTGATAATTTTCTTTCAATTAGACCCAATGGATCAACCCAGAGACTTGTGGGTTATATCCGCCTACCAGCAGATAGAGAGAACACCAGAGCTCTGCCACATAGGACCCTGTGCAGCAGCCTCACTTCAAATATAATCAATACCCAAGCAGTGAATTCCACAAACAGACAGGAGAGAAATCCCCTGCCTCCAAGAACAAAAGATGAACAGGACATGAAACAGGCAAAAACCAGAACTTGTCAAGGTCAAGCAATCAACATTGAGGCCACCAGTACTGCTCCTGGGAAAACCCCAGGTGAAAACGAGGATCACTACACCCTCCCAGTCTTTCAATACCTCCTCCTCCCATATACCTTACATCCTCCCATGAAATGAACAATGTCTTCTGATGACCTCTCAGCCAAAAGGTCAGACCACGAACCCCTAAGAAACACAGAAAACATACAAAGTAGGACAGACCTCTGGATTGATCTGTTGGGACGAATGAAAAGAAAATTGTCAAGAAAGCCCTAATTTTACCTTCCATAGCATCCCGCAGATCAATCCAGAGACTTGTGAGATGCAACAAAGCAGTCCTGAAGTAGGGTGGTAACCATCAATCCCCACCGACAGCACAGATGCCCCAAAAGCCGCATCCTGCCGTGCTCAGACATCCAGCTGATAGTGCTTTGTAAACATGTGAATTGAGGACCATGTGGTGGACTGACAGATCCTCAACCAGAATGGCCTGAGCCCCTGCTACCAAAGTAGCTTGCACCCTAGTAGAATGCACCTTCAGTGTGAGAAGCTGGGACTTCCCCACCAGGACGTACAATGAGGAGATGGCTTGCTTGAGCCATCAGACTATAGCAGCCTTAGATGCCATTTCCCCTTTCTTGTGCCCAAACAGCCCAAACAGAAGGTGCTGAACAGTTCGCAAAACCACATTAAGCTGCCACTCCGGGCACACTGGACGCCTCGGAGGACTGATATGATTCACATCATGCAGGAACCAAACCACGTCCGAGTGGGACGCCAAAGACGACTCCCAGCACACTCCCCCTTAAACAGGAAAACACCAACACTTGTACTTTTGGGATCCCCAGGGCCAAGCCCTTGGACAGACTGTCCTGGAGAATCAACAAAATGTGCACCAACGATGCCGAAGACGATACCACAGCTCTGCCTGAACACCACAATTCAAAGGCCTGCCAGACCCAGGCATAAGCTCCAGAAGTCTACTTCTTCTGAACATGGAGAAGCGTTGCAATCACCAGCCTCAGATAACCTCTTTTTCGCAACCTCAACCTCTCAAAAGCCAGGCCACAAGACCAAAGGGGGAGGGATCCTCCATCAGGATTAGACCCTGCAACAGCAGCCCCAGGACCAGAAGGGTCGTGTCGACTTGCAGCCGAATCAAATCCGCATACCACAGATGATGGAGTCTGGAGCCACCAGGACCACTAGACCTGGATGACAGGCAATCCGACCCAGTAAGCCTGCCCACCACAAAAATATAAGTAATACCATACTGGGACAGACCAAAGAGCCCAGCATCCTGTTTCAAACAGTGGCCAACCCAGGTCACAAGTACCTGGCAATATCCCAAAACAGTACAATACATTTTATGCTGCTTATTCTAGAAATAAGAAGTAGATCTTCCCAAAAGCGAAAGCTACATACCTATAGAAGGTATTCTCCGAGGACAGCAGGCTGATTGTTCTCACAAATGGGGTGACATCCATGACAGCCCCTCCGATCGGAGATCTTCACTAGCAAAAGCGTTTGCTAGCCCTCGCGTGCGCATGAGCAACCGTCTTCCTGCCCGAACGCGAGCGTGCTCGTCAGTCCAGTAAATAGCAAAGAAAGACAAGGAAAGACACAACTCCAAAGGGGAGGCGGGCGGGTAGGTGAGAACAATCAGCCTGCTGTCCTCGGAGAATACCTTCTACAGGTATGTAGCTTTTGCTTTCTCAGAGAACAAACAGGCTGCTTGTTCTCACAAATGGGGAATCCCTAGCCCCCCAGGCTCACTCAAAACAACAAACCTTGCTCAACTGGGCTTCGCAACGACGAGGACAAAACTGAGATTGACCTAACTTATTCAACTAACAGAGTGCAGCCTAGAACAGAATAAAAATGGGTCTAGGGGTGGTGGAGTTGGATTCTAAACCCCGAATAGATTCTGCAGCACCAACTGCCCGACCCGACTGTCGCGTCGGGTATCCTACTGAAGGCAGTAATGCGATGTGAATGTGTAGACAGATGACCACGTCGCAGCCTTGCAAATCTCTTCGATAGTGGCTGACTTCAAGTGGGCCACTGACGCTGCCATGGCTCTAACACTATGAGCCGTGACATGACCCTCAAGAGTCAGCCCAGCCTGGGTGTAAGCGAAGGAGCTGCAATCTGCTAGCCAATTTGAGATGGTGCGTTTCCCGACAGCCACTCCCCTTCTGTTGGGATCAAAAGAAACAAACATTTGGGCGGACTGTCTGTGGGGCTGTGTCCGCTCTAAGTAGAAGGCCAATGCTCGCTTGCAGTCCAATAAGTGAAGCTGACGTTCAGCAGCAGGAAAGAATGTTGGCAAGACAATTGACTGGTTCAGATGGAACTCCGACACCACCTTCGGCAAGAACTTAGGATGAGTGCGGAGGACTACTCTGTTATGATGAAATTTAGTATAAGGAGCATGAGTTACCAAGGCTTGAAGCTCACTGACTCTCCGAGCTGAAGTGACTGCCACCAAGAAAATGACCTTCCAAGTTAAATACTTCAGATGACAGGAATTCAGTGGCTCAAAAGGAGGTTTCATCTGCTGGGTGAGAACATTGAGATCCCATGACACTGTAGGAGGTTTGATGGGGGGCTTTGACAAAAGCAAAGCTCTCATGAAGCGAACTAAAGGCTATCCCGAGATCGACTTACCTTCCACACGGTAATGGTATGCACTAATCGCACTAAGATGAACCCTTACAGAGTTGGTCTTAAGACCAGACTCAGACAAGTGCAGAAGGTATTCAAGTAGGGTCTGTGTAGGACAGGAGTGAGGATCTAGGGCCTTGCTGTCACACCAAGACGGCAAACCTCCGCCAGAGAAAAAAGTCTTCTTAGTGGAATCTTTCCTGGAAGCAAGCAAGACTCGGGAGACACCCTCGGAAAGACCTATAGAGGCAAAATCTACGCTCTCAACATCCAGGCCGTGAGAGCCAGGGACCAGAGGTTAGATGCAGAAGCACCCCCTCGTTCTGAGTAATGAGGGTCGGAAAACACTCCAATCTCCACGGTTCTTCGGAGGACAACTCCAGAAGAAGAGGGAACCAGATCTGACGCGGCCAAAAAGGAGAGATCAGAATCATGGTGCCTTGATCTTGCTTGAGTTTCAACAAAGTCATCCCCACCAAAGGTATGGGAGGATAAGCGTACAGGAGGCCCTCCTCCCAATACAGGAGAAAGGCATCCTACACTAGTCTGCCGTGGGCCTAAAGTCTGGAACAGAACTGAGGGACTTTGTGATTGGCTCGAGTAGCAAAGAGATCCACCAAGGGGGTGCCCCATGCTTGGACGATCTGGCGTACCACTCTGGAATTGAGCGACCACTTGTGAGGTTGCATTATCCTGCTCAACCTGTCAGCCAGACTGTTTACGACTGCCAGATAGGTGGCTTGAAGAAACATGCCATACCGGCCCAAAGCCACATCCTGACAGCCTCCTGACACAGTGGACGAGATCCGGTGCTCCCCTGCTTGTTGATGTAAAACATGACAACCTGATTGCCTGTCTGAATTTGAATAATTTGTTGGGACAGCCGATCCCTGAAAGCCTTTAGAGCGTTCCAGACCGCTCGCAACTCCAGGAGGTTGATCTGCAACCCTTTTTCCTGAAGGTACCAACTCCCTTGGGTGTGAAGCCGATCGACATGAGCTCCCCACCCCAGGAGAGACGCATCCGTGGTCAGCAATTTTTGTGGCTGAGGAATTTGGAAGGGGTGTCCCAGAGTCAGTTGGACCGAATTGTCCACCAATGCAGGGATTGAAGAAAACTCGTGGACAGTCGGACTACATCCTCTAGATCCCCAGCAGCCTGGTACCACTGGGAAGCTAGGGTCCATTGAGCTGATCTCATGTGGAGGCGAGCCATGGGAGTCACATGCACTGTAGAGGCCATATGGCCGAGCAATCTCAACATCTGCCGAGTTGTGATCTGCTGAGACGCCCGCACCCAGGAAAAGAGAGAAAGAAGATCGTCGGCCCTCGTCGTCTGAGAGTCCAGCAGAGCTCCTACGAATTCGAGTTTCTGTACTGGAAGAAGGTGGGACTTTGGATAATTTAGCACAAACCCTAGCAGCTCCAGGAGTCAAACAGTCATCTGCATGGACTGTAGAGCTCCTGCCTTGGAGGTGTTCTTCACCAGCCAATCGTCGAGATAAGGGAACACGTGCACTCCCAGTCTGCGTAGAGACGCCGCTAAACCATCTAGGCATTTTGTGAATACCCTGGGCGCGGAGGCAAGACCAAAGGGTAGCACACAGTACTGAAAGTGCCGTGTTCCCAGACGGAATCGAAGATACTGTCTGTGAGCTGGCAGTATCGGGATGTGAGTGTAAGCATCCTTTAAGTCCAGAGAGCACAGCCAATCGTTTGCCTGAATCATAGGAAGAAGGGTGCCCAGGGAAAGCATCCTGAACTTTTCTCGGACCAGATATTTGTTCAGGGCCCTTAGGTCTAGGATGGGACGCATCCCCCCTGTTTTCTTTTCCACAAGGAAGTACCTGGAATAGAATCCCAGCCCTTTCTGCCCCCGTGGCACGGGCTCGACCGAATTGGCGCTGAGAAGGGCGGAGAGTTCCTCGGCAAGTACCTGCTTGTGCTGGAAGCTGAAGGACTGAGCTCCCGGTGGACAATTTGGAGGTTTTGAAATCAAATTGAGGGAGTATCCCAGCCAGACTATTTGAAGAACCCACTGGTCGGAGGTTATAAGAGGCCACCTTTGGCGAAAAAATTTTAACCACCCTCCGACCGGCAGATCGTCCGGCACTGATACTTGGACTTCGGCTGTGCTCTGCTGGAGCCAGTCAAAAGCTCGTCCCTTGCTTTTGCTGGGGAGCTGCTGAGGCCTGTTGAGGCGCACGCTGCTGACGTGAACGAGCACACTGGGGTTTAGCCTGAGCAGCAGGCTGGCGGGAGGGAGGATTGTACCTACGCTTACTAGAAAAATAGGGAACAGTCCTTCTTCCCCCATAAAAATGTGTACCACACGGTAGATGCTGAAGGCGCCAGGTGCGAGAATTTGTCAAAGGCAGTGTCCCGCTGGTGGAGTTGTTCTACCACCTGTTCGACCTTTTCTCCAAAAATGTTATCCCCCCGGCAAGAAGCATCCACAATCTGCTGCTGGAGCCTATTCTCCAGGTCGAAGGCACGCAGCCATGAGAGTCTGCACATCACCACACCTTAAGCAGCAGCCCTGGACGCGACATCAAAAGAATCGTAAACACCCCTGGCCAGGAATTTACGACACGCCTTCAGCTGCCTGACCACCTGCTGAAAAGGCTTGGCCTGCTCAGAAGGGAGCTTGCCCACCAAGTCCGCCAACTGCCGCACGTTGTTCCGCATATGAATGCTCGTATAGAGCTGGTATGACTGGATTTTGGAAATGAGCATTGCAGAATGGTAGGCCTTCCGCCCAAAAGAATCCAAGGTTCTAGAGTCACAGCCCGGGGGCGCCGAAGTGTACTCCCTAGAACTCTTGACCTTCTTAAGGGCCAGATCCACCACACCAGAGTCATGGGGCAACTGGGTCCTCATTAACTCTGGATCCCCATGGATCCGATACTGGGATTCGATTTTCTTGGGAATGTGGGGATTAGATAAGGGCTTCGCCCAGTTCGCCAGCAATGTCTTCTTGAGGACATGATGCATGGGTACAGTGGACGATTCCTTAGGTGGCGAAGGCTAGTACAAAAGCTCAAACATTTTGGCTCTTGGTTCATCCTCCGTATCCCCAGGGAAGGGGATGGCCGTAGACATTTCCCGGACAAAGGCCACGAAAGACAGACTCTCAGGAGGAGAAAGCTGCCTTTCAGGAGAGGGAGTTGGATCAGAGGGAAGACCACCAGACTCCTCATCAGAGAAATATCTGGGGTCTTCCTCTGCTTCCCACGAGGCCTCACCCTCGGTGTCGGACGGTACCAGGACCGGAGACCTCATGACGGGCGGGAGGCCAGCCGGCGCCTCACTCAACGATACCGGCGGCGCAAGCACCCCCGGTACCGGAGAAGGGCACAATAGCTCCTCCAGAATCCCTAGAAGGACAGCCCTGAGGCTCTCGTTCAGAGCGGCTGTCGAGGAAGGCAAGGAGTCTGGTACCGGCGACGAGCTCAGAATCTGTCTGGGACGCGGAGGCGGTACCGGGCTGTCCACAGTGGAGAGCATCGACGCCTCCTGTATGGAGGGTGAGTGGTCCTCCCGGCATCTCCGTTTAGTGGGTGCCGGTGCCACCGGTGACCCAGAGCTCTCTGTACCGCGCCTGGAAGGCGACCAATGACGATGCTTCTTTGCCTTCACACGAAGCACGTCACCGGTACCTCCCGGTACCAAAGAGGAGGACGTCGAATCCAAACATCTCCTGTGGGCCGTGTCCGAAAGAGGTTGATACCGGGGGGTGGGGGGGCCTGTATCGCAGGAGCCCTCGAGGCAGGCAGAGACCTACTCGAGAGCTCACCGCTACCAGCAGGGGAATGGACAGCCCTCACCTGCACTCCGGAAGAGGAAGCACCCTCCGACGACATCGATACCACCGATGACCTCGGTATCGCAGAAGTTGAGGCACCGGCTGATGACCTGGGTACTGCAGACGTCGACACACCGGACGAGGCCTCGAACAAAAGGTTCCACTGGGCCAATCTCGCCGCCTGAGTTCTCTTCTTCAACAGAAGACAGAGCGTACAGGTCTGGGGACGATGCCCGGCCCTCAGACACTGAAGACATGAAATGTGCCTATCAGTAAGCGAGATAGTCCGGCTGCACTGGGTGCACTTTTTGAAGCCGCTGGTAGGCTTCTATGACATGGGCGGAAAAATCACGCCAGCGAAGTCAAAATTCACGATGATGGCAATGACACCAAAACAAATTGGAAAAAACCCGTATGGGCGGCCAAAAAGGCCACGACCAACGAAAGAAAAGTTAACGGGAAAACACCTGAAATAAGGGAATTTTTTTTTTTTTTGAAAAAACGAACACGACGGAACGGACACTTCCGAACGGAAGAACGTGGCGAAAAGACGGGGCGCAGACCGACCAAAAAACAGCCGTCCTGAGCCGCGGAAAAAAGAAGACTGACGAGCACGCTCGCGTTCGGGCAGGAAGACGGTCACGCATGCGCACTGTGCACGCGAGGGCTAGCAAACGCTTTTGCTAGTGAAGATCTCCGATCAGAGGGGCTGTCGTGGACGGCACCCCATTTGTGAGAACAAGCAGCCTGCTTGTCCTCGGAGAAGTCCATTTTAACAATGGTCTATGGACTTTTCCTTTAGGAAACCATCTAAACCTTTTTTAAACCCCACTAAGCTATCTGCTTTTACTACATTCTCTGGCAACAAATTCCAGAGTTTAATTACACTTCGAAGAAATATTTTCTCCAATTCATTTTACAATTTACTACTTTGTAGCTTGTGTGTCCCCTAGTCCTAGTATTTTTTTTTAAAAGAGTCAACAAGCAATTCATGTCTATCTGTTCCACTCCATTAATTATTTTTTAGACATGTATCATATCTCCCCCTCAACCATGGGAGTTACATGAACTGTGGAAGCCATGTGGCCCAGAAGTCTCAACATCTGCCGAGCTGTGATCTGCTGAGACGCTTGAACCTTGGAGACTAGAGACAGAAGGTTGTCCGCTCTTGTGTCAGGAAGATAGGCACAAGCTGTCTTCGTGCACAACAGAGCCCCAATGACCTCCAATTTTTGAACTGGGTTGAGATGGGACTTTGGGTAATTGATGACAAACCCTAGTAGCTGCAGCACTTGAATAGTCATCCGCATGGACTGTAAAGCCCCAATCGTGGGAGGTGCTCTTCACCAGCCAATTGTCCAAATAAGAGAACACATGCACTCCCAGTCTGCATAGAGACGCTGCAACAACTGCCAGGCCAAGCCAAAATGCAGCACACAGTACTAAAAGTGCTGTGTTCCCAACCGAAACCGCAGATACTTCCTGTGAGCTGGACTTATCGAGATGTGAGTGTAAGCATCCTTTAAAAGTCCAGAAAGCATAGCCAATCGTTTACCTGAATCATGGGAAGAAGGGTGCCCAGGAAAAGCATCCTGAACTTTTCTTGAACCAGATATTTGTTCAGGCCCCTTAGGTCTAGGATGGGATGCATCCCCCGTCTTCTTTTCCACAAGGAAGTACCTGGAACAGAATCCCAGCCCTTCTTGCCCTGGTGGAACGGGCTCGACCGCATTGGCGCTGAGAAGGGCGGAGAGTTCCTCTGCAAGTACCTGCTTATGTTGGGAGCTGAAGGACTGAGCTCCCGGTGGGCAATTTGGAGGTTTGGTTTCCAGATTTAGGGTGTATCCTAACCGGACTATTTGAAGAACCCACCAGTCGGAGGTTATCAGAGGCCACCTTTGGTGAAAAAATTTTAACCTCCCCCCGACAGGCAGATCGTCCGGCACGGACACATTTATGGTGGCTATGCTCAACTGGAGCCAGTCAAAAACCCGCCCCTGGTTTTTGCTGGGGAGCTGCAGGAGCCTGTTTGGGCGCACGCTGTTGACGAGAACGAGCGTGCTGTGACAGAGCCTGAACCGGCTGTCGAGAAGTAGGAGTGTACTTACGGCCCCTAGAGGCATAAGGCGCACTTCTCTTTCCTTTGAAAAACTTCCTGGATGAGGAAGCGGATGTAGAAGGCGCCCGGCGGGAGAGAGTCCATAGCGTTATCACGCTGATAGAGATGATCAATCAACTCTTCGACCTTCTCACCGAAAAGATGATCCCCCCGGCAAGGACTTTGAGAAGAAATTAGCGTTGGAAGCAAAAATACATAGTAAAAACTTTTTTAGATACATTAAAAGCAGGAAACCGGCCAAAGAGTCGGTTGGGCCGCTGGACGAAAATGGTGTTAAAGGGGCGATCAAGGAGGACAAAGCCGTAGCGGAGAAATTAAATGAATTCTTTGCTTCGGTCTTCACCGAGGAGGATTTGGGGGGGACACCGGTGCCGGAAAGAATATTTGAAGCGGGGGAGTCGGAGAAACTAAACAAATTCTCTGTAACCTTGGAGGATGTAATGGGTCAGTTCAGCAAGCTGAAGAGTAGTAAATCACCGGGACCTGATGGTATTCATCCCAGAGTATTAATAGAACTAAAAAATGAACTTGCGGAGCTACTATTAGAAATATGCAATCTGTCCCTAAAATCGAGTGTAATACCGGAAGACTGGAGGGTAGCCAATGTTACTCCGATTTTTAAGAAAGGTTCCAGAGGAGATCCGGGAAATTATAGACCGGTGAGTCTGACGTCGGTGCCGGGCAAGATGGTGGAGGCTATTATTAAGAATAAAATTGCAGAGCATATACAAAAACATGGACTGATGAGACAAAGTCAGCACGGATTTAGTGAAGGGAAGTCTTGCCTCACCAATCTAATGCATTTTTTTGAGGGGGTAAGCAAACATGTGGACAATGGGGAGCCGGTTGATATTGTATATCTGGATTTTCAGAAGGCGTTTGACAAAGTGCCGCACGAAAGACTCCTGAAGAAATTGCAGAGTCATGGAATCGGAGGTAGGGTATTATTATGGATTAAGAACTGGTTGAAAGATAGGAAGCAGAGAGTAGGATTGCGTGGCCAGTATTCTCAGTGGAGGAGGGTAGTTAGTGGGGTCCCGCAGGGGTCTGTGCTGGGTCCGTTGCTTTTTAATGTATTTATAAATGACCTAGAGATGGGAATAACTAGTGAGGTAATTAAATTCGCAGATGACACAAAATTATTCAGGGTCGTCAAGTCGCAGGAGGAATGTGAACGATTACAGGAGGACCTTGCGAGACTGGGAGAATGGGCGTGCAAGTGGCAGATGAAGTTCAATGTAGACAAGTGCAAAGTGATGCATGTGGGTAAGAGGAACCCGAATTATAGCTACGTCTTGCAAGGTTCCGCGTTAGGAGTTACGGATCAAGAAAGGGATCTGGGTGTCGTCGTCGATGATACGCTGAAACCTTCTGCTCAGTGTGCTGCTGCGGCTAGGAAAGCAAATAGAATGTTGGGTGTTATTAAGAAGGGTATGGAGTCCAGGTGTGCGGATGTTATAATGCCGTTGTATCGCTCCATGGTGCGACCGCACCTGGAGTATTGTGTTCAGTACTGGTCTCCGTATCTCAAAAAAGATATAGTAGAATTGGAAAAGGTACAGCGAAGGGCGACGAAAATGATAGTGGGGATGGGACGACTTTCCTATGAAGAGAGGCTGAGAAGGCTAGGGCTTTTCAGCTTGGAGAAGAGACGGCTGAGGGGAGATATGATAGAAGTGTATAAAATAATGAGTGGAATGGATCGGGTGGATGTGAAGCGACTGTTCACGCTATCCAAAAATACTAGGACTAGAGGGCATGAGTTGAAGCTACAGTGTGGTAAATTTAAAACGAATCGGAGAAAATTTTTCTTCACCCAACGTGTAATTAGACTCTGGAATTCATTGCCGGAGAACGTGGTACGGGCGGTTAGCTTGACGGAGTTTAAAAAGGGGTTAGATAGATTCCTAAAGGACAAGTCCATAGACCGCTATTAAATGGACTGGAAAAATTCCTCATTTTTAGGTATAACTTGTCTGGAATGTTTTTACGTTTGGGGAGCGTGCCAGGTGCCCTTGACCTGGATTGGCCACTGTCGGTGACAGGATGCTGGGCTAGATGGACCTTTGGTCTTTCCCAGTATGGCACTACTTATGTACTTATGTACTTATGTACTAAGGGATATCCGCAATTTTCTGCTGAGTTCGTTCCTCCAGGTTAGAGGCACGCAGCCATGAGAGTCTGCGTATCACTATACCCATAGCCAGGTTAGAGGCACGCAGCCATGAGAGTCTGCGTATCACTATAGCCATAGCAGAAAATCTAAATGTCACATCGCAAGTATTGTAAATGCCCCTGGACAGGAACTTGCGACACGCCTTCTGCTGCCTGACCACTTGGCGAAAAGGCTCGGCCTGCTCCGGTGGGAGTGCATCAACCAAGCTCTCAAGCTGCCGCACTGAGTTCCGCAAATGAATGCTCGTGAAGAGCTGGTACAACTAAATTTTGGAAGCGAGCATGCCAGCCTGATACGCCTTCCTCCCAAAAGAATCTAAGGTTCTATGGTCTTGCCATGGGGGCGCCGAGGCAAAGTTCCTAGAACTCTTAGCTCTTCTGAGAGCGGAATCCACCACCGCAGAATCATGAGGCAACTGAGGCTGGACGAAACTGGGATTCAGCTTTTTGGTGAATAGTTGGACAAGAAAGAGGCTTCTCCCAGCTCCTCATCAGCACTTCCCTGAGTGTATCATGAAAAGGAACTGTGGTAGAAGACTTAGGTGGAGATGGATAATCCAGGACTTCGAGCATCTTGGCCCTGGGCTCATCCACAGTCTCCACAGGGAAGGGAATGGCCTCAGACATTTCCCGCACAAAAGATGAAAAAGACAAGCTCTCCGGAGGGGAGAGCTGTCTCTGAGATGAGGGGGTCGAATCAGATGGAAGACCTAGAGAATCCTCGACAGAGAAAACTCCATGACCCCCATCTTCATCAGATGAGCCATCATCGGATGGGGCTAGCAACTCAGAAAGAGTGGCCCAGATCCGAGCCCGTCTCGACATGGAGGTGCGGTGACCTCGATGACAGGGTCGAGAAGTCGACTCCCCAGGAGACTCCGGTGAAGCTTCCTCCACCAAAGGCAATGGAGAGTCGACCCGGGAGGCTACCGACCCCGATACCGGAAGCGGTACCGGAGAAGGGGACCTCACCACCGGCAAAAGGCTAGGTGCCACAGGAGCCTCCGGCACCATCAGTACCGGTACCTCCGGTGCCGGACGCAAATGGTGCAGCACCGCTTCCATAAAATCAGGAAAAATAGAGCCTTGATACGCTCATCTACAGAAGGTGTCGAAGAAGGCTGCGGTGTCGATCCGGGCTTCAGAGGCAGAATCTGCAGAGGCTGAGGAGCCGGTACCGGGCTGCCAGACGACCTGCACGTCGATACCTATATAACAGAGGGAGAGCGATCCTCTTGGCATCGACGCTTCTCGGGTGCTGAATGCCTCGACGACCCAGAGTTCGCGGTACCGTGTCGAGAAGGAGAACGATGACGGTGCTTCTTGGCCTTCGCCTGACGCCCGTCAGAGACTCCTCGATACCGGTGAGGAAGACGTGGAATCCACACGCTTCCTCGGGGCCGGGGCCGAGAGAGGTCGGTCCTGGAGGGCCTGCAAAGCAGGAGGCGCCGAGGCAGGTGGAGACCCGCTCGATGCGTCACTGCTCCCAGCGGTCATTTGGTAGCCTGTATCCGGTCTCCCGATGCCAACGCTGCCCTCGAAGGTACCGATGTCGATGCCGAGGTACCGGACCCAAAAAGCTTTTCTCTTTGGGCCTCTCGAGAAAGCTGAGTGCGCTTTTTCATTTTTGGGCACAACTTACAGCTTTCCTGAAGATGGTCGGGCCCAAGGCACTGAAGGTAGCAGGAGTGCGGATCAGTGGCAGAGATGGTCCGGTTGCAGCAGGCGCATGGCTTGAAGCCGCTGGCCGTCTTCAATGACATCACGGGGAAAATCGCGTCCGCAAAATCAAAGGACGCGATTGTGATAGAGAGACAAAAAAAAAGGAAAAAATACCCGATCGAGCGACCTAAGAATGGTCGCACGAAAAAAGAAAGGAAACTTAGAAAACGAAAAAACTAAGAAATAAAGGATTAGGTTTTTTTTTTTTAAACACGAACACCCGAAAAGGGTAAAAATGAACTTCGATTGAAGAAGAGAAAAGAACTTCCACTCCGAAGGCTTGGAAAACGCGAAGCGCTGATAACAGAACTCCGTGTCTCCTCAGACGCGGAAAAGAAAGAACTGAGGAGCGTGACCGTGCAACGGGCGGGAAATCGTGTTCACGCATGCGCAGTACCGGCGCCTCGCGCGGTAGAACGCCCCAGAAGAAACTTCTGCGATTTTTTACTAAAATCCTCCGGGGGCCGACATGACGTCACCCACACATGAGAATATCAGCCTGCTTGTCCTCGGGAAAACAACCAGCTCACCTTTATCCATATGTTTTTTTTCACCCTTCAAAGAAATGTAATAAGATTGGTGAGGCAAGATTTCCCTTCACTAAATCCATGTTGACTGTCTCATTAATCCATGCTTTTGAATATGCTCTGTAATTTTAGTCTTTATAATAGTCTACTACTACTTATTTCTAAAGCTCTACCATTTTGCCTAGCACAGACGTAACCCTCAACGGTCTATAATTTCCCAGATCTCCTCTGGAACCTTTTTTAAAAATCGGCATTACATTGGCCACCCTCCAATTTTCCAGTACCACGCTCAATTTTAAGGATAAATTACATATTACTAACAATAGTTCTGCAAGTTCATTTTTCAGTTCTATCAGTACTCTGGGATGAATACCATCCGGTCCAGGAGATTTGCTACTCTTCAATTTGTCAAATGGCCCCATTACATCCTCTAGGTCTATAGAGATTTCATTCAGTTTCTCCGACTCGTCAGCTTTGAATACCATTTCTGGCACCGGTATATCTCCCAAATCGTCCTCGGTGAAGACCGAAGCAAAGAATTCATTTAATCTCTTCACTACGGTTTTGTCTTACCTAATCACCCCTGAGTCATCTAAGGGTCCAACCGATTCTTTTGCCGGCTTCCTGCTTTTAATTTACCTTTAAAAAAAAAATCACTATGTGTTTTTGTCTCCAACTCAATCTCTTTTTCAAAGTCCCTCTTTGCCTTCCTTACCAGCGCTTTGCATACGACTTGACATTCCTTATGCTGTTTCTTATTATTTTCAGTCGGTTCCTTCTTCCATTTTCTTTTAGTTCTAATAGCTTCCTTCACCTCGCTTTTTAACCATGCCAGATGTCGTTTGGTCTTCCGTCCTCCCTTAATACGCGGAATATATTTTGCCTGGGCTTCCAGGATGGTGTTTTTGAACAGCATCCACGCCTGATGTAAATTTTTGACCCTCAAAGGTTTTTTTTTCACCTTTCTTCTCATTTTATCATAGTCTCCTTTTTTAAAGTTAAAAGCTAACGTATTGGATTTCCTGTGTATACTTACTTCAAAGCTAATATCAAATTTGATCATATTATGATCACTGTTATCAAGCAGTCCCAGCACCATTACCTCCCGCACCAGATCATGCGCTCCACTAAGGACTAGGTCTAGAATTTTTCCTTCTCTCGTCGCCACACCGCTTTCAAGGTAAGGTCCTTGATAGAAATATACACCAATACCGAGAGTACCGTATTAAGATCCCAAGCAGGAAAAGGACGACGCCTGGGCAGCCACACAACATTAATGCCCCAAGAATCCAACTACATACGGATGACTACTCAAGGGGATGCCTTTCACTCGCCCCCGAAAGCAAGCTAAAGCCAGTAGCTGAACTTTAAGTGACAATAAGGCTAAACCATTAGCAAGGCCATCCTGAAGAAAATCCAGAATTTGTGGTACCAAATCCCTTAAAGAATTAACTCCACAATCCTCACACCAGGCATCAAAAATCCTCCAGACTCTGACATAAGCCAGCAAAGTAGAATGGCGATGAGAACGTATAGTCCCCATCACTTCTGCCGAATAGCCACGCTTCCTTAACCTAGCCCTTTCAACAGCCAAGCCGTAACACAAAATTGTGCTGGATTTGGTATGACTACTGGCCCTTGAAGTAAGAGCCCAACCCCTTCCGGAAGCTGGAGCTTGGGTTCTACGAGAAGGCGCCTTAGATCTGCATACCAGGGTCACTGCAGCCAATCCAGGGATACTAAGATTACCAGCCCCAAATGACTCTATCCTGTTTATGACTTGTCTGAGAAGCGGCCAGGGAGGAAACACATACAGATCCACTAGCAACTGGTGCAGCAACGCATCCAAACCTTCCAAGTTCTGGTACTTTCTGTGACAAAATGTGGGACCTTGGCATTCTGCTGAGTTGCCATCAAATCCATCACTGGGCAGCCCCACTTCCGAACTATCATATCGAACGTCTCTGAGCTTAGATACCATTCCCCTGGATCTAGGGATTGGCAGCTGAGGAAATCCATCTGCACACTGAGGACTCCCGCCACACGTGAGGCTGACAGATCAAGGAGATGCATCTCCACCCACTGCATGATGGGTCTCCCTTGCCAGCCTGGAACTTGTCGTACCGCCCTTTCGGTTGATACAGGCCACCACCGTAGCATTGTCTGACAAGACTCATAAGAACAGACTGCTCCAATGCAGGCAGCGCTTCCAAGATGGGTGGAAGTTCCCGCCAAAACAGACACCACTAAACTGTTCGGTCCTGCATAAAAATATAAGAGTAGCCATATTGGGTCAGACCAAAAGTCCATCTATCCCAGGATCCTGTTTTCTAAACGTGCTAAGCCAGGTCACCTAAAGGAAACCCAAATCGTGGCAACATTCCTTACTACAAATCCAAGGGCAAGCAGTTGCTTCACCATGTCTGTCTCAATAGCAGACTATGGACTTTTCCTCCAGGAATTTGTCCAAAACTTTTTTTAAACCCAGATACACTAACTGCTGTTACCACATCCTCAGGCAAAGAGTTCCAGACCTTAACTATTTGTTGAGTTAAAAAATATTTCCTCCTATTTGTTTTAAAACTATTTCCATGTAACTTCCTAGAGTGTCCCCTGGTCTTTGTACTTTTGGACCGAGCAGCAAAAAAAAAAAAAAAAAAAAATCAATTTAACTTTTACTCATTCTATACCACTCAGGATTTTGTAACCTCAATCATATCTCCCCTCAACCGCCTCTTTTCCAAGCCTTGCCCTCAATGAGGGTCCAAAAGCGAATGAGACAGAATCGCTCTGGTCTCCAACAGAATGATGGAACAACTCACCTTCTTCACCGACCACAGAACCTGTGTCTGGTGACCCAAGCACAGAGCTCCCCAACCTGTGAGTCTCGTAACAGTGGTCACCTCTGTCCACAGAGGAGCGTCCAGCAACTGCCCCCACAACACATTGCTGGACCGAAGCCACCAGCGGAGATCCTGATGCACCACCAATGGTAAGGGCAACCTGGCATCCAATGAGTCTCTCTAAGGGGACAATCTGGAAAGGATAGAGTTCTGAAGACTCCAAAGTTCAATGAACAGTATGGGCTGTTAATCACACTAAGGTAATCTAATACTGCAAAAACTGAAAAACAGCCAAACCCAATCTCAAAGGGTCAAATGTAGTGAATATACACGAATAAATGACAAATGAGAAATACCCTCAGAAACCAAGGTCACTGCCAAGGTCTGACCATCAAGACACTGATATCTATATAACATTTGTGTGCCTGTGATCTTCTCTCTTTCATGGGGTATATTTTCCCATATCTTGTCAATAGAATTGATTCACAATGAAACCATTACTGAGCACAAAAAAAACTCTTCAAACAGCAGCATTACTTAAATAAACAAACTTAGCTGCCTCATTGCTGGCTGAATGCCCCACACTTCAAACTGGTGATTTTCAATGGTGCCAAACTTCTTGGAGACCAGCTCTGAATTCCACCTACACTCTCAATGCTTCACTTGTAAAGACATTGAAAAAACAACCATCCTACAGAAACTCTAACGTCAGAGCAACCTCAGCTGTATCCTTCAGAAGAAACACCCTTCCCCTAAGCATATCAAAAGCAACCCCCTGACAGTCAGAGTCTGAGATGGCACCAAACACCTCTTGAGCAGATTAATCACCCAACCTAAATATTCTAGGAATTGAACTATCTGAGCCGTCACTTGACAACTCTCCTGATACAACTTCAAACGAATCAATCGTCCAGGTACGGATGCACCAAGATGTCTTTCTTTTGAAAAGGGAAAATTAGGTTCTTACCATGATAATTTTCTTTCCTTTAGTCATAGCAGATGAAGCCATTACGTATGGGTTGTGTCCATCAACCAGCAGGGGGAGATAGAGAGCACTCAACTTTTCACAGTGCCTCATGGCCAGCTAGCTCCACTGCCTCTTCAGTATTTGAAGCTTCCAAAGCAGTATGGCAAACCGCAATGGGAATAGCATGAACTTTCCTCACAGCGAACGATGGCCCCTTAACAAGAGTTTATTCCCTCCAGGAGGATGAGTTCATTCCCTCCTTTTTTGGAGTTTATGCCCTTGTTAAGGGGCCATCGTTCGCTGTGAGGAAAGTTCATGCTATTCCCATTGCGGTTTGCAGGAGGATGCAAGTATTCCCTCCGTTTATACAAAGTGGAGGATGAGTTTATTCCCTCCAGGAGGATGAGTTCATTCCCTCCTTTTTTGGAGTTTATGCCCATCCTCCACTTTGTATAAACGGAGGGAATACTTGCATCCTCCTGGAGGGAATAAACTCATCCTCCTATAACTGTAACAAGAATCCTAAAGACTGTTTTCTGACTCCCCAAGGAAGGAATACAACTTCAGGAAACAACAGCAGCACCTAAAATCAGAATCTCTGCAAAACAGACAATCATACAGGGAGGGCTCATGCTATGACTAAAGGAAAGAAAATTATCATGGTAAGAACCTAATTTTCCCTTCCTTGTCATCAAGCAGATGATGCCATTACGTATGGGATGTAACAAAGCAATTCCTAAATAGGGTGGGAACAAGCCACACCACGCGCTAGCACCTGTGCTCCAAAACGCGCATCCCTCCTGGCAGCCACATCCAGCCTGTAATGTCAGGCAAAAGAGAGCTTAGAAGCCCATGTTGCAGCACTGGAAATCTCATGAAGAGATAGTGCTCCAGTTCCGCCCAGGAAGAGGAAATTGCTCTTGTGGAATGTGCCTTAAAGGCTTCAGGCAGAGCCCGGCCAGACAGCAGATATGCTGAAGAGATAGCTTCTTTGAGCCAACGGGCAATAGTGGCTTTAGACACTGAAGACCCTCTGCGAGGTCCTGCAAACAGCACAAAAAGATGATCAGAGGTCCTGAAAGAATTTGTAATTCGCAGATACTGCAACAGAGTCCTGCGCACATCCAAAAGGTGCAACTGCCCAAATGAACCTGGAAACTCCTCCTCAACAAAGAAGGGAAGAAAAACAGGCTGGTTTAGGTGAAACGCTGAAACCACCTTAGGCATGAAGGAAGGCACGGTCCGAACCGTGACCCCTGACTCTGAGAATTGCAGAAAAGGGTCTCTACAGGACAGCGCCTGGAGCTCTGACACCCGTCTCGCCGAGGTAATGGCCACTAAAAAGACGGCCTTCAGTGTCAAATCTTTCTCTGAAGCACGCCGAAGCGGTTCAAAGGGAGCCCCCTAAAGGGCCTTCAATACTAACCCCAGGTTCCAAGCTGGACAAGGTGCTCGCACGGGAGGACGGAGCCGAAGCACCCCACTAAGAAACCGTGCCACATCTGGATGAGCAGCTAAGGACACGCCTTCAACCTTGCCACGCAGGGAGGCCAACACTGCCACTTGCACCTGCAGGGAATTATAGGCCAAGCCTTTGTGTACACCATCCTGCAAAAAGTCCAGAATCGGCGAGACAGGAGCCCGCAACGGAGAAAGCGCTCTTGAAACACACCAGACTTCAAACTGGCGCCAAATCCTAGCATAAGCCACGGAAGTGGAGCGCTTACAGGCCTGCAGGAGAGTGGAAATTACCTTACTTGAGTAGCCTTTATCTCTCAATTGCGCCCTCTCAATCGCCATGCCATAAGACCAAAGCGGCAGGTGTCCTCCATGGCTACCGAACCCTGTGACAACAGGTGCAGAACCAGAGATAACGGAAAGGGAGCCTCCAACAGCATCTGTCGGGAGGCCCGCATACCAAGGCCTCCTGGGCCAATCCGGGGCGATGAGCACCACTTCTCCTGGATGCAGCCAAATCTACAGGAGCACGCGCCCTATCAAGGGCCACGAAGGGAAGACATACAGCTAGCCCAGGGGCCAGGGTTGAGCCAAGACATCCAACCCAGCAGAGCGAGGATCCCTCCGTCTGCTGAAGAAGCACGGCACTTTGGCATTGGAACTGGACGCCATAAGATCCATCACTGGCTTGCCCCATTTGGCACATATCTGCAGGAATACATAGTCTGCTAGTTCCCACTCCGCTGGATCGATCTGATGCCTGCTTAGATAATCGGCTTGCACGTTGCTCTGACCTGCAATGTGAGCTGCTGACAGGGACTGTAGATGCAGCTCGGCCCAGTGGCAAATTTGTTCGGCCTGCACGGCTAGAGCTCTGCACTGAGTGCCGCCTTGTCGATTTATGTAGGCCACTGCTGTCGTGTTGTCCGACATCACTCGGACAGCCAATCCTTCCAGGGTCACTTGAAAGGCCAGAAGAGCCTGAAACACCGCTTTCAACTCCAGGTAGTTGATAGACCACTCCGACTCATCGGGCGTCCACAGACCCTGGGGGCATGCTTCCCCTGGCAATGTGTGCCCCAGCCCTTCAGGCTGGCATCTGTCACCACTAGGCACCAATCGGGGAACGCCAGCGGCATTCCCCGCTGCAACATGCTGTCCGAGAGCCACCACTCCATACTGAAGCGGGCCGCAGGGAGCCAAGAAAGTCTGCCCTGATAATCCTGAGATACTGGAGACCATCGTTGAAGTAGAGAATACTGTAGAGGTCTCAGGTGCACTCTCACCCATGGCACCACTTCCAAGGTGGCCGTCATCGATCCCAACAGCTGGACAATGTCCCAAGCTCGCGGGCAGGGAATCCTCAGGAGCAGATGGACCTGATTCTGAAGCTTGCACCGCCTTTGCACGGGAAGAAACACATAGCCCGAGGCTGTGTCGAACCTCTAGAGATTGCGAGGGGGTCAGGTAACTTTTGGCCATATTGATGACCCAGCCCAGAGATTGAAGGACTGAAACCACTCTGGCTGTAGCTAGATGACTCTTTTTCCGAGTCTGCTCTGATGAGCCAGTCGTCTAGGTACGGGTGAACCCGGATACCCTCTCGCCTGAGAAAGGCAGCTACTACCACCATTACCTTGGAGAAGGTTCAGGGAGCTGTGGCGAGGCCAAAAGGCAAGGCCCGAAACTGGAAATGTTTTCCCAACACCGCAAACCGCAGAAACTTCTGGTGCGGGGGCCAAATTGGTATGTGCAAGTAAGCTTCTTTCAGGTCCAGAGACGTGAGAAACTCTCCTGGCTGTACCACCGCAATGACGGAGCGCAGGGTTTCCATGTGAAAATGCCGCACTCTTAAGGACCTGTTTTAGCTCTTTTAAGTCCAGGATCGGGCGAAAAGGCCCGCCTTTTCATGGCACCACAAAGTAAATGGAGTAGCGGCCTAGACCTTGTTCGGCGGGAGGCACCGGGGTCACAGCCCCTATCTGGCACAGACTGTGCAAAGTCTCCTCTACCGCCGCCCGTTTGGCGACAGAACCGCATCGGGACTCCACAAACACGTCTCTCACCGGGATATCAAATTCTATTCGGTATCCGTCTCTGATCAGGTCCAAGACCCACTGATCTGCGGAGATTTTGGCCCACTCCTAGAAAAAGAGGGAAAGTCTTCCTCCGATGAAAGGAAACGAGGAGGGGGCCGGCGCACCATCATTGAGAGGGTCGCCCCTGAACTCCAGGCCTTGAACCGGCAGCTGCGGAACGTTTGTCCGAGCGAAAGGAGTTTCTCTGCTGAAAGCGGGCACCTGAAGTGAACCCAGCAGCATGCCCCGGGCGATACCGTCTAGCTTCAAGGAAGCGAGGTCTGTAACAGGAGCAGACCGCCTGACCCTTAGAGGAAGGCTTCGGCCTATCTTCGGGCAAGTGCTGAGGTTTGGAATCCCCCAGGCCTTTAACAATGTTTTCCAGCTCCTCACCAAAGAGGAGAAGGCCTTGAAAGGGCAACTTCACCAACTTTTGCTTAGAGGCCATGTCTGCCGCCCAATGTCGTAGCCAAACAGTGCGGCGAGCCGCCACTGCTACAGCCATTTGTTTAGCCGAAGCTCTGACCATATCATAAAGGGCATCAGCCAAAAAGGACAAGGCCGACTCCATCCACGGAGCCACTTCAGATAAGGTCTCCGCTCCATCACCAGGCTGTTCCACTGCCTGCTGTAACCAAGTCAGGTAGGCTCTAGCAGCATAACAACTGCATGCAGACGCCCGAACAGTGAGACCTGCCAAATCAAAGGACCGCTTCAGAGCTGAATCAAGCCTGCGGTCTTGAATATCCTTCAGGGCAACACCTCCTTCAACAGGGAGGGTAGTTCTCTTTGTCACAGCCGTGACCAGGGCATCCACTTTAGGCATTGCAAAGTGAGCCAAATGTTCCTCACTCAGGGGGTATAACTGCCCCATAGCCCTGGCAACCTTCAAAGGTCCCTCGGGGTCAGCCCACTGAGCCGAAATAAGCTCTTGGATGGAGTCATGCAAAGGAAAGGCTCAAGCAGGCTTTCTGGTACTAGCCATCCTTAGATTAACAGAGGAGGCTGTGCCACTCCCAGGATCTTCAATCGAGAGGGCTTGTAAGGCATCCTCACCGCAGACAGATCATCAAGCTCCTGTGGCAATTCTGCACCCGACGCTGGCTCCTCAGCCCAAGAGGTTCTGCCAGCTCTCTCAGAATCCTCATAGCCCAACCACGGGGGGGAAGGGGGGGGGCGCCACACTCAGAAGGGGAATTAGCCCTTCTGCGTGTATCAGGAGAATAAGAAACAAAGCCAACTCCAAAAGGACAGGATCCACCGGGGGGGGGGGGGGGGGGGGGGGGGGGGGCAAGCAGAGGGTCCGAAGATCCCTGTGGAAGAGCTCTTTTAAGCATGTATGCCCTATGCAGCATTAAAACAAAATCAGGGGAGAAAACTGCTCTCTGACCGCCCGGATCCTGCCTAGGGCTATCAGCTCTATTATTAGCCTCACTCAGAGGACCCCCCTCCCCCCGGATTCCGGGCTCTCCGTCGCAACGGAGGCCGCGCCATGTGGAAAATCCAAAATGGTGTCCGCTGCCAGCTCAGAACGCAACAGATCGCCGCTTGCCATGCTCGGGCCGGCTCTACCGTCTGTACAGCACGAATTACAGAGCCCCGCTGCTGATTTGCGCTTGCCACATTTAGAACAGCGCTTTACAGTCTCTGCAGCCATCGCCGAAAACGGCGGTAAAATTCAAAAACGTCCTGATCGCAGGCCCACCCCGGAGTCAGAAAACACTCTTACCTCACTAGACCAAGTATCACAGCTCCGGTCCTGCAGAAGAATCTCAAGAAAAAAAACCTCTTTTCCAAGATCGCTGCGCTAAAGCGCGACGCGACTTTAATTATTTATTTATTTTTATTATTATGGTTTTTTTAACGCTGTGAGGAAAGCAGAGGCAAAAGAGGTAAATAAAAACACTCCGGAGGCTCAGATAAGTGGGAAAGGCAGGGAAAAGCAAGCTAATATGTCCACATCCACGGGGGCATGGGTAAGGCAGGGAAAGGGCTGACCTATGTGCCTTCAAAGTGAAGCTGCTATAGCCTCTAACACCCCGGCTAACAACTGGGAAGCCAGGAGCCACCCCCAGGCAGATTTGTGATGGAGCTCGAAGAAGCTGCAGCCACCCTGCTTGGGGAAATATAGAATACTGAAGAGGCAGTGGAGCTAGCTGGCCAGGAGGCACTGTGAAAAGTTGAGTGCTCTCTATCTCCCCCTGCTGGTTGATGGACACAACCCATACGTAATGGCTTCATTTGCTTGATGACAAGGAAGCCGCCGCTACCACTACCTGTCCGAGGAGCAGCCACAAGGCCAAACAAAGGGCATGGCACAAAACTGAAAATGTTGACTTAACACTGGGAAAATGGAGGAAGCAATGATGTGCCTGATGAACGGGAATGTGCAGATAAACCTCCGTGAGGAATTCTCCCGAGCGAACGGCCATGATAACCAACTGCAGGGTTTCTATACGGCGCTTCCAAATGGCAGTAGTTCCCACCAAAACCAACACTGCTGAACTGTTCGGTCCTGCATAAAAACATAAGAGTAGCCATATGGATCAGACCAATGGTCCATCTAGGACAGTATCCTGTTTTCCAAAAACTGGCCAACCCAGGTCACAAGTACCTGGCAGAAACCCAAATTGTGGCAACACTCCATACTACAAATCCCAGGGCAAGCAGTTGCTTCCCATGTGTGCCTCAATAGCAACTATGGACGTTTCCTCCAGGAACTTGTCCAAACCTTTTTTAAACTCAGATACACTAACCACGGTTACCACATCCCTCCAGCAAAGAGTTCCCGAGCTTAACTATTCGAGTGAAAAAAATACCGAACCAGAGGAAACATTAGTCCTGCTCACACCCACTGCCAATGAACCCACCAAAAGTTCCAATTCCAACGCAGTTCTAATCTTACAAATGCTGTCTGCTGCAACTCCTTGGCATTGACAAACAGTACAGAGTAGAAGCTTTGCGATATCCCAGCAAGCACCCGGCACTCAACACTCTCAAGGAAACAGCTTTTTTTTTTTTTTTTTTTTTTTTAACTGCAGGGAGAAAGTGGCGTTGCGCTGATTTTTTATTTTTTTTTAAACCACTGCGGTGCTCTGAAAACAAATCTCCCTTCAAGCACTATTTTTTTTTTTAAACCATTAAGGCAATGTGGCTATTTCCCCGCAGTGATACAGGACCCTTCTCTCAAAGGGGTGTACACCAACCTTCAAATATTAAGTTTGTCAGAGCACCAAAGGAAGGCTCGGGGTGAGAGTACAGGAGGGACCCTGCCACCCGAGTGTACACTCTAGAGGCAAAAGAAAAACCCCACGGGTCTCAGCCTTGGCCAGCAAATACCCCCAGCAGTGCACAGATAAAACAAAAAATTAACAAATTCAATAAAATAAGAAGAAAAGGCAAAGATTTTATATAGAGAGTAATCAAAGAAAAGAGACTGGAGGGCTCACCACATCTTCCACCTGCTGGAGACTCTTGAAACTTGAGGGGGATGAGAAGGGCTCTCTTAAGAAACATTGTTCAGTCTCCACCTGCTGGAAGGTGTGCACAACCCATCATTCAGCTGGGTCGGTCCGAAGGTACGCTAAGGAAATGTATATTATTTTATGCTTTTTTGTTCTGATTCGGTGGGTATCCTTGCAATAGCCTACTTTAAGGTTTCACCATTGTATACTTTGTTAATGTTTGTGCCTTTTTTTTTTTTTTTTGCATTATGAAAACTTTTCAATAATGCATATTAAACTTAAAAAAAGAGCTAATTCATTGTAAATCAGCAAAACTTTATACTTCACTATGTAAAATATAAAATACTGTAATTACATAACCAGAATAGGAACTCACAATTAAAGCTCATACGAGTTCTGCTTAATGCTTCTCGCAAGTAAACCATTCTAGCGCACAGGCCCCTATTGTCATCTAATTGTTTTGGTTCACTAAACATAATCAAATTAATGAGTCTCAATACAGTATATTACTGTAATTGCATAGGCCAGGGGCAGTAACTAAATCCCAGTGAAATACTAAAGTCGCAGAGCAATTAAGAAGTTTTATTCTGCTGTTATAAACAGTACCAGTATCACAAAAAAAAAAAAAAATCTTCCACATGTTAAAGTATTTAGCTGCTTTTAAAATAACTACTCACCAGAAAAATAATCTGCATTTCAAGATAATTTTTCCAATGCTTCTAAGCGCTTCATGAACAAACATTTGCTCATTGTGTTCTCAGTATGAGATCTAGTAATCTCAGATTAATCGCCTTTTTATTGTTGCACCTCTAAAGACATTATCCATGATTTATTAGGGGGGGGGGGGAACCCACGCACACAACTTATATAGCCCACTTATCCAAAATCTATGCAAGTTACAAACACACACGTATAACTGAAGAAATTATCCATTAATATTTACTCTCTTCTTTATACAACTCTAAAGCAACATTTAGCCAAACATTAACACAGAACGTCTCAGAAGGGTGAGTTGATTCCATGCTTCAAGCTGTACACAGATCATTATACATAACAAAAGAGTAGCCATATTGGGGGTCAGACCAATAGTCCATCTAACCCAGTATCCTGTCTCCAACAGTGGCCAAGCCAAGTCACAAGTACCTGTCAGAAAACCAAACTGTGGCAACATTCCAAGGAGTAGCTCCCCCATGTCTGCCTCAATAGCAGACAGTGGACTTTTCCTCCAGGAACATGTCCAAACCTTTTTTAAACCCATTTACGCTAATTCCCATTACCACATCCTCTGGCAAAAGGTTCCAGAACTTAACTATTCGTTGAGTGAAAAAAAATATTTGTTCTAAAAGTATTTCCATGTTGAGTGTCCCATAGTTTGAGTACTTTTGTAACGAGTAAAAAAAAAGTCAATTTATTTCTACTCGTTCTACACCACTCAGGAATTTGTAGACCTCAATCATATCTCTCCTCAGCCATCTCTTTTCCAAGCTGAAGAGCCCTAACCTCTTTAGCCTTTCCTCATATGAGAGGAGTTCCATCCCCTTTATCGTCCTGGTTGCTCTCTGAACCTTTTATAATTCAGCTTTATCTTTTTTCGAGATACGGCGACCAGAATTGGAATGCAATACTCAAGGTGAGGTCAAACAATAGATAAGTACATAAGCACCGCCATACTGGGAAAGACCAAGGGTCCATCAAGCCCAGCATCCTGTCTCCGACTGCAGCCAATCCAGGCTTCAAAAACCCGGCAACCACCCCCCCCCCCCCCAAATAATGTTCAATGGACTTTTCCCTCAGGAATCTGTCCAAACCCCCTTTAAATTCCGTAAGGCCAGCTGCTGTCACTACATTCTCCGGCAACGAGTTCCAGAGTCTAACTACACACTGAGTAAAGAAAAACTCTCTCCTATTTGTTTTAAATCTACCATATTCTAGCTTCATCTTGTGTCCCCTGGTTTTGTTGTTGTTTGAAAATGTAAACAATCACTTCACATCTGTCCACTCTACTCCGCTCATTATCTTGTAGACTTCTATCATATCACCCCTCAGCCACCTTTTCTCCAAGCTGAAGAGCCCTAACCTTCTCAGCCTTTCCTCATAGGGAAGACGTTCCAGTCCCTTTATCATTTTCGTCGCCCTTCTCTGCACCTTTTCTAATTCCTTTATATCTTTTTTAAGATGTGGCGACCAGAATTGGACACAATACTCGAGGTGCGGTCGCACCATGGAGCGATACAACGGCATTATAACATCCTCGTGTTTGATTTCCATCCCTTTCCTAATAATACTCATTCTGTGCACTCTCTTAGCCGCCGCAGCACACTGGGAAGACGTTTTTAACATCTTATCAACGATTACTCCCAGATCCCTTTCTAGGTCCGTAACTCCTAACGCGGAACCTTGCATGACATAGCTGTAATTTGGGTTCCTCTTACCCACATGCATCACTTTGCACTTGTCAACATTGAACTTCATCTGCCACTTGCACACCCAATCCCCCAGTCTCGCGAGGTCCTCCTGTAATCTTTCACTCCCCATTGTCCACGTTTGTTCACCCCCTCAAAAAAATGCAGTAGACTGGTGAGGCAAGACTTCCCTTCACTAAATCCGTGCTGACTTTGTCTCATCAGCCCATGTTTTTGTATGTGCTCTATAATTTTATTCTTGATAATAGCCTCTACCATTTTGCCCGGTACCGACGTCAGACTCACCGGTCTATAAATTTCCCAGATCTCCTGTGGAACCTTTTTAAAAAATCGGCGTAACACTGGCTACCCTCCAGTCTTCCGGTACCACACTCGATTTTAGGGATAGATTGCATATTATTAACAGTAGCTCTACAAGTTCATTTTTCAGTTCTATTAATATTCTGGGATGAATACCATCAGGTCCTGGTGATTTACTACTCTTCAGTTTGCAGAACTGGCCCATTACGTCCTCCAAGTTTACAGAGAATCCATTTAGTTTCTCTAACTCGCCTGCTTCAAATATGCTTTCTGGCACCGGTGTCCCTCCCAAATCCTCCTTGGTGAAGACAGAAGCAAAGAATTCATTTAATTTCTCCGCTACGGCTCGGTCATCCCTGATTGCCCCTTTAACACCATTTTCGTCCAGCGACCCAACTGATTCTTTAGCCGGCTTCCTGCTTTTTAATGTATCTAAAAAATGTTTTTACTATGCATTTTCGCTTCTAACGCTAACTTTTTTCAAAGTCCTTTTTTGCCCTCTTTATCTCCGCTTTGCATTTGGCTTGGCATTCCTTATGTTTTATCTTGTTACTTTCAGTCGGTTCTCTTCTCTACTTTCTGAATGATTGTTTTTTGGTTCTAATGACTTCCTTTATCTTACTGTTTAGCCACGCTGGCTGAAGTTTGGTCTTTTTTCCCCTTTTTCTAATACGTGGAGCAATACCGAGGCATAATAATCACGCTAAGCTCACCACGAAGAAAATGTTTAATATGATGTGGATATTGAAACGAGTGAAGCCTTATCTCCCACTCAACACTTTCCGGAACCTGATACAGTCTACTGTTATTACCCACGCCGACTACTGCAACAGTGTCATTTTAGGATGCAAAACCCAAATACTGAAGAGACTCCAAACTGCCCAGAACACGGCTGCCAGACTTATTTTTGGCAAATCAAAATTCGAAAGTGCATTACCTCTTCGAGCAAAGCTTCATTGGCTCCCCATCAAAGAAACAATAAATTTTAAGATCAACACAATGACCTACAAGATTATCCACGGCGAAGTCCCTGGCTTACATGAATGAATTGATCGACCTCCCTGCTAGAAACAGATCTATTTCTCCACAAACTTATCTTAACCTACACCTTCCCAATTGTAGAGGAATTAAGTACAAGACCTACTACGCATCCAGTTTCTCCTTTTTGGGCAGCCAGCTTTGGAACGCTATACCCAGACCAATTCGATTCATAAACGAATTCTTGCCCTTTAGAAAAATACTGAAAGCTCATCTCTTTAAGCAAGCCTACCCAAATGCCCCAACCTAATCTCGCCAACTTCCACCCCCAATTAGAGCTCTGACTTAAATACCAACCTCCCATCCTTCTCTTTCCATCTCTCCTTAATTTTATCCCTCCTTACCCTTTCTCCCAAATTACACTATCCTATCCACCCTCTTTTATCCTAGTCATATTTTATCTTGCTCAACTTATCATACACTAAGCCCAACTTTACATTGTTTTACTACTGTTTTATTAAAATTCTATTAACTTTGTATTTCAAATTACTATGTAAGCCGCATTGAGCCTGCATTATGTGGGAAAGCAGGGGTACAAATGTAAAGCGAATGCTACATACCTGTAGAAGGTATTCTCCGATGACAGCAGACTGATTGTTCTCACTGATGGGTGACGTCCACGGCACCCCCTCTAATCGGAATCTTAACTAGCAAAGACGTTTGCTAGCCCTCGCACACCGCGCATGCGCGGTCGTCTTCCCGCCCGAACCGGTTCGTGTTCGTCAGTCCCGTATGTAGCAAGACAAAGACAAGGGAAGACAAAACTCCAAAGGGGAGGCGGGCGGGTTTGTGAGAACAATCAGCCTGCTGTCCTCGGAGAATACCTTCTACAGGTAGGTAGCATTCGCTTTCTCAGATGACAAGCAGGCTGCTTGTTCTCACTGATGGGGTATCCCTAGCCCCCAGGCTCACTCAAAACAACAAACATGGTCAACTGGGCCTCACAACGGCGAGGACATAACTGAGATTGACCTAACATCTTATTCAACTAACTGAGAGTGTAGCCTGAAACAGAATAAAAAATGGGCCTAGGGGGGTGGAGTTGGATTCAAACCCCAAACAGATTCTGAAGCACCGACTGCCCGAACCGACTGTCGCATCGGGTATCCTGCTGCAGGCAGTAATGAGATGTGAATGTGTGGACAGATGACCATGTCGCAGCTTTGCAGATCTCTTCAATAGTGGCTGACTTCAAGTGGGCCACTGACGCTGCCATGGCTCTAACATTGTGAGCCGTGACATGACCCTCAAGAGCCAGCCCAGCCTAGGCATAAGTGAAGGAAATGCAATCTGCTAGCCAATTGGATATGGTGCGTTTCCCCACAGCCACTCCCCTCCTGTTGGGATCAAAAGAAACAAACATTTGGGCGGACTGTCTGTTGGGCTGTGTCCGCTCCAGATAGAAGGCCAATGCGTGCAGCTGACGTTCAGCAGGGCAGGAATGAGGACGGGGAAAGAATGTTGGCAAGACAATTGACTGGTTCAGATGGAACTCCGACACCACCTTTGGCAAGAACTTAGGGTGAGTGCGGAGGACTACTCTATTATGATGAAATTTGGTATAAGGAGCATGAGCTACTAGGGCTTGAAGCTCACTGACTCTACGAGCTGAAGTTACTGCCACCAAGAAAATGACCTTCCAAGTCAAGTACTTCAGATGGCATGAATTCAGTGGCTCAAAAGGAGGTTTCATCAGCTGGGTGAGAACGACATTGAGATCCCATGACACTGTAGGAGGTTTGATGGGGGGCTTTGACAGAAGCAAACCTCTCATAAAGCGAACAACTAAAGGCTGTCCCGAGATCGGCTTACCTTCCACACGTTAATGGTATGCACTGATTGCGCTAAGGTGAACCCTTACAGAGTTGGTCTTGAGACCAGACTCAGACAAGTGCAGAAGGTAGTCAAGCAGGGTCTGTGTAGGACAAGAGCGAGGATCTAACGCCTTGCTGTCACACCAGACGGCAAACCTCCTCCATAAAAAGAAGTAACTCCTCTTAGTGGAATCTTTCCTGGAAGCAAGCAAGACACGGGGGACACCTTCCGACAGACCCAAAGAGGCAAAGTCTACGCCCTCAACATCCAGGCCGTGAGAGCCAGAGACCGGAGGTTGGGATGCAGAAGCGCCCCTTCGTTCTGGGAGATGAGGGTCGGAAAACACTCCAATCTCCACGGTTCTTCGGAGGACAACTCCAGAAGAAGAGGGAACCAGATCTGACGCGGCCAAAAAGGAGCAGTCAGAATCATGGTGCCTCAGTCTTGCTTGAGTTTCAACAAAGTCTTCCTCACCAGAGGTATGGGAGGATAAGCATACAGCAGGCCTTCCCCCCAATCCAGGAGGAAGGCATCCGATGCCAATCGGCCGTGGGCCTGAAGTCTGGAACAGAACTGGGGGACCTTGTGGTTGGCTTGAGATGCGAAGAAATCTACCAAGGGGGTGCCCCACACTTGGAAGATCTGGCGCACTACTCTGGAGTTGAGCGACCACTCGTGAGGTTGCATAATCCTGCTCAACCTGTCGGCCAGACTGTTTACGACTGCCAGATATGTGGCTTAGAGCAACATGCCGTGATGACGAGCCCACAGCCACATGCTGACAGCTTCCTGACACAGGGGGCGAGATCCGGTGCCCCCCTGCTTGTTGATGTAATACATGGCAACCTGGTTGTCTGTCTGAATTTGGATAATTTGGTGGGACAGCCGATCTCTGAAAGCCTTCAGAGCGTTCCAGACCGCTCGTAACTCCAGGAGATTGATCTGTAGACCTTGTTCCTGGAGGGACCAGCTTCCCTGGGTGTGAAGCCCATCGACATGAGCTCCCCCACCCCAGGAGAGACGCATCCATTGTCAGCACTTTTTGCGGCTGAGGAATTTGGAAAGGGCGTCCCAGAGTCAAATTGGACCAAATCGTCCACCAGTGCAGGGATTCGAGAAAACTCGTGGACAGGTGGATCACGTCCTCTAGATCCCCAGCAGCCTGAAACCACTGGGAAGCTAGGGACCATGGAGCAGATCGCATGCGAAGATGAGCCATGGGAGTCACATGAACTGTGGAGGCCATGTGGCCGAGCAATCTCAACATCTGCCAAGCTGTGATCTGCTGGGACGCTCGCACCCGGGAGACAAGGGACAAGATTGTTGGCCCTTGTCTCTGGGAGGTAGACACGAGCCGTCCGAGAATCCAGCAGAGCTCCTATGAATTCGAGTCTCTGTACTGGGAGAAGATGGGACTTTGGATAATTTATCACAAACCCCAGTAGCTCCAGGAGTCGAATAGTCATCTGCATGGACTGTAGAGCTCCTGCCTTGGAGGTGTTCTTCACCAGCCAATCGTCGAGATAAGGGAACACGTGCACCCCAAGCCTGCGGAGCGCTGCTGCTACCACAGCCAGACACTTTGTGAACACCCTGGGCGCGGAGGCGAGCCCAAAGGGTAGCACACAGTACTGGAAGTGACGCGTTCCCAGACGGAATCTGAGATACTGTCTGTGAGCTGGCAGTATCGGGATATGCGTGTAAGCATCCTTTAAGTCCAGAGAGCATAGCCAATCTTTTTCCTGAATCATGGGAAGAAGGGTGCCCAGGGAAAGCATCCTGAACCTTTCCTTGACCAGATATTTGTTCAGGGCCCTTAGGTCTAGGATGGGACGCATCCCCCCTGTTTTCTTTTCCACAAGGAAGTACCTGGAATAGAATCCCAGCCCTTCTTGCCCGGGTGGCACGGGCTCGACCGCATTGGCGCTGAAAAGGGCGGAGAGTTCCTCTGCAAGTACCTGCTTGTGCTGGAAGCTGAAAAACTGCGCTCCCAGTGGGCAATTTGGAGGCATGGAGGCCAAATTGAGGGCGTATCCTTGCCGGACTATTTGGAGAACCCACTGGTCGGAGGTTATAAGAGGCCACCTTTGGTGAAAAACTTTCAACCTCCCCCCGACCGGCAGATCGTCCGGCACGGACACTTTGATATCGGCTATGCTCTGCTGGAGCCAGTCAAAAGCTCGTCCCCTGCTTTTGCTGGGAAGCTGAGGGGCCTTGCTGTGGCGCACGCTGCTGACGAGAGCGCGCGCGCTGGGGCTTAGCCTGGGCCGCAGGCTGTCGAGAGGGAGGATTGTACCTACGCTTGCCAGAAGAGTAGGGAACAGTCCTCCTTCCCCCATAAAAATGCCTACCTGATGAGGTAGATGCTGAAGGCTGCCGGCGGGAGAATTTGTCGAAAGCGTTATCCCGCTGATGGAGCTGTTCTACCACCTGTTCGACTTTTTCTCCAAAAATGTTATCCGCACGGCAAGGGGAGTCCGCAATCCGCTGCTGGATCCTAGGTCGGAGGCACGCAGCCATGAGAGTCTGCGCATCACCACACCTTGAGCAGCGGCCCTGGACGCAACATCAAAGGTATCAAATACCCCTCTGGCCAGGAATTTCCTACATGCCTTCAGCTGCCTGACCACCTCCTGAAACGGCTTGGCTTGCTCAGAAGGGAGCTGGTCCACCAAGTCCGCCAGCTTCCGCACATTGTTCCACATATGGATGCTCGTGTAGAGCTGGTAAGATTGAATCTTGGCCACGAGCATAGAATGGTAGGCCTTCCTCCCAAAGGAGTCTAAGGTTCTGTGGTCTTTGCCCGGGGGCGCCGAAGCATGCTCCCTAGAACTCTTAGCCTTCTTCAGGGCCAGATCCACCACACCAAAGTCGTGAGGCAACTGAGTGCGCATCAGCTCTGGATCCCCATGGATCCGATACTGGGATTCTATCTTCTTGGGAATGTGGGGATTAGTTAGTGGCTTGGTCCAGTTCGCCAGCAATGTCTTTTTTAGGACATGATGCATGGGTACTGTGGACGCTTCCTTAGGTGGAGAAGGATAGTCCAAGAGCTCAAACATTTCAGCCCTTGGCTCATCCTCCACAACCACCGGGAAGGGGATGGCCGTTGACATCTCCCGGACAAAGGCCGAGAAAGACAGACTCTTGGGAGGAGAAAGCTGTCTTTCAGGGGAGGGAGTGGGGTCAGAAGGAAGGCCATCAGACTCCTCGTCAGAGAAATATCTGATGTCCTCCTCTGCCTCCCACGAGGCCTCATCATCGGTATCAGACAAGTTCACGGACCTGTGTCTGAAGCCATGTCCGTCTCGACTCCGTGGAACCACGGTGGGAGCGTCGAGAGGTGGACTCCCTGGCCAGCAGCGGCGAAGCTCCCTCCCCCGACGTCGTCGGGGAGTCCACCTGGGAGGCAGCCGAAACCGGTACCGCAAACGGCACCAGGGACCTCACCCCGGACAAAGGGCCAGCTGTCGCCTCACTCGACGGCACCAGTGGTGCAAGCACCCCCGGTACCGGAGAAGGGTGCAACAGGTCTTCCAGAATGCCAGGAAGAAAAGACTGGGAAGCCGGTGCAGGCGTCGAGGTCAGAACCTGTTCCGAGCATGGAGGCGGTACCGGGCTGTCCGAGGTAGAGCGCACCGACACCTCCTGAATGGAGGGTGAGCGGTCCTCCCGGTGCCGATGCCTGCTGGGTGCCGACTCCCTCGGCGACCCAGAGCTCCCGGTACCAAGACGGGAAGGTGACCGGTGACGATGCTTCTTCGACTTCTTCGAGCGAAGCATGTCACCGGAGCTCCCCGGTACCGATGAGGACGTTGAATCCAGACGTCGCTTCCTCGGGGCCGGGGCCGAAGATGGTCGATCCGGGGGGGGGGGGGGGGGGGCTGTACCGCAGGAGTCCTCAGGGCAGGAGACCTACCCGAAGGCTCACCGCCACCAGCAGGGACCTGCACTCCAGACGAAGCACCACCGTCCGACATCAGCACCAGAGGGGGTCCCGGTACCGCCGACGCCGACGCACTCTTCCGAAGCCTCGGTACCGACGATGCAGGAGGAGGACGCCTCGATGCAATCTCCAAAGACTTCGGTGCTGCCGACGCTGATGCGCATGACAAATCTCTAGATGCCAATGCCATCGAAGCGCCGGAGAACAGAACGTTCCACTGGGCTAATCTCGCTACCCGAGTCCTCTTTTGCAAAAGAGCACAAAGACTACAGGCCTGCGGGCGGTGCCCAGCCCCCAGACACTGAAGACACGAGGCGTGCCTATCACTGAGCGAGATTACCCGGGCGCACTGGGTGCACTTCTTGAAGCCGCTGGAAGGCTTCGATGTCATGGGCGGAAAAATTGCGCCGGCGAAATCAAAATTTGCGATGATGACAAGAGGCACCGAGACAAAAGGGGGAAAAAACCCGTGCGGGCAGCCAACAAGGCCACTCCCAAAAGCGAAAGAAAACTTACGCTGGGAAAAATCTAGAAATACGGGAAAAAGGTTCGTTCTCTTTTTTTTTTTTTTTTTGAAAAACACGAAAGACGCGTAAGGGTCCTCTGAGGGGCACGAAACGGCGGCAAAACCCGACCGTCCCGAGCACGGACAAAAGAAGACTGACAAACACGAGCCGGTTCGGGCGGGAAGACTACCGCGCATGCGCGGTGCGCATCGGCGCGAGAGGGCTAGCAAACGTCTTTGCTAGTGAAGATTCCGATTGGAGGGGGTGCCGTGGACGTCACCCATCAGTGAGAACAAGCAGCCTGTTTGTCCTCGGAGAATAATAATAACAATCTTGATTTTAACCTTCCATCCCTTTTCTAATCATTTCTAGCATCCAGTTTAATTTTTGGCCGCCGTCACACACTGTGCAGATTATTTAAGCGTATTGTCTACAATGACACCTAGATCTTTTTCTAAGGCGCCAACTACTAATGTGAACCCTAGAATCAGGTAACTATGATGTGGACTGTTCTTCCCAATGTGCATAACTTGCATTTGTCCACACTAAATTTCATCTGCCATTTAGATGCCCAGTCTTCCAATTTACTAAGGTTTTCCTACAATTTTTCATAGTCCACATGTGTTTTAACAACTTTGAATGGGTTTGTATCATCTACAATTTTTTTTTATATACTTTATTTTGTATGTGGTTACAATAACAAGTAGTCAACAGTCTTATCAATTATTTTGTCATAAACACCCATATTACACTTGCTTAACCCCCCCTCTCCCAAAAAAAAACTAAATTAAACCAACCCCCTAAAAGTCCCTTCCCCCACCCCCCATTCCACCCTCTCCCTCCCCTGGAGGACATCAACCATTCAGAATTCTGCTCCGAGCAATCGGTGTTAACATGTCCCAAAAGGGGGACCAGCATTGAAAAAGGTGGTCCCCCCCCCGCTGTGAAGCCAAATCCCGAAAGTCCTTACATTCCATCGCACTCAGGGAGATCATAAGGGACCACCACTGTTGAATCGAGGGATGATCAGGAAGCAGCCAGGCACTTAATATGTTTTTCTCCCCATCCCGCCCGCCTTAAGAAGGATGTCAAACCTTCCCTGTGGGATCTCCCTACATGGTATACATGAAACAATAATGCGGGGAAGGGTCGCCTCTTAATCCTCCAGATCCCAGACACTTGGGCACAAAGGATCATCCAGAATGCCAGGACCGGAGGACAAAGCCAAAACATATGGCCTAGATGAGTCCCGGATCCCACATACATAGTCATCACTGGGGCGCAGGGCAGCCCTAAAGGCCCTATGCGGTGAGATGTAGAGACACATAATAAATCCATCACCATGCCCTCCGCAGGGGAAGAAAGAGGGGAGCAAAGCACGGCCTCGTATCCGCTCAACCAGCGGCCGCGAGCAGCCAATAACTAAAATGATGCGGACTCAGCAACCGGGAAGGAAAAAAAGAGTTGTACCCCTAAACCGATCACTCAGATGTCTCATGCAGCCAGCCACTGAAAACACTAATACTTAGCGCTCCGAGGTCACCCTTGGCCACAGGAAGGTAGGCCTGCAAAAAAAAAAAAAAAAAAAGGGACCTGGGCTCCCCATCCATTCCAAAAAATATTTCACCAGCAGTCGATGCAGCAAACGTTCATCGCGTTGCAGAAAAAAAAGAGCAATAGTACTTGGATGACATATAGCCATTTTGGAACTAATATCATATTGTATAAGGTAATCCTTCCCCCACAGGGATACGGGAAGATGCTACCACATCCCCAAAGAGGTTTGAGTTGACGTCCACAGCGAGGCCAAATTAATATCATAGAGTTGTTTCAAATCCGCTGGGACCCTAATGTCTAGATATTTAATATGACCAGCTGCCCATTTTAATGGAAAGGATCCCACCCATTCCTCCCTCACCGAAGTAGGGATCAGTAAGGCCTCCAATTTCTGTAAGTTAAGTTTGAAGCCCAAATAATATCCATATTCCACGAGAACGTCCAGCACGGCGGCTAACAAGCTCTGAGGGTTTGTGATGGTAAGCAATATGTCATCATGCCAACACCTTAATGGACAGCTGAGGCAGCAGGACCCCTGTGATCGCCGGATCTTTCAGTATGGTGCGGAGAAGGGGTTCTAAATATAGTAAAACCAAAAGGGAAGACAGCGGGCATCCCTGTTGGGTTCCCCTACCCACCCAAAAACTAGGGTGGGGGAACATAAACCATTCACCAGCACCGAGCCACCATATATAAGGTATCCACTGCTTGCAAAAAAAAAACCTTCATCCCTACATAACGCCAACAACTCAAAAGCTATTCCCAACATATACGACCGAAGGCTTTCTGCACGTCCAGTCCAACAAGGAGCATCGGTTGCCATGAGGGCCCACCCCGGGCCACAGCCAACACCGCTCTACGAACATTCAAACCCGGGTGTCGCCCTCTGACAAATCCCACTTGATGATCTCCCACCAGGTCAGGAATATGTTTAGCTAGCCTATCTGCCAAAACTCTTGCTAAGATTTTCACATCCACATTGAGCAGCAAGACTGGGCGTTAAGCCTCGGGGGAATCAGGCGCTTTACCTGGCTTGGGAATAAACACTATAAGTGCTTCATTAGCTTGAGCAGGGTACACTCCTCCCGAGATCATCACCTCATAGAATAGCATAAGCAGTATACTCACTTGCTGTACCAGAATCTTGTAATATTCTGTGGAAAATCTTTCAGTTCCCGGGGCAGTTCCCAGTGTCAAAGATTTAATTATCTGTTGGACCTCACTCGCATGCAATGGGGCACTTAATTGGTTGCTAGCCTCTGGGGAAAGGGTTGGGAGACCCAAATCTTCAAGCTCGTTTGATAGGGAGGCGGGGCTAGTGCTGGGCAGACTTATACGGTCTGTGCCGGGGCTGGTGGTTGGGCGGCGGGGATAGTGCTGGGCAGACTTATACGGTCTGTGCCAGAGCCAGTGGTGGGAGGCAGGGATAGTGCTGGGCAGACTTATATGGTCTGTGCCAAAGTTGGTGGCTGGGAGGAGGGGTTGGTGGTTGGGAGGCGGGGATAGGGCTGGCCAGACTTATACGGTCTGTGCACTGAAGAGGACAGTACAAATAAAAAAGTAGCACATATGAATTTATCTTCTTGGGCAGACTGGATGGACCGTGCAGGTCTTTTTCTACTATGTTACTATGTTCCAAATCCACTTGGTACATCTGTGAGAAATAGTCATGAAAATTTTGCAAAATGTCAGTGGGGTTAGATTTCCTAGATCCATCAGGTGTCACCAGTGCAGGGATGAACGTTCTAGCTGACCACGCTTTCACTACCCGAGCAAGTAATTTACCCGGCTGGTTACCAAACTTGTGGAACTGGCAACGTCGAGAGAATAACTGCTTTTTCATACACTCATGAAGCAGAGTTCAAAGCAGCCAAAGTGGCACATTCTCAAAGGTAACCCCAGACGGGTGTTTCAAATGGGCCTTCTTAGCTTGTTGGTACCAGCGTTCCAACAAAATAATCCCCTGGGTGATTCTCTTATTACATGCACTCACATAGTTAATTATCTCACCCCACATCACTACCTTTGATGTTTCCCAGAACTAATCTGGAGCCTCCCTATGACCAGTGTTAGTTTCCGCAAAAAGGTTCCATTTCTGAATCAGAAAACTCCAGAAATCAGGGTCATCCGAAAGGTAAGACAGAAATCTCCAAGTTCCAGCCACCCCTACATCCGGGCCCAGTGATAAATCCACTCAAATTGGCGTATGATCTGAAAGCACCATAGGGCCCAGGTCCGTTGATATAATCCTTGAGAAAAATGGTAAAATTATGTATAATCATACCTGATAATTTTCTTTCCATTAATCATAGCTGATCAATCCATAGACTGGTGGGTTGTGTCCATCTACCAGCAGGTGGAGATAGAGAGCAAACTTTTGCCTCCCTATATGTGGTCATGTGCTGCCGGAAACTCCTCAGTATGTCGATATCAAAGCTCCATCCGCAGGACTCAGCACTTAGAGAATTACACCCACGAAGGGACACTCTGCCCAGCTCACCACCGCCGAAACGGGGGAGGGGAATTAACCCAGCTCATCCCCACACAAGTGGGGGAGGGAATCCGTCCAGCTCATCCCCGCGGAGCGGGGGAGGGACACCACACCCGCCGATGCGGGGGGATCTGGCTTATCCTGCAACCGCAACCGCGGGAGGAGCTGACTGACCCTAACACCGCCGAAGCGGGAGGGGTACAAAGCTGCCCTACAGCCGCACGAAGCGGGAGGGAGTGCCGGCAGAATTTATGTCTCAATCCAGCCCCGTAAAACGGAGGGGAGAGGAATGCAGCAGCTCACTGTAACACAAAGTCGTCTCAACTCTTGAAGAATCCAAGTGAAAGAAGAACTTGAACACGAAGTCCTCCTGAAGTAACTGAAGGCTAAACTTGAACCTAAAATTCAACCAGAATATAAACAGTACAGATATCTGGGAGGGGCTATGGATTGATCAGCTATGATTAATGGAAAGAAAATTATCAGGTATGATTATACATAATTTTACCTTCCATATCATCAAGCTGATCAATCCATAGACTGGTGGGATGTACCGAAGCAGTACTCACCCAGGGCGGGACATAGAAATCCCTGACCTCAACACTGAAGCTCCAAACCGGGCCTCCGCCCGTGCAGCCACAGTCAAACGGTAATGCTTGGAGAATGTATGAGCCGAAGCCCACGTTGCCGCCTTGCATATCTCTTCCAAGGAGACGGATCCGGCCTCTGCCATCGAGGCCGCCTGAGCTCTCGTGGAGTGAGCCTTCAGCTGGATAGGCGGCACCTTCCCCGCGGCCACATAAGCCGCTGCAATGGCTTCCTGGACCCATCTTGCCACTGTAGGCTTAGCAGCCTGCAGACCCTTACGAGGACCTGCAAACAGGACAAACAGATGATCCGATTTCCGGAAATCATTGGTCACTTCCAAGTATCTGATGACTCGTCTCACATCCAGATATTCAAGAGCGGAGTACTCCTCTGGGTAGTCCTCCCTACGAAAGGAAGGGAGACAGAGCTGCTGATTCACATGGAAGCGAGAACCAATCTTGGGCAGGAAGGAAGGCACTGTGCAAATAGTCACTCCTGCCTCAGTGCACTGCAGAAAAGGCTCTCGACATGAGAGCGCCTGGAGCTCGGAAACTCTTCTGTCTGAAGTGATAGCCACCAAAAAGACTGCTTTCAACGTCAGGTCTTTCAGAGATGCCCTCGACAAGGGTTCCAAAGGCGGCTTCTGCAATGCTCTTAGCACCAGGTTGAGATTCCACGCAGGCACCACTGAGTGCAGAGGAGGGCGCAGGTGATTAACTCCCTTGAGAAAGCGCACCACATCTGGCTGCGAAGCCAGGGAAGCACCCTTCAGGCGGCCCCTGAAGCAAGCCAGAGCCGCTACCTGGACTTTAAGGGAACTGAGCGACAGGCCTTTCTCCAGACCTTCTTGCAGGAACGCCAACACTGAAGAAATTGGAGCAGTGAAGGGAGAAAGTGAGCCTGCTTCACACCACGCTGCAAAGGTACGCCAAACCCTGGCGTAAGCAGTAGAAGTAGAGCGCTTCCTCGCTCTCAGCATAGTGGCGATGACCTTGTCTGAGAAGCCCTTCTTCCTCAGACGCTGCCGCTCAATAGCCAGGCCGTAAGACCAAAGGGGGAGGGATCCTCCATCACCACGGGACCCTGATGTAACAGGCCCTGCTCCACTGGCAGCCGCAGAGGATCGTCGACTGAGAGCCTGATCAAGTCCGCATACCAGGGACGCCTGGGCCAATCCGGACCCACCAGGATTACCCTGCCGGGATGCTTTGCCACCCGGTCTAGCACCCTGCCCAACATGGGCCAGGGCGGGAACACATAGAGAAGCTCTTGTGTCGGCCACTGTTGGAGAAGAGCATCTACTCCCAGGGATCGAGGGTCCCGTCCTCTGCTGAAAAAGCGCGGCACTTGGCAATTGGCCGATGACGCCATCAGATCTAGGCTCGGCTGGCCCCAGCGCTTCGTGATGTCCAAGAACGCCTGAGCAGATAGCTGCCACTCTCCGGGCTCCAAGGTATGGCGACTGAGAAAGTCCGCCTTGACATTCATGACTCCGGCAATGTGGGCCGCTGAAAGCTGCTCCAGGTTCGCTTCCGCCCACTGGCAAAGATTCATAGCCTCCTTGGCTAGAGGGGCGCTCTTGGTACCTCCCTGGCGGTTGACATAGGCCACAGCCGTGGCATTGTCCGACAGGACCCGTACAGGCTTCAACACCAGTACCGGGATGAACTCCAAAAGCGCCAACCGAATGGCTCTGAGTTCCAGGAGGTTGATAGACCACTTTGCCTCTGCAGGAGACCAGAGCCCCTGCGCTGTCCTTCCCAAGCAGTGGGCTCCCCAGCCCGACAACGAGGCGTCCGTCGTGACGACAATCCACTCTGGGGTCACCAGAGGCATTCCCGCAGACAACTTGTCTGTCTGCATCCACCAGCTCAGCGCCTTGCGCACTGCTGGGTCCAAGGGAAGGCGCACCGCATAATCCTCCGACATCGGAGTCCAGCGCTGCAGCAAAGAGTGTTGAAGTGGTCTCATATGAGCCCTGGCCCAGGGCACAACTTCCATCGTGGCCGTCATAGAGCCCAACAGCTGCACATAGTCCCAAGCCCGAAGGGGAGAGGCTACTAGGAACTGGTCCACCTGAGCCTGAAGTTTGACAATCCGATTGTCTGGCAGGAACACTCTGCCCACTTGGGTGTGGAATCGAACTCCCAGGTACTCCAGGGACTGAGTCGGGCGCAGCTGGCTCTTCTCCCAGTTGATGATCCATCCCAGGGAGCTCAAAAGAGCAACTACCCGGTCCACAGCTTTGCCGCACTCTGCATAAGAGGGGGCTCGGATCAACCAGTCGTCCAGATAAGGATGGACTTGTACCCCTTCCTTTCGTAGGAAGGCCGCGATGACCACCATTACTTTGGAAAAGGTCCGCGGAGCAGTAGCCAACCCGAAAGGGAGGGCTCTGAACTGGAAGTGTCGTCCCAGGACTGCAAAACGCAGAAAGCGTTGATGAGGAGGCCAGATGGGAATATGCAGGTACGCTTCCTTGATGTCCAAGGATGCCAGGAACTCTCCTGCCTTCACTGCCGCTATAACAGAGCGGAGAGTCTCCATGCGAAAGTGCCGCACTTTCAAGGCCCGATTGACCCCTTAGAGGTCGAGGATAGGCCGGACAGAACCTCCTTTCTTTGGTACCACAAAGTAAATGGAGTAACGTCCCTTGCCAAGCTGACTTTCTGGCACCGGAACGACCGCGCCCAGGCGGATCAGATTGTCCAAGGTCTGCTGCACTGCCACAGCTTTGACCGGAGACTTGCAGGGAGAGAGTACAAACCCGTCTTTTAAGGGTCGGCAGAACTCTAGTTTGTAGCCGTCTCTGATGACTTCCAGCACCCATGCGTCTGAAGTTATTGTGTCCACATCGCCCAGAAACGAGGACAGCCGTCCTCCAATCTGCACTGGGGCGTGGACCAAGACCCCGTCATTGGGTACGAGACCCTGGGGGAGGACCGGAGGGAGCACCTCCGGGACGGCGGTCTCTGCGAAAGGAATGCTGCTTGGGGGAGAAATTCCTCTTGAAGGAAGAGGGGGCAGAGGAACCCGACTTGCCCGGGCGGTACCGACGGGCTTCCTGCAACCGTCCTCTGGAGGTACCGGGACGAGTACTAGCCCGAGCCCTGACCTCTGGTAATTTCTTGCCCTTGGACGTGCCGAGATCGGTCATGATTTTGTCCAGCTCGACCCCAAAGAGCAGCTTGCCTTTAAAAGGCAACCTAGCCAGGCGGGATTTAGAGGCGTGGTCAGCAGACCAATGTTTCAGCCAAAGCCACCGCCGCGCAGAGATTGTCTGAGCCATGCCTTTCGCTGAGGCCCTCAAGACATCATACAGCAAGTCTGCCAAATAGGCTAAGCCCGATTCCAGGGCCGGCCAATCAGCCCTCAAGGAATGATCCGAGGGGAAAGCCCGCTGCACCATAGTCAGGCACGCCCTGGCCACATAGGAGCCGCAAACTGAGGCCTGCAAACTTAAAGCAGCCGCCTCAAATGACGACCTTAAGGCCGCCTCCAATCTTCTGTCTTGGGCGTCCTTTAGGGCCGTGCCACCTTCCACCGGCAACGCCGTTTTCTTAGTCACCGCAGTGATTAAAGAATCCACGGTAGGCCACAGATAGGCCTCACGTTCACTCACAGCCAAAGGATAGAGGCGGGACATAGCCCTAGCCACTTTAAGGCTCGCTTCTGGGACATCCCATTGAGCCGAAATTAAGGTGTGCATGGCATCATGCACGTGGAAGGTTCTAGGCGGGCGCTTCGTCCCCAGCATAATGGCAGAGCCAACAGGGGCTGAGGGAGAGACGTCCTCCGGAGAGGAAATCTTCAAAGTGTCCATGGCCTGTAACAACAGGTTGGGCAAATCCTCTGGGCTAAAAAGCCGCGCTGCAGAGGGGTCATCCGCTCCATCCGAGCGGGGATCCGTCTCCTCCAAGGAATCCGCAAAGGACCGTTGGGAGACCTCAGACACGCTGCCCTCATCTACATCGGAGGAGACAAATTCCTCCAAGGCCTGGGAATCAACCCGAGGGCGTTTACCTCTGGGAACCTCAACCTCTTTACCAGACGAGGGAGCAGGGCAGCGTTGTGCATGAGAAAGGCCTGATGCAGCAGCAAAACAAACTCGGGGGAGAAACCCCCCAGACTGTGCACTTCCGCAGCCTGGGCAACAGCCCTAGACGCACCCTCAACCGGCGCTCGCAATAGCGGGGAAGAGACATGCTGCGCATCCAAAATGGCGTAAGGCGCGAAACTCCGCGAAGGAGCCGCGCGGGAAGAACGGCTCTTAACTTTAGCCGCTTCTGTGCCGTCGCCCAAATTAAGGGCGTTCATGGCATTAATGTCTCCAACCTCAAGGGCGGCCCAAGAAGAAGCCGTCCGAGCCGCGTGGCCGGCCAAGATGGCGGAGGCGAGGAGCGGGGGATGGGCGTTTATGGCGGGAAAAACCGCCACGCCGGAGGAAGGACCGGGACATTCATCGGTCACGAAACTGTCACCCAACAAGGGCGAATCAGGCTTTAAGACCCCCGCATCCCCTCTAGAAGCGCTCAAGCGACCCGGGGAGCGACCCTTTGCGCCCTCGCCCTCCGACGCCATATGCCACGAGGAGAAGAATCGGGGAACCCCCTGCCCGCTATAAAAAGGTAAAAATTACCTGCTGTCCGCTCCGAGTTGTAACGACCTGGTGTCCCAGTGAGTAGCTGCAATAGACGCTTAAATAAACGTCGAAATAAACGCCTTTAAGGACGTTCAAAATTTTTTTTTTTTTTTTTTTTTAACGGAGCCAGCGGGAGGGGGGAGAAAAGGAGGGACCTGGCACCACCAGGTTTGCACTTGCTCAAAAAGAGCCCTCAACCCCAGGCACTCAACAAAACCTAAAAATTAGGCTTGGAGGCCTAGCCAGAGCTGCTGCTGTGTGTGACCACCACCTGCTGAGATAGAGAACATACTGAGGAGTTTCCGGCAGCACATGACCACATATAGGGAGGCAAAAGTTTGCTCTCTATCTCCACCTGCTGGTAGATGGACACAACCCACCAGTCTATGGATTGATCAGCTTGATGATATGGAAGTTTAGTTTAGAAGTTTAGGGGCCTCTATACTAAGGTGCGCTAGGTGCTTAACACACACCTAACAACTTAAAATGGAGTACCATGGGACACACTCAAGCATCCTGCGGTAACTGCCAAATGTAGGGGGCGTGTCAGCAGGGCAGAGAGGGTGTTCCCGTGTTAAACAGCACATCTACATTTGCATGTGCTGTTTAGCACATGAATACTATGAACCCTTACCACCTTCAAAATGGATGGCGATAGTGCTCACACTAATTGTTGTTGTTTTTTTTAAACAGGACCTGCTACAACTGGGGGGGGGGGGGGCAAGGGGGAGGAACTGTGGACTGCACTTATGTGGCACCCAGCTACATATTGGCTGTGATCCACATAAGTATCAGGCAGAGGTCTGAGGGTCGAGCTCCCCTGGACAGGAATGGCAGTCACCTCAATGACCGCCATAACCAGCGCATCCACCTTAGGTAACTTGTCAACCTCCTCAAGGGCAAAAGTGTAAAAATTATCAACAACCCTAGCCCACCTAAGAGGACTAACAGAAGTCTCCCACTCAAACACCATCATACGAACGAGAACCTTGTAAAGGGAAAAATATTTCAGGGGCCCCTTCAGCAGCAGATTCCCCTCCACTGGGTCCACATCAGAAGGCTTGAGCACAGCTAGGGCCCTTGTAACCTTGTCAATGAGACGTGACAGTCCTTCATGCCAGAAGAGATGGATCACACGGGAGAGCTCCTCCAGAGGCGGGGGACCCTCAGAATCCAAAACTGTAGGGGAATGGAAGTCTGACAAGATCTGAGTCCTCTCCTGCCTCCTTCATGGGTGACGGCCCCTCTCTAACTCGCAAATCAGCTCTGTGCCTCTTAGAACCTACAAGGGGGCCCCACCAGTAGGGAGGACACATTGTCTGCCTATAGGGCCTGATTGACCTAATGGGCCACATTTTGGAGTCTAAAAGCTCCAGGGGCCCAAAAGCCCCCCCCCCCCCCAAAGTCAAACCTAAGGGGGGAGAAGAGACACACCTTTAAGAAAAAAGAACCCTTATTCCCTTTCATCAGATAATACAGCAAATCAGCCCAAAAATACATTTTTAAAGCTTTGAAACCTGGGAACTGCAGAGGATCCCATGAGGATTACACACAAACCAGGTGTATGGGCTAGAAGGGTGGAGGGGATGGGGACCCACACCCCTCAGTCAAGGCCCTGTAGGGCCGAGCAAAAGCCTCACTCAGTGGCACCAAGAAGTGCAACTAGGAACTGTGTAGCCAAGCTCTGCACTCAACCAGGTACAGTCAGAGACCATAAATCTTGGAGCGGCTGTTAGGCTCGACCACACTGTGTGGCCATGGCCAGCAGAGTGGGGAGCAAGACCAGGGACAGGAGCTCTGACAACACAACCTACCAGCAATGTTCCCCTCTATGCGGAGTGCGTGAGCGATTGCTCATACATTTTAGTTGTGTCGTTCAAACATTTTACATGGTTGCTCACAAAAAAAAAAAAGTTTGTGCACTATATACAGAAATGCATTGCTAATACTGGTGGTCAAAAATAGTTGGGTTTTTTAAATGTGATGCTCACATGAAAAAAAACATTTGCACACACCAGGCCACTCCTTAGAAGAAACACTGCCTACTACTGGCTGAAGGTACAGAAAAATACTGCATTGTTCCAGGGAGTACCCCAGCTTATACCAGTTATGTCACTAGTAGAATTCAGTTTAGGGTTTTTTTTTGTTACATTTGTACCCCGCGCTTTCCCACTCATGGCAGGCTCAATGCGGCTTACATGAGGCAATGGAGGGTTAAGTGACTTGCCCAGAGTCACAAGGAGCTGCCTGTGCCTGAAGTGGGAATCAAACTCAGTTCCTCAGTTCCCCAGGACCAAAGTCCACCACCCTAACCAAATGTGCTAAACAGTGGAGCTAGCAAAAAAACAAAGAGCAGAGGTGACCAAAAACAGAAAGATGACAATCCACACTAAGGGTGCTGCAAAGTCTACTTAATGTTCACAAACACACAAATCATGTTTCAGCCACCAGGGGTGCATAAGGTCTTTAAGAGGCTGCAGAACAGCAGGGACCACCCATTTCGATGACCTTCAGTAGCGTTTGAAACTTAAATAAACTTTGCAGCACCCTTAGTGTGAATCATCCTCTTTTTTGGTTTTGGTCACCTCCACTGTTTGTTTTTGCTGTGTGTTGCCTGTGGAGGGTTGGAGGGTAGTTCTGTGGTTTTTTTATTTGCAGAACAGTGGAGCTAACACAAAACAGGACCAGCTACAACCCGGGGGGGGAGGTGAGGAAATGTGGACTGTACTTATGTAGGTCCCAGCTGCACATTGTGGAGTGGAGAGCCTAGCAGAGAACCAGTCTCGACATCCAGAGGTGGACAGTTCAAATCCCACTGTTGCTCCTTGTAATCTTGGGAAAGTTACGTAACGCTCCATTGCCTCAGGTACAAAATTAGATTGTGAGCCCTCCAGGGACAGAGAAATACCCAGTGTACCTGGATGTAACTGACCTTGAGCTAATACCAAAAAAGGTGTGAGCAAAATTCAAACAACAAAAATAAATATTGATTGGCTCTAGATGAGTATCAGACAGGACTCTCAAATTCTGATGACCAGAAGACTAGCAAGACCCAGATATTCAATGCCTGTGCCACAAACATTTTACTAGCAAATTCAACTTTAACATGTCCTCTCCTCTCCAACTGAGTTACACAGCACCCATACTCGTGGTATACGATATGAAATGTGGTACAAAATATATTTGATCATGAGCTATCTTTCTCACTTTTGGGATGCAGATACAGAAGTCCGCCCGGCACTGGCTTTACTTCTCAACTACTGGAGTTATCAAAGCCCACTACAGCCTATGGGACACAGGTTATCAGACCTGAAGAGTGAATTGCCTCTGAAAGTTTGCAAAAAATGTATTAAGCTAGTCCAATATAAAAGGTATCACCCCATTTTCCTTTGTATTTTACAATGTTTTATTTCTGTTTCTTACACAAAGGTAGCTACATTTCTTCCTTCACAGCAGATTAACACTAACAGAAAGAGTTAACCTCCATATGTGTAACAATGGTCTCCCTCACTCAGTTTATAGGCACCAGCTAAGCTCTTCAGTTCAGGCTCCAAGGACCAGGATATACAAAATAAAGGTCAGATGTGGAGCTGATCGCAGTTCAGGGCCAGGCTAAATCCCAGTAGACATTGGGGTTTAAGACACTATTCAGTTATTATCATTTAACAGTCCCAAAGTCAAAGAACACCAATTAGAAAAAAAATCATGCATGGAGTGAAAGTGATTTTTTACTGTTAACTGCAAATAGCAAACAACATTGGTTCATTCAGTCCATTTCCCTCCTTCAACCCATCCCATCAGGAAGAACAATAAGGGGTTGAGGCTTGTCTGATTGCCTTTCCAGACAGGCATTTCCCCAGCTGCCTGACCTACTTAGGCCCAGACCTTCCTGACCATCCTCTTTCTCTGGTTTCAGGATAAATCACCTCTCTTTCACCTCCAAACCCGAAAAGGACTTCTCCTGTTCCACTCCCAAGGAGCTTCTCCCGGAACTCTCTGCTCAGTCACTGCTGTGGTAGCAGGAACTCTCCAGTACTCTTCTAGCCTAAATACTCATTTCTCTCCATGGGTCCTGGTGGGGGGTACGGGCAACCAAAAACCATATGCTCAGCAATCCAACCGTTTTTTTATTATATTTCAATTTCAACTCCACCCCATATGACCCCTTTCAATCATATACTCATAGCCACTCCCAAACAACATTACTATAAATTCCCCCCCTTGACCACCTCTTTCCCATCAAGAGCTGGACAGTCATCATTAATCGGTTTTCAAATAAGTTGAAAAAAATGTGCGCAGACACCTTGCACCAAATTAGGTGAAGTTCAGCACCAAGGTGACAGTGCTGGATAGAAGGGGATATAAACTATGAACTGGCAGCAGAGACCCCCATAACTCTGGCTCACATTCACCTCCTGACCACAAAGAGGCAGTAGTAGTGATACAGCCATGGAGGGGAAGCTCTAGGGGCCTTCCCCACCCCCAGTCCACACTCAACTGCAGCTCCCCTTTACCTTTGCTGGTGGGGTTGCCAAAAGCCCCACTAGCCAAATAAATAGTGCCGCCGCTCCTCTCCTCTTCCTCACGCTCTTTCCTTCAGGCAGAACTTGGCGGCTGAAGGCATACTGCAAGTCACTCCATGAGGAGGAGAAAAGCAGCTTGGGCACTATTTATACAGCTAGCGGGGCATCAGCATCCCTGCCAGCAAAGGTATGTTTAGGTGTGTAGTGAGGGGAAAGAGGAGGAGGGAAGAAAGCATCACTCCCTCAAAGCCCAACCCTGGGAACCCCCAAAATTGAAGGGCTGGCTAGGACCCTGAAGTGTCACATTTCTCACAGCTGTGGCTGCTCAGGTTGTATGCATATGAATGGATGGGATGATAGCTAGTGAGTGGGTACTCGATAGAGGTAGTAGATACTCAAACAACAATGGCTACAGATATTTCCTTCATCAATGAAGACACCTAAAAATACAATTAGGTTCTCGGTCTTAAATGATATAAGGAACAACCAAATAGATGGGTGTTGTCGTTTGTAGAAGATACATTCTTTTCATTATAAATGTTTTAAAAAGTGTAATATATGCTGTTTCTACTATGTCTTTAATAATTTTTAAGTACAGTTGTCTTTTAAAAAATATGGGTACCAACTAGTGCTACTTAGAAATCAGTGCTACATTTTCACCCTGTTTTTTGTTGCATATAGTGTAAAAAAAAAAACAAATAAAAATAAGTCAGACTGCTGTGTTCAAACCCAGGTAATAATATACAAGTATGAAAGCAGAACTGCTGTGATCATTTTTAAAATACAGCCTGGAACTTTGATGTTTTTATTCAGCAAAAAGACACCTATTGTTCTTAAAGGAGGGCTGCTTCCGTAAAGTTAAATACATAAACATTTGGCCCCTTCAAGAAAATACTGAAAATGTAAGCAGAAATTAGTATTCACAGGATTCTTTTAAGTATTAATCGTACAAAACGCAGAATTTACATTGTTAAATCACCGCCTGAGCCAGAGGTAAGAGAAGAAATGTGATTACCGTTACCTTAAACCTGTTCTGTCCTTAATTAACGCAGCATAACTTTGTATTATATCGTTTACAAAATGGATCACTTCAACGTGTGAGAATAATTTTGAAACAAGCGAATAGCTGCGTAGGGAGTGTCTGACAAGGGGAAAGATGGTGCATGAACCTCGAAAAGAGGAAGCTGTGAATCCTCCTCCTCCTCTTACACAGACCAAATGTCCATCTGTTACCGGCCAAAGACAAACATAAAAGTGTGTAAGAAGCAGCAGGGCTGTTGGGGAAGGGGAGGAAGGGCAGCAAAACTTTCTTCCAATGCAAGAAACAAAAGGGCGTGTGGGCCGCCCGTCCGTCCTACAAAGAAGCTGCATTTCCTGTGCAACGTCCCTGGCCTCATTTTCACGGTTACAGGATCGAGAGGTTGTTTTAAAACGGCCCAAATGAGCAGAGAAGAAAAAGTAAGGAAGTGGGGGGTTTGGCCCAGACCTTCTTTTCAAGCATTTTTGCTTCTTACCCAGCAGAAGAAGTTTCACCTCACGGGCAGCCTTTTCCCCGTCCTCCCGCAGGCTCCGGTCGATCATTTTACTCCTCACCTCCGCCGCCTTGTCCTCGGCGCTCAACGTACAGCCCATGGCGGAGCAACGGCTGAAGGAAACCAAGTTGGCGGGCCGTTAACGCGCTTTCTCAGTCACAGCCTCTCTGCGGGCCCCACTCGCTAATGAGCCGCGTAATAATAACAGTCGACTCGTCGCGCGACTCAGTCCCTGGGCTCGGCGCCGCCACCGCGTCCCTTCCTGCACGAGCACGTTCGCGCACGAGCGACGACCGTTGGTGCCAAACCAACCGACCGAGAAGAACTGGAGAGACCAGATGACGTCAAGCAACTGAAGCAGCCACTCAGCTTAGCTCTGATTATCACAGGGCCTGTACGAGACTGATGATCCCCCCCTTCCTCCCCACGCGCCTGCTTAAAGCAATGCAAACAAACCGGCTATCAACTGCTCTTTACTGTTGACAGCATTTTCATTTCAACTTTTCCTAAAGTAGTCATTTGTCATAAATCGTAATCCTGTCATTTGGAGGGACACTCTACCATCTCTTATAATATTCCTGCAAATAATTTTTTTATCCTGCTAAAGGACCACTAAAACGGACAATCATCAGAATCAGCTGCTCAACATTCATAGTTTCTATCTATTTATTTACTTATGTCCCACATTAAACATGAATTATCTTGAAACCTAGGAGCATTTACCATCTTTTTCTTTTCCCTGACCTAGATCAAAACACAAAGATGGTTTCTGGAAACTTGTGCCTTGTGTGCAATGCAGTGGTATATTATAAAAATGCACTTAATATTGTTTATTACTACTATTTAAAAGAAAGATATTACACAATGACGGCAGACCTACCTTCATGCAGAAGTCCAACTCCAGACATCGCGCCTTCGGTCTCGCTGCACCCTACGCCTGGAATAAACTTCCTGAGCCCCTACGTCTTGCCCCATCCTTGGCCACCTTTAAATCTAGACTGAAAGCCCACCTCTTTAACTTTGCTTTTGACTCGTAACCACTCGCCTCCACCTACCCTCCTCTCTTCCTTCCCGTTCACATTAATTGATTTGATTTGCTTACTTTATTTATTTTTTTGTCTATTAGATTGTAAGCTCTTTGAGCAGGGACTGTCTTTCTTCTATGTTTGTGCAGCGCTGCGTATGCCTTGTAGCGCTATAGAAATGCTAAATAGTAGTAGTAGTAGTAGTAGAGTCCGTCTAAGAGTCCTGTTTTCTACACCGCGCTGTGGGTACACTAAAAATTAGTGTGCACTAATGCTAGAGACACCCATAGGTATTTCAATTACAATAAAAGAGTCAGTCAAAGCCAATGGATCCAATAAAAACTGACAACCTAACAAATGCAATTGCCAGGTGCATAGCCAAGGATGGTCACACCATCAACATTGTCCAGGAGCTTCTGAGGGCTGCAACTTGCTCACATTAAAAGTCATCTACTATTTTGATGCCCAGTGTCCCAATCTCATAAGGTCCTCTTGTCAAAAGTCACTTCTAACCCAATATCCAAAAGTGCACAGAGAAATTGCCACAGACGCAATGCTAGGCATCAGTTACTGTGAGAAGCTTCCTAACACGGTTCAAGTTTATTTAGTGTTTGATACACCACACCATCCTGGAATGCCAGCTAGACTGTTTAGGGTGGTTAAAAAGGCAAAAATAACATTTACATTGTTTAAAAGTAAAGCGTAAGAAAGCAATGTAAGAAAGATCCCGGTTCCACTGTCACTTAGATTGTGAGCCCATTAGGGATAATGCAAAGTATGTGCAATAAAAATTGTAAACCGTATAGTCACCTCAGGGATCACTTGCTGAAAATAAATACATAAATAAACTTTCTCCCAAATCAGTGTATTTTAATGCCCAAAACATTATTTCTCCAAATTTGTTCTTTACGGTCTGCTTGAATCTCTACATTTATTTTTTTAAATGACTCATGGATTTCATACAGCCCAGGCACAAAAACATTTCCACAGCGCTGAGCAACAGAGTCACCTCTCTCAGAAAACCAAAAGGCTGATGCTGCTCTCAGGAATAGAGGCAGGAGCAGAAAAACATCTAGGCAGACACACCAACAATGTGCATTTTTTATTACTATTATTTATTTAGGATTTATTTAACACCTTTTGAAAGAATTCACTTAAGGAGGTGTACAGTAAGAGTAATTTGCGGAATGGAAGGCTGCAAGAACAACACAGCACCAAGGTCTCTTCAGCATTTCACAATCAGTCCACCAAAGCCCATGATGACCCCCATATGCCATGATGCAAAGAGCCCCAACTCCCTCTACCTAACACACGCAGAAAACAGGATGCAGCACATAGGGCCCGAAGCATAGAGAGGAATCTCCACTACTGCAGGAAAAAAGGCCCTGGATGCACCTTAGCTCCTAAAGTTCTGTGCCTTTTTAAACTGTTGATCTTCTCTGGCAGCAAACAGGAACAGTTAACAACTACACTGATCCCATGTTCCCACAGCCTTATCACTAGTGTATTTCTGCCTCTGCGGAAACAGGCAATTGTGTGTGGGCCTGAGCCCAAAGTAGGGGGGGAGGGGTGCAAAATGTTCTCTGCCCTGCCCTATCCCCACCTCAAAATATAAAATACTTTAATGAGGATCCCCATAAGCTGTCAGCTAAAGACCTTTTCTGAAGGTGGCCAGAATTCCCTTTTACCAAGCTTGGTAGGCAGCAGCAATTTCCCTAAGTCACTAATGCTGGCACCCCATGCATGCTTTGTTGGCAGTGGCTCAAGAATGCTGTCACCAACTACAGAGCTTGGTAGAAAAGAGTTCTGACCGTCTTTGGAGAAGGTCCTCAGCTGGGGATCCCCACTAGCTATACAGCAAGGTAAAAAAAAATAAAGACTGGCCCTCATTCCTGATCCCATCTCCTCCCTGCCTCCCCTCCAATTTCCCCACTTGCCATTACTATCACACCTACAGACCCTCACCAAATACAGAACAAGGAATCATAAATTAGAAATACAAATATTTAGAAAAAAACAACAAATGCATTTCCTTTTCTACAGAACACAATACAAATACATTTGCTATGCTTATTTCTCACAGCTAACATATTGCATTTAAAATAGTAAAAATAACATGCTTTTTTCTACCTTTATTGTCTGGGCATTTTATTTTTCCATTATGTTGGATCCAGTTTTTTTTTTCCTTTCCTGTATGTCACCTGCTAATTCTCTTTCAAGTGTCTGCTGTCCATTTGTCTTTTCTCCTCTCTCCTGTCTGTTCCCTGACTACACCTGCCTCTGACATATCGATGGTTCCTTTTTAGCTCTTTCCTCTTCTTTATTTTATTTTTCTGCCTGTCAATTCAAATGTCACCCTCTTTCTCACCCTTCTCCTCCACTTTACTTTTCAGTTACCTATAAAAAATCTCCATCTTCTCTCATCTACTAGCTGGCCCATTCCCCATCTTCCTGAGCCCTCCATTCCCATTACCATATTTCTACCCTCTGTAAACACAATCCTCTCATTCCTTTCCTTGCCACCCCTATCCTCCCTTTCCTGTCTTCTCCTACATGGTTCCACCATTTCCCTCCCTCCACCCTTCTGCCCTCTTCCCCATGGCCCAGCATTTCTCCTTATCTTCCCTCACTCCCATCCTCCGGCATCTCTCTCATTTCTTTTTGCTCCTGGATCCCAAATCTCCCTCTTTCTCCCCTCCTCACCTACATAAGTACATAAGTATTGCCATACTGGGAAAGACAAAAGGTCCATCGAGCCCAGCATCCTGTTTCCAACAGTGGCCAATCCAGGTCACAAATACCCGGCAACATCCCAAAAATGTACAAAACATTTTATACTGCTTATCCCAGAAATAGTGGATTTTCCCCAAATCCATTTAATAACAGTCTATGGACTTTTCCTTTAGGAAGCTGTCCAAACCTTTTTTAAACTCCGCTACGCTAACCGCCTTTACCACATTCTCTGGCAACAAATTCCAGAGTTTAATTACACGTCGAGTGAAGAAAAATTTTCTCAGATTCGTTTTAAATTTACTACATTGTAGCTTCATCGCATGCCCCCTAGTCCTAGTATTTTTGGAAAGAGTAAACAGACGCTTCACATCTACCCGTTCAACTCCACTCATTATTTTATAGACCTCTATCATATCTCCCCTCAGCCGCCTTTTCTCCAAGCTGAAGAGCCCTAGCCGCTTTAGCCTTTCCTCATAGGGAAGTCGTCCTATCCCCTTTACAATTTTTGTCGCCCTTCTCTGCACCTTTTCTAATTCCACTATATCTTTTTTGAGATGCGGTGACCAGTATTGAACACAATATTCGAGGTGCGGTCGCACCATGGAGCGATACAGAGGCAATATAACATCCTCGTTTTCCATTCCTTTCCTAATAATACCTAACATTCTATTTGCTTTCTTAGCCGCAGCAGCACACTGAGCAGAAGGTTTCATCGTATCATCAACGACAACACCCAGATCCCTTTCTTTGTCCGTGACTCCTAACATGACGTAGCTATAATTCAGGTTCCTCTTTCCCACATGCATCACTTTGCACTTGCTCACATTAAACGTCATCTGCCATTTAGACACCCAGTCTCCCAGTCTCGTAAGGTCCTCTTGTAATTTTTCACAATCCTCCCGCAATTTAAAGACTTTGAATAACTTTGTGTCATCAGCAAATTTAATGACCTCACTAGTTATTCCCATCTCTAGGTCATTTATAAATATGTTAAAAAGCAGTGGTCCCAGCACAGAGCCCTGGAGAACCTCACTAACTACCCTTCTCCATTGAGAATACTGACCATTTAACCCTACTCTCTGTTTTCTATCTTTTAACCAGTTTTTAATCCACAATAGAACACTACTTCCTATCCCATGACTCTCCAATTTCCTCTGGAGTCTTTCATAAGGTACTTTGTCAAACGCCTTCTGAAAATCCAGATACATAATATCAACCGGCTCCCCTTTATCAACATTTTTGTTCACCCCTTCAAAGAAATGTAGTAGACTGGTGAGGCAAGATTTCCCTTCACTAAATCCATAAGTACATAAGTAATGCCACACTGGGAAAAGACCAAGGGTCCATCGAGCCCAGCATCCTATCCACAACAGCAGCCAATCCAGGCCAAGGGCACCTGGCAAGCTTCCCATACGTACAAACATTCAGTATATGTTATTCCTGGAATTGTGGATTTTTCCCAAGTCCATTTAGTAGCGGTTTATGGACTTGTCCTTTAGGAAACCGTCTAACCGCTTTTTAAACTCTGCTAAGCTAACCGCCTTCACTACGTTCTCCGGCAATAAATTCCAGAGTTTAATTACGCATTGGGTGAAGAAAAAGTTTCTCCGATTTGTTTTAAATTTACTACACTGTAGTTTCATCGCATGCCCCCTAGTCCTAGTATTTTTGGAAAGCGTGAACAGACGCTTCACATCCACCTGTTCCACTCCACTCATTATTTCATATACCTCTATCATGTCTCCCCTCAGCCGTCTCTTCTCCAAGCTGAAAAGCCCTAGCCTCCTTAGTCTTTCTTCATAGGGAAGTCGTCCCATCCCCGCTATCATTTTAGTCGCCCTTCGCTGCACCTTTTCCAGTTCCACTATATCTTTCTTGAGATGCGGCGACCAGAATTGAACACAATACTCAAGGTCGCACCATGGAGCGATATAACGGTATTATAACATCCTCACACCTGTTTTTCATACCTTTCCTAATAATATCCAACATTCTATTCGCTTTCCGAGCCGCAGCAACACACTGAGCAGAAGGTTTCAGTGTATTATCGACGACGACACCCAGATCCCTTTCTTGGTCCGTAACTCCTAACATGGAACCTTGCATGGCATAGCTATAATTTGGGTTCTTTTTTCCCACATGCATCACCTTGCACTTGCTCACATTAAACATCATCTGCCATCTAGCCGCCCAGTCTCGTAAGGTCCTTCTGTAATTTTTCACAATCCTGTTGCAAGTTAACGACTTTGAATAACTTTGTGTCATCAGCAAATTTAATTACCTCGCTAGTTACTTCCATGTTGACTTTGTCTCATTAATCCATGCTTTTGAATATGGCCTGTAATTTTGTTCTTAATAATAGTCTCTACCATTTTACCCAGCTCCGACATCAGACTCACCGATATATAATTTCCCGGATCTCCTCTGGAACCTTTAAAAAAAAAGTCGGCGTTACATTGGCCACCCTCCAATCTTCCGGTACCACGCTCGATTTTAAGGATAAATTACATATTTCTAACAACAGCTCCACAAGCTAATTTTTCAGTTCTATCAGTACTCTGGGATGAATACCATCCTGTGTATCTCTGCCTCCCTCTCATCCCTCTCCTTGTGCAATATCCCTCCCTCTCTCCCATTGTCCAACATATCTCTCTCTCCCTTCCTTGTGTCCCGGGTCTAACATCTCTCCCTTCCTTCCCTCTACCATCATGTCCAATATTTCTCTCTCTCCCCCATGTACCATCTCTCCCTCTATCACCCACCTCCCCTCTCCATGCAGTATCTCTCCATCCCTTTCTCACCCCTCTGCTGCATCTCTCCCTCCCTTCCTCCCCTCCACCCCATATTCAACAATTATCCCTCACCTCTCTCCCCCTATTGTCCACCATCTCTTTCTCTGTCCCTCCCTCCCTTGTGCCCCAGGTCCAACATCTCTCCCTTCCTCCCCTCTACCATCATGCCCAATATTTCTCCTTCTCTTACACCCTGTCCCCCTCTCCGTGCAGTATTTCTCCCTATCTCTCTCGCTTCCCATGCAGCAACTTGCCTTCCCTCTCTCGCCCCCGTGCAGCACCTCTCCTTCCTTCCCTCTCTCACCCCCCCATGCAGCAACTCTCCTTTCCTCTCTTGCCCCACATACGGTAACTCTCCATCTCTCGCTCTCCCGTGCTGCAATTCTCCTTCCCTCTCTCATTCCTCCATGTAGCATATCTTCTTTGTTCTTTCCCTCACCTCACCCACCCCACAACTCCCCTTGCTTCAGCGGGTCTCCGGTAGCGGCAATGATTCCTATATGCTGCCTACCGTTAACCCAGAAGCCTCCCCTCTGTCACATCCCGCCCAGGTAGAGAAACAGGAAGTTGAGGCGGAGGCTTCTGGGTTAGCAGCAGGCTGCGTATAGGACTCACTGCCACTGCTGGGGACCCACTGAAGCAAGGAGAGGTGAGTGAGGTAAGTGAAGAAAATAATTAAAAAGAGTTGCTGCATGGTCCCCATTAGAAGAGAGCAGCTATGAACAGTGGAAGTCCAGCCTGTTCCGCTGGCACCGACCATCTAGATGCACCCACTGCTGGGTGGGCTGGAGACCAAACTGGGTGGGCCCAGGCCCATGTGTGGCTATGCCCCTGCTTGTGACATAGCATAGCACCGGCACGCTCTGCTCACAACCAGTTTTCCCCTGACAGCAAGTAGCAAATTGCAGTGCACAGGCACTCAAGCTTTGGCTTTTATAGACCGCTGCTCACTCTTCAGGCTTTATGACAGTTCCTCCGTATATGGGGCAGGAAGGCACGGATAGTTTGCTGCTCACTTCTCCATGCTTCCTGATCCTGAGGGCCTGGCACAGGCTAAAGGCCAAACACAGAGGAGGAGGCTTGGCTGTCAGTGGAGCTGCAAGGGGAAGTGAGATGCTCTGGCATGCTGCTTTTGGGGGGGGGGGGGGGGGGGGAAGAGACCTACAAGTGGGGATCACAGAGGACATGTGTGGCGGGGGGGGGGGTGAAAAATTGCTTGGACACTAAGGGGGGTCTTTTACAAAGGTGCACTAGCAATTTTAGTATGTGCTAATGAGTAGTGCATGTAAACACTACAGACACCCATAGGAATATATGGGTATCTGTAACATTCAGTGCATGCTTATTTTTAACACATGCTAAAAACGCTAGCGCACCTTTGTAAAGGGACCCCAAAGGGTGCTGTGAACCGAAAAGGTTCGGGAACCACTGACTTTGAGACTTCCATGGGCTTCCTTCTGCTTTCAAATTAAAAACTGGCAGCTTTTAAAGAAAAAAAAAGGGAAATTTTCTCTTCAAACACCCCAAAGCTAAGGTTTTCAGCAGTAAGAGCACTTTCTTTTGTGCACTGTTCTCTGAGTATTGGTAGGGAATAGGAAATGACCTCATCAACATACATTCCATGTTATTTGTGTTAATCTTTGGTACTCACATTGCCTCCTATGCTAGAGCCCTCTGAGCATTCCAAGCTCACTAATGCCAGTGCTAATTGCCTTAGGTTCTGAGCATTGGCCCATTGGAATAGAAAGCCTCATTTGTCCGTTTTCATAGATATAAACAAAGAGAATCATTATTCCTGTAATTTATCTATTTAAGAAAATAAAACCCATATTCTCCTAAGATCAAAGCGGCTTACGTGGAGGGGCATAATCGAATGTCGCCAGTGAAATAGATCGCCAGTGATCTATTTTGGCGGTGGCGCAACAGCTGGCCGGAACCATATTTTCGAAAAAGATGGCCTGCCATCTTTTTTTCGATAATATGGTTTAGCCCAGCCAAATGCCAGAGTTCACCGGGTTTGAGGTGGCCGGTTTTGTTTTTCAGCGATAATGGACAAAAATGCCAGTCATCTCAAACCCAGTGAAATCCAAGGCATTTGGTCGTGGGAGGAGCCAGCATTTGTAGTGCACTGGTCCCCCTGACATGCCAGGACAGCAACCGGGCACCCTAGGGGGCACTTCTAAAAATTTAAAAAATATATACAAATACCTCCCAGGTGCATAGCTCCCTTACCTTGGGTGCTGAGCCCCCCAATCCCCCCCAAAACCCACTCCCCACAACTTTACACCACTACCATAGTCCTTATGGGTGAAGAGGGGCACCTACATGTGGGTACAGTGGGTTTTGGGGGGGGAGGGCTCAACACTTACCACCACAAGTATAACAGGTAGGGGGGGATGGGCCTTGGTCTGCCTGCCTGAAGTGCACTGCACCCATTAAAAACTGCTCCAGGGACTTGCATACTGCTGTCAGGGAGATGGGTATGACATTTGAGGCTGGCATACAGGCTTTTATTTATATTTTTTTAGTGTGGGAGGGGGTTGGTGACCACTGGGGGAGTATGGGGAGGTCATTCCCCATTTCCTCCGGTGGTCATCTAGTGAGTTGAGGCACCTTTTTGAGGCTTGGTTGTGAAAATAAAAGGACCAAGTAAACCGGCGAAATACTGATTAACGCCGCTTTTTTTGTTTCCATTACCTGCGAAAGCCGGCCATCTGGTAGCCACGCCCATGCCCGCCCATGTCCCGCCTTCGCTATACTGCCAACACACCCCTTTGAACTTTTGCCAGCTCGGCAACGGGAAAGCGGCGATGCTGTCAAAAAAGCAGCTTTAATTTATACGGATTTTACCGCTTTTGAGAGATCGCGGCCATCTCCAGATTTATGTCGGAAGATCCCCGGCGATCACTTTCGAAAATAAGCCTGATAGTAACATAATAGATGACAGCAGAAGAAGACCTGCACGGTCCATCTAGTCTGCCCAACAATTTAAACTCATATGTGCTACTTTATGTGTATACCTGACCTTGATTTGTTTCTGCCATTTTCAGGGCACAGACCGTAGAAGTCTGCCCAGAACAAGGCCCACCTCCCAACCACCAGCCCTGCCTCTCCCCACCGGCTCTGCCACCCAATCTCGGCTAAGCTTCTGAGGATCCCTTCCTTCCAAATAGGATTCCGTTATGTTTATCCCATGCATTTTTTAATTCCGTTACCGTTTTCATCTCCACCACCTCCCGCGGGAGGGCATTCCAAGCATCCACCACTCTCTCCGTGAAAAAATACTTCCTGACATTTTTCTTGAGTCTGACCCCCTTCAATCTCATTTCATGTCCTCTCATTTTACCGCCTTCCCATCTCTGGAAAAGGTTCGTTTGCGGATTTATACCTTTCAAATATTTGTATTGCGATAAGGATCTGCAGATGGGGAAAATAAATATACCCAGTGTGCTACAGGGACCTAGAGTTCTAAGGTACCCAAAAGAACCAGGGGAGAGAAGCTGGGTGAAATGTGTTGATATGGGGGGAGGGGGAATTAAAATATGGGTGAAGGTGCTGACAAGTGAGGGAGCCAGGTGAAGGTTCTGACAAGTGAGGGAACCAGGTGAAGGTTCTGGCATGCAGCCATCTCTTTCCTCTTCAATCTGTTCAAAACTCTGCCGCATGACTAATATTTCGCCAAAGTCGTTATGCCCAAATCAGCCCTCTCCTGAAATCACTTCACTGTCTCCCTATCCGTTTCTGTATACAATTCAAGCTCCTCTTATTGACCTATAAGTGCATTCACTCTGCAGCCCCTCACTACCTCTCCACCCTCATCTCTCCCTACACTCCTTCCCTAGAACTCCGTTCGCTAGGCAGATCTCTCCTAGTTGTGCCCTTTTCTCCATCGCTAACTCCAGACTCTGCTCCTTCTATCTCGCCGCACCTTATGCCTGGAATAGGCTTCCTGAGCCATTACGTCTAGCTCCATCCCTGGCTGCCTTCAAATCTGGGCTAAAGGCCTACCTGCTTGATGCTGCTTTTGATTCCTGACTTGTAACTTTTATCTTATCCTTATGTGTCCTTCTGTCTGTCTGTCCTTCCCTTATCCTTTTTGGTCCTGTCTGTTTGTCCTGATTTAGATTGTAAGCTCTTTTGAGCAGGGACTGTCTTTCTTTTTCATGTTCAATTGTAAAGCGCTGCATATGACTGGTAGCGCTATAGAAGTGATTTATAGTAGTAGTAATAGTAGTAACTACTGTGGCTGAACTGTACAGCAGTGATGTCGGCAGTGTGACAGCTTGAGCTAAGCATATGAATGTCTACGTTGGTATTTCACAACAAACATTTACGTGCTGTTCATTGGTCATTTATGTGCCTGTTTCTTTGTTTTTGTTACAAGGACATTCCTACTGCATGTAGCCACCACATAGATGTCCATTTCACCATATTATTTCAGAACAGTGTGTATGTACTTTGGCAGATCCTGTTCTAAAATACTGGTTGAACTTCAGGCATTTTGACATGCATATCTAAGCTTTTGAGTGTCCTTTCCAATATGCCATGCCACATCTATTTCAGGAAGCAGGTGAAAGCTTGGATCTTCTGCCAAGCCTTTCATGGAAGAAACAACTAACTAGGTACTCACATGCACAAAGCTGTAGCGGAGAGATTAAATGAATTCTTTGCTTCAGTCTTCACCAAGGAAGATTTGGGTGGGATACCAGTGCCGGAAATGGTATTCGAAGCTGACGAGTCGGAGAAACTTAATGAATTCTCTGTAAACCTGGAGGATGTAATGGGGCAGTTCTACAAACTGAAGAGTAGCAAATCTCCTGGACCGGATGGTATTCCCAGAGTACTGATAGAACTGAAAAATGAGCTTGTGGAGCTATTGTTAGAAATATGTAATTTATCCTTAAAATTGAGCGTGGTACCAGAAGATTGGAGGGTGGTCAATGTAACGCCGATTTTTAAAAAAGGTTCCAGAGGAGATCCGGGAAATTATATACCGGTGAGTCTGACGTCGGTGCCAGGCAAAATGGTAGAGACTATTATTAAGAACAAAATTACAAAGCATATTCAAAAGCATGCATTAATGAGACAAAGTCAACATGGATTTAGTGAAGGGAAATCTTGCCTCACCAATCTACTACATTTCTTTGAATGGGTGAACAAACATGTGGATAAAGGGGAGCTGCTTGATATTGTGTATCTGGATTTTCAGAAGGCGTTTGACAAAGTACCTCAAGAAAGACTCCAGAGGAAATTGGAGAGTCATGGGATTGGAGGTAGTGTTCTATTGTGGATTAAAAACTGGTTAAAAGATAGAAAACAGAGAGTAGGGTTAAATGGTCAGTATTCTCAATGGAGAAGGGTAGTTAGTGGGGTTCCCCAGGGCTCTGTGCTGGGACCGCTGCTTTTTAACATATTTGTAAATGACCTAGAGATGGGAGTAACTAGTGAGGTCATTAAATTCGCTGATGACACAAAGTTATTAAAAGTCGTTAAATTGCGGGAGGATTGTGAAAAATTACAAGAGGACCTTACGAGACTGGGAGACTGGGTGTCTAAATGGCAGATGACGTTTAATGTAAGCAAGTGCAAAGTGATGCATGTGGGAAAGAATAACCCGAATTATAGCTATGTCATGCAAGGTTCCACGTTAGGAGTAATGGATCAAGAAAGGGATCTAGGTGTCATCGTTGATGATACATTGAAACCTTCTGCTCAGTGTGCTGCTGCGGCTAAGAAAGCAAATAGAATGTTAGGTGTTATTAGGAAAGGAATGGAAAACAAAAATGAGGATGTTATAATGCCTTTGTATTGCTCCATGGTGCGACCGCACCTCGAATATTGTGTTCAATTCTGGTCACCGCATCTCAAAAAAGATATAGTGGAATTAGAAAAGGTACAGAGAAGGGCAATGAAAATGATAAAGGGGATGGGACGCCTTCCCTATGAGGAAAGGCTAAAGCGGCTAGGGCTCTTCAGCTTGTAGAAAAGGCGGCTGAGGGGAGATATGATAGAGGTCTATAAAATAATGAGTGGAGTGGAATGGGTAGACGTGAATCGTTTGTTTACTCTTTCCAAAAATACTAGGACTAGGGGGCATGCGATAAAGCTACAAAATAGTAAATCAGAGAAAATTTGTCTTCACTCAACGTGTAATTAAACCCTGGAATTCGTTGCCAGAAAATGTGGTAAAGGCGTTAGCTTAGCAGGGTTTAAAAAGGTTCTGGATGGTTTCCTAAAGGAAAAGTCCATAGACCATTTTTACATTGGCTTGGGGAAAATCCACTGCTTATTTCTGGGAGAAGCAGCATAAAAAAAGTATTGAGCTTTTCTGGGATCTTGCTAGGTATTTCTGACCTGGATTGGCCACTGTTGGATACAGGATGCTGGGCTTGATGGACCTTTGGTCTGTCCCAGTGTGGGAATACTTATATACTTATACTGCTTTCCTTGCACGCAAATTAAAGTGGTTTATATACAAAATAATAAAACAGAAAATCAGAAAGGAACGCCAGTGAGTACATAGGAAAGACCTAACTATCGTAGACAAAGCCAGAATTCAAACCAGGATAAAGCATTAATTACAAACATGTACAACCCCCAACCCTCACTACAAAAACCAACGTGGTCATGTGCTATGGAGACCTCTACCTTATCTCCCCTTAGCCATCTCTTCTCCAAGCTGAAGAGCCCTAAACACTTCAGCCTTTCCTCATAGGGAAGTCGTCTCATCCCCTTTATCATTTTCATCGCCCTTCTCTGTACCTTTGCTAATTCTACTATATCTTTTTTGAGATGCGGTGACCAGAATTTAACACAATATTTGAGGTGGGGTCACACCAAAGGCATTATAACAGAGTAAGGGCACAAAACTAAATATCAAAGAAACAAATATACAATTAAACAAATAAGTCTTCCTTAGACAACTAAAGTGGGGGAGAAGGTCTAGAATGTAAAGGACAACACCAGATAATGACTCAATTATCCCATTCTAATATTAAATACAACTAAAGAAGAAGTCAAACAGCATCAACCACTACATTCTTTAAATGCAAAAAGGCTTGCAACTGCTGAGGAGCGAAATATTTGGTTTCCAGATATTTAACAACACATTTACATGGATATACAACCAAAAATGAGGCCACCAGCACATTAACTTTCTGTCTTAAGCCTAGAAATGCTTTTCTCCAATCTTGTGATTGCTTGATAACATCAAGGTATATCCATATCTTTTCCCCATAGAACAGACCATTTCCTAAAATAAAGTCTCATTAGGGAATTCAAATCCTGCTCAAGCACAAATGATTCCAACAGTGTGGCTCTTTCAGATTCCTCAGTGAGTGATGTTTCCAAGATTTCAGAGATATTAAAATCTTACACACTCTGTTCCACGTTCAGTGACCCCCATTTGGTCTCCTCTCTCATTGACATAGTGGGAATATAACAAATTTTGTTCAATTAAGGAATACCTTCAACAGAATACTTAAGCATTTGCATCAACTATGGTTTAAACACATCGAGAGGGGAAATCCCAGGGGACTTGGGAAAATCATAATTTTCAATGTGTTTGATCTTATTATGTCATAATATATTGTCTTTCACCAAAGCTGAAGTAAGGTCTTAAAGTGATTTTACATCCTTCAGGGTATCCTTAACGTGTCCACAAAAGTCCAGCTTAACAGCTGCTACGCTCTGGGATACTGAATCAACTTTACTCACAAGTGCTGATAGCTCTTGGGCAGACTTGTTTACAGTGGAATCCATCTTCTGAAGAGCAGACCAAATGCTCTCCAACAACACAGCCAAGGGTGCTCCTCCCTGGGAATCAATCCCAGCCTGAGCTGCAACATTGTTCTGCACACCTCCAGCACTCTCGGCATCAACACTTCCAGTTGAGGATACCTGAGCCCTTTCTTCCAGCATGGGTTGAACCTCCCTTGAGACTGGGGTTGAAGGGAATGGCAGTGGGTTGAATACAGAAGGGGAAAGTGTGATGTAAAGCCCCAGGGTGTCGAGCGCTCCTTCACTCAATTCCACAGCAGGGAAACCTCCAGCAGTTGAAGATGGGGTCCGAACAGCATATCAAATCATCATTTGCTGAACAGGTGATGAAGTCAGGTCGGCAGGAGGAACGGCCTTGACTGTACCTTTCCTTTTGGTATATGGCATTGCATTTAGAAGAGGGTGTATTAGGAGGCAAGTGGCAGCAAAACAAAAAGACTCTGACTGTGACTCAGAATCACTCCACCATCTTGGCCTCTCCCCCCTTGATCACAAAGTAATTTCTAAAGCTTTGGGTCTCCACCACACCACACTGGGAGCCATTATCTCCAATGGAACAGTTACAAATCTTCCCAGGAGTGGCTGGCCAAATTATTCTAATGGTGCAGCAACACCTCATCTGAAAAATCACAAAACTTCCCAGAAGAACATTAACTGCAGCCTCTCTAGCCTCAGCTAAAGTCAGTGTTCATGACTCCATAATATGAAAAAGACTTGGCAAAAATAAGATTAATGGGAGAGTAGCAAGTCAGAAACTGCTGCCATCCAAGATTAACATCAATGCTCGTCATGCTCATCTCACATTTGCAAAAATGCACGGGGGATCCCCAACCCTTTTGAGATAATGTTCAATGGACAAACAAGTCAGAAGTGGAACTCTTCGAAAAAGATGTGATATGGGGATGCTTTGCTGCCTTAGGAGTTGGAAAACTTGCCCTTAATGAAGGAACTGTGAATTCTGCACTGTACTGAAAAAAAGGAATGTCCAGACATATGTCTGTGAGCTGAAGCATAATTGGGTTATGCAAGAAGAATAATCAAAAACACAAAAGCAAGTCTTCATCTGAATGGCTGAGAAGACATAAAATTAAAGTTTTGCACTGGTCTACAAAGTCCTGACTTGAACCCAATAGAGATGCTGTGGCAGGACGTGAAACAAGCAGTTAATGTGTAAAATCCTACAAATGTGTTTGAATTAAAGCAGTTCTGCAAAGAAGAATTAACTAACATTCCTCAACAGCAATGTGAAAGACTGATATAAAATTATAAGAAGCATTTGGTTGCAATTATTACTGCTGAAGGTGGTGCAACCTTATAAAATAATCTACGACAAAGCCCCGGGATACATGACAGACCTCATAGACCTGCCAACAAGAAATACAAAAAGATCAGCACGAACATACCTAAATCTCCTCTACCCAAGCTGCAAAGGACTCTAATACAAATCAACGTATGCATCCAGCTTCTCCTATTTAAACGCACAACTATGGAACGCACTGCCAAAAATAGTAAAAAAAACATATGACCACCTAAATTTCCAGAAAGTACTAAAAACAAACCTGTTCAGAAAGGCATATCCCACCGACCCAACATAAGAACCTAAGTACCTGCAACACAACAAAACCAAAGATCGTAATGGACACACCCCAACTCTCCCTCTTCCTCTCTAATGTTCCCCCAATGTATCTACCATACATGAACCTTATTCTACCACTATTACTCCTTGCATTTGTTCATACCGGAACTGGCGAACACCGTTACAGTACTATGTAAGCCACATTGAGCCTGCAAATAGGTGGGAAAATGTGGGAAACAAATGTAACAGGTAAATAAAATAAAATAAATAAATAAAATTATGTTTAGGGGCAGTTACTTTTTTCACACAGATGATATGGATGTTGGATAACTTTGTTCCTTAAATAAATTAAGCAATAATTTAAAAACTGTGTTATCCCCTATATATTCAGCGCTATTTAACCAGCCAGAATGGCTGCTGACCAGTTAAATAGCGCTTAACCGGCTATCCACCAATATTCAGCAGGGGAGAACTGTCTGTTAATGCTGAATATCCTCAGTTAGTGGATAGTGGCTAGCTGGTTATATCGTATGATATAACTGACCAGCTGCTGATTTTTAAAGCCAGTTTAGCGGCCATATTTGGCCACGTGAAAATGTAGAATATGTTTGGCTAATTTCAAAATAGGCAGCTAAGTCTGAATATCGACTTAGATGGTTATCTTGAAACTGCCCAAAAATAAACCAGATATTAAATGCAGACTGGAATTGAATATCCATGCTTAGTGCTGACCACAAGATTTATCAGGTCTAACTCCAGCGGTCTGAAAATCAGGCTCTATGTGTTTACTCCAGTTTCCTTTGTCTAATACAGCATTACATTTTGTTTGGAAATCAGGAGGGAGTGGGGGTGGGAAAGCTTTTTCACATCACTCTAAAGTGCCAGATTTGTAGGCTTACCTTGAAAGTGGAATTGTTATACTCTGATTTAGTGTTGAATTTTTATGTGCTACATTAGAAGTAAGTGCAACACATACAAAATCAGGATAAAGCTGGGGCAAACTGCGGCACTGAGATGAATGCAGGTCAGAGCCACGTTATGTTATTTCTTTCATCTGCAAAGTAATACAATACTCAAATCTTTCCAAATTTGTACCCCAGACTGAAAAATCTCACTCTTCTGTCTTCATTAAGTCTCACTATGGGACTGATCACCCTGAACATCTCTGTGATTAACACTTTCCAAGTTTTTGCTACATTACATACAAATTTACCTGGCATAATTTGTTTGTCTGTGATTACTACTTCTGCTTATTTACATGATGACACAAATGGCAAACAAGCTTAAACTGGACCATTTTGCCAGTTTAATTTCAAGATTACGTATGTTTTGTTCTCTGCCTTGAACAGTTTGTGGACTGCATTACTTGGATTCTAGTGTTTTAATGTTCGAATACTAGTTAGTACAAAAAGTGCTGGTTATATATATACCACTTGGATCATGGTGCTCAGTCGCTGGAAATATTCTTGTGTGTTGAAAAGCAAATAAGATGTAAATGGTTCTTTTCTCTGTAGGGAATCAGCAATGTGATGGTACTTATTACAGCAGGTGCAGCCTTTGGTACAAATTCCATACACTAATTTGCACATTTAACAGAGCCATATCTTTAAAATAGAGATATATACTGTGCCTACAATAATTCATGATAAACCATTTTGATTTTGATAAATAAGTATTCATTTTCACTCATACATCCAATAAATGTTCAAAATAACTTTTTAAATTATTACCTTTAAATGAGTTCTCTAGTTTAGAATTTTGTTGTGGTTTTAACTTGGGCTTTTCAGAATAAATACAGGAGTGAGTAAGAAGTAAGGCTGGTGAATGTTTCATTATCAGAGTAAATATGATTTTCACAGTTTTACAGCTTCTGTTAGGAAACTTTGTAAACAAAGGTCCCGATATTCAAACAGATGTAAGTGGGCAGGAGAGGCTCGTGCCTGCTGAAATTGCTCCTGGCTGCCCAACTACTGATATTCATTGGCACTTAACAGGGCCAATATTTAGCGGCCCAGTAAAAAAATGGGCAGGTCAGGGGTTCAAAAGATGCCCTAAAAGCAGGCTCTTTGCAATACGGGTGCTGGCTGAATATTGGCTGAGACATGCATAACTAAACAAAGGTGCAGAGTCACCCGATCCCTCCCTTTGGTGCCGATTCCCTTTCCCCCTCCCCGGTGACACCAACCCTCCATCCCATCCCATCCCTCCTCTATGCAAGATAGCCTCTCCCCCCCCTCCCAGAGCTTACCTACAATACGTGGTGGTTCAGCAAGGGTGATCTGTGCAGGAACAAAGCCCACTCCTGCCCCTTGTGGCTGCCTCAGAAAAACGTCTGTCGTAAGCTCTCGCAGCAGCCTCTCTGTACTACACAAGTTCCTAGATAAAATTAAGGACTGCTTTATGGAGCAGTTGGTTCAGGAACCAACAAGAGGGGAAGCATTCTAAACCTAGTCCTTACTGGAGCGCATGATCTGGTGCAGGAGGTAATGATGCTGGGGCCACTTGATAACAGTAATTATAACATGAACAGATTTGATATAGTAACTGGAGGAGTGTGGTAGCCGTGTTAGTCCACTCTTAAGGTTATCAATAGAAATCAAACAAAATAAAACATGGAAAAGAAAATAAGATGATACCTTTTTTATTGGACATAACTTAATACATTTCTTGATTAGCTTTCGAAGGTTGCCCTTCTTCCTCAGATCAGAAATAAGCATCAAACAGAAAGGCTACAACCCCAAAATAATCTCCAAGAATATTGCCTCCTCCCTCAAAACACCCAGGGAGAATCTGCTACAGTACAAGGAGAAAAAATCCACAGACAGAATCCCCCTTGTAGTGACATACAATCCAGAGCTGGAAAAACGGAGGAAAATGATAAGAGATCTACAACCTATACTCCAGGAAGATGAATTACTGAAAGAGATATTCCCATCCCCACCAGTACTGGCCTTCTGACAGCCACCCAACTTAAAACACAAGCTAATCAGAAGTAAACTTCCATCACAGACTGAAAAGGAACAGAAGGGCACACTTCCCTGTAATTTATTCAGTTGCAAACTATGCCAAAATATTTCACAGGACCCCACAGTCATCCACAAAGGAAAGATATTCAACATTAAGGGATCTTTCACTTGCTCATCTTCCAATGTGGTATATATCATTCAGTGTAAAAAATGTAACGAAGGATGCTATATTGGAGAAACAGGCCAGATGCTTAAGACAAGATTCAATTTACATAGACATCATATGAACAATACTGGTGCCAGTAGGGCTCCCGCGCCTGTTGGTCAGCATTTTACAGGACCAGGACACTGTACCAGTGACTTCACACAGTGAGAATCCTGAAAGGTAACTTTAAAACCATACAAGAACGTAAGACCTTTGAAGTCAGAATGATTGAATATTTTAACACCCAACAGAAAGGACTTAACAAGGATCTGGGGTTCCTAGCCCATTATAAACCATAAAGCTGTATGTCTCTGTTGATCACCCCACCCCTCACCTATTCACACCCATCCTGTTAGACTATCAATGATATGCTTTGATGTCCCCATGCATACCTCCTACCCACCCCCATCCTCCCACCCTGTCAGACTGTCATAGTAATGCTTGAATGTTTTCACTTATATACACTGTCAGCTAGCACATTTGCTTATTTCCGATCTGACGAAGAAGGGCAACCTTCGAAAGCTAATCAAGAAATGTATTAAGTTATGTCCAATAAAAAAAGGTATCATCTTATTTTCTTTTCCATGTTTTATTTTGTTTGATTTCTATTGATAACATATAGTAACTGGAGTAAGTACACACAGGAAATCCAATACATTAGTATTTAACTTTCAAAAAGGAGACTATTATAACATGAGGAAAATAGAAAAAGAAAACTTAGGGAAGCAGGTACAAAGGTGAAAATTTTGCAACAGGCATGATGTTCAAAAATACCATCCTGGAAGACCAGATCAGATTGTGATGGAGGCAAAAACAATAAAAACTTTATTAGAAGCAAGAATCCTATAAAAAAAATCAGTTGGACCACTAGATGACCGAGGGGTAAAAGGGGCACTCAGGGAAGACAAGGCTATAGTGGAGAGACTAAATTCATTATTTGCTTCAGCCTTTACCGAGGAAGATGTGGGAGAGATACCAGTATCATAAATAGTATTTAATGGTGATGACCTGGAGCTACTGAAACAAATATCTGTAAACCTGGAAGATGTAATGGTGCAGTTTGATAAATTACAGAATAGCAAATCGCCTGGACCGGATGGTATACATCCCAGAGTACTGAGAGAACTAAAAAATGAACTTGCAGTGCTATTGCTAGTAATATGGAGCCTGATATTTAGACCATGAGAGTTAGCCAAGCTAACTCCCAGTGCGGATATTCAATGCCTGACTATTTTTGTTGACCAGCATTGAATATCCAGTTTATTTCTGGCTGGTTTGAACACAACCATGCAAACCGACATTCAGCACTGGCTGGTTAAGTTCATACTGGCCAAAGATATTCCACCTATTGACATGGTCATATTTGGCCATCAAACATAGCCGGCCAGATCTGAATATCGGTGCTGACCAGCTATGTCACGCGACATATCCGGACAACCAGCTAGTCGCTAAGTGCTAATATTTTATTTATTTATTTTAAAAACATTTATAACACCTACACCTAAGTGGGTTACATTAAATAAACAAAGCTTTAAATCAACAAACCAGCTCATTTTCGAAAGTGATCGCCGGCCAAATCAGTATAATCGAAAGCCAATTTTGGCCAGGTTCAACTGCTTTCTGTCGCGGAGCCGGCGAAACATTAAGGGAGCGGGACAGGGGTGTGCTCACAAGATGGCTGGCGTCGCCTGATAATGGAAAAAAATGCCAGGCTTGACGAGCATTTCACTGGCTTTACTTGGTCCCTTTTTTTTTCACGACCAAGCATCAAAAAGGGCCCCAACTGACCAAATGACCACCGGATGGAATTGGGGATGACCTCCCCTTACTCCCCCAGTGGTCACCAAACCCCTCCCACCCAAAAAAAAACAAACCTTTTTTGCCAGCCTCTGTGCCAGCCTCAAATGTCATACCCAGCTCCCTGACAGCAGTGTGCAAGTCCCTGGAGCAGTTTTTAGTGGGTGCAATGCACTTCAGACAGGTGGACCCAGGCCCACCCCCCACCACCTGTTACACTTGTGGTGGTAAATGGGAGCCCTCCAAAACCCACCCAAAACCCACTGTACCCACATGTAGGTGCCCCCCTTCACCCTTTAGGGCTATGGTAATGGTGTAGAGTTGTGGGGAGTGGGTTTTGGGGTGGGGGTTGGGGGGCTAAACAGCCAAGGGAAGGGAGCTATGCACCTGGGAGCAATTTTTATTTTATTTTTTTACATTTTTAGAAGTACCCCCTAGGGTGCCCGGTTGGTGTCCTGGCATGTGAGGGGGGCCAGTGCACTACAAATGCTGGCTCCTCCCACAACCAAATGCTTTGGATTTTGCCGGGTTTGAGATCGCAGGCATTTTTTTCCATTATGACCGAAAAACGAGGCCGGCCATCTCAACCCTGGCGAACTCCGACATTTGGCCGGGCCCAACCGTATTAGCGAAGGAAAAGATGGCCGACCATGTTTTTCAAAAATACGGTTGGCTCCGCCCGCTTGCGGTGCCGGAGATGGATGACCAGCTATTTGGCCAGCGCCTTTCAATTATGCCCCTTTAAGCTAACCATCACAAAACTCAAACATAAAAAAAATACCACTTTTAATTTTCACAAAAAAAGCATAATCACACAATACAGAGATAATACTACTGTTAGTTCAATTCATAGGCAGTAACATCCTTACATAAAGGCATCCACAAATAATTGAGTCTTTAAAAGCCTCTTAAATTAAAGTACACCAGCACATAAATGCTAAAGTGTTCCATATCACAATCCCCACTATTGCGAATGCAGCAGCTCTTGTATCACAATAGCATGTTTTGACAAAGGCGTCCAATGACAATGTCATTGCAGTCTCCAACTGTAGGGACCTTCTGGTTGACACACTGAAAACAAAAATGTCCTTAAAATATAATGGATCAGGCAGATACACAGCTTGATGCACAAAACATACAACTTTGAATTGTACTGTAAATTGGACAGGCAACCAGTGCAAATGCTGTAGACCTTGATACGTCAACCACAATTATAGCAGTAGCATTTTGCACTATCTGCAATGCCTGATCCTAGCCTTAGACTTGGCAAGATACAAGGCATATACATACAATACAATCCCACAGAGATATCATTGTTGAAATGTGTCCAAACATTATGTGAAAAAAATAAAACTATAAGTTGTGCTCATATTTTCTGGCAAGGCAACCATATATTTCTAGGAGCAAAGCTACTAAAGCACTACTGTAGCTCTATGAACACTATGCCCAGCCATTCATGACTATATGGATACACATGACATACATGGTCCTACATAAACCCAAATAAAGGAGTTTGACTCTTATATATACTGATAGTGTGGAGGTGTTCCTTTAAATTGGTGAAAAACAGATAGATTCACCCTTAAAGCTATTAAATCTTAACAAAACGAACCTCAAATCTCCCAGCAAAGAACTCTGCAAAAATATTGTCAATCCCCTGCATAAATGGGAGTGGAATACTATCATAGGTTCTGTTCAAGAGAGAATAGAGAAAAAACCCCCAACGTAAAAACTCATCAACTAGATGAGAAAACCGAAAGGGATAAAAAACTCTCTTTCTCTCTTGAGCTTTGTATATAACTAATATACTTAAACGAACACCAGTATACCCAAACTATCCCAAAATAACTGACTTCAGCCAGTAAAGGACTGCCTACCTAAGTCCCATACGGGGGGGGGGGGGGGGGGGGGGAAACTAGAAGTTGAATTGTTATACAGCTTTAAATATATATAATGATTTTAAACAGTATTTACAGCAGTATTGAGGGAAACCCTCTTTCAAATGCCAAAAAAATACTAATACAAAAAAATATACTTAGCTTGAATCGGATGAAACAACTTCAAGAAAACCCTCAGTCAAAAGGACCCCCCACGTAGGAACTCCGGAGCCCTGAGTAAACGCTGCGGCAAAAAAACCGCCAACCCTTCGACAAAAGCGCCTTGTTTCGCCACCCTCGTGGCTGCCTCAGGAAGGGCGCTAAAAATCCATCTGGAAAAACCCAATTCACTCTACGAACTAAACTAGCAGTGAAGTAAATCCCAAAGATGGCACAGGAACTAAAACTCCGAGTGAAATACAGCTTTTATTTTAAAAAACGTAACGGAACGTCATGACGTCATAACGTAAAAACGTCATGACGCCAAAACGTCATACATGGTCCTACATACATGGCACTATCCTATAGACATTTCCTCTATAAAAACTCTGAGACATTGCGGAGACATCCAGTCTAACAGAAGAATAGCAACTCTTGTTTACTGGACAGAAGCTGCAGGTAAGGTCATGATGTTCCAGGCCAATCAAGCTGTTATCAGCATTGATGGAGGTTGTTATCAGAATGAATATCAATGCAGCAAGCTGTTATCAAAATTGATGTCAATGCAGGACAATTGTAGCTACTTGTTTATGTTCTTCAAGGACAAAACATTCATTAGTAATAAAGGTAAGGCTCCCAATTTCTTCATAAAAGGCAACTCTTGCCAGGGTTAGCTGCTGTGTTCCCACACCACATCCAAGGGACAAGATCTGCATTGGACCAGATGGACATCTGAGGGACACACTGAAATCTGAAGGACTACTTCAGGTTAGGTGCCATGTATGTGTGTAACAGTGCTTTGGGGTTAGAGTGACTCTTTATACTTTAGAGTCTAGCTAGGGATGTACATACCTTTCCTCTAAGCTATTTCTGTAATAGGATTGTCTTTGACTTTATTCTTGTTTACTTTATGTCGTTTGCTGCTACTGTAAACAAACAAACAAAACAAGACCCTATTTTTATAATATTTGGGTGTGGAATTGGGTGTATTTTATTATTTTGGTGCAGTGGGCTTGGATCTAAGGATAAAGGGTGATACATTCACTTCTGACACTTCCCTAACCAATGCTAGTCTGGTTGGGACCCATTTTTGTTATAAATTACACTAACAGGTGAATTTTCGAAAGAGAAGGGCGCTCATCTTCTGACACAAATCTGGAGATGGGCGTCCTTCTCTCAGGGTCGTCCAAATCGGCATACTCGAAAGCCGATTTTGGGCGTCCTCAACTGCTTTCCATCATGAGGACGACCAAAATTCATGAGGGCATGTCGGCACCGTACCGAAGGTGGGACTGGGGCATAATTAAGAGATGGGCGTCCTCGGCCGATAATGGAAAAAAGAAGGGCGTCCCTGACGAGCATTTGGCCGACTTTACTTGGTCCATTTTTTTCCACGACCAAGCCTCAAAAAGGTGCCCGAAGTGACAAGATGACCACCTGAGGGAATTGGGGATGACCTCCCCTTACTCCCCCAGTGGTCACCAACCACCTCCCACCCAAAAAACGACATTTAAAAACATTTTTTGCCAGCCTCTATGCCAGCCCCAATTGTCATACCCATTACAGCAATATGCAGGTCCCTGGAGCAGTTTTTAGTGGGTGCAGTGCATTTCACGCAGGCAGACCCAGGCCTATCCCCTTACCTCTTACACTTGTGGTGGTAAATGTTGAGCCCTCCAAATCCCCCCAAAACCCACTGTACCCACATGTAGGTGCCCCCCTTCACCCATAAGGGCTATGGTAGAGGTGTACAGTTGTGGGAAGTGAGTTTTGTGGGGGGGGGGGGGTTGGGGGCTCAGCAAAGAAAGTAAGGGAGCGATGCAGCTGGGAGCAATTTGTGAAGTCCACTGCAGTGCCCCTAGGGTGCCCGGTTGGTGTCCTGGCATGTGAGGGGGACTACTGCACTACGAATGCTGGCTCCTCCCACAACCAAATAGCTTGGATTTGGTCATTTTCGAGATGGGCGTCCTCGGTTTCCATTATTGCCGAAAACCGGGGATGACCATCTCAGAAATGACCTAAGGACGACCATCTCTAAGGTCGACTTATATTTCATGATTTGGGCGTCCCCGGCCGTATTATCAAAATGAAGATGGACGCCCATCTTGTTTTGATAATACGGGTTGCCCTGCCCCTTTATGTGGCTGTCCTGCAAGGACGCCCTCATGACAACTTGGGCGCCCCGTTCGATTATGCCCCTCCACATGTCAGATAACTCAATAACACCCCGAAAGAGTGTATCTGTTTTGTGCCTACAGACTCATAGGTCTTCTAAATTGTCTGCATCAGGACAGTTGTTGAACATAAGTTAAATGGCACTTTCTTATGGTGGGCATGTGTTCGTCTGTTGGTTGAGTTTAAATAAGAGTGGATAGGAGCTGGGTGTTATAGAAGTAGTTTTTTTTTCACATAATGTTTGGACAAATTTGAACAATTTTATCTGTGTGGGATTGTATTGTATGATTATAGTTGAATGTACCCTTCAGAGCTTTTGTTTGTTGAATCCTCTCAGTAATACTTTTGATTTGAAGATACAAGGCATTGCAATAATACAACCAACTAAGTACCATTTTTTATTTATTTTTGTTACATTTGTACCCTGCGCTTTCCCACTCATGGCAGGCTCAATGCGGCTTACATGGGGCAATGGAGGGTTAAGTGACTTGAATAATCAAAAACAGCGAAGATGACACAAAAAAAAGGAAAAAAAATAATAATAATAAGGACAAAAAATAAAAAAATGAAAAAAGGAAATTAAAAAATTAAAACTACAAAATTCACGCAAGGGAAGAAAAAAACTATGGGAACAAAAATTATAAACAAAAATAGACGACACAAGCAAAATTAAAAAAACTAAATAAATTTATTGAGGTGATATGACTCAACACAGGATGGAGGGAAGGAAAGATAGATAAAGGAATAAATAAATTTATTTAGTTTTGCTTGTGTAGAATCTCCAATAGTATCTATTTTATTTTTGTTACATTTGTACCCTGCGCTTTCCCACTCATGGCAGGCTCAATGCGGCTTACATGGGGCAATGGAGGGTTAAGTGACTTGCCCAGAATCACAAGGAGCTGCCTGTGCCTGAAGTGGGAATTGAACTCAGTTCCTCAGGACCAAAGTCCACCACCCTAACCACTAGGCCACTCCTCCAGGTGCTGTTCCTGGCTGGTAAATGGTTTTGAATATCAGGGGGGATGTAATTTATCTTTAAAATTAGGTATGCTAACAGAAGATTGGACTGTGGCAAATGTAATGCCAGTTTTTTTACAAGAGTTCTAGAGCTGACATGAGAAATTATAGACTGATGAGTCTGACGTTACTTATGGCAAAATAGTAGAGACTATTATAAAGAACAAAATTATGGAACATATACATAGGCATGGCTTAATGAAACAAAGACAACATAGATTTAGTGCCTCACCAATCTACTACATTTCTTTGAAGGGCTGAATAAATGTGGATAAAGGTGAGCTGGTTGATACTGTGTTTCTGGAATTTCAAAAGGTTTTTATCAAAGTACCTAATGAACGACTCCTGAGGAAATTAGAAAGTCGTGGGACAGGAGGCAATCTCCTATTGTGGATTAAAAACTGGTTAAAAGATAGAAAACAGAGAGTAGTGTTAAATGTTCAGAATTCTCAATAAAGAATTGTAAATACTACTACTACTACTTATCACTTCTATAGCGCTACAAGGCATACGCAGTGCTGTACATCAAACAAGAAAAAGATAGTCCCTGCTCAAAGAGCTTACAATCTAAATAGGACAGACAAAACAGACAGAACAATTAAGAGGTAAGGGAATTAAAGAGGTGGGGGATAAAAGGATACAGGGCAAAAGAGTAGTGGTTAGGAGTCAAAAGCAGCGTTAAATAGTGGGGTTCCCTGAGGGTCTGTGCTGGGACCGCTGCTTTTTAATATACAGTAGGATGCTGATTATCTAGACTAACCTCGGCAGAGAGCAGTCCAGATAATGGAAAATATAAATATTTGGACATTCCTTTTTGAAACGAGCACACACTTTGAGTATTATTTTTTGTTTTCAATAATAATAAAGTGGAAAAAAATGCCAAACTATTTGTGATGTTATAAAAATGTTTTACTGTATACCAAATATACGCTCCAGTTTACTAAGCAGCGCATAGACGGTTGTTAGCGCTGCTTCCGAAACAGACACCATAATGTGATATTTTTTATACAGAGATTATGATTTAAAAAATGTACAAAATAAAAAATGGAAGCAGTCCGGATAATCAGAGCACAGATAATTGGCATCCTACTGTATTTATAAATGGTTTAGGGCTCCTTTTACAAAGTGGCTCTAATGATTAACATGCACTGAATGTGAAGAAGCCTATGGGAATTCAGTGGGCTTTTTCTCATGCCGCTAATTGCTAGTGCCACTTTGTAAAAGGAGTCCTCAGAGATGAGAAAAACTAGTGAGGTAATTACATTTGCTGATGACACAAAGTTATTAAAAGTTGTTAAATCACAAAAGGATTGTGAAAAATTGCAAGAGGAACTTAGGAGACTGGGAGACTGGGAATCCAAATGGAAGGTAACATTTAATGTGAATAAGTGCAAAGTGAAGCATGTAGGAAAGAGGAACCCAAATTATGGCTATGTGATACAAAATTCCACATTAGGAGTCAAAGGATCTAGGTATCATCATTGATCTTATGTTGAAACCCTCTGCTCAGTGTGCAGCAGCAGCTAAGAAAGCAAATAGAATAATAACATAAGAACATGAGAATAGCCATACTGGGTCAGACCAATATTCCATCTAAACCAGAATCCTGTTTTCCAAACAGTGGCCAAGCCAGGTCACAAGAACCTGGCAGAAACCTAAATCGTGGCAACACTCCATACTGCCGTTGTATCGCTCCATGGTGCGACCGCACCTGGAGTATTGTGTTCAGTACTGGTCTCCGTATCTCAAAAAAGATATAGTAGGATTGGAAAAGGTACAGCGAAGGGCGACGAAAATGATAGTGGGGATGGGACGACTTTCCTATGAAGAGAGGCTGAGAAGGCTAGGGCTTTTCAGCTTGGAGAAGAGACGGCTGAGGGGAGATATGATAGAAGTGTATAAAATAATGAGTGGAATGGATCGGGTGGATGTGAAGCGACTGTTCACGCTATCCAAAAATACTAGGACTAGAGGGCATGAGTTGAAGCTACAGTGTGGTAAATTTAAAACGAATCGGAGAAAATTTTTCTTCACCCAACGTGTAATTAGACTCTGGAATTCGTTGCCGGAGAACGTGGTACGGGCGGTTAGCTTGACGGAGTTTAAAAAGGGGTTAGATAGATTCCTAAAGGACAAGTCCATAGACCGCTATTAAATGGACTTGGAAAAATTCCGCATTTTTAGGTATAACTTGTCTGGAATGTTTTTACGTTTGGGGAGCGTGCCAGGTGCCCTTGACCTGGATTGGCCACTGTCGGTGACAGGATGCTGGGCTAGATGGACCTTTGGTCTTTCCCAGTATGGCACTACTTATGTACTTATGTACTACAAATCCCAGTGCAAGCAGCTGCCTCTCCATGTCTGTCGCAATAGCAAATTATGGACTTTTGCTCCAGAAACTTGTTCAAACCTTTTTTAAACCCAGATATGCTAACCGCTGTTACCATATCCTCTGTGAAAGAGTTCCAGAGCTTAACTATTAATAGAGTGAAAAAAATATTTCCTCTTATTTATTTTAAAAGTATTTCCATGTAACTTCCTAGAGTCTCCCTTAGTCTTTGTACCTTTGGAACGAGTAAAAAAAATCGATTTACTTCTACTCGTTCTACACCACTCAGGATTTTGTAGACCTCAATCATATCTCTCCTCATCCGTCTCTGTTCCAAGCTGAAGAGCCCTAACCTCTTTAGCCTTTCCTCATACGAGAGGCGTTCCATCCCCTTTATAATTTTGGTCGCTCTTCTTTGAACCTTTTCTAATTCCGCTATATCTTTTTTGAGATACAACAAATGTTAGGAATTATTAGGAAAGGAATGGAAAACAAAATTAAGAATATTATGTCTTAGTATTGCTCCACGGTGCGACCACACCTTGAATTTTGTGTGTAATTGTAGTCACTGCATTCTTAATTTCTCAACTTTCTGGCTACAAGTTTAGCTACCTGATATATCTGTTCTTTAGATTGTATTGCTTATTGCTTAATTAATTTGTACTGTGAATCTGTATTGTGGTATACTTATCTGTCTTCTAACCCAGACCCCCCAAAAAAGATAAAAACAAAACAAAATTCTGTCTCTCCCTTTCTGCCTTGCTCTGATTAGTAGAGAGCAAGGCAGAAAGTAGAAAGGATAGGCTTTTCAAACTGTTTCTTGTTGTTCACCTTGCTAACTCTTGCTATAGTATTCTAACTTTGGCTACTGTACTGTGGACTAGCTCTGCCAGGTTTATTTTCCATTGTCAGTCCTAGCTTTACAAAAGAAAATAAGAGTAGCCATACTGGGTCAGACCAATGGTCCATCTAGCCCGGCATCCTGTTTCCAAACAGTGGCCAAGCCAGGTCACAAGTACCGGGCAGAAACCCAGTTATTAGCAACTTTCTATGCTACCGATCCTTGGTCAAGCAGCTGCCTCCCCATCATAGACGGTCGGTGGCCCAACTGTTTGGGGAGGCTAAAGGGGGCGGGGTTGGGGTGGGGCCAGGGGCAGAGCTTACCTCCATAATTGTCTGACAACACCAGAAAAAAAATAAGTAAAAATAAAATAGTCACAGTTAATACCTTTTATTAAATTTAGATAGTAGATGTCAAAGAATAAAGCGGTTGCTCAAAGCATATACTAACCACAATTGCTCAACTGTAAAACACTATGCAGAACTTTGTGCAAAAACACACTCAGAACCTTACTGTACCATAAATATTACACTGGGAAGACCCTAATACACCAATATACCACCCATAGGGAAAATGCAGACCGTCAACAATATGATACAAGGGATCATATCACAGTTCTCATTTAGAGCCACAAAACACCCTTTTAGGGTGGATAGTGTTCACAATGAGCTCCTTTTATTAACGACCATATGTAGATCCTTCAAGACGTAGTGTGTCATGATTTACGCTGTACACCCTTTCTGATGTTTTGGTGCCACCTCAGTAAGCCCAACACACAATCTCTCCACTGCAAAACACTATACACACACTTGTGCAAAAACACACTCATAGCGTTACCAAACCATAACAGCACTAATTCCAAGGACAGGATGAGCTACAACCTTTATGTGTGGAAAGGCAGGACTATAATTACATGGGCTCTAAAACACCAGTACACAACCTAGTGAAACAAAAACAAAACAAAAAGGGCTGCAAATACTACACGCTAGCAGAATACTGCATCTTGATCACACATGAAAAACACATGACACAACAGATCTGAAGGCAAAATACTGAACTGGAAAGTTACCTCAAGAAGTCAGACTCAGCATGTAGCAATACTAGAAATATTGAAACTTACATGCAAAATATCACAGATGTACATTTCCAAAAGCTGACATATTCCAATTAATAAATTCTGAATAAAAAATGTTTTCTACCTTTGCTGTCTGAGCATTTAGTTTTTCTATTAGCTTTGGTCCCAGTGTCTTCTTTCCATCTGATATTTTTTTCTCTCACCATGTCCACCATCCTTCTGTGTCCTTATGCGTCCTGTCTACCATCTGTAGCCCTTACCCTATCCTTTCTCCAGTTTCAACATCTGCCCTCAAAGTGTTCCAATCCAGCCCTTAAATTCAGCAATTTTCCCTCCATCCATATAAAGCATTTCTCCTCACTCCCCTCCCCTCCATCCATGTGCATCTGCTTCCTCTGTCTTTTCTCCCCTCCATCCATATCTAGCATTTCTCCTCTCTTCCTTCCACTCCATCCGTGTGCATCTCCTTCCTTTATCTATCTTTCCTTCCCTCCATCCTTGTCCAAGATTTCTCCTCTCTTCCCTGCCCTCCATCCATGTCCAGCATTTCTCCTCTCTTCCCTCCCCTCCATCCATGTGCATCTCCTTCCTGACTTCCCTCCCCTCCATCCATCCATCCATGTCCAACAAATTTCCTCTCACCCCTGCCTCCTCCATCCACATCCATGTTGTCCAGCAATTCTCCTCTCTCCCCTGCCCTCCCCTTCATCCATGTCCAGGACCTCTCCATTCTCCCCTGCCATCTCCTCCATCCACCCATATCGTGCAAATTTCCTCTCTCCCCTGTCCCCATTCATCCATCCATGTCCAGCAATTCTCCTCTCTCCCTTGCCCTCCGCTCCATCCATCCATGTCCAGGAACACTACTACTACTTGACATTTCTAAAGCGCTACTAGGGTTACGCAGCACTGCACAATTTAACATAGAAGGACAGTCCCTGCTCAAAGGAGCTTACAATCTCCATTCTCCCCTGCCCTCTCCTCCATCCATCTCCAGAAAATTTGCTCTGTCCCCTGTCACCTCCATCTATGCCCAGCAATTCTCCTTTCTCCCCTGTCATCCCCTCCATCCATGTCCAACAATTCTCCTCTCCCCTGCCCTCCTGTCCAGCGATTTCTTCTCTCCCCATTCCCTCCCCTCCAACCATCCAAGTCCAGTAATTCTCCTGTACCCTGCCCTCCCCTCCTCTACAGCAGTCTGTTCTCTCCCCTTGAACTCGCCTTCTCTCCATATCCAGCGATTCTCCCTGCCTCCCTCAGCTCCCCAACAGCCCCCCCCCCCCCGCGCAACCCTTTTCCTCTCTGTGGCAGCGGTTTTCCATGGACAGGATCTTCTAGCCACACCTCTGAATTATACGCCACGATGACGTGCGTGACCCGGCTATCCAATAGAAATGCTTGAAAAGTTAAAGCAACCAATTAGTGGATTCCCGCCCAACAACATAGTATAAATACCATTTGACAGCTCAGACAGTCAGTTTTAATTTTTCCGCGTTGACACACGACCCGGATTTTTCAGTCAGTCAGACAGTTATTCAGTCAGTCAAGATTCAGCAATTTGATTTATCTCGAATAATTTTTGATATGTCCCAGAAAAAGTCGGGCTTTAAAGCTTGCGCTACATGTCCCCGAAAATTATCCCTTACAGATACTCACATCAGGTGTTTACGCTGTCTCGGAGAACAGCACGATACAAAAAATTGTTTTGCCTGCAGAAATATGTCACAGAAGTCTTTGGACATTAGGGCATTTAAGTTAAAGCAATATTTGACGGCTTCTCAATCGGAGCCGTTATCTGTCAGTTCTTCAGACAAACTGTCACCACTTATGAATGTCACAGTTTCACCAGCTTTGCCGCTCCAGCATGATTCTACTCTCCCTGCTCTCCCCCTTGCAGTATTGCCCGGGGATCAGGTGGCGTCCATTCCTGTTCTCCCCCTTGCCTCAGTGCCCGGGGATCAGGTTACCATATCGGTAAATGGACAGCAGACTTCTCAGCAGCCAGATGTCAGAGCCGATTCCAGAAATCGACGTCGGCATCGACGATCCTCGTCCTCATCAGCTGCTCGACGTCATCATCGCACATCTCGAGGTCACACAAGGTCTGCACACTCGACTTCGGGTAGTGAAGCCGAGGACGATGTCAGACAGGTTAGTTCACGTCGGCATCGACGTTCTTCACGACAGGGCTATCATTCCTGTTATACCCGTTATTCACAGGGTCCTTCTTCAAAACAAAGCTACTCTTTTCGCCAGGGCAGCTCTTGTTTCTCTTCTCGCAAGTCCAGATCTTCATCTAACTCCTCATGTGAGGCTCCTCCTCGAAAGTGCAGTAAGCTGGATTCTCACTCACACTCTCGTTCCTCGAAGCATAGAGAGTCTAGACATTCAATGTCACATGATTCCTCTAGGGGGCACTCTTCTTCTACTTCTATTGCACAAGTAAAGATATTGGAATTACTCACAAAATTGTTAGAAAATCAGCAGAAAATGCAGGAGTCTTCACCCCAATCTAATCAGCTAGTGACATCTAAACCTACATCTTTGCCTCGTACACCTCACAGTCAACAGTTATGGGCTGTATCTCCTTCCACTTCGGTGCAGGAGCATTTATCACTGAAATCACAGCTGAATTCACCAGCACCTTCTGTCATTTCTTCACTTCATAATGCCCAGATAACTCCACCAACAAATGAAGTGCCCTCTCAAGCAGTTATTCCCTCTTCTGGTCAGGAGGATGTTCTCCCGGTGCAGGATGAGTCTTACTCTAAGTTTTTACAAAAATTAGTAACTACTTTAAATTTCCCTCTGTCTCAGCAGGGGCATGTGTCTACGGACAAAAGATCAGTCGCTAAATACTTGAATTTAGTTAAGCATTCGATAGTCCTTCCTATTCCTCAGGTGCTTCAAGATCATCAAAAATCAATTTGGAGCACGCCGTATTCAATTCGAGCTACGCAGAGGGCATTAGACAACAAATATAAGGTTCAGGACCTTTTGGGTCATGGACTCAATCAACTTCCTCATGCTTCATTGGTAGTTAAGTCGGCCATGCGGCGCAATAAACTACAAAAAGACATTACAAATCATCCACCTCCTAAGGATTTAAAATTTATGGACATTCTAGCACGAAAGAGTTTTCAGTCTTCCATGCTTTCAGCTCATATTGCAATTCACATGTTCCATCAAATAGAATATCTATATACCATAATGGAAGATTTATCTAAATTGCAATCTTTGCTGCCTCAGCAACAGGTACCAGTTTTTCAACAAATTCTGACTAGTTTAGAAGACAGTTCTAAACAGATGATCCGTACCACACAAGATCAGTTTGACACGTCGGTCAGAACTGCGGCTACTTCTATTGCATCAAGGCGTTTGTCATGGTTAAGAGCCTCTGCATTAGGAGAGGATGTTCATGATAAAGTAGCCGATGCTCCCTGTTCTGGTGAGTCTTTATTTGGTGATAAAGTCAAACAGTTAATTGAAGGCCTTAAGGAGGATTGTACAACATTGGATACTTTGGAGCAGGATAAAAACCAACCTTCAAAATCAAATTATAAGAAATTACCTTATTTTAATTCTAGAGGTAGATTTCAGCAACGGAAATCTTTTCCTCCTCAACGTTCGGCTTATCAGTTTAAATCTCAGTATCAACGTTCCAATTTTCACAATAGACCAGCTAGAGAAAGGCGTTCCCAGAAGCCAGTTCAGCCACATCAGCAGCAAAAACTTACTCCTTCTTTTTGACCCTCCCCAGTGTCACACTATGGTGGGAGGCAGGATTCAGCAATTTTTCCCTGCTTGGAAATCAATAACAACAGACAAGTGGATTCTAGATATTGTTCAGAATGGTTATTCACTGGTATTTTCACAACCCCCACCTTTTCGATCACATATACATCTCCATGTTCCCAGTTCTCAGATCCCACAGTTACAGCAGGAGATTGGCAGACTTCTATGTCTCAGTGCTATAGAGCTTGTACCTGCTCACGACATAAACAAAGGTTTTTATTCCCGATTTTTTCTCATCCCCAAGAAGGATGGGGGCCAAAGAGCAATATTGGATCTACGACATCTCAACACTTTTCTTCCAAAACAGAGATTTCGAATGACATCCTTACAAACCATACTTCCTTTGCTACGTCAAGGGGTCTGGTTCTCAGCTATAGACCTACAGGATGCCTATCTACATATACCACTGCATCTCTCTTCAAGAAGATTTCTACGTTTTGTCTGTCAGGGAAAACACTACCAATACAAAGTTCTGCCTTTCGGCCTAACGTCAGCTCCCAGAGTATTCTCAAAGTGTGTCATAGCTCCGGTGGCCCACTTGCATCGACAGGGAATCGTCCTATTCCCTTACCTCGACGATTGGTTGATAGTTGCTCACTCTCCACAGCAGAATCTTCAACATTTACAAACTACAATACTACTCCTAGAAAAGTTAGGTTTAGTAATCAATTACAAAAAATCACATTTGCTCCCAACACAAAGGTTGACTTTCATCGGAGCGGATTTGGTTTCTTACCATTCTCTAGCGAAGTTACCATTCCCACGAGCTCAGTTTCTCATCCAATTAGTTCATTATGTACAATCAGTGAAAATCACAACAGCACGAGTTCTTTTAATCCTTTTGGGACATATAGCATCGACAGTTGCGGTTCTTCCGCTAGCGCGTCTTCACATGCGACCCCTACAGTGGTATTTGAAGAAGAGGTGGGTTCAGTATCGTCATCCTCTTACTTCAAGGATTCTTCTATCCAACCATCTCAAGCAACAGCTTTCTTGGTGGACACAGCAACAGAATCTTCTGGTGGGAGCTCCTTTCCAGTCACCTCTACCAACCAAGATTTTGACCACAGATGCATCCAAAGTGGGTTGGGGAGCACATCTCGACAATTTCTCAATGCAGGGTCATTGGACCCCTCAAGAGAAATTCTACTCCATCAACCTTCTGGAATTGAAAGCAGTCACATTAGCGATTCAAACTTTTCAACATCTACTTCACTCACAAGTAATACAAGTTCGGATCGACAATCAAGTGGCAGTGTTTTATATCAACAAGCAAGGGGGAATGGGGTCTCTTCGTCTATGTCAAGAAGCCGTGAGACTTTGGACCCTAGTTCTTTCTATACATTCTGTAATTCAGGCAGTCTATCTACCAGGTCGAGAGAATTACATTGCAGATGCGTTAAGCAGGACACTTCAACCACACGAATGGTCTTTGAAGACCACAATTATTCACGACCTCTTTCATCTTTGGGGATGGCCTCAAATAGATCTTTTTGCATCCCCACAGAACAACAAGTGTCACAAATATTGTTCGAGGTGGCCGTCAGGGAGCAGGATAGCCGCAGACGCATTTGCTATCCATTGGACAAACGCTCTATTTTACGCTTTCCCTCCATTCCCTCTCATCCCGAGGGTATTACAAAAGATTATCCAGGACAGATCATCCATGATTCTCATAACACCATATTGGCCAAGACAACCATGGTTTCCTGTGCTAACGCAGTTAGCTGTTTGTCAACCGCAATATCTTCCTCCACTTCCAGATCTCATTTCGCAGAACAATGGGCACCTTCTCCATCCAAACCTCAACAAACTTCATCTTACCGCCTGGTATCTTCAAGCAAATCAATAACATCTTCAATTTTTTTCTCAACAAGTTCTTGATGTGTTATTGGCTTCCAGAAAGCAGTCAACCAGATTGGTTTATGCATCTAAATGGAAACGTTTTCGATATTGGTGTGTAACGCAACAGCTTAACCCAATCTCTTGTCCAATTTCTTCTTTACTGGAATATTTCCTCTTTTTATCCAATTCAGGATTGGCTGCTTCTTCAGTAAAAGTTCATATTGCAGCTATTTCTGTTTTTCATGATTCCATCGATGATTCTACAGTAATGGCACATCCTATCACAAAGAGATTTTTGAAAGGATTACTCAATCTTAAACCTCCGGTTCAATCCCCACCAGTAGCATGGGATTTGAATTTAGTTTTACAAAGACTTATGGAACCTCCATTTGAACCTTTACAAGATGCTACCCTTCAATTCCTTACATGGAAAACTTTGTTTCTCATTGCAATTACATCAGCTAGAAGAATTGGGGAATTACAGGCGCTTGTATATTACCCCCCTTATACTCAGCTGTTACATGATAAAGCGATATTGCGTCCTCATCCTAAATTTCTACCAAAAGTTGTGTCATCTTTTCATGTGAATCAATTAATTATTTTACCAGTGTTTTTTCCACCTCCTCATCAGTCTACACAACACAGTAGGTTGCACACATTGGATTGTACTAGAGCATTGTCCATATATTTGCAGCGTACATCAAGTAATCAGAGACCTTCTCAGTTGTTTTTGTCTTACCAGGCACATAATCAACAACCAATCTCTAAACGAACTCTCTCCTCATATGTAACTCAGTGCATAAACTTTTGTTACAATCAACAGGTAGTACATCCTCATGTTACACCTCATAAGTTGAGGGCCATGGCAGCTTCAACTGCATTTTTGCATATGGCACCTCTTCTTGACATCTGTAGAGCAGCTACTTGGTCTTCCCTGCATACTTTTTCGAAGCATTACTGTCTGGATACAGCGTCACGTACAGATTCGGTATTTGGGCTGTCAATCCTTCGGGAGGCTATATATAACCGACAACTGTCCTCCTCCTCCTATCACAGGTAACATGTTTCGTTTATTATGTTTATAGAATTTCATGTGGCTCTATCACATGATTGTTACCTGTGTGTGCTTGGGAGTCTTCAGAGGTGTGGCTAGAAGATCCTGTCCATGGAAAAATCTTAGTTTCTTACCTGTAACGGTAGTTTTCCGTGGACAAAGGATCTTCTAGCCACACCATCCCTCCCTACCCTCCCTAGTTGTCGTAGCTATATTATTAAACTGACTGTCTGAGCTGTCAAATGGTATTTATACTATGTTGTTGGGCGGGAATCCGCTAATTGGTTGCTTTTACTTTTCAAGCATTTCTATTGGATAGCCGGGTCACGCACGTCATCGTGGCGTATAATTCAGAGGTGTGGCTAGAAGATCCTTTGTCCACGGAAAACTACCGTTACAGGTAAGAAACTAAGATTTTTGCGAGGCAGCTCTGGCTCACCCTCCTTCCTTCCTTCCTTCCTTGGTTCCCGCTCTGTGGCTCCCCGAATCGATCGGCAGCCCCCCTCCCCCCCCGCGTGTTTTAACCTTTACTTTCCGACGTGGCAGCGACGTCAATCAAAGAAGAAGAAGGGCACAACAGGCTCCTCCCTTCCAGCTTCTCTCTTCACACAGTGCCCCGCCTTCGCGGAAACAGGAAATGCATCATCACTGATGCTGAAGGCGGGGCACTGTGTGAAGAGAGAAGCTGGAAGGGAGGGAGCCCGTTGTGCCCTTCTTCTTCTTTGATTGACGTCGCTGCCACGTCGGAAAGTAAAAGTTAAAACGCGCGGGGGGGGGCTGCCGATCGATTCGGGGAGCCAGTCAGAGCGGGAAGGAAAGAAGGAAGGAAGGAAGGAAGGAAGGAAGGAGAGCCGGAGCTGCCTCGCAAAACCGCTGCGCTTGTCAGGGCAGCAGGGAAATTGGAAGTCCACGATTGGGCTCAAGCCTCCTATGCTCCCCATGTCTGTTAAAAGGCATTCAGTGGGTCATGTGTATTGTGACCAGTCCCCACAGCTATAACGTTTGACTGCTGAGGTTTTTTTTCCCTCCTTTTAACAATAAAAATATAGAAGAATGATAGAAAAAGTATTTAAAATTATAGCATAAGTTAAAAGTTAGGAGAATGACGTATGGGTGTATGATGTATCACTCAGATTTATGGAGTTACTGTTTGATTCCAGATTTTTGTATATTTCATTAACTAAAAGCCATTTTCAAATTTGCTACCATTAAATATTTATTTAGCAAAGGTAGCAACCATTTTTTTGTTGTTTGTCTCTACAAATTTGATAACTCTACCTAAAATCTGAAGCACAACTTCCAGCTCCAGCCTTAGGTCCTTGCTTTTGCTCTGGCTACTCAGATTCTATGTCACTCATTCTTTCTTTCTTTGTTCCCCTTCTTAATCAAGCGAGGCTACTGGGACTATCTTGGTGGCTCCTAGCTCATGTGTAGGCAGTTCAGCCCAATACAACCTCCTGCAGCAGCTCAGTTGTCCAAAATCGTATTGATTTTGACCATCTTCTGTCTTCCCCATAGGCTTTCTGTCTTTGGGTTTCAGTGGCCTTCTGAGCATCCTGTTGTGAACAAATTGCAGAGGAGAAAGCAGTCTTTGTTTTTTTTTCTGAACTGTAGAGGGCGCTAGGGGAACGTCTCTGTCTCTGGTCTAGGTAGTAGTGCCCCAGAGTGGTGGTGTTGCTGCACATCTTTCTGCTGCTGAAGTTCAGGCTCACCTTCTCCAGTTAAATAAAGATTGAATGCTTTTGTCTTTTTACACAATAATTAACAGGAATGAAGTGAAATGATTCTTTTTACTTATCTAAAGTGAAGCCTATCCAGTAAAATATAAAGCTCTTGGAAGTTTTTCCACTGTATTTAGAGCCCTGGTTTAATGTTCTGATCAGTTGGTATGGAGATGGTTTTGTGTTTTGGATCGTGATGATTTTGCAACAGATTTTGTTAATTGTTAATGTGTGAGCATGGGCTAGTTCGGGGGGGTGGGGGGGCCCGACGGTTGCCGACCTAATCTTTTCTTTCCCTGCGTGCTCCTGCATAAATCACTTTCTGCCTTGTGGCTCCTTCGCAGCGGTTCTAAAATGAAATAATAAAAAAAAAAAAGCTGCCGGGCGGTGCAGAGCCACGTGCTGCAACACTGACGCGAGCCTTGCCGGAAGGAACCTGGCCCTGTGACGCACTTCCTGCTGCGGAGGGGGAGGTTCCGGCAGAGCCTGGCGGTTGATGTTTCAGCACGTGGCTCTGCACCGGCTGCTGCTTTATTTTTTTAAAGTAAAGGTCAGAAATCTTAGTTTTATGAAAAAAATGTCCATCTGCCAATTCATGTTGCTTTTGGTTTTTTGGGAAAATTTTCTGTGTAAAAAATGAGCCCCATGTATCTCCTTTTTTCTTTCTTTCCTTATAGAAAAGGTGTTCTTTTTCCCCTAAACTTATATTGTATTTGTTCACCGCCTTGTTATCTACTACTACTATTACTACTATTTAGCATTTCTATAGCTTTTGTGGAAAGGTGGTATATTAAATAAAATAAACCATAAATCACCTAGTAGATAGCGTGGGTTATAAATAAATACATTTCCTCCTGTTGTTGTTTTTGTTTTTTTTCAGAGGGAACATTTCAAAGAATCTGGATGGGTAAAATTAGTTTTATCTGCATTAATTGGCTGTCTGAAAATTGTTCTCTCAATGCGACTAAATTGCATACAGACATCTAGCCACATATAGTGGTGCATTTCATAGGGATGTGTTTTGACTGTGGATAGTAGATAACATGCATACATTGAATTTTAAAATCTACATTTTATTGTTATGAAAGAATATGTATAAAATGCAAGTACAAACATTTCTATGGTAAGTTTCAAAGTGAAAGCCTGTGGACACGTTTGCTTTGAAAACAGATGCAATCTGTTTCTAAAATGTACTTGTGAGCCTGTCTGAAGGAGGACAGTTTGAAAATTGTCCCTATACTTCTACATTGTGTGTCTGTAATTGAGTAATAGCCTGCAATTTCAGATGTGGCCACAAGGTGTTAGTATAATACATTAAGCAGAGGCTTCAGTAAGAGCAAGGTGACAGTATAATGGGCTAAAATTGGAGAAGAGCTACAGCTGGATCTGGGAAAGAGGGGAACCACTGGTTGTGAAATAATGTAGATTCAGGCATACAGCTGACAAGATGTAAAGTCGCCCCCATTAGCAAATAGTTTATTCAAATATGCCTTGTGCACACTGTTTAAAACATGATTTGCATTACCTGACTAGTGGTTTTGGCTTTGTTTTATAAAGCTGAAGTGTTTACATACAGAGTGCAAAATTTGCATCACTTTGTTTTGCATGTTCTGTAGTTTGCATTGGAGCAGTATAAGCATAGAACTGAATACAATATAGGCTCTTGATTTTAATACCTTTTAGAGGTATAAATTAAATGGAGAATTTGTAAGCTGTGATGCCAATTAAGCTGCGTAATTTATTAATTAGATTTGCACAATCATAACGGAATCATACTTTAAAAAAATTTAATATTAATCATGTGATTTATGAATATGGAAGAAATAGGGTAGCTTAGCACCACGGATGACAAGGCTGGAATCACAATCTTGAACAGCAGAGGGCAGTAGGGATGCAAATGTGTTAGCACATATTTATTCTATCTATATAAATAATTCCCACCTCCAACGTTCTGAAGCTCACTCCGTGGCAGTGAAGCACTGAAGCCCTGTACTGTCCGTAGGCAAGGCTCTCAGCACCACTCACCCTCACTCATAGACCCGCCCTCAGACACGCCCCATCTGTACATAAAACACAACTCCAGCGTTCTAATGAAGCTGGAAACCTGCAATTCCATATCATCATGCTGATCAATCCATAGACTGGTGGGTTGTGTCCATCTACCAGCAGGTGGAGATAGAGAGCAATCCTTTTGCCTCCCTATATGTGGTCATGTGCTGCCGGAAACTCCTCAGTATGTTCTCTATCTCAGCAGGTGGTGGTCACACACAGCAGAAGCTCTGGCTAGGCCTCCAAGCCTAATTTTTAGGTTTTGTTGAGTGCCTGGGGTTGAGGGCTCTTCTTGAGCAAGTGCAAACCTAGTGGCGCCAGGTCCCTCCTTTTCTCCCCCCCTCCCGCTGGCTCCGTTAAAAAAAAAAAAAAAAAAAATTTTGGACGTCCTTAAGGGCGTTTATTTCGACGTTTATTTAAACGTTTATTGCAGCTACTCACTGGGACACCAGGTCGTTACAGCTCGGAGCGAGAAGCAGGTAATTTTTACCTTTTTATAGCGAGCAGGGGGTTCCCCGATTGATCTCCACGTGGCCTATGGCGTCGGAGGGCGAGGGCGTGAAGAATCGCTCCCCGGACCGCGTGTGCGCTTCTAGCGGGGATGCGGGGATTTTAAAGTCTGATTCACCCTTGGGTGTCAGTTTGGAGGCCGGTCAGTGTCCCGGGTCTTCCTCCGGCGCGGCGGTTTTTCCCGCCATAAATGCCCATCCCCCGCTGCTCGCCTCCGCCATCTTGGCCGGCCACTCTGCTCGGACGGCTTCTTCTTGGGCCGCCCTTGAGCTGGGAGACGTTCATGCCATGGCCGCCCTTGATTTGGGCGACGGCAAAAAAGCGGCTAAAGTTAAGCGCCGTTCTTCCCGCGCGGCTCCTTCGCGGAGTGTCGCGCCGGACGCCATCTTGGATGCGCAGCATGTTGCTCCCCCGCTCTTGCGAGCGCCGGTTGAGGGTCTAGGGCTGTGGCCCAGGCTGCTGAAATACACAGTCTGGGGGGTTTCTCCCCCGAGTTTATTTTGCTGCTGCATCAGGCTTTCCTTATGCAAAACGCTGCCCCTTCTCCCTTGTCCGATAATGGGGTTGAGGCCCCCGGAAGTAAACGCCCTCGGGTGGATTCCCAGGCCTTAGAGGACGCTGTTTCCTCTGATGTAGATGAGGGCAGCGTATCTGAGTTCTCCCAACGGTCCTTTGGGGATTTAAGGTCGTCCTTCGAGGCGGCTGCCTTAAGTTTGCAGGCCTCAGTTTGCGGCTCCTATGTGGCCAGGGCGTGCCTGACGATGGTGCAGCGGGCTTCCCCCTCGGATCCTTCCTTGAGGGCTGACTGGCCGGCCCTGGAATCGGGCTTGGCTTATTTGGCAGACTTACTGTATGATGTCTTGAGAGCCTCGGCTAAAGGCATGGCTCAGACAGTCTCTGCGCGGCGTTGGCTTTGGCTGAAACATTGGTCTGCGGACCACGCCTCTAAGTCCCGCCTGGCTTAGTTGCCTTTTAAAGGCAAGCTGCTCTTTGGGGTCGAGCTGGATAAAATCGTGACCGATCTCGGCACGTCTAAGGGCAAGAGGTTACCAGAGGTCAGGGCTCGGGCCAGTGCTCGCCCCGGTATCTCCAGAGGACGGTTTCAAGAAGCCCGTCGGTACCGCCCGGGCAAGTCGGGCTCCTCTGCCCCCTCTTCCTTCAAAAGGAACTTCTCCCCCAAGCAGCATTCCTTTCACAGAGACCACCGTCCCGGAGGTACGCCCTCCGGTCCTCCCCCAGGGTCTCGTACCCAATGACGGGGTCCTGGTCCATGGCCCAGTGCAGATTGGAGGACGCCTGTCCTCGTTTCTGGGTGAGTGGACCAAAGTAACTTCAGACGCTTGGGTGCTGGAAGTCATCAGAGACGGCTACAAGTTAGAGTTCTGCCGACCCTTAAGAGACGGGTTTGTACTCTCTCCCTGCAAGTCTCCGGTCAAAGCCGTGGCAGTGCAGCAGACCTTGGACAACCTGATCCGCCTGGGTGCGGTCGTTCCGGTGCCAGAAAATCAGACTGGCAAGGGACGTTACTCCATTTACTTTGTGGTACCAAAGAAAGGAGGTTCTGTCCGGCCTATCCTCGACCTCAAAGGGGTCAATCGGGCCTTGAAAGTGCGGCACTTTCGCATGGAGACTCTCCGCTCTGTTATAGCGGCAGTGAAGGCAGGAGAGTTCTTGGCTTCCTTGGACATCAAGGAAGCGTACTTGCATATTCCCATCTGGCCTCCTCATCAACGCTTTCTGCGTTTTGCAGTCCTGGGCCGACACTTCCAGTTCAGAGCCCTCTCTTTCGGGTTGGCTACTGCTCCGCGGACCTTCTCCAAAGTAATGGTGGTCATCGCGGCCTTCCTGCGAAAGGAAGGAGTACAAGTCCATCCTTATCTGGACGACTGGTTGATCCGAGCCCCCTCTTATGCAGAGTGCGGCAAAGCTGTGGACCGGGTGGTTGCTCTTTTGAGCTCCCTGGGGTGGATCATCAACTGGGAGAAGAGCCAGCTGCGCCCGACTCAGTCCCTGGAGTATCTAGGAGTTCGATTCGACACCCAAGTGGGCAGAGTGTTCCTGCCAGACAATCGGATTGTCAAGCTTCAGGCTCAGGTGGACCAGTTCCTAGTAGCCTCTCCTCTTCGGGCTTGGGACTATGTGCAGCTGTTGGGCTCTATGACGGCCACGATGGAAGTAGTGCCCTGGGCCAGGGCTCATATGAGACCACTACAACACTCTCTGCTGCAGCGCTGGACTCCGATGTCAGAGGATTATGCTGTGCGCCTTCCCTTGGACCCAGCAGTGCGCAAGGCACTGAGCTGGTGGATGCAGACAGACAAGTTGTCTGCAGGAATGCCTCTGGTGACCCCAGAGTGGATTGTCGTCACGACGGACGCCTCTTTGTCGGGCTGGGGAGCCCACTGCTTGGGAAGGACAGCGCAGGGGCTCTGGTCTCCTGCAGAGGCAAAGTGGTCTATCAACCTCCTGGAACTCAGAGCCATTCGGTTGGCGCTTTTGGAGTTCATCCCGGTACTGGCGTTGAAGCCAGTACGGGTCCTGTCGGACAATGCCACAGCTGTGGCCTATGTCAACCGCCAGGGAGGTACCAAGAGCACCCCTCTAGCCAAGGAGGCCATGAATCTATGCAAGTGGGCGGAAGCGAACCTGGAACAGCTGTCAGCGGCCCACATTGCCGGAGTCATGAATGTCAAGGCGGACTTTCTCAGTCGCCATACCTTGGAGCCCGGAGAGTGGCAGCTATCTGCTCAGGCGTTCTTGGACATCACAAAGCGCTGGGGCCAGCCGAGCCTAGATCTGATGGCGTCATCGGCCAATTGCCAAGTGCCGCGCTTTTTCAGCAGAGGACGGGACCCTCGATCCCTGGGAGTAGATGCTCTTCTCCAACAGTGGCCGACACAAGAGCTTTTCTATGTGTTCCCGCCCTGGCCCATGTTGGGCAGGGTGCTAGACCGGGTGGCAAAGCAGCCGGGCCGGATAATCCTGGTGGGTCCGGACTGGCCCAGACGTCCCTGGTATGCGGACTTGATCAGGCTCTCAGTCGACGATCCTCTGCGGCTGCCAGTGGAGCAGGGCCTGTTACATCAGGGTCCCGTGGTGATGGAGGATCCCTCCCCCTTTGGTCTTACGGCCTGGCTATTGAGCGGCAGCGTCTGAGAAAGAAGGGCTTCTCAGACAAGGTCATCGCCACTATGCTGAGAGCGAGGAAGCGCTCTACTTCTACTGCTTACGCCAGGGTTTGGCGTACCTTTGCAGCGTGGTGTGAAGCAGGCTCACTTTCTCCCTTCACTGCTCCAATTTCTTCAGTGTTGGCGTTCCTGCAAGAAGGTCTGGAGAA